>NC_083683.1:2515000-3765000 GCF_033118175.1 Dama dama | reverse complement strand
TCTCCTCCTATTTTTCAGACCGTTTCATGCTCCTCATATTTTTGACACCTTTTGAAGCTCTTCATATTTTTCACAGCTTTTCATGCTCTTCATGTTTTTGAACACCCCTTCATGCACCTCTTCTTTTTCAGACCGTTTCATACTCCTCATATTTTTGACACCTTTTGAAGCTCTTCATATATTTCACAACTTTTCAGGCTCTTCATGTTTATCAACACCATTTCATGCTCCTCCTGTTTTTCAGCCCATTTCATGCTCATCTCATTTTTGACACCTTTTGAAGCTCTTCACATTTTCACAGCTTTTCAGGCTCTTCATGTTTTTCAACACCGCTTCATGCTCCTCCTTTATTTCAGACAATTTCATTCTCCTCCTATTTTTGACACCTTTGAAGCTCTTCATATATTTCACACCTTTTCAAGCTCTTCATGTTTCTGAACACCGATTCATGCTCCTCCTATTTTTCAGACCGTTTCATGCTCCTCTTATTTTCACGCCGTTTCATGCTCCTCATATTTTGACACATTTTGAAGCTCTTCGTATTTTTCACACATTTTCAGGCTCTTCATGTTTTTGAATACCACGGCATGCTCCTCCTATTTTTCAGACCGTTTCATGCTCCTCATATTTGACAAGTTTTGAAGCTCTTCTTATATTTCACACCTTTTCAGGCACTTCATGTTTTTCAAAACCGCTTCCTTTTCCTCCTATTTTTCAGAACGTTTCATGCTCCTCATATTTTTGATACCTTTTGAAGCTCTTCATATTTTTCACACCTTTTCATGCTCTTCATGTTTTCAATACCGATTCATGCTCCTCCTATTTTTCAGACCGTTTCATGCTCCTCCTATTTTTCAGGCCGTTTCATCCTCCTCATATTTTGACACATTTTGAAGCTCTTCATAGTTTTCACACCTTTTCAGGCTCTTCATGTTTTTGAATTCGGCTTCATGCTCCTCCTATTTTTCAGGCCGTTTCATGCTCCTCATAGTTTTGACACCTTTTGAATATCTTCATATTTTTCACACCTTTTCAGGCTCTTCATGTTTTTGAACACTGCTTCATGCTCCTACTATTTTTCAGACCGCTTCTTGCTCCTCATATTTTTGACTTCTTTTGAAGCTCTTCATATTTTTCACACCTTTTCAGGCTCTTCATGTTTTTCAACACCGCTTCATGCTCCTCCTATATTTCAGACAGTTTCTTGCTCCTCCTATTTTTGACACCTTTTGAAGCTCTTCATTTATTTCACTCCTTTTCAGGCTCTTCATGTTTTTAAACACCGCTTCATGCTCCTCCTATTTTCAGACCGTTTCATGCTCCTCATATTTTTGACACCTTTTGAAGCTCTTCATATTTTTCACACCTTTTCATGCTCTTCATGTTTTTCAACACCGCTTCATGCTCCTCCTATTTTCAGACCGTTTCATGCTCCTCATAGTTTTGACACCTTTTGAAGCACTTCATATTTTTCACACCTTTTCAGGCTCTTCATGTTTCTCAACACGGCTTCCTGCTCCTCCTATTTTTCAGACCATTTCATGCTCATCTCATTTTTGACACCTTTTGAAGCTCTTCAAATATTTCACACCTTTTCAGGCTCTTCTTTTTTTTTCAACACCACTTCATGCTCCTCCTTTTTTTCAGACCGTTTCATGCTCATCTCATTTTTGACACCTTTTGAAGCTCTTCATATTCTTCACACATTTTGAAGCTCTTCATATTTTTTCACACCTTTTCAGGTTCTTCATGTTTTTCAACACCGCTTCATGCTCCTCCTATTTTTCAGACCGTTTCATGCTCCTCATATTTTTGACACCTTTTGAAGCTCTTAATATTTTTCACACTTTTCAGGCTCTTCATGTTTTTCAACACCACTTCATGCTCCTCCTATTTTTCAGACCGTTTCATTCTCCTCATATTTTTGACACCTTTTGAAGCTCTTCATATATTTCACACCTTTTCAGGCTCTTCATGTTTTTAACACCACTTCATGCTCCTCCTATTTTTCAGACCATTTACTGCTCATCGATTTTGACACCTTTTGAAGCTCTTCATGTTTTTGACCACCGTTTCATGCTATTCCTATTTTTCAAACTGTTTCATGGTCCTCATATTTGTTACACCTTTTGAAGCTATTCATATATTTCACACCTTTGCAGGCTCTTCTTGTTTTTCAACACAGCTTCATTCTCCTCCTATTTTATACCGTTTCATGCTCCTCATGTTTTTGACACCTTTTGAAGCACTTCATATTTTTCACACTTTTCAGGCTCTTCATGTATTTGAAAACCGCCTCATGCTCCTCCTATTTTTCAGACCGTTTCATGTCCAAATGTATTTCACACCTTTTGAAGCTCTTTATATTTTTCAAAACTTTTCAGGCCCTTCATGTGTTTGATCAGCATTTCATGCTCCTCCTATTTTTCAGATCATTTCAGGCTCCGCATATTTTTGACTCCTTTTGAAGCTCTTCATATTTTTCACACGTTTTTAGGCCCTTCATGTTTTTGAACACCGCTTCATGCTCCTCCTATTTTTCAGACGGTTTCAGGCTGCCCGTATTTTTCAGACCGTTTCATGCTCCTCATATTTTTGACAATTTTATAAACTCTTCATATTTTTCACACTTTTACAGGCTCTTCATATTTTTGAGCACTGCTTCATGCTCCTCCTATTTTTCAAACCTTTTGAAGCTCTTCATGTTTTTCACACCTTATTAGCCTCTTCATGTTTTTGAACACCGCTTCATGCTCCTCCTGTTTTTCAAACCTTTTGAAGCTCTTCATATTTTTCACACTTTTTCAGGCTCTTCATGTTTTGAACACCGCTTCATGCTCCTCCTATTTTTCAGACCGTTTCATGCTCCTCAGATATTTCACACCTTTTGAAGCTCTTCATATTTTTCACACCTTTTCAGGCTCTTCACGTTTTTGAACAACACTTCATGCTCCTCCTACTTTTCAGACTGTTTCATGCTCATCTCATTTTTGACACCTTTTCAGGGTCTTCATATTTTTCAAACTTTTGAAGATCTTCATATTTTTCACACTTTTTCCGGCTCTTCATGTATTGAACACTGCTTCATGCTCCTCCTATTTTTCAGACCGTTTCATTCTCCTCATGTTTTTCACACCTTTTGAAGCTCTTCATAATTTTCACACCTTTTCATGCTCTTCATGTTTTTGAACACCGTTTCATGCTCGTCGTATTTTTCAGACCATTTCAAGCTCCTCATATTTTTGAAACCTTTTGAAGCTCTTCATATTTTTCACACCTTTTCCGTCTCTTCTTGTTTTTCAACACCGCTTCTTGCTCCTCCTATTTTTCAGACCGTTTCATGCTCCTCATATTGTTGACACCTTTTGAAGCACTTCATATTTTTCACACCTTTTCAGGCTCTTCATATTTTTGAACACCAGTTCATGTTCCTCCTGTTTTTCACACCTTTTGAAGCTCTTCATATTTTTCACACCTTTTCAGGCTGTACATGTTTTTGAAGACCACTTCATGCTCCTCATCTTTTTCAGACCGTTTCATGCTCCTGATATTTTTCACACCGTTTGAAGCTGTTCATATTTTTCACACGTTTTCAGATTCTTCATGATTTTGATCACCGTTTCATGCTCCTCCTATTTTTCAGACCGTTTCATGCTCCTCATATTTTTGACACCTTTTGAAGCTCTTCACATTTATCACACCTTTTCAGGCTCTTCATGTTTTTCAACACCACTTCATGCTCCTCCTATTTTTCAGATCGTTTCAGGCTCCGCATATTTTTGACTCCTTTTGAAGCTCTTCATATTTTTCACACGTTTTCAGGCCCTTCATGTTTTTGAACACCGCTTCATGCTCCTCCTATTTTTCAAACCTTTTGAAGCTCTTCATGTTTTTCACACTTTATCAGCCTCTTCATGTTTTTGAACATCTCTTCATGCTCCTCATATTTTTGACAATTTTATAAGCTCTTCATATTTTTCACACTTTTTCAGGCTCTTCATGTTTTTGAGCACCGCTTCATGGTCCTCCTATTTTTCAAACCTTTTAAAGCTCTTCATGTTTTTCACACCTTATCAGCCTCTTCATGTTTTTGAACATCTCTTCATGTTCCTCATATTTTTGACAATTTTATAAGCTCTTCATATTTTTCACACTTTTTCAGGCTCTTCATGTTTTTGAGCACCGCTTCATGCTCCTCCTATTTTTCAAACCTTTTGAAGCTCTTCATGTTTTTCACACTTTTTCAGGCTGTTTATAGTTTTAAACACCGCTGCATGATTCTCCTATATTTGAGACCATTTCATGCTCCTCATATTTTTGACATTTTTTGAAGCTCTTCATATTTTTCACACTTTTTCAGGCTCTTCATGTTTTGAACAACACTTCATGCTCCTCCTATTTTTCAGACCGTTTCATGCTCCTCAGGTATTTCACACCTTTTGAAGCTCTTCATATTTTTCACACCTTTTCAGGCTCTTCACCTTTTTGAACAACACTTCATGCTCCTCCTACTTTTCAGACTGTTTCATGCTCATCTCATTTTTGACACCTTTTCAGGGTCTTCATATTTTTCAAACTTTTGAAGATCTTCATATTTTTCACACTTTTTCAGGCTCTTCATGTTTTGAACACTGCTTCATGCTCCTCCTATTTTTCAGACCGTTTCATTCTCCTCATGTTTTTCACACCTTTTGAAGCTCTTCATAATTTTCACACCTTTTCATGCTCTTCATGTTTTTGAACACCGTTTCATGCTCGTCCTATTTTTCAGACCATTTCAAGCTCCTCATATTTTTGAAACCTTTTGAAGCTCTTCATATTTTTCACACCTTTTCCGTCTCTTCTTGTTTTTCAACACCGCTTCTTGCTCCTCCTATTTTTCAGACCGTTTCATGCTCCTCATATTGTTGACACCTTTTGAAGCACTTCATATTTTTCACACCTTTTCAGGCTCTTCATATTTTTGAACGGCGGTTCATGTTCCTCCTGTTTTTCACACCTATTGAAGCTCTTCATATTTTTCACACCTTTTCAGGCTGTACATGTTTTTGAAGACCACTTCATGCTCCTCATCTTTCTCAGACCGTTTCATGCTCCTGATAATTTTCACACCGTTTGAAGCTCTTCATATTTTTCACACGTTTTCAGATTCTTCATGTTTTTGATCACCGTTTCATGCTCCTCCTATTTTTCAGACCGTTTCATACTCCTCATATTTTTGACACCTTTTGAAGCTCTTCACATTTATCACACCTTTTCAGGCTCTTCATGTTTTTCAACACCGCTTCATGATCCTCCTATATTTCAGAGCGTTTCATGCTCCTCATATTTTTGACACCTTTTGAAGCTCTTCACATTTTTCACACCTTTTCCGGCTCTTCATGTTTTTCAACTCCGCTTCATGCTCCTCCTATTTTTCAGATCATTTCAGGCTCCGCATATTTTTGACTCCTTTTGAAGCTCTTCATATTTTTCACACGTTTTCAGGCCCTTCATGTTTTTGAACACCGCTTCATGCTCCTCCTATTTGTCAGACGGTTTCATGCTGCTCGTATTTTTCAGACCGTTTCATGCTCATCTCATTTTTGACACCTTCTGAAACTCTTCATTTTTTTCACACCTTTGGAGCTCTTCATATTCTTCACACATTTTCAGGCTCTTCATGTATTTCAATAATGCTTCTTACTCCTCCTATTTTTCAGATCGTTTCATGCTCCTTATAGTTTTCACAGCTTTTGAAGCTCTTCATATTCTTCACACCTTTTCAAGCTCTTCATATTTTTCAAACCTTTTGAAGCTCTTCATATTTTTAACACGTTTTCAGGCTCTTCAAGTTTTTGAACACCGCTTCATGCTCCTCCTATTTTTCAGACCTTTTCATACTCCTCATGTATTTCACACCTTTTGAAGCTCTTCATATTTTTCACACCTTTTCAGGCTCTTCATGTTTTTGAACACCGCTTCATGCTCCTCCTTTTTTTCAGACCGTTTCATGCTCTTAATATTTTTGAAACCTTTTGAAGCTCTTCATATTTTTCAGACTTTTTCAGGCTCTTCATGTTGTTGAACACCGTTTAATGCTCCTCCTATTTTTCAGACCGTTTCATCCTCCTCATATTTTTCACACCTTTTGAAGCTCTTCATATATTTCTCACCTTTTCCTGTTCTTCAGGTTTTTCAACTCCGTTTCATGCTTCTCCTATTTTTCAGATCGTTTCATGTTCCTCCTATTTTTCAGACTGTTTCATGCACCTCTTATTATTGACACCTTTTGAAGCTCTTCATATTTTTCACACCTTTTCATGCTCTTCATGTTTTTCAACAACATTTCATGCTCCTCCTATTTTTCAGACCTTTTCATGCTCCTCATATTTTTCACACCTTTTCATGCTCTTCTTGTTTTTCAACACAGTTTCATGCTCCTCATATGTTTGACACCTTTTGAATCTCTTCATATTATTCACACGTTTTCAGGCTCTTCATGATTTTCAACACCGCTTCATGCTCCTCATATTTTTGAGACCGTTTCATGCTCCTAATATTGTTCACACCTTTTCAAGATCTTCATGTTATTCAACACCGCTTCATGCTCTTCCTATTTTTCAGACCCTTTCATGCTCCTCATATTTTTGATACCTTTGAAGCTCTTCATATTTTTCACACCTTTTAAGGCTCTTCATGTTTTGAACACCATTTCATGCTCCTCCTATTTTTCAGACCGTTTCATGCTCCTCATATTTTTGACAACTTTTGAAGCTCCTCATATTTTTCACACCTTTTCAGGCTCTTCATGTTTTTCAACACACTTTCATGCTCCTCATATGTTTGACACCTTTTGAATCTCTTCATATTATTCACACCTTTTCAGGCTCTTCATGATTTTCAACACCGCTTCATGCTCCCCATATTTTTGAGACCATTTTATGCTACTCATATTTTGACACCTTTTGAAGCTCTTCATGTATTTCACATCTTTTTCAGGCTCTACATGTTTTTCAACACCGCTTCATGCTCGTCATATTTTGAGACCGTTTTATGCTACTCATATTTTGACACCTTTTGAAGCTCTTCATGTATTTCAGACCTTTTCAGGCTCTTCATGTATTTCTACACCGATTCATTCTCCTCCTATTTTTCAGCCCGTTTCATGCTCGTCATATTTTTTAGACAGTTTCATGATCCTCCTATTTTTCAGACCGTCATGGTCCTAATGTTTTTGACACCTTTTGGAGCTCTTCATATATTTCACACCTTTTAAGGCTCTTCATTTTTCTGAACACCGCTTCATGCTCCTCCTATATTTCACACTTTTTGAAGCTCTTCATATATTTCACACCTTTTCAAGCTCTTCATGTTTTTGAACACCGCTTCATGCTCCTCTTATTTTTGACACATTTTTGAAGCTCTTCATATATTTCACACCTTTTCAGGCTCTTCTTGTTTTTCAACACCATTTCAAGCTCCTTCTATTTTTCAGACTGTTTCATGCTCCTCATATTTCTGACACCTTTTGAAGCTCTTCATATATTTCACACCTTTTCAGACTCTTCATGTTTTTGAACACGGATTCATGCTCCTCCTATTTTTCACACCTTTTGAAGATCTTCATATATTTCACACCTTTTCAAGCTCTTCATGTTTTTGAACACCGCTTCATGCTCCTCATATTTTTCACACCTTTTGAAGCTCTTAATATTTTTCACACATTTTCAGGCTCTTCATGTTTTTGAACACCGTTTAATGCTCATCCTATTTTTCAGACCGTTTCATGCTCCTCATATTTTTCACACCTTTTGAAGCTCTTCATATATTTCTCACCTTTTCCTGTTCTTCAGCTTTTTCAACACCGTTTCATGCTCCTCCTATTTTTCAGATCGTTTCATGCTCCTCCTATTTTTCAGACTGTTTCATGCACCTCTTATTATTGACACCTTTTGAAGCTCTTCATATTTTTCACACCTTTTCATGCTCTTCATGTTTTTCAACAACATTTCATGCTCCTCCTATTTTTCAGACCTTTTCATGCTCCTCATATTTTTCACACCTTTTCATGCTCTTCTTGTTTTTCAACACAGTTTCATGCTCCTCATATGTTTGACACCTTTTGAATCTCTTCATTTTATTCACACCTTTTCAGGCTCTTCATGATTTTCAACACCGCTTCATGCTCCTCATATTTTTGAGACCGTTTTATGCTCCTAATATTGTTCACACCTTTTCAAGATCTTCATGTTATTCAAGACCGCTTCATGCTCTTCCTATTTTTCAGACAGTTTCATGCTCCTCATATTTTTCACACCTTTTGAAGCTCTTCATATATTTCTCACCTTTTCCTGTTCTTCAGGTTTTTCAACACCGTTTCATGCTCCTCCTATTTTTCAGCCCGTTTCATGCTCCTCATATTTCTGACACATTTTGAAGCTCTTCATATATTTCACACCTTTTCAGACTCTTCATGTTTTTCAACATCGCTTCATCCTCCTCCTATTTTTCAGACCGTTTCATGCTCCTCATATTTTTGACACCTTTTGAAGCTCTTCATATTTTTCACACCTTTTGAAGCTCTTCATATTTTTCACAAGTTTTAAGGCTGTTCATGTTTTTCAACACCGTTTCATGCTCCTCCTATTTTGAGACTGTTTCATGCTCCTCTTATTTTTGACACCTTTAGAAGCTCTTAATATATTTCACACCTTTTCAGGCTCTTCATGTTTTTGAACAACGATTCATGCTCCTCCTATATTTCACACCTTTTGAAGCTCTTCATATATTTCACACCTTTTCAGACTCTTCATGTTTTTCAACATCGCTTCATACTCCTCCTATTTTTCAGACCATTTCATGCTCCTCATATATTTGACACCTTTTGAAGCTCTTCATATTTTTCACACCTTTTGAAGCTCTTCATATTTTTCACACCTTTTGAAGCTCTTCATATTTTACACATATTTTCACCCTCTTCATGTTTTTCAACACCTTTTCATGCTCCTCCTATTTTTCGGACCGTTTCATTCTCTTCATATTTTTGACACTTTTTGAAGCTCTTCATATTTTTCAGACCTTTTCAGGCTCTTCATCTTTTTCAACACCGTTTCATGCTCCTCATATTTTTCAGACTGTTTCATTCTCCTCATATTTATGTCAACTTTTGAAACTCTTCATTTTCTTCACACCTTTTCATGCTCTTCATGTTTTTGAACACTGCTTCATGCTCCTCCTATGTTTCAGACCGTTTCATGCTCCTCATATTTTTCAAACCTTTTGAAGTTCTTCATATATTTCACACCTTTTCAGGCTCTTCATATTTTTAAACACCTCTTCATTCTTCTCCTGTTTTTCAGACCATTTCATGCTCCTCATATTTTTCACACTTTTTGAAGCTCTTCATATTTTTCACACTTTTTGAAGCTCTTCATACTTTTCACACCTGTCAGGCTCTTCATGTTTTTGAACACCGCTTCCTGCTCCACCTATTTTTCAGACCGTTTCATGCTCCTCATATTTTTCACACCTTTTGAAGCTCTTCATATTTTTCACACCTTTTCAGACTCTTCATGTTTTTGAACATCGTTTCATGTTCCTCCTTTTATTCAGACCGTTTCATGCTCCTCATATGTTTGACACCTTTTGAATCTCTTCATATTATTCACACCTTTTCAGGCTCTTCATGATTTTCAACACCACTTCATGCTCCCCATATTTTTGAGACCGTTTTATGCTACTCATATTTTGACACCTTTTGAAGCTCTTCATGTATTTCACACCTTTTCAGGCTCTACATTTTTTTCAACACCGCTTCATGCTCGTCATATTTTGAGACCGTTTTATGCTACTCATATTTTGACACCTTGTGAAGCTCTTCATGTATTTCAGACCTTTTCAGGCTCTTCATGTATTTCAACACCGCTTCTTTCTCCTCCTATTTTTCAGACTGTTTCATGCTCGTCATATTTTTCAGACAGTTTCATGATCCTCCTATTTTTCAGACCGTTTCATGCTCCTCATGTTTTTGACACCTTTTGAAGCTCTTCATATATTTCACACCTTTTAAGGCTCTTCATGTTTCTGAACACCGCTTCATGCTCCTCCTATATTTCACACTTTTTGAAGCTCTTCATATATTTCACACCTTTTCAAGCTCTTCATGTTTTTGAACACCGCTTCATGCTCCTCTTATTTTTGACACCTTTTGAAGCTCTTCATATTTTTCACACCTTTTGAAGCTCTTCATATTTTTCACACCTTTTGAAGCTCTTCATATTTTTCACACCTTTTGAAGCTCTTCATATTTTTCACACCTTTTGAAGCTCTTTATATTTTACACATATTTTCACCCTCTTCATGTTTTTCAACACCTTTTCATGCTCCTCCTATTTTTCGGACCGTTTCATTCTCTTCATATTTTTGACACTCTTTGAAGCTCTTCATATTTTTCAGACCTTTTCAGGCTCTTCATCTTTTTCAGCACCGTTTCATGCTCCTCATATTTATGTCAACTTTTGAAACTCTTCATTTTCTTCACACCTTTTCATGCTCTTCATGTTTTTGAACACTGCTTCATGCTCCTCCTATGTTTCACACCGTTTCATGCTCCTCATATTTTTGAAACCTTTTGAAGTTCTTCATATATTTCACACCTTTTCAGGCTCTTCATATTTTTAAACACCTCTTTATTCTTCTCCTGTTTTTCAGACCATTTCATGCTCCTCATATTTTTCACACTTTTTGAAGCTCTTCATATTTTTCAAACTTTTTGAAGCTCTTCATACTTTTCACACCTGTCAGGCTCTTCATGTTTTTGAACACCGCTTCCTGCTCCACCTATTTTTCAGATCGTTTCATGCTCCTCATATTTTTCACACTTTTTGAAGCTCTTCATATTTTTCACATTTTTTCAGGCTCTTCATGTTTTTGAACATCGTTTCATGCTCCTCCTTTTATTCAGACCATTTCATGTTCCTCATATTTTTGACACCTTTTGAACGTCTTCATATTTGTCACATCTATTCAGGGTCTTCATATTTTTCAACACCGCTTCATGCTCCTCCTATTTTTCAGACCGTTTCATGCTCCTCATATTTTTGACACGTTATGAAGCTCTTCATTTATTTCACACCTTTTCAGGCTCTTCATGTTTTTCAACATCGCTTCATGCTCCTCGTATTTTTCAGACCGTTTCATGCTTCCCAAATTTTTGACACCTTTTGAAGCTCTTCATATATTTCACACCTTTTCATGTTCTTCATTTTTGTCAACAAAGCTTCATCCTCCTCCTATTTTTCAGACCGTTTCATGCTTCTCATATTTTTGACACCTTTTGAAGCTCTTCATATTTTTCACACCTTTTCATGTTCTTCATTTTTGTCAACAAAGCTTCATCCTACTCCTATTTTTCAGACCTTTTCATGCTCCTCATATTTTTGACACCTTTTGAAGCTCTTCATATTTTTCATACCTTTTCAGGCTCTTCATGTTTTTCAACACCGCTTCAGGCTCCTCCTATTTTTCAGACCGTTTCATGCTCCTCATATTTTTGAAACCTATTGAAGCTCTTTATATTTTTCACACCTTTTCAGGCCCTTCATGTTTTTGACATCGCTTCACGCTTCTCCTGTTTATCAGTCCTTTTCATGCTCCTCATATATTTGAAACCTTTTGAAGCTCTTAATATTTTTCACATCTTTTCAGGCTGTTCATGTTTTTCAACACCGCTTCATGCTCCTCCTATTTTTCAGACCGTTTCATGCTCCTCCTATTTTTGAGACCGTTTCAGCCTCCGCATATTTTTGATACATATTGAAGCTCTTCATATTTTTCACACCTTTTCAGGCTCTTCATGTTTTTCAACACCGCTTCATGCTCCTATTTTTCAGAACATTTCATGCACCTCATATTTTTGACTCGTATTCAAGCTCTTCATATTTTTCACACCTTTTCAGGCTCTTCATGTTTTTCAACACCGCTTCATGCTCCTCCTATTTTCAGATCGTTTCATGCTCCTCATATTTTTCACACATTGTGAAGCTCCTCCTATTTTTCACAACCTTTAACGCTCTTCATGTTTTTTTACACGGCTTCATGATTCTCCTATTTTTCTGCCAGTTTCATGCTCCTACTAGTTTTCAGCACGTTTCGTACTCCTCCAAATTTTCAGACCGTTTCATGCTCCTCATATTTGTCACACCTTTTGAAGCTCTTCATATTTTTCACACGTTTTCTGGATCTTCATGTTTTTGAGCACAGCTTCATGCTCCTCCGATTTTTCAGACCGTTTCATGCTCCTCATATATTTCACACCTTTTGAAGCTCTTCATATTTTTCACACCTTTTCAGGATCTTCATGTTTTTGAACACCATTTCATGCTGCTCCTATTTTTCAGACCGTTTCATGCTCCTCATATTTTTGACACGTTTTGACGCTCTTCATATTTTTCATACCATTCCAGGCTCTTCATGTTATTCAACACCGTTTCATGCTGCTCCTATTTTTCAGACCGTTTCATGCTCCTCATATTTTTGACACCATTGAAACTGTTCATATTTTTCACACCTTCTCAGGCTCTTCACGTTTTTAAACACCGCTTCATGCTACTCCTATTTTTCAAAACGTTTCATGCTCCTCATATATTTGACACCTTTTGAAGCTTTTCATATTATTCACAAATTTTCAGGCTCTTCATGTTTTTCAACACCGTTTCATGCTCCTCCTATTTTTCAGACCGTTTCATGCTCCTCATATTATTTCACCCTTTGAAGCTCTTCATGTTTTTCACACCTTTTCAGGCTCTTCATGCTTTTCAACACCGTTTCATGCTCCTCGTATTTTCAGACTGTTTCATGCTATTATATTTTTGACACCTTTTGAAGCTGTCCATATTTTTCACACATTTTCAGGCTCTTCATGCTTTGCAACACCGTTTCATGCTCCTCCGATTTTCAGACTGTTTCATGCTCCTCTTATTTTTGACACCTTTAGAAGCTCTTCATATATTTCACATCTTTTCATGCTCTTCATGTTTTTCAACACCATTTCATGCTCCTCCTATTTTTCAGACTATTTCATGCTCCTCATATTTTTGACACCTTTTGAAGCTCTTCATATATTTCACAACTTTTAAGGCTCTTCATGTTTCTGAACACCGCTTCATGCTCCTCCTATATTTCACACCTTTTTAAGCTCTTCTTATATTTCACACCTTTTCAAGCTCTTCATGTTTTTGAACACCGCTTCACGCTCCTCCTATTTTTCAGTCCGTTTCATGCTTCTCAAATTTTTGACACCTTTTGAAGCGCTTCATATTTTTCACACCTTTTCATGTTCTTCATTTTTGTCAACAAAGCTTCATGCTCCTCCTATTTTTCAGACCGTTTCATGCTCCTCATATTTTACACACCTGTTGAAGCTCTTCATATTTTTCACACCATTTCAGGCTCTTCTTGTTTTTCAACACCATTTCAAGCTCCTCCTATTTCTCAGACTGTTTCATGCTCCTCATATTTCTGACACCTTTTGAAGCTCTTCATATATTTCACACCTTTTCAGGCTCTTCATGTTTTTGAACACGGCTTCATGCTCCTCCTATTTTTCACACCTTTTGAAGATCTTCATATATTTCACACCTTTTCAAGCTCTTCATGTTTTTGAACACCGCTTCATGCTCCTCATAATTTTCACACCTTTTGAAGCTCTTAATATTTTTCACACATTTTCAGGCTCTTCATGTTTTTGAACACCGTTTAATGCTCCTCCTATATTTCAGACCGTTTCATGCTCCTCATATTTTTCACACCTTTTGAAGCTCTTCATATATTTCTCACCTTTTCCTGTTCTTCAGGTTTTTCAACACCGTTTCATGCTCCTCCTATTTTTCAGACCGTTTCATGCTCCTCATATTTCTGACACATTTTGAAGCTTTTCATATATTTCACACCTTTTCAGACTCTTCATGTTTTTCAACATCGCTTCATCCTCCTCCTATTTTTCAGAACGTTTCATGCTCCTCATATTTTTGACACGTTTTGAAGCTCTTCATATTTTTCATACCTTTTCAGGCTCTTCATGTTTTTCAACACCGCTTCAGGCTCCTCCTATTTTTCAGACCGTTTCATGCTCCTCATATTTTTGAAACTTATTGAAGCTCTTTATATTTTTCACACCTTTTCAGGCCCTTCATGTTTTTGAACATCGCTTCACGCTCCTCCTGTTTATCAGACCTTTTCATGCTCCTCATATATTTGACACCTTTTGAAGCTCTTAATATTTTTCACATCTTTTCAGGCTCTTCATGTTTTTCAACACCGCTTCATGCTCCTCCTATTTTTCAGACCGTTTCATGCTCCTCCTATTTTTGAGACCGTTTCAGCCTCCGCATATTTTTGGTACGTATTGAAGCTCTTCATATTTTTCACACCTTTTCAGGCTCTTCATGTTTTTCAACACCGCTTCATGCTCCTATTTTTCAGAACATTTCATGCTCCTCATATTTTTGACACGTATTGAAGCTCTTCATATTTTTCACACCTTTTCAGGCTCTTCATGTTTTTCAACACCGCTTCATGCTCCTCCTATTTTCAGATCGTTTCATGCTCCTCATATTTTTCACACATTTTGAAGCTCCTCCTATTTTTCACAACCTTTCACGCTCTTCATGTTTTTTTACACGGCTTCATGATTCTCCTATTTTTCTGCCAGTTTCATGCTCCTACTAGTTTTCAGCACGTTTCGTACTCCTCCAAATTTTCAGACCGTTTCATGCTCCTCATATTTGTCACACCTTTCGAAGCTCTTCATATTTTTCACACCTTTTCTTGATCTTCATGTTTTTGAGCACAGCTTCATGCTCCTCCGATTTTTCAGACAGTTTCATGCTCCTCATATATTTCACACCTTTTGAAGCTCTTCATATTTTTCACACCTTTTCAGGATCTTCATGTTTTTGAACACCATTCCATGCTGCTCCTATTTTTCAGACCGTTTCATGCTCCTCATATTTTTGACACGTTTTGACGCTCTTCATATTTTTCATACCATTCCAGGCTCTTCATGTTATTCAACACCGTTTCATGCTGCTCCTATTTTTCAGACCGTTTCATGCTCCTCATATTTTTGACACCATTGAAACTGTTCATATTTTTCACACCTTCTCAGGCTCTTCACGTTTTTGAACACTGCTTCATGCTACTCCTATTTTTCAAAACGTTTCATGCTCCTCATATATTTGACACCTTTTGAAGCTTTTCATATTATTCACAAATTTTCAGGCTCTTCATGTTTTTCAACACCGTTTCATGCTCCTCCTATTTTTCAGACCGTTTCATGCTCCTCATATTATTTCACCCTTTGAAGCTCTTCATGTTTTTCACACCTTTTCAGGCTCTTCATGCTTTTCAACACCGTTTCATGCTCTTCGTATTTTCAGACTGTTTCATGCTATTATATTTTTGACACCTTTTGAAGCTGTCCATATTTTTCACACATTTTCAGGCTCTTCATGCTTTGCAACACCGTTTCATGCTCCTCCGATTTTCAGACTGTTTCATGCTCCTCTTATTTTTGACACCTTTAGAAGCTCTTCATATATTTCACATCTTTTCATGCTCTTCATGTTTTTCAACACCATTTCATGCTCCTCCTATTTTTCAGACTATTTCATGCTCCTCATATTTTTGACACCTTTTGAAGCTCTTCATATATTTCACAACTTTTAAGGCTCTTCATGTTTCTGAACACCGCTTCATGCTCCTCCTATATTTCACACCTTTTTAAGCTCTTCTTATATTTCACACCTTTTCAAGCTCTTCATGTATTTGAACACCGCTTCACGCTCCTCCTATTTTTCAGTCCGTTTCATGCTTCTCAAATTTTTGACACCTTTTGAAGCGCTTCATATTTTTCACACCATTTCAGGCTCTTCATTTTTGTCAACAAAGCTTCATGCTCCTCCTATTTTTCAGAACGTTTCATGCTCCTCATATTTTACACACCTGTTGAAGCTCTTCATATTTTTCACACCATTTCAGGCTCTACTTGTTTTTCAACACCATTTCAAGCTCCTCCTTTTATTCAGACTGTTTCATGCTCCTCATATTTCTGACACCTTTTGGAGCTCTTCATATATTTCACACCTTTTCAGGCTCTTCATGTTTTTGAACACCACTTCATGCTCCTCATATTTTTCACACCTTTTGAAGCTCTTAATATTTTTCACACATTTTCAGGCTTTTCATGTTTTTGAACACCGTTTAATACTCCTCCTATTTTTCAGACCGTTTCATGCTCCTCATATTTTTCACACCTTTTGAAGCTCTTCATATATTTCTCACCTTTTCCTTTTCTTCAGGTTTTTCAACACCGTTTCATGCTCCTCCTATTTTTCAGACCGTTTCATGCTCCTCATATTTCTGACACCTTTTGAAGCTCTTCATATATTTCACACCTTTTCAGACTCTTCATGTTTTTCAACATCGCTTCATCCTCCTCCTATTTTTCACACCATTTCATGCTCCTCATATTTTGACACCTTTTGAAGCTCTTTATATTTTTCACACCTTTTGAAACACTTCATATTTTTCACAAATTTTTAGGCTCTTCATGTTTTTCAACACCGTTTCATGCTCCTTCTATTTTCAGACTGTTTCATGCTCCTCTTATTTTTGACACCTTTAGAAGCTCTTCATATATTTCACACATTTTAAGGCTCTTCATGTTTCTGAACACCGCTTCATGCTCCTCCTACATTTCACACCTTTTTAAGCTCTTCATATATTTCACTCCTTTTCAAGCTCTTCAAGTTTTTGAACACCGCTTCATGCTCCTCATATTTTGACACCATTTGAAGCTCTTCATATATTTCACACCTTTTCAGGCTCTTCATGTTTTTGAACACCGCTTCATGCTCCTCCTATATTTCACAACTTTTGAAGCTCTTCATATATTTCACACCTTTTCAGACTCTTCATGTTTTTCAACATCGCTTCATACTCCTCCTATTTTTCAGACCGTTTCATGCTCCTCATATATTTGACACCTTTTGAAGCTCTTCATATTTTTCATACCTTTTGAAGATCTTCATATTTTTCACACCTTTTGAAGCTCTGCATATTTTTCACACCTTTTCTGGCTCTTCATCTTTTTCAACACCGTTTCATGCTCCTGCTATGTTTCAGACCGTTCCATGCTCCTCATATTTTTGAAAGCTTTTGAAGTTCTTCCTATATTTCACACCTTTTCAGGCTCTTCATGTTTTTAAACTCCTCTTCATTCTTCTCCTATTTTTCCGACCGTTTCATGCTCCTCATATTTTTCACACTTTTTGAAGCTCTTCATATTTTTCACACATTTTCACGTTCTTCATGTTTTTGAACATCGTTTCATGCTCCTCCTTTTATTCAGACCGTTTCATGCTCCTCATATTTTTCAGACCGTTTCATGCTCCACATATATTTCAGACCGTTTCATGCTCCTCATATTTTTGACCCCTTTTGAAGCTCTTCATATTTTTCACACCTTTTCATGCGCTTCATGTTTTTCAAAACTTTTCATGCTTCTCCTATTTTTCAGAGAGTTTCATGCTCCTCATATATTTGACACGTTTTGAAGCTCTTCATATTTTTCACACCTCTTCATGCTCATCATGTTTCTCAACACTTTTTCATGCTCCTCCTATTTTTCATACAGTTTCATGCTCCTCATATTTTTGACAAATTTTGAAGCTCTTCATATTTTTCAAACCTTTTCATGCACTTCATGTTTTTCAACAACGTTTCATGCTCGTCTTATATTTCAGACCGTTTCATGCTTCTCCTATTTTTCAGACCGTTTCATGCTCCTCATATTTTTGACACCTTTTGAAGATCTTCATATTTTTCACACCTTTTCATGCTTGTCATGTTTTTCAACAAAGTTTCACACTCCTCATATTTTGACACCCTTTGATGGTCTCCATACTTTTCACACCTTTTTAGACGCTTCATATTTTTCAACACCGCTTCATGCTCCTCCTGTTTTTCAGACCGTTTCATGTTCCTCATATGTTTGACACCTTTTGAAGCTCTTCGTATTTTTCACACCTTTTCAGGCTCTTCATGATTTCAACACAGTTTCATGCTCCTCCTATTTTTCAGACCGTTTCATGCTCCTCATATTTTTGAAACCATTTGAAGCCCATCATATTTTTCACACCTTTTCATGCTCTTCATGTTTTTCAACACCGTTTCATGCTCCTCCTATTTTTCAGACCGTTTCTGGCTCCTCATATTTTGACACCTTTTGAAGCTCTTCATATTTTTCACACCTTTCCATGCTCTTCATATTTTTCAAAACCGTTTCATGCTCCTCCTATGTTTCAGACCGTTTCAGGCTCCTCATATTTTTCAGATTGTTTTATGGTCCTCATATTTTTGACACCTTTTGAAACTCTTCATATTTTTCACTCTTTTTCAGACTCTTCATGTGTTTCAACACCGTTTCTTGCTCCTCATATTTTTGACACCTTTTTAAGCTCTTCATATTTTTAACACCTTTTCATGCTCTTCAGGCTTATCATCAACGTCTCATGCTCCTCCTATTTTTTGACCGTTTAATGCTCCTCATATTTTTGACACCTTTTTAAGCTCTTCGTGTTTTTCACACCCTTTCATGGTCTTCATATTTTTCAACACCGTTTCATGCTTCTTCTAATTTTCAGACAGTTTCATGCTCCTCATAATTTTGACGCCTTTTGCAGCTCTTCTTATTCTTCACACCTTTTCAGGCTCTTCTTGATTTTCAACACCTTTGCAGGCTCCTCCTATTTTTCAGACCGTTTCGTGCTCCTCATATTTTTTACACCTTTTGACGCTCTTTATATTATTCACACCTTTCCATGATCTTCATGTTTTTCAACACTGCTTCATGCTCCTCCTATTTTTCAAACCGTTTACTGCTCCTCATATTTTGACACCTTTTGAAGCTCTTCATATTTTTCACACGTTTTCAGGCTCTTCATGTTTTTCAACGCCGCTTCATGCTCCTCCTATTTTTCAGACCGTTTCATGCCCTTCATATTTTTGACACCTTTTGAAGCTTCATTGTTTCACACCGTTTCTGGCTCTTCATGTTTTTCTATACCGCTTCATTCTCCTCCTAATTTTAAGAGTGTTTCATGCTCTACATAATTTTGGCACCTTTTGAAGCTCTTCATATTTTTCACACCTTTTCAGGCTCTTCATGTTTTTCAACACCGCTTCATGCTCCTCCTATTTTGAGACCGTTTCATGCTACTCATTTTTTTGACACCTTTTGAAGCTCTTCACTTTTTTCACACCTTTTCAGGCTCTTCATGTTTTTGAATACCGCTTCATGCTCCTCCTACTTTTCAGACCGTTTCATGCTCCTCATATTTTTGATTTCTTTTGAAGGTCTGCATATTTTTCACACCTTTTTAGGCTCTTCATTTTTTTGAACACCACTTCATGCTCCTCCCATTTTTCAGACAGTTTCATGCTCATCTCATTTTTGACATCTTTTGAAGCTCTTCATATTTTTCACACCTTTTGAAGATCTTCCTATTTTCACACCTTTTGAAGTTCTTCATGTTTTTCAACATCTTTTCATGCTCCTCCTATTTTTCAGAGCGTTTCATGCTCCTCATGTATTTCACACCTTTTGAAGCTCTTCGTATTTTGCACACATTTTCAGGCTTTTCATGTTTTTCACAACCACTTCATGCTCCTCATATTTTTCAGACCGTTTCATGCACATTTCATTTTTGATCCTTTTGAAGCTCTTCATATTTTTCACACCATTTTCAGGCTCTTCATGTTTTTCAACACCGCTTTATCATCTTCCTATTTTTCAGACCGTTTCATATTACTCATATTTTTGACATTTTTTGAGGCTCTTCATATTTTTCACACCTTTTCAGGCTCTTCATGTTTTTGAACACCGTTTCATGCTCCTCCTATTTTTCAGACCGTTTCATGCACATCTCATTTTTGATACCTTTGGAAGCTCTTGATATTTTTCACACCATTTTCAGGCTCTTCATGTTTTTCAACACCGCTTTATCATCTTCCTATTTTTCAGACCGTTTCATGCTCCTCATATATTTGACACCTTTGAACCTCTTCATATTTTATCACACGTTTTCAGGCTCTTCATGTTTTTCATCACCGCTTCACGCTCCTCCTATTTTTGAGACCGTTTCACGCTCCACATATTTTTGACAACTTTTGGAGCTCTTCATATTTTTCACACCTTTTCAGCCTCTTCATGTTTTTTAACCGCTGCATACTCCTCCTATTTTTCAGACCGTTTCCTGCTCCTCATATATTTCACACCTTTTGAAGCTCTTCATATTTTTCACACCTTTTCAGGCTCTTCATTTTTTTCAAATCCACTTCATGCTCCACCTATTTTTCAGACCGTTTCATGCTCATCTCATTTTTGACACCTTTTGAAGCTCTTCATATTTTTCACAAGTTCTCAGCCTCCTCATGTTTTTCAACACCGTTTCATGCTCCTCCTATTTTTCAGACCGTTTCATGCTCCTCATATTTTTCACACCTTTTGAAGCTCTTCATATTTTTCACACCTTTTCAGGCTCTTCATGTTTTTGAACACCGCTTCATGCTCCTCCTATTTTTCAGACCCTTTCATGCTCCTCATATTTTTGACACCTTTTGAAGCTCTTCATATTTTTCACACCTTTTCAGGCTCTTCATATTTTTGAACACCGCTTCATGCTCCTGCAATTTTTCAGGCCGTTTCATGCTCCTCATAATTTTGACACCTTTTGAAGCTCTTCATATGTTTCACAACTTTTCAGGCTCTTGATTTTTTTCAACACCACTTCATGCTCCTCCTATTTTTCAGACGGTTTCATGCTCATCTCATTTTTTACACCTTTTGAAGCTCTTCATATTTTTCACACCTTTTGATGCTCTTCATATTTTTCACACGTTTTCAGGCTCTTCATGTTTTTCAACACCGCTTCATGCTATTTCTATTTTTCAGAGAGTTTCATGCTCCTCATGTATTTCACACCTTTAGAAGCTCTTCATATTTTTCAAACCTTTTCAGGCTCTTCCTGTTTTTCCACACCCCTTCATGCTTCTCCTATTTTTCAGCCCGTTTCATGCTCCTCATGTATTTCACACCTGTTGAAGCTCTTCATATTTTTCACACCTTTTCAGGCTCTTCATGTTTTTGATCACCGTTTCATGCTCCTCCTATTTTTCAGACCGTTTCATGCTCATGTCATTTTCGACACCTTTTGAAGCTCTTCATATATTTCACACCTTTTGAAGCTCTTCATATTTTGCACACCTTTCCAGGCTCTTCATATTTTTCAACACCGCTTCATGCTCCACCTACTTTTCAGACCGTTTCGTGCTCCTCATATTTTTGACACCTTTTGAAGCTTTTCGTATTTTTCACACCTTTTCAGGCTCTTCATTTTTTTCAACACTACTTCTTGCTCCTCCAATTTTTCAGACCGTTTCATGCTCATCTAATTTTTGACACCTGTTGAAGCTCTTAATATTTTTCACACCTTCTGAAGCTCTTTATATTTTTCACACTTTTTCAGGCTCTTCATGTTTTTCAACCCCACTTCATGCTTCTCCTATTTTTCAGCCCTTTTCATGCTCCTCATGTTTTTCACACCTTTTGAAGCTCGTCATATTTTTCACACATTTTAAGGCTCTCCATGTTTTTGATCACCGTTTCTTGCTCCTCCTATTTTTCAGACCGTTTCATGCTCCTCATATTTTTGACACCTGTTGAAGCTCTTCATAATTTTCACACCCTTTCAGGCTCTTCATGTTTTTCAACACCACTTCATGCTTCTCCTATATTTCAGACCTTTATATGCTCCTCATGTTTTTGACACCTTTTGGAGCACTTCATATTTTTCACACCTTTTCAGACTCTTCATGTTTTTCAACACCGCTTCATGCTCCTCCTATTTTTCAGACCATTTCCTGCTCTTCATATTTTTGACACCTCTTGAAGCTCTTCATATATTTCACACCTTTTCAGCCTCTTCATTTTTTTCAAAACCGCTTCATGCTCCTCCTATATTTCACACCGTTTCATGCTCATCTCATTTTTGACAGCTTTTGAAGCTCTTCATATATTTCACACCTTTTCAAGCTCTTCATATTTTTCAGACCTTTTCAGGCTCTTCATGTTTTTGAACACGGCTTCATGCTCCTCCTATTTTTCAGACCGATTCATGCTCCTCATATTTTTGACATCGTTTGAAGCTCTTCTATTTTTCACACCTTTTCAGGCTCTTCATGTTTGAACACCGCTTCATGCTCCTTCTATTTTTGAGAGAGTTTCATGCTCCTCATGTATTTCACACCTTTTGAAGCTCGTCATATTTTCCACACCTTTTCACGCTCTTCATATTTTTCCACACCACTTCATGCTTCTCCTATTTTTCAGCCCGTTTCAAACTCCTCATGTATTTCACACCTTTTGAAGCTCTTCATATTTTTCACACCTTTTCAGGCTCTTCATATTTTTGAACACCGCTTCATGCTCCTCCAATTTTTCAGGCCGTTTCATGCTCCTCATAATTTTGACACCTTTTGAAGCTCTTCATATGTTTCAAACCTTTTCAGGCTCTTCATTTTTTTCAACACCACTTCATGCTCCTCCTATTTTTCAGACGGTTTCATGCTCATCTCATTTTTTACACCTTTTGAAGCTCTTCATATTTTTCACACCTTTTCAGGCTCTTCATGTTTTTCACACCTTTTCAGGCTCTTCATGTTTTTGAACACCATTTCAGGCTTCTCCTAATTTGCAGCCGTTTCATTCTCCTCATATTTTTGACACCTTTTGAAGCTCTTTATATATTTCACACCTTTTCAGGCTCTTCATTTTTTTCAACACCACTTCATGCTCCTCCTATTTTTCAGGCAGTTTCATGCTCATCTCATTTTTTACACCTTTTGAAGCTCTTCATATTTTTCACACCTTTTGATGCTCTTCATATTTTTCACACGTTTTCAGGCTCTTCATGTTTTTCAACACCGCTTCATGCTATTTCTATTTTTCAGAGAGTTTCATGCTCCTCATGTATTTCACACCTTTAGAAGCTCTTCATATTTTTCAAACATTATCAGGCTCTTCATGTTTTTCCACACCCCTTCATGCTTCTCCTATTTTTCAGCCCGTTTCATGCTCCTCATGTATTTCACACCTTTTGAAGCTCTTCATATTTTTCACACCTTTTCAGGCTCTTCATGTTTTTGATCACCGTTTCATGCTCCTCCTATTTTTCAGACCGTTTCATGCTCATGTCATTTTCGACACCTTTTGAAGCTCTTCATATATTTCACACCTTTTGAAGCTCTTCATATTTTGCACACCTTTCCAGGCTCTTCATATTTTTCAACACCGCTTCATGCTCCACCTACATTTCAGACCGTTTCATGCTCCTCATATTTTTGACACCTTTTGAAGCTTTTCATATTTTTCACACCTTTTCAGGCTCTTCATTTTTTTCAACACTACTTCTTGCTCCTCCAATTTTTCAGACCGTTTCATGCTCATCTCATTTTTGACACCTTTTGAAGCTCTTCATATATTTCACACATTTTCAACCTCTTCATATTTTTCACACCTTTTCATGCTCTTCATGTTTTTCAACACCGCTTCATACTTCTCCTATTTTTCAGACAGTTTCATGCTCCTCCTATTTTTCAGACTGTTTCATGCACCTCTTATTATTGACACCTTTTGAAGCTCTCATATTTTTCACACCTTTTCAGGCTCTTCATGTTTTTCAACACCGCTTCATGCTCCTCCTATTTTTGCGACCGTTTCATGGTCCTCATATATTTGACACCTTTGAACCTCTTTATATTTTATCACACGTTTTCAGGCACTTCATGTTTTTCATCACCGCTTCACGCTCCTCCTATTTTTGAGACCGTTTCACGCTCCACATATTTTTGACAACTTTTGGAGCTCTTCATATTTTTCACACCTTTTCAGCCTCTTCATGTTTTTTAACCGGTGCATACTCCTCCTATTTTTCAGACCGTTTCCTGCTCCTCATATATTTCACACCTTTTGAAGCTCTTCATATTTTTCACACCTTTTCAGGCTCTTCATTTTTTTCAAATCCACTTCATGCTCCTCCTATTTTTCAGACCGTTTCATGCTCATCTCATTTTTGACACCTTTTGAAGCTCTTCATATTTTTCACAAGTTCTCAGCCTCCTCATGTTTTTCAACACCGCTTCATGCTCCTCCTATTTTTCAGACCGTTTCATGCTCCTCATATTTTTCACACCTTTTGAAGCTCTTCATATTTTTCACACCTTTTCAGGCTCTTCATGTTTTTGAACACCGCTTCATGCTCCTCCTATTTTTCAGACCCTTTCATGCTCCTCATATTTTTGACACCTTTTGAAGCTCTTCATATTTTTCACACCTTTTCAGGCTCTTCATGTTTTTGAACACCGCTTCATGCTCCTCCAATTTTTCAGGCCGTTTCATGCTCCTCATAATTTTGACACCTTTTGAAGCTCTTCATATGTTTCACAACTTTTCAGGCTCTTGATTTTTTTCAACACCACTTCATGCTCCTCCTATTTTTCAGACGGTTTCATGCTCATCTCATTTTTTACACCTTTTGAAGCTCTTCATATTTTTCACACCTTTTGATGCTCTTCATATTTTTCACACGTTTTCAGGCTCTTCATGTTTTTCAACACCGCTTCATGCTATTTCTATTTTTCAGAGAGTTTCATGCTCCTCATGTATTTCACACGTTTAGAAGCTCTTCATTTATTTCAAACATTTTCAGGCTCTTCATGTTTTTCCACACCCCTTCATGCTTCTCCTATTTTTCAGCCCGTTTCATGCTCCTCATGTTTTTCACACCTGTTGAAGCTCTTCATATTTTTCACACCTTTTCAGGCTCTTCATGTTTTTGATCACCGTTTCATGCTCCTCCTATTTTTCAGACCGTTTCATGCTCATGTCATTTTCGACACCTTTTGAAGCTCTTCATATATTTCACACCTTTTGAAGCTCTTCATATTTTGCACACCTTTCCAGGCTCTTCATATTTTTCAACACCGCTTCATGCTCCACCTACTTTTCAGACCGTTTCGTGCTCCTCATATTTTTGACACCTTTTGAAGCTTTTCATATTTTTCACACCTTTTCAGGCTCTTCATTTTTTTCAACACTACTTCTTGCTCCTCCAATTTTTCAGACCGTTTCATGCTCATCTAATTTTTGACACCTGTTGAAGCTCTTAATATTTTTCACACCTTCTGAAGCTCTTCATATTTTTCACACCTTTTCAGGCTCTTCATATTTTTGAACACCGCTTCATGCTCCTCCAATTTTTCAGGCCGTTTCATGTTCCTCATAATTTTGACACCTTTTGAAGCTCTTCATATGTTTCACACCTTTTCAGGCTCTTCATTTTTTTCAACACCACTTCATGCTCCTCCTATTTTTCAGACGGTTTCATGCTCATCTCATTTTTTACACCTTTTGAAGCTCTTCATATGTTTCACACCTTTTCAGGCTCTTCATGTTTTTCACACCTTTTCAGGCTCTTCATGTTTTTGAACACCATTTCAGGCTTCTCCTAATTTGCAGACCGTTTCATTCTCCTCATATTTTTGACACCTTTTGAAGCTCTTTATATATTTCACACCTTTTCAGTCTCTTCATTTTTTTCAACACCACTTCATGCTCCTCCTATTTTTCAGGCGGTTTCATGCTCATCTCATTTTTTACACCTTTTGAAGCTCTTCATATGTTTCACACCTTTTGATGCTCTTCATATTTTTCACACGTTTTCAGGCTCTTCATGTTTTTCAACACCGCTTCATGCTATTTCTATTTTTCAGAGAGTTTCATGCTCCTCATGTATTTCACACCTTTAGAAGCTCTTCATATTTTTCAAACATTTTCAGGCTCTTCATGTTTTTCCACACCCCTTCATGCTTCTCCTATTTTTCAGCCCGTTTCATGCTCCTCATGTATTTCACACCTTTTGAAGCTCTTCATATTTTTCACACCTTTTCAGGCTCTTCATGTTTTTGATCACCGTTTCATGCTCCTCCTATTTTTCAGACCGTTTCATGCTCATGTTATTTTCGACACCTTTTGAAGCTCCTCATATATTTCACACCTTTTGAAGCTCTTCATATTTTGCACACCTTTCCAGGCTCTTCATATTTTTCAACACCGCTTCATGCTCCACCTACTTTTCAGACCGTTTCATGCTCCTCATATTTTTGACACCTTTTGAAGCTTTTCATATTTTTCACACCTTTTCAGGCTCTTCATTTTTTTCAACACTACTTCTTGCTCCTCCAATTTTTCAGACCGTTTCATGCTCATCTCATTTTTGACACCTTTTGAAGCTCTTCATATATTTCACACATTTTCAACCTCTTCATATTTTTGACACCTTTTCATGCTCTTCATGTTTTTCAACACCGCTTCATGCTTCTCCTATTTTTCAGACAGTTTCATGCTCCTCCTATTTTTCAGACTGTTTCATGCACCTCTTATTATTGACACCTTTTGAAGCTCTCATATTTTTCACACCTTTTCAGGCTCTTCATGTTTTTCAACACCGCTTCATGCTCCTCCTATTTTTGCGACCGTTTCATGCTCCTCATATATTTGACACCTTTGAACCTCTTTATAGTTTATCACACGTTTTCAGGCACTTCATGTTTTTCA
The DNA here is from genome assembly GCF_033118175.1 of Dama dama. NCBI lineage: Eukaryota > Metazoa > Chordata > Mammalia > Artiodactyla > Cervidae > Dama > Dama dama. The sequence goes on along the minus strand of NC_083683.1, from coordinate 3,738,284 downwards.
TCACCACTTCACGCTCCTCCTATTTTTGAGACCGTTTCACGCTCCACATATTTTTGACAACTTTTGGAGCTCTTCATATTTTTCACACCTTTTCAGCCTCTTCATGTTTTTTAACCGCTGCATACTCCTCCTATTTTTCAGACCGTTTCCTGCTCCTCATATATTTCACACCTTTTGAAGCTCTTCATATTTTTCACACCTTTTCAGGCTCTTCATTTTTTTCAAATCCACTTCATGCTCCTCCTATTTTTCAGACCGTTTCATGCTCATCTCATTTTTGACAACTTTTGAAGCTCTTCATATTTTTCACAAGTTCTCAGCCTCCTCATGTTTTTCAACACCGCTTCATGCTCCTCCTATTTTTCAGACCGTTTCATGCTCCTCATATTTTTCACACCTTTTGAAGCTCTTCATATTTTTCACACCTTTTCAGGCTCTTCATGTTTTTGAACACCGCTTCATGCTCCTCCTATTTTTCAGACCCTTTCATGCTCCTCATATTTTTGACAGCTTTTGAAGCTCTTCATATTTTTCACACCTTTTCAGGCTCTTCATATTTTTGAACACCGCTTCATGCTCCTCCAATTTTTCAGGCCGTTTCATGCTCCTCATAATTTTGACACCTTTTGAAGCTCTTCATATGTTTCAAACCTTTTCAGGCTGTTCATTTTTTTCAACACCACTTCATGCTCCTCCTATTTTTCAGACGGTTTCATGCTCATCTCATTTTTTACACCTTTTGAAGCTCTTCATATGTTTCACACCTTTTCAGGCTCTTCATGTTTTTCACACCTTTTCAGGCTCTTCATGTTTTTGAACACCATTTCAGGCTTTTCCTAATTTGCAGACCGTTTCATTCTCCTCATATTTTTGACACCTTTTGAAGCTCTTTATATATTTCACACCTTTTCAGGCTCTTCATTTTTTTCAACACCACTTCATGCTCCTCCTATTTTTCAGGCGGTTTCATGCTCATCTCATTTTTTACACCTTTTGAAGCTCTTCATATTTTTCACACCTTTTGATGCTCTTCATATTTTTCACACGTTTTCAGGCTCTTCATGTTTTTCAACACCGCTTCATGCTATTTCTATTTTTCAGAGAGTTTCATGCTCCTCATGTATTTCACACCTTTAGAAGCTCTTCATATTTTTCAAACATTTTCAGGCTCTTCATGTTTTTCCACACCCCTTCATGCTTCTCCTATTTTTCAGCCCGTTTCATGCTCCTGATGTATTTCACACCTTTTGAAGCTCTTCATATTTTTCACACCTTTTCAGGCTCTTCATGTTTTTGATCACCGTTTCATGCTCCTCCTATTTTTCAGACCGTTTCATGCTCATGTCATTTTCGACACCTTTTGAAGCTCTTCATATATTTCACACCTTTTGAAGCTCTTCATATTTTGCACACCTTTCCAGGCTCTTCATATTTTTCAACACCGCTTCATGCTCCACCTACTTTTCAGACCGTTTCATGCTCCTCATATTTTTGACACCTTTTGAAGCTTTTCATATTTTTCACACCTTTTCAGGCTCTTCATTTTTTTCAACACTACTTCTTGCTCCTCCAATTTTTCAGACCGTTTCATGCTCATCTCATTTTTGACACCTTTTGAAGCTCTTCATATATTTCACACATTTTCAACCTCTTCATATTTTTGACACCTTTTCATGCTCTTCATGTTTTTCAACACCGCTTCATGCTTCTCCTATTTTTCAGACAGTTTCATGCTCCTCCTATTTTTCAGACTGTTTCATGCACCTCTTATTATTGACACCTTTTGAAGCTCTCATATTTTTCACACCTTTTCAGGCTCTTCATGTTTTTCAACACCGCTTCATGCTCCTCCTATTTTTGCGACCGTTTCATGCTTCTCATATATTTGACACCTTTGAACCTCTTCATATTTTATCACACGTTTTCAGGCTCTTCATGTTTTTCATCACCGCTTCAAGCTCCTCCTATTTTTGAGACCGTTTCACGCTCCACATATTTTTGACAACTTTTGGAGCTCTTCATATTTTTCACACCTTTTCAGCCTCTTCATGTTTTTTAACCGCTGCATACTCCTCCTATTTTTCAGACCGTTTCCTGCTCCTCATATATTTCACACCTTTTGAAGCTCTTCATATTTTTCACACCTTTTCAGGCTCTTCATTTTTTTCCAATCCACTTCATGCTCCTCCTATTTTTCAGACCGTTTCATGCTCATCTCATTTTTGACACCTTTTGAAGCTCTTCATATTTTTCACAAGTTCTCAGCCTCCTCATGTTTTTCAACACCGCTTCATGCTCCTCCTATTTTTCAGACCGTTTCATGCTCCTCATATTTTTCACACCTTTTGAAGCTCTTCATATTTTTCACACCTTTTCAGGCTCTTCATGTTTTTGAACACCGCTTCATGCTCCTCCTATTTTTCAGACCCTTTCATGCTCCTCATATTTTTGACACCTTTTGAAGCTCTTCATATTTTTCACACCTTTTCAGGCTCTTCATGTTTTTGAACACCGCTTCATGCTCCTCCAATTTTTCAGGCCGTTTCATGCTCCTCATAATTTTGACACCTTTTGAAGCTCTTCATATGTTTCACAACTTTTCAGGCTCTTGATTTTTTTCAACACCACTTCATGCTCCTCCTATTTTTCAGACCGTTTCATGCTCATCTCATTTTTTACACCTTTTGAAGCTCTTCATATTTTTCACACCTTTTCAGGCTCTTCATTTTTTTCAACACCAGTTCATGCTCCTCCTATTTTTCAGACCGTTTCATGCTCATCTCATTTTTTACACCTTTTGAAGCTTTTCATATTTTTCACACCTTTTCAGGCTCTTCATTTTTTTCAACACTACTTCTTGCTCCTCCAATTTTTCTAACCGTTTCATGCTCATCTCATTTTTGACACCTTTTGAAGCTCTTCATATATTTCACACATTTTCAACCTCTTCATATTTTTGACACTTTTTCATGCTCTTCATGTTTTTCAACACCGCTTCATGCTTCTCCTATTTTTCAGACCGTTTCATGCTCCTCATATTTTAGACGCCTTTTGATGCTCTTCATATTTTTCACACCTTTTCAGGCTCTTCATGTTTTTCAGCACCAGTTCATGCTCCTCCTATTTTTCAGACCGTTTCATGCTCCTCATATTTTTCACACATTTTGAAGCTCTTCATATTTTTCACACCTTTTCAGGCTCTTCATGTTTTTCAACACCAATTCATGCTCCTCCTATTTTTCAGACCGTTTCATGCTCCTCATATGTTTCACACCTTTTGAAGCTCTTCATATTTTTTTTAACACCTTTTCACACTCCTCCTATATTTCAGACCGTTTCAAGCTCCTCATATTTTTGACACTTTTTGTAGCTCTTCATATTTTTCACACCTTTACAGGGTCTTCATGTTTTTCTACACCACTTCATGCTCCTCCTATTTTTCAGACCGTTTTATTCTACTCATATGTTTCACACCTTTTTCAAGCTCTTCATATTTTTCAACACCACTTCATACTCCTCCTAATTATCAGACCGTTTCATTCTCCTCATATTTTTGACACCATTTGAAGCTTTTCATATTTTTCACACCTTTTCAGGCTCTTCATGTTTTTTAACAACTTTTCATGCTCCTGCTATATTTCAGACCGTTTCATGCTCCTTATATTTTTGACACCATTTGAAGCTCTTCATATTTTTCACACGTTTTCAGGCTCTTCATATTTTTCAACACCGCTTCATGCTCCTCCTATTTTTCAGACCGTATCATGCTCCTCATATGTTTCACACCTTCTTCAGGCTCTTCATGTTTTTCAACAACACTTCATGCTCCTCCTATGTTTCAGACCGTTTCATACTCCTCATGTTTTTGACACAGTTTGAAGCTCTTCACATTTTTCACACTTTTTGAGGCTCTTCATATTTTTGAAAACAGTTTCTTGCTCCTCATATTTTTCAGACCGTTTCACCCTCTATATATTTGACACCTTTTTGAAGCTCTTCATATTTTTCACACCTTTTGAGGCTCTTCATGTTTTTGAAAACAGTTTCTTGCTCCTCATATTTTTCAGACGGTTTCACCCTCTATATATTTGACACCTTTTTGAAGCTCTTCATATTTTTCACACCTTTTCAGGCTCTTCATGTTTTTCAACACCGCTTCATGCTCCTCCTATTTTTCAGACCGTTTCATGCTCCTTATATTTTTGACACCATTTGAAGCTCTTCATATTTTTCACACGTTTTCAGGCTCTTCATATTTTTCAACACCGCTTCATGCTCCTCCTATTTTTCAGACCGTTTCATGCTCCTCATATTTTTCACACCTTTTGAAGCTCTTCATATTTTTCACACCTTTTCAGGCTCTTCATGTTTTTCAACACAACTTCAAGCTCCTTCTATTTTGCAGACCGTTTCTTGCTCCTCATATTTTTGACACCTTTGAGGCTCTTCATATATTTCACACTTTTTCAGGCTCTTCATGTTTTTCAACACCACTTCAAGCTCCTTCTATTTTTCAGACCGTTTCTTGCTCCTCATATTTTTGACACCTTTGAGGCTCTTCATATATTTCACACTGTTTCATGCTCTTTATGTTTTTCAACACGGCTTCATGCTCCTCCTAATTTTCAGACCGTTGCATTCTCCTCATATTTTTGACACTTTTTGAAGCTCTTCATATTTTTCACACATTTTCACGCTCTTCATGATTTTCAACATCGCTTGCTGCTCTTCCTCTTTTTCAGAGCGTTTCATGCTCTTCATAATTTTGACACCTTTGAAGCTCTTCATATTTTTAGCACCTTTTCAGGCTCTTCATATTTTTCAACACCACTTCATGCTTTTCCTATTTTTCAGACCGTTTAATGCTCCTCATATTTCTGACACTTTTTGAAGCTCTTCATATTTTTCACACTTCTCCAGGCTCTTAATTTTTTTGAACACCGCTTCATGCTCCTCCTATTTTTCAGACCTTTTCATGCTCCTCATGTTTTTGACACCTTTTGAAGCACTTCATATTTTTCACACCTTTTCAGGCTCTTCATGTTTTTCAACAACGCTTCATGCTCCTCCTATTTTTCAGACCGTTTCATGCTCCTCATATGTTTCACACCTTTTGAAGCTCTTCATATTTTTTTTAACACCTTTTCACGCTCCTCCTATATTTCAGACCGTTTCAAGCTCCTCATATTTTTGACACTTTTTGTAGCTCTTCATATTTTTCACACCTTTTCAGGGTCTTCATGTTTTTCTACACCACTTCATGCTCCTCCTATTTTTCAGACCATTTTATTCTACTCATATGTTTCACACCTTTTTCAAGCTCTTCATGTTTTCAACACCACTTCATGCTCCTCCTAATTATCAGACCATTTCATTCTCCTCATATTTTGACACCATTTGAAGCTCTTCATATTTTTCACACCTTTTCAGGCTCTTCATGTTTTAGAACACCGTTTCATGATCCTCCTATATTTCAGACCGTTTCATGCTCCTTATATTTTTGACACCTTTTGAAGCTCTTCATATTTTTCACACGTTTTCAGGCTCTTCATATTTTTCAACACCGCTTCATGCTCCTCCTATTTTTCAGACCGTATCACGCTCCTCATATGTTTCACACCTTTTTCAGGCTCTTCATGTTTTTCAAACCGCTTCATGCTCCTCCTATTTTTCAGACCGTTTCATGCTTCTCCTATTTTTCAGACCGTTTCATGCTCCTCATATTTTTGACGCATTTTGAAGCTCGTCCTATTTTTCACACCTTTTCAGGCTCTTCATGTTTTTCAACACCGCTTCATGCTCCTCGTATTTTTCAGACCCTTTCATGCTCCTCATATTTTTGACACCTTTTGAAGCTCTTCATATTTTTCACACCTTTTCACTCTCTTCATGTTTTTCAACATCGCTTGCTGCTCCTCCTCTTTTTCAGAGCGTTTCATGCTCCTCATAATTTTGACACCTTTGAAGCTCTTCATATTTTTCACACCTTTTCAGGCTCTTCATATTTTTCAACACCACTTCATGCTTTTCCTATTTTTCAGACCGTTTAATACTCCTCATATTTTTGACACTTTTTGAAGCTCTTCATATTTTTCACACTTCTCCAGGCTCTTAATTTTTTTGAACACCGCTTCATGCTCCTCCTATTTTTCAGACCTTTATATGCTCCTCATGTTTTTGACACCTTTTGGAGCACTTCATATTTTTAACACCTTTTCAGGCTCTTCATGTTTTTCAACAACGCTTCATGCTCCTCCTATGTTTCAGACCGTTTCATGCTCCTCATATGTTTCACACCTTTTGAAGCTCTTCATATTTTTTTTAACACCTTTTCACTCTCCTCCTATATTTCAGACCGTTTCAAGCTCCTCATATTTTTGACACTTTTTGTAGCTCTTCATATTTTTCACACCTTTTCAGGGTCTTCATGTTTTTCTACACCACTTCATGCTCCTCCTATTTTTCAGACCGTTTTATTCTACTCATATGTTTCACACCTTTTTCAAGCTCATCATGTTTTTCAACTCCACTTCATGCTCCTCCTAATTATCAGACCATTTCATTCTCCTCATATTTTTGACACCATTTGAAGCTCTTCATATTTTTCACACCTTTTCAGGCTCTTCATGTTTTTTAACACCTTTTCATGCTCCTCCTATTTTTCAGACCTTTTCCTGCTCCTTATATTTTTGACACCTTTTGAAGCTCTTCATATTTTTCACACGTTTTCAGGCTCTTCATATTTTTCATCACCGCTTCATGCTCCTCCTATTTTTCAGACCGTATCATGCTCCTCATATGTTTCACACCTTCTTCAGGCTCTTCATGTTTTTCAACAACACTTCATGCTCCTCCTATGTTTCAGATCGTTTCATGCTCCTCATATTTTTGACACAATTTGAAGCTCTTCACATTTTTCACACCTTTTGAGGCTCTTCATGTTTTTGAAAACAGTTTCTTGCTCCTCATATTTTTCAGACCGTTTCACCCTCTATATATTTGACACGTTTTTGAAGCTCTTCATATTTTTCACACCTTTTCAGGCTCTTCATGTTTTTCAACACCACTTCAAGCTCCTTCTATTTTTCAGACCGTTTCTTGCTCCTCATATTTTTGACACCTTTGAGGCTCTTCGTATATTTCACACCTTTTCAGGCTCTTCATGTTTTTCAACACCGTTTCATGCTCCTCCTATTTTTCAGACCGTTTCATGCTCCTCATATTTTTAACACCTTTTGAAGCTCTTCATATTTTTCACACCTTTTCAGGCTCTTCATGTTTTTGCACACCGCTTCATGCTCCTCCTATTTTTCACACCGATTCATGCTCCTCTCATTATTGACACATTTCGAAGCTATTCATATTTTTCACACCTTTGGAAGCTCTTCATATTTTTCACACATTTTCAGGCTTTTCATGTTTTCAACACCCCTTCATGCTCCTCCTTTTTTTCAGACCATTTCATGCTCCTCATATTTTTGACACCTTTTAATGCTCTTTATATTTTTCACACTTGTCATGCTCTTCATGTTTTCAACACTGTTGCATGCTTCTCCTATTTTTCAAACTGTTTCATGCTCCTCGTATTTTTCACAGCTTTTGAAGCTGTTCATATTTTTCACATCTTTTCAGGCTCTTCATGTTTTGGAACACCGTTTCAAGCCCCTCCTATTTTTCAGACCGTTTCATGCTCCTCATATTTTTGACACCTTTTGAACCTCCTCATTTTTTCACAACTTTTGAAGTTCTTCATATTTTTCCACACCATTCCATGCTGCCTCTATTTTTCAGACCGTTTAATGCTACTCCTATTTTTCAAACCGTTTCATTCTCCTCATATTTTTGACACCTTTTGAAGCTCTTCATGTCTTTCAACACCGTTTCATGCTGCTCCTATTTTTCAGACCGTTTCATGATCCTCTTATTTTTCAGACCGTTTCGTGCTCCTCATATTTTTGACACTTTTGAAGCTCTTCATGTCTTTCAACACTGTTTCATGCTGCTCCTATTTTTCAGACGGTTTCATGCTCCTCCTATTTTTCAGACCGTTTCATGTTCCTCATATTTTTCACACCTTTTGAACCTCCTCATTTTTTCACATCTTTTGAAGCTCTTCATATATTTCAGACCTTCTCAGGCACTTCATGATTTTCCCGACCACTTCATGCTCCTCCTATTTTTCAGACCGTTTCATGCTCCTCATATATTAGACACCTTGTGAAGCTCTTCCTATTTTTCACACCTTTTCAGGCTCTTCATGTTTTTCAACACCGTTTCATGCTCCTCCTATTTTTCAGACCGCTTCAGGCTCCTCATGTATTTCACACCTTTTCAAGCTCTTCATATTTTTCACACCTTTTCAGGCTCTTCATGTTTTTGAACACCGTTTCATGCTCCTCCTATTTTTCAGACCGTTTCGTGCTCCTCATATTTTTGACACCTTTTGAACCTCCTCATTTTTTCACAACTTTTTTTTTTTTTTTTTTTTTTTAGATGGTGAGATTCTATCAATGTTTTTTTTTTTTTTTTTCTTTTTTAATTTTTATTATTATTATTTTTTTTTCCCAGTGGGTTTTGTCATACATTGATATGAATCAGCCATGGATTTACATGTATTCCCAATCCCGATCCCCCCTCCCACCTCCCTCTCCACCCGATTCCTCTGGGTCTTCCCAGTGCACCAGGCCCGAGCACTTGTCTCGTGCATCCCACCTGGGCTGGTGATCTGTTTCACCATAGATAGTATACATGCTGTTCTTTTCAAATATCCCACCCTCACATTCTCCCACAAAGTTCAAAAGTCTGTTCTGTGTTTCTGTGTCTCTTTTTCTGTTCTGCATATAGGGTTATCGTTATCACCTTTCTAAATTCCATATACATGTGTCAGTATGCTGTAATGTTCTTTATCTTTCTGGCTTACTTCACTCTGTATAATGGGCTCCAGCTTCATCCATCTCATTAGGACTGGTTCAAATGAATTCTTTTTAATGGCTGAGTAATATTCCATGGTGTATATGTACCACAGCTTCCTTATCCATTCACCTGCTGATGGGCATCTAGGTTGCTTCCATGTCCTGGCTATTATAAACAGTGCTGCGATGAACATTGGGGTGCACGTGTCTCTTTCAGATCTGGTTTCCTCAGTGTGTATGCCCAGAAGTGGGATTGCTGGGTCATATGGCAGTTCTATGTCCAGTTTTTTAAGAAATCTCCACACTGTTTTCCATAGCGGCTGTACTAGTTTGCATTCCCACCAACAGTGTAAGAGGGTTCCCTTTTCTCCCCACCCTCTCCAGCATTTATTGCTTGTAGACTTTTGGATAGCAGCCATCCTGACTGGCGTGTAATGGTACCTCATTGTGGTTTTGATTTGCATTTCTCTAATAATGAGTGATGTTGAGCATCTTTTCATGTGTTTGTTAGCCATCTGTATGTCTTCTTTGGAGAAATGTCTGTTTAGTTCTTTGGCCCATTTTTTGATTGGGTCATTTATTTTTCTGGAATTGAGCTGCAGGAGTTGCTTGTATATTTTTGAGATTAATCCTTTGTCTGTTTCTTCATTTGCTATTATTTTCTCCCAATCTGAGGGCTGTCTTTTCACCTTACTTATAGTTTCCTTTGTAGTGCAAAAGCTTTTAAGTTTCATTAGGTCCCATTTGTTTAGTTTTGCTTTTATTTCCAATATTCTGGGAGGTGGGTCATAGAGGATCTTGCTTTGATTTATGTCGGAGAGTGTTTTGCCTATGTTCTCCTCTAGGAGTTTTATAGTTTCTGGTCTTACATTTAGATCTTTAATCCATTTTGAGTTTATTTTTGTGTATGGTGTTAGAAAGTGTTCTAGTTTCATTCTTTTACAAGTGGTTGACCAGTTTTCCCAGCACCACTTGTTAAAGAGGTTGTCTTTTTTCCATTGTATATCCTTGCCTCCTTTGTCAAAAATAAGGTGTCCATAGGTTCGTGGATTTATCTCTGGGCTTTCTATTCTGTTCCATTGATCTATATTTCTGTCTTTGTGCCAGTACCATACTGTCTTGATGACTGTGGCTTTGTAGTAGAGTCTGAAGTCAGGCAGGTTGATTCCTCCAGTTCCATTCTTCTTTCTCAAGATTACTTTGGCTACTCGAGGTTTTTTGTATTTCCATACAAATTGTGAAATTCTTTGGTCTAGTTCTGTGAAAAATACCGTTGGTAGCTTGATAGGGATTGCATTGAATCTATAGACTGCTTTGGGTAGAATAGCCATTTTGACAATATTAATTCTTCCAATCCATGAACACGGTATGTTTCTCCATCTGTTTGTGTCCTCTTTGATTTCTTTCATCAGTGTTTTATAGTTTTCTATGTATAGGTCCTTTGTTTCTTTAGGTAGATATACTCCTAAGTATTTTATTCTTTTTGTTGCAATGGTGAATGGTATTGTTTCCTTAATTTCTCTGTCTGTTTTTTCATTGTTAGTATATAGGAATGCAAGGGATTTCTGTGTGTTAATTTTATATCCTGCAACTTTACTATATTCATTGATTAGCTCTAGTAATTTTCTGGTAGAATCTTTAGGGTTTTCTATGTAGAGGATCATGTCATCTGCAAACAGTGAGAGTTTCACTTCTTCTTTTCCTATTTGGATTCCTTTTACTTCTTTTTCTGCTCTGATTGCTGTGGCCAGCACTTCCAACACTATGTTGAATAGTAGTGGTGAGAGTGGGCACCCTTGTCTTGTTCCTGATTTCAGGGGAAATGCCTTCAATTTTTCACCATTGAGGGTGATGCTTGCTGTGGGTTTGTCATATATAGCTTTTATTATGTTGAGGTATGTTCCTTCTATTCCTGCTTTTTGGAGAGTTTTAATCATAAATGAGTGTTGAATTTTGTCAAAGGCTTTCTCTGCATCTATTGAGATAATCATATGGTTTTTATCTTTCAATTTGTTAATGTGGTGTATTACATTGATTGATTTGCGGATATTAAAGAATCCTTGCATTCCTGGGATAAAGCCCACTTGGTCATGGTGTATGATTTTTTTAATATGTTGTTGGATTCTGTTTGCTAGAATTTTGTTAAGGATTTTTGCATCTATGTTCATCAGTGATATTGGCCTGTAGTTTTCTTTTTTTGTGGCATCTTTGTCTGGTTTTGGAATTAGGGTGATGGTGGCCTCATAGAATGAGTTTGGAAGCTTACCTTCTTCTGCAATTTTCTGGAAGAGTTTGAGTAAGATAGGTGTTAGCTCTTCTCTAAATTTTTGGTAGAATTCAGCTGTGAAGCCATCTGGTCCTGGGCTTTTGTTTGCTGGAAGATTTTTGATGACAGTTTCGATTTCCTTGCTTGTGATGGGTCTGTTAAGATCTTCTATTTCTTCCTGGTTCAGTTTTGGAAAGTTATACTTTTCTAAGAATTTGTCCATTTCATCCAAGTTGTCCATTTTATTGGCATAGAGCTGCTGGTAGTAGTCTCTTATGATCCTTTGTATTTCAGTGTTGTCTGTTGTGATCTCTCCATTTTCATTTCTAATTTTGTTAATTTGGTTTTTCTCTCTTTGTTTCTTAATGAGTCTTGCTAATGGTTTGTCAATTTTGTTTATTTTTTCAAAAAACCAGCTTTTAGCTTTGTTGATTTTTGCTATGGTCTCTTTAGTTTCTTTTGCATTTACTTCTGCCCTGATTTTTAAGATTTCTTTCCTTCTGCTAACTCTGGGGTTCTTCATTTCTTCCTTCTCTAATTGCTTTAGGTGTAGAGTTAGGTTATTTAATTGGTTTTTTTCCTGTTTCTTGATGTAAGCCTGTAATGCTATGAACCTTCCCCTTAGTACTGCTTTTACAGTGTTTTTCACAACTTTTGAAGCTCTTCATATATTTCACACCTTTTCAGGCACTTCATGATTTTCACGACCACTTCATGCTCCTCCTATTTTTCAGACCGTTTCATGCTCATCTCATTTTTGACACCTTTGGAAGCTCTTCATATTTTTCACACCTTTTGAAGCTCTTCATATTTTTCACACGTTTTCAGGCTCTTCATGTTTTTCAACACCGCTTCATGCTCCTCCTATTTTTCAGATCGTTTCATGCTCCTCATATTTTTGACACTTTTTGAGCTCTTCATATTTTTCAAACCTTTTCAGGCTCTTCATGTTTTCGAACTCTGCTTCATGCTCCTCCAATTTTTCAAACCGTTTTATGATCCTCATGTATTTCACAACTTTGAACTTCTTCATATTTTTCACACCTTTTCATGCTCTTCAATTTTTTCAACATCACGTCATGCTCCTACTTTTTTGCAGACCGTTTCATGCTCCTCATATTTTTGACATCTTTTGAAGCTCTTCATATTTTTCACACCTTTTGAAGCTCTTCATATATTTCACACTTTTTCAGGCTTTTCATGTTTTTCAACACCACTTCATGCTCCTCCTATTTTTCAGACCGCTTCATGATCATCTCATTTTTGACACCTTTTGAAGCTGTTCATATTTTTCACACCTTTTCAAGCTCTTCATATTTTTCACACCTTTTCAGGCTCTTCATGTTTTTGAACACCGTTTCATGCTCCTCCTATTTTTCAGACCGTTTCATGTTCCTCCTATTTTTCAGATCATTTCATGCTCCTCATATTTTTGACACCTTTTGAAGCTCTTCATATATTTCACACCTTTTCAGGCTCTTCATTTTTTTCAACCCCACTTCATGCTCCTCCTATTTTTCAGACCGTTTCATGCTCACATCATTTTTGACACCTTTTGAAGCTCTTCTTATTTTTCACATCTTTTGAAACTCTTCATATTTTTCACACGTTTTCAGGCTCTTCATGTTTTTCAACACCGTTTCATGCTCCTCCTATTTTTCAGACCGTTTCATGCTCCTTATATGTTTGTCTCCTTTTGAAGCTCTTCATATTTTCACACCTTTTGAAGCTCTTCATATTTTTCACACCTTTTCAGCCTCTTCATGGTTTTCAACAGCGCTTCATGCTCCTCCAGTTTTTCAGACCGCTTCATTATCATCTCATTTTTGACACCTTTTGAAGCTCTTCATATTTTTCACACCTTTTGAAGCTCTTCATATATTTCACTCCTTTTCAGGCTCTTCATTTTTTCAACAACATTTCATGCTCCTCCTATTTTTCAGAACTTTTCTTGATCATCCAATATTTGACACCTTTTGAAGCTCTTCATATTTTTCACACCTTTTGAAGCTCTTCATATTTTTCACACCTTTTCAGGCTCTTCATGTTTTTCAACACCGCTTCATGCTCCTCTGATTTTTCAGACCGTTTCATGCTCCTCATATTTTTGACACCTTTTGAAGCTCTTCATATTTTTCACACCTTTTCAGGCTCTTCATGTTTTTCAACCATGCTTCATGTTCCTCCTATTTTTCAGACCGTTTCATGCTCCTCATATTTTTGACACCTTTTGAAGATCTTAATATTTTTCACACCTTTTCAGGCTCTTCATGTTTTTGAACACCATTTCATGCTCCTCCTTTTTTTTGACACATTTTGAAGGTCTTCATAATTTTCACTCGTTTTCAAGCTCTTCATGTTTTTCAACACCGTTTCATGCTCCTCCTATTTTTCAGATCATTTCATGCTCCTCATATATTTCACATCTTTTGTAGCTCTTCATATTTTTCACACCTTTTCATTCTCTTCAGGTCTCTCAACATCACTTCATGCTTCTCCTATTTTTCACACCGTTTCATGCTCCCACTATTTTTGACACCTTTACAAGCTCTTTATATATTTCCCACCTCTTCAGGCTCTTAATGTTTTCAACACCGCTTCATGCTCATCCCATTTGTCGGACCGCTTCATGCTCCTCATATTTTTGACATCTTTTGAAGCTCTTCATATTTTTCACACCTTTTCAGGCTCTTCATGTTTTCAACACCGTTTCATGCTCCTCCTATTTTTCAGACCGTTTCATGCTCCTCATATATTAGACACCTTGTGAAGCTCTTCCTATTTTTCACACCTTTTCAGGCTCTTCATGTTTTTCAACTCCGTTTCATGCTCCTCTTATTTTTCAGACCGCTTCAGGCTCCTCATGTATTTCACACCTTTTCAAGCTCTTCATATTTTTCACACGTTTTCAGGCTCTTCATGTTTTTCAACACCGCCTCATGCTCCTCCTATGTTTCAGACCGTTTCATGCTCCTCATATTTTTGACACAGTTTGAAGCTCTTCAAATTTTTCACACATTTTGAGGCTCTTCATGTTTTTGAAAACAGTTTCTTGCTCCTCATATTTTTCAGACCGTTTCACCCTCTATATATTTGACACCTTTTTGAAGCTCTTCATAATTTTCCCACTTTTTCAGGCTCTTCATGTTTTTCAAACCGCTTCATGCTCCTCCTATTTTTCAGACCTTTTCATATTCCTCCTATTTTTCAGATCATTTCATGCTCCTCATATTTTTGACACCTTTTGAAGCTCTTCAAATTTTTCACAACTTTTCAGGCTCTTCATGTTTTTGAACACCGCTTCATGCTCCTCCTATTTTTCAGACCTTTTCATATTCCTCCTATTTTTCAGATCATTTCATGCTCCTCATATTTTTGACACCTTTTCAAGCTCTTCATATTTTTCATACCTTTTCAGGCTCTTCATGTTTTTCAACACCGCTTCATGCTCCTCCTATTTTTTAGACCTTTTCATGCTCCTCATATTTTTGACTCCTTTTGAACCTCTTCATATTTTTCACACCTTTTCAGGCTCTTCATGTTTTTGAACACCATTTCATGCTCCTCCTTTTTTTTGACACATTTTGAAGGTCTTCATAATTTTCACACGTTTTCAAGCTCTTCATGTTTTTCAACACCGTTTCATGCTCCTCCTATTTTTCAGATCATTTCATGCTCCTCATATATTTCACATCTTTTGTAGCTCTTCATATTTTTCACACCTTTTCATTCTCTTCAGGTCTCTCAACATCACTTCATGCTTCTCCTATTTTTCACACCGTTTCATGCTCCCACTATTTTTGACACCTTTACAAGCTCTTTATATATTTCCCACCTCTTCAGGCTCTTAATGTTTTCAACACCGCTTCATGCTCATCCCATTTGTCGGACCGCTTCATGCTCCTCATATTTTTGACATCTTTTGAAGCTCTTCATATTTTTCACACCTTTTCAGGCTCTTCATGTTTTCAACACCGTTTCATGCTCCTCCTATTTTTCAGACCGTTTCATGCTCCTCATATATTAGACACCTTGTGAAGCTCTTCCTATTTTTCACACCTTTTCAGGCTCTTCATGTTTTTCAACACCGTTTCATGCTCCTCTTATTTTTCAGACCGCTTCAGGCTCCTCATGTATTTCACACCTTTTCAAGCTCTTCATATTTTTCACACGTTTTCAGGCTCTTCATGTTTTTCAACACCGCCTCATGCTCCTCCTATGTTTCAGACCGTTTCATGCTCCTCATATTTTTGACACAGTTTGAAGCTCTTCAAATTTTTCACACCTTTTGAGGCTCTTCATGTTTTTGAAAACAGTTTCTTGCTCCTCATATTTTTCAGACCGTTTCACCCTCTATATATTTGACACCTTTTTGAAGCTCTTCATAATTTTCACACTTTTTCAGGCTCTTCATGTTTTTCAAACCGCTTCATGCTCCTCCTATTTTTCAGACCTTTTCATATTCCTCCTATTTTTCAGATCATTTCATGCTCCTCATATTTTTGACACCTTTTGAAGCTCTTCAAATTTTTCACAACTTTTCAGGCTCTTCATGTTTTTGAACACCGCTTCATGCTACTCCTATTTTTCAGACCTTTTCATATTCCTCCTATTTTTCAGATCATTTCATGCTCCTCATATTTTTGACACCTTTTCAAGCTCTTCATATTTTTCATACCTTTTCAGGCTCTTCATGTTTTTCAACACCGCTTCATGCTCCTCCTATTTTTTAGACCTTTTCATGCTCCTCATATTTTTGACTCCTTTTGAACCTCTTCATATTTTTCACACCTTTTCAGGCTGTTCATGTTTTTGAACACCATTTCATGCTCCTCCTTTTTTTTGACACATTTTGAAGGTCTTCATAATTTTCACACGTTTTCAAGCTCTTCATGTTTTTCAACACCGTTTCATGCTCCTCCTATTTTTCAGATCATTTCATGCTCCTCATATATTTCACATCTTTTATAGCTCTTCATATTTTTCACACCTTTTCATTCTCTTCAGGTTTCTCAACATCACTTCATGCTTCTCCTATTTTTCACACCGTTTCATGCTCACACTATTTTTGACACCTTTTCAAGCTCTTTATATATTTCCCAACTCTTCAGGCTCTTAATGTTTTCAACACCGCTTCATGCTCATCCTATTTGTCGGACCGCTTCATGCTCCTCATATTTTTGACATCTTTTGAAGCTCTTCATATTTTTCACACCTTTTCAGGCTCTTCATGTTTTCAACACCGTTTCATGCTCCTCCTATTTTTCAGACCGTTTCATGCTCCTCATATTTTTAACACCTTGTGAAGCTCTTCATATTTTTCACACGTTTTCAGGCTCTTCATGTTTTTGCACACCGCTTCATGCTCCTCCTATTTTTCACACCGTTTCATGCTCCTCTCATTATTGACACATTTCGAAGCTATTCATATTTTTCACACCTTTGGAAGCTCTTCATATTTTTCACACATTTTCAGGCTTTTCATGTTTTCAACACCCCTTCATGCTCCTCCTTTTTTTCAGACCATTTCATGCTCCTCATATTTTTGACACCTTTTAATGCTCTTTATATTTTTCACACTTGTCATGCTCTTCATGTTTTCAACACTGTTTCATGCTTATCCTATTTTTCAACCTGTTTCATGCTCCTCGTATTTTTCACAGCTTTTGAAGCTGTTCATATTTTTCACATCTTTTCAGGCTCTTCATGTTTTGGAACACCGTTTGAAGCCCCTCCTATTTTTCAGACCGTTTCATGCTCCTCATATTTTTGACACCTTTTGAACCTCCTCATTTTTTCACAACTTTTGAAGTTCTTCATGTTATTCCACACCATTCCATGCTGCCTCTATTTTTCAGACCGTTTAATGCTACTCCTATTTTTCAAAACGTTTCATTCTCCTCATATTTTTGACACCTTTTGAAGCTCTTCATGTCTTTCAACACCGTGTCATGCTGCTCCTATTTTTCAGACCGTTTCATGATCCTCTTATTTTTCAGACCGTTTCATGCTCCTCATATTTTTGACACTTTTGAAGCTCTTCATGTCTTTCAACACTGTTTCATGCTGCTCCTATTTTTCAGACGGTTTCATGCTCCTCCTATTTTTCAGACCGTTTCATGTTCCTCATATTTTTCACACCTTTTGAACCTCCTCATTTTTTCACATCTTTTGAAGCTCTTCATATATTTCACACCTTCTCAGGCACTTCATGATTTTCACGACCACTTCATGCTCCTCCTATTTTTCAGACCGTTTCATGCTCCTCATATATTAGACACCTTGTGAAGCTCTTCCTATTTTTCACACCTTTTCAGGCTCTGCATGTTTTTCAACACCGTTTCATGCTCCTCCTATTTTTCAGACCGCTTCAAGCTCCTCATGTATTTCACACCTTTTCAAGCTCTTCATATTTTTCACACCTTTTCAGGCTCTTCATGTTTTTGAACACCGTTTCATGCTCCTCCTATTTTTCAGACCGTTTCATGCTCCTGATATTTTTGACACCTTTTGAACCTCCTCATTTTTTCACAACTTTTGAGGCTCTTCATATATTTCACACCTTTTCAGGCACTTCATGATTTACACGACCACTTCATGCTCCTCCAATTTTTCAGACCGTTTCATGCTCATCTCATTTTTGACACCTTTGGAAGCTCTTCATATTTTTCACACCTTTTGAAGCTCTTCATATTTTTCACACGTTTTCAGCCTCTTCATGTTTTTCAACACCGCTTCATGCTCCTCCTATTTTTCAGATCGTTTCATGCTCCTCATATTTTTGACACTTTTTGAGCTCTTCATATTTTTCACACCTTTTCAGGCTCTTCATGTTTTCGAACTCTGCTTCATGCTCCTCCAATTTTTCAAACCGTTTTATGATCCTCATGTATTTCACAACTTTGAACTTCTTCATATTTTTCACACCTTTTCAGGCTCTTCATTTTTTTCAACCCCACTTCATGCTCCTCCTATTTTTCAGACCGTTTCATGCTCACATCATTTTTGACACCTTTTGAAGTTCTTCTTATTTTTCACATCTTTTGAAACTCTTCATATTTTTCACACGTTTTCAGGCTCTTCATGTTTTTCAACACCGTTTCATGCTCCTCCTATTTTTCAGACCGTTTCATGCTCCTTATATGCTTGTCTCCTTTTGAAGCTCTTCATATTTTTCAAACCTTTTGAAGCTCTTCATATTTTTCACACCTTTTCAGCCTCTTCATGGTTTTCAACAGCGCTTCATGCTCCTCCAGTTTTTCAGACCGCTTCATTATCATCTCATTTTTGACACCTTTTGAAGCTCTTCATATTTTTCACACCTTTTGAAGCTCTTCATATATTTCACTCCTTTTCAGGCTCTTCATTTTTTCAACAACATTTCATGCTCCTCCTATTTTTCAGAACTTTTCTTGATCATCCAATATTTGACACCTTTTGAAGCTCTTCATATTTTTCACACCTTTTGAAGCTCTTCATATTTTTCACACCTTTTCAGGCTGTTCATGTTTTTCAACACCGCTTCATGCTCCTCTGATTTTTCAGACCGTTTCATGCTCCTCATATTTTTGACACCTTTTGAAGCTCTTCATATTTTTCACACCTTTTCAGGCTCTTCATGTTTTTCAACCATGCTCCATGTTCCTCCTATTTTTCAGACCGTTTCATGCTCCTCATATTTTTGACACCTTTTGAAGATCTTAATATTTTTCACACCTTTTCAGGCTCTTCATGTTTTTGAACACCATTTCATGCTCCTCCTTTTTTTTGACACATTTTGAAGGTCTTCATAATTTTCACACGTTTTCAAGCTCTTCATGTTTTTCAACACCGTTTCATGCTCCTCCTATTTTTCAGATCATTTCATGCTCCGCATATATTTCACATCTTTTGTAGCTCTTCATATTTTTCACACCTTTTCATTCTCTTCAGGTCTCTCAACATCACTTCATGCTTCTCCTATTTTTCACACCGTTTCATGCTCCCACTATTTTTGACACCTTTACAAGCTCTTTATATATTTCCCACCTCTTCAGGCTCTTAATGTTTTCAACACCGCTTCATGCTCATCCTATTTGTCGGACCGCTTCATGCTCCTCATATTTTTGACATCTTTTGAAGCTCTTCATATTTTTCACACCTTTTCAGGCTCTTCATGTTTTCAACACCGTTTCATGCTCCTCCTATTTTTCAGACCGTTTCATGCTCCTCATATTTTTAACACCTTTTGAAGCTCTTCATATTTTTCACACGTTTTCAGGCTCTTCATGTTTTTGCACACCGCTTCATGCTCCTCCTATTTTTCACACCGTTTCAAGCTCCTCTCATTATTGACACATTTCGAAGCTATTCATATTTTTCACACCTTTGGAAGCTCTTCATATTTTTCTCACATTTTCAGGCTTTTCATGTTTTCAACACCGCTTCATGCTCCTCCTTTTTTTCAGACCATTTCATGCTCCTCATATTTTTGACACCTTTTAATGCTCTTTATATTTTTCACACTTGTCATGCTCTTCACGTTTTCAACACTGTTTCATGCTTCTCCTATTTTTCAAACTGTTTCATGCTCCTCATATTTTTCACAGCTTTTGAAGCTGTTCATATTTTTCACATCTTTTCAGGCTCTTCATGTTTTGGAACACCGTTTCAAGCCCCTCCTATTTTACAGACCGTTTCATGCTCCTCATATTTTTGACACCTTTTGAACCTCCTCATTTTTTCACAACTTTTGAAGCTCTTCATGTTTTTCCACACCATTCCATGCTGCCTCTATTTTTCAGACCGTTTAATGCTACTCCTATTTTTCAAACCGTTTCATTCTCCTCATATTTTGACACCTTTTGAAGCTCTTCATGTCTTTCAACACCGTTTCATGCTGCTCCTATTTTTCAGACCGTTTCATGATCCTCTTATTTTTCAGACCGTTTCATGCTCCTCATATTTTTGACACTTTTGAAGCTCTTCATGTCTTTCAACACTGTTTCATGCTGCTCCTATTTTTCAGACGGTTTCATGCTCCTCCTATTTTTCAGACCGTTTCATGTTCCTCATATTTTTCACACCTTTTGAACCTCCTCATTTTTTCACATCTTTTGAAGCTCTTCATATATTTCACACCTTCTCAGGCACTTCATGATTTTAACGACCACTTCATGCTACTCCTATTTTTCAGACCGTTTCATGCTCCTCATATATTAGACACCTTGTGAAGCTCTTCCTATTTTTCACACGTTTTCAGGCTCTTCATGTTTTTCAACACTGTTTCATGCTCCTCCTATTTTTCAGACCGCTTCAGGCTCCTCATGTATTTCACACATTTTCAAGCTCTTCATATTTTTCACACCTTTTCAGGCTCTTCATGTTTTTGAACACCGTTTCATGCTCCTCCTATTTTTCAGACCGTTTCATGCTCCTCATATTTTTGACACCTTTTGAACCTCCTCATTTTTTCACAACTTTTGAAGCTCTTCATATATTTCACACCTTTTCAGGCACTTCATGATTTTCACGACCACTTCATGCTCCTCCTATTTTTCAGACCGTTTCATGCTCATCTCATTTTTGACACCTTTGGAAGCTCTTCATATTTTTCACACCTTTTGAAGCTCTTCATATTTTTCACACGTTTTCAGGCTCTTCATGTTTTTCAACACCGCTTCATGCTCCTCCTATTTTTCAGATCGTTTCATGCTCCTCATATTTTTGACACTTTTTGAGCTCTTCATATTTTTCAAACCTTTTCAGGCTCTTCATGTTTTCGAACTCTGCTTCATGCTCCTCCAATTTTTCAAACCGTTTCATGATCCTCATGTATTTCACAACTTTGAACCTCTTCATATTTTTCACACCTTTTCATGCTCTTCTAGTTTTTCAACATCACTTCATGCGCCTACTTTTTTGCAGACCGTTTCATGCTCCTCATATTTTTTACACCTTTTGAAGCTCTTCATATTTTTCACACCTTTTCAGGCTGTTCATGTTTTTCAACACCGCTTCATGCTCCTCCGATTTTTCAGACCGTTTCATGATCCTCATGTATTTCACAACTTTGAACCTCTTCATATTTTTCACACCTTTTCATGCTCTTCAAGTTTTTCAACATCACTTCATGCTCCTACTTTTTTGCAGACCGTTTCATGCTCCTCATATTTTTTACACCTTTTGAAGCTCTTCATATTTTTCACACCTTTTCAAGCTCTTCATGTTTTTCAACACCGCTTCATGCTCCTCCGATTTTTCAGACCGTTTCATGCTCCTCATATTTTTCACACCTTTTGAAGCCTTTCATATTTTTCAGACCTTTTAAGGCTCTTCATGTTTTCCAACACTGCTTCATGCTCCGCCTAATTTTCAGACCGTTTCATGTTCATCTCATTTTTGCCACCTTTTGAAGCTCTTCATATTTTTCACACCTTTTCAGGCTCTTCATGTTTTTCAACACCGCTTCATGCTGCTCATATTTTTCAGACCGTTTCATGCTCCTCATATTTTTGACACCTTTTGAAGCTCTTCATATTTTTCAAACCTTTTCAGGCTCTTCATGTTTTTCAACACCGATTCATGCTCCTCCTATTTTTCAGAACGTTTCATGCTCCTCATATTTTTGACACCTTTTGAAGCTCTTCATACATTTCCCACCTTTTCAGGCTCTTCATGCTTTTCAACACCGCTTCATGCTCCTCCAATTTTTGAGAAAGTTTCATGCTCCTCATATTTTTAACCTCTTTTGAAGCTCTTCATATTTTTCACACCTTTTCATGCTCTTCATCTTTTTCAAAAAAGTATCATGCTCATCCTATGTTTCATACTGTTTCATGCTCCTAATATTTTTGACACCTTTTGAAACTCTTTATATTTTTCACACCTTTTCAGGCTCTTCATGTTTTTGACGACGGCATCATGCTCCTCCTATTTTTCAGTCGTTTCATGCCTCTCATATTTTTCACACCTTTTGAAGCTCTTCATATATTTCACACTTTTTCAGGCTTTTCATGTTTTTCAACACCACTTCATGCTCCTCCTATTTTTCAGACCACTTCATGCTCATCTCATTTTTGACACCTTTTGAAGCTGTTCATATTTTTCACACCTTTTCAAGCTCTTCATATTTTTCACACCTTTTCAGGCTCTTCATGTTTTTGAACACCGTTTCATGCTCTTCCTATTTTTCAGACCGTTTCATGTTCCTCCTATTTTTCAGATCATTTCATGCTCCTCATATTTTTGACACCTTTTGAAGCTCTTCATATATTTCACACCTTTTCAGGCTCTTCATTTTTTTCAACCCCACTTCATGCTCCTCCTATTTTTCAGACCGTTTCATGCTCACATCATTTTTGACACCTTTTGAAGTTCTTCTTATTTTTCACATCTTTTGAAACTCTTCATATTTTTCACACGTTTTCAGGCTCTTCATGTTTTTCAACACCGTTTCATGCTCCTCCTATTTTTCAGACCGTTTCATGCTCCTTATATGCTTGTCTCCTTTTGAAGCTCTTCATATTTTTCAAACCTTTTGAAGCTCTTCATATTTTTCACACCTTTTCAGCCTCTTCATGGTTTTCAACAGCGCTTCATGCTCCTCCAGTTTTTCAGACCGCTTCATTATCATCTCATTTTTGACACCTTTTGAAGCTCTTCATATTTTTCACACCTTTTGAAGCTCTTCATATATTTCACTCCTTTTCAGGCTCTTCATTTTTTCAACAACATTTCATGCTCCTCCTATTTTTCAGAACTTTTCTTGATCATCCAATATTTGACACCTTTTGAAGCTCTTCATATTTTTCACACCTTTTGAAGCTCTTCATATTTTTCACACCTTTTCAGGCTGTTCATGTTTTTCAACACCGCTTCATGCTCCTCTGATTTTTCAGACCGTTTCATGCTCCTCATATTTTTGACACCTTTTGAAGCTCTTCATATTTTTCACACCTTTTCAGGCTCTTCATGTTTTTCAACCATGCTTCATGTTCCTCCTATTTTTCAGACCGTTTCATGCTCCTCATATTTTTGACACCTTTTGAAGATCTTAATATTTTTCACACCTTTTCAGGCTCTTCATGTTTTTGAACACCATTTCATGCTCCTCCTTTTTTTTGACACATTTTGAAGGTCTTCATAATTTTCACACGTTTTCAAGCTCTTCATGTTTTTCAACACCGTTTCATGCTCCTCCTATTTTTCAGATCATTTCATGCTCCGCATATATTTCACATCTTTTGTAGCTCTTCATATTTTTCACACCTTTTCATTCTCTTCAGGTCTCTCAACATCACTTCATGCTTCTCCTATTTTTCACACCGTTTCATGCTCCCACTATTTTTGACACCTTTACAAGCTCTTTATATATTTCCCACCTCTTCAGGCTCTTAATGTTTTCAACACCGCTTCATGCTCATCCTATTTGTCGGACCGCTTCATGCTCCTCATATTTTTGACATCTTTTGAAGCTCTTCATATTTTTCACACCTTTTCAGGCTCTTCATGTTTTCAACACCGTTTCATGCTCCTCCTATTTTTCAGACCGTTTCATGTTCCTCATATTTTTAACACCTTTTGAAGCTCTTCATATTTTTCACACCTTTTCAGGCTCTTCATGTTTTTGCACACCGCTTCATGCTCCTCCTATTTTTCACACCGTTTCAAGCTCCTCTCATTACTGACACATTTCGAAGCTATTCATATTTTTCACACCTTTGGAAGCTCTTCATATTTTTCACACATTTTCAGGCTTTTCATGTTTTCAACACCGCTTCATGCTCCTCCTTTTTTTCAGACCATTTCATGCTCCTCATATTTTTGACACCTTTTAATGCTCTTTATATTTTTCACACTTGTCATGCTCTTCATGTTTTCAACACTGTTTCATGCTTCTCCTATTTTTCAAACTGTTTCATGCTCCTCATATTTTTCACAGCTTTTGAAGCTGTTCATATTTTTCACATCTTTTCAGGCTCTTCATGTTTTGGAACACCGTTTCA
Source organism: Dama dama (assembly GCF_033118175.1). Lineage (NCBI taxonomy): Eukaryota > Metazoa > Chordata > Mammalia > Artiodactyla > Cervidae > Dama > Dama dama. The sequence continues at coordinate 3,714,120 of NC_083683.1, read as the reverse complement.
AGCCCCTCCTATTTTACAGACCGTTTCATGCTCCTCATATTTTTGACACCTTTTGAACCTCCTCATTTTTTCACAACTTTTGAAGCTCTTCATGTTTTTCCACACCATTCCATGCTGCCTCTATTTTTCAGACCGTTTAATGCTACTCCTATTTTTCAAACCGTTTCATTCTCCTCATATTTTGACACCTTTTGAAGCTCTTCATGTCTTTCAACACCGTTTCATGCTGCTCCTATTTTTCAGACGGTTTCATGCTCCTCCTATTTTTCAGACCGTTTCATGTTCCTCATATTTTTCACACCTTTTGAACCTCCTCATTTTTTCACATCTTTTGAAGCTCTTCATATATTTCACACCTTCTCAGGCACTTCATGATTTTCACGACCACTTCATGCTCCTCCTATTTTTCAGACCGTTTCATGCTCCTCATATATTAGACACCTTGTGAAGCTCTTCCTATTTTTCACACCTTTTCAGGCTCTTCATGTTTTTGAACACCGTTTCATGCTCCTCCTATTTTTCAGACCGTTTCATGCTCCTCATGTATTTCACACGTTTTGACGCTCTTCATATTTTTCACACCTTTTCAGGCTCTTCATGTTTTTGAACACCGTTTCATGGTCCTCCAATTTTTCAGACCGTTTCATGCTCCTCATAGTTTTGACACCTTTTGAAGCTCTTCATATATTCACACCTTTTCAGGCTATTCACGTTTTTCAACACACGTCGTGCTCCTCCTATTTTTCAGACCGTTTCATGCTCCTCATATTTTTGACACGTTTTGAAGCTCTTCATATTTTTCACACCTTTTCAGGCTCTTCATGTTTTGAACACCACTTCATGCTCCTCCTATTATTCAGAGAGTTTCATGCTCCTCATGTATTTCACACCTTTTGAAGCTCTTGATATTTTTCACACCTTTTGAAGCTCTTCATATATTTCACACCTTTTCAGGCTCTTCATGTTTTTTTAACAACGTTTCATCCTCCTCCTATTTTTGACACATTTTGAAGCTCTTCATATTTTTCACATCTTTTAAGACTCTTCATGTTTTTCAACACCGCTTCATGCTCCTCGTATTTTTCAGATCGTTTCATGCTCCTCATATTTTTGACACTTTTTGAGCTCTTCATATTTTTCAAACCTTTTCAGGCTCTTCATGTTTTCGAACTCTGCTTCATGCTCCTCCAATTTTTCAAACCGTTTCATGATCCTCATGTATTTCACAACTTTGAACCTCTTTATATTTTTCACACCTTTTCATGCTCTTCAAGTTTTTCAACATCACTTCATGCTCCTACTTTTTTGCAGACCGTTTCATGCTCCTCATATTTTTGACACCTTTTGAAGCTCTTCATATTTCTCACACTTTTTCAGGCTCCTCATGTCTTTCAACACCGCTTCATGCTCCTCCTATTTTTCAGACGGGTTCATGCTCATCTCATTTTTGAGACCTTTTGAAGCTTTTCATAATTTTCACACCTTTTCAGGCTCTTCATGTTTTTGAACACAGGTTGATGCTCCTCCTATTTTTCAGAACGTTTCATGCTCCTCATATTTTTGACACCTTTTGAAGCTCTTCATATTTTTCACATCTTTTCAGGCTCTTCATGTTTTTCAACACCGTTTCATGATCCTCCTATTTTTCAGACCATTTCATGCTCATCTCAATTTTGACACCTTTTGAAGCTTTTCATATTTTTCACACCTTTTCAAGCTGTTCATATTTTTAAACACCACTTCATGCTTCTCCTATTTTTCAGCCCATTTCATGCTCCTCATGTATTTCACACCTTTTGAAGCTCTTCATATTTTTCACAGCTTTTCAGGCTCTTCATGTTTTTCCACAGCACTTCATGCTTCTCTTGTTTTTCAGCCCGTTTCATGCTCCTCATGTATGTCACACCTTTTGAAGCTCTTCATATTTTTCACACCTTTTCAGGCTCTTCATGTTTCTGATCACCGTTTCATGCTCCTCCAATTTTTCAGACCGTTTCATGCTCCTCATATTTTTGACACCTTTTGAAGCTCTTCATATGTTTCACACCTTTTCAGGCTCTTCATGTTTTTGAACACCGCTTCATGATCCTCCTGTTTTTCAGACAGTTTCATGCTCTTCATATTTTTGACACCTTTTGAAGCTCTTCATATTTTTCACACCTTTTCAGGCTCTTCATGTTTTTCACCACCACTTCATGCTCGCCCTGTTTTTCAGACCGTATCATGCTCATCTCATTTTTGTCACCTTTGAAGCTCTTTATATTTTTCACACCTTTTGAAGCTCTTCATATTTTTCACACGTTTTCAGGCTCTTCATATTTTTCAACACCGTTTCATGCTGCTTCTATTTTTCAGACCGTTTCATGCTCCTCATATTTTTCACACCTTTTGAAGCTCTTCATATTTTTCACACCTTTTCAGGATCTTCATGTTTTGGAACACAGCTTCATGCTCCTCCTATTTATCAGACCGTTTCATGCTCTTCATATTTTTGACACCTTTTGAAGCTCTTTATATTTTTCACAGTTTTTCAGGCTCTTCATGATTTTCAACACCGTTTCATGTTATTCCTATTTTTCAGACCGTTTAATGCTCATCTCATTTTTGACACCTTTTGAAGCTTTTCATATTTTTCACAACTTTTCAGGCTCTTCATGTTTTTGAACACCGCTTCATGCTCCTCCTATTTTTCAGAGAGTTTCATGCTCCTCATGTATTTCACAGCTTTTGAAGCTCTTCATATTTTCCACACCTTTTCAGGCTCTTCTTGTTTTTGATAACCGTTTCATGCTCCTTCTATTTTTCAGATCGTTTCATGCTCATCATATTTTTGACACTTTTTGAGCTCTTCATATTTTTCACACCTTTTGAGGCTCTTCATGTTTTTGAACACCGCTTCATGATCCTCCTATTTTTCAGACCGTTTCATGCTCCTCATATTTTTGACACCTTTAGAAGCTCTTCATATTATTCACACTTTTTCAGGCTCTTCATGTTTTTCGACACAGCTTCATGCTCCTCCTATTTTTAAGACCGTTTCATTCTCCTCATATTTTTGACACCTTTTGCAGCTCTTCATATATTTCACACCTTTTCAGTCTCTCCTTTTTTTTCAACACCACTACATGCTCCTCCTATTTTTCAGACCTTTTCATGCTCATCTCAATTTTGACACCTTTTGAAGCTCTTCATATTTTTCACACCTTTTCATGCTCTTCATGTTTCTGAAAACCGCTTCATGATCCTCCTATTTTTCAGACCGTTTCATTCTCCTCATATATTTCACACCTTTTGAAGCTCTTCATATTTTTCACACCTTTTCAGGCACTTCATGTGTTTGAACACTGCTTCATGCTCCTCCTATTTTTCAGATCGTTTCTTGCTCCTCATATTTTTGACACTTTTTGAGCTCTTCATATTTTTCACACCTTTTCAGGCTCTTCATGTTTTAGAACACCGTTTCATGATCCTCCTGATTTTCAGACCGTTTCATGCTCTTCATATTTTTGAAACATTTTGAAGCTCTTCATATTTTTCACACCTTTTCAGGCTCTTCATGTTTTTCACCACCACTTCATGTTCCTGCTATTTTTCAGACCGTTTCATGCTCATCTCTTTTTTGACACCTTTTGAAGCTCCTCATATGTTTCACACCTTTTGAAGCTCTTCATATTTTTCACACCTTTTGAAGCTGTTCATTTATTTCACACCTTTTCAGGCTCTTGATGTTTTTCAACACCAGTTCATGCTCCTCCTATTTTTCACACCCTTTCATGCTAATCTAATTTTTGACACCTTTTGAAGCTCTTCATATTTTTCACACCTTTTAAGGCTCTTCATGTTTTTCAACACCGCTTCATGCTCCTCCAATTTTTCAGACCGTTTCATGCTCCTCATATATTTGACACCTTTTGAAGCTCTTCATATTTTTCACACATTTTCAGGCTCTTCATGTTTTTCAACACCACTTCATGCTCCTCTGATTTTTCAGACCGTTTCATGCTCCTCATATTTTTCACACCTTTTGAAGCCTTTCATATTTTTCACAACTTTTTAGACTCTTCATGTTTTTGAACACCACTTCATGCTCCTTCTCTTTTTCAGAGAGTTTTATGCTCCTCATGTATTTCACACCTTTTGAAGCTCTTCATATTTTTCACACCTTTTCTGGCTCTTCATGTTTTTCAACACCGCTTCATGCTGCTCATATTTTTCAGACCGTTTCATGCTCCTCATATTTTTGACACCTTTTGAAGCTCTTCATATTTTTCACACCTTTTAAGGCTCTTCATGTTTTTCAACACCGCTTCATGCTCCTCCAATTTTTCAGACCGTTTCATGCTCCTCATATTTTTGACACCTTTTGAAGCTCTTCATATTTTTCACACATTTTCAGGCTCTTCATGTTTTTCAACACCGCTTCATGCTCCTCTGATTTTTCAGACCGTTTCATGCTCCTTATATTTTTCACACCTTTTGAAGCCTTTCATATTTTTCACAACTTTTTAGGCTCTTCATGTTTTTGAACATCGCTTCATGCTCCTCCTATTTTTCAGACCGTTTCATGCTCATCTCATTTTTGACACCTTTTGAAGCTTTTCATATTTTTCACAACTTTTCAGGCTCTTCATGTTTTTGAACACAGCTTCATGCTCCTCCTATTTTTCAGACCGTATCATGCTCCTCATATTTTTCACACCTTTTGAAGCTCTTCATATTTTTCACACGTTTTCAGTCTATTCATGTTTTTGAACACCATTTCAGGCTCCTCCTATTTTTCAGAGAGTTTCATGCTCCTCATGTATTTCACACATTTGAAGCTCTTCATATTTTTCACACCTTTTCAGGCCCTTCATGTTTTTCCACACCACTTCATGCTCCTCCTATTTTTCAGACCGTATCGTGTTCCTCATATTTTTGACACCTTTTGAAGCTCTTCATATTTTTCACACCTTTTCAGGTTCTTCATGTTTTTCCACACCGCTTCATGTTCCTCATCTTTTTCAGACCGTTTCATGCTCCTCATATTTTTCACACCTTTTGAGGCTCTTCATGTTTTTGATCCCCGTTTCATGATCCTCCTAATTTTCAGGCCGTTTCATGCTCCTCATATTTTTGACACCTTTTGAAGCTCTTCATATTTTTCGCACCTTTTCAGGCTCTTCATGTTTTTCAACACCGCTTCATGATCCTCCTATTTGTCGTACCGTTTCATGCAGATCTCATTTTTGACACCTTTTGAAGCTCTTCTTATTTTTCAAAACTTTTGAAGCTCTTCATATTTTTCACACATTTTCAGGCTCTTTATGTTTTTGAACACCGCTTCATGGTCCTCCTAATTTTCAGAACTTTTCATGCTCCTCATATAATTCACACCTTTTGAAGCTCTTCATATTTTTCACACCTTTTCAGGCTCTTCATGTTTTTCAACACCGTTTCATGCTCCTCCTATTTTTCAGACCGTTTCATGCTCCTCATAATTTTGACAGCTTTTGAAGCTCTTCATATTTTTCACACCTTTTGAAGCTGTTCATATATTTCACACCTTTTCAGGCTCTTGATGTTTTTCAACACCAGTTCATGCTCCTCCTATTTTTCACACCCTTTCATGCTAATCTAATTTTTGACACCTTTTGAAGCTCTTCATATTTTTCACACCTTTTGAAGGTCTTCATATTTTTCACACCTTTTCAAGCTGTTCATGTTTTTGAACACCGCTTATGCTCGTCCTATTTTTCAGACCGTTTCATGCTCCTCATATTTTTGACACCTTTTGAAGCTCTTCATATTTTTCACACCTTTTCAGGCTCTTCACGTTTTTCAACACCGCTTCATGATCCTCCTATTTTTCAGACCGTTTCATGCTCCTCATATTTTTGACACCTTTTGAAGCTCTTCATATTTTTCACACCTTTTCAGGCTCTTCATGTTTTTCAACAACACTTCATGCTCCTCGTATATTTCAGACGGTTTCATTCTCCTCATATTTTTGACACCTTTTGAAGCTCTGCATATATTTCACACCTTTTCAGGCTCTTCATGATTTTCAACACCACTTCATGCTCCTCCTATTTTTCAGACCGTTTCATGATCATCTTATTTTTGACATCTTTTGAACCTCTTCATATTTTTCACACCTTTTGAAGCTCTTCATATTTTTCACACATTTTCAGGCTCTTTATGTTTTTGAACACCGCTTCATGGTCCTCCTAATTTTCAGAACTTTTCATGCTCCTCATATAATTCACACCTTTTGAAGCTCTTCATATTTTTCACACTTTTTCAGCCTCTTCATGTTTTTCAACATCTCTTCAGGCTCCTCCTATTTTTCAGACCCTTTCATGCTAATCTAATTTTTGACACTTTTTGAAGCTCTTCATACTTTTCGCACCTTTTAAGTCTCTGCATGTTTTTGAACACCTTTTCATGCCCCTCATGTATTTCACTCCTTTTGAAGCTCTTCATATTTTGCACACATTTTCAGGCTCTTCATGTTTTTGAACACCGCTTCATCCTCCTCCTATTTTTAAGAGGGTTTCATGCTCGTCATATTTTTGACACATTTTGAAGCTCTTCATATATTTCACACCTTTTCAGGCTCTTCATGTTTTTGAACACCGCTTCATCCTCCTCCTATTTTTAAGAGGGTTTCATGCTCGTCATATTTTTGACACATTTTGAAGCTCTTCATATTTTTCACACCTTTTCAGGCTCTTCATGTTTTTGAACACCGCTTCATGCTAATCCTATTTTTCAAACCATATCATGCTCCTCATGTTTTTCACACCTTTTGAAGCCCTTCATATTTTTCACACCTTTTCAGGCTCTTCATGTTTTTCAACACCGCTTCATGAACCTCCTATTTTTCGGACCGATTCATGCACCTCATATTTTTGACACATTTTGAAGCTCTTCATATTTTTCACACCTTTTCAGGCTCTTCATGGTTTTCAACACAACTTCATGCTCCTCGTATTTTTCAGACCGTTACATGATCCTCATATTTTTGACACCTTTTGATGCTCTGCATATTTTTCACACCTTTTCAGGCTCTTCATGATTTTCAACACCACTTCATGCATCTCCTATTATTCAGACCGTTTCATGCTCCTCCTGTTTTTCAGACCCATTCATGCTCATCTCATTTTGACACCTTTTGAAGCTCTTCATATTTTCACACCTTTTGAAGCTCTTCATATTTTTCAAACCTTTTTCGGCTCTTCATGATTTTTAAAACCGCTTCATGCTCCTCCTATTTTTCACACCGTTTCATGCTCATCTCATTTTTGACACCTTTTGAAGCTCTTCATATTTCTCAAACCTTTTCAGGCTCTTCATGTTTTTCAACACAACTTCATGCATCTCCTATTTTTCGGACCGTTTCATGCTCCTCATGTTTTTCAAACCTTTTGAAGCTCTTCATATTTTTCACACCTTTTCAGATTTTTCATTTTTTTCAACACGACTTCATGCTCCTCCTATTTTTCAGACCGTTTCATGCTCATCTCTTTTTGACACCTTTTGAAGCTCTTCATGTTTTTCACATCTTTTGAAGCTTTTCATATTTTTCACACCTTTTCAGGCTCTTCATGTTTTTCAAAAACGCTTCTTGCTCCTCCTATTTTTCAGACCGTTTCATGCTCATCTCATTTTTGACACCTTTTGAAGCTCTTCGTATTTCTCAAACCTTTTCAGGCTCTTCATGTTTTTCAACACAACTTCATGCATCTCCTATTTTTCAGAACGTTTCATGCTCCTCATGTTTTTCAAACCTTTTGAAGCTCTTCATATTTTTCACACCTTTTCAGATTTTTCATTTTTTTCAACACGACTTCATGCTCCTTCTATTTTTCAGACCGTTTCATGCTCATCTCATTTTGACACCTTTTGAAGCTCTTCATGTTTTTCACATCTTTGAAGCTCTTCATATTTTTCACAACTTTTCAGGCTCTTTATGATTTTCAACTCCCCTTCATGCTCCTCCTATTTTTCGGATCGTTTCATGCTCCTCATATTTTTGACACCTTTTGAAGCTTTCATATTTTTCACACCTTTTCAGGCTCTTCATGTTTTGAACACCACTTCATGCTCCTCTTATTTTTCATAGAGTTTCATGCTCCTCATATTTTTCACACTTTTTGAAGCTCTTCATTTTTTTCACATTTTTGAAGCTTTTCATATTTTTCACACCTTTTCAGGCTCTTCATGTTTTTCAAAAAGCTTCTTGCTCCTCCTATTTTTCAGAACCTTTCATGCTCATCTCATTTTTGACACTTTTTGAAGCCCTTGATATTTTTCACAGCTTTTGAAGCTCTTCATATTTTTCACAACTTTTCAGGCTCTTCATGTTTTTGATCACCGTTTTATGCTCCTCCTATTTTTCAGACCTTTTCTTGCTCATCTAATTTTTGACACCTTTTGAAGCTCTTCATATTTTTCACAACTTTTCAGGCTCTTCATTTTTTTGAACACCGTTTCATGCTCCTCCTATTTTTCAGACTGTTTCATGCTCCTCATATTTTTGACACATTTTGAAGCTCTTCATATTTTTCACAACGTTTCAGGCTCTTCATGTTTTTCAACACCGCTTCATGCTCCTCCTATTTTTCAGACCGTTTCATGCTCCTCATATTTTTGACATCTTTTGAAGCTTTTCATATTTTTCACACCTTTTCAGTCTCTTCATGTTTTTCAAAAACGCTTCTTGCTCCTCCTATTTTTCAGACTGTTTCATGCTCATCTCATTTTTGACAAGTTTTGAAGCTCTTCATATTTTTCACAGCTTTTGAAGCTCTTCATATTTTTCACACGTTTTCAGGCTCTTCAGGTTTTTCAACACCGCGTCTTGCGACTCCTATTTTTCAGACCGTTTCATGCTCCTCATATTTTTGACACCTTTTGAAGCTCTTCATATTTTTCACACCTTTTCAGGCTTTTCTTGTTTTTCAACACCGCTTCATGCTCCTCCAGGTTTGCAGACCGTTTCATGCTCCTCATATTTTTGACACCTTTTGAAGCTATTCATATTTTTCACACCTTTTCAGGCTCTTCATGTTTTTGAACACCGCTTCATGATCCTCCTATATTTCAGACCGTTTCATGCTCCTCATATTTTTGACATCTTTTGAAGCTTTTCATATTATTCACACCTTTTCAGGCTTTCATGTTTTTCAACACCACTTCATGCTCCTCCAGGTTTCCAGACCATTTCATGCTCCTCATATTTTTCACTCCTTTTGAAGCTCTTCATATTTTTCACACCTTTTCAGGCTTTTCATGTTTTTGAACACCGCTTCATGCTCCTCCTATTTTTCAGACCGTTTCATGCTCCTCATATTTTTGACACCTTTTGAAGCTCTTCATATTTTTCTCACCTTTTCAGGCTCTTCATGTTTTGAACACCGCTTCATGCTCCTGCTATATTTCAGACCGTTTCATGCTCCTCATATTTTTGACATCTTTTGAAGCTTTTCATATTTTTCACACCTTTTCAGTCTCTTAATGTTTTTCAAAAACGCTTCTTGCTCCTCCTATTTTTCAGACCGTTTCATGCTCATCTCATTTTTGACACGTTTTGAAGCTCTTCATATTTTTCACAGCTTTTGAAGCTCTTCATTTTTTTCACACGTTTTCAGGCTCTTCATGTTTTACAACACCGCTTCTTTCGACTCCTATTTTTCAGACCGTTTCATGCTCCTCATTTATTTGACACCTTTTGAAGCTCTTCATATTTCTCACAGCAGTTCAGGCTTTTCATATTTTTCAACACCGCTTCATGCTCCTTCCTTTTTTCAGACCGTTTCATGCTCCTCATTTATTTCACACCTTTTGAAGCTCTTCATATTTTTCACACCTTTTCAAGCTCTTCATAATTTTCCACTCCGCTTCAGGCTGATCCTATTTTTCAGACCGTTTCATGCTCCTCATATTTTTGACACCTTTTGAAGCTCTTCATATTTCTCACACCTTTTCAGACTCTTCATATTTTTGAACACCGCTTCATGCTCCTCCTATTTTTCAGACCGTTTCATGCTCATCTAATTTTTGACACCTTTTGAAGATCTTCATATTTTTCACACCTTTTGAAGCTCTTCATATTTTCCACACCTTTTCAGGCTCTTCATGTTTTTGAACACAGCTTTATTCTCCTCGTATTTTTCAGACCGTTTCATGCTCCTCATGAATTTAACACCTTTTGAAGCTCTTCATATTTTTCACATCTTTTCATACTCTTCATTTTTTGAACACCACTTCATGCTCCTCCTATTTTTCAGACCGTGTCATGCTCCTCATATTTTTCACACCTTTTAAAGCTCTTCATATTTTTCACATTTTTGAAGCTCTTCATATTTTTCACACATTTTCAGGCTCTTCATGTTTTTCACCACCGCTTCATGCTCCTTCTATTTTTCAGACCTTTTCATACTCCTCATATTTTTCACACTTTTTGAAGCTCTTCATATTTTTAACATTTTTGAAGCTTTTCATATTTTTCACATCTTTTCAGGCTCTTCATGTTTTTCAAAAACGCTTCTTGCTCCTCCTATTTTTCAGAACCTTTCATGCTCATCTCATTTTTGACACTTGTTGAAGCTCTTGATATTTTTCACAGCTTTTGAAGCTCTTCATATTTTTCACAACTTTTCAAGCTCTTCATGTTTTTGATCACTGTTTCATGCTCCTCCTATTTTTCAGACCTTTTCTTGCTCATCTAATTTTTGACACCTTTTGAAGCTCTTCATATTTTTCACAACTTTTCAGGCTCTTCATTTTTTTGAACACCGTTTCATGCTCCTCCTATTTTTCAGACTGTTTCATGCTCTTCATATTTTTGACACATTTTGAAGCTCTTCATATTTTTCACACCGTTTCAGGCTCTTCATGTTTTCCAACACCGCTTCATGCTCCTCCTATTTTTCAGACCGTTTCATGCTTCTCATATTATTGACACCTTTTGAAGGTCTTCATATTTTCACATTTTTGAAGCTCTTCATAATTTTACAAGTTTTCAGACTCTTCATGTTTTTCAACACCGCTTCATGCTCCTGCTATTTTTCAGACCATTTCATGCTCCTCATATTTTTCACACCTTTTGAAGCTCTTCAAATTTTTCACATTTTTGAAGCTCTTCATATTTTTCACACGTTTTCAGACTCTTCATGTTTTTCACCACCGCTTCATGCTCCTCCTATTTTTCAGACCGTTTCATGCTCCTCATATTATTGACACCTTTTGAAGCTCTTCATATTTTCACGTTTTTGAAGCTCTTCATATTTTTCACACCTTTTCAGGCACTTCATGTTTTTGAACACCTTTCATGCTCCTCCTATTTTTCAGACCTTTTCATGCTCCTCATATTTTTGATACCTTTTGAGGCTCTTCATATTTTTCACACCTTTTGAAGCTCTTCATATATTTCACACCTTTTCAGGCTCTTCATTTTTTCAACACCACTTTATGCTCCTCCTATTTTTCAGAACTTTTTTTGCTCATCTAATTTTTGACACCTTTTGAAGCTCTTCATATTTTTCACATTTTTGAAGCTCTTCATATTTTTCACACATTTTCAGGCTCTTCATGTTTTTCACCACCGCTTCATGCTCCTTTTATTTTTCAGACCTTTTCATACTCCTCATATTTTTCACACTTTTTGAAGCTCTTCATATTTTTCACATTTTTGAAGCTTTTCATATTTTTCACACCTTTTCAGGCTCTTCATGTTTTTCAAAAACGCTTCTTGCTCCTCCTATTTTTCAGAACCTTTCATGCTCATCTCATTTTTGACACTTTTTGAAGCTCTTGATATTTTTCACAGCTTTTGAAACTCTTCATATTTTTCAAAACTTTTCAGGCTCTTCATGTTTTTGATCACCGTTTCATGCTCCTCCTATTTTTCAGACCTTTTCTTGCTCATCTAATTTTTGACACCTTTTGAAGCTCTTCATATTTTTCACAACTTTTCAGGTTCTTCATTTTTTTGAACACCGTTTCATGCTCCTCCTATTTTTCAGACTGTTTCATGCTCCTCATATTTTCGACATCTTTTGAAGCTTGTCATATTTTTCACACCTTTTCAGTCTCTTCATGTTTTTCAAAAACGCTTGTTGCTCCTCCTATTTTTCAGACCGTTTCATGCTCATCTCATTTTTCACAGCTTTTGAAGCTCTTCATATTTTTCACACGTTTTCAGGCTCTTCATGTTTTTCAACACCGCGTCTTGCGACTACTATTTTTCAGACCGTTTCATGCTCCTCATATTTTTGACACCTTTTGAAGCTCTTCATATTTTTCACACCTTTTCAGGCTTTTCTTGTTTTTCAACACCGCTTCATGCTCCTCCAGGTTTGCAGACCGTTTCATGCTCCTCTTATTTTTGACACCTTTTGAAGCTATTCATATTTTTCACACATTTTCAGGCTCTTCATGTTTTTGAAAACCGCTTCATGCACCTCCTATTTTTCAGAACGTTTCATGCTCATCTCATTTTTGACACCTTTTGAAGCTTTTCATATTTTTCAAAATTTTTCAGGCTCTTCATGTTTTGAACACCACTTCATGGTCATCCTATTTTTGAAACCATATCATGCTCCTCATATTTTTCACACATTTTGAAGCTCTTCATATTTTTCAAACATTTTCAGACTCTTCATGTTTTTGAACACCACTTCATGCTCCTTCTGTTTTTCAGAGAGTTTCATTCTCCTCATGTATTTCACACCTTTTGAAGCTCTTCATATTTTTCACACCTTTTCAGGCTCTTCATGTTTTTTAACACCGTTTCATAGTCCTCCTATTTTTCAGACGGTTTCATGCACCTCATATTTTCACACCTTTTGAAGCTCTTCATATTTTTCACACTTTTTCAAGCTCTTCATGTTTTTCAACACCACTTCATGCTCTTCCTATTTTTCAGACGTTTCATGTTCCTCATATTTTTGACACCTTTAGAAACTTTTCATATTTTTCACACTTTTTCAGGCTCTTCATGTTTTTCAACACCGCTTCAGCTCCTCCTATTTTTCAGACCGTTTCATTCTCCTCATAAATTTGACACATTTTAAAGCTCTTCATATTTCTCACACCTTTTCAGGCTCTTCATGTTTTTCAACAACGCTTCATGCTCCTCCGATTTTTCAGACGGTTTCATGCTCCTCATATTTTTGACACCTTTTGAAGCTCTTCATATTTTTCACACCTTTTCAGGCTCTTAATGTTTTTCAACACCGCTTCATGCACCTCCTATTTTTCAGAACGTTTCATGCTCATCTCGTTTTTGACACCTTTTGAAGCTTTTCATATTTTTCAAAACTTTTCAGGCTCTTCATGTTTTGAACACCGCTTCATGGTAATCCTATTTTTGAAACCATATCATGCTCCTCATATTTTTCACACATTTTGAAGCTCTTCATATTTTTCAAACCTTTTCCGACTCTTCATGTTTTTGAACACCACTTCATGCACCTTCTATTTTTCAGAGAGTTTCATTCTCCTCATGTATTTCACACCTTTTGAAGCTCTTCATATTTTTCACACCTTTTCAGGTTCTTCATGTTTTTGAACACCGTTTCATGCTCCTCCTATTTTTCAGACCGTTTCATGCTCCTCATATTTTTGACACCTTTTGAAGCTCTTCATATTTTCACATTTTTGAAGCTCTTCATAATTTTACAAGTTTTCAGACTCTTCATGTTTTTCAACACCGCTTCATGCTCCTGCTATTTTTCAGACCGTTTCATGCTCCTCATATTTTTCACACCTTTTGAAGCTCTTCAAATTTTTCACATTTTTGAAGCTCTTCATATTTTTCACACGTTTTCAGACTCTTCATGTTTTTCACCACCGCTTCATGCTCCTCCTATTTTTCAGACCGTTTCATGCTCCTCATATTATTGACACCTTTTGAAGCTCTTCATATTTTCACGTTTTTGAAGCTCTTCATATTTTTCACACCTTTTCAGGCACTTCATGTTTTTGAACACCTTTCATGCTCCTCCTATTTTTCAGACCTTTTCATGCTCCTCATATTTTTGATACCTTTTGAGGCTCTTCATATTTTTCACACCTTTTGAAGCTCTTCATATATTTCACACCTTTTCAGGCTCTTCATTTTTTCAACACCACTTTATGCTCCTCCTATTTTTCAGAACTTTTTTTGCTCATCTAATTTTTGACACCTTTTGAAGCTCTTCATATTTTTCACACCTTTTGAAGCTCTTCATATTTTTCACACCTTTTCAGGTTCTTCATGTTTTTGAACACCGTTTCATGCTCCTCCAATTTTTCAGACCGTTTCACGCTCCTCATATTTTTAACACATTTTGAAGCTCTTCATATTTTTCACACCTTTTCATGCTCTTCATTTTTTGAACACCACTTCATGCTCCTCCTATTTTTCAGACCGTGTCATGCTCCTCATATTTTTCACACCTTTTAAAGCTCTTCATATTTTTCACATTTTTGAAGCTCTCCATATTTTTCACACATTTTCAGGCTCTTCATGTTTTTCACCACCGCTTCATGCTCCTTTTATTTTTCAGACCTTTTCATACTCCTCATATTTTTCACACTTTTTGAAGCTCTTCATATTTTTCACATTTTTGAAGCTTTTCATATTTTTCACACCTTTTCAGTCTCTTCATGTTTTTCAAAAACGCTTGTTGCTCCTCCTATTTTTCAGACCGTTTCATGCTCATCTCATTTTTGACACATTTTGAAGCTCTTCATATTTTTCACAGCTTTTGAAGCTCTTCATATTTTTCACACGTTTTCAGGCTCTTCATGTTTTTCAACACCGCATCTTGCGACTACTATTTTTCAGACCGTTTCATGCTCCTCATATTTTTGACACCTTTTGAAGCTCTTCATATTTTTCACACCTTTTCAGGCTTTTCTTGTTTTTCAACACCGCTTCATGCTCCTCCAGGTTTGCAGACCGTTTCATGCTCCTCATATTTTTGACACCTTTTGAAGCTATTCATATTTTTCACACATTTTCAGGCTCTTCATGTTTTTGAACACCGCTTCATGATCCTCCTATATTTCAGACCGTTTCATGCTCCTCATATTTTTGACATCTTTTGAAGCTTTTGATATTATTCACACCTTTTCAGGCTCTTCATGTTTTTGAACACCTTTCATGCTCCTCCTATTTTTCAGACCTTTTCATGCTCCTCATATTTTTGACACCTTTTGAGGCTCTTCATATTTTTCACACCTTTTGAAGCTCTTCATATATTTCACACTTTTTCAGGCTCTTCATTTTTTCAACACCACTTTATGCTCCTCCTATTTTTCAGACCTTTTCTTGCTCATCTAATTTTTGACACCTTTTGAAGCTCTTCATATTTTTCACACCTTTTGAAGCTCTTCATATTTTTCACACCTTTTCAGGTTCTTCATGTATTTGAACACCGTTTCATGCTCCTCCGATTTTTCAGACCGTATCACGCTCCTCATATTTTTAACACATTTTGAAGCTCTTCATATTTTTCACACCTTTTCATGCTCTTCATTTTTTGAACACCACTTCATGCTCCTCCTATTTTTCAGACCGTGTCATGCTCCTCATATTTTTCACACCTTTTAAAGCTCTTCATATTTTTCACATTTTTGAAGCTCTTCATATTTTTCACACATTTTCAGGCTCTTCATGTTTTTCACCACCGCTTCATGCTCCTCCTATTTTTCAGACCGTTTCATGCTCCTCATATTTTTGACACCTTTTGAAGGTCTTCATATTTTTCACACCTTTTCAGGCTCTTCATGTTTCTCATCACCGTTTCATGCTCCTCCTATTTTAAAGATAGTTTCATGCTCCTCATATATTTGAAAACTTTTGAAGCTATTCATATTTTTCACACCTTTTCAGCCTCTTCATGTTTCTCAACAGCACTTCATGCTCCTCCTGTTTTTCACACTGTTTCATGATCCTCATATTTTTGACACCTTTAGAAGCTCTTCATATTTTTCACACCTTTCAGTCTCTTCATGTTTTTCCGCACCACTTCCTGCTCTTCCTTTTTTTCAGACCGTTCCATGCTCCTCATATTTTTGACACCTTTTGAAGCTCTGAATATTTTTCACACATTTTCAGGCTCTTCATGTTTTTGAACACTGCTTCATGATCCTCCTATTTTCAGACGGTTTCATGCTCTTCATATGTTTGACACCTTTTGAAGCTCTTCATATTTTTCACACCTTTTGAGGGCCTTCATGTTTTTCAACACCGTTTCATGCTGCTTCTCTATTTCAGACCGTTTCATGCTCCTCATATTTTTTACACCTTTTGAAGCTCTTCATATTTTTAACACCTTTTCAGGCTCTTTTTTTTTTGAACACCGCTTCATGCTCCTCCTAATTTTCAGACCGTTTCATCCTCCTCATATTTTTCACACCTTTTCAGGCTCTTCATGTTTTTGAACACAGCTTCATGCTATTCCTATTTTTCAGACCGTTTCATGCTCCTCATATATTTCACACCTTTTGAAGCTCCTCATATTTTTCACACCTTTTGAGGGCCTTCATGTTTTTCAACACCGTTTCATGCTGCTTCTCTATTTCAGACCGTTTCATGCTCCTCATATTTTTCACACCTTTTGAAGCTCTTCATATTTTTAACACCTTTACAGGCTCTTTTTTTTTTGAACACCGCTTCATGCTCCTCCTAATTTTCAGACCGTTTCATCCTCCTCATATTTTTCACACCTTTTCAGGCTCTTCATGTTTTTGAACAGAGCTTCATGCTACTCCTATTTTTCAGACCGTTTCATGCTCCTCATATTTTTCACACCTTTTGAAGCTCCTCATATTTTTCACACCTTTTCAGGCTTTTCATGTTTTTCAACCCCATTTCATGCTCCTCCTATTTTTCAGACCGTTTCATGCTCCTCATAATTCTGACATCTTTTGAAGCTCTTCATATTTTTCACAACTTTTCAGGCTCTCCATGTTTTTGAACAGCGCTTCATGCTCCTCGTATTTTCAGACCGTTTCATGCTCCTCATATTTTTGACAATTTTGGAAGCTGTTCATATTTTTCACACCTTTTCAGGCTCTTCATGTTTTTCAACACCGCTTCATGCTCCTCCTATTTTTCAGGCCTTTTCATGCTCCTCAAAATTTTGAAAGCTTTTGAAGCTGCTCCTATTTTCACACCTTTTGAAGCTCTTCATATTTTTCACACTTTTTCAGGCTCTTCATGTTTTTCAACACCGCTTCATGCTCCTCGTGTTTTTCAGACAGTTTCATGTGCCTCCTCTTTTTAACACCTTTTGAAGGTCTTCATATTTTTCACACCTTTTCAGGCTCTTTATGTTTTTCAACACCACTTCATGCTCCTCTTATTTTTCAGACCGTTTAATGCTCCTCTTATTTTTGACACCTTTTGAAGCTCTTCATATTTTTCATATTTTTCAAACCTCTTCAGGTTCTTCATGTTTTTCAACAACGCTTCATGCTCCTCCTATTTTTCAGATAGTTTCATGCCCCCTCTATTTTTGACACCTTTTGAAGCTCTTCATATTTTTCAAACCGTTTCAGGCTCTTCATGTTTTTCAACACCGCTTCATGCTCCTCCTCTTTTTCAAACCGTTTCATGCTCCTCATATTTTTGACACCTTTTGAAGCTCTTCATATATTTCACACCTTTTCCACCTCTTCATGTTTTTCAACACTGCTTCTTGCTCCTCCAATTTTTCAGACCGTTTCATGCTCCTCCTATTTTTGATACCTTTTGAAGCTGTTCATATATTTCACACCTTTTCAGGCGTTTCATGGCTTTGAAAACCGTTTCATGCTCGTCATATTTTGACAGTTTTTGATGCTCTTCATATTTTTCACAGCTTTTCAGGCTCTTCATGTTTTTCAACACCACTTCATGCTCCTATTTTTCAGACCGCTTCCTGCTCCTCATATTTTTGACACATTTTCAAACTCTTCATATTTTTCACACCTTTTCAGGCTCTTCTTGTTTTTCAACACCGCTTCATGCTCCTCGTATTTTTCAGACAGTTTCATGTGCCTCCTCTTTTTAACACCTTTTGAAGGTCTTCATATTTTTCACACCTTTTCAGGCTCTTCATGTTTTTCCGCCCCGCTTCCTGCTCTTCCTCTTTTTCAGACCGTTCCATGCTCCTCATATTTTTGACACTTTTGAAGCTCTTCATATTTTGCACACCTTTTCAGGCTCTTTATGTTTTTCAACACCACTTCATGCTCCTCCTATTTTTCAGACCGTTTAATGCTCCTCTTATTTTTGACACCTTTTGAAGCTCTTCATATTTTTCAAACCTCTTCAGTTTCTTCATGTTTTTCAACATGGCTTCATGATCCTCCTATTTTTTAGACCGTTCCATGTTCCTCATATATTTCAGATCATTTCATTCTCCTCATATTTTTGACACCTGTTGAAGCTCTTCATATTTTTCACTCCTTTTCAGGCTCTTCATGTTTTTCAACACCGCTTCATACTCCTCCTATTTTTCAGACCGTTTCATGCTCCTCATATTTTTGACACCTTTTGAAGCTCTTCATATGTTTCACACCTTTTGATGCTCTTCATATTTTTCACACGTTTTCAGGCTCTTCAGTTTTTCAACACCGCTTCATGCTCCTCCTATTTTTCAGACCGTTTCATGCTCCTCATATTTTTGACACCTTTTGAAGCTCTTCATATTTTTCACACCTTCAGGCTCTTCATGTTTTTCAACACCACTTCATGCTCCTCCCATTTTTCAGACCGTTTCATGCTCCTCATATTTTTCACACCTTTAGAAGCTCTTCATATTTTTCACACCTCTTCAGGCTCTTCATATTTTTCAACACAGCTTCATGCTCCTCCTATTTTTCAGACGCTTTCATTCTCCTCATATTTTTGACTCTGTTAGAAGCTCTTCATATATTTCACACCTTTACAGTCTCTTCTTTTTTTTCAACACAACTTCATGCTCCTCCTATTTTTCAGACCGTTTCATGCTCCTCATATTTTTGACACCTTTTCAAGCTCTTCATATTTTTCACACCTTTTCAGGCTCTTCATGTGTTTGAACTCCGCTTCATGCTCCTCTTCTTTTTCAGACCGTTTCATGCCCCTCATATTTTTGACACCTTTTCAAGCTCTTCATATTTTTCAAACCTTTTCAGGCTCTTCATGTGTTTGAACACCGCTTCATGCTCCTCCTCTTTTTCAGACAGTTTCATGTTCCGCATATTTTTCACACGTTTTGAAGCTCTTCATATTTTTCACACCTTTTCAGGCTCTTCATGTTTTTCACCACCGCTTCATGCTCATCCTATTTTCCAGACCGTTTCATGCTCCTGATATTTTTGACACCTTTTGAAGCTCTTCATATTTTTCACACAATTGAAGCTCTTCATATATTTCACACCTTTTCAGGCTCTTCATGATTTTTAACAACACTTCATGCTCCTCCTATTTTTCAGACTGTTTCATGCTCATCTCATATTTGACACCTTTAGAAGCTCTTCTTATTTTTCACACCTTTTCATGCTCTTCATGTTTTGCTTCACCACTTCATGCTCCTCCATTTTTCAGACCATTTCATGCTCATCTCATTTTTGACACCTTTTGAAGCTCTTCATATTTTTCACACCTTTTCAGGCTCTTCATGTTTTGCAACACCTCTTCATGCTCCTCCTATTTTTCAAACCGTTTCATCCTCCTCATATTTTTGACACCTTTTGAAGCTCTTCATATTTTTCACACCTTTTCAGGCTCTTCATGTTTTTGAACACCGCTTCATGCTCCTCCTATTTTTCAGACCGTATCCTGCTCCTCATATTTTTCACACCTATTGAAGCTCTTCATATTTTTCACAACTTTGCAGGCTCTTCATGTTTTTGAACACCACTTCATGCTCCTCCTATTTTACAGAGAGTTTCAGGCCCCTCATGTATTTCACACCTTTTGAAGCTCTTCATATTTTTCACACCTTTTCAGTCTCTTCATGTTTTTCAACACCGTTTCATGCTGCTTATATTTTTCAGACCGTTTCATGCTCCTCATATCTTTCACACCTTTTGAAGCTCTTCATATTTTTCACACCTTTTCAGGCTCTTCATGTTTTTGAACACTGCTTCATGCTCCTCCTATTTTTCAGATCATTTCATGCTCCTCATATTTTTGAAACCTTTTGAAGCTCTTCATATTTTTCACTCCTTTTCAGGCTCCACATGTTTTTGAACAGCGCATCATGCTCCTCCTATTTTCAGACCGTTTCATGCTCCTCATATTTTTGACACCTTTTGAAGCTCTTCATAAATTTCACACCTTTTCAGGCTCTTCATGTTTTTCAACACCACTTCAACCTCCAAATATTTTTCAGACAGCTTCATGCTCATCTCATTTTTGACACCTTTTGAAGCTCTTCATATTTTTGAGACCTTTTAAGCTCTTCATATTTCTCACACTTTTTCAGGCTCTTCATGTTTTTCATCACCGCTTCATGCTCCTCCTATTTTTCAGACCGTTTCATGCTCCTCAAATTTTTGACACCTTTTAAAGCTCTCCATATATTTCACACCTTTTCAGGCTCGTCATTTTTTTGAACACCACTTCATGCTCCTCCTATTTTTCAGACCGTTTCATGCTCCTCATATTTTTGACACCTTTTGAAGCTCCTCATATTTTTCACACCTTTTGAAGCTCTTCATATTTTTACACCTTTTGAAGCTCTTCATATTTTTCACAACTTTTCAGGCTCTTCATGTTTTTGAACACCGTTTCATGCTCCTCCTATGTTTCAGACCATTTCATGCTCCTCATATTTTTGACAGCGTTTAGAGCTCTTCAAATATTTCACACATTTTCAGGCTATTCATGTTTTTCAACACAAATTCATGCTCCCCCTTTTTTTCAGACCGTTTCATGCTCATCTCATTTTTGACATCTTTTGAAACTCTTCATATTTTTCACACCTTTTGAAGCTCTTCATATTTTTCACAGCTTTTGAAGCTCTTCATATTTTTCACACCTTTTCAGGCTTTCATGTTTTTGAACACCGCTTCATTCTCCTCCTATTTTTCTGAATGTTTTGTTCTCCTCATATTTTTCAGACCGTTTCATGCTCCTCATATATTTCACACCTTTTGAATCTCTTCACGTTTTCACACCTTTTGAATCTCTTCATATTTTCACACCTTTTCAGGCTCCTCATGTTTTTGAACAAGGCTTCATGCTCCTCCTATATTTCAGATCGTGTCATGCTCCTCATATTTTTGACACCTTTTTAAGGTCTTCATATTTTTCACACCTTTTCAGTCTCTTCAAGATTTTGAACACTGGTACATGCTCCACCTAATTTTCACACCTTTTGAAGCTCTTCAAATTTTTCACACCTTTTCAGGCTCTTCATGTTTTTGAACACTGCTTCATGCTCCTCCTATTTTTCAGACTGTTTCATGCTCCTCTTATTTTTCACACCTTTTGAATCTCTTCATATTTTTCACACCTTTTCAGTCTCTTCAAGATTTTGAACACTGGTACATGCTCCACCTAATTTTCACACCTTTTGAAGCTCTTCATATTTTTCACACCTTTTCAGGCTCTTCATGTTTTTGAACACTGCTTCATGCTCCTCCTATTTTTCAGACTGTTTCATGCTCCTCTTATTTTTCACACCTTTTGAAGCTCTTCATATTTTTCACACCTTTTCAGGCTCTTCATGTTTTTCAACACCGCTTCATGCTCCTCCTATTTTTCAGACCGTTTCATAGTCCTCATGTATTTCACACCTTTTGAAGCTCTTCATATTTTTCACACGTTTTCATGCTCTTCATGTTTTTGAACTCTGCTTCATGCTCCTCCTATTTTTCAGACCGTTTCATGCTCCTCATATTTTTGACACCTTTTGAAGCTCTTCATATTTTTCACACCTTTACAGGCTCTTCATGTTTTTCCGCACCACTTCCTGCTCTTCCTTTTTTTCAGACCGTTCCATGCTCCTCATATTTTTGACACCTTTTGAAGCTCTGAATATTTTTCACACATTTTCAGGCTCTTCATGTTTTTGAACACTGCTTCATGATCCTCCTATTTTTCAGACGGTTTCATGCTCTTCATATGTTTGACACCTTTTGAAGCTCTTCATATTTTTCACACCCTTTGAGGGCCTTCATGTTTTTCAACACCGTTTCATGCTGCTTCTCTATTTCAGACCGTTTCATGCTCCTCATATTTTTTACACCTTTTGAAGCTCTTCATATTTTTAACACCTTTTCAGGCTCTTTTTTTTTTGAACACCGCTTCATGCTCCTCCTAATTTTCAGACCGTTTCATCCTCCTCATATTTTTCAAACCTTTTCAGGCTCTTCATGTTTTTGAACACAGCTTCATGCTACTCCTATTTTTCAGACCGTTTCATGCTCCTCATATTTTTCACACCTTTTGAAGCTCCTCATATTTTTCACACCTTTTGAGGGCCTTCATGTTTTTCAACACCGTTTCATGCTGCTTCTCTATTTCAGACCGTTTCATGCTCCTCATATTTTTCACACCTTTTGAAGCTCTTCATATTTTTAACACATTTTCAGGCTCTTTTTTTTTTGAACACCGCTTCATGCTCCTCCTAATTTTCAGACCGTTTCATCCTCCTCATATTTTTCACACCTTTTCAGGCTCTTCATGTTTTTGAACAGAGCTTCATGGTCCTCCTATTTTTCAGACCGTTTCATGCTCCCATATTTTTGACACCTTTTGAAGCTCTTCATATTTTTCACAGCTTTTCATGCTCTTCATGTTTTTCAACACTGCTTCATGCTCCTCCTTTTCTTCAGACAGTTTCATGCTCCTCATGTGTTTCACACCTTTTGAAGCTGTTCATATTTTTCACACCTTTTCATGCTCTTAATGTTTTTGAACACCGCTACAATCCTCCTCCTCTTCTTCAGACCGTTTCATGCTCCTCATATTTTTCACACCTTTTGAAGCTCTTCATATTTTTAACACCTTTTCAGGCTCTTCATGTTTTTCAACACCGCTTCATGCTCCTCCTATTTTTCAGACCATTTCATGCTCCTCATGTATTTCACATTATTTGAAGCTCTTCATATTTTTCACACCTTTTGAAGCTCTTCATATTTTTCACACCTTTTCTGGCTCTTCATGTTTTTGAACACCGTTTCATGCTCCTCCTATATTTCAGACCTTTTCATGCTCCTCATATTTTTGACACCTTTTGAAGCTCTTCATATTTTTCACACTTTGCAGGCTCTTCATGTTCTTCAACACCGCTTCATGCTCCTCCTTTTGTTCAGACCGTCATGCTCCTCATATTTTTGACACCTTTTGAAGCTCTTCATATTTTTCACACCTTTTCAGGCTCTTCATGTTTTTCAACACGACTTCATGCTCCTCCTATTTTTCAGACCGCTTCATGCTCATCTCATTTTTGACAGCTTTTGAAGCTCTTCATATTTTTCACACCTTTTGAGGTTCTTCATATTTTTCACACGTTTTCAGGATCTTCATGTTTTTGAACACCGTTTCATGCTGCTCCTATTTTTCAGACCGTTTCATGCTTCTCATATTTTTGACACCTTTTGAAGCTCTTCATATTTTTCACACCTTTTCAGGCTCTTCATGTTTTTCAACACCGCTTCATGGTCCTCCTATTTTTCAGACCGTTTCATGCTCCCATATTTTTGACACCTTTTGAAGCTCTTCATATTTTTCACAGGTTTTCATGCTCTTCATGTTTTTCAACACTGCTTCATGCTCCTCCTATTTTTCAGACAGTTTCATGCTCCTCATGTGTTTCACACCTTTTGAAGCTCTTCATATTTTTCACACCTTTTCATGCTCTTAATGTTTTTGAACACCGCTACAATCCTCCTCCTATTCTTCAGACCGTTTCGTGCTCCTCATATTTTTCACACCTTTTGAAGCCTTTCATATTTTTCACACCTTTTCAGGCTCTTCCTGTTTTTCAACAACACTTCATTATCCACCTATTTTTCAGACCGTTTCATGCTCCCCATGTATTTCACACCTTTTGAAGCTCTTCATATTTTCCCACGTTTTCAATCCCTTCATGTATTAGAACACCATTTCATGCTCCTCCTATTTTTCAGACCGTTTCATGCTCCGCATATTTTTGACACCTTTTGTATCTCTTCATATTTTTCACACCTTTTCAGGCTCTTCATGTTTTTCAACACCACTTCATGCTCCTCCTATTTTTCAGACCCTTTCATGCTCATCTCATTTTTGACACGTTTTGAAGCTCTTCATATTTTTCACAGCTTTTCAGGTTCTTCATGTTTTTCAACACCACTTCATGCTCCTCCTATTTTTCAGACCCTTTCATGCTCATCTCATTTTTGACACGTTTTGAAGCTCTTCATATTTTTCACAGCTTTTCAGGCTCTTCATGTTTTTGATCACCGTTTCATGCTTCTCCTATTTTTCAGACCCTTTCATGCTCCTCATATTTTTGACACCTTTTGAAGCTCTTCACATTTCTCACAACTTTTCAGGCTCTTCATGTTTTTCAACACCGCTTCATGATTCTCCTGTTTTTAAGACCGTTTCATGCTCCTCATATTTTTCACACCTTTTGAAGCTCTTTGTATATTTCAAAACTTTTCAGGCTCTTCATGTTTTGAACACCACTTCATGCTCCTCGTGTTTTTCACAGAGTTTCATGCTACTCATGTATTTCACACCTTTTGAAGCTCTTCATGTTTTTCGCACCTTTTGAAGCTCTTCATATTTTTCACACGTTTTGAAGCTCTTCATATATTTCACACGTTTTGAAGCTCTTCATATAATTCACACCTTTTCAGGCTCTTCATTTTTTCAACACCACTTCATGCTCCTCCTATTTTTCAGACCTTTTCTTGGTCATCTAATTTTTGACACCTTTTGAAGCTCTTCATATTTTTCACACCTTTTGAAGCTCTTCATATTTTTCACACCTTCTCAGGTTCTTCTTGTTTTTGAACACCGTTTCATGCTCCTCCAATTTTTCAGACTGTTTCATGCTCCTCATATTTTTTCACACCTTTAAAACTCTTCATATTTTTCAATTTTTGAAGCTCTTCATATTTTTCACACCTTTTCAGGCTCTTCATGTTTTTGAACACAGCTTCAAGCTCCTCCTATTTTTCAGACCGTTTCATGCACCTCATGTATTTCACACCTTTTGAAGCTCTTCATATTTTTCACACATTTTCAGTGTCTTCATGTTTTTCAACACTACTTCATGCTCCTCCTATTTTTCAGACCGTTTCATGTTCCTCATATTTTTGACACCTTTTGAAGCTCTTCATATTTTTCACACCATTTTTTGGCTCTTCATGCTTTTCAATACCGCCTCATGCTACTGCTATATTTCAGACCGTTTCATGCCCCTCATATTTTTGACACCTTTTGAAGCTCTTCACATTTTTCACACCTTTTCAGACGCTTCATGTTTTTGAACACTGCTTCATGGTCCTCCTCTTTTTCCGACCGTTTTCTGCTCATCTCATTTTTGACACCTTTTGAAACTCTTCATATTTTTCACCCCTTTTGAAACTCTTCATATTTTTCACACGTTTTCAGGCTCTTCATGATTTTCAACACCGCTTCTTGCTCCTCCTGTTTTTCAGACCGTTTCATGCTCCTCATATATTTGACACCTATTGAAGCTCTTCATATTTTTCACACCTTTTCAGGCTCTTCATGTTTTTCAACACCACTTCATGCACCTCCTATATTTCTGACCCTTTCATGCTCCACATATTTTTCACACCTTTTGTAGCTCTTCATATTTTTCACAGCTTTTCAGGCTCTTCATGTTTTTCAACACCGCTTCATGTCCCTCCTATATTTCAGACCGTTTCATGCTCCTCATATTTTTGACACGTTTTGAAGCTCTTCATATTTTTCAAACCTTTTCCGGCTCTTCATGTTTTTCAATACCACTTCATGCTCCTCCTATTTTCAGACCTTTTCATGCTCCTCATAGTTTTGACACCTTTTGAAGCTCTTAATATATTTCACAACTTTTCAGGCTCTTCTTGTTTTTCAACACCACTTTATGCTCCTTCTATTTTTCAGACCGTTTCATGCTCATCTCATTTTTGACACCTTTTCAAGCTCTTGATATTTTTCACACCTTTTGAAGCTCTTCATATTTTTCAAACGTTTTCAGACTCTTCATGTTTTTCAACACCGCTTCTTGCTCCTCCTATTTTTCAGACCTTTTCATGCTCCTCATATTTTTTACACCTTTTGAAGCTCTTCATATTTTTCACACCTTTTTAGGCTCTTCATGTTTTTGAACACCGCTTCATGCTCCTCCTATTTTTCAGAGCGTTTCCTGCTCATCTCATTTTGGACACCTTTGAAAGCTCTTCATATTTTTCACACCTTTTCAAGCTCTTCATATTTTTCACACGTTTTCAGGCTCTTCATGTTTTTCAACAGTGCTTCATGCTCCTCCTACTTTTCAGACCGTTTCATGCTCCTCATATTTTTGACACCTTTTGAAGCTCTTCATATTTTTCACACCTTTTCAGGCTCTTCATGTTTTTGACGACCGCTTCTTGCTCCTCCTACTTTTCAGACCATTTCATGCTCCTCATATTTTTTAAACCTTTTGAAGCTCTTCATATTTTTCACACCTTTTCAGGCTCTTCATGTTTTTGAACACCGCTTCATGCTCCTCCTAATTTTCAGACCGTTTCCTGCGCATCTCATTTTTGACACCTTTGAAAGCTCTTCATATTTTTCACACCTTTTGAAGCTCTTCATATTTTTCACACTTTTTCAGGCTCTTCATGTTTTTCTATGCCGCTTCATGCTCCTACTATTTTCAGACCGTTTCAACCTCCTCATGTATTTCACACCTTTTGAATCTCTTCATATTTTTCACACATTTTCAGGCTCTTCATGTTTTAGAACATCATTTCAAGCTGCTCCTATTTTTCAGACCGTTTCCTGCTCCTCATATTTTTGACACCTTTAGAAGCTCTTCATATATTTCAAACCTTTTCAGTGTCTTCATTTTTTTGAACACCACTTCATGCTCCTCCTATTTTTCAAAACGTTTCATGCTCATCTCTTTTTGAATCGTATTCAAGCTCTTAATATCATTCTTCCCTTTTGAAGCTCTTCATATTTTTCACACGTTTTCATGCTCCTCATGATTTTCAGCACAGTTTCATGCTCCTCCTATTTTTCAGACCGTTTCATGTTCCTCATATTTTTGATACGTTTTGAAGCTCATCATATTTTTCACACGTTTTCAGGCTCTTCATGTTTTTTAGCACAGTTTGATGCTCCTCCTATTTTTCAGACCGTTTCATGCTCCTCATATTTTTGACATTTTTTGAAACTCTTCATATAATTCACACCTTTTCAGGCTCTTCATGTTTTTCAACACCACTTCATGCTCCTCATTTTTTCAGACCGCTTCATGCTCATCTCATGTTTGACACATTTTGAAGCTGTTCATATTTTTCATATCTTTTGAAGCTCTTCATATATTTTGCACGTTTTCAGGCTCTTCATGTTTTTCAACACCGCTTCGTGCTGCTCCTAATTTTCAGATCATGTCTTGCTCATCGAATTTTACACCTTTTGCAGATCTTCATATTTTCACACCTTTTGAAGCTCTTCATATGTTTCACACCTTTTTAGGCTCTTCATGTATTTGAACACCGTTTCATGCTCCTCCTATTTTTCAGACCGTTTCATGCTCCTCATATTTTTGACACCTTTTGAAGCTCTTCTTTTTTTTTCACACCTTTTGAAGCTCTTCATATATTTCACACCTTTTCAGGCTCTTCATGCTTTTAAACAACACTTCATGCTCCTCCTATTTTTCAGACCGCTTCAGTCTCATCTCATTTTTGACACCTTTTGAAGCTCTTCATATTTTTCACAACTTTTCAGGGTCTTCATTTTTTTGAACACTGCATCATGCTCCTCCTATTTTTCAGACTGTTTCATGCTCCTCATATTTTTCACACCTTTTGAAGCTCTTCATATTTTTCACACCTTTTCAGGCTCTTCATGTTTTTAAACACAGCTTCATGCTCCTCCTATTTTTCAGACCGTTTCATGCACCTCATGCATTTCACACCTTTTGAAGCTCTTCATATTTTTCACACATTTTCAGTGTCTTCATGTTTTTCAACACTACCTCATGCTCCTCCTATTTTTCAGACCGTTTCATGTTCCTCATATTTTTGACACCTTTTGAAGCTCTTCATATTTTTCACACCTTTTTAGGCTCTTCATGCTTTTCAATACCGCCTCATGCTACTGCTATATTTCAGACCGTTTCATGCTCCTCATATTTTTGACACCTTTTGAAGCTCTTCACATTTTTCACACCTTTTCAGACGCTTCATGTTATTGAACACTGCTTCATGTTCCTCCTCTTTTTCCGACCGTTTCATGCTCATCTCATTTTTGACACCTTTTGAAGCTCTTCATATTTTTCGCACCTTTTGAATCTCTTCATATTTTTCACACGTTTTCAGGCTCTTCATGATTTTCAACACCACTTCTTGCTCCTCCTGTTTTTCAGACCGTTTCATGTTCCTCATATTTTTCACACCTTTTGAAGCTCTTCATATTTTTCACACCTTTTCAGGCTC
Source organism: Dama dama (assembly GCF_033118175.1). Lineage (NCBI taxonomy): Eukaryota > Metazoa > Chordata > Mammalia > Artiodactyla > Cervidae > Dama > Dama dama. Next base: position 3,685,512 of record NC_083683.1, on the reverse strand, counting down.
TTCATGTTTTTGAACACCGTTTCATGCTGCTCATATTTTTCAGACCGTTTCATGCTCCTCATATTTTTGACACCTTTTGAAGCTCTTCTTCATTTTCACACCTTTTCAGGCTCTTCATGTTTTTCCACACCACTTCATGTTCCTAGTATTTTTCAGACCTTTTCATGCTCCTCATATTTTTCACACCTATTGAAGCTCTTCATATTTTTCACACATTTTCAGGCTCTTCATGTTTTTCAACACCACTTCATGCTCCTCCTATAATTCTGACCCTTTCATGCTCCACATATTTTTCACACCTTTTGTAGCTCTTCATATTTTTCACAGCTTTTCAGGGTCTTCATGTTTTTCAACACCACTTCATGCTCCTCCTATTTGTCAGACCGTTTCATGCTCCTCATATTTTTGACACCTTTTGTAGATCTTCATATTTTTCACACATTTTCAGGCTCTTCATGTTTTTCTACAACACTTCATTCTCCTCCTATTTTTTCAGACCGTTTCATGATCCGCATATTTTTGACACCTTTTGTAGATCTTCATATATTTCACACCTTTTCATGCTCTTCATGTTTTTCGACAACACTTCATGCTCCTCCTATTTTTCAGACCGCTTCATGCTCATCTCATTTTTCACACCTTTTGAAGCTGTTCATATTTTTCACACCTTTTGAAGCTCTTCATATTTTTCACACGTTTTCAGGTTCTTCATGTTTTTCAACACCGCTTCTTGCTCCTCCTATTTTTCAGACCGTTTCCTGCGCATCTCATTTTTGACACCTTTGAAAGCTCGTCGTATTTTTCACACCTTTTGAAGCTCTTAATATTTTTCACATTTTTTAAGGCTCTTCATGTTTTTCATCACCGTTTCATGCTCCTCATATTTTTCAGACCGTTTCAATCTTCTTATATTTTTGACACGTTTTGAAGCTCTTCATATTGTTCACACTTTTTCAGGCTCTTCATGTTTTTGAACACCGTTTCGTCTCCTCCTTTTTTTGACACATTTTGAAGTTCTTCATATTTTTTACGCCTTTTCAGCCTCTTCATGTTTTTCAACACTGCGTCATGCTCTTCCTATTTTTCAGATCGTTTCATGCTCCTCAATGTTTGACAGGTTTTGAAGCTCTTTATATTTTTCACAGCTTTTCAGGCTCTTCATGTTTTGAACAACGTTTCATGCTCCTCCTATTTTTCAGAAAATTTCATGCTCCTCATATATTTGAGACCTTTTAAAGCTCTTCATATTTTTCACAGCTTTTCTGCTCTTCATGTTTGTCAACACCACTTCATGCTCCTCCTATTTTTCAGACCGTTTCATTCTCCTCATATATTTGACACCTTTTCAGGCTCTTCATGTTTTTCAACACCGTTTCATGCTGCTTATATTTTTCAAACCGTTTCATGCTCCTCATATCTTTCACACCTTTTGAAGCTCTTCATATTTTTCACACCTTTTCAGGCTCTTCATGTTTTTGAACACTGCTTCATGCTCCTCCTATTTTTCAGGTCATTTCATGCTCCTCATATTTTTGAAACCTTTTGAAGCTCTTCATATTTTTCACTCCTTTTCAGGCTCCACATGTTTTTGAACAGCGCATCATGCTCCTCCTATTTTCAGACCGTTCCATGCTCCTCATATTTTTGACACCTTTTGAAGCTCTTCATAAATTTCACACTTTTCAGGCTCTTCATGTTTTTCAACACCACTTCATCCTCCAAAAATTTTTCAGACGGCTTTATGCTCATCTCATTTTTGACACCTTTTGAAGCTCTTCATATTTTTGACACCTTTTGAAGCTCTTCATATTTTTCACACCTTTTGAAGCTCTTCATATTTTTCACAACTTTTCAGGCTCTTCATGTTTTTGAACACCGTTTCATGCTCCTCCTATGTTTCAGACCATTTCATGATCCTCATATTTTTGACAGCGTTTAGAGCTCTTCAAATATTTCACACATTTTCAGGCTATTCATGTTTTTCAACACAAATTCATTTTCCCCCTTTTTTTCAGACCGTTTCATGCTCATCTCATTTTTGACATCTTTTGAAACTCTTCATATTTTTCACACCTTTTGAAGCTCTTCATATTTTTCACAGCTTTTGAAGCTCTTCATATTTTTCACACCTTTTCAGGCTTTCATGTTTTTGAACACCGCTTCCTACTCCTCCTATTTTTCTGAATGTTTCGTTCTCCTCATATTTTTCAGACCGTTTCATGCTCCTCATATATTTCACTCCTTTTGAATCTCTTCACGTTTTCACACCTTTTGAATCTCTTCATATTTTCACACCTTTTCAGGCTCCTCATGTTTTTGAACAAGGCTTCATGCTCCTCCTATATTTCAGACCGTGTCATGCTCCTCATATTTTTGACACCTTTTTAAGGTCTTCATATTTTTCACACCTTTTCAGTCTCTTCAAGTTTTTGAACACTGGTACATGCTCCGCCTATTTTTCACACCTTTTGAAGCTCTTCAAATTTTTCACACCTTTTCAGGCTCTTCATGATCTCAACACCGTTTCATGCTCCTTCTATTTTTCAGACCGTTTCATGCTCCTCATATTTTTGACACCTTTTGAAGGTCTTCATATTTTTCACACCTTTTCAGGCTCTTCATGTTTTTGAACTTCGTTTCATGCTCCTCCTATTTTTCAGACTGTTTCATGCTCCTCTTATTTTTCACACCTTTTGAAGCTCTTCATATTTTTCACACCTTTTCAGGCTCTTCATGTTTTTGAACACTGCTTCATGCTCCTCCTATTTTTCAGACTGTTTCATGCTCCTCTTATTTTTCACACCTTTTGAAGCTCTTCATATTTTTCACACCTTTTCAGGCTCTTCATGTTTTTCAACACAGTTTCATGCTCCTCCTATTGTTCCAACCGTTTCAAGCTTCTCATATTTTTGACACCTTTTGAAGCTCATCATATTTTTCACACCTTTTCATGCTCTTCATGTTTTTCAACACCGTTACATGATTCTCCTATTTTTCAGACTGTTCCATGCTCCTCATATTTTTGACACTTTCTGAAGCTCTTCATGTTTTTCATACCATTTAGGATCTTCATGATTTTCAACACCGCTTCATACTCCTCCTATTTTTCAGACCGTTTCATGCTCCACATATTTTTGACAACTTTTGAAGCTCTTCATATTTTTCACACCTTTTCAGTCTCTTCATGTCTTTCAACACCGCTTCATGCTCCTCCTATTTTTCAGACCGTTTCATGCTCCTCATATTTTTGACACCTATTGAAGCTCTTCATATTTTTCACACCTTTTCAGGCTCTTCATGTTTTTGAACACCGCTTCATGCTCCTCCTATTTTACAGAGAGTTTCATGCTCCTCATGTATTTCACACCTTTTAAGGCTCTTCATATTTTTCACACCTTTTCAGGCTCTTCATGTTTTTGAACACCATTTCATGCTGCTTCTATTTTTCAGACCGTTTCATGCTCCTCATATTTTTGACACCTTTTCAAGCCTTTCATATTTTTCACACCTTTTCAGGCTCTTCATGTGTTTGAACTCCGCTTCATGCTCCTCTTCTTTTTCAGACCGTTTCATGCCCCTCATATTTTTGACACCTTTTCAAGCTCTTCATATTTTTCAAACCTTTTCAGGCTCTTCATGTGTTTGAACACCGCTTCATGCTCCTCCTCTTTTTCAGACAGTTTCATGTTCCGCATATTTTTCACACGTTTTGAAGCTCTTCATATTTTTCACACCTTTTCAGGCTCTTCATGTTTTTCAACACCACTTCTGCTTCTTCTATTTTCAGTCCGATTAATGCTCCTCATATTTTTGACACCTTTTGAAGCTCTTCATATTTTTCACACGTTTTGAAGCTCTTCATATTTTTCACACCTTTTCAGGCTCTTCATGTTTTTCAACACCAATTCTTGCTTCTCCTATTTTTCAGACCGTTTCATGGTCATCTCGTTTTTGATATCTTTTGAAGCTCTTCATATTTTTCACACCTTTTGAAGCTCTTCATATTTTTCACACCTTTTCAGGCTCTTCATGTTTTTCACCACCGCTTCATGCTCATCCTATTTTCCAGACCGTTTCATGCTCCTGATATTTTTGACACCTTTTGAAGCTCTTCATATTTTTCACACAATTGAAGCTCTTCATATATTTCACACCTTTTCAGGCTCTTCATGATTTTTAACAACACTTCATGCTCCTCCTATTTTTCAGACTGTTTCATGCTCATCTCATATTTGACACCTTTAGAAGCTCTTCTTATTTTTCACACCTTTTCATGCTCTTCATGTTTTGCTACACCACTTCATGCTCCTCCATTTTTCAGACCATTTCATGCTCATCTCATTTTTGACACCTTTTGAAGCTCTTCATATTTTTCACACCTTTTCAGGCTCTTCATGTTTTGCAACACCTCTTCATGCTCCTCCTATTTTTCAAACCGTTTCATCCTCCTCATATTTTTGACACCTTTTGAAGCTCTTCATATTTTTCACACCTTTTCAGGCTCTTCATGTTTTTGAACACCGCTTCATGCTCCTCCTATTTTTCAGACCGTATCCTGCTCCTCATATTTTTCACACCTTTTGAAGCTCTTCATATTTTTCACAACTTTGCAGGCTCTTCATGTTTTTGAACACCACTTCATGCTCCTCCTATTTTACAGAGAGTTTCAGGCCCCTCATGTATTTCACACCTTTTGAAGCTCTTCATATTTTTCACACCTTTTCAGTCTCTTCATGTTTTTCAACACCGTTTCATGCTGCTTATATTTTTCAGACCGTTTCATGCTCCTCATATCTTTCACACCTTTTGAAGCTCTTCATATTTTTCACACAATTGAAGCTCTTCATATATTTCACACCTTTTCAGGCTCTTCATGATTTTTAACAACACTTCATGCTCCTCCTATTTTTCAGACTGTTTCATGCTCATCTCATATTTGACACCTTTAGAAGCTCTTCTTATTTTTCACACCTTTTCATGCTCTTCATGTTTTGCTACACCACTTCATGCTCCTCCATTTTTCAGACCATTTCATGCTCATCTCATTTTTGACACCTTTTGAAGCTCTTCATATTTTTCACACCTTTTCAGGCTCTTCATGTTTTGCAACACCTCTTCATGCTCCTCCTATTTTTCAAACCGTTTCATCCTCCTCATATTTTTGACACCTTTTGAAGCTCTTCATATTTTTCACACCTTTTCAGGCTCTTCATGTTTTTGAACACCGCTTCATGCTCCTCCTATTTTTCAGACCGTATCCTGCTCCTCATATTTTTCACACCTATTGAAGCTCTTCATATTTTTCACAACTTTGCAGGCTCTTCATGTTTTTGAACACCACTTCATGCTCCTCCTATTTTACAGAGAGTTTCAGGCCCCTCATGTATTTCACACCTTTTGAAGCTCTTCATATTTTTCACACCTTTTCAGTCTCTTCATGTTTTTCAACACCGTTTCATGCTGCTTATATTTTTCAGACCGTTTCATGCTCCTCATATCTTTCACACCTTTTGAAGCTCTTCATATTTTTCACACCTTTTCAGGCTCTTCATGTTTTTGAACACTGCTTCATGCTCCTCCTATTTTTCAGATCATTTCATGCTCCTCATATTTTTGAAACCTTTTGAAGCTCTTCATATTTTTCACTCCTTTTCAGGCTCCACATGTTTTTGAACAGCGCATCATGCTCCTCCTATTTTCAGACCGTTTCATGCTCCTCATATTTTTGACACCTTTTGAAGCTCTTCATAAATTTCACACCTTTTCAGGCTCTTCATGTTTTTCAACACCACTTCAACCTCCAAATATTTTTCAGACAGCTTCATGCTCATCTCATTTTTGACACCTTTTGAAGCTCTTCATATTTTTGAGACCTTTTAAGCTCTTCATATTTCTCACACTTTTTCAGGCTCTTCATGTTTTTCATCACCGCTTCATGCTCCTCCTATTTTTCAGACCGTTTCATGCTCCTCAAATTTTTGACACCTTTTAAAGCTCTCCATATATTTCACACCTTTTCAGGCTCGTCATTTTTTTGAACACCACTTCATGCTCCTCCTATTTTTCAGACCGTTTCATGCTCCTCATATTTTTGACACCTTTTGAAGCTCCTCATATTTTTCACACCTTTTGAAGCTCTTCATATTTTTACACCTTTTGAAGCTCTTCATATTTTTCACAACTTTTCAGGCTCTTCATGTTTTTGAACACCGTTTCATGCTCCTCCTATGTTTCAGACCATTTCATGCTCCTCATATTTTTGACAGCGTTTAGAGCTCTTCAAATATTTCACACATTTTCAGGCTATTCATGTTTTTCAACACAAATTCATGCTCCCCCTTTTTTTCAGACCATTTCATGCTCATCTCATTTTTGACATCTTTTGAAACTCTTCATATTTTTCACACCTTTTGAAGCTCTTCATATTTTTCACAGCTTTTGAAGCTCTTCATATTTTTCACACCTTTTCAGGCTTTCATGTTTTTGAACACCGCTTCATTCTCCTCCTATTTTTCTGAATGTTTTGTTCTCCTCATATTTTTCAGACCGTTTCATGCTCCTCATATATTTCACACCTTTTGAATCTCTTCACGTTTTCACACCTTTTGAATCTCTTCATATTTTCACACCTTTTCAGGCTCCTCATGTTTTTGAACAAGGCTTCATGCTCCTCCTATATTTCAGATCGTGTCATGCTCCTCATATTTTTGACACCTTTTTAAGGTCTTCATATTTTTCACACCTTTTCAGTCTCTTCAAGATTTTGAACACTGGTACATGCTCCACCTAATTTTCACACCTTTTGAAGCTCTTCAAATTTTTCACACCTTTTCAGGCTCTTCATGTTCTCAACACCGTTTCATGCTCCTCCTATTTTTCAGACCGTTTCATGCTCCTCATATTTTTGACACCTTTTGAAGGTCTTCATATTTTTCACACCTTTTCAGGCTCTTCATGTTTTTGAACATCGTTTCATGCTCCTCCTATTTTTCAGACTGTTTCATGCTCCTCTTATTTTTCACACCTTTTGAAGCTCTTCATATTTTTCACACCTTTTCAGGCTCTTCATGTTTTTGAACACTGCTTCATGCTCCTCCTATTTTTCAGACTGTTTCATGCTCCTCTTATTTTTCACACCTTTTGAAGCTCTTCATATTTTTCACACCTTTTCAGGCTCTTCATGTTTTTCAACACAGTTTCATGCTCCTCCTATTGTTCCAACCGTTTCAAGCTTCTCATATTTTTGACACCTTTTGAAGCTCATGATATTTTTCACACCTTTTCATGCTCTTCATGTTTTTCAACACCATTACATGATTCTCCTATTTTTCAGACTGTTCCATGCTCCTCATATTTTTGACACTTTTTGAAGCTCTTCATGTTTTTCATACCATTTAGTATCTTCATGATTTTCAACACCGCTTCATACTCCTCCTATTTTTCAGACCGTTTCATGCTCCACATATTTTTGACAACTTTTGAAGCTCTTCATATTTTTCACACCTTTTCAGTCTCTTCATGTCTTTCAACACCGCTTCATGCTCCTCCTATTTTTCAGACCGTTTCATGCTCCTCATATTTTTGACACCTATTGAAGCTCTTCATATTTTTCACACCTTTTCAGGCTCTTCATGTTTTTGAACACCGCTTCATGCTCCTCCTATTTTACAGAGAGTTTCATGCTCCTCATGTATTTCACACCTTTTAAGGCTCTTCATATTTTTCACACCTTTTCAGGCTCTTCATGTTTTTGAACACCATTTCATGCTGCTTCTATTTTTCAGACCGTTTCATGCTCCTCATATTTTTGACACCTTTTCAAGCTCTTCATATTTTTCACACCTTTTCAGGCTCTTCATGTGTTTGAACTCCGCTTCATGCTCCTCTTCTTTTTCAGACCGTTTCATGCTCCTCATATTTTTGACACCTTTTCAAGCTCTTCATATTTTTCATACCTTTTCAGGCTCTTCATGTGTTTGAACACCGCTTCATGCTCCTCCTCTTTTTCAGACAGTTTCATGTTCCGCATATTTTTCACACGTTTTGAAGCTCTTCATATTTTTCACACCTTTTGAAGCTCTTCATATTTTTCACACCTTTTCAGGCTCTTCATGTTTTTCACCACCGCTTCATGCTTATCCTATTTTCCAGACCGTTTCATGCTCCTGATATTTTTGACACGTTTTGAAGCTCTTCATATTTTTCACACAATTGAAACTCTTCATATATTTCACACCTTTTCAGGCTCTTCATGATTTTTAACAACACTTCATGCTCCTCCTATTTTTGACTGTTTCATGCTCATCTCATATTTGACACCTTTAGAAGCTCTTCTTATTTTTCACACCTTTTCATGCTCTTCATGTTTTGCTACACCACTTCATGCTCCTCCATTTTTCAGACCATTTCATGCTCATCTCATTTTTGACACCTTTTGAAGCTCTTCATATTTTTCACACCTTTTCAGGCTCTTCATGTTTTGCAACACCTCTTCATGCTCCTCCTATTTTTCAAACCGTTTCATCCTCCTCATATTTTTGACACCTTTTGAAGCTCTTCATATTTTTCACACCTTTTCAGGCTCTTCATGTTTTTGAACACCGCTTCATGCTCCTCCTATTTTTCAGACCGTATCCTGCTCCTCATATTTTTCACACCTATTGAAGCTCTTCATATTTTTCACAACTTTGCAGGCTCTTCATGTTTTTGAACACCACTTCATGCTCCTCCTATTTTACAGAGAGTTTCAGGCCCCTCATGTATTTCACACCTTTTGAAGCTCTTCATATTTTTCACACCTTTTCAGTCTCTTCATGTTTTTCAACACCGTTTCATGCTGCTTATATTTTTCAGACCGTTTCATGCTCCTCATATCTTTCACACCTTTTGAAGCTCTTCATATTTTTCACACCTTTTCAGGCTCTTCATGTTTTTGAACACTGCTTCATGCTCCTCCTATTTTTCAGGTCATTTCATGCTTCTCATATTTTTGAAACCTTTTGAAGCTCTTCATATTTTTCACTCCTTTTCAGGCTCCACATGTTTTTGAACAGCGCATCATGCTCCTCCTATTTTCAGACCGTTTCATGCTCCTCATATTTTTGACACCTTTTGAAGCTCTTCATAAATTTCACACCTTTTCAGGCTCTTCATGTTTTTCAACACCACTTCATCCTCCAAATATTTTTCAGACGGCTTCATGCTCATCTCATTTTTGACACCTTTTGAAGCTCTTCATATTTTTGACACCTTTTAAGCTCTTCATATTTCTCACACTTTTTCAGGCTCTTCATCTTTTTCATCACCGCTTCATGCTCCTCCTATTTTTCAGACCGTTTCATGCTCCTCAAATTTTTGACACCTTTTAAAGCTCTTCATATATTTCACACCTTTTCAGGCTCGTCATTTTTTTGAACACCACTTCATGCTCCTCCTATTTTTCAGACCGTTTCATGCTCCTCATATTTTTCACACCTTTTGAAGCTCCTCATATTTTTCACACCTTTTGAAGCTCTTCATATTTTTCACACCTTTTGAAGCTCTTCATATTTTTCACAACTTTTCAGGCTCTTCATGTTTTTGAACACCGTTTGATGCTCCTCCTATGTTTCAGACCATTTCATGCTCCTCGTATTTTTGACAGCGTTTAGAGCTCTTCAAATATTTCACACATTTTCAGGCTATTCATGTTTTTCAACACAAATTCATGCTCCCCCTTTTTTTCAGACCGTTTCATGCTCATCTCATTTTTGACATCTTTTGAAACTCTTCATATTTTTCACACCTTTTGAAGCTCTTCATATTTTTCACAGCTTTTGAAGCTCTTCATATTTTTCACACCTTTTCAGGCTTTCATGTTTTTGAACACCGCTTCATTCTCCTCCTATTTTTCTGAATGTTTCGTTCTCCTCATATTTTTCAGACCGTTTCATGCTCCTCATATATTTCACACCTTTTGAATCTCTTCACGTTTTCACACCTTTTGAATCTCTTCATATTTTCACACCTTTTCAGGCTCCTCATGTTTTTGAACAAGGCTTCATGCTCCTCCTATATTTCAGATCGTGTCATGCTCCTCATATTTTTGACACCTTTTTAAGGTCTTCATATTTTTCACACCTTTTCAGTCTCTTCAAGTTTTTGAACACTGGTACATGCTCCGCCTAATTTTCACACCTTTTGAAGCTCTTCAAATTTTTCACACCTTTTCAGGCTCTTCATGTTGTCAACACCGTTTCATGCTCCTCCTATTTTTCAGACCGTTTCATGCTCCTCATATTTTTGACACCTTTTGAAGCTCTTCATATTTTTTACACATTTTCAGGCACCTCATGTTTTTGAACACCGCATCATGCTCCTCCTAATTTCAGACCGTTTCATGCTCCTGATGTATTTCACACCTTTTGAAGCTCTACACATTGTTCACACCTTTTCAGGCTCTTCATGTTTCTGAACACCGTTTCAAGCTGTTCCTAATTTTCAGACCGTTTCATGTTCCTCATATTTTTGACACCTTTTGAAGCTCTTCATATATTTCACACCTTTTCAGGCTCTTCATGTTTTTCAACACCACTTCCTCCTCCTCCTATTTTTCAGACCGCTTCATGCTCCTCTCATTTTTGACACCTTTTGAAGCTCTTCATATTTTTGACAACTTTTGAGGCTCTTCATATTTCTCACACGTTTTTAGGTTCTTCATGTTTTTCAACACCGCTTCATGCTCCTCCTCTTTTTCAGACCGTTTAATGCTCATCTCATTTCTGACACCTTTTGAAGGTCTTCATATTTTTCACACCTTTTGAAGCTCTTCATATTTTCACAACTTTTCAGGCTTTTCATGTTTTTGAACACCGTTTCATGCTCCTGCATATTTCAGACCGATTCTTGCTGCTCATATGTTTGACACGTTTTGAAGCTCTTCTTATTTTTCACACCTTTTCAGGCTCTTCATGTTTTTCAACACCGCTTCATGCTCCTCCCATTTTTTACACCTTTTGAAGCTCTTCATATTTTTCACACCTTTTCAGGCTGTTCATGTTTTTGAACACGGTTTCATGTTCCTCCTATTTTTCAGACCGTTTCATGCTCCTCATATTTTTGACACCTTTTGAAGCTCTTCATATTTTTCACACCTTTTCAGGCTCTTCATGTTTTTCAACACTGCTTCATGCTTCCCCTCTTTTTCAGACGGTTTCATGCACATCTCTTTTTTGAAACCTTTTGAAGCTCCTCATATTTTTGACACCTTTTGAAGGTCTTCATATTTTTCACACCTTTTCAGGCTCTTCATGTTTTTGAACATCGTTTCATGCTCCTCCTATTTTTCAGACTGTTTCATGCTCCTCTTATTTTTCACACCTTTTGAAACTCTTCATATTTTTCAAGCCTTTTCAGGCTCTTCATGTTTTTCAACACAGTTTCATGCTCCTCCTATTGTTCCAACCGTTTCAAGCTTCTCATATTTTTGACACCTTTTGAAGCTCATCATATTTTTCACACCTTTTCATGCTCTTCATGTTTTTCAACACCGTTACATGATTCTCCTATTTTTCAGACTGTTTTATGCTCCTCATATTTTTGACACTTTTTGAAGCTCTTCATGTTTTTCCCACCATTTAGGATCTTCATCATTTTCAACACCGCTTCATACTTCTCCTATTTTTCAGACCGTTTCATGCTCCACATATTTTTGACACCTTTTGAAGCTCTTCATATAATTCACACTTTTTCAGGCTCTTCAAGTTTTTCAACAGCGTTTCATGCTCTTCCTATTTTTCAGACTATTTCATGCTCCTCATATATTTGACACCTTTTGAAGCTCTTCATATTTTTCACACATTTTCAGGCTCTTCATATTTTTGTACACCGTTTCATGCTCCTCCTATTTTTCAGAAGTTTCATTCTCCTCATATTTTTGACACATTTTGAAGCTGTTCATATTTTTGAAACCTTTTGAAGCTCTTCATATATTTCACACCTTTTCAGGCTCTTCATTTTTTGAACACCGCTTCATGCTCCTCCTATTTTTCAGACCATTTCATGCTCCTCATATTTTTGACACCTATTGATGCTCTTCATATTTTTCACACCTTTTCAGGCTCTTCATGTTTTTGAACACGGTTTCATGCTTCTCCTATTTTTCACAGATTCATCCTCCTCATATTTTTGACATGTTTTGAAACTCTTCATATTTTTCACACCTTCTCAGGCGCTTCAGGGTTTCAACACCGTTTCATGCTCCTCCAATTTTTCAGACCATTTCGTGCTCCTCATATTTTTGACACTTTTTGAATCTCTTTATATTTTCCACAACTTTTAATGCTCTTCATCTTTTTCAACACCACTTCATGCTCCTCATATTTTTGACACCTTTTGAAGCTCTTTATGTATTTCACACCTTTTCAGGCTCTTCATGTTTTTGAACAACACTTCATGCTTCTCCAATTTTTCACACCGTTTCATGCTCCTCATATTTTTGACACATTTTGAAGCTCTTCATGTATTTCACACCTATTCAGGCTCTTCATGTTTTTGAATGCCGTTACATGTTTCTCCTATTTTTCAGACTGTTTCATGCTCCGCATATTTTTGACACCTTTTGAAGCTCTTCTTATTTTTCACACCTTTTCATGCTCTTCATGTTTTACTACACCACTTCATGCTCCTCCATTTTTCAGACCATTTCATGCTCATCTCATTTTTGACACCTTTTGAAGCTCTTCATATTTTTCACACCTTTTCAGGCTCTTCATGTTTTGCAACACCTCTTCATGCTCCTCCTATTTTTCAAACCGTTTCATCCTCCTCATATTTTTGACACCTTTTGAAGCTCTTCATATTTTTCACACCTTTTCAGGCTCTTCATGTTTTTGAACACCGCTTCATGCTCCTCCTATTTTTCAGACCGTATCCTGCTCCTCATATTTTTCACACCTATTGAAGCTCTTCATATTTTTCACAACTTTGTAGGCTCTTCATGTTTTTGAACACCACTTCATGCTCCTCCTATTTTACAGAGAGTTTCAGGCCCCTCATGTATTTCACACCTTTTGAAGCTCTTCATATTTTTCACACCTTTTCAGTCTCTTCATGTTTCTCAACACCGTTTCATGCTGCTTATATTTTTCAGACCGTTTCATGCTCCTCATATCTTTCACACCTTTTGAAGCTCTTCATATTTTTCACACCTTTTCAGGCTCTTCATGTTTTTGAACACTGCTTCATGCTCCTCCTATTTTTCAGGTCATTTCATGCTCCTCATATTTTTGAAACCTTTTGAAGCTCTTCATATTTTTCACTCCTTTTCAGGCTCCACATGTTTTTGAACAGAGCATCATGCTCCTCCTATTTTCAGACCGTTCCATGCTCCTCATTTTTTTGACACCTTTTGAAGCTCTTCATAAATTTCACACCTTTTCAGGCTCTTCATGTTTTTCAACACCACTTCATCCTCCAAATATTTTTCAGACGGCTTCATGCTCATCTCATTTTTGACACCTTTTGAAGCTCTTCATATTTTTGACACCTTTTAAGCTCTTCATATTTCTCACACTTTTTCAGGCTCTTCATGTTTTTCATCACCGCTTCATGCTCCTCCTATTTTTCAGACCGTTTCATGCTCCTCAAATTTTTGACACCTTTTAAAGCTCTTCATATATTTCACACCTTTTCAGGCTCGTCATTTTTTTGAACACCACTTCATGCTCCTCCTATTTTTCAGACCGTTTCATGCTCCTCATATTTTTGACACCTTTTGAAGCTCCTCATATTTTTCACACCTTTTGAAGCTCTTCATATTTTTCACACCTTTTGAAGCTCTTCATATTTTTCACAACTTTTCAGGCTCTTCATGTTTTTGAACACCGTTTCATGCTCCTCCTATGTTTCAGACCATTTCATGCTCCTCATATTTTTGACAGCGTTTAGAGCTCTTCAAATATTTCACACATTTTCAGGCTATTCATGTTTTTCAACACAAATTCATGCTCCCCCTTTTTTTCAGACCGTTTCATGCTCATCTCATTTTTGACATCTTTTGAAATCTTCATATTTTTCACACCTTTTGAAGCTCTTCATATTTTTCACAGCTTTTGAAGCTCTTCATATTTTTCACACCTTTTCAGGCTTTCATGTTTTTGAACACCGCTTCATTCTCCTCCTATTTTTCTGAATGTTTCGTTCTCCTCATATTTTTCAGACCGTTTCATGCTCCTCATATATTTCACACCTTTTGAATCTCTTCACGTTTTCACACCTTTTGAATCTCTTCATATTTTCACACCTTTTCAGGCTCCTCATGTTTTTGAACAAGGCTTCATGCTCCTCCTATATTTCAGATCGTGTCATGCTCCTCATATTTTTGACACCTTTTTAAGGTCTTCATATTTTTCACACCTTTTCAGTCTCTTCAAGTTTTTGAACACTGGTACATGCTCCGCCTAATTTTCACACCTTTTGAAGCTCTTCAAATTTTTCACACCTTTTCAGGCTCTTCATGTTGTCAACACCGCTTCATGCTCCTCCTATTTTTCAGACCGTTTCATGCTCCTCATATTTTTGACACCTTTTGAAGCTCTTCATATTTTTTACACATTTTCAGGCACCTCATGTTTTTGAACACCGCATCATGCTCCTCCTAATTTCAGACCGTTTCATGCTCCTGATGTATTTCACACCTTTTGAAGCTCTACACATTGTTCACAACTTTTCAGGCTCTTCATGTTTCTGAACACCGTTTCAAGCTGTTCCTAATTTTCAGACCGTTTCATGTTCCTCATATTTTTGACACCTTTTGAAGCTCTTCATATATTTCACACCTTTTCAGGCTCTTCATGTTTTTCAACACCACTTCCTCCTCCTCCTATTTTTCAGACCGCTTCATGCTCCTCTCATTTTTGACACCTTTTGAAGCTCTTCATATTTTTGACAACTTTTGAGGCTCTTCATATTTCTCACACGTTTTTAGGTTCTTCATGTTTTTCAACACCGCTTCATGCTCCTCCGCTTTTTCAGACCGTTTAATGCTCATCTCATTTCTGACACCTTTTGAAGGTCTTCATATTTTTCACACCTTTTGAAGCTCTTCATATTTTCACAACTTTTCAGGCTTTTCATGTTTTTGAACACCGTTTCATGCTCCTGCATATTTCAGACCGATTCTTGCTGCTTAAATGTTTGACACGTTTTGAAGCTCTTCATATTTTTCACACCTTTTCAGGCTCTTCATGTTTTTCAACACCGCTTCATGCTCCTCCCATTTTTTACACCTTTTGAAGCTCTTCATATTTTTCACACCTTTTCAGGCTGTTCATGTTTTTGAACATGGTTTCATGTTCCTCCTATTTTTCAGACCGTTTCATGCTCCTCATATTTTTGACACCTTTTGAAGCTCTTCATATTTTTCACACCTTTTCAGGCTCTTCATGTTTTTCAACACAGTTTCATGCTCCTCCTATTGTTCCAACCGTTTCAAGCTTCTCATATTTTTGACACCTTTTGAAGCTCATCATATTTTTCACACCTTTTCATGCTCTTCATGTTTTTCAACACCGTTACATGATTCTCCTATTTTTCAGACCGTTTCATACTCCTCATATTTTTGACACCTTTTGAAGCTCTTCATATTTTTCACACCTTTTCAGGCTCTTCATGTTTTTCAACACCGTTTCATGCTCCTCATGTTTTTCAACACCGTTTCATGCTCCTCCAGTTTTTCAGACCGTTTCATCCTCCTCATAATTTTCACACGTTTTGAAGCTCTTCATATTTTCCACACCTTTTCATGTTCTTCATGTTTTTCAACTCCGTTTCATGCTCCCCTTATTTTTCAGATGGTTTCATGCTTCTCATATTTTTGACACGTTTTGAAGCTCTTCATATTTTTAAAATCTTTTCATGCTCTTCATCTTTTTTAAAACGGTTTCATGCTCATCCTATTTTTCAGACCGTATCATGCTCCTCATATTTTTGACATCTTTTGAAACTCGTCATATTTTTCACACCTTTTCAGGCTCTTCATGTATTTCAAAACCACTTCATGCTCCTCCTATTTTTCAGACCTGTTCCTGCTCCTCATATTTTTGAAACCTTCTGAAGCTCTTCATATATTTCACAGCTTTTCAGGCTCTTCATGTTTGTGAACTCGGTTTCATGGTCCTCCTATTTTTCAGACGGTTTCATCCTCCTCATATTTTTGGCACCTTTTGAAGCTCTTCATGTTTTTCACATCTTTTCAGGCTCTTCATGTTTTTCAACACCACTTCATGCTCCTCCTATATTTCAGACCATTTCTTGCTCCTCATATGTTTGACACCTTTTGAAGCTCTTCATATTTTCACACCTTATGAAGCTCTTCATATTTTTCACACATTTTCAGGCTCTTCATGCTTTCAACACCGCTTCATGCTCCTCCTATTTTTCAGACCGTTTCATTCTCCTCATATATTTTACACATTTTGAAGCTCTTCATATATTTCACAACTTTTCAGGCTCTTCATGTTTTTCAACACTGCTTCTTGCCACTCCTATTTTTCAGACCGTTTCTTGCGCCTCTTATTTTTGACAGCTTTTGAAGCTCTTCCTGTTTTTCACACCTTTTCAGGCTCTTCATTTTTCAACACCGCTTCATGCTCCTCTTATTTTTCAGACCGTATCATGCTCCTCATACTTTTGAAAACTTTTGAAGCTCTTCATATATTTCACACCTTTTCAGGCTATTCATGTTTTTGAACACCGTTTCATGCTCCTCCTATTTTTCAGACCGTATCATGCTCCTCATACTTTTGAAAACTTTTGATGCTCTTCATATATTTCACACCTTTTGAGGCTCCTCATGTATTTCAACACCAATTCATGCTCCTCCTATTTTTCAAACAGTTTCATGCTCCTCCTATTTTTGACACCTTTTGAAATTCTTCATTTATTTCACACCTTTTCAGGCTCATCATGTTTTTCAACACCGCTTCATGCTCTTCCTATTTTTAAGACCGTTTCATGCACCTCATAATTTTGAAACCTTTTGAAGCTCTTCATATTTTTCACACCTTTTCAGGCTCTTCATGTTTTTCCACACCGTTACAGGCTGGTCATATTTTTCAGACCGTTTCATGTGCCTCATACATTTGACACCTTTTGAAGCTCTTCATATTTTTCACACCTTTTTAAGCTCTTCATATTTTTCACACTTTTTCAGGCTCTTGATGTTTTTCAACACCGCTTCATGCTCCTCCTATTTTTCAGACCGTTTCACGCTCATCTCATATTTGACACCTTCTGAAGCTCTTCATATTTTTCACACCTTTTCAGGCTCTTCATGTTTTTCCACACCGTTACAGGCTGGTCATATTTTTCAGACCGTTTCATGTGCCTCATACATTTGACACCTTCTGAAGCTCTTCATATTTTTCACACCTTTTTAAGCTCTTCATATTTTTCACACTTTTTCAGGCTCTTCATGTTTTTGAACACCACTTCATGCTCCTTCTATTTTTCAGAGAGTTTCATGCTCCTCATGTATTTCACACCTTTTGAAGCTCTTCATATTTTTCACACTTTTTCAGGCTCTTCATGTTTTTGAACTCCGCTTCGAGCTGCTTCTATTTTTCAGACCGTTTCATGATCCTCATATTTTTGACACATTTTGAAGCTCTTCATATTTGTCACACCTTTTCAGGCTCTTCATGTTTTTCAACACCACTTCATGCTCCTCCTATTTTTCAGACCGTTACATGCTCCTCATATTTTTGACACATTTTGAAGCTCTACATATTTGTCACACCTTTTCAGGCTCTTCATGTTTTTCAACACCACTTCATGCTCCTCCTATTTTTCAGACCGTTTCATGCTCCTCATATTTTTGACACATTTTGAAGCTCTTGATATTTTTCACACCTTTTCAGGCTCTTCATGTTTTTGAACACTGCTTCATGCTCCGCCTGTTTTTCAGACTGTTTCCTGCTCCTCAAATTTTTGACACCTTTTGAAGCTATTCATATTTTTCACACTTTTATAGGCTCTTCATGTTTTTGAACACAGCTTCATGCTCCTCCTATTTTTCATACCGTTTCATGCTCCTCATACTTTTGACACATTTTGAAGCTCTTCATATTTTTCACACCTTTTCAGGCTCTTCATGTTTTTGAACACCACTTCATGCTCCTCCTATTTTTCAGACCGTTTCATACTCCTCATAATTTTTACACCTTTTGAAGCTCTTCATATTTTTCACATATTTTGATGGTCTTCATATTTTTGAACACCGCTTCATGCTCCTCGTATTTTTAAGACCGTTTCATGCTCCTCGTATTTTTGACACTTTCTGAATCTTTTCATATTTTTCACACCTTCTCAGGCTCTTCATGTTTTTGAACACCGCTTCATGCTAATCCTATTTTTCAAACCATATCATGCTCCTCATATTTTTCACACCTTTTAAGCTCTTCATATTTTTCACACTTTTTCAGGCTCTTCATGTTTTTCAACACCGCTTCATGCTCCTCCTATTTTTCAGACCGTTTCATGCTCATCAAATTTTTGACACCTTTTGAAGCTCTTCATATTTTTCACACCTTTTGAAGCTCTTCATATTTTTCACACCATTTCAGGCTCTTCATGTTTTTCAACACCGTTTCATGCTGCTTCTATTTTTCAGACCGTTTCATGCTCCTCATATTTTTCACACCTTTTGAAGCTCTTCATATTTTTCACACCTTTTCAGGCTCTTCATGTTTTTCTACACCACTTCATGCTTCTCCTATTTTTCAGCCCGTTTCATGCTCCTCATTTATTTCACACCTTTTGAAGCTCTTCATATTTTTCACACCTTTTCAGGCTCTTCATGTTTTTCAACACTGTTTCATGCTGCTTCTATTGTTCAGACCGTTTCATGCTCCTCATATTTTTCACACCTTTTGAAGCTCTTCATATTTTTCACACCTTTTCAGGCTCTTCATGTTTTTCTACACCACTTCATGCTTCTCCTATTTTTCAGCCCGTTTCATGCTCCTCATGTATTTCACACCTTTTGAAGCTCTTCATATTTTTCACACCTTTTCAGGCTCTTCATGTTTTTGAACACCGCTTCATGCTCCTCCTATTTTTCAGACCGTTTCATGCTCCTCATATTTTTGACATCTTTTGAAGCTTTTCATATTTTTCACACCTTTTCAGGCTATTCATGTTTTTCAACACCACTTCATGCTCCTCCTTTTTTGCAGACCGTTTCATGCTCCTCATATTTTTGATACCTTTTGATGATCTTCATATTTTTCACACCTTTTCAGGCTCTTCATTTTTTCAACACCACTTCATGCTCCTCCTATTTTTCAGACCATTTCATGCTCATCTCATTTTTGAAACCTTTTGAAGCTTTTCATACTTTTCACAACGTTTCAGGCTCTTCAAGTATTTGAACACCGCTTCATGCTCCTCCTATTTTTCAGACCGTTTCATGCTCATCTCATTTTTGACACCTTTTGAAGCTTTTCATATTTTTCACAAATTTTCAGGCTCTTCATGTTTTTGAACACCGCTTCATGCTCCTCCTATTTTTCAGACCGTTTCATGCTCCTCATATTTTACACCTTTTGAAGCTCTTCATATTTTTCACACCTTTTCAGGCTCTTCATGTATTTGTTCACCGTTACATTCACCTCCTATTATTCAGACCGTTTCATGCTCCTCATATTGTTGACACTTTTTGAACCTCTTTATATATTTCACACCTTTTCAGGCTCTTCATGTTTTTGATCACCGTTACATTCTCCTCCTATTATTCAGACCGTTTCATGTTCCTCATATTTTTGACACCTTTTGAAGCTCTTTATATATTTCACACATTTTCAGGCTCTTCATGTTTTTGAACACAGCTTCATGCTCCTCCTATTTTTCAGACCGTTTCATGCTCCTCATATTTTTGACAACTTTGGAAGCTCTTCATATTTTTCACACATTTTCAGGCTCTTCATGTTTTTCAACACTGTTGCATGATCCTCCTATTTTTCAGACCGTTTCATTCTCCTCATATATTTTACACATTTTGAAGCTCTTCATATATTTCACAACTTTTCAGGCTCTTCATGTTTTTCAACACTGCTTCTTGCCACTCCTATTTTTCAGACCGTTTCTTGCGCCTCTTATTTTTGACAGCTTTTGAAGCTCTTCCTGTTTTTCACACCTTTTCAGGCTCTTCATTTTTCAACACCGCTTCATGCTCCTCTTATTTTTCAGACCGTATCATGCTCCTCATACTTTTGAAAACTTTTGAAGCTCTTCATATATTTCACACCTTTTCAGGCTATTCATGTTTTTGAACACCGTTTCATGCTCCTCCTATTTTTCAGACCGTATCATGCTCCTCATACTTTTGAAAACTTTTGATGCTCTTCATATATTTCACACCTTTTGAGGCTCCTCATGTATTTCAACACCAATTCATGCTCCTCCTATTTTTCAAACAGTTTCATGCTCCTCCTATTTTTGACACCTTTTGAAATTCTTCATTTATTTCACACCTTTTCAGGCTCATCATGTTTTTCAACACCGCTTCATGCTCTTCCTATTTTTAAGACCGTTTCATGCACCTCATAATTTTGAAACCTTTTGAAGCTCTTCATATTTTTCACACCTTTTCAGGCTCTTCATGTTTTTCCACACCGTTACAGGCTGGTCATATTTTTCAGACCGTTTCATGTGCCTCATACATTTGACACCTTTTGAAGCTCTTCATATTTTTCACACCTTTTTAAGCTCTTCATATTTTTCACACTTTTTCAGGCTCTTGATGTTTTTCAACACCGCTTCATGCTCCTCCTATTTTTCAGACCGTTTCACGCTCATCTCATATTTGACACCTTCTGAAGCTCTTCATATTTTTCACACCTTTTCAGGCTCTTCATGTTTTTCCACACCGTTACAGGCTGGTCATATTTTTCAGACCGTTTCATGTGCCTCATACATTTGACACCTTCTGAAGCTCTTCATATTTTTCACACCTTTTTAAGCTCTTCATATTTTTCACACTTTTTCAGGCTCTTCATGTTTTTGAACACCACTTCATGCTCCTTCTATTTTTCAGAGAGTTTCATGCTCCTCATGTATTTCACACCTTTTGAAGCTCTTCATATTTTTCACACTTTTTCAGGCTCTTCATGTTTTTGAACTCCGCTTCGAGCTGCTTCTATTTTTCAGACCGTTTCATGATCCTCATATTTTTGACACATTTTGAAGCTCTTCATATTTGTCACACCTTTTCAGGCTCTTCATGTTTTTCAACACCACTTCATGCTCCTCCTATTTTTCAGACCGTTACATGCTCCTCATATTTTTGACACATTTTGAAGCTCTACATATTTGTCACACCTTTTCAGGCTCTTCATGTTTTTCTACACCACTTCATGCTTCTCCTATTTTTCAGCCCGTTTCATGCTCCTCATTTATTTCACACCTTTTGAAGCTCTTCATATTTTTCACACCTTTTCAGGCTCTTCATGTTTTTCAACACTGTTTCATGCTGCTTCTATTGTTCAGACCGTTTCATGCTCCTCATATTTTTCACACCTTTTGAAGCTCTTCATATTTTTCACACCTTTTCAGGCTCTTCTTGTTTTTCTACACCACTTCATGCTTCTCCTATTTTTCAGCCCGTTTCATGCTCCTCATGTATTTCACACCTTTTGAAGCTCTTCATATTTTTCACACCTTTTCAGGCTCTTCATGTTTTTGAACACCGCTTCATGCTCCTCCTATTTTTCAGACCGTTTCATGCTCCTCATATTTTTGACATCTTTTGAAGCTTTTCATATTTTTCACACCTTTTCAGGCTATTCATGTTTTTCAACACCACTTCATGCTCCTCCTTTTTTGCAGACCGTTTC
The DNA here is from genome assembly GCF_033118175.1 of Dama dama. Lineage (NCBI taxonomy): Eukaryota > Metazoa > Chordata > Mammalia > Artiodactyla > Cervidae > Dama > Dama dama. The sequence continues at coordinate 3,663,640 of NC_083683.1, read as the reverse complement.
ATGCTCCTCATATTTTTGATACCTTTTGATGATCTTCATATTTTTCACACCTTTTCAGGCTCTTCATTTTTTCAACACCACTTCATGCTCCTCCTATTTTTCAGACCATTTCATGCTCATCTCATTTTTGAAACCTTTTGAAGCTTTTCATACTTTTCACAACGTTTCAGGCTCTTCAAGTATTTGAACACCGCTTCATGCTCCTCCTATTTTTCAGACCGTTTCATGCTCATCTCATTTTTGACACCTTTTGAAGCTTTTCATATTTTTCACAAATTTTCAGGCTCTTCATGTTTTTGAACACCGCTTCATGCTCCTCCTATTTTTCAGACCGTTTCATGCTCCTCATATTTTACACCTTTTGAAGCTCTTCATATTTTTCACACCTTTTCAGGCTCTTCATGTATTTGTTCACCGTTACATTCACCTCCTATTATTCAGACCGTTTCATGCTCCTCATATTGTTGACACTTTTTGAACCTCTTTATATATTTCACACCTTTTCAGGCTCTTCATGTTTTTGATCACCGTTACATTCTCCTCCTATTATTCAGACCGTTTCATGTTCCTCATATTTTTGACACCTTTTGAAGCTCTTTATATATTTCACACATTTTCAGGCTCTTCATGTTTTTGAACACAGCTTCATGCTCCTCCTATTTTTCAGACCGTTTCATGCTCCTCATATTTTTGACAACTTTGGAAGCTCTTCATATTTTTCACACATTTTCAGGCTCTTCATGTTTTTCAACACTGTTGCATGATCCTCCTATTTTTCAGACCGTTTCATGCTCCTCATATACTTGACACATTTTTAAGCTCTTCATATATTTCACACATTTTCAGGCTCTTCATGTTTTTCAACACTGCTTCATGCTCCTTGTATTTTTAAGACCGTTTCATGCTCCTCATATTTTTGACACCTTTTTAAGCTCTTCATATTTCTCACACCTTTTCAGGCTCTTCATGTTTTTCAACAACGCTTCATGCACCTCCTATTTTTCAGACCGTTTCATGCTCATCTCATTTTTGACACCTTTTGAAGCTTTTCATATTTTTCACACCTTTTCAGGCTCTTCATGTTTTTCCACACCACATCATGCTTCTCCTATTTTTCAGCAAGTTTCATGCTCCTCATGTATTTCACACCTTTTGAAGCTCTTCATATTTCTCAAAACTTTTCAGGCTCTTCCTGTTTTTGAACAGCGCTTCATGCTCCTCCTATATTTCAGACCGTTTCATGCTCCTCATATATTTCACACCTTTTGAAGCTCTTTATATTTTTCACACCTTTTCAGGATCTTCATGTTTTTGAACACCGCTTCATGCTCCTCATATTTTTCAGACCGTTTCATGCTCCTCGTATTTTTGACATCTTTTGAAGCTTTTCATATTTTTCACACCTTCTCAGGCTCTACAAGTTTTTCAATACCACTTCATGCTCCTCCGTTTTTGCAGACCGTTTGATGCTCCTCATATTTTTGATACCTTTTGATGCTCTTCATATTTTTCACACCTTTTCAGGCTCTTCATTTTTTCAACACCGCTTCATGCTCCTCCTATTTTTCAGACCGTTTCATGCTCATCTCATTTTTGACACCTCTTGAAGCTTTTCATATTTTTCACAACGTTTCAGGCTCTTCAAGTTTTTGAACACCGCTTCATGTTCCTCCTATTTTTCAGACCGTTTCATGCTCCTCATATTTTTGACACCTTTTGAAGCTCTTCATATTTTTCACACCTTTTCAGGCTCTTCATGTTTTTGAACACCGCTTCATGCTCCTCCTATTTTTCAGACCGTTTCATGCTCCTCATATTTTTGACACCTTTTTAACCTCTTCACATTTCTCACACATTTTCAGGCTCTTCATGTTTTTCAACAACGCTTCATGTACCTCCTATTTTTCAGACCGTTTCATGCTCATCTCATTTTTGACACCTTTTAAAGCTTTTCATATTTTTCACACCTTTTCAGGCTCTTCATGATTTTGAACACCGCTTCATGCTAATGCTATTTTTCAAACCATATCATGCTCCTCATATTTTTCACACCATTTTAAGCTCTTCATGTTTTTCACACCTTTTCAGGCTCTTCATGTTTTTGAACACCGCTTCATGCTCCTCCTATTTTTCAGACCGTTTCATGCTCCTCATATTTCACACCTTTTGAAGCTCTTCATATTTTTCACACCTTTTCAGGCTCTTCATGTTTTTGAACACCGCTTCATGCTAATCCCATTTTTCAAACCATATCATGCTCCTCATATTTTTCACACCTTTTTAAGCTCTTCATATTTTTCACACCTTTTCAGGCTCTTCATGTTTTTGAACACTACTTCATGCTCCTTCTATTTTTCAGAGAGTTTCATGCTCCTCATGTATTACACACCTTTTGAAGCTCTTCATATTTTTCACACCTTTACAGGCTCTTCATGTTTTTCAACACCACTTCATGCTCCTCCTATTTTTCAGACCGTTTCATGCTCCTCATATTTTTGACAACTTTGGAAGCTCTTCATATTTTTCACACCTTTTCAGGCTCTTCATGTTGTTCAACACCGTTGCATGATCCTCCTATTTTTCAGACCGTTTCATGCTCCTCATATACTTGACACATTTTTAAGCTCTTCATTTATTTCACACATTTTCAGGCTATTCATGTTTTTCAACACCGCTTCATGCTCCTTGTATTTTTAAGACCGTTTCATGCTCCTCATATTTTTGACACCGTTTTAAGCTCTTCATATTTCTCACACATTTTCTGGCTCTTCATGTTTTTCAACAACTCTTCATGCACCTCCAATTTTTCAGACCGTTTCATGCTCATCTCATTTTTGACACTTTTTGAAGCTCTTTATATTTTTCACACCTTTTCAGGCTCTTCATGTTTTTGAACATCGCTTCATGCTCCTCCTATTTTTCAGACCGTTTCATGCTCCTCATTTTTTTGACACATTTTGAAGCTCTTCATATTTCTCACACCTTTTCAGGCTCTTCATGGTTTTCAACAACGCTTCATGCACCTCCTATTTTTCAGAACGTTTCATGCTCATCTCATTTTTGACACCTTTTGAAGCTTTTCATATTTTTCACACCTTTTCAGGCTCTTCATGTTTTTGAACACCGCTTCATGCTAATCCTATTTTTCAGACCGTTTCATGCTCCTCATATTTCACACCTTTTGAAGCTCTTCATATTTTTCACACCTTTTCAGGCTCTTCATGTTTTTGAACACTACTTCATGCTCCTTCTATTTTTCAGAGAGTTTCATGCTCATCTCATTTTTGACACTTTTTGAAGCTCTTTATATATTTCACACATTTTCAGGCTCTTCATGTTTTTGAATACAGCTTCATGCTCCTCCTATTTTTCAGACCATTTCATGCTCCTCATATACTTGACACATTTTTAAGCTCTTCATATATTTCACACATTTTCAGGCTGTTCATGTTTTTCAACACCGCTTCATGCTCCTTGTATTTTTAGAACCGTTTCATGCTCCTCATATTTTTGACACCTTTTTAAGCTCTTCATATTTTTCACACCTTTTTAAGCTCTTCATATTTCTCACACCTTTTCAGGCTCTTCATGTTTTTCCACAACACTTCATGCACCTCCTATTTGTCAGACCGTTTCATGCTCATCTCATTTACGACACCTTTTGAATCCTTTCATATTTTTCACACCTTCTCAGGCTCTTCATGTTTTTGAACACCGCTTCATGCTAATCCTATTTTTCAAACCATATCATGCTCCTCATATTTTTCACACCTTTTAAGCTCTTCATATTTTTCACACTTTTTCAGGCTCTTCATGTTTTTCAACACCGCTTCATGCTCCTCCTATTTTTCAGACCGTTTCATGCTCATCAAATTTTTGACACCTTTTGAAGCTCTTCATATTTTTCACACCTTTTGAAGCTCTTCATATTTTTCACACCATTTCAGGCTCTTCATGTTTTTCAACACCGTTTCATGCTGCTTTTATTTTTCAGACCGTTTCATGCTCCTCATATTTTTCACACCTTTTGAAGCTCTTCATATTTTTCACACCTTTTCAGGCTCTTCATGTTTTTCTACACCACTTCATGCTTCTCCTATTTTTCAGCCCGTTTCATGCTCCTCATTTATTTCACACCTTTTGAAGCTCTTCATATTTTTCACACCTTTTCACGCTATTCATGTGTTTGAACACCGCTTCATGCTCCTCATATATTTCAGACCGTTTCATGCTCATCTCATTTTTGACACCTTTTGAAGCTCTTCATATTTTTCACACCTTTTCAGGCTCTTCATGTTTTTGAACACCGCTTCATGCTCCTCCTATTTTTGAGACCGCTTCATACTCCTCTCATTTTTGACACCTTTTGAAGCTCTTCATATTTTTGACACCTTTTGAAGCTCTTCATATTTCTCACACGTTTTCAGGCTCTTCATGATTTTCAACACCGATTCATGCTCCTCCTCTTTTTCAGACCGTTTCATGCTCCTCATATTTTTGACACCTTTTGAATCTCCTCATATTTTTTACACCTTTTGAAGCTCTTCATATATTTCACAATTTTTCAGGCTCTTCATGTTTTTCAACACGGCTTCATGCTCCTCCTATTTTCAGACCGTTTCATGCTCCTCATATTTTTCACACCTTTTGAAGCTCTTCATATTTTTCACAACTTTTAAGCCTCTTCATGTTTTTTAACACCGCTTCATGCTCCTCCTATTTTCAAGACAGTTTCATACTCCTCATGTATTTCATACCTTTTGAAGCTCTTCATATTTTTCACACCTTGTCAGGCTCTTCATATTTTTGAACACCGCTTCATGCTCCTCCTATTTTTCAGACCGTTTCATGCTCCTCATATTTTTGACACCTTTTCAAGTTCTTGATATATTTCACACCTTCTCAGGCTCTTCATTTTTTTGAACACCACTTCTTGCTCCTCCTATTTTTCAGACCGTTTCATGCTCATCTCATTTTTGACACCTTTTGAAGCTCTTCATATATTTGACACCATTTGAAGCTCTTCATATTTTTCACAACTTTTCAGGCTCTGCATGTTTTTGAACACCGTTTCTTGCTACTCCTATATTTCAGCCCGATTCTTGCTGCTCATATCTTTGAAACCTTTTGAAAATCTTCATATTTTTAACACCTTTTCAGGCTCTTCATGTTTTTCAACACCGCTTCATGCTCCTCCTATTTTTCAGACCGTTTCATGCTCCTCATATTTTTGACACCTTTTGATGCTCTTCATATTTTTCACACCTTTTCAGGCTTTTCATGTTTTTGAACACCGCTTCATGCTCCTCCTATTTTTCACACCTTTTGAAGCTCTTCATATTTTTCACACCTTTTCAGGCTCTTCATGTTTTTGAACACGGTTTCAAACTCCTCCTATTTTTCAGACCGTTTCATGCTCCTCATATTTTTGACACCTTTTGAAGCTCTTCATATTTTTCATATTTTTGAAGCTCTTCATATTTTCACACGTTTTCAGACTCTTCATGTTATTGAACACCGCTTCATGCTCCTCCTATTTTTCACACCTTTTGAAGTTCTTCATATTTTTCACACCTTTTCAGGCTCTTCATGTTTTTGAACACCGCTTCATGCTCTTCCTATTTTTCAGACCGTTTCATGCTCCTCATATATTTGACACCTTTTGAAGCTCTTCATATTTTTCACACCTTTTCAGGCTCTTCATGTTTTTGAACACCGCTTCATGCTCCTCCTATTTTTCAGACGGTTTCATGTTCATCTCATTTTTGACACCTTTGAAGCTCTTCATATTTTTCACACCTTTTGAAGCTCTTCATGTTTTTCACTCCTTTTCAGGGTCTTCATGTTTTTCAACACCACTTCATGCTCCTCCTATTTTTCAGACGGTTTCATGTTCATCTCATTTTGGACACCTTTTGAAGCTCTTCATATTTTTCACACCTTTTGAAGTTCTTCATCTTTTTCACACTTATTCAGGCTCTTCATGTTTTTCAACACCGCTTCATGCTCCTCGTATATTTCAGACCGTTTCATTCTCCTCATATTTTTGACATCTTTTGAAGCTCTTCATATTTTTCTCACGTTTTCAGGCTCTTCAAGTTTTTCAACACCGCTTCACGCTCCTCCTATTTTTGAGACCGTTCCATGCTCCTCATATTTTTGACAAATTTTGGAGCTCTTCATATTTTTCACACTTTTTCAGGCCCTCCAAGTTTTTGAACACCGCTAAATGCTCCTCATATTTTTGAGACCGTTTCATGCTCCTCATATTTTTGACACCTTTTGAAGCTCTTCATATTTTTTACACCTTTTCAGGATCTTCATGTTTTTGAATACCATTTCATGCTGCTCCTATTTTTCAGACCGTTTCACGTTCCGCATATTTTTAACACTTTTTGAAGCTCTTCATATTTTTCACAAATTTCCAGGCTCTTCATGTTTTTGAACACCGTTTCATGTTCATCCTATTTTTCAGACCGTTTCATGCTCCTCATATTTTTGACACCTTTTGAAGCTCCTCCGATTTTTCACACCTTTTCAGGCTATTCATGTTTTTCAACACCACTTCATGCTCCTCCTATTTTTCAGACCGTCTCATGCTCCTCCTATTTTTCAGACTGTGTCATTCACCTCTTATTTTTGACACCTTTTGAAGCTCTTCATATTTTTCACACGTTTTCAGGCTCTTCATGGTTTTCAACATCGCTTCATGTTCCTCCTATTTTTGAGACCGTATCATGCTCCTGATATTTATGACACCTTTTGAAGCTCTTCATATTTTTCACACCTTTTGAAGCTCTTCATATTTTACACATATTTTCACCCTCTTCATGTTTTTCAACACCTTTTCATGCTCCTCCTATTTTTCGGACCGTTTCATTCTCTTCATATTTTTGACACTTTTTGAAGCTCTTCATATTTTTCACACCTTTTCAGGCTCTTCATCTTTTTCAACACCGTTTCATGCTCCTCATATTTTTCAGACCGTTTCATTCTCCTCATATTTATGTCAACTTTTAAAACTCTTCATTTTCTTCACACCTTTTCATGCTCTTCATGTTTTTGAACACTGCTTCATGCTCCTCCTATGTTTCAGACCGTTTCATGCTCCTCATATTTTTGAAACCTTTTGAAATTCTTCATATATTTCACACCTTTTCAGGCTCTTCATGTTTTTAAACACCTCTACATTCTTCTCCTGTTTTTCAGACCATTTCATGCTCCTCATATTTTTCACACTTTTTGAAGCTCTTCATATTTTTAACACTTTTTGAAGCTCTTCATACTTTTCACGCCTGTCAGGCTCTTCATGTTTTTGAACACCGCTTCCTGCTCCACCTATTTTTCAGATCGTTTCATGCTCCTCATATTTTTCACACTTTTTGAAGCTCTTCATATTTTTCACACCTTTTCAGGCTCTTCATCTTTTTCAACACCATTTCATGCTCCTCCTATGTTTCAGACCGTTTCATGCTCCTCATATTTTTGACAAATTTTGGAGCTCTTCATATTTTTCACACTTTTTCAGGCCCTCCAAGTTTTTGAACACCGCTAAATGCTCCTCATATTTTTGAGACCGTTTCATGCTCCTCATATTTTTGACACCTTTTGAAGCTCTTCATATTTTTTACACCTTTTCAGGATCTTCATGTTTTTGAATACCATTTCATGCTGCTCCTATTTTTCAGACCGTTTCATGCTCCTCATATTTTTGACAACTTTGGAAGCTCTTCATATTTTTCACACATTTTCAGGCTCTTCATGTTTTTCAACACTGCTTCATGCTCCTTGTATTTTTAAGACCGTTTCATGCTCCTCATATTTTTGACACCTTTTTAAGCTCTTCATATTTCTCACACCTTTTCAGGCTCTTCATGTTTTTCAACAACGCTTCATGCACCTCCTATTTGTCAGACCGTTTCATGCTCATCTCATTTATGACACCTTTTGAATCTTTTCATATTTATCACACCTTCTCAGGCTCTTAATGTGTTTGAACACCGCTTCATGCTAATCCTATTTTTCAAACCATATCATGCTCCTCATATTTTTCACACCTTTTAAGCTCTTCATATTTTTCACACTTTTTCAGGCTCTTCATGTTTTTCAACACCGCTTCATGCTCCTCCTATTTTTCAGACCGTTTCATGCTCATCAAATTTTTGACACCTTTTGAAGCTCTTCATATTTTTCACACCTTTTGAAGCTCTTCATATTTTTCACACCATTTCAGGCTCTTCATGTTTTTCAACACCGTTTCATGCTGCTTCTATTTTTCAGACCGTTTCATGCTCCTCATGTATTTCACACCTTTTGAAGCTCTTCATATTTTTCACACCTTTTCAGGCTCTTCATGTTTTTCTACACCACTTCATGCTCCTCCTATTTTTCAGACCGTTTCATGCTCCTCATTTTTTTGACATCTTTTGAAGCTTTTCATATTTTTCACACCTTTTCAGGCTCTTCAAGTTTTTCAACACCACTTCATGCTCCTCCTTTTTTGCAGACCGTTTCATGCTCCTCATATTTTTGATACCTTTTGATGCTCTTCATATTTTTCACACCTTTTCAGGCTCTTCATTTTTTCAACACCGCTTCATGCTCCTCCTATTTTTCAGACCGTTTCATGCTCATCTCATTTTTGAAACCTTTTGAAGCTTTTCATATTTTTCACAATGTTTCAGGCTCTTCAAGTTTTTGAACACCGCTTCATGCTCCTCCTATTTTTCAGACCGTTTCATGCTCATCTCATTTTTGACACCTTTTGAAGCTTTTCATATTTTTCACAACTTTTCAGGCTCTTCATGTTTTTGAATACCGCTTCATGCTCCTCCTATTTTTCAGACCGTTTCATGCTCCTCATATTTCACAACTTTTGAAGCTCTTCATATTTTTCACACCTTTTCAGGCTCTTCATGTTTTTGATCACCGGTACACTCTCTTCCTATTATTCAGACCGTTTCATGCTCCTCATATTTTTGACACTTTTTGAAGCTCTTTATATATTTCACACCTTTTCAGGCTCTTCATGTTTTTGATCACCGTTACATTCTCCTCCTATTATTCAGACCGTTTCATGCTCCTCATATTTTTGACACTTTTTGAAGCTCTTTATATATTTCACACCTTTTCAGGCTCTTCATGTTTTTGAACACAGCTTCATGCTCCTCCTATTTTTCAGACCGTTTCATGCTCCTCATATTTTTGACAACTTTGGAAGCTCTTCATATTTTTCACACATTTTCAGGCTATTCATGTTTTTCAACACTGCTTCATGCTCCTTGTATTTTTAAGACCGTTTCATGCTCCTCATATTTTTGACACCTTTTTAAGCTCTTCATATTTCTCACACCTTTTCAGGCTCTTCATGTTTTTCAACAACGCTTCATGCACCTCCTATTTGTCAGACCGTTTCATGCTCATCTCATTTATGACACCTTTTGAATCTTTTCATATTTTTCACACCTTCTCAGGCTCTTAATGTTTTTGAACACCGCTTCATGCTAATCCTATTTTTCAAACCATATCATGCTCCTCATATTTTTCACACCTTTTAAGCTCTTCATATTTTTCACACTTTTTCAGGCTCTTCATGTTTTTCAACACCGCTTCATGCTCCTCCTATTTTTCAGACCGTTTCATGCTCATCAAATTTTTGACACCTTTTGAAGCTCTTCATATTTTTCACACCTTTTGAAGCTCTTCATATTTTTCACACCATTTCAGGCTCTTCATGTTTTTCAACACCGTTTCATGCTGCTTCTAATTTTCAGACCGTTTCATGCTCCTCATATTTTTCACACCTTTTGAAGCTCTTCATATTTTTCACACCTTTTCAGGCTCTTCATGTTTTTCTATACCACTTCATGCTTCTCCTATTTTTCAGCCCATTTCATGCTCCTCATTTATTTCACACCTTTTGAAGCTCTTCATATTTTTCACACCTTTTCAGGCTCTTCATGTTTTTCAACACCGTTTCATGCTGCTTCTATATTTCAGATCGTTTCATTCTCCTCATATTTTTCACACCTTTTGAAGCTCTTCATATTTTTCACACCTTTTCAGGCTCTTCATGTTTTTCTACAACACTTCATGCTTCTCCTATTTTTCAGCCCGTTTCATGCTCCTCATGTATTTCACACCTTTTGAAGCTCTTCATATTTTTCACACCTTTTCAGGCTCTTCATGTTTTTGAACACCGCTTCATGCTCCTCCTATTTTTCAGACCGTTTCATGCTCCTCATATTTTTGACATCTTTTGAAGCTTTTCATATTTTTCACACCTTTTCAGGCTCTTCAAGTTTTTCAACACCACTTCATGCTCCTCCTTTTTTGCAGACCGTTTCATGCTCCTCATATTTTTGATATCTTTTGATGATCTTCATATTTTTCACACCTTTTCAGGCTCTTCATTTTTTCAACACCACTTCAAGCTCCTCCTATTTTTCAGACCGTTTCATGCTCATCTCATTTTTGAAACCTTTTGAATCTCTTCATATTTTTCACACATTTTCAGGCTCTTCAATATTTTTCAACACTGTTGCATGATCCTCCTATTTTTCAGACCGTTTCATGCTCCTCATATACTTGACACATTTTTAAGCTCTTCATATATTTCACACATTTTTAGGCTATTCATGTTTTTCAACACCGCTTCATGCTCCTTGTATTTTTAAGACCGTTTCATGCTCCTCATATTTTTGACACCTTTTTAAGCTCTTCATATTTTTCACACCTTTTTAAGCTCTTCATATTTCTCACACCTTTTCAGGCTCTTCATGTTTTTCAACAACGCTTCATGCACCTCCTATTTGTCAGACCGTTTCATGCTCATCTCATTTATGACACCTTTTGAATCTTTTCATATTTTTCACACCTTCTCAGGCTCTTAATGTTTTTGAACACCGCTTCATGCTAATCCTATTTTTCAAACCATATCATGCTCCTCATATTTTTCACACCTTTTAAGCTCTTCATATTTTTCACACTTTTTCAGGCTCTTCATGTTTTTCAACACCGCTTCATGCTCCTCCTATTTTTCAGACCGTTTCATGCTCATCAAATTTTTGACACCTTTTGAAGCTCTTCATATTTTTCACACCTTTTGAAGCTCCTCATATTTTTCACACCATTTCAGGCTCTTCATGTTTTTCAACACCGTTTCATGCTGCTTCTATTTTTCAGACCGTTTCATGCTCCTCATATTTTTCACACCTTTTGAAGCTCTTCATATTTTTCACACCTTTTCAGGCTCTTCATGTTTTTCTACACCACTTCATGCTTCTCCTATTTTTCAGCCCGTTTCATGCTCCTCATGTATTTCACACCTTTTGAAGCTCTTCATATTTTTCACACCTTTTCAGGCTCTTCATGTTTTTCTACACCACTTCATGCTCCTCCTATTTTTCAGACCGTTTCATGCTCCTCATATTTTTGACATCTTTTGAAGCTTTTCATATTTTTCACACATTTTCAGGCTCTTCAAGATTTTCAACACCACTTCATGCTCCTCCTTTTTTGCAGACCGTTTCATGCTCCTCATATTTTTGATACTTTTGATGCTCTTCATATTTTTCACACCTTTTCAGGCTCTTCATTTTTTCAACACCGCTTCATGCTCCTCCTATTTTTCAGACCGTTTCATGCTCATCTCATTTTTGAAACCTTTTGAAGCTTTTCATACTTTTCACAACGTTTCAGGCTCTTCAAGTTTTTGAACACCGCTTCATGCTCCTCCTATTTTTCAGACCGTTTCATGCTCATCTCATTTTTGACACCTTTTGAAGCTTTTCATATTTTTCACAACTTTTCAGGCTCTTCATGTTTTTGAACACCGCTTCATGCTCCTCCTATTTTTCAGACCGTTTCATGCTCATCATATTTCACACCTTTTGAAGCTCTTCATATTTTTCACACCTTTTCAGGCTCTTCATGTTTTTGATCACCGTTACATTCTCCTCCTATTATTCAGACCGATTCATGCTCCTCATATTTTTGACACTTTTTGAAGCTCTTTATATATTTCACACCTTTTCAGTCTCTTCATGTTTTTGATCACCGTTACATTCTCCTCCTATTATTCAGTCCGTTTCATGCTCCTCATATTTTTGACACTTTTTGAAGCTCTTTATATATTTCACACATTTTCAGGCTCTTCATGTTTTTGAACACAGCTTCATGCTCCTCCTATTTTTCAGACCATTTCATGCTCCTCATATTTTTGACAACTTTGGAAGCTCTTTATATTTTTCACACATTTTCAGGCTCTTCATGTTTTTCAACACTGTTGCATGATCCTCCTATTTTTCAGACCGTTTCATGCTCCTCATATACTTGACACATTTTTAAGCTCTTCATATATTTCCCACATTTTCAGGCTATTCATGTTTTTCAACACCGCTTCATGCTCCTTGTATTTTTAAGACCGTTTCGTGCTCCTCATATTTTTGACACCTTTTTAAGCTCTTCATATTTTTCACACCTTTTGAAGCTCTTCATGTTTTTCTACAACACTTCATGCTTCTCCTATTTGTCAGACCGTTTCATGCTCATCTCATTTATGACACCTTTTGAATCTTTTCATATTTTTCACACCTTCTCAGGCTCTTCATGTTTTTGAACACCACTTCATGCTAATCCTATTTTTCAAACCATATCATGCTCCTCATATTTTTCACACCTTTTAAGCTCTTCATATTTTTCACATTTTTTCAGGCTCTTCATGTTTTTCAACACCGCTTCATGCTCCTCCTATTTTTCAGACCGTTTCATGCTCATCAAATTTTTGACACCTTTTGAAGCTCTTCATATTTTTCACACCTTTTGAAGCTCTTCATATTTTTCACACCATTTTAGGCTCTTTATGTTTTTCATCACCGTTTCATGCTGCTTCTATTTTTCAGACCGTTTCATGCTCCTCATATTTTTCACATCTTTTGAATCTCTTCATATTTTTCACACCTTTTCAGGCTCTTCATGTTTTTCTACACCACTTCATGCTTCTCCTATTTTTCAGCCCGTTTCATGCTCCTCATTTATTTCACACCTTTTGAAGCTCTTCATATTTTTCACACCTTTTCAGGCTCTTCATGTTTTTCAACACCGTTTCATGCTGCTTCTACTTTTCAGACCGTTTCATGCTCCTCATATTTTTCACACCTTTTGAAGCTCTTCATATTTTTCACACCTTTTCAGGCTCTTCATGTTTTTCTACAACACTTCATGCTTCTCCTATTTTTCAGCCCGTTTCATGCTCCTCATGTATTTCACACCTTTTGAAGCTCTTCATATTTTTCACACCTTTTCAGGCTCTTCATGTTTTTGAACCCCGCTTCATGCTCCTCCTATTTTTCAGACCGTTTCATGCTCCTCATATTTTTGACATCTTTTGAAGCTTTTCATATTTTTCACACCTTTTCAGGCTCTTCAAGTTTTTCAACACCACTTCATGCTCCTCCTTTTTTGCAGACCGTTTCATGCTCCTCATATTTTTGATACCTTTTGATGATCTTCATATTTTTCACACCTTTTCAGGCTCTTCATTTTTTCAACGTCACTTCAAGCTCCTCCTATTTTTCAGACCGTTTCATGCTCATCTCATTTTTGAAACCTTTTGAATCTCTTCATATTTTTCACACATTTTCAGGCTCTTCATGTTTTTCAACACTGTTGCATGATCCTCCTATTTTTCAGACCGTTTCATGCTCCTCATATACTTGACACTTTTTTAAGCTCTTCATATATTTCACACATTTTCAGGCTATTCATGTTTTTCAACACCGCTTCATGCTCCTTGTATTTTTAAGACCGTTTCATGCTCCTCATATTTTTGACACCTTTTTAAGCTCTTCATATTTTTCACACCTTTTGAAGCTCTTCATATTTCTCACACCTTTTCAGGCTCTTCATGTTTTTCAACAACGCTTCATGCACCTCCTATTTGTCAGACCGTTTCATGCTCATCTCATTTATGACACCTTTTGAATCTTTTCATATTTTTCACACCTTCTCAGGCTCTTCATGATTTTGAACACCGCTTCATGCTAATCCTATTTTTCAAACCATATCATGCTCCTCATATTTTTCACACCTTTTAAGCTCTTCATATTTTTCACACTTTTTCAGGCTCTTCATGTTTTTCAACACCGCTTCATGCTCCTCCTATTTTTCAGACCGTTTCATGCTCATCAAATTTTTGACACCTTTTGAAGCTCTTCATATTTTTCACACCTTTTGAAGCTGTTCATATTTTTCACACCATTTCAGGCTCTTCAAGTTTTTCAACACCACTTCATGCTCCTCCTTTTTTGCAGACCGTTTCATGCTCCTCATATTTTTGATACCTTTTGATGATCTTCATATTTTTCACACCTTTTCAGGCTCTTCTTTTTTTCAACACCACTTCATGCTCCTCCTATTTTTCAGACCGTTTCATGCTCATCTCATTTTTGAAACCTTTTGAAGCTTTTCATATTTTTCACAACGTTTCAGGCTCTTCAAGTTTTTGAACACCGCTTCATGCTCCTCCTATTTTTCAGACCGTTTCATGCTCATCTCATTTTTGACACCTTTTGAAGCTTTTCATATTTTTCACACCTTTTCAGGCTCTTCATGTTTTTGAACACCGCTTCATGCTCCTCCTATTTTTCAGACCGTTTCATGCTCCTCATATTTTACACCTTTTGAAGCTCTTCATATTTTTCACACCGTTTCAGGCTCTTCATGTTTTTGATCACCGTTACATTCTCCTCCTATTCTTCAGACCGTTTCATGCTCCTCATATTTTTGACACTTTTTGAAGCTCTTTATATATTTCACACCTTTTCAGGCTCTTCATGTTTTTGATCACCGTTACATTCTGCTCCTATTATTCAGACCGTTTCATGTTCCTCATATTTTTAACCCTTTTTGAAGCTCTTTATATATTTCACACATTTTCAGGCTCTTCATGTTTTTGAACACAGCTTCATGCTCCTCCTATTTTTCAGACTGTTTCATGCTCCTCATATTTTTGACAACTTTGGAAGCTCTTCATATTTTTCACACATTTTCAGGCTCTTCATGTTTTTCAACACTGTTGCATGATCCTCCTATTTTTCAGACCGTTTCATGCTCCTCATATACTTGACACATTTTTAAGCTCTTCATATATTTCCCACATTTTCAGGCTATTCATGTTTTTCAACACCGCTTCATGCTCCTTGTATTTTTAAGACCGTTTCATGCTCCTCATATTTTTGACACCTTTTTAAGCTCTTCATATTTTTCACACCTTTTCAGGATCTTCATGTTTTTGAACAGCGCTTCATGCTCCTCCTATATTTCAGACCGTTTCATGCTCCTCATATATTTCACACCTTTTGAAGCTCTTTATATTTTTCACACCTTTTCAGGATCTTCATGTTTTTGAACACCGCTTCATGCTCCTCATATTTTTCAGACCGTTTCATGCTCCTCGTATTTTTGACATCTTTTGAAGCTTTTCATATTTTTCACACCTTCTCAGGCTCTACAAGTTTTTCAATACCACTTCATGCTCCTCCGTTTTTGCAGACCGTTTGATGCTCCTCATATTTTTGATACCTTTTGATGCTCTTCATATTTTTCACACCTTTTCAGGCTCTTCATTTTTTCAACACCGCTTCATGCTCCTCCTATTTTTCAGACCGTTTCATGCTCATCTCATTTTTGACACCTCTTGAAGCTTTTCATATTTTTCACAACGTTTCAGGCTCTTCAAGTTTTTGAACACCGCTTCATGTTCCTCCTATTTTTCAGACCGTTTCATGCTCCTCATATTTTTGACACCTTTTGAAGCTCTTCATATTTTTCACACCTTTTCAGGCTCTTCATGTTTTTGAACACCGCTTCATGCTCCTCCTATTTTTCAGACCGTTTCATGCTCTTCATATTTTTGACACCTTTTTAACCTCTTCACATTTCTCACACATTTTCAGGCTCTTCATGTTTTTCAACAACGCTTCATGCACCTCCTATTTTTCAGACCGTTTCATGCTCATCTCATTTTTGACACTTTTTAAAGCTTTTCATATTTTTCACACCTTTTCAGGCTCTTCATGATTTTGAACACCGCTTCATGCTAATCCTATTTTTCAAACCATATCATGCTCCTCATATTTTTCACACCATTTTAAGCTCTTCATATTTTTCACACCTTTTCAGGCTCTTCATGTTTTTGAACCCCGCTTCATGCTCCTCCTATTTGTCAGACCGTTTCATGCTCCTCATATTTCACACCTTTTGAAGCTCTTCATATTTTTCACACCTTTTCAGGCTCTTCATGTTTTTGAACACCGCTTCATGCTAATCCCATTTTTCAAACCATATCATGCTCCTCATATTTTTCACACCTTTTTAAGCTCTTCATATTTTTCACACCTTTTCAGGCTCTTCATGTTTTTGAACACTACTTCATGCTCCTTCTATTTTTCAGAGAGTTTCATGCTCCTCATGTATTACACACCTTTTGAAGCTCTTCATATTTTTCACACCTTTACAGGCTCTTCATGTTTTTCAACACCACTTCATGCTCCTCCTATTTTTCAGACCGTGTCATGCTCCTCATATTTTTGACAACTTTGGAAGCTCTTCATATTTTTCACACCTTTTCAGGCTCTTCATGTTGTTCAACACCGTTGCATGATCCTCCTATTTTTCAGACCGTTTCATGCTCCTCATATACTTGACACATTTTTAAGCTCTTCATATATTTCACACATTTTCAGGCTATTCATGTTTTTCAACACTGCTTCATGCTCCTTGTATTTTTAAGACCGTTTCATGCTCCTCATATTTTTGACACCGTTTTAAGCTCTTCATATTTCTCACACATTTTCTGGCTCTTCATGTTTTTCAACAACTCTTCATGCACCTCCAATTTTTCAGACCGTTTCATGCTCATCTCATTTTTGACACTTTTTGAAGCTCTTTATATTTTTCACACCTTTTCAGGCTCTTCATGTTTTTGAACACTGCTTCATGCTCCTCCTATTTTTCAGACCGTTTCATGCTCCTCATTTTTTTGACACATTTTGAAGCTCTTCATATTTCTCACACCTTTTCAGGCTCTTCATGGTTTTCAACAACGCTTCATGCACCTCCTATTTTTCAGAACGTTTCATGCTCATCTCATTTTTGACACCTTTTGAAGCTTTTCATATTTTTCACACCTTTTCAGGCTCTTCATGTTTTTGAACACCGCTTCATGGTAATCCTATTTTTCAGACCGTTTCATGCTCCTCATATTTCACACCTTTTGAAGCTCTTCATATTTTTCACACCTTTTCAGGCTCTTCATGTTTTTGAACACTACTTCATGCTCCTTCTATTTTTCAGAGAGTTTCATGCTCATCTCATTTTTGACACTTTTTGAAGCTCTTTATATATTTCACACATTTTCAGGCTCTTCATGTTTTTGAATACAGCTTCATGCTCCTCCTATTTTTCAGACCATTTCATGCTCCTCATATTTTTGACAACTTTGGAAGCTCTTCATATTTTTCACACATTTTCAGGCTCTTCATGTTTTTCAACACTGTTGCATGATCCTCCTATTTTTCAGACCGTTTCATGCTCCTCATATACTTGACACATTTTTAAGCTCTTCATATATTTCACACATTTTCAGGCTGTTCATGTTTTTCAACACCGCTTCATGCTCCTTGTATTTTTAAGACCGTTTCGTGCTCCTCATATTTTTGACACCTTTTTAAGCTCTTCATAATTTTCACACCTTTTTAAGCTCTTCATATTTCTCACACCTTTTCAGGCTCTTCATGTTTTTCCACAACACTTCATGCACCTCCTATTTGTCAGACCGTTTCATGCTCATCTCATTTTTGAAACCTTTTGAAGCTTTTCATATTTTTCACAACGTTTCAGGCTCTTCAAGTTTTTGAACACCGCTTCATGCTCCTCCTATTTTTCAGACCGTTTCATGCTCATCTCATTTTTGACACCTTTTGAAGCTTTTCATATTTTTCACACCTTTTCAGGCTCTTCATGTTTTTGAACACCGCTTGATGCTCCTCCTATTTTTCAGACCGTTTCATGCTCCTCATATTTTACACCTTTTGAAGCTCTTCATATTTTTCACACCTTTTCAGGCTCTTCATGTTTTTGATCACCGTTACATTCTCCTCCTATTCTTCAGACCGTTTCATGCTCCTCATATTTTTGACACTTTTTGAAGCTCTTTATATATTTCACACCTTTTCAGGCTCTTCATGTTTTTGATCACCGTTACATTCTGCTCCTATTATTCAGACCGTTTCATGTTCCTCATATTTTTGACACTTTTTGAAGCTCTTTATATATTTCACACATTTTCAGGCTCTTCATGTTTTTGAACACAGCTTCATGCTCCTCCTATTTTTCAGACCGTTTCATGCTCCTCATATTTTTGACAACTTTGGAAGCTCTTCATATTTTTCACACATTTTCAGGCTCTTCATGTTTTTCAACACTGTTGCATGATCCTCCTATTTTTCAGACCGTTTCATGCTCCTCATATACTTGACACATTTTTAAGCTCTTCATATATTTCACACATTTTCAGGCTATTCATGTTTTTCAACACCGCTTCATGCTCCTTGTATTTTTAAGACCGTTTCATGCTCCTCATATTTTTGACACCTTTTTAAGCTCTTCATATTTTTCACACCTTTTTAAGCTCTTCATATTTCTCACACCTTTTCAGGCTCTTCATGTTTTTCAACAACGCTTCATGCACCTCCTATTTGTCAGACCGTTTCATGCTCATCTCATTTATGACACCTTTTGAATCTTTTCATATTTTTCACACCTTCTCAGGCTCTTCATGTTTTTGAACACCGCTTCATGCTAATCCTATTTTTCAAACCATATCATGCTCCTCATATTTTTCACACCTTTTAAGCTCTTCATATTTTTCACACTTTTTCAGGCTCTTCATGTTTTTCAACCCCGCTTCATGCTCCTCCTATTTTTCAGACCGTTTCATGCTCATCAAATTTTTGACAGCTTTTGAAGCTCTTCATATTTTTCACACCTTTTGAAGCTCTTCATATTTTTCACACCATTTTAGGCTCTTTATGTTTTTCATCACCGTTTCATGCTGCTTCTATTTTTCAGACCGTTTCATGCTCCTCATATTTTTCACACCTTTTGAAGCTCTTCATATTTTTCACACCTTTTCAGGCTCTTCATGTTTTTCTACACCACTTCATGCTTCTCCTATTTTTCAGCCCGTTTCATGCTCCTCATTTATTTCACACCTTTTGAAGCTCTTCATATTTTTCACACCTTTTCAGGCTCTTCATGTTTTTCAACACTGTTTCATGCTGCTTCTATTTTTCAGACCGTTTCATGCTCCTCATATTTTTCACACCTTTTGAAGCTCTTCATATTTTTCACACCTTTTCAGGCTCTTCATGTTTTTCTACACCACTTCATGCTTCTCCTATTTTTCAGCCCGTTTCATGCTCCTCATGTATTTCACACCTTTTGAAGCTCTTCATATTTTTCACACCTTTTCAGGCTCTTCATGTTTTTGAACACCGCTTCATGCTCCTCCTATTTTTCAGACCGTTTCATGCTCCTCATATTTTTGACATCTTTTGAAGCTTTTCATATTTTTCACACCTTTTCAGGCTATTCATGTTTTTCAACACCACTTCATGCTCCTCCTTTTTTGCAGACCGTTTCATGCTCCTCATATTTTTGATACCTTTTGATGATCTTCATATTTTTCACACCTTTTCAGGCTCTTCATTTTTTCAACACCACTTCATGCTCCTCCTATTTTTCAGACCGTTTCATGCTCATCTCATTTTTGAAACCTTTTGAAGCTTTTCATATTTTTCACAACGTTTCAGGCTCTTCAAGTTTTTGAACACCGCTTCATGCTCCTCCTATTTTTCAGACCGTTTCATGCTCATCTCATTTTTGACACCTTTTGAAGCTTTTCATATTTTTCACAAATTTTCAGGCTCTTCATGTTTTTGAACACCACTTCATGCTCCTCCTATTTTTCAGACCGTTTCATGCTCCTCATATTTTACACCTTTTGAAGCTCTTCATATTTTTCACACCTTTTCAGGCTCTTCATGTTTTTGATCACCGTTACATTCACCTCCTATTATTCAGACCGTTTCATGCTCCTCATATTGTTGACACTTTTTGAAGCTCTTTATATATTTCACACCTTTCAGGCTCTTCATGTTTTTGATCACCGTTACATTCTCCTCCTATTATTCAGACCGTTTCATGTTCCTCATATTTTTGACACCTTTTGAAGCTCTTTATATATTTCACACATTTTCAGGCTCTTCATGTTTTTGAACACAGCTTCATGCTCCTCCTATTTTTCAGACCGTTTCATGCTCCTCATATTTTTGACAACTTTGGAAGCTCTTCATATTTTTCACACATTTTCAGGCTCTTCATGTTTTTCAACACTGTTGCATGATCCTCCTATTTTTCAGACCGTTTCATGCTCCTCATATACTTGACACATTTTTAAGCTCTTCATATATTTCACACATTTTCAGGCTATTCATGTTTTTCAACACTGCTTCATGCTCCTTGTATTTTTAAGACCGTTTCATGCTCCTCATATTTTTGACACCTTTTTAAGCTCTTCATATTTCTCACACCTTTTCAGGCTCTTCATGTTTTTCAACAACGCTTCATGCACCTCCTATTTTTCAGACCGTTTCATGCTCATCTCATTTTTGACACCTTTTGAAGCTTTTCATATTTTTCACACCTTTTCAGGCTCTTCCTGTTTTTCCACACCACATCATGCTTCTCCTATTTTTCAGCAAGTTTCATGCTCCTCATGTATTTCACACCTTTTGAAGCTCTTCATATTTCTCAAAACTTTTCAGGCTCTTCCTGTTTTTGAATAGCGCTTCATGCTCCTCCTATATTTCAGACCGTTTCATGCTCCTCATATATTTCACACCTTTTGAAGCTCTTTATATTTTTCACACCTTTTCAGGATCTTCATGTTTTTGAACACCGCTTCATGCTCCTCATATTTTTCAGACCGTTTCATGCTCCTCGTATTTTTGACATCTTTTGAAGCTTTTCATATTTTTCACACCTTCTCAGGCTCTACAAGTTTTTCAATACCACTTCATGCTCCTCCGTTTTTGCAGACCGTTTCATGCTCCTCATATTTTTGATACCTTTTGATGCTCTTCATATTTTTCACACCTTTTCAGGCTCTTCATTTTTTCAACACCGCTTCATGCTCCTCCTATTTTTCAGACCGTTTCATGCTCATCTCATTTTTGACACCTCTTGAAGCTTTTCATATTTTTCACAACGTTTCAGGCTCTTCAAGTTTTTGAACACCGCTTCATGTTCCTCCTATTTTTCAGACCGTTTCATGCTCCTCATATTTTTGACACCTTTTGAAGCTCTTCATATTTTTCACACCTTTTCAGGCTCTTCATGTTTTTGAACACCGCTTCATGCTCCTCCTATTTTTCAGACCGTTTCATGCTCTTCATATTTTTGACACCTTTTTAACCTCTTCACATTTCTCACACATTTTCAGGCTCTTCATGTTTTTCAACAACGCTTCATGCACCTCCTATTTTTCAGACCGTTTCATGCTCATCTCATTTTTGACACTTTTTAAAGCTTTTCATATTTTTCACACCTTTTCAGGCTCTTCATGATTTTGAACACCGCTTCATGCTAATCCTATTTTTCAAACCATATCATGCTCCTCATATTTTTCACACCATTTTAAGCTCTTCATATTTTTCACACCTTTTCAGGCTCTTCATGTTTTTGAACACCGCTTCATGCTCCTCCTATTTTTCAGACCGTTTCATGCTCCTCATATTTCACACCTTTTGAAGCTCTTCATATTTTTCACACCTTGTCAGGCTCTTCATGTTTTTCAACATCACTTCATGCTCCTCGTATTTTTCAGACCGTTTCATGCTTCTCAAATTTTTGACACCTTTTGAAGCTCTTCATATTTTTCACACCTTTTCATGTTCTTCATTTTTGTCAACAAAGCTTCATGCTCCTCCTATTTTTCAAACCGTTTCATGCTCCTCATCTTTTACACACCTGTTGAAGCTCTTCATATTTTTCACACCATTTCAGGCTCTTCTTGTTTTTCAACACCATTTCAAGCTCCTCCTATTTTTCAGTCTGTTTCATGCTCCTCATATTTCTGACACCTTTGGAAGCTCTTCATATATTTCACACCTTTTCAGCCTCTTCATGTTTTTGAACACCGCTTCATGCTCCTCCTATTTTTCACACCTTTTGAAGATCTTCATATATTTCACACCTTTTCAAGCTCTTCATGTTTTTGAACACCGCTTCATGCTCCTCATATTTTTCACACCTTTTAAAGCTCTTAATATTTTTCACACATTTTCAGGCTCTACATGTTTTTGAACACCGTTTAATGCTCTTCCTATTTTTCAGACCGTTTCATGCTCCTCATATTTTTCACACCTTTTGAAGCTCTTCATATATTTCTCACCTTGTCCTGTTCTTCAGGTTTTTCAACACCGTTTCATGCTCCTCCTATTTTTCAGACCGTTTCATGCTCCTCATATTTCTGACACCTTTTGAAGCTCTCCATGTTTTTCACATATTTTCAGGCTCTTCATGCTTTTCAACACCATTTCATGCTCCTCCTATTTTGAGACTGTTTCATGCTCCTCTTATTTTTGACACCTTTAGAAGCTCTTAATATATTTCACACCTTTTAAGGCTCTTCATGTTTTTGAACAACGCTTCATGCTCCTCCTATATTTCACACCTTTTGAAGCTCTTCATATATTTCACACCTTTTCAGACTCTTCATGTTTTTCAACATCGCTTCATACTCCTCCTATTTTTCAGACCGTTTCATGCTCCTCATATATTTGACACCTTTTGAAGCTCTTCATATTTTTCACACCTTTTGAAGCTCTTCATATTTTTCACACCTTTTGAATCTCTTCATATTTTACACATATTTTCACCCTCTTCATGTTTTTCAACACCTTTTCATGCTCCTCCTATTTTTCGGACCGTTTCATTCTCTTCATATTTTTGACACTTTTTGAAGCTCTTCATATTTTTCACACCTTTTCAGGCTCTTCATCTTTTTCAACACCGTTTCATGCTCCTCATATTTTTCAGACCGTTTCATTCTCCTCATATTTATGTCAACTTTTGAAACTCTTCATTTTCTTCACACCTTTTCATGCTCTTCATGTTTTTGAACACTGCTTCATGCTCCTCCTATG
Organism: Dama dama; assembly: GCF_033118175.1. Lineage (NCBI taxonomy): Eukaryota > Metazoa > Chordata > Mammalia > Artiodactyla > Cervidae > Dama > Dama dama. The sequence continues at coordinate 3,640,370 of NC_083683.1, read as the reverse complement.
TTTCAGACCGTTTCATGCTCCTCATATTTTTGAAACCTTTTGAAGTTCTTCATATATTTCACACCTTTTCAGGCTCTTCATGTTTTTAAACACCTCTTCATTCTTCTCCTGTTTTTCAGACCATTTCATGCTCCTCATATTTTTCACACTTTTTGAAGCTCTTCATATTTTTCACACTTTTTGAAGCTCTTCATACTTTTCACACCTGTCAGGCTCTTCATGTTTTTGAACACCACTTCCTGCTCCACCTATTTTTCAGATCGTTTCATGCTCCTCATATTTTTCACACTTTTTGAAGCTCTTCATATTTTTCACACTTTTTCAGGCTCTTCATGTTTTTGAACATCGTTTCATGCTCCTCCTTTTTTTCAGACCGTTTCATGCTCCTCATATTTTTGACACCTTTTGAACCTCTTCATATTTTTCACACCTATTCAGGGTCTTCATATTTTTCAACACCGCTTCATGCTCCTCCTATTTTTCAGACCGTTTCATGCTCCTCATATTTTTGACACGTTTTGAAGCTCTTCATTTATTTCACACCTTTTCAGGCTCTTCATGTTTTTCAACATCGCTTCATGCTCCTCGTATTTTTCAGACCGTTTCATGCTTCTCAAATTTTTGACACCTTTTGAAGCTCTTCATATTTTTCACACCTTTTTATGTTCTTCATTTTTGTCAACAAAGCTTCCTGCTCCTCCTATTTTTCAGACCGTTTCATGCTCCTCATCTTTTACACACCTGTTGAAGCTCTTCATATTTTTCACACCATTTCAGGCTCTTCTTGTTTTTCAACACCGTTTAATGCTCCTCCTATTTTTCAGACCATTTCATGCTCCTCATATTTCTGACACCTTTTGAAGCTCTTCATATATTTCACACCTTTTCAGGCTCTTCATGTTTTTGAACTCGGCTTCATGCTCCTCCTATTTTTCCCACCTTTTGAAGATCTTCATATAATTCACAACTTTTCAAGCTCTTCATGTTTTTGAACACGGCTTCATGCTCCTCCTATTTTTCCCACCTTTTGAAGCTCTTAATATTTTTCACACATTTTCAGGCTCTTCATGTTTTTGAACACCGTTTAATGCTCCTCCTATTTTTCAGACCGTTTCATGCTCCTCATATTTTTCACACCTTTTGAAGCTCATCATATATTTCTCACCTTTTCCTGTTCTTCAGGTTTTTCAACACCGTTTCATGCTCCTCCTATTTTTCAGATCGTTTCATGCTCCTCCTATTTTTCAGACTGTTTCATGCACCTCTTATTATTGACACCTTTTGAAGCTCTTCATATTTTTCACACCTTTTCATGCTCTTCATGTTTTTCAACAACATTTCATGCTCCTACTATTTTTCAGACCTTTTCATGCTCCTCATATTTTCCACAGCTTTTCATGCTCTTCTTGTTTTTCAACACAGTTTCATGCTCCTCATATGTTTGACACCTTTTGAATCTCTTCATTTTATTCACACCTTTTCAGGCTCTTCATGATTTTCAACACCGCTTCATGCTCTTCCTATTTTTCAGACCGTTTCATGCTCCTCATATTTTTGAAAACTTTTGAAGCTCCTCATATTTTTCACACCTTTTCAGGCTCTTCATATTTTTCAACACACTTTCATGCTCCTCATATGTTTGACACCTTGTGAATCTCTTCATATTATTCACACCTTTTGAGTCTCTACATGTTTTTCAACACTGCTTCATGCTCATCATATTTTGAGACCGTTTTATGCTACTCATATTTTGACACCTTTTGCAGCTCTTCATGTATTTCAGACCTTTTCAGGCTCTTCATGCATTTCAACACCGCTTCTTTCTCCTCCTATTTTTCAGACCGTTTCATTCTCGTCATATTTTTCAGACAGTTTCATGATCCTCCTATTTTTCAGACCGTTTCATGCTCCTCATGTTTTTGACACCTTTTGAAGCTCTTCATATATTTCTCACCTTTTGAGTCTCTTCATGTTTCTGATCACCGCTTCATGCTCCTCCTATATTTCACACTTTTTGAAGCTCTTCATATATTTCACAACTTTTCAAGCTCTTCATGTTTTTGAACACCGCTTCATGCTCCTCTTATTTTTGACACCTTTTGAAGCTCTTCATATATTTCACACCTTTTCAGGCTCTTCATGTTTTTGAACACCGCTTCATGCTCCTCTTATTTTTGACACCTTTTGAAGCTCTTCATATATTTCACAACTTTTCAAGCTCTTCATGTTTTTGAACACCGCTTCATGCTCCTCTTATTTTTGACACCTTTTGAATCTCTTCATATTTTTCACACCATTTCAGGCTCTTCTTGTTTTTCAACACCATTTCAAGCTCCTCCTATTTTTCAGACTGTTTCATGCTCCTCATATTTCTGACACCTTTGGAAGTTCTTCATATATTTCACACCTTTTCAGGCTCTTCATGTTTTTGAACACGGCTTCATGCTCCTCCTATTTTTCACACCTTTTGAAGATCTTCATATATTTCACACCTTTTCAAGCTCTTCATGTTTTTGAACACCGCTTCATGCTCCTCATATTTTTCATACCTTTTGAAGCTCTTAATATTTTTCACACATTTTCAGGCTCTTCATATTTTTGAACACCGTTTAATGCTCCTCCTATTTTTCAAACCGTTTCATGCTCCTCATATTTTTCACACCTTTTGAAGCTCTTCATATATTTCTCACCTTGTCTTGTTCTTCAGGTTTTTCAACACCGTTTCATGCTCCTTCTATTTTTCAGACCGTTTCCTGCTCCTCATATTTCTGACACATTTTGAAGCTCTTCATATTTTTCACAAGTTTTAAGGCTGTTCATGTTTTTCAACACCGTTTCATGCTCCTCCTATTTTTCAGACCGTTTCATGCTCCTCATATTTCTGACACCTTTTGAGGCTCTCCATATTTTTCACATATTTTCAGGCTCTTCATGCTTTTCAACACCGTTTCATGCTCCTCCTATTTTGAGACTGTTTCATGCTCCTCTTATTTTTGACACCTTTAGAAGCTCTTAATATATTTCACACCTTTTAAGGCTCTTCATGTTTTTGAACAACGCTTCATGCTCCTCCTATATTTCACACCTTTTGAAGCTCTTCATATATTTCACACCTTTTCAGACTCTTCATGTTTTTCAACATCGCTTCATAATCCTCCTATTTTTCAGAACGTTTCATGCTCCTCATATATTTGACACCTTTTGAAGCTCTTCATATTTTTCACACCTTTTGAAGCTCTTCATATTTGTCACACATTTTCAGGCTCTTCATGTTTTTCAACACCTTTTCATGCTCCTCCTATTTTTCAGACCTTTTCATGCTCCTCATGTTTTTGACACTTTTTGAAGCTCTTCATATTTTTCACACCTTTTCAGGCTCTTCATCTTTTTCAACACCGTTTCATGCTCCTCCTATGTTTCAGACCTTTTCATGCTCCTCATATTTTTGAAAGCTTTTGAAGTTCTTCATATATTTCACACCTTTTCAGGCTCTTCTTGTTTTACAACACCTTTTCATGCTCCTCCTATTTTTCAGAACGTTTCATGCTCCTCATATTTTTGACACTTTTTGAAGCTCTTCATATTTTTCACACCTTTTCAGGCTCTTCATCTTTTTCAACAGCATTTCATGCTCCTCCTATGTTTCAGACCGATTCATGCTCCTCATATTTTTGACACTTTTTGAAGCTCTTCATATTTTTCCGACCTTTTCAGGCTCTTCATCTTTTTCAGCACCGTTTCATGCTCCTCATATTTTTCGGACCGTTTCATTCTCTTCATATGTTTGACACTTTTTGAAGCTCTTCATATTTTTCAGACCTTTTCAGGCTCTTCATCTTTTTCAGCACCGTTTCATGCTCCTCATATTTTTGAAACCTTTTGAAGTTCTTCATATATTTCACACCTTTTCAGGCTCTTCATGTTTTTAAACACCTCTTCATTCTTCTCCTGTTTTTCAGACCATTTCATACTCCTTATATTTTTCACACTTTTGAAGCTCTTCATATTTTTCACACTTTTTGAAGCTCTTCATACTTTTCACACCTGTCAGGCTCTTCATGTTTTTGAACACCGCTTCCTGCTCCACCTATTTGTCAGATCGTTTCATGCTCCTCATATTTTTCACACTTTTTGAAGCTCTTCATATTTTTCACACTTTTTCAGGCTCTTCATGTTTTAGAACATCGTTTCATGCTCCTCCTTTTATTCAGACCGTTTCATGCTCCTCATATTTTTGACACCTTTTGAACCTCTTCATATTTTTCACACCTATTCAGGGTCTTCATATTTTTCAACACCGCTTCATGCTCCTCCTATTTTTCAGAACGTTTCATGCTCCTCATATTTTTGACACGTTTTGAAGCTCTTCATTTATTTCACACCTTTTCAGGCTCTACATGTTTTTCAACATCACTTCATGCTCCTCGTATATTTCAGACCGTTTCATGCTTCTCAAATTTTTGACATCTTTTGAAGCTCTTCATATTTTTCACACCTTTTCATGTTCTTCTATTTTGTCAACAAAGCTTCATGCTCCTCCTATTTTTCAGACCGTTTCATGCTCCTCATCTTTTACACACCTGTTGAAGTCCTTCATATTTTTCACACCATTTCAGGCTCTTCTTGTTTTTCAACACCATTTCAAGCTCCTCCTATTTTTCAGACCGTTTCATGCTCCTCATATTTCTGACACATTTGGAAGCTCTTCATATATTTCACACCTTTTCAGGCTCTTCATGTTTTTGAACACGGCTTCATGCTCCTCCTATTTTTCACACCTTTTGAAGATCTTCATATATTTCACACCTTTTCAAGCTCTTCATGTTTTTGAACACCGCTTCATGCTCCTCATATTTTTCACACCTTTTGAAGCTCTTAATGTTTTTCACACATTTTCAGGCTCTTCATGTTTTTGAACACCGTTTAATGCTCCTCCTATTTTTCAAACCGTTTCATGCTCCTCATATTTTTCACACCTTTTGAAGCTCTTCATATATTTCTCACCTTGTCCTGTTCTTCAGGTTTTTCAACACGGTTTCATGCTCCTCCTATTTTTCAGACCGTTTCATGCTCCTCATATTTCTGACACATTTTGAAGCTCTTCATATATTTCACACCTTTTCAGACTCTTCATGTTTTTCAACATCGCTTCATCCTCCTCCTATTTTTCAGACCGTTTCATGCTCCTCATATTTTTGACACCTTTTGAAGCTCTTCATATTTTTCACACCTTTTGAAGCTCTTCATATTTGTCACAAGTTTTAAGGCTGTTCATGTTTTTCAACACCGTTTCATGCTCCTCCTATTTTTCAGACCGTTTCATGCTCCTCATATTTTTGACACCTTTTTAAGCTCTTCATATTTTTCACACCTTTTCAGCCTCTTCTTGTTTTTCAACACCGTTTCATCATCCTCCTATTTTTCAGACCGTTTGATGCTCCTCATATATTTGACACATTTTTAAGCTCTTCATATATTTCACACATTTTCAGGCTATTCATGTTTTTCAACACCGCTTCATGCTCCTCCTATTTTTCAGACCGTTTCATACTAATCATATTTTTGACACCTGTTGAAGCTCTTCATATTTCTCACACCTTTTCAGGCTCTTCATGTTTTTCAACACCGCTTCATTCTCCTCCTATTTTTCAGACAGTTTCATGCTCCTCATATTTTTGACACCTTTTGAAGCTCTTCATATTTTTGACACCTTTTGAAGCTCTTTATATTTTTCACACATTTTCAGGCTCTTCATGTATTTCAACACCCCTTGTTGCTCCTCCTATTTTTCAGACCATTTCATGCTCCTCATATTTTTGACAGCTATGGAAGCTCTTCATATTTTTCACAAGTTTTAAGGCTGTTCATGTTTTTCAACACCGCTTCATGCTCCTCCTATTTTTCAGACCGTTTCATGCTCCTCATATTTCTGACACCTTTTGAGGCTCTCCATATTTTTCACATATTTTCAGGCTCTTCATGCTTTTCAACACCGTTTCATGCTCCTCCTATTTTGAGACTGTTTCATGCTCCTCTTATTTTTGACACCTTTAGAAGCTCTTAATATATTTCACACCTTTTAAGGCTCTTCATGTTTTTGAACAACGCTTCATGCTCCTCCTATATTTCACACCTTTTGAAGCTCTTCATATATTTCACACCTTTTCAGACTCTTCATGTTTTTCAACATCGCTTCATACTCCTCCTATTTTTCAGAACGTTTCATGCTCCTCATATATTTGACACCTTTTGAAGCTCTTCATATTTTTCACACCTTTTGAAGCTCTTCATATTTTTCACACATTTTCAGGCTCTTCATGTTTTTCAACACCTTTTCATGCTCCTCCTATTTTCAGACCGTTTCATCCTCCTCATATTTTTGACACTTTTTGAAGCTCTTCATATTTTTCACACCTTTTCAGGCTCTTCATCTTTTTCAACACCGTTTCATGCTCCTCCTATGTTTCAGACCTTTTCATGCTCCTCATATTTTTGAACCTTTTGAAGTTCTTCATATATTTCACACCTTTTCAGGCTCTTCTTGTTTTTCAACACCTTTTCATGCTCCTCCTATTTTTCAGACCGTTTCATGCTCCTCATATTTTTGACACTTTTTGAAGCTCTTCATATTTTTCACACTTTTTCAGGCTCTTCATCTTTTTCAACACCATTTCATGCTACTCCTATGTTTCAGACCGTTTCATGCTCCTCATATTTTTGACACTTTTTGAAGCTCTTCATATTTTTCAGACCTTTTCAGGCTCTTCATCTTTTTCAGCACCGTTTCATGCTCCTCATATTTTTCAGACCGTTTCATTCTCTTCATATGTTTGACACTTTTTGAAGCTCTTCATATTTTTCAGACCTTTTCAGGCTCTTCATCTTTTTCAGCACCGTTTCATGCTCCTCCTATGTTTCAGACCGTTTCATGCTCCTCATATTTTTGAAACCTTTTGAAGTTCTTCATATATTTCACACCTTTTCAGGCTCTTCATGTTTTTAAACACCTCTTCATTCTTCTCCTGTTTTTCAGACCATTTCATGCTCCTCATATTTTTCACACTTTTGAAGCTCTTCATATTTTTCACACTTTTTGAAGCTCTTCATACTTTTCACACCTGTCATGCTCTTCATGTTTTTGAACACCGCTTCCTGCTCCACCTATTTTTCAGATCGTTTCATGCTCCTCATATTTTTCACACTTTTTGAAGCTCTTCATATTTTTCACACTTTTTCAGGCTCTTCATGTTTTTGAACATCGTTTCATGCTCCTCCTTTTATTCAGACCGTTTCATGCTCCTCATATTTTTGACACCTTTTGAACCTCTTCATATTTTTCACACCAATTCAGGGTCTTCATGTTTTTGAACACTGCCTCATGCTCCACCTATTTTTCAGACCCTTTCATGCTCCTCATATTTTTGACACATTTTGAAGCTCTTCATATTTTTCACACCTTTTCAGTCTCTTCATGTTTTTGAACACTGCCTCATGCTCCACCTATTTTTCAGACCCTTTCATGCTCCTCATATTTTTGACACATTTTGAAGCTCTTCATATTTTTCACACCTTTTCAGGCTCTTCATGTTTTTGGACACCACTTCATGCTCCTCCTGTTGTTCAGACCGTTTCATGCTCTTCAAATTTTTACACCTTTTGAAGCTCTTCATATTTTTCACAAATTTATAGGCTCTTCTTGATTTTGAAAACAGCTTCATTCTCCTCCTATTTTTCATACCGTTTCATGCTCCTCATATTTTTGACACCTTTTTAAGCTCTTCATATTTTTCACACCTTTTCAGGCTCTTCTTGTTTTTCAACACCGTTTCATCATCCTCCTATTTTTCAGACCGTTTGATGCTCCTCATATATTTGACGCATTTTTAATCTCTTCATATATTTCACACATTTTCAGGCTATTCATGTTTTTCAACACCGCTTCATGCTCCTCCTATTTTTCAGACCGTTTCATGCTAATCATATTTTTGACACCTGTTGAAGCTCTTCATATTTCTCACACCTTTTCAGGCTCTTCATGTTTTTCAACACCGCTTCATGCTCCTCCTATTTTTCAGACAGTTTCATGCTCCTCATATTTTTGACACCTTTTGAAGCTCTTCATATTTTTGACACCTTTTGAAGCTCTTTATATTTTTCACACATTTTCAGGCTCTTCATGTATTTCAACACCCCTTGTTGCTCCTCCTATTTTTCAGACCATTTCATGCTCCTCATATTTTTGACAGCTTTGGAAGCTCTTCATATTTTTCACACCTTTTCAGACTCTTCATGTTTTTCAACACCGTTGCATGATCCTCCTATTTTTCAGACCGTTTCATGCTCCTCATATACTTGACACATTTTTAAGCTCTTCATATATTTCACACATTTTCAGGCTATTCATGTTTTTCAACACAGCTTCATACTCCTTGTATTTTTAAGACCGTTTCATGCTCCTCATATTTTTGACACCTTTTTAAGCTCTTCATATTTCTCACACATTTTCTGGCTCTTCATGTTTTTCAACAACTCTTCAGCACCTCCAATTTTTCAGACCGTTTCATGCTCATCTCATTTTTGAAACTTTTTGAAGCTCTTCATATTTTTCACACCTTTTCAGGCTCTTCATGTTTTTCAACACCGCTTCATGCTCCTTCTATTTTTCAGAACGTTTCATGCTCATCTCATTTTTGACACCTTTTGAAGATCTTCATATTTTTCACACCTTTTGAAGCTCTTCATATTTTTCAGACTTTTTCAGTCTCTTCATGTTTTTCAACACCGTTTCATGCTCCTTCTATTTTTCACACATTTTGAAGCTCTTCATATTTCTCACACCTTTTCAGGCTCTTCATGTTTTTGAACACCGCTTCATGCTCCTCCTATTTTTCAGACCGTTTCATGCTCCTCATATTTCACACCTTTTGAAGCTCTTCATATTTTTCACACCTTTTCAGGCTCTTCATGTTTTTGATCACCGTTACATTCTCCTCCTGTTATTCAGACCGTTTCATGCTCCTCATATTTTTGACACTTTTTGAAGCTCTTTATATATTTCAGACATTTTCAGGCTCTTCATGTTTTTGAATACAGCTTCATGCTCCTCCTATTTTTCAGACCATTTCATGCTCCTCATATTTTTGACAGCTTTGGAAGCTCTTCATATTTTTCACACATTTTCAGGCTCTTCATGTTTTTCAACACTGTTGCTTGATCCTCCTATTTTTCAGACCGTTTCATGCTCCTCATATACTTGACACATTTTTAAGCTCTTCATATATTTCACACATTTTCAGGCTGTTCATGTTTTTCAACACCGCTTCATGCTCCTTGTATTTTTAAGACCGTTTCATGCTCCTCATATTTTTGACACCTTTTTAAGCTCTTCATATTTTTCACACCTTTTTAAGCTCTTCATATTTCTCACACCTTTTCAGGCTCTTCATGTTTTTCCACAACACTTCATGCACCTCCTATTTGTCAGACCGTTTCATGCTCATCTCATTTATGACACCTTTTGAATCTTTTCATATTTTTCACACCTTCTCAGGCTCTTCATGTTTTTGAACACCGCTTCATGGTAATCCTATTTTTCAAACCATATCATGCTCCTCATATTTTTCACACCTTTTAAGCTCTTCATATTTTTCACACTTTTTCAGGCTCTTCATGTTTTTCAACACCGCTTCATGCTTCTCCTATTTTTCAGACCGTTTCATGCTCATCAAATTTTTGACACCTTTTGAAGCTCTTCATATTTTTCACACCTTTTGAAGCTCTTCATATTTTTCACACCATTTCAGGCTCTTCATGTTTTTCAACACCGTTTCATGCTGCTTCTATTTTTCAGACCGTTTCATGCTCCTCATATTTTTCACACCTTTTGAAGCTCTTCATATTTTTCACACCTTTTCAGGCTCTTCATGTTTTTCTACACCACTTCATGCTTCTCCTATTTTTCAGCCCGTTTCATGCTCCTCATTTATTTCACACCTTTTGAAGCTCTTCATATTTTTCACACCTTTTCACGCTCTTCATGTGTTTGAACACCGCTTCATGCTCCTCATATATTTCAGACCGTTTCATGCTCATCTCATTTTTGACACCTTTTGAAGCTCTTCATATTTTTCACACCTTTTCAGGCCCTTCATGTTTTTGAACACCGCTTCATGCTCCTCCTATTTTTGAGACCGCTTCATACTCCTCTCATTTTTGACACCTTTTGAAGCTCTTCATATTTTTCACACCTTTTCAGGCTCTTCTTGTTTTTCAACACCGTTTCATCATCCTCCTATTTTTCAGACCGTTTGATGCTCCTCATATATTTGACACATTTTTAAGCTCTTCATATATTTCACACATTTTCAGGCTATTCATGTTTTTCAACACCGCTTCATGCTCCTCCTATTTTTCAGACCGTTTCATACTAATCATATTTTTGACACCTGTTGAAGCTCTTCATATTTCTCACACCTTTTCAGGCTCTTCATGTTTTTCAACACCGCTTCATTCTCCTCCTATTTTTCAGACAGTTTCATGCTCCTCATATTTTTGACACCTTTTGAAGCTCTTCATATTTTTGACACCTTTTGAAGCTCTTTATATTTTTCACACATTTTCAGGCTCTTCATGTATTTCAACACCCCTTGTTGCTCCTCCTATTTTTCAGACCATTTCATGCTCCTCATATTTTTGACAGCTTTGGAAGCTCTTCATATTTTTCACAAGTTTTAAGGCTGTTCATGTTTTTCAACACCGTTTCATGCTCCTCCTATTTTTCAGACCGTTTCATGCTCCTCATATTTCTGACACCTTTTGAGGCTCTCCATATTTTTCACATATTTTCAGGCTCTTCATGCTTTTCAACACCGTTTCATGCTCCTCCTATTTTGAGACTGTTTCATGCTCCTCTTTTTTTTGACACCTTTAGAAGCTCTTAATATATTTCACACCTTTTAAGGCTCTTCATGTTTTTGAACAACGCTTCATGCTCCTCCTATATTTCACACCTTTTGAAGCTCTTCATATATTTCACACCTTTTCAGACTCTTCATGTTTTTCAACATCGCTTCATACTCCTCCTATTTTTCAGAACGTTTCATGCTCCTCATATATTTGACACCTTTTGAAGCTCTTCATATTTTTCACACCTTTTGAAGCTCTTCATATTTTTCACACATTTTCAGGCTCTTCATGTTTTTCAACACCTTTTCATGCTCCTCCTATTTTCAGACCGTTTCATCCTCCTCATATTTTTGACACTTTTTGAAGCTCTTCATATTTTTCACACCTTTTCAGGCTCTTCATCTTTTTCAACACCGTTTCATGCTCCTCCTATGTTTCAGACCTTTTCATGCTCCTCATATTTTTGAACCTTTTGAAGTTCTTCATATATTTCACACCTTTTCAGGCTCTTCTTGTTTTTCAACACCTTTTCATGCTCCTCCTATTTTTCAGACCGTTTCATGCTCCTCATATTTTTGACACTTTTTGAAGCTCTTCATATTTTTCACACCTTTTCAGGCTCTTCATCTTTTTCAACACCATTTCATGCTACTCCTATGTTTCAGACCGTTTCATGCTCCTCATATTTTTGACACTTTTTGAAGCTCTTCATATTTTTCAGACCTTTTCAGGCTCTTCATCTTTTTCAGCACCGTTTCATGCTCCTCATATTTTTCAGACCGTTTCATTCTCTTCATATGTTTGACACTTTTTGAAGCTCTTCATATTTTTCAGACCTTTTCAGGCTCTTCATCTTTTTCAGCACCGTTTCATGCTCCTCCTATGTTTCAGACCGTTTCATGCTCCTCATATTTTTGAAACCTTTTGAAGTTCTTCATATATTTCACACCTTTTCAGGCTCTTCATGTTTTTAAACACCTCTTCATTCTTCTCCTGTTTTTCAGACCATTTCATGCTCCTCATATTTTTCACACTTTTGAAGCTCTTCATATTTTTCACACTTTTTGAAGCTCTTCATACTTTTCACACCTGTCATGCTCTTCATGTTTTTGAACACCGCTTCCTGCTCCACCTATTTTTCAGATCGTTTCATGCTCCTCATATTTTTCACACTTTTTGAAGCTCTTCATATTTTTCACACTTTTTCAGGCTCTTCATGTTTTTGAACATCGTTTCATGCTCCTCCTTTTATTCAGACCGTTTCATGCTCCTCATATTTTTGACACCTTTTGAACCTCTTCATATTTTTCACACCAATTCAGGGTCTTCATGTTTTTGAACACTGCCTCATGCTCCACCTATTTTTCAGACCCTTTCATGCTCCTCATATTTTTGACACATTTTGAAGCTCTTCATATTTTTCACACCTTTTCAGTCTCTTCATGTTTTTGAACACTGCCTCATGCTCCACCTATTTTTCAGACCCTTTCATGCTCCTCATATTTTTGACACATTTTGAAGCTCTTCATATTTTTCACACCTTTTCAGGCTCTTCATGTTTTTGGACACCACTTCATGCTCCTCCTGTTGTTCAGACCGTTTCCTGCTCTTCAAATTTTTACACCTTTTGAAGCTCTTCATATTTTTCACAAATTTATAGGCTCTTCTTGATTTTGAAAACAGCTTCATTCTCCTCCTATTTTTCATACCGTTTCATGCTCCTCATATTTTTGACACCTTTTTAAGCTCTTCATATTTTTCACACCTTTTCAGGCTCTTCTTGTTTTTCAACACCGTTTCATCATCCTCCTATTTTTCAGACCGTTTGATGCTCCTCATATATTTGACGCATTTTTAATCTCTTCATATATTTCACACATTTTCAGGCTATTCATGTTTTTCAACACCGCTTCATGCTCCTCCTATTTTTCAGACCGTTTCATGCTAATCATATTTTTGACACCTGTTGAAGCTCTTCATATTTCTCACACCTTTTCAGGCTCTTCATGTTTTTCAACACCGCTTCATGCTCCTCCTATTTTTCAGACAGTTTCATGCTCCTCATATTTTTGACACCTTTTGAAGCTCTTCATATTTTTGACACCTTTTGAAGCTCTTTATATTTTTCACACATTTTCAGGCTCTTCATGTATTTCAACACCCCTTGTTGCTCCTCCTATTTTTCAGACCATTTCATGCTCCTCATATTTTTGACAGCTTTGGAAGCTCTTCATATTTTTCACACCTTTTCAGACTCTTCATGTTTTTCAACACCGTTGCATGATCCTCCTATTTTTCAGACCGTTTCATGCTCCTCATATACTTGACACATTTTTAAGCTCTTCATATATTTCACACATTTTCAGGCTATTCATGTTTTTCAACACAGCTTCATACTCCTTGTATTTTTAAGACCGTTTCATGCTCCTCATATTTTTGACACCTTTTTAAGCTCTTCATATTTCTCACACATTTTCTGGCTCTTCATGTTTTTCAACAACTCTTCAGCACCTCCAATTTTTCAGACCGTTTCATGCTCATCTCATTTTTGAAACTTTTTGAAGCTCTTCATATTTTTCACACCTTTTCAGGCTCTTCATGTTTTTCAACACCGCTTCATGCTCCTTCTATTTTTCAGAACGTTTCATGCTCATCTCATTTTTGACACCTTTTGAAGATCTTCATATTTTTCACACCTTTTGAAGCTCTTCATATTTTTCAGACTTTTTCAGTCTCTTCATGTTTTTCAACACCGTTTCATGCTCCTTCTATTTTTCACACATTTTGAAGCTCTTCATATTTCTCACACCTTTTCAGGCTCTTCATGTTTTTGAACACCGCTTCATGCTCCTCCTATTTTTCAGACCGTTTCATGCTCCTCATATTTCACACCTTTTGAAGCTCTTCATATTTTTCACACCTTTTCAGGCTCTTCATGTTTTTGATCACCGTTACATTCTCCTCCTGTTATTCAGACCGTTTCATGCTCCTCATATTTTTGACACTTTTTGAAGCTCTTTATATATTTCAGACATTTTCAGGCTCTTCATGTTTTTGAATACAGCTTCATGCTCCTCCTATTTTTCAGACCATTTCATGCTCCTCATATTTTTGACAGCTTTGGAAGCTCTTCATATTTTTCACACATTTTCAGGCTCTTCATGTTTTTCAACACTGTTGCATGATCCTCCTATTTTTCAGACCGTTTCATGCTCCTCATATACTTGACACATTTTTAAGCTCTTCATATATTTCACACATTTTCAGGCTGTTCATGTTTTTCAACACCGCTTCATGCTCCTTGTATTTTTAAGACCGTTTCATGCTCCTCATATTTTTGACACCTTTTTAAGCTCTTCATATTTTTCACACCTTTTTAAGCTCTTCATATTTCTCACACCTTTTCAGGCTCTTCATGTTTTTCCACAACACTTCATGCACCTCCTATTTGTCAGACCGTTTCATGCTCATCTCATTTATGACACCTTTTGAATCTTTTCATATTTTTCACACCTTCTCAGGCTCTTCATGTTTTTGAACACCGCTTCATGCTAATCCTATTTTTCAAACCATATCATGCTCCTCATATTTTTCACACCTTTTAAGCTCTTCATATTTTTCACACTTTTTCAGGCTCTTCATGTTTTTCAACACCGCTTCATGCTTCTCCTATTTTTCAGACCGTTTCATGCTCATCAAATTTTTGACACCTTTTGAAGCTCTTCATATTTTTCACACCTTTTGAAGCTCTTCATATTTTTCACACCATTTCAGGCTCTTCATGTTTTTCAACACCGTTTCATGCTGCTTCTATTTTTCAGACCGTTTCATGCTCCTCATATTTTTCACACCTTTTGAAGCTCTTCATATTTTTCACACCTTTTCAGGCTCTTCATGTTTTTCTACACCACTTCATGCTTCTCCTATTTTTCAGCCCGTTTCATGCTCCTCATTTATTTCACACCTTTTGAAGCTCTTCATATTTTTCACACCTTTTCACGCTCTTCATGTGTTTGAACACCGCTTCATGCTCCTCATATATTTCAGACCGTTTCATGCTCATCTCATTTTTGACACCTTTTGAAGCTCTTCATATTTTTCACACCTTTTCAGGCCCTTCATGTTTTTGAACACCGCTTCATGCTCCTCCTATTTTTGAGACCGCTTCATACTCCTCTCATTTTTGACACCTTTTGAAGCTCTTCATATTTTTGACACTTTTTGAAGCTCTTCATATTTTTCACACTTTTTCAGGCTCTTCATGTTTTTGAACATCGTTTCATGGTCCTCCTTTTATTCAGACCGTTTCATGCTCCTCATATTTTTGACACCTTTTGAACCTCTTCATATTTTTCACACCTATTCAGGGTCTTCATATTTTTCAACACCGCTTCATGCTCCTCCTATTTTTCAGACCGTTTCATGCTCCTCATATTTTTGACACGTTTTGAAGCTCTTCATTTATTTCACACCTTTTCAGGCTCTTCATGTTTTTCAACATCGCTTCATGCTCCTCGTATTTTTCAGACCGTTTCATGCTTCTCAAATTTTTGACACCTTTTGAAGCTCTTCATATTTTTCACACCTTTTCATGTTCTTCATTTTTGTCAACAAAGCTTCATGCTCCTCTTATTTTTCAAACCGTTTCATGCTCCTCATCTTTTACACACCTGTTGAAGCTCTTCATATTTTTCACACCATTTCAGGCTCTTCTTGTTTTTCAACACCATTTCAAGCTCCTCCTATTTTTCAGAACGTTTCATGCTCCTCATATTTCTGACACCTTTGGAAGCTCTTCATATATTTCACACCTTTTCAGGCTCTTCATGTTTTTGAACACCGCTTCATGCTCCTCCTATTTTTCACACCTTTTGAAGATCTTCATATATTTCACACCTTTTCAAGCTCTTCATGTTTTTGAACACCGCTTCATGCTCCTCATATTTTTCACACCTTTTAAAGCTCTTAATATTTTTCACACATTTTCAGGCTCTTCATGTTTTTGAACACCGTTTAATGCTCCTCCTATTTTTCAGACCGTTTCATGTTCCTCATATTTTTCACACCTTTTGAAGCTCTTCATATATTTCTCACCTTTTCCTGTTCTTCAGGTTTTTCAACACCGTTTCATGCTCCTCCTATTTTTCAGACCGTTTCATGCTCCCCATATTTCTGACACATTTTGAAGCTCTTCATATATTTCACACCTTTTCAGACTCTTCATGTTTTTCAACATCGCTTCATCCTCCTCCTATTTTTCAGACCGTTTCATGCTCCTCATATTTTTGACACCTTTTGAAGCTCTTCATATTTTTCACACCTTTTGAAGCTCTTCATATTTTTCACAAGTTTTAAGGCTGTTCATGTTTTTCAACACCGTTTCATGCTCCTCCTATTTTTCAGACCGTTTCATGCTCCTCATATTTCTGACACCTTTTGAAGCTCTCCATATTTTTCACACCTTTTCATGCTCTTCATGTTTTTCAATACCACTTCATGCTCCTCCTATTTTTCAGACCTTTTCATGCTCCTCATATTTTTCACACCTTTTCATGCTCTTCTTGTTTTTCAACACAGTTTCATGCTCCTCATATTTTTGACACCTTTTGAATCCCTTCATTTTATTCAAACCTTTTCAGGCTCTTCATGATTTTCAACACCGCTTCATGCTCCTCATATTTTTGAGACCGTTTCATGCTCCTAATATTGTTCACACCTTTTCAAGATCTTCATGTTATTCAACACCGCTTCATGCTCTTCCTATTTTTCAGACCGTTTCATGCTCCTCATATTTTTCACACCTTTTGTAGCTCTTCATATTTTTCACACCTTTTCAGGCTCTTCATCTTTTTCAACACCGTTTCATGCTCCTCATATTTTTCAGACCGTTTCATTCTCCTGATATTTATGTCAATTTTTGAAACTCTTCATTTTCTTCACACCTTTTCATGCTCTTCATGTTTTTGAACACTGCTTCATGCTCCTCCTATGTTTCAGACCGTTTCATGCTCCTCATATTTTTGAAACCTTTTGAAGTTCTTCATATATTTCACACCTTTTCAGGCTCTTCATGTTTTTAAACACCTCTTCATTCTTCTCCTGTTTTTCAGACCATTTCATGCTCCTCATATTTTTCACACTTTTTGAAGCTCTTCATATTTTTCACACTTTTTGAAGCTCTTCATACATTTCACACCTGTCAGGCTCTTCATGTTTTTGAACACCGCTTCCTGCTCCACCTATTTTTCAGATCGTTTCATGCTCCTCATATTTTTCACACCTTTTCAGGCTCTTCATGTTTTTAAACACCTCTTCATTCTTCTCCTGTTTTTCAGACCATTTCATGCTCCTCATATTTTTCACACTTTTTGAAGCTCTTCATATTTTTCACACTTTTAGAAGCTCTTCATACTTTTCACACCTGTCAGGCTCTTCATGTTTTTGAACACCGCTTCCTGCTCCACCTATTTTTCAGATCGTTTCATGCTCCTCATATTTTTCACACTTTTTGAAGCTCTTCATATTTTTCACACTTTTTCAGGCTCTTCATGTTTTTGAACATCGTTTCATGCTCCTCCTTTTATTCAGACCGTTTCATGCTCCTCATATTTTTGACACCTTTTGAACCTCTTCATATTATTCACACCTATTCAGGGTCTTCATATTTTTCAACACCGCTTCATGCTCCTCCTATTTTTCAGAACGTTTCATGCTCCTCATATTTTTGACACGTTTTGAAGCTCTTCATTTATTTCACACCTTTTCAGGCTCTTCATGTTTTTCAACATCGCTTCATGCTCCTCTTATTTTTCAAACCGTTTCATGCTCCTCATCTTTTACACACCTGTTGAAACTCTTCATATTTTTCACACCATTTCAGGCTCTTCTTGTTTTTCAACACCATTTCATGCTCCTCCTATTTTTCAGACTGTTTCATGCTCCTCATATTTCTGACACCTTTGGAAGCTCTTCATATATTTCACAACTTTTCAGGCTCTTCATGTTTTTGAACACCGCTTCATGCTCCTCCTATTTTTCACACCTTTTGAAGATCTTCATATATTTCACACCTCTTCAAGCTCTTCATGTTTTTGAACACCGCTTCATGCTCCTCATATTTTTCACACCTTTTAAAGCTCTTAATATTTTTCACACTTTTTCAGGCTCTTCATGTTTTTGAACACCGTTTCATGCTCCTCCTATTTTTCAGACCGTTTCATGCTCCTCATATTTCTGACACATTTTGAAGCTCTTCATATATTTCACACCTTTTCAGAATCTTCATGTTTTTCAACATCGCTTCATCCTCCCACTATTTTTCAGACCGTTTCATGCTCCTCATATGTTTGAAACCTTTTGAATCCCTTCATTTTATTCACACCTTTTCAAGCTCTTCATGATTTTCAACACCGCTTCATGCTCCTCATATTTTTGAGACCGTTTCATGCTCCTAATATTGTTCACACCTTTTCAAGATCTTCATGTTATTCAACACCGCTTCATGCTCTTCCTATTTTTCAGACCGTTTCATGCTCCTCATATTTTTCACACCTTTTGAAGCTCTTCATATTTTTCACACCTTTTCAGGCTCTTCATCTTTTTCAACACCGTTTCATGCTCCTCATATTTTTCAGACCGTTTCCTTCTCCTCATATTTATGTCAATTTTTGAAACTCTTCATTTTCTTCACACCTTTTCATGCTCTTCATGTTTTTGAACACTGCTTCATGCTCCTCCTATGTTTCAGACCGTTTCATGCTCCTCATATTTTTGAAACCTTTTGAAGTTCTTCATATATTTCACACCTTTTCAGGCTCTTCATGTTTTTAAACACCTCTTCATTCTTCTCCTGTTTTTCAGACCATTTCATGCTCCTCATATTTTTCACACTTTTTGAAGCTCTTCATACTTTTCACACCTGTCAGGCTCTTCATGTTTTTGAACACCGCTTCCTGCTCCACCTATTTTTCAGATCGTTTCATGCTCCTCATATTTTTCACACTTTTTGAAGCTCTTCATATTTTTCACACCTTTTCAGGCTCTTCATGTTTTTAAACACCTCTTCATTCTTCTCCTGTTTTTCAGACCATTTCATGCTCCTCTTATTTTTCACACTTTTTGAAGCTCTTCATATTTTTCACACTTTTTGAAGCTCTTCATACTTTTCACACCTGTCAGGCTCTTCATGTTTTTGAACACCGCTTCCTGCTCCACCTATTTTTCAGATCGTTTCATGCTCCTCATATTTTTCACACTTTTTGAAGCTCTTCATATTTTTCACACTTTTTCAGGCTCTTCATGTTTTTGAACATCGTTTCATGCTCCTCCTTTTATTCAGACCGTTTCATGCTCCTCATATTTTTGACACCTTTTGAAACTCTTCATATTTTTCACACCTTTTCATGTTCTTCATTTTCGTCAACAAAGCTTCATGCTCCTCTTATTTTTCAAACCGTTTCATGCTCCTCATCTTTTACACACCTGTTGAAACTCTTCATATTTTTCACACCATTTCAGGCTCTTCTTGTTTTTCAACACCATTTCAAGCTCCTCCTATTTTTCAGACTGTTTCATGCTCCTCATATTTCTGACACCTTTGGAAGCTCTTCATATATTTCACAACTTTTCAGGCTCTTCATGTTTTTGAACACCGCTTCATGCTCCTCCTATTTTTCACACCTTTTGAAGATCTTCATATATTTCACACCTCTTCAAGCTCTTCATGTTTTTGAACACCGCTTCATGCTCCTCATATTTTTCACACCTTTTAAAGCTCTTAATATTTTTCACACATTTTCTGGCTCTTCATGTTTTTGAACACCGTTTCATGCTCCTCCTATTTTTCAGACCGTTTCATGCTCCTCATATGTCTGACACATTTTCAAGCTCTTCATATATTTCACACCTTTTCAGAATCTTCATGTTTTTCAACATCGCTTCATCCTCCCACTATTTTTCAGACCGTTTCATGCTCCTCATATTTTTGAGACCTTTTGAAGCTCTTCATATTTTTCACACCTTTTGAAGCTCTTCATATTTTACACATATTTTCACCCTCTTCATGTTTTTCAACACCTTTTCATGCTCCTCCTTTTTTTGGACCATTTCATTCTCTTCATATTTTTGACATTTTTTGAAGCTTTTCATATTTTTCACACCTTTTCAGGCTCTTCATCTTTTTCAACACCGTTTCATGCTCCTCATATTTTTCAGACCGTTTCATTCTCCTCATATTTATGTCAACTTTTGAAACTCTTCATTTTCTTCACACCTTTTCATGCTCTTCATGTTTTTGAACACTGCTTCATGCTCCTCCTATGTTTCAGACCGTTTCATGCTCCTCATATTTTTGAAACCTTTTCAAGTTCTTCATATATTTCACACCTTTTCAGGCTCTTCATGTTTTTGAACATCGTTTCATGCTCCTCCTTTTATTCAGACCGTTTCATGCTCCTCATATTTTTGAAACCTTTTGAAGTTCTTCATATATTCCACACCTTTTCAGGCTCTTCATGTTTTTAAACACCTCTTCATTCTTCTCCTGTTTTTCAGACCATTTCATGCTCCTCATATTTTTCACACTTTTTGAAGCTCTTCATATTTTTCACACGTTTTGAAGCTCTTCATACTTTTCACACCTGTCAGGCTCTTCATGTTTTTGAACACCGCTTCCTGCTCCACCTATTTTTCAGATCGTTTCATGCTCCTCATATTTTTCACACTTTTTGAAGCTCTTCATATTTTTCACACTTTTTCAGGCTCTTCATGTTTTTGAACATCGTTTCATGCTCCTCCTTTTATTCAGACCGTTTCATGCTCCTCATATTTTTGACACCTTTTGAAACTCTTCATATTTTTCACACCTTTTCATGTTCTTCATTTTCGTCAACAAAGCTTCATGCTCCTCTTATTTTTCAAACCGTTTCATGCTCCTCATCTTTTACACACCTGTTGAAACTCTTCATATTTTTCACACCATTTCAGGCTCTTCTTGTTTTTCAACACCATTTCAAGCTCCTCCTATTTTTCAGACTGTTTCATGCTCCTCATATTTCTGACACCTTTGGAAGCTCTTCATATATTTCACAACTTTTCAGGCTCTTCATGTTTTTGAACACCGCTTCATGCTCCTCCTATTTTTCACACCTTTTGAAGATCTTCATATATTTCACACCTCTTCAAGCTCTTCATGTTTTTGAACACCGCTTCATGCTCCTCATATTTTTCACACCTTTTAAAGCTCTTAATATTTTTCACACATTTTCTGGCTCTTCATGTTTTTGAACACCGTTTCATGCTCCTCCTATTTTTCAGACCGTTTCATGCTCCTCATATTTCTGACACATTTTCAAGCTCTTCATATATTTCACACCTTTTCAGAATCTTCATGTTTTTCAACATCGCTTCATCCTCCCACTATTTTTCAGACCGTTTCATGCTCCTCATATTTCTGACACATTTTCAAGCTCTTCATATATTTCACAACTTTTCAGGCTCTTCATGTTTTTGAACACCGCTTCATGCTCCTCATATTTTTCACACCTTTTAAAGCTCTTCATATTTTTCACACCTATTCAGGGTCTTCATATTTTTTAACACCGCTTCATGCTCCTCCTATTTTTCAGAACGTTTCATGCTCCTCATATTTTTGACACGTTTTGAAGCTCTTCATTTATTTCACACCTTTTCAGGCTCTTCATGTTTCTCAACATCGCTTCATGCTCCTCGTATTTTTCAGACCGTTTCATGCTTCTCAAATTTTTGACACCTTTTGAAGCTCTTCATATTTTTCACACCTTTTCATGTTCTTCATTTTTGTCAACAAAGCTTCATGCTCCTCTAATTTTTCAAACCGTTTCATGCTCCTCATCTTTTACACACCTGTTGAAGCTCTTCATATTTTTCACACCTTTTGAAGCTCTTCATATTTTTCACACGTTTTAAGGCTGTTCATGTTTTTCAACACCGTTTCATGCTCCTCCTATTTTTCAGACCCTTTCATGCTCCTCATATTTCTGACACCTTTTGAAGCTCTCCATATTTTTCACATATTTTCAGGCTCTTCATGCTTTTCAACACCGATTCATGCTCCTCCTATTTTGAGACTGTTTCATAATCCTCTTATTTTTGACACCTTTAGAAGCTCTTAATATATTTCACACATTTTAAGGCTCTTCATGTTTTTGAACAATGCTTCATGCTCCTCCTATATTTCACACCTTTTGAAGCTCTTCATATATTTCACACCTTTTCAGACTCTTCCTGTTTTTCAACATCGCTTCATACTCCTCCTATTTTTCAGACCGTTTCATGCTCCTCATATATTTGACACCTTTTGAAGCTCTTCATATTTTTCACACCTTTTGAAGCTCTTCATATTTTTCACACCTTTTGAAGCTCTTCATATTTTACACATATTTTCACCCTCTTCATGTTTTCAACACCTTTTCATGCTCCTCCTATTTTTCGGACCATTTCATTCTCTTCATATTTTTGACACTTTTTGAAGCTCTTCATATTTTTCACACCTTTTCAGGCTCTTCATCTTTTTCAACACCGTTTCATGCTCCTCATATTTTTCAGACCGTTTCATTCTCCTCATATTTATGTCAACTTTTGAAACTCTTCATTTTCTTCACACCTTTTCATGCTCTTCATGTTTTTGAACACTGCTTCATGCTCCTCCTATGTTTCAGACCATTTCATGCTCCTCATATTTTTGAAACCTTTTGAAGTTCTTCATATATTTCACACCTTTTCAGGCTCTTCATGTTTTTAAACACCTC
Source organism: Dama dama (assembly GCF_033118175.1). Classification (NCBI taxonomy): domain Eukaryota; kingdom Metazoa; phylum Chordata; class Mammalia; order Artiodactyla; family Cervidae; genus Dama; species Dama dama. The sequence continues at coordinate 3,617,679 of NC_083683.1, read as the reverse complement.
TTCATTCTTCTCCTGTTTTTCAGACCATTTCATGCTCCTCATATTTTTCACACTTTTTGAAGCTCTTCATATTTTTCACACTTTTTGAAGCTCTTCATACTTTTCACACCTGTCAGGCTCTTCATGTTTTTGAACACCGCTTCCTGCTCCACCTATTTGTCAGATCGTTTCATGCTCCTCATATTTTTCACACTTTTTGAAGCTCTTCATATTTTTCACACTTTTTCAGGCTCTTCATGTTTTAGAACATCGTTTCATGGTCCTCCTTTTATTCAGACCGTTTCATGCTCCTCATATTTTTGACACCTTTTGAACCTCTTCATATTTTTCACACCTATTCAGGGTCTTCATATTTTTCAACACCGCTTCATGCTCCTCCTATTTTTCAGACCGTTTCATGCTCCTCATATTTTTGACACGTTTTGAAGCTCTTCATTTATTTCACACCTTTTCAGGCTCTTCATGTTTTTCAACATCGCTTCATGCTCCTCGTATTTTTCAGACCGTTTCATGCTTCTCAAATTTTTGACACCTTTTGAAGCTCTTCATATTTTTCACACCTTTTCATGTTCTTCATTTTTGTCAACAAAGCTTCATGCTCCTCTTATTTTTCAAACCGTTTCATGCTCCTCATCTTTTACACACCTGTTGAAGCTCTTCATATTTTTCACACCATTTCAGGCTCTTCTTGTTTTTCAACACCATTTCAAGCTCCTCCTATTTTTCAGAACGTTTCATGCTCCTCATATTTCTGACACCTTTGGAAGCTCTTCATATATTTCACACCTTTTCAGGCTCTTCATGTTTTTGAACACCGCTTCATGCTCCTCCTATTTTTCACACCTTTTGAAGATCTTCATATATTTCACACCTTTTCAAGCTCTTCATGTTTTTGAACACCGCTTCATGCTCCTCATATTTTTCACACCTTTTAAAGCTCTTAATATTTTTCACACATTTTCAGGCTCTTCATGTTTTTGAACACCGTTTAATGCTCCTCCTATTTTTCAGACCGTTTCATGTTCCTCATATTTTTCACACCTTTTGAAGCTCTTCATATATTTCTCACCTTTTCCTGTTCTTCAGGTTTTTCAACACCGTTTCATGCTCCTCCTATTTTTCAGACCGTTTCATGCTCCTCATATTTTTGAAACCTTTTGAAGTTCTTCATATATTTCACACCTTTTCAGGCTCTTCATGTTTTTAAACACCTCTTCATTCTTCTCCTGTTTTTCAGACCATTTCATGCTCCTCATATTTTTCACACTTTTTGAAGCTCTTCATATTTTTCACACTTTTTGAAGCTCTTCATACTTTTCACACCTGTCAGGCTCTTCATGTTTTTGAACACCGCTTCCTGCTCCACCTATTTTTCAGATCGTTTCATGCTCCTCATATTTTTCACACTTTTTGAAGCTCTTCATATTTTTCACACTTTTTCAGGCTCTTCATGTTTTTGAACATCGTTTCATGCTCCTCCTTTTATTCAGACCGTTTCATGCTCCTCATATTTTTGACACGTTTTGAAGCTCTTCATTTATTTCACACCTTTGCAGGCTCTTCATGTTTTTCAACATCGCTTCATGCTCCTCGTATTTTTCAGACCGTTTCATGCTTCTCAAATTTTTGACACCTTTTGAAGCTCTTCACATTTTTCACACCTTTTCATGTTCTTCATTTTTGTCAACAAAGCTTCATGCTCCTCCTATTTTTCAAACCATTTCATGCTCCTCACCTTTACACACCTGTTGAAGCTCTTCATATTTTTCACACCTATTCAGGGTCTTCATATTTTTCAACACCGCTTCATGCTCCTCCTATTTTTCAGACCCTTTCATGCTCCTCGTATTTCTGACACCTTTTGAAGCTCTCCATATTTTTCACATATTTTCAGGCTCTTCATGCTTTTCAACACCATTTCATGCTCCTCCTATTTTGAGACTGTTTCATGCTCCTCTTATTTTTGACACCTTTAGAAGCTCTTAATATATTTCACACCTTTTAAGGCTCTTCATGTTTTTGAACAACGCTTCATGCTCCTCCTATATTTCACACCTTTTGAAGCTCTTCATATATTTCACACCTTTTCAGACTCTTCATGTTTTTCAACATCGCTTCATACTCCTCCTATTTTTCAGACCGTTTCATGCTCCTCATATATTTGACATCTTTTGAAGCTCTTCATATTTTTCACACCTTTTGAAGCTCTTCATATTTTTCACACCTTTTGAAGCTCTTCATATTTTACACATATTTTCACCCTCTTCATGTTTTTCAACACCTTTTCATGCTCCTCCTATTTTTCGGACCGTTTCATTCTCTTCATATTTTTGACACTTTTTGAAGCTCTTCATATTTTTCACACCTGTTCAGGCTCTTCATCTTTTTCAACACCGTTTCATGCTCCTCATATTTTTCAGACCGTTTCATTCTCCTCATATTTATGTCAACTTTTGAAACTCTTCATTTTCTTCACACCTTTTCATGCTCTTCATGTTTTTGAACACTGCTTCATGCTCCTCCTATGTTTCAGACCGTTTCATGCTCCTCATATTTTTGAAACCTTTTGAAGTTCTTCATATATTTCACACCTTTTCAGGCTCTTCATATTTTTAAACACCTCTTCATTCTTCTCCTGTTTTTCAGACCATTTCATGCTCCTCATATTTTTCACACTTTTTGAAGCTCTTCATATTTTTCACACTTTTTGAAGCTCTTCATACTTTTCACTCCTGTCAGGCTCTTCATGTTTTTGAACATCACTTCCTGCTCCACCTATTTTTCAGATCGTTTCATGCTCCTCATATTTTTCACACTTTTTGAAGCTCTTCATATTTTTCACACTTTTTCAGGCTCTTCATGTTTTTGAACATCGTTTCATGCTCCTCCTTTTATTCAGACCGTTTCATGCTCCTCATATTTTTGAAACCTTTTGAAGTTCTTCATATATTTCACACCTTTTCAGGCTCTTCATGTTTTTAAACACCTCTTCATTCTTCTCCTGTTTTTCAGACCATTTCATGCTCCTCATATTTTTCACACTTTTTGAAGCTCTTCATATTTTTCACACTTTTTGAAGCTCTTCATACTTTTCACACCTGTCAGGCTCTTCATGTTTTTGAACACCGCTTCCTGCTCCACCTATTTTTCAGATCGTTTCATGCTCCTCATATTTTTCACACTTTTTGAAGCTCTTCATATTTTTCACACTTTTTCAGGCTCTTCATGTTTTTGAACATCGTTTCATGCTCCTCCTTTTATTCAGACCGTTTCATGCTCCTCATATTTTTGACACGTTTTGAAGCTCTTCATTTATTTCACACCTTTTCAGGCTCTTCATGTTTTTCAACATCGCTTCATGCTCCTCGTATTTTTCAGACCGTTTCATGCTTCTCAAATTTTTGACACCTTTTGAAGCTCTTCACATTTTTCACACCTTTTCATGTTCTTCATTTTTGTCAACAAAGCTTCATGCTCCTCCTATTTTTCAAACCATTTCATGCTCCTCACCTTTACACACCTGTTGAAGCTCTTCATATTTTTCACACCTATTCAGGGTCTTCATATTTTTCAACACCGCTTCATGCTACTCCTATTTTTCAGACCGTTTCATTCTCCTCATATTTATGTCAACTTTTGAAACTCTTCATTTTCTTCACACCTTTTCATGCTCTTCATGTTTTTGAACACTGCTTCATGCTCCTCCTATGTTTCAGACCGTTTCATGCTCCTCATGTTTTTGAAACCTTTTCAAGTTCTTCATATATTTCACACCTTTTCAGGCTCTTCATGTTTTTGAACATCGTTTCATGCTCCTCCTTTTATTCAGACCGTTTCATGCTCCTCATATTTTTGAAACCTTTTGAAGTTCTTCATATATTCCACACCTTTTCAGGCTCTTCATGTTTTTAAACACCTCTTCATTCTTCTCCTGTTTTTCAGACCATTTCATGCTCCTCATATTTTTCACACTTTTTGAAGCTCTTCATATTTTTCACACGTTTTGAAGCTCTTCATACTTTTCACACCTGTCAGGCTCTTCATGTTTTTGAACACCGCTTCCTGCTCCACCTATTTTTCAGATCGTTTCATGCTCCTCATATTTTTCACACTTTTTGAAGCTCTTCATATTTTTCACACTTTTTCAGGCTCTTCATGTTTTTGAACATCGTTTCATGCTCCTCCTTTTATTCAGACCGTTTCATGCTCCTCATATTTTTGACACCTTTTGAAACTCTTCATATTTTTCACACCTTTTCATGTTCTTCATTTTCGTCAACAAAGCTTCATGCTCCTCTTATTTTTCAAACCGTTTCATGCTCCTCATCTTTTACACACCTGTTGAAACTCTTCATATTTTTCACACCATTTCAGGCTCTTCTTGTTTTTCAACACCATTTCAAGCTCCTCCTATTTTTCAGACTGTTTCATGCTCCTCATATTTCTGACACCTTTGGAAGCTCTTCATATATTTCACAACTTTTCAGGCTCTTCATGTTTTTGAACACCGCTTCATGCTCCTCCTATTTTTCACACCTTTTGAAGATCTTCATATATTTCACACCTCTTCAAGCTCTTCATGTTTTTGAACACCGCTTCATGCTCCTCATATTTTTCACACCTTTTAAAGCTCTTAATATTTTTCACACATTTTCTGGCTCTTCATGTTTTTGAACACCGTTTCATGCTCCTCCTATTTTTCAGACCGTTTCATGCTCCTCATATTTCTGACACATTTTCAAGCTCTTCATATATTTCACACCTTTTCAGAATCTTCATGTTTTTCAACATCGCTTCATCCTCCCACTATTTTTCAGACCGTTTCATGCTCCTCATATTTCTGACACATTTTCAAGCTCTTCATATATTTCACAACTTTTCAGGCTCTTCATGTTTTTGAACACCGCTTCATGCTCCTCATATTTTTCACACCTTTTAAAGCTCTTCATATTTTTCACACCTATTCAGGGTCTTCATATTTTTTAACACCGCTTCATGCTCCTCCTATTTTTCAGAACGTTTCATGCTCCTCATATTTTTGACACGTTTTGAAGCTCTTCATTTATTTCACACCTTTTCAGGCTCTTCATGTTTCTCAACATCGCTTCATGCTCCTCGTATTTTTCAGACCGTTTCATGCTTCTCAAATTTTTGACACCTTTTGAAGCTCTTCATATTTTTCACACCTTTTCATGTTCTTCATTTTTGTCAACAAAGCTTCATGCTCCTCTAATTTTTCAAACCGTTTCATGCTCCTCATCTTTTACACACCTGTTGAAGCTCTTCATATTTTTCACACCTTTTGAAGCTCTTCATATTTTTCACACGTTTTAAGGCTGTTCATGTTTTTCAACACCGTTTCATGCTCCTCCTATTTTTCAGACCCTTTCATGCTCCTCATATTTCTGACACCTTTTGAAGCTCTCCATATTTTTCACATATTTTCAGGCTCTTCATGCTTTTCAACACCGATTCATGCTCCTCCTATTTTGAGACTGTTTCATAATCCTCTTATTTTTGACACCTTTAGAAGCTCTTAATATATTTCACACATTTTAAGGCTCTTCATGTTTTTGAACAATGCTTCATGCTCCTCCTATATTTCACACCTTTTGAAGCTCTTCATATATTTCACACCTTTTCAGACTCTTCCTGTTTTTCAACATCGCTTCATACTCCTCCTATTTTTCAGACCGTTTCATGCTCCTCATATATTTGACACCTTTTGAAGCTCTTCATATTTTTCACACCTTTTGAAGCTCTTCATATTTTTCACACCTTTTGAAGCTCTTCATATTTTACACATATTTTCACCCTCTTCATGTTTTCAACACCTTTTCATGCTCCTCCTATTTTTCGGACCATTTCATTCTCTTCATATTTTTGACACTTTTTGAAGCTCTTCATATTTTTCACACCTTTTCAGGCTCTTCATCTTTTTCAACACCGTTTCATGCTCCTCATATTTTTCAGACCGTTTCATTCTCCTCATATTTATGTCAACTTTTGAAACTCTTCATTTTCTTCACACCTTTTCATGCTCTTCATGTTTTTGAACACTGCTTCATGCTCCTCCTATGTTTCAGACCATTTCATGCTCCTCATATTTTTGAAACCTTTTGAAGTTCTTCATATATTTCACACCTTTTCAGGCTCTTCATGTTTTTAAACACCTCTTCATTCTTCTCCTGTTTTTCAGACCATTTCATGCTCCTCATATTTTTCACACTTTTTGAAGCTCTTCATATTTTTCACACTTTTTGAAGCTCTTCATACTTTTCACACCTGTCAGGCTCTTCATGTTTTTGAACACCGCTTCCTGCTCCACCTATTTGTCAGATCGTTTCATGCTCCTCATATTTTTCACACTTTTTGAAGCTCTTCATATTTTTCACACTTTTTCAGGCTCTTCATGTTTTAGAACATCGTTTCATGGTCCTCCTTTTATTCAGACCGTTTCATGCTCCTCATATTTTTGACACCTTTTGAACCTCTTCATATTTTTCACACCTATTCAGGGTCTTCATATTTTTCAACACCGCTTCATGCTCCTCCTTTTTTTCAGACCGTTTCATGCTCCTCATATTTTTGACACGTTTTGAAGCTCTTCATTTATTTCACACCTTTTCAGGCTCTTCATGTTTTTCAACATCGCTTCATGCTCCTCGTATTTTTCAGACCGTTTCATGCTTCTCAAATTTTTGACACCTTTTGAAGCTCTTCATATTTTTCACACCTTTTCATGTTCTTCATTTTTGTCAACAAAGCTTCATGCTCCTCTTATTTTTCAAACCGTTTCATGCTCCTCATCTTTTACACACCTGTTGAAGCTCTTCATATTTTTCACACCATTTCAGGCTCTTCTTGTTTTTCAACACCATTTCAAGCTCCTCCTATTTTTCAGAACGTTTCATGCTCCTCATATTTCTGACACCTTTGGAAGCTCTTCATATATTTCACACCTTTTCAGGCTCTTCATGTTTTTGAACACCGCTTCATGCTCCTCCTATTTTTCACACCTTTTGAAGATCTTCATATATTTCACACCTTTTCAAGCTCTTCATGTTTTTGAACACCGCTTCATGCTCCTCATATTTTTCACACCTTTTAAAGCTCTTAATATTTTTCACACATTTTCAGGCTCTTCATGTTTTTGAACACCGTTTAATGCTCCTCCTATTTTTCAGACCGTTTCATGTTCCTCATATTTTTCACACCTTTTGAAGCTCTTCATATATTTCTCACCTTTTCCTGTTCTTCAGGTTTTTCAACACCGTTTCATGCTCCTCCTATTTTTCAGACCGTTTCATGCTCCTCATATTTTTGAAACCTTTTGAAGTTCTTCATATATTTCACACCTTTTCAGGCTCTTCATGTTTTTAAACACCTCTTCATTCTTCTCCTGTTTTTCAGACCATTTCATGCTCCTCATATTTTTCACACTTTTTGAAGCTCTTCATATTTTTCACACTTTTTGAAGCTCTTCATACTTTTCACACCTGTCAGGCTCTTCATGTTTTTGAACACCGCTTCCTGCTCCACCTATTTTTCAGATCGTTTCATGCTCCTCATATTTTTCACACTTTTTGAAGCTCTTCATATTTTTCACACTTTTTCAGGCTCTTCATGTTTTTGAACATCGTTTCATGCTCCTCCTTTTATTCAGACCGTTTCATGCTCCTCATATTTTTGACACGTTTTGAAGCTCTTCATTTATTTCACACCTTTGCAGGCTCTTCATGTTTTTCAACATCGCTTCATGCTCCTCGTATTTTTCAGACCGTTTCATGCTTCTCAAATTTTTGACACCTTTTGAAGCTCTTCACATTTTTCACACCTTTTCATGTTCTTCATTTTTGTCAACAAAGCTTCATGCTCCTCCTATTTTTCAAACCATTTCATGCTCCTCACCTTTACACACCTGTTGAAGCTCTTCATATTTTTCACACCTATTCAGGGTCTTCATATTTTTCAACACCGCTTCATGCTCCTCCTATTTTTCAGACCCTTTCATGCTCCTCGTATTTCTGACACCTTTTGAAGCTCTCCATATTTTTCACATATTTTCAGGCTCTTCATGCTTTTCAACACCATTTCATGCTCCTCCTATTTTGAGACTGTTTCATGCTCCTCTTATTTTTGACACCTTTAGAAGCTCTTAATATATTTCACACCTTTTAAGGCTCTTCATGTTTTTGAACAACGCTTCATGCTCCTCCTATATTTCACACCTTTTGAAGCTCTTCATATATTTCACACCTTTTCAGACTCTTCATGTTTTTCAACATCGCTTCATACTCCTCCTATTTTTCAGACCGTTTCATGCTCCTCATATATTTGACATCTTTTGAAGCTCTTCATATTTTTCACACCTTTTGAAGCTCTTCATATTTTTCACACCTTTTGAAGCTCTTCATATTTTACACATATTTTCACCCTCTTCATGTTTTTCAACACCTTTTCATGCTCCTCCTATTTTTCGGACCGTTTCATTCTCTTCATATTTTTGACACTTTTTGAAGCTCTTCATATTTTTCACACCTGTTCAGGCTCTTCATCTTTTTCAACACCGTTTCATGCTCCTCATATTTTTCAGACCGTTTCATTCTCCTCATATTTATGTCAACTTTTGAAACTCTTCATTTTCTTCACACCTTTTCATGCTCTTCATGTTTTTGAACACTGCTTCATGCTCCTCCTATGTTTCAGACCGTTTCATGCTCCTCATATTTTTGAAACCTTTTGAAGTTCTTCATATATTTCACACCTTTTCAGGCTCTTCATATTTTTAAACACCTCTTCATTCTTCTCCTGTTTTTCAGACCATTTCATGCTCCTCATATTTTTCACACTTTTTGAAGCTCTTCATATTTTTCACACTTTTTGAAGCTCTTCATACTTTTCACACCTGTCAGGCTCTTCATGTTTTTGAACATCACTTCCTGCTCCACCTATTTTTCAGATCGTTTCATGCTCCTCATATTTTTCACACTTTTTGAAGCTCTTCATATTTTTCACACTTTTTCAGGCTCTTCATGTTTTTGAACATCGTTTCATGCTCCTCCTTTTATTCAGACCGTTTCATGCTCCTCATATTTTTGAAACCTTTTGAAGTTCTTCATATATTTCACACCTTTTCAGGCTCTTCATGTTTTTAAACACCTCTTCATTCTTCTCCTGTTTTTCAGACCATTTCATGCTCCTCATATTTTTCACACTTTTTGAAGCTCTTCATATTTTTCACACTTTTTGAAGCTCTTCATACTTTTCACACCTGTCAGGCTCTTCATGTTTTTGAACACCGCTTCCTGCTCCACCTATTTTTCAGATCGTTTCATGCTCCTCATATTTTTCACACTTTTTGAAGCTCTTCATATTTTTCACACTTTTTCAGGCTCTTCATGTTTTTGAACATCGTTTCATGCTCCTCCTTTTATTCAGACCGTTTCATGCTCCTCATATTTTTGACACGTTTTGAAGCTCTTCATTTATTTCACACCTTTTCAGGCTCTTCATGTTTTTCAACATCGCTTCATGCTCCTCGTATTTTTCAGACCGTTTCATGCTTCTCAAATTTTTGACACCTTTTGAAGCTCTTCACATTTTTCACACCTTTTCATGTTCTTCATTTTTGTCAACAAAGCTTCATGCTCCTCCTATTTTTCAAACCATTTCATGCTCCTCACCTTTACACACCTGTTGAAGCTCTTCATATTTTTCACACCTATTCAGGGTCTTCATATTTTTCAACACCGCTTCATGCTACTCCTATTTTTCAGACCCTTTCATGCTCCTCGTATTTCTGACACCTTTTGAAGCTCCATATTTTTCACATATTTTCAGGCTCTTCATGCTTTTCAACACCGTTTCATGCTCCTCCTATTTTGAGACTGTTTCATGCTCCTCTTTTTTTTGACACCTTTAGAAGCTCTTAATATATTTCACACCTTTTAAGGCTCTTCATGTTTTTGAACAACGCTTCATGCTCCTCCTATATTTCACACCTTTTGAAGCTCTTCATATATTTCACACCTTTTCAGACTCTTCATGTTTTTCAACATCGCTTCATACTCCTCCTATTTTTCAGACCGTTTCATGCTCCTCATATATTTGACACCTTTTGAAGCTCTTCATATTTTTCACACCTTTTGAAGCTCTTCATATTTTTCACACCTTTTGAAGCTCTTCATATTTTACACATATTTTCACCCTCTTCATGTTTTTCAACACCTTTTCATGCTCCTCCTATTTTTCGGACCGTTTCATTCTCTTCATATTTTTGACACTTTTTGAAGCTCTTCATATTTTTCACACCTGTTCAGGCTCTTCATCTTTTTCAACACCGTTTCATGCTCCTCCTATTTTTCAGACCGTTTCATTCTCCTCATATTTATGTCAACTTTTGAAACTCTTCATTTTCTTCACACCTTTTCATGCTCTTCATGTTTTTGAACACTGCTTCATGCTCCTCCTATGTTTCAGACCGTTTCATGCTCCTCATATTTTTGAAACCTTTTGAAGTTCTTCATATATTTCACACCTTTTCAGGCTCTTCATATTTTTAAACACCACTTCATTCTTCTCCTGTTTTTCAGACCATTTCATGCTCCTCATATTTTTCACACTTTTTGAAGCTCTTCATATTTTTCACACTTTTTGAAGCTCTTCATACTTTTCACACCTGTCAGGCTCTTCATGTTTTTGAACACCGCTTCCTGCTCCACCTATTTTTCAAATCGTTTCATGCTCCTCGTATTTTTCACACTTTTTGAAGCTCTTCACATTTATCACACTTTTTCAGGCTCTTCATGTTTTTGAACATCGTTTCTTGCTCCTCCTTTTATTCAGACCGTTTCATGCTCCTCATATTTTTGACACTTTTTGAACCTCTTCATATTTTTCACACCTATTCAGGGTCTTCATATTTTTCAACACCGCTTCATGCTCCTCCTATTTTTCAGACCGTTTCATGCTCCTCATATTTTTGACACGTTTTGAAGCTCTTCATTTATTTCACACCTTTTCAGGCTCTTCATGTTTTTCAACATCGCTTCATGCTCCTCGTATTTTTCAGACCGTTTCATGCTTCTCAAATTTTTGACACCTTTTGAAGCTCTTCATATTTTTCACACCTTTTCATGTTCTTCATTTTTGTCAACAAAGCTTCCTGCTCCTCCTATTTTTCAGACCGTTTCATGCTCCTCATCTTTTACACACCTGTTGAAGCTCTTCATATTTTTCACACCATTTCAGGCTCTTCTTGTTTTTCAACACCGTTTAATGCTCCTCCTATTTTTCAGACCGTTTCATGCTCCTCATATTTCTGACACCTTTTGAAGCTCTTCATATATTTTACACCTTTTCAGGCTCTTCATGTTTTTGAACACGGCTTCATGCTCCTCCTATTTTTCACACCTTTTGAAGATCTTCATATATTTCACAACTTTTCAAGCTCTTCATGTTTTTGAACACGGCTTCATGCTCCTCCTATTTTTCACACCTTTTGAAGCTCTTAATATTTTTCACACATTTTCAGTCTCTTCATTTTTTTGAACACCGTTTAATGCTCCTCCTATTTTTCAGACCGTTTCATGCTCCTCATATTTTTCACACCTTTTGAAGCTCATCATATATTTCTCACCTTTTCCTGTTCTTCAGGTTTTTCAACACCGTTTCTTGCTCCTCCTATTTTTCAGATCGTTTCATGCTCCTCCTATTTTTCAGACTGTTTCATGCACCTCTTATTATTGACACCTTTTGAAGCTCTTCATATTTTTCACACCTTTTCACGCTCTTCATGTTTTTCAACAACATTTCATGCTCCTATTTTTCAGACCGTTTCATGCTCCTCATATTTTTGACACTTTTTGAAGCTCTTCATATTTTTCACACCTTTTCAGGCTCTTCATCTTTTTCAACACCGCTTCATGCTCCTATTTTTCAGAACATTTCATGCTCCTCATATTTTTGACACGTATTGAAGCTCTTCATATTTTTCACACCTTTTCAGGCTCTTCATGTTTTTCAACACCGCTTCATGCTCCTCCTGTTTTCAGACCGTTTCATGCTCCTCATATTTTTCACACATTTTGAAGCTCCTCCTATTTTTCACAACCTTTCACGCTCTTCATGTTTTTTTACACGGCTTCATGATCCTCCTATTTTTCTGCCAGTTTCATGCTCCTACTATTTTTCAGCACGTTTCTTACTCCTCCAAATTTTCAGACCGTTTCATGCTCCTCATATTTGTCACACCTTTCGAAGCTCTTCATATTTTTCACACCTTTTCTGGATCTTCATGTTTTTGAGCACAGCTTCATGCTATTCCTGTTTTTCAAAACTTTTCATGCTCCTCATATATTTAACACCTTTTGAAGCTCTTCATATTATTCACAAATTTTCAGGCTCTTCATGTTTTTCAACACCGTTTCATTCTCCTCCTATTTTTCAGACCGTTTCATGCTCCTCATATTATTTCACCCTTTGAAGCTCTTCATGTTTTTCACACCTTTTCAGGCTCTTCATGCTTTTCAACACCGTTTCATGCTACTACTATTTTTGATACCTTTTGAAGCTCCTTATATTCTTCAAACCATTTCATGCTCTTCTTTTTTTTCATCACCGCTTCATGCTCCTCCTATTTTTCAGACCGTTTCATGCTCCTCCTATTTTGAGACCGTTTCATGCTCCTCATATTTTTCACACCTTTAGAAGCTCTTCGTATTTTTCTCACCTTTTCAGGCTCTTCATGTTTTTCAACACCGCTTCATGCTCCTCCTATTTTTCAGACCGTTTCATGCTCCTCCTATTTTTCAACCGTTTCATGCTCCTCATAATTTTGACACCTTTTGAAGCTCCTTATATTTTTCACACCTTTTCAAGCTCTTCATGTTTTTCAACACCACTTCATGCTCCTCCAATTTTTCAGGCCGTTTCATTATCCTCATATATTTGACACCTGTAGAAGATCTTCATATTTTTCACACATTTTCAGGCTCTGCATGTTTTTCAACATCGCTTCATGCCCCTCCTATTTTTCAGACCGTTTCAGGCTCCTCATATTTTTGACACCTTTAGAAGCTCTGCATATTTTTCACACCTTTTCAGGCTCTTCATTTTTTTCAACACCTCTTCATGCTCCTCGTATTTTTCAACACCGCTTCATGCTCCTCCTATTTTTCAGACCGTTTCATGCTCCTCATAATTTTGACACTTTTTGAAGCTTCTCATATTTTTCACACGTTTTGAAGGTCTTCATATATTTCACACCATTTCAGGCTCTTCATGTTTTTCAACACCACTTCATGCTCCTCCTATTTTTCAGACCGTTTCATGCTCATCTAATTTTTGGCAACTTTTGAAGCTCTTCATATTTTTTACACCTTTTCAGGCTCTTCATTTTTTTCAACACCTCTTCATGCTCCTCGTATTTTTGAACACCGCTTCATGCTCCTCCTATTTTTCAGACCGTTTCATGCTCCTCATAATTTTGACACTTTTTGAAACTCCTCATATTTTTCACACGTTTTGAAGGTCTTCATATATTTCACACCATTTCCGGCTCTTCATGTTTTTCAACACCATTTCATGCTCCTCTTATTTTTCAGACCGTTTCATGCTCATCTAATTTTTGACAACTTTTGAAGCTCTTCATATTTTTCACACTTTGAAGCTCTTCATATTTCTCACACCTTTTCAGGCTCTTCATGTTTTTCAACACCGATTCATGCTCCTCCTATGTTTCAGACCGTTTCATGCTCCTCATATTTTTGACACATTTTGAAGCTCTTCATATTTTTCTCACCCTCTGAAGCTCTTCATATTTTTCATATTTTTGAAGCTCTTCATATTTTCACACGTTTTCAGGCTCTTCATGTTTTTCAACACCGCTTCATGCTCCTCCTATTTTTAAAACTGTATCATGCTCCTCATATTTTTCACACCTTTTGAAGCTCTTCATATTTTTCACACCTTTTCAGGCTCTTCATGTTTTTCAACATCGCTTCATGCTCCGCCTATTTTTCAGACCGTTTCATGCTCCTCATGTATTTCACACCTTTTGAAGCTTTTCATATTTTTCACACTTTTTCAGGCTCTTCATGTTTTTCAACACCACTTCATTCTTCTCCTATTTTTCAGCCCGTTTCATGCTCCTCATGTATTACACACCTTTTGAAGCTCTTCATATTTTTCACACCTTTTCAGGCTCTTCATGTTTTTGATCACCATTTCATGCTCCTCCCATTTTTCAGACCGTTTCATGCTCCTCATATTTTTGACACCTTTTGAAGCTGTTCATATTTTTCACACCTTTTCAGACTCTTCATGTTTTTGAACACCGCTTCATGCTCCTCCTATTATTCAGACCGTTTCATGCCTCTCATATTTTTGACACCTTTTGAAGCTCTTCATATTTTTCACACCATTTCAGGCTCTTAATGTTTTTCAACACCACTTCATGCTCCTCCTATTTTTCATACGTTTTCATGCTCCTCATATTTTTGACACCTTTTGAAGCTCTTCATATTGTTCACACCTTTTCAGGCTCTTCATGTTTTTGAACACCGTTTCATGTTCCTCGTATTTTTCAGGCCATTTCATGCTCGTCATGTATTTCACACTTTTGAAGCTCTTCATATTTTTCACACCTTTTCAGGATCTTCATGTTTTTCAACACCACTTCATGCTTCTCCTATTTTTCAGCCCGTTTCATGCTCCTCATATTTTTGACACCTTTTGAAGCTTTTCATATTTTTCACACCTTTTCAGGCTCTTCATGTTTTTGAACACCACTTCATGCTCCTTCTATTTTTCAGAGAGTTTCATGCTCCTCATGTATTTCACACGTTTTGAAGCTCTTCATATGTTTCACACTTTTGAAGTTCTTCATATTTTTCACACCTTTTCAAGCTGTTCATATTTTTCACACCTTTTCAGGATCTTCATGTTTTTCAACACCACTTCATGCTCCTCCTATTTTTCAGCCCGTTTCATGTTCCTCATGTATTTCACACCTTTTGAAGCTCTTCACATTTTTCACACCTTTTCAGGCTCTTCATGTTTTTGATCACCCTTTCATGCACCTCCTATTTTTCAGAGCGTTTCATTCTCCTCATACTTTTGACACCTTTTGAAGGTCTTCATATATTCCACACCTTTTCAGGCTCTTCATGTTTTTGAACACCGCTTCATGCTCCTCCTATTTTTCAAACCGTTACTTGCTCCACATATTTTTGATACCTTTTGAAGTTCTTAATATTGTTCACACCTTTTCAGGCTCTTCATGTTTTTCAACACAGCTTCATCCTCCTCCTATTTTTCAGACCGTTTCATGCTCCTCATATTTTTGACACCTTTTGAAGCTCTTTACATTTTTCACAACTTTTCAGGCTCTTCAGGTTTTTCAACACCGCTTCATGCTCCTCCTATTTTTCAGATCGTTTCATGCTCCTCATATACTTCTCACCTTTTGAAGCTCTTCCTATTTTTCACACCTTTTCAGGCTCTTCTTGTTTTTGAACACCGTTTTATGCTCCTCATATTTTACATACCGTTTCATGCTCTTCATATATTTGACATCTTTTGAAGCTCTTCATAAATTTCACACCTTTTCATACTGTTCATGTTTTTCAACACCACTTCATGCTCCTCCTATTTTTCAGACCGTTTCGTGCTCCTCATATTTTTGACTCGTTTTGAAGCTCTCCATATTTTCACAATTTTTTAAGCTCTTCATATTTTTCACACGTTTTCAGGTTCTTCATGTTTTTCAACACCGCTTCTTGCTCCTCCTATTTTTCAGACCGTATCATGCTCCTCATATTTTTGACACGTTTTGAAGCTCGTCATATTTTTCACAACTTTTCAGGCTCTTCAGGTTTTTGAACACCGTTTCATGCTCCTCCGATTTTTCAGACCGTTTCATGCTACTCATTTTTTTGACACCTTTTGAAGCTTTTCACTTTTTTCACACCTTTTCAGGCTCTTCATGTTTTTGAATACCGCTTCTTGCTCCTCCTACTTTTCAGACCGTTTCATGCTCCTCATATTTTTTATTTCTTTTGAAGGTCTGCATATTTTTCACACCTTTTTAGGCTCTTCATTTTTTTGAACACCACTTCATGCTCCTCCCATTTTTCAGACAGTTTCATGCTCATCTCATTTTTGACACCTTTTGAAGCTCTTCATATTTTTCACACCTTTTGAAGATCTTCATATTTTCACACGTTTTCAGGTTCTTCATATTTTTCAACATCTTTTCATGCTCCTCCTATTTTTCAGACAGTTTCATGCTCCTCATATTTTTGACAAGTTTTGAGTCTCTTCATATTTTTCAACACCTTTTCAGGCTCTTCATGTTTTTAAACACCGCTTCATTCTCCTCCTATCTTTCAGACCATTTCATGCTCCTCATATTTTTGACAATTTTGGAAGCTCTTCATATTTTCACACCTTTTCAGGCTCTTCATGTTTTTCAACACCGCTTCATGCTCCTCCTATTTTTCAGACCATTTCATGCTCCTCATATTTTTGACAATTTTGGAAGCTCTTCATATATTTCACACCTTTTCAGGCTCTTCATCTTTTTGAACAAAGCTTCATGCTCCTCCTATTTTTCAGACCGTTTCATGCTCATCTCATTTTTGACACCTTTGAAGCTCTTCATCTTTTTCACACCTTTTCAGGCTCTTCATCTTTTTGAAAAAAGCTTCATGCTCATCCTATTTTTCAGACCGTTTCATGCTCCTCCTATTTTTCATACCGTTTCATGCTCCTCATATACTTGACAGCTTTTGAAGCTCTTCATATTTTTCACACCTTTTCAGGCTCATCATGTTTTTGCACACCGCTTCATGATCCTCATATTTTTCCCACCGTTTCATGCTCCTCATATTTTTCACACCTTTTGAAGCTCTTCATATATTTCACACCTTTTCAGGCTCTTTATGTTTTTGAACACCACTTCATGCTCCTCGTATGTTTCAGCCCGTTTCATGCTCCCCATATTTTTGACACGTTTTGGGGCTCTCATATTTTTCACACCATTCCAGGCTCTTCATATTTTTGAACACCGTTTCATGCTCCTCTAATTTTTCAGACCGTTTCATGCTCCTCATATTTTTGACACGTTTTGGGCTCTTCATATTTTTCACACCATTCCAGGCTCTTCATATATTTGAACACCAATTCATACTCCTCCTATTTTTCAGACCGTTTCATGCTCCTCATATTTTTGACACCTTTTGAAGCTCTTCATATTTTTCATACCTTTTCATGCTCTCCATATTTTTGAACACCGCTTCATGCTCCTCCTATTTTTGAGACAGTTTCATGCTCCTCATATTTTTGACACCTTTTGAAGCTCTTCATATTTGTCGCACCTTTTCAGGCTCTTCATGTTTTTGAACACCGCTTTATCCTCCTCCTATTTTTCAGACCGTTCCATGCTCTTCATATTTTTCAAACCTTTTGAAGCTCTTCATATTTTTCACACTTTTTCAGGCTCTTCATGTTTTTAAACACCGCTTCATGCTCTTCCTATTTTTCAGACCGTTTCATGCTCCTCATATTTTTCACACCTTTTGAAGCTCTTCATATTTTTAACACCGTTTCATGCTCTTCATGTTTTTCACACCGTTTCATGATCCTCCTATTTTTCAGACCGGTTCATGCTCCTCATATTTTTCACATCTTTTAATGCTCTTCATATTTTTCACACCTTTTCAGGCTCTTCATGTTTTTAAACATCAATTCATGCTCATCCTACTTTTCAGACCGATTCAACCTCCTCATATTTTTGACACCTTTTGAAGCTCTTCAAATTTTTCACACATTTTCAGGCTCTTCATGTTTTTCAACACCGCTTCATGCTCCTCCTATTTTTCAGACCTTTTCATGCTCCTCATATTTTTGACACCTTTTGAAGCTCTTCAGATTTTTCACACCTTTTTTGGCTCTTCATGTTTTTCAACATCACTTCATGATCCTCCTATTTTTCAGACCGTTTCATGCTCCTCATATTTTTGACACCTTTTGAAGATCTCCATATTTCTCACACCTTTTCAGGCTCTTCATGTTTTTCAACACCGCTTCATGCTCCTCCTATCTTTCAGACAATATCATGCTCATCTCATTTTTGACACATTTTGAAGCTCTTCATATTTTTCACACCTTTTGAAGCTCTTCATATTTTTCACAGCTTTTCAGACTCTTCTTGTTTTTCAACACCGCTTCATGCTCCTCCTATTTTTCAGACCGTTTAATGCTCCTCATATTTTTGACACCTTTTGAATCTCTTCATATACTTCACACTTCTTCAGGCTCTTAATGTTTTTCACCAACACTTCATGCTCCTCGTATTTTTCAGATCGTTTCATGCTCTTCATATTTTTGACACCTTTTGAAACTCTTCATATATTTCACACCTTTTCAGACTCTTCATGTTTTTGAACACAGTTTCATGCTCCTCCTATTTTTTTGACCGTTTCATTCTCTTCATATTTTTGCCTACTTTTGAAGCTCTTCATATTTTTCACACTTTTTCAGGCTCTTCATGGTTTTCTACACCGCTTCATGCTCCTCTTATTTTTCAGCCCGTTTCATGATCCTCTTATTTTTCACACCTTTTGAAGCTCTTCATATTTTTCAAAACTTTTCAGGCTTTCATGTTTTTCAGCACCAGTTCATGCTCCTCCTATTTTTCAGACCGTTTCATGCTCATTTCTTTTTTTACACCGTTTGAAGCTCTTCATATTTTGCACACCTTTTCAGGCTCTTCATGTTTTTCAGCTCTACTTCATGCTCCTCCTATTTTTCAGACCGTTTCATGCTCCTCATATTTTTCACACCTTTTGAAGCTCTTCATATTTTTCAAACCTTTTCAGGCTCTTCATGTTTTTCAGCACCAGTTCATGTTCCTCCTATTTTTCAGACCGTTACATGCTCATCTCATTTCTTACACCTTTTAAAGCTCTTCATATTTTGCACACCTTTTCAGGCTCTTCAGGTTTTTGAACACCACTTCATGCTCTTCCTTTTTTCAGACCGTTTCTTTCTCCTCATATATTTGACACATTTTGAAGCTGTTCATATTTTTCACACCTTTTCAGGCTCTTCATGTTTTTGAACACCGCTTCATGCTCCTCCTATTTTTCAGACCGTTTCATGCTCGTCATATTTTTCACACCTTTTAAAGCTCTTCATATTTTTCACACCTTTTCAGGCTCTTCATGTTTTTCAACACCACTCCATGCTACTGCTATTTTTCAGACCGTTTAATACTCCTCAAATTTTTGACATTTTTTAAGGCTCTTCATATTTTTCACACCTTTTCAGGCTCTTCATGTTTTTGAACACGGTTTCATGATCCTCCTATTTTTCAGAAACTTTCATGCTCCTCATATTTTTGACACCTTTTAAACCTCTTCATATTTTTCACACCTTTTCAGGCTCTTCAGGTTTTTCAACACCGGTTCATGCTCCTCCTCTTTTTCAGAAAGTTTCATGCTCCTCATATTTTTGAAACCTTTTGAAGCTCTTCATATTTTTCTCACATTTTCAGGCTCTTCCAGTTTTTCAAAACCATTTCATCCTCCTCTTATTTTTCAGACCGTTTCATGTTGCTCCTATTTTTCAGACCGTTTCATGATCCTCATATTTTTGAAAACTTTTGAAGCTCTTCATATTTTTCACACCTTTTCAGGCTCTTCACATTTTTCAACACCGCTTCATGTTCCTTCTATTTTTCAGACCGTTTCAACATCTCATATTTTTGACTTCTTTTAAGTTCTTCATATATTTCACACCTTTTCAGGCTCTTCATGTTTTTCGACACCGCTTCATGCTCCTCCTATTTATCAGACCATTTCATGCTCCTCCTATTTTTCAGTTTCATGCTCTTCATACTTTTGACACCATTTGAAGCTCTTCATATATTTCACACCTTTTCAGGCTCTTCATGTTTTTCAATACCACTTCATGCTCCTCCTATTTTTCAGAGCGTTTCATGCTCCTCATATTTTTGACACCTTTTGAAGTTCCTCATATTTTTCACACCATATCAGGCTCTTCATGTTTTTGAATACCGTTTCATGCTCCTCCTATTTTTCAGACCGTTTCATGCGCCTCATATTTTTGACACCTTTTGAAGCTCTTCATATTTTTCAAACCTTTTGAAGCTCTTCATATTTTTCACACCTTTTCAGTCTCTTCATGTTTTTCAACACCAATTCATGTTCCTCCTAATATTCAGACCGTTTCATGCTCATTTCATTTTTGACACATTTTGAAGCTCTTCATATTTTTCACACCTTTTGAAGCTCTTCATATTTTTCACACCTTTTCAGACTCTTCTTGTTTTTCAACACCGCTTCATTCTCCTCCTATTTTTCAGACCGTCTCATGCTCCTCATATTTTTCACACCTTTTGAAGCTCTTCATATTTTCCACACCTTTTCAGGCTCTTCATGTTTTTCAACACCACTTCATTCTCCTTCTCTTTTTCAGACCTTTTCATGCTCCTCATATTTTTGACACCTTTTCAATCTCTTCATATACTGCACATTTTTTCAGGCTCTTCATGTTTTTCACCAACAATTCATGCTCCTCCTATTTTTTAGACCATTTCATGCTCATCACATTTTTGACACCGTTTGAAGCTCTTCATATTTTTCACACCTTTTGAAGCTCTTCATATTTTTCACACCTTTTGAAGCTGTTCATATTTTTCACACGTTTTCAGGCTCTTCATGTTTTCAACACCGCTTCATGCACCTCCTATTTTTCAGACCGTTTCATGTCCCTCATATTTTTCACACCTTTTGAAGATCTTCATATATTTCACACCTTTTCAGGCTCTTCATGTTTTTGAACAAAACTTCATGCTTCTCCTATTTTTCAGAGCGTTTAATGCTCCTCATGTACTTCACACCTTTTGAAGGTCTTCATATTTTTCACACCTTTTCAGGCTCTTCATGTTTTTCAACACTGCTTCACGCTCCTCCTATTTTTCAGACCGTTCATTCTCCTCATAAGTTTGAAACATTTTGAAGCTCTTCATATTTTTCACACCTTTTTAGGCTCTACACATTTTTCAACACCACTTCATGCTCCTCCTATTTTTCAGACAGTTTCATGCTCCTAATATTTTTGACACCTTATGAAGCTCTTCATATTTTTCACACCTTTTCAGACTCTTCATGCTTTTCAAAACCGCTTCATGCTCCTCCTATTTTTCAGACCGGTTCATGCTCCTCATATTTTTCACATCTTTTGATGCTCTTCATATTTTTCACACCTTTTCAGGCTCTTCATGTTTTTAAACATCACTTCTTGCTCCTCCTATTTTTCAGACCGTTTCATGCTCCTCATATTTTTGACACATTTTGAAGATCTTCATATTTCTCACACCTTTTCAGGCTCTTCATGTTTTTCAACACCGCTTCATGCCCCTCCTATCTTTCAGACCATTTCATGCTCATCTCATTTTTGACACCTTTTGAAGCTCTTCATATATTTCACACCTTTTGAAGCTCTTCATAATTTTCACACGTTTTCAGGCTCTTCATGTTTTTCAACACGGCTTCATGATCCTCCTATTTTTCATACCGTTCATGCTCCTCATATTTTTGACACCTTTTGAAGTTCTTCCTATTTTTCACAACTCTTCATGCTCTTCATGTTTTTCGACACCGCTTCATGCTCCTCCTATTTTTCCGCCTGTTTCATGCTCTTCATATTTTTGACACCTTTTGAAGCTCTTCATATTTTTGACACCTTTTCCTGCTCTTCATGTTTGTTAAAACCGTTTCTTGCTCCTCCTATTTTTCAGACCATTTCATGCTCCTCATATTATTGAGACCTTATGAAGCTCTTCATATTTTTCACTCCTTTTCAGATCTTCATGTTTTTCAACACCACTTCATGCTCCTTCTATTTTTCAGACCGATTCATGCTCCTCATATTTTTGACACGTTTTGAAGCTCTTCATATTCTTCACAGCTTTTCATGCTCTTCATGTTTTTCAACACCGCTTCATGCTCCTCCTATTTTTCAGACCGTTTCATGGTCCTCATACTTTTGACACCATTTGAAGCTCTTCATATATTTAACACCTTTTCAGGCTCTTCATGTTTTTCAATACCACTTCATGCTCCTCCTATTTTTCAGAGCGTTTCATGCTCCTCATATTTTTGACACCTTTTGAAGTTCCTCATATTTTTCACACCATATCAGGCTCTTCATGTTTTTGAATACCGTTTCATGCTCCTCCTATTTTTCAGACCGTTTCATGCTCCTCATATTTTTGACACCTTTTGAAGCTCTTCATATATTTCACACTTTTGAAGCTCCTCATATTTTTCACACCTTTTCAGTCTCTTCATGTTTTTCAACACCAATTCATGTTCCTCCTAATATTCAGACCGTTTCATGCTCATTTCATTTTTGACACATTTTGAAGCTCTTCATATTTTTCACACCTTTTGAAGCTCTTCATATTTTTCACACCTTTTCAGACTCTTCTTGTTTTTCAACACCGCTTCATTCTCCTCCTACTTTTCAGACCGTCTCATGCTCCTCATATTTTTCACACCTTTTGAAGCTCTTCATATTTTGCACACCTTTTCAGGCTCTTCATGTTTTTCAACACCACTTCATTCTCCTTCTATTTTTCACACCGTTTCATGCTCCTCATATTTTTGACACCTTTTCAATCTCTTCATATACTGCACATTTTTTCAGGCTCTTCATGTTTTTCACCAACAATTCATGCTCCTCCTATTTTTTAGGGCATTTCATGCTCATCTCATTTTTGACACCGTTTGAAGCTCTTCATATTTTTCACACCTTTTGAAGCTCTTCATATTTTTCACACCTTTTGAAGCTGTTCATATTTTTCACACGTTTTCAGGCTCTTCATGTTTTCAACACCGCTTCATGCACCTCCTATTTTTCAGACCGTTTCATGCCCCTCATATTTTTCACACCTTTTGAAGATCTTCATATATTTCACACCTTTTCAGGCTCTTCATGTTTTTGAACAAAACTTCATGCTTCTCCTATTTTTCAGAGCGTTTAATGCTCCTCATGTACTTCACACCTTTTGAAGCGCTTCATATATTTCGCATGTTTTCAGGCTCTTCATGTTTTTCAAAACCAATTCATGCTCCTCTTAATTTTCAGACTGTTTCATGCTCCTCATAATTTTGACATCTTTTGAAGTGCTTCATATTTTTCACATTTTCAGGCTCTTCATGTTTTTCAACACTGCATCATGCTCTTCCTATTCTTCAGAACTTTTCATGCTCCTCAAATTTTTGACACCTTTTGAAGCTCTTCATATTTTTCACACCTTTTCAGACTCTTCATGTTTTTCAACACCGCTTCATGCTCCTCCTATTTTTCAGACCGTTTCATGCTTTTCATATTTTTCACAACTTTTGAAGCTCTTCATATGTTTCACACCTTTTAAACTCTTCATGTTTTTGAACACCGCTTCACACTCCTCCTATTTTTCATACCGTTTCATGCTCCTCAAATTTTTGACAGCTTTTGAAGCTCTTCATATACTTTCCACCTTTTCAGGCTCTTCATTTTTGTGAACTCCGCTTCATGCTCCTCCTTTTCTTCAGACCGTTTCATGCTCATCTCATTTTTGACATCTTTTGAAGCTCTTCTTATTTTTCACACCTTTTGAATCTCTTCATATTTTTCATATTTTTGAAGCTCTTCATATTTTTCACACGTTTTCAGGCTCTTCATGTTTTTCAATACCACTTCATGCTCCTCCTATTTTTCAGACCGTTTCATGCTCATCTCATTTTTGACACCTTTTGATGCACTTCATATTTTTCACACCTTTTGAAGCTCTTCGTATATTTCACAACTTTTCAGGCTCTTCAAGTTTTCAACACCACTTCATGCTCCTCCTATTTTTCAGACCCTTTCATGCTAAACTAAATTTGACACCTTATGAAGCACTTCATGTTTTTCACACCTTTTCATGCTCTTTATGTTTTGGAACACCGGTTCATGCTCCTCCTATTTTTCAACCCGTTTAATGCTCCTCCTATTTTTTACACCTTTTGAAGCTCTTCATATTTTTCACAATTTTTCAGTCTCTGCATTTTTTTGACACCGCTTCCTGCTCCTCCTATTTTTTAGACCGTTTCATGCACATCTCATTTTTGACACCTTTTGAAGCTCTTCATATTTTTTACACCTTTTGAAGCTCTTCATATTTTTCACACCTTTTCCGGTTCTTCATGTTTTTGAACACTGCTTCATGCTCGTCCTATTTTTCAACTGTTTCATGCTCCTCATATATTTCACACCTTTTGAAGCTCTTCATATATTTCGCATGTTTTCAGGCTCTTCATGTTTTTCAAAACCAATTCATGCTCTTCTTAATTTTCAGACTGTTTCATGCTCCTCATAATTTTGACATCTTTTGAAGTGCTTCATATTTTTCACACCTTTTCAGGCTCTTCATGTTTTTCAACACTGCATCATGCTCTTCCTATTCTTCAGACCGTTTCATGCTCATCTCATTTTTGACACCTTTTGAAGCTCTTCATATTTTTCACACGTTTTCAGGCTCTTCATGTTTTTGAACACCGCTTCATGCTCCTCCTATTTTTCAGACCGTTTAATGCTCCTCATATTTTTGACCCCTTTGAAGCTCTTCATATTTCTCACACCTTTTCAGGCTCTTGATCGTTTTCAACACCACTTCATGCTCTTCCTATTTTTCAGACCGTTTCATGCTCATCTCATTTTTGACACCATTTGAACCTCTTCATATTTTTCACACCTTTTCAGGCTCTTCATGTTTTTCAACACAACTTCATGCATCTCCTATTTTTTGGACCGTTTCATGCTCCTCATGTTTTTCAAACCTTTTGAAGCTCTTCATATTTTTCACACCTTTTCAGGCTCTTGATTTGTTTGAACACCGTTTCATGCTCTTCCTATTTTTCAGACCGTTTCATGCTCCTCATATTTTTTACACCTTTTGAATCTCTTCATATTTTTCACATCTTTTGATGCTCTTCCTATTTTTCACACCTTTTCAGGCTCTTCATATTTTTGAACACCGTTTCATAATACTCCTATTTTTCAGACCGTTTCATGCTCCTCATATTTTTGACACCTTTTGAAGCTCTTCATTTTTTTAACAAATTTTCAGGCTCTTCCTGTTTTTGAACACCGCTTCATGCTACTCCTATTTTTCAGACCGTTTAATGCTCCTCATATTTTTGACACCTTTTGAAGCTCTTCATATTTTTCACACATTTTCAGGCTCTTCATGTTTTTCAACACCGCTTCATGCTCCTCCTAATTTTCAGAACTTTTCATGCTCCTCATATTTTTGACACCTTTTGAAGCTCTTCATATTTTTCACAACTTTTCAGGCTCTTCATGTTTTTGAACACCGTTTCATGCTCCTCCTATCTTTCAGACCGTTTCATGCTTCTCATATTTTTGACACCATTTGAAGCTCTTCATATTTTTCACACCTTTTCAGGCTCTTCATGTTTTTCCACACCACTTCATGCTTCTCATATTTTTCAGACCGTTTAATGCTCCTCATGTATTTCACACCTTTTGAAGCTCTTCATAGTTTTCACACCTTTTCAGGCTCCTCATGTTTTCGATCACCGTTTCAGGCTCCTCCTATTTTTCAGACCGTTTCATGCTCCTCATAATTTTGACACCTTTTGAAGCTCTTCACATTTTTAACACGTTTTCAAGCTCTTCATGATTTTGAACACCGCTTCATGATCCTCCTATTTTTCAGACCGTTTCATGCTCTTCATATTTTTGACTCCTTTTGAAGCTCTTCATATTTTTCACAACTTTTCAGGCTCTTCATGTTTTTGAACACCGCTCATGATCCTCCAAACTTTCAGACCGTTTCATGCTCTTCATATTTTTGACACCTTTTGAAGCTCTTCATATTTTTCACACCTTTTCAGGCTCTTCATGTTTTTCAACACCACTTCATGCTTCTCCTATTTTTCAGACCGTTTCATGCTCCTCATGAATTTCACACCTTTTGAAGCTCTTCATATTTTTCACAACTTTTCAGGCTCTTCATGTTTTTGAACACCGCTCATGATCCTCCAAATTTTCAGATCATTTCATGCTCTTCATATTTTTGACACCTTTTGAAGCTCTTCATATTTTTCACACCTTTTCAGGCTCCTCATGTTTTTGAACACCACTTCATGCTTCTCCTATTTTTCAGACCGTTTCATGCTCCTCATGAATTTCACACCTTTTGAAGCTCTTCATATTTTTCACATTTTTTCAGGCTCCTCATGTTTTTGATCACCGTTTCATGCTCCTCCTATTTTTCAGAACGTTTCATGCTCCACATATTTTTGACACCTTTTGAAGCTCTTCATATTTTTCACACTTTTTCAGGCTCTTCATGATTTTGAACACCACTTCATGCTCCTCCTATCTTTCAGACCGTTTCATGCTTCTCATATTTTTGACACCATTTGAAGCTCTTCATATTGTTCACACCTTTTCAGGCTCTTCCTGTTTTTGAACACCGCTCATGATCCTGCAAATTTTCAGACCGTTTCATGCTCGTCATATTTTTAACACCTTTTGAAGCTCTTCATATTTTTCACACCTTTTCAGGCTCTTCATGTTTTTCCACACCACTTCATGCTTCTCCTATTTTTCAGAAAGCTTTCATGCTCCTCATGAATATCACACCTTTTGAAGCTATTCATATTTTTCACACCTTTTCAAGCTCTTCACGTTTTTGAACAACGCTTCATGCTCCTCCTATTTTTCAGACGTTACATGCTCCTCGTATTTTTGACACCTTTGAAGCTCTTCATATTTTTCACAACTTTTCAGGCTCTTCATGTTTTTGAACACCACTTCATGCTCCTCCTATTTTTCAGACAATTTCATGCTCCTCATATCTTTCACACCTTTTCAGGCTCTTCATGTTTTTGAACACCGCTTCATGCTCCTCCTATTTTTCACACCGTATACTGATCCTCATATTTTTCACACCTATTGAAGCTCTTCATATTTTTCACACCATTTCAGACTCTTCATGTTTTTGAACACCACTTCATGCTCCTCTTATTTTTCAGAGAGTTTCAGGCTCCTCATGTATTTCACACCTTTTGAAGCTCTTCATATTTTTCATACCTTTTCAGGCTCTTCATGTTTTTCCACACCACTTCATGCTTCTCCTATTTTACAGACCGTTTCATGCTCCTCATGAATTTCACACCTTTTGAAACTCTTCATAATTTTCACACGTTTTCAGGCTTTTCATGTTTCTGATCACCGTTTCATACTCCTCCTATCTTTCAGACCGTTTCATGCTTCTCATATTTTTGACACCATTTGAAGCTCTTCATATTTTTCACACCTTTTCAGGCTCCTCATGTTTTTGAACACCGCTCATGATCCTTCAAATTTTCAGACCGTTTCATGCTCTTCATATTTTTGACACCTTTTGAAACTCTTCATATGTTTCACACCTTTTCAGGTTCTTCATGTTTTTCCACACCACTTCATGCTTCTCGTATTTTTCAGACCGTTTCATGCTCCTCATTAATTTCACACAATTTGAAGCTCTTCATATTTTTCAAACGTTTGCAGGCTGTTCATTTTTTTCAACACCGCTTCTTGCTCCTCCTATTTTTCAGACCGTTTCATGCTCCTCATATTTTTGACACATTTTGAAGCTCTTCATATTTTTCACACCTTTTCAGGCTCTTCATGATTTTGAACACCGCTTCATTCTCCTCCTATTTTTCAGACCGTTTCATGCTCCTCATATTTTTCGCACCTTTTGAAGCTCTTCATATTTTTCACACCTTTTCAGGCTCATCATATTTTTCAACACCGTTTCATGCCGCTTCTATTTTTCAGGCCGTCTCATGCTCCTGATATATTTTTCATACCTTTTGAAGCTCTTCATATTTTTCACAACTTTTCAGGCTCTTCATGTTTTTCAACACCATTTCATGCCGCATCTATTTTTCAGGCCGTTTCATGCTCCTCATATTTTTCACACCTTTTGAAGGTCTTCATATATTTCACAACTTTTCAGGCTCTTCATGTTTTTGAACACCACTTCATGCTCCTCCTATTTTTCAGACAATTTCATGCTCCTCATGTATTTCACACCTTTTGAAGCTCTTCATATTTTTCACACCTTTTCAGGCTCTTCATGTTTTTCCACACCACTTCATGCTCCTCCTATTTTTCAGACAATTTCATGCTCCTCATATTTTTCACACCTTTTCAGGCTCCTCATATTTTTGAACAGAGCTTCATGCTCCTCCCATTTTTCAGACCGTTTCATGCTCCTCATATTATTGACACCTTTTGAATCTCTTCACATTTTTCACACCTTTTCAGGCTCTTCATGTTTTTCAACACCGCCTTATGCTCCTCCTTTTTTTCAGACTGTTTCATTCTCCTCATGTAATTCACACCTTTTGAAGCTCTTTATATTTTTCACACCTTTTCAGGCGCTTCATGTTTTTCAACACCACTTCATGCTCCTCCTATTTTTCAGACGGTTTCATGCTCCTAATATTTCTGTCACGTTTTGAAGCTCTTCATATTTTTGACACCTTTTCAGGCTCTTCATGTTTTTGAACACCGCTTCATGCTCCTCCTATTTTTCAGAACGTTTCATGCTCTTCATATTTTTGACACCTTTTGAAACTCTTCATATTTTTCACACCTTTTCAGGTTCTTCATGTTTTTCCACACCACTTCATGCTTCTCGTATTTTTCAGACCGTTTCATGCTCCTCATTAATTTCACACCATTTGTAGCTCTTCATATTTTTCAAACGTTTGCAGGCTGTTCATTTTTTTCAAAACCGCTTCTTGCTCCTCGTATTTTTCAGACCGTTTCATGCTCCTCATATTTTTGACACGTTTTGAAGCTCTTCATATTTTTCACACCTTTTCAGGCTCTCATGATTTTGAACACCGCTTCATGATCCTCCTATTTTACAGACCGTTTCATGCTCTTCATATTTTTGACCCCTTTTGAATCTCTTCATATTTTTCACACCTTTTCAGGCTCATCATATTTTTCAACACCATTTCATGCTGCTTCTATTTTTCAGGCCGTTTCATGCTCCTCATATTTTTCATACCTTTTGAAGCTCTTCATATTTTTCACAACCTTTCAGGCTCTTCATGTTTTTCAACACCATTTCATGCCACATCTATTTTTCAGACCGTTTCATGCTCCTCATATTTTTCACACCTTTTGAAGCTCTTCATATTTTTCACAACTTTTCAGGCTCTTCATGTTTTTGAACACCACTTCATGCTCCTCCTATTTTTCAGAGAGTTTCATGCTCCTCATGTATTTCACACCTTTTGAAGCTCTTCATATTTTTCACAACTTTTCAGGCTCTTCATGTTTCTGATCACCGTTTCATGCTCCTCCTATCTTTCAGACCGTTTCATGCTTCTCATATTTTTGACACCATTTGAAGCTCTTCATATTTATCACACCTTTTCAGGCTTCTCATGTTTTTGATCACCGTTTCATGCTCCTCCTATTTTTCAGAACGTTACATGCTCCTCATATTTTTGACACCATTTGAAGCTCTTCATATTTTTCACACCTTTTCAGGCTCTTCATGTTTTTCCACACCGTTTCATGCAGCTTCTATATTTCAGGCCGTTTCATGCTCCTCATATTTTTCACACCTTTTGAAGCTCTTCATATTTTTCATACCTTTTCAGGCTCTTCATGTTTTTCCACACCACTTCATGCTCCTCCTATATTCCAGACCGTTTCATGCTCCTCATGTATTTCACACCTTTTGAAGCTCTTCATATTTTTCACACCTGTCAGGCTCGTCATGTTTTTGAACACCGCTTCATTCTCCTCCTATTTTTCAGACCGTTTCATGCTCCTCATATTTTTCGCACCTTTTGAAGCTCTTCATATTTTTCACACCTTTTCAGCACTTCATGTTTTTCAACACCGTTTCATGCTGCTTCTATTTTTCAGACCGTTTCATGCTCCTCAAATTTTTCACACCTTTTGAAGCTCTTCATTTTTTTCACACCTTTTCAGGCTCTTCATGTTTTTCAACACCACTTCATGCTTCTCGTATTTTTCAGACGGTTTCATGCTCCTCATTAATTTCACACCATTTGAAGCTCTTCATATTTTTCAAACGTTTGCAGGCTGTTCATTTTTTTCAACACCGCTTCTTGCTCCTCCTATTTTTCAGACCGTTTCATGCTCCTCATATTTTTGACACATTTTGAAGCTCTTCATATTTTTCACACCTTTTCAGGCTCTTCATGATTTTGAACACTGCTTCATGATCCTCCTATTTTACAGACCGTTTCATGCTCTTCATATTTTTGACCCCTTTTGAAGCTCTTCATATTTTTCACACCTTTTCAGGCTCATCATATTTTTCAACACCGTTTCATGCTGCTTCTATTTTTCAGGCCGTCTCATGCTCCTCATATTTTTCATACCTTTTGAAGCTCTTCATATTTTTCACAACTTTTCAGGCTCTTCATGTTTTTCAACACCATTTCATGCCGCATCTATTTTTCAGACCGTTTCATGCTCCTCATGTATTTCACCCCTTTTGAAGCTCTTCATATTTTTCACACCTTTTCAGGCTCTTCATGTTTTTGAACACCGCTCATGATCCTCCAAATTTTCAGACCGTTTCATGCTCGTCATATTTTTAACACCTTTTGAAGCTCTTCATATTTTTCACACCTTTTCAGGCTCTTCATGTTTTTGAACAAAACTTCATGCTTCTCCTATTTGTCAGACCGTTTAATGCTCCTCATGTATTTCACACCTTTTGAAGCTCTTCATATTTTTCACAGCTTTTCAGGCTCTTCATGTTTTTGAACACCGCTTCATGCTCCTCCTATTTTTCAGACCGTTTCATGCTCATCTCACTTGTGACACCTTTTGAAGCTCTTCATGTTTTTCACACCTTTTCAGGCTCTTCATGTTTTTGAACACCGCTTCATGCTCCTCCTATTTTTCAGACCGTTTCATGCTTCTCATGTATTTCACACCTTTTGAAGCTCCTCATGTTTTTCACAACTTTTCAGGCTCTTCATGTTTTTGAACACCGTTTCATGCTCCTCATATTTTTCAGACCGTTTCATGCTCCTCGTATTTCTGACACCTTGTGAAGCTCTTCATATTTTTCAAAGCTTTTCATGCTGTTCATGTTTTTCAACACCCTTTCATGCTCCTCCTATTTTTGAGACCGTTTCATGCTCCTCGTATTTCTGACACCTTGTGAAGATCTTCATATTTTTCACACCTTTTCAGGCGCTTCCTGTTTTTCAACAACGCTTCATGCTCCTCCTATTTTTCAGATCGTTTCATGCTCCTCATATTTTTCAGACCGTTTCGTGCTCCTCATATATTTGACATCTTTTGAAGGTCTTCTTATTTTTCACACCTTTTCACGCTTTTCATGTTTTTCAACACCGTTTCATGCTCCTCCTATTTTTCAGAACGTTTCATGCGCCTCCGATTTTTCAGACTGTTTCATGCTCCTCATATTTTTGACACCTTTTGAAGCTCTTCATTTGTTTCACCCCATTTCAGGCTCTTCATATTTTTAAACACCACTTCTTACTCCTCCTATTTTCAGACCGTTTCATGCACCTCATATTCTTGACACCTTTTGAAGCTCTTCATATTTTTCACACCTTTTCAGTCTCTTCATGTTTTTCAACACCGCCTCATGCTCCTCCTTTTTTCAGAACGTTTCATGCTGTTAATATTTTTGTCACCTTTTGAAGCTCTTCATATTTTTCACACCTTCTCAGGCTCTTCATGTTTTTGAACACCGTTTCTTGCTGCTACTATTTTTCAGACCTTTTCATGCTCCAAATATTTTTGACACCTTTTGAAGCCTTTCATATTTTTCACACCTTTTCAGGCTCTTCTTGTTTTTCAACACCACTTCATGCTCCTCTTATTTTTCAGACCATTTCATGCTCCTCATATTTTTGACACCTTTTGAAGCTCTTCATATTTTCACACATTTTCAATCTCTTCATGTTTTTCAACACAGTTTCATGTTCCTCATTTTTTTTCAGTCTCTTTCATGCTCCTCATATTTTTGACACCTTTTGAAGCTCTTCATATTTTTCACACCTTTTCAGGTTCTTCACGTTTTTAAACAACGCTTCATGTTCCTCCTATTTTTGAAAACGTTTCATGCTCCTCATATTTTTGACAACTTTTGAAGCTCTTCATATTTTTAACACCTTTCATTCTCTTCATGTTTTTCCACAGAGCTTCATGCTCCTCCTCTTTTACAGACCGTTTCATCCTCCTCATATTTTTGACACCTTTTGAAGCCCTTCATATTTTTCACACCTTTTCATTCTCTTCATGTTTTTCAGCACAGCTTCATGCTCATACTATTTTTGAGACCGTTTCATGCTCCTCATATTTTTGACACCTTCTGAAGCTCATCATATTTTTCACAGGTTTTCATGCTCTTCATCTTTTTCAAAACCGTTTCATTCTCATACTATTTTTCAGACAGTTTCATGCTCCTATATATTTGACACCTTTTGAAACTCTTCATATTTTTCACACGTTTTCAGGCTCTTCATGGTTTTCAACACCGCTGCATGCTCCTCCTATTTTTCAGACCGTTTCATGCTCTTAATATTTTTGACATCTTTTGAAGCTCTTCATATATTTCACACCTTTTCAGGCTCTTCATGATTTTCAACACTGTTTCATGCTCCTCCTATTTTTCAGACCGTTTCATGCTTCTCTTATTTTTGACACCTTTTGAAGCGCTTCATATTTTTCACACCTTTTCAGGGTCTTCTTCTTTTGCAACACCACTTCATGCTCCTCTTATTTTTTAGACCGTTTCATGCTCCTCATATTTTTGACACCTTTTGAAGCTCTTCATATTTTACACACCTTTCCTGGTTCTTCTTGTTTTTGAACACTGTTTCAGGCTCCTCCTGTTTTTCAGACCGTTTCATGCTGCTCATGTTTTGACACCTTTTGAAGCTCTCCATATATTTCACACCTTTTCAGGCTCTTCATATTTTTCAACACAACCTCATGCTCCTCATATTTTTCAGAACGTTTCATGCTCCTCATATTTTTGACACCTTTTGAAGCTCTTCCTATTTTTCACACCTTTTCAGGCTCTTCATGTTTTTCAAGACTACTTCATGCTCCTCCTATTTTTCAGACCGTTTTATTCTACTCATATGTTTCACACCTTTTTCAAACTCTTCATGTTTTTCAACGCCACTTCATGCTCCTCCTATTTTTCAGACCGCTTCATGCTCCTCATATTTTTGACACCTTTTGAAGCTCTTCATATTTCCACACCTTTTGAAGCTCATCGTATATTTCACACCTTTTCAATCTCTTCATGTTTTTCAACACCACTTCATGCTCCTCCTCATTTTCAGACCGTTTCATGCCCATCTCATTTTTGACACCTTTAGAAGCTTTTCATATTTTTCACACCTTTTGAAGCTCTTCATATTTTTCACACGTTTTCATGCTCTTCATATTTTTCAACACCGCTTCATGCTCCTCTTATTTTTCAGACCGTTTCATGCTCCTCATATTTTTGATACATATTGTAGCTCTTCATATTTTTCACACCTTTTCAGGCTCTTCTTGTTTTTCAACACGGCTTCATGCTCCTCCTGTTTTTCAAACCGTTTCATGCTCCTCATATTTTTGATACGTTTTGAAGCCCTTCATATTTTTCACACCTTTTCAGGCTCTTCATGTTTTGAACATCGTTTCTTGCACCTCCAGTTTTTCAGAACGTTTCATGCTGCTCATATATTTGACACCTTTTAAAGCTCTTCATCATTTCACAACTTTTCAGGTTCTTCATGTTTTCAACACCACTTCATGCTCCTGCTATATTTCTGACCGTGTCATGCTCCTCATATTTTTGACACCTTTTGAAGATCTTCATATTTTTCACACCTTTTCAGGCTATTCAGGTTTTTCTACACCGCTTCATGCTCCTCCTATTTTTGACACCTTTTGGAGCTCTTCATATATTTCACACATTTTCAGGCTCTTCACGATTTGAAAAGCGTTTCATGCTCCTCCTATTTTTCAGACCGTTTCATGCTCCTCACATTTTTAACACCTTTTGAAGCGCTTCATATATTTCACAACTTTTCAGGCTTTTCATGTTTTTCAACACTGTTTCATGCTCCTCATATTTTTGACACCGTTTGAAGCTCTTCATATTTTTCACACCTTTTCAGGCTCTTTATGATTTTCAATACCACTTCATGCTCCTCCTATTTTTCAGACCGTTTCATGGTCCTCATATTGTTGACACCTTTTGAAGCTCTTCATATTTTTCACACCTTTTCAGGCACTTCATGTTTTTGAAGACCGTTTCATGCTCCTTCTATTTTTTAAACCGTTTCATGCTCCTCATATCTTTGACACCTTCTGAAGCTCTTCATATTTTTCACACCTTTTCAGGCTCTTTCTGTTTTTCAATACCACTTCATGCTCCTCCTATTTTTCAGACCGTTTCATGCTCCTCATATTTTTGACACCTTTTGAAGCTCTTCATATTTTTCACACCTTTTCAGGCTCTTTCTGTTTTTCAATACCACTTCATGCTCCTCCTATTTTTCTGACCGTTTCATGCTCCTCATATTTTTGACACCTTTTGAAGCTCTTCATATTTTTCACACCTTTTCAGGCTCATCATGTTTGTCAAAACCACTTCATGCTCCTCCTATTTTTCAGACCGTTTCATGCTCCTCATATTTTTGACACGTTTTCAAGCTCTTCTTATATTGCACACCTTTCCATGCTCTTCACGTCTTTGAACACCATTTGATGCTCCTCCTATTTTTCAGACCGTTTCATGCTCCTCATATTTTTCACACCTTTTGAAGCTCTTCATATTTTTCACAACTTTTCAGGCTTTTCATGTTTTTGAACACCGTTTCATACTCCTCATATTTTTTCAGACCGTTTAATGCTCCCCATTATTTTGACACCTTTTGAAGCGCTTCATAATTGTCACACCTTTTCAGGCTCTTCATGTTTTTCAAATCCACATCATCCTCCTCCTATACTTCTGACCGTGTCATGCTCCTCATTATTTTGACACCTTTTGAAGCTCTTCATATTTTTCACACCGTTTCTTGCTCCTCATATTTTTCAGACCGTTTCATGCTCCTCCAATTTTTAACATATTTTGAAGCTCTTCATAGATTTCACAACTTTTCAGGGTTTTCATGTTTTTGAACACCGTTTCATGCTCCTCATATTTTTCAGACCGTTTCATGCTCCTCGTATTTCTGACACCTTGTGAAGCTCTTCATATTTTTCAAAGCTTTTCATGCTGTTCATGTTTTTCAACACCGCTTCATGCTCCTCCTATTTTTCAGACCGTTTCATGCTCCTCGTATTTCTGCCACCTTGTGAAGATCTTCATATTTTTCACACCTTTTCAGGCGCTTCCTGTTTTTGAACTCCTTTTCAGGCTCCTCCTCTTGTTCAGACGATTTCATGCTCCTCATATTTTTGACACATTTTGAAGCTCTTCATATTTTTCACACCTTTTCAGGCGCTTCCTGTTTTTCAACACTGCTTCATGCTCTTCCTACTTTTCAGACCGTTTGATGCTCCCCATATTTTTGACACCTTTTGAAGCTCTTCATATTTTTCACACATTTTCAGGCTCTTCATGTTTTTCAACACCATTTCATGCTCCTCCATTTTTTCAGACCGTTTCATGCTCCTCCTATTTTTCAGACGGTTTCATGCAATTCATATTTTTGACACCTTTTGAAGCTCTTCATATATTGCACACCTTTTCAGGCTCTTCATGTTTTTGAACACCGTTTCATGCTCCTCATATTTTTCAGACCATTTCATGCTCTTCATATTTTTCACACTTTTTGATGCCCTTCATATTTACACACCTTTTCAGACTCTTCATGTTTTTCAACACCACTTCATGCTCTTCCTACTTTTCAGACCGTTTCATGCTCCTCATTTCTTTGAGACATTTTGACGCTCTTCATATTTTTCACACCTTTTGTGGATCTTCATGTTTTTGAACACAGTTTATGCTCCTCATATTTTTCACACATTTTCATGCTCTTCATATTTTTCACACCTTTTCGGGCTCTTCAGGTTTTTGAACACCGTTTCATGCTCCTCCTATTTTTCAGACCGTTTCCTGCTCCTCATATATTTGACATCTTTTGAAGCTCTTCTTATTTTTCACACCTTTTCATGCTTTTCATGTTTTTCAACACCGTTTCATGCTCCTCCTATTTTCAGACCGTTTCATGCTCCTCATATATTTGACACCTTTTAAAGCTCTTCATATATTTCACACCTTTTCAGGCTCTTCATGTTTTTGAACACCGTTTCATGCTCCTCATATTTTTCAGATCGTTTCGTGCTCCTCATATATTTGACATCTTTTGAAGGTCTTCTTATTTTTCACACCTTTTCACGCTTTTCATGTTTTTCAACACCGTTTCATGCTCCTCCTATTTTTCAGACCGTTTCGTGCTCCTCATAGATTTGACACCTTGTGAAGCTCTTCATATTCTTCACACCTTTTCAGGCTCTTCATGATTTTGAACACCGCTTCATGCTCCTCCTATTTTTCAGAACGTTTCATGCGCCTCCGATTTTTCAGACTGTTTCATGCTCCTCATATTTTTGACACCTTTTGAAGCTCTTCATATTTTTCACCCCATTTCAGGCTCTTCATATTTTTAAACACCACTTCTTACTCCTCCTATTTTCAGACAGTTTCATGCACCTCATATTTTTGACACCTTTTGAAGCTCTTCATATTTTTCACACCTTTTCAGTCTCTTCATGTTTTTCAACACCGCCTCATGCTCCTCCTTTTTTCAGAACGTTTCATGCTGTTAATATTTTTGTCACCTTTTGAAGCTCTTCATATTTTTCACACCTTCTCAGGCTCTTCATGATTTTGAACACCGTTTCTTGCTGCTACTATTTTTCAGACCTTTTCATGCTCCAAATATTTTTGACACCTTTTGAAGCCTTTCATATTTTTCACACCTTTTCAGGCTCTTCTTGTTTTTCAACACCACTTCATGCTCCTCTTATTTTTCAGACCATTTCATGTTCCTCATATTTTTGACACCTTTTGAAGCTCTTCATATTTTTCACACATTTTCAATCTCATCATGTTTTTCAACACAGTTTCATGCTCCTCATTTTTTTTCAGTCTGTTTCATGCTCCTCATATATTTGACACCTTTTGAAGCTCTTCATATTTTTCACACCTTTTCAGGTTCTTCACGTTTTTAAACAACGCTTCATGTTCCTCCTATTTTTCAAAACGTTTCATGCTCCTCATATTTTTGACAACTTTTGAAGCTCTTCATATTTTTAACACCTTTCATTCTCTTCATGTTTTTCCACAGAGCTTCATGCTCCTCCTCTTTTACAGACCGTTTCATCCTCCTCATATTTTTGACACCTTTTGAAGCTCTTCATATTTTTCACACCTTTTCATTCTCTTCATGTTTTTCAGCACAGCTTCATGCTCATACTATTTTTGAGACCGTTTCATGCTCCTCATATTTTTGACACCTTCTGAAGCTCATCATATTTTTCACAGGTTTTCATGCTCTTCATCTTTTTCAAAACCGTTTCATTCTCATACTATTTTTCAGACAGTTTCATGCTCCTATATATTTGACACCTTTTGAAACTCTTCATATTTTTCACAGGTTTTCATGCTCTTCATCTTTTTCAAAACCGTTTCATTCTCATACTATTTTTCAGGCCGTTTCATGCTCTTAATATTTTTGACATCTTTTGAAGCTCTTCATATATTTCACACCTTTTCAGGCTCTTCATGTTTTTCAACACTGTTTCATGCTCCTCCTATTTTTCAGACCGTTTCATGCTCCTCATATTTTTGACACCTTTTGAAGCTCTTCATATTTTTCACACATTTTCAATCTCATCATGTTTTTCAACACAGTTTCATGCTCCTCATTTTTTTTCAGTCTGTTTCATGCTCCTCATATATTTGACACCTTTTGAAGCTCTTCATATTTTTCACACCTTTTCAGGTTCTTCACGTTTTTAAACAACGCTTCATGTTCCTCCTATTTTTCAAAACGTTTCATGCTCCTCATATTTTTGACAACTTTTGAAGCTCTTCATATTTTTAACACCTTTCATTCTCTTCATGTTTTTCCACAGAGCTTCATGCTCCTCCTCTTTTACAGACCGTTTCATCCTCCTCATATTTTTGACACCTTTTGAAGCTCTTCATATTTTTCACACCTTTTCATTCTCTTCATGTTTTTCAGCACAGCTTCATGCTCGTACTATTTTTGAGACCGTTTCATGCTCCTCATATTTTTGACACCTTCTGAAGCTCATCATATTTTTCACAGGTTTTCATGCTCTTCATCTTTTTCAAAACCGTTTCATTCTCATACTATTTTTCAGACAGTTTCATGCTCCTATATATTTGACACCTTTTGAAACTCTTCATATTTTTCACAGGTTTTCATGCTCTTCATCTTTTTCAAAACCGTTTCATTCTCATACTATTTTTCAGGCCGTTTCATGCTCTTAATATTTTTGACATCTTTTGAAGCTCTTCATATATTTCACACCTTTTCAGGCTCTTCATGTTTTTCAACACTGTTTCATGCTCCTCCTATTTTTCAGACCGTTTCATGCTTCTCTTAATTTTGACACCTTTTGAAGCTCTTCATATTTTACACACCTTTCCTGGTTCTTCTTGTTTTTGAACACTGTTTGATGCTCTTCCTGTTTTTCAGACAGTTTTTGCTGCTCATATTTTGACACCTTTTGAAGCTCTCCATATTTTTCACACCTTTTCAGGCTCTTCATATTTTTCAACACAACCTCATGCTCCTCATATTTTTCAGACCGTTTCATTCTCCTCATATTTTTGACACCTTTTGAAGCTCTTCCTATTTTTCATAACTTTTCAGGCTCTTCATGTTTTTGAAAACCACTTCATTCTCCTCCTATTTTTCAGATCGTTTCATGCTCCTCATATTTTTGACACCTTTTGAAGCTCTTCATATATTTCACACCTTTTCAGGCTCTTCATGTTCTTAAACACATATTCATGCTCCTCCTACATTTCAGACCGTTTCATGCTCCTCATATTTTGACACCTTTTGAAGCTCTTCATGTTTTTCAACACCGTTTCATGCTCCTCCTATTTTAAGACCGTTTCCTGCTCCTCATATTTTTCACACCTTTTGAAGCTTTTCATATTTTTCAGAGCTTTTCAGGTTCTTCATGTTTTTCAACACCGCTTAATGCTCCTCCTATTTTTCAGACCGTCTCATGCTCCTCATATTTTTGACACCTTTTGAAGCTCTTCATATTTTTCACCCCATTTCAGGCTCTTCATATTTTTAAACACCACTTCTTACTCCTCCTATTTTCAGACAGTTTCATGCACCTCATATTTCTGACACCTTTTGAAGCTCTTCATATTTTTCACACCATTTCAGGCTCTTCATGTTTTTCAACACCGCTTCATGCTCCTCCTTTTTTCAGAACGTTTCATGCTCCTCATATTTTTGACATCTTTTGAAGCTCTTCATATTTTTCACACCTTTTCAGGCTCTTCATGTTATTGAACACCATTTCATGCTCCTCCTATATTTAAGACCGTTTCATGTTCCTCATATTTTTGACACCGTTTGAAGCTCTTCATATTTTTCACACCTTTTCAGGCTCTTTAGATTTTTGAACACCGCTTCATGCTCCTCCTATTTTTCAGACCGTTCATGCTCCTCATATTTTTGAAACAATTTGAAGCTCCTCCTATTTTCCACACGTTTTCAGGCTCTTCATGTTTTTCAACACCGTTTCATGTTCCTCCTATTTTTCCTACCGTTTCATGCTCCTCCTATATTTCAGACCGTTTCATGCTCCTCATATTTTTGACAATTTTGGAAGCTCTTCATATTTTTCACACCTTTTCAGGCTCTTCATGTTTTTCAACACCGCTATATGCTCCTACTTAATTTCAGACTGTTTCATGTTCCTCATATTTTTCACACCTTTTGAAGCTCTTCATATTTTTCACACCTTTTCAGGCTCTTCATGTTTTTCAACACCACTTCATGTTCCTCCTATTATTCAGACCGTTTCATGCTCATCTCATTTTTGACACCTTTTGAAGCTTTTGGTATTTTTCACAACTTTTGAAGCTCTTCATATTTTTCACACCATTTCAGGCTCTTTCTGTTTTTCAATACCACTTCATGCTCCTCCTATTTTTCAGACCGTTTCCTGCTCCTCATATATTTGACATCTTTTGAAGCTCTTCTTATTTTTCACACCTTTTCATGCTTTTCATGTTTTTCAACACCGTTTCATGCTCCTCCTATTTTCAGAACGTTTCATGCTCCTCATATATTTGACACCTTTTAAAGCTCTTCATATGTTTCACACCTTTTCAGGCTCTTCATGTTTTTGAACACCGTTTCATGCTCCTCATATTTTTCAGACCGTTTCGTGCTCCTCATATATTTGACATCGTTTGAAGGTCTTCTTATTTTTCACAACTTTTCACGCTTTTCATGTTTTTCAACACCGTTTCATGCTCCTCCTATTTTCAGAACGTTTCATGCTCCTCATATATTTGACACCTTTTAAAGCTCTTCATATGTTTCACACCTTTTCAGGCTCTTCATGTTTTTGAACACCGTTTCATGCTCCTCCTATTTTTCAGACCGTTTCGTGCTCCTCATATATTTGACACCTTGTGAAGCTCTTCATATTCTTCACACCTTTTCAGGCTCTTCATGATTTTGAACACCGCTTCATGCTCCTCCTATTTTTCAGAACGTTTCATGCGCCTCCGATTTTTCAGACTGTTTCATGCTCCTCATATTTTTGACACCTTTTGAAGCTCTTCATATTTTTCACCCCATTTCAGGTTCTTCATATTTTTAAACACCACTTCTTACTCCTCCTATTTTCAGACAGTTTCATGCACCTCATATTTTTGACACCTTTTGAAGCTCTTCATATTTTTCACACCTTTTCAGTCTCTTCATGTTTTTCAACACCGCCTCATGCTCCTCCTTTTTTCAGAACGTTTCATGCTGTTAATATTTTTGTCACCTTTTGAAGCTCTTCATATTTTTCACACCTTCTCAGGCTCTTCATGTTTTTGAACACCGTTTCTTGCTGCTATAATTTTTCAGACCTTTTCATGCTCCAAATATTTTTGACACCTTTTGAAGCCTTTCATATTTTTCACACCTTTTCAGGCTCTTCATGTTTTTGAACACCGTTTCATGCTCCTCATATTTTTCAGACCGTTTCGTGCTCCTCATATATTTGACATCGTTTGAAGGTCTTCTTATTTTTCACAACTTTTCACGCTTTTCATGTTTTTCAACACCGTTTCATGCTCCTCCTATTTTTCAGACCGCTTCATGCTCCTCCTATTTTTCAGACCGTTTCATGATCCTCATATTTTTGACACCTTTTGAAGCTCTTCATATTTTTCACACCTTTTCTGTCTCTGCATATTTTGAACACCGCTTCATGCTCCTCCTATTTTTCAGACCGTTTCATGATCCTCATATTTTTGACACCTTTTGAAGCTTTTCATATTTTTCACACCTTTTCAGGCTCTTCATGTTTTTGAACACTGCTTCATGCTCCTCCTATTTTTCAGACCGTTTCATTCTCCTCATTTATTTCACACCTTTTGAAGCTCTTCATATTTTTCACACCTTTTGAAGCTC
This sequence comes from Dama dama, assembly GCF_033118175.1. NCBI lineage: Eukaryota > Metazoa > Chordata > Mammalia > Artiodactyla > Cervidae > Dama > Dama dama. Next base: position 3,575,857 of record NC_083683.1, on the reverse strand, counting down.
TTCATATATTTTACACCTTTTGAAGCTCTTCATGTTTTTCAACACCTCTTCATGCTCCTCCTATTTTTCAGACCGTTCATGCTCCTCATATTTTTGAAACAATTTGAAGCTCCTCCTATTTTCCACACGTTTTCAGGCTCTTCATGTTTTTCAACACCGTTTCATGCTCCTCCTATTTTTCAGACCGTTTCGTGCTCCTCATATATTTGACACCTTGTGAAGCTCTTCATATTCTTCACACCTTTTCAGGCTCTTCATGATTTTGAACACCGCTTCATGCTCCTCCTATTTTTCAGAACGTTTCATGCGCCTCCGATTTTTCAGACTGTTTCATGCTCCTCATATTTTTGACACCTTTTGAAGCTCTTCATATTTTTCACCCCATTTCAGGTTCTTCATATTTTTAAACACCACTTCTTACTCCTCCTATTTTCAGACAGTTTCATGCACCTCATATTTTTGACACCTTTTGAAGCTCTTCATATTTTTCACACCTTTTGAAGCTTTTCATATTTTACACATATTTTCACCCTCTTCATGTTTTGCAACACCTTTTCATGCTCCTCCTATTTTTCGGACCGTTTTATTCTCTTCATATTTTTGACACTTTTTGAAGCTCTTCATATTTTTCACACCTTTTCAGGCTCTTCATCTTTTTCAACACCGTTTCATGCTCCTCATATTTTTCAGACCGTTTCATTCTCCTCATATTTATGTCAACTTTTGAAACTCTTCATTTTCTTCACACCTTTTCATGCTCTTCATGTTTTTGAACACTGCTTCATGCTCCTCCTATGTTTCAGACCGTTTCATGCTCCTCATATTTTTGAAACCTTTTGAAGTTCTTCATATATTTCACACCTTTTCAGGCTCTTCATGTTTTAAACACCTCTTCATTCTTCTCCTGTTTTTCAGACCATTTCATGCTCCTCATATTTTTCACACTTTTTGAAGCTCTTCATACATTTCACACCTGTCAGGCTCTTCATGTTTTTGAACACCGCTTCCTGCTCCACCTATTTTTTAGATCGTTTCATGCTCCTCATATTTTTCACACTTTTTGAAGCTCTTCATATTTTTCACACTTTTTCAGGCCCTCATGTTTTTGAACATCGTTTCATGCTCTTCCTTTTATTCAGACCGTTTCATGCTCCTCATATTTTTGACACCTTTTGAACCTCTTCATATTTTTCACACCTATTCAGGGTCTTCATATTTTTCAACACCGCTTCATGCTCCTCCTATTTTTCAGACCGTTTCATGCTCCTCATATTTTTCACACCTTTTGAAGCGCTTCATTTATTTCACACCTTTTCAGGCTCTTCATGTTTTTCAACATCGCTTCATGCTTCTCGTATTTTTCAGACCGTTTCATGCTTCTCAAATTTTTGACACCTTTTGAAGCTCTTCATATTTTTCACACCTTTTCATGTTCTTCCTTTTCCTCAACAAAGCTTCATGCTCCTCCTATTTTTCAGACCGTTTCATGCTCCTCATCTTAAACACCTGTTGAAGCTCTTCATATTTTTCACACCATTTCATGCTCTTCTTGTTTTTCAACACCATTTCTAGCTCCTCCTATTTTTCAGACTGTTTCATGCTCCTCATATTTCTGACACCTTTTGAAGCTCTTCATATATTTCACACCTTTTCAGGCTCTTCATGTTTTTGAACACGGCCTCATGCTCCTCCTATTTTTCACACCTTTTGAAGCTCTTAATATTTTTCACACATTTTCAGGCTCTTCATGTTTTTGAACACCGTTTAATGCTCCTCCTATTTTTCAGACCATTTCATGCTCCTCATATTTTTCACACCTTTTGAAGCTCTTCATATATTTCTCACCTTTTCCTGTTCTTCAGGTTTTTCAACTCCGTTTCATGCTCCTCCGATTTTTCAGATCGTTTCATGCTCCTCCTATTTTTCAGACTGTTTCATGCACCTCTTATTATTGACACCTTTTGAAGCTTTTCATATTTTTCACACGTTTTCATGCTCTTCATGTTTTTCAACAACATTTCATGCTCCTCCTATTTTTCAGACCTTTTCATGCTCCTCATATTTTTCACACCTTTTCATGCTCTTCTTGTTTTTCAACACAGTTTCATGCTCCTCATATGTTTGACACCTTTTGAATCTCTTCATATTATTCACACCTTTTCAGGCTCTTCATGATTTTCAACACCGCTTCATGCTCCTCATATTTTTGAGACATTTTCATGCTCCTAATATTGTTCACACCTTTTCAAGATCTTCATGTTATTCAACACCGCTTCATGCTCTACCTATTTTTCAGACCGTTTCATGCTCCTCATAATTTTGACAACTTTTGAAGCTCCTCATATTTTTCACACCTTTTCAGGCTCTTCATGTTTTTCAACACACTTTCATGCTCCTCATATGTTTGACACCTTTTGAATCTCTTCATATTATTCACACCTTTTCAGGCTCTTCATGATTTTCAACACCGCTTCATGCTCCCCATATTTTTGAGACCGTTTTATGCTACTCATATTTTGACACCTTTTGAAGCTCTTCATGTATTTCAAACCTTTTCAGGCTTTTCATGTATTTCAACACCGCTTCTTGCTCCTCCTCTTTTTCGGACCGTTTCATGCTCCTCTTATTTTTGACACCTTTATAAGCTCTTAATATATTTCACATCTTTTAAGGCTCTTCATGTTTTTGAACAACGCTTCATGCTTCTCCTATATTTCACACCTTTTGAAGCTCTTCATATATTTCACACCTTTTCAGACTCTTCATGTTTTTCAACATCGCTTCATACTCCTCCTATTTTTCAGACCGTTTCATGCTCCTCATATATTTGACACCTTTTGAAGCTCTTCATATATTTCACACCTTTTGAAGCTCTTCATATTTTTCACACCTTTTGAAGCTCTTCATATTTTACACATATTTTCACCCTCTTCATGTTTTTCAACACCTTTTCATGCTCCTCCTATTTTTCGGACCGTTTCATTCTCTTCATATTTTTGACACTTTTTGAAGCTCTTCATATTTTTCACACCTTTTCAGGCTCTTCATCTTTTTCAACACCGTTTCATGCTCCTCATATTTTTCAGACCGTTTCATTCTCCTCATATTTATGTCAACTTTTGAAACTCTTCATTTTCTTCACACCTTTTCATGCTCTTCATGTTTTTGAACACTGCTTCATGCTCCTCCTATGTTTCAGACCGTTTCATGCTCCTCATATTTTTGAAACCTTTTGAAGTTCTTCATATATTTCACACCTTTTCAGGCTCTTCATGTTTTTAAACACCTCTTCATTCTTCTCCTGTTTTTCAGACCATTTCATGCTCCTCATATTTTTCACACTTTTTGAAGCTCTTCATATTTTTCACACTATTTGAAGCTCTTCATACTTTTCACACCTGTCAGGCTCCTCATGTTTTTGAACACCGCTTCCTGCTCCACCTATTTTTCAGATCGTTTCATGCTCCTCATATTTTTCACACTTTTTGAAGCTCTTCATATTTTTCACACTTTTTCAGGCTCTTCATGTTTTTGAACATCGTTTCATGCTCCTCCTTTTATTCAGACCGTTTCATGCTCCTCATATTTTTGACACATTTTGAACCTCTTCATATTTTTCACACCTATTCAGGGTCTTCATATTTTTCAACACTGCTTCATGCTCCTCCTATTTTTCAGACCGTTTCATGCTCCTCATATTTTTGACACGTTTTGAAGCTCTTCATTTATTTCACACCTTTTCAGGCTCTTCATGTTTTTCAACATCGCTTCATGCTCCTCGTATTTTTCAGACCGTTTCATGCTTCTCAAATTTTTGACACCTTTTGAAGCTCTTCATATTTTTCACACCTTTTCATGTTCTTCATTTTTGTCAACAAAGCTTCATGCTCCTCCTATTTTTCAGACCGTTTCATGCTCGTCATATTTTTCAGACAGTTTCATGATCCTCCTATTTTTCAGACCGTTTCATGCTCCTCATGTATTTGACACCTTTTGAAGCTCTTCATATATTTCATACCTTTTAAGGCTCTTCATGTTTCTGAACACCGCTTCATGCTCCTCCTATATTTCACACTTTTTGAAGCTCTTCATATATTTCACACCTTTTCAAGCTCTTCATGTTTTTGAACACCGCTTCATGCTCCTCATATTTTTGACACATTTTGAAACTCTTCATGTTTTTTCACACCGTTTCATGTTCCTCTTACTTTTCAACCGTTTCATGCTTCTCCTATTTTTGAAAGCTTTTGAAGCTCTTCATATTTTTCACACCTTTTCATGCTCTTCATGTATTTTCAACACCGTTTCATGCTCCTCATATTTTTCAGACCATTTCATACTTCTCATATTTTTGACACCTTTTGAAGATCTTCATATTTTTCACACCTTTTCATGCTTGTCATGTTTTTCAACAAAGTTTCACACTCCTCATATTTTGACACCGTTTGAAGGTCTCCATATTTTTCACACCTTTTTAGACGCTTCATGTTTTTCAACACCGCTTCATGCTCCTCCTGTTTTTCAGACCGTTTCATGTTCCTCATAATTTTGACACCTTTTGAAGCTCTTCGTATTTTTCACACCTTTTTAGGCTCTTCATGATTTCAACACAGTGTCATGCTCCGCCTATTTTTCAGACCGTTTCATGCTCCTCATATTTTTGAAACCATTTGAAGCCCGTCATATTTTTCACACCTTTTCATGCTCTTCATGTTTTTCAACACCATTTCATGCTCCTCCTATTTTTCAGATTGTTTCATGCTTCTCATATTTTTGACACATTTTTTATCTCTTCATATTTTTCACACCTTTACAGGCACTTCATGTTTTTCAACACCGTTTCATGCTCCTCCTATTTTTCAGACTGGTTCATGCTCCTCGTATTTTTAGGCCGTTTCATGCTCGTCATAATTTTGAAACCTTTTGAAGCCCTTCATATTTTTCACACCTTTTCATGCTCTTCATGTTTTTCAACAACGTTTTATGCTCCTCCTATTTTTCAGACCGTTCATGCTGGACATATTTTTAACACCCTTTGAAGCTCTTCATATTTTTCACACATTTTCAGGCGCTTCATGTTCTTCAAAACCGTTTCTTGCTCCTGTTATATTTCAGACAGTTTCATGCTCCTCATATTTTTGTCACCTTTTGAAACTCTTCATATTTTTCACACCTTTTCATGCTCTTTATGTTTTTCAACACCGTTTCATCCTCCTCCTATTTTTAGACTGTTTCATGCTCCTCATACTTTTGACACCTTTTGAAGCTGTTCATATATTTCATACCTTTTCAGGATCTTCATGTTTTTGAATGCCGCTTCATGCACCTCCTATTTTTCAGACCGTTTCATGCTCCTCATATTTTTGACACCTTTTGAAGCTCTTCGTATATTTCACACCTTTTCAGGCTCTTCATGTTTTTTACACCTTTTCAGGCTCTTCATGTTTTTCAACACCGCTTCATGCTCCTCGTATTTTTCAGACCGTGTCATTCTCCTCTTATTTTTGACACATTTTGAAGCTCTTCATATTTTTCACACCTTTTGAAGCTCTTCATATTTTTCAAACCTTTACAGGCTCTTCATGTATTTCAACACCGCTTCATGCTCCTCCAATTTTTCAGACAATTTCATGCTCGTCATATTTTTCAAACCTTTAAAGCTCTTCATAATTTTCACACCTATACATGCTCTTCATTTTTTCCACACTGTTTCATGCTCCTCCTATTTTTCAGACCGTGTCATTCTCCTCTTATTTTTCACACCTTTTGAAGCTCTTCATATTTTTCACACTTTTTGAAGCTCTTCATATTTTTCACAGTTTTCAGGCTCTTCATGTTTCTGAACACCGCTTCATGCTCCTCCTATTTTTCAGACCGTTTCATGCTCTTCATATTTTTCACACCTTTTCAGGCTCTTCATATTTTTGAACACCGTTTGCTGCTCCTCCTATTTTTGAGAACGTTTCATGCTCCTCATATTTTTGACACGTTTTGCAGCTCTTCATATTTTTCACACCTTTTCAGGCTCTTCATGTTTTTAAACACGGCTTCATGCTACTCCTATTTTTGATACCTTTTGAAGCTCCTCATATTCTTCAAACCATATCATGCTCTTCTTTTTTTTCATCACCGCTTCATGCTCCTCCTATTTTTCAGACCGTTTTATGCTCCTCATGTATTTCACACCTTTTGAAGCTCTTCATATTTTTCACACCTTTTCAGGATCTTCATGTTTTTGAACATCATTTCATGCTGCTCCTATTTTTCAGACCGTTTCATACTCCTCATATTATTGACACGTTTTGAGGCTCTTCTTATTTTTCATACCTTTTCAGGCTCTTTAACTTTTTGTCACCGCTTCTTGCTCCTAGTATTTTTCAGACCGTTTCATGCCCCTCACATTTTTGACACCTTTTGAAGCTCTTCCTATTTTTCACACCTTTTCATGCTCTTCATGTTTTTCAACACCATTTCATGCTCCTCCTATTTTTCAGACCGTTTCATGCTCCTCATATTTTTCACACCTTTTGAAGCTGTTCATATATTTCACACCTTTTCAGGCTCTCCATGTTCTTGATCACCGATTCATTTTCCTCCTATTTTTGAGACTGTTTCATGCTTCTCATATTTTTGACACCTTTTGAAGCTCTTCATATTTTTCACACCTTTTCAGGCTCTTCATGTTTTTGAAAACCGCTTCATGCTCCTCCTATTTTTCAGACCGTTTCGTGCTCCTCATATTTTTCACACCTTTTGAAGCTGTTCGTATTTTTCACACCTTTTCAGGCTCTTTATGTTTTTGAACACCGCTTCATCCTCCTCCTATTTTTCAGACCGTTTCATGCAGCACATATTTTTGACACCTTTTGAAGCTCCTCCTATTTTCCACACCTTTTCAGGCTCTTCAATTTTTCTACACCGTTTCATGCTCCTGCTAGTTTTCATACCGTTTCATGCTACTCATATACTTGACAGCTTTTGAAGCTCTTCATATTTTTCACACCTTTTCAGGCTCTTCATGGTTTTGAACACCGCTTCATGCTCCTCCTATTTTTCAGACCGTTTCATGCTCCTCATAATTTTGACACCTTTTGAAGCTCCTCCTATTTTTCACACGTTTTCAGCTCTTCATGTTTTTGAACACTGCTTCATGCTCCTCATATATTTCAGACAGTTTCATGATCCTCATGTATTTCACACCTTTTGAACCTCTTCATATTTTTCACACATTTTCAATGTCTTCATGTTTTTGAACATCGTTTCATGTTGCTCCTAATTTTCAGACCGTTTCATGCTCCTCATATTTTTGACAGCTTTTGAAGCTCTTCATATTTTTCACACTTTTTAAGGCTGTTTATAGATTTCAACACCGCTGCATGATTCCCCTATTTTTCAGACCGTTTCATGCTCCTCATATTTTTGACATTTTTTGAAGCTCTTCATATTTTTCACACCTTTTCAGGCTCTTCATGTTTTTGAACACCGTTTCATGCTCCTCCTATTTTCCAGACAGTTTCATGCTCATCTCATTTTTGACACCTTTTGAAGCTCTTCATATATTTCACACGTTTTCAGGCTCTTCATGTTTTTCAACACTGCTTCATGCTCCTCCTATTTTCCGTCCGTTTCATGCTCCTCATTTTTGTGACACCTTTTCAAGCACTTCCTATTTCTCACACCTTTTCAGGCTCTTCATGTTTTTCAACACCGCCTCATGATCCTCCTGTTTTTCAGACCGTTTCAGGCTCATCTCATTTTTGACACCTTTTGAAGCTCTTCATATGTTTCACACGTTTTGAAGCTCTTCATACTTTTCACACCTTTTCAGTCTCTTCATGTTTGTCAATACCACTTCATGCTCCTCCTAATTTACTGACAGTTTCATGCTCATCTCATTTTTGACACCTTTTGAAGCTCTTCATATTTTTCACACCTTTTGAAGCTACTCATATTTTTCACACGTTTTCAGGCTCTTCATGTTTTTCAACACCGCTTCATGCTCCTCCTATTTTTCCGACCGTTTCATGCTCCTCATATTTTTGACACCTTTTCAAGCTCCTCATAAATTTCTCACGTTTTCAGGCTCTTCATGTTTTTCAACACAACTTCATGCTCCTACTATTTTTCAGAGCGTTTCATGCTCATCTCATTTTTGACACCTTTTGAAGCTCTTCATATTTTTCACTCCTTTTGAAGCTCCTCAAATTTTTCACACCTTTTCAGGCCTTCATGTTTTTGAACACCGGTTCATGGTCCTCATATATTTCAGACCGTTTCAAGCTCCTCTTATTTTTGACACCTTTTGAAGCTCTTCATATTTTTCACACCTTTTCAGTCTCTTCATGTTTTTCAACATCACTTCATGCTCCTCCTATTTTTCAGACCGTTTCATGCTCCTCAGATTTTTGACACCTTTTGAAATCTTCATATACTTCACACCTTTTCAGGCTCTTCATCTTCTTGAACACAACTTCATGCTCCTCCTATTTTTCAGACCTTTTCATGCTCATCTCTTTTTTGACACCTTTTGAAGCTTTTCATAATTTTCACAACTTTTCAGGCCCTTGATGTTTCTGAACACCGCTTCATACTCCTCCTATTGTTCAGACCGTTTCATGCTCCTCATATTTCTCACACCTTTTGAATCTCTTCATATTTTCACAAATTATAAGGCTCTTCATGTTTTTTAACACCACTTCATGCTCCTCCTATTTTTCAGAGATTTTCATGCTCCTCATGTATTTCACACCTTTTGAAGCTCTTCATATTTTTCACACTTTTTCAGGCTCTTCATCTTTTTCCACACCACTTCATGATTCTCCTATTTTTCAGACCGTTTCAGGCTCCTCATATTTTTGACACCTTTAGAAGCTCTTCATATTTTTCACACCTTTTCAGGCTCCTCAAATTTTTCACACCTTTTCAGGCTCTTCAAATTATTCACACCTTTTCAGGCTCTTCAAATTTTTCACACCTTTTCAGGCTCTTCATATTTTTCACACCTTTTCAGGCTCTTCAAATTTTTCACACCTTTTCAGGCTCTTCAAATTTTTCCACACCACTTCATGCTTCTCCTATTTTTCAGCCCCGTTTCAAACTCCTCATGTATTTCACACCTTTTGAAGCTCTTCATATTTTTCACACCTTTTCAGGCTCTTCATGTTTTTGATCACCGTTTCATGCTCCTCCTATTTTTCAGACAGTTTCATGCTCATCTCATTTTTGACACCTTTTGAAGCTCTTCATATATTTCACACCTTTTCAAGCTCTTCATATTTTTCACACCTTTTCAGGCTCTTCATGTTTTTCAACACCGCTTCATGCTTCTCCTATTTTTCAGACCGTTACCTGCTCCTCATATTTTTGACACCTTTAGAAGCTCTTCATATTTTTCACACCTTTTCAGGCTCTTCATATTTTTCAACACTGCTTCATGCTCCTCCTATTTTTCAGTCCGTTTCAAACTCCTCATGTATTTCACACCTTTTGAAGCTCTTCATATTTTTCACACCTTTTCAGGCTCTTCATGTTTTTGATCACCGTTTCATGCTCCTCCTATTTTTCAGACTGTTTCATGCTCCTCATATTTTTGACACCTTTAGAAGCTCTTCATATTTTTCACATCTTTTCAGGCTCTTCATATTTTTCAACACCGCTTCATGCTCCTCCTATTTTTCAGACCGTTTCAAGTTCCTCATATTTTTGACACCTTTTGAAGCTTTTCATATTGTTCACACCTTTTCAGGCTCTTCATTTTTTTCTACAGTACTTCTTGCTCCTCCAATTTTTCAGACCGTTTCATGCTCATCTAATTTTTGACACCTTTTGAAGCTATGCATATTTTTCACAACTTTTCAGGCTCTTCATGTTTTTCAACACCACTGCATGCTCCTCGTTTTTTAAGACCGTTTCATGCTCCTCATATTTTTGACACCTTTAGAAGCTCTTCATATTTTTCACACCTTTTCAGGCTCTTCATGTTTTTCAACACCGCTTCATGCTCCTCTTCTTCTTCAGACCGTTTCATGCTCCTCATATTTTTGACACCTTTTTAAGCTCTTCATGTTTTTCACACCTTTTCAGGCTCTTCATGTTTTGAACATCATTTCATGCTCCTCCTATTTTGCAGACCGTTTCATGCTCATCTCATTTTGACACCTTTTGAAGCTCTTCATATTTTTCACACCTTTTGAAACTCTTCATATTTTTCATATTTTTGAAGCTCTTCATATTTTCACACGTTTTCAGACTCTTCATGTTTTCAACACGGCTTCATGCTCCTCCTATTTTTCAAACTGTATCATGCTCCTCATATTTTTCACACCTTTTGAAGCTCTTCATATTTTCACACCTTTTCAGGCTCTTCTTTTTTTTAACACCACTTCATGCTATTTCTATTTTTCAGAGAGTTTCATGCTCCTCATGTATATCACACCTTGTGAAGTTCTTCATATTTTTCACAGCTTTTCAGGCTCTTCATGTTTTTGATCACCGTTTCATGCTCCTCATATTTTTCTGACGGTTTCATGCTCATCTCATTTTTAACACCTTTTGAAGCTCTTCATATATTTCACACGTTTTCAAGCTCTTCATATTTTTCACACCTTTTAGGTTCTTCATGTTTTTCAACACCGCTTCATGCTCCTCCTATTTTTCAAACCGTTTCATGCTCCTCATATTTTTGACACCTTTTGATGCTTTTCATATTTTTCACAATTTTTCAGGCTCTTCATGTTTTTGAACACCGCTTCATGCTAATCCTATTTTTCAAACCATATCATGCTCCTCATATTTTCCACACCTTTTGAGGCTCTTCATATTTTTCACACTTTTTTGGCTCTTCATGTTTTTCAACACCACTTCATGCTCCTCCTATTTTTTAGACAGTTTCATGCTCCTAATATTTTTGACACCTTATGAAGCTCTTCATATTTTTCACACCTTTTCAGACTCTTCATGCTTTTCAAAACCGCTTCATGCTCCTCCTATTTTTCAGACCGGTTCATGCTCCTCATATTTTTCACATCTTTTGATGCTCTTCATATTTTTCACACCTTTTCAGGCTCTTCATGTTTTTAAACATCACTTCTTGCTCCTCCTATTTTTCAGACCGTTTCATGCTTCTCATATTTTTGACACATTTTGAAGATCTTCATATTTCTCACACCTTTTCAGGCTCTTCATATTTTTCAACACCGCTACATGCCGCTCCTATCTTTCAGACCATTTCATGCTCATCTGATTTGTGACACCTTTTGAAGCTCTTCATATATTTCACACCTTTTGAAGCTCTTCATAATTTTCACACGTTTTCAGGCTCTTCATGTTTTTCAACACGGCTTCATGATCCTCCTATTTTTCATACCGTTCATGCTCCTCATATTTTTGACACCTTTTGAAGTTCTTCCTATTTTTCACAACTCTTCATGCTCTTCATGTTTTTCGACACCGCTTCATGCTCCTCCTATTTTTCAGCCTGTTTCATGCTCCTCATAATTTTGACACCTTTTGAAGTTCCTCATATTTTTCACACCTTTTCCCGCTCTTCATGTTTGTTAAAACCGTTTCTTGCTCCTCCTATTTTTGAGACCGTTTCATATTCCTCATATTTTTGACACCTTTTGAACCTCTTCATATTTTTCACAACTTTTTTGGCTCTTCATGTTTTTCAACATCACTTCATGATCCTCCTATTTTTCAGACCGTTTCATGCTCCTCATATTTTTGACACCTTTTGAAGTTCTCCATATTTCTCACACTTTTTCAGGCTCTTCATGTTTTTCAACAACGTTTCATGCTCCTCCTATCTTTCAGACAATATCATGGTCATCTCATTTTTGACTTCTTTTGAAGCTCTTCATATATTTCACAACTTTTGAAGCTCTTCATATTTTTCACACCTTTTGAAGCTCTTCATATTTTTCACACCTTTTCAGACTCTTCTTGTTTTTCAACACCGCTTCATGCTCCTCCTATTTTTCGGACCGTCTCATGCTCCTCATATTTTTCACACCTTTTGAAGCTCTTCATATTTTGCACACCTTTTCAGGCTCTTCATGTTTTTCAACACCGCTTCATTCTCCTTCTATTTTTCATACCGTTTCATGCTCCTCATATTTTTGACAACTTTTGAATCTGTTCATATACTTCACACTTTTTCAGGCTCTTCATGTTTTTCACCAACACTTCATGCTCCTCCTATTTTTTAGGCCATTTCATGCTCATCTAATTTTTGACACCGTTTGAAGTTCTTCATATTTTTCACACCTTTTGAAACTCTTCATATTTTTCACACCTTTTGAAGCTGTTCATATTTTTCACACGTTTTCAGGCTCTTCATGTTTTCAACAACGCTTCATGCACCTCCTATTTTTCCGACCGTTTCATGTCCCTCATATATTTCACACCTTTTGAAGATCTTCATATATTTCACACCTTTTCAGGCTCTTCATGTTTTTGAACAAAACTTCATGCTTCTCCTATTTTTCAGAGCGTTTAATGGTCCTCATGTACTTCACACCTTTTGAAGGTCTTCTTATTTTTCACACCTTTTCATGCTCTTCATGTTTTTCAACACCGCTTCACGCTCCTCCTATTTTTCAGACTGTTCATTCTCCTCATAATTTTGAAACATTTTGAAGCTCTTCTTATTTTTCACACCTTTTCAGGCTATTCATGTTTTTCAACACCGCTTCACGCTCCTCCTATTTTTCAGACTGTTCATGCTCCTCATATTTTTGACACCTTTTGAAGCTCTTCATATATTTCACACTTTTTCAGGCTCATCATGTTTTTCAACACCGCTTCACGCTCCTCCTATTTTTCAGACTGTTCATTCTCCTCATAATTTTGAAACATTTTGAAGCTCTTCTTATTTTTCACATCTTTTCAGGCTCTTCATGTTTTTCAACACCGCTTCATGCTCCTCCTATTTTTCAGACCGTTTCATGCTCCTCATATATTTGACACCTTTTGAAGCTCTTCATATATTTCACACTTTTTCAGGCTCATCATGTTTTTCAACACCACTTTATGCTCCTCCGATTTTTCGGGCCGTTTCATGCTCATCTCATTTTTGACACCTTTTGAAGCTCTTCATATTTTTCACACCTTTAGAAGCTCTTCATATTTTTCACACGTTCTCAGGCTCTTCATGTTTTTCAACACCGCTTCATGCACCTCCTTTTTTTCAGACCGTTTCATGCTCATCTCATTTTGACACGTTTTGAAGGTCTTCATATTTTCCACAAATTTTCATGCTCTTCATGTTTTCAAACACCGTTTCATGCTCCTCCTATTTTTCACACCTTTTGAAGCTCTTCATATTTTTCACACCTTTTTAGGCTCTTCACGTTTTTCAACATCACTTCATGCTCCTCCTATTTTTCAGACAGTTTCATGCTCCTAATATTTTTGACACCTTATGAAGCTCTTCATATTTTTCACACCTTTTCAGACTCTTCATGCTTTTCAAAACCGCTTCATGCTCCTCCTATTTTTCAGACCGGTTCATGTTCCTCATATTTTTCACATCTTTTGATGCTCTTCATATTTTTCACACCTTTTCAGGCTCTTCATGTTTTTAAACATCACTTCTTGCTCCTCCTATTTTTCAGACCATTTCATGCTCCTCATATTTTTGACACATTTTGAAGATCTTCATATTTCTCACACCTTTTCAGGCTCTTCATGTTTTTCAATACCGCTTCATGCCTCTCCTATCGTTCAGAACATTTCATGCTCATCTCTTTTTTGACACCTTTTGAAGCTCTTCATATATTTCACACCTTTTGAAGCTCTTCATATTTTTCACACATTTTCAGGCTCTTCATGTTTTTCAACACCGCTTCATGCTCCTCCTATTTTTCAGACCTTTACATGCTCCTCATATGTTTCACACCTTTCAAGCTCTTCATGTTTTTCAACACCGTTTCATGCTCCTCGTATTTTTCAGACCGTTTCAGGCTCCTCATAGTTTGACACCTTTTGAAGCTCTTCATATTTTTCACACCTTTCCATGCTCTTCATGTTTTTCAAAACCGTTTCATGCTCCTCCTATTTTTCAGACCTTTTCATGCTCCTCATATGTTTCACACCTTTTCAAGCTCTTCATGTTTTTCAACACCGTTTCATGCTCCTCCTATTTTTCAGACCGTTTCAGGCTCCTCATATTTTGACACCTTTTGAAGCTGTTCATATTTTTCACACCTTTCCATGCTCTTCATGTTTTTCAAAACCGTTTCATGCTCCTCCTATTTTTCAGACCGTTTCAGGCTCCTCATATTTTTCAGATCGTTTCATGCTCCTCATATTTTTGACACCTTTTTACGCTCTTCATATTGTTCACACCCTTTCATATTCTTCATATTTTTCAACACCGTTTCATGCTTCTTCTAATTTTCAGACCGTTTCATGCTCCTCATAATTTTGACGCCTTTTGCAGCTCTTCTTATTCTTCACACCTTTTCAGGCTCCTCATGATTTTCAACACCTTTTCAGGCTCCTCCTATTTTTCAGACCGTTTCGTGCTCCTCATATTTTTTACACCTTTTGACGCTCTTTATATTATTCACACCTTTCCATGATCTTCATGTTTTTCAACACTGCTTCATGCTCCTCCTATTTTTCAGACATTTTCATGCTCCTCATATATTTGACACCTTTTGAAACTCTTCATATATTTCACACCTTTTCAGGCTCTTCATGTTTTTCAACACCGTTTCATGATCCTCCTATTTTTCAGACATTTTCAGGCTCCTCATATATTTGACACCTTTTGAAACTCTTCATATATTTCACACCTTTTCAGGCTCTTCATGTTTTTCATCACCCCTTCATGCTCCTCCTATTTTTCAGACCGTTTCATGCTCCTCATATATTTGACACCTTATGAAGCTCTTCATATTTTTCACACCTTTTCAGGCTCTTCATGTTTTTAAACACCTCTTCATGCTCCTCCTCTTTTTCAGACCATTTCATGCTCCTCCTATTTTTCACACCTTTTGAAGCTCTTCATATTTTTCACACCTTTTCAGGCTCTTAATGTGTTTGAACACCATTTCATGCTCCTCCTATTATGCAGACCGTTTCATTCTCCTCATATTTTTGACACCTTTTGAAGCTCTTCATATTTTTCACACCTTTTCAGCCTCTTCATTTTTTTCAACAACACTTCATGCTCCTCCTATTTTTCAGACAGTTTCATGCTCATCTCATTTGACACCTTTTGAAGCTCTTCATATTTTTCACACCTTTTGAAGCTCTTCCTATTTCTCACACTTTCTCAGGCTCTTCATGTTTTTCAACACCGCTTGATGCTCCTCCTATTTTTCAGACCGTTTCATGCTCCTCATATTTTTGACACCTTTTGAAGTTCTTCATATTTTTCACACCTTTTAAGGCTCTTCATGTTTTTGAACACCGCTTCATGCTCCTCCTATTTTTCAGACCGTTTCATGCTCCTCATATTTTTGACACCTTTTGAAGCTCTTCATATTTTTCACACCTTTTCAGGCTCTTCATGTGTTTGAGCCCAGCTTCATGCTCTTGCTATTTTTCAAGCCGTTTCATGCTCCTCATATATTTCACATGCTTTGCAGCTCTTCATATTTTTTACACCTTTTCAGGCTCTTCATCTTTTTGAACAAAGCTTCATTCTCCTCCTATTTTTCAGACCGTTTCATGCACATCTCATTTTTGACACCTTTGAAGCTCTTCATATTTTTCACAGCTTTTGAAGCTCTTCATATTTCTCACACCTTTTCAGGCTCTTCATGATTTTGAACACCGCTTCATGCTCTTCCTATTTTTCAGACCGTTTCATGCTCATCTATTTTTTAACACCTTTTGAAACTCTTCATATTTTTCACACCTTTTCAGGCTCTTCATGTTTTTGAACACCGCTTCATGCTTCTCCTATTTTTCAGACCGTTTCATGCTCCTCATATTTTTCACACCTTTTGAAGCTCTTCATATTTTTCAAACCTTTTCCGGCTTTCATGTTTTTCAGCACCAGTTCATGCTCCTCCTATTTTGCAGACCGTTTCATGCTCCTCATATTCTTGACACATTTTGAAGCTCTTCATATTTTGCACACCTTTTCAGGCTCTTCATGTTTTTCAGCTTCACTTCATGCTCCTCCTATTTTTCAGACCGTTTCATGCTGCTCTCATTTTTTACACCTTTTGAAGCTCTTCATATTTTGCACACCTTTTCAGGCTCTTCATGTTTTTCAGCACCAGTTCATGCTCCTCCTATTTTTCAGACCGTTTCATGCTCATCTCATTTTTTACACCTTTTGAAGCTCTTCATATTTTGCACACCTTTTCAGGCTCTTCATGTTTTTCAGCTCCACTTCATGCTCCTCCTATTTTTCAGACCGTTTCATGCTCCTCATATTTTTCACACCTTTTGAAGCTCTTCATATTTTTCAAACCTTTTCAGGCTCTTCATATTTTTCTGCACCAGTTCATGCTCCTCCTATTTTTCAGACCGTTTCATGCTCATCTCATTTCTTACAACTTTTTAAGCTCTTCATATTTTGCACACCATTTCAGGCTCTTCATGTTGTTCAGCTCCACTTCATGCTCCTCCTATTTTTCAGACCGTTTCTTGCTCCTCATATTTTTGACACTTTTTGAAGCTCTTCATATTTTTCACACCTTTTCTGGCTCTTCTTGTTTTTGAACACAGCTTCATGCTCCACCTATTTTTCAGACCGTTTCATTCTCCTCATATTTTTGACACCTTTTGAAGCTCTTCATATTTTTCACACCTTTAGAAGCTCTTCATATTTTTCACACGTCCTCAGGCTCTTCATGTTTTTCAACACCGCTTCATGCAGCTCCTTTTTTTCAGACGTTTCATGCTCATCTCATTTTTGACACGTTTTGAAGCTCTTCATATTTTGCACACCTTTTCAGGCTCTTCATGTTTTTCAGCACCAGTTCATGCTCCTCCTATTTTTCAGACCGTTTCATGCTCATCTCATTTTTTACACCTTTTGAAGCTCTTCATATTTTGCACACCTTTTCAGGCTCTTCATGTTTTTCAGCTCCACTTCATGCTCCTCCTATTTTTCAGACCGTTTCATGCTCCTCATATTTTTGACACCTTTTGTATCTCTTCATATACTTCACACATTTTCAGGCTCTTCATGTTTTTCACTAACACTTCATGCACCTCCTTTTTTTCATACCGTTTCATGCTCATCTCATTTTTGACACGTTTTGAAGGTCTTCATATTTTTCACAAATTTTCATACTCTTCATGTTTTCGAACACCGTTTCATGCTCCTCCTATTTTTCAGACCGTTTCATGCTCCTCATATTTTTCACACCTTTTGAAGCTCGTCATATTTTTCAAAACTTTTTAGGCTCTTCACGTTTTTCAACACCACTTCATGCTCCTCCTATTTTCAGACAGTTTCATGCTCCTAATATTTTTGACACCTTATGAAGCTCTTCATATTTTTCACACCTTTTCAGACTCTTCATGTTTTTCAAAACCGCTTCATGCTCCTCCTATTTTTCAGACCGGTTCATGCTTCTCATATTTTTCACACCTTTTCAGGCTCTTCATATTTTTCACACCTTTTCAGGCTCTTCATGTGTTTAAACATCACTTCTTGCTCCTCCTATTTTTCAGACCGTTTCATGCTCCTCATATTTTTGACACATTTTGAAGAACTTCATATTTCTCACACCTTTTCAGGCTCTTCATGTTTTTCAACACCGCTTCATGCCCCTCCTATCTTTCAGACCATTTGATGCTCATCTCATTTTTGACACCTTTTGAAGCTCTTCATATATTTCACACCTTTTGAAGCTCTTCATAATTTTCACACATTTTCAGGCTCTTCATGTTTGTCAACACCGCTTCATGCTCCTCCTATTTTTCAGACCTTTTCCTGCTCCTCATATTTTTGACACCTTTTGAAGCTCTTCATATTTTTCACACCTTTTTTGGCTCTTCATGTTTTTCAACATCACTTCATGATCCTCCTATTTTTCAGACCGGTTCATGCTCCTCATATTTTTGACACCTTTTGAAGATCTTCATATATTTCACACCTTTTCAGGCTCTTCATGGTTTTGAACAAAACTTCATTCTTCTCCTATTTTTCAGAGCGTTTAATGCTCCTCGTGTACTTCACACCTTTTGAAGGTCTTCATATATTTCACACCTTTTCAGGCTCTTCATGTTTTTCAACACCGTTTCATGCTCCTCCTATTTTTCAGACCGTTTCATGTTCCTCATATTTTTCACACCTTTTGAAGCTCGTTATATTTTTCACACTTTTTAGGCTCTTCACGTTTTTCAACACCACTTCATGCTCCTTCTATTTTTCAGACCGTTTCATGCTCCTCATATTTTTGACACCTTTTGTATCTCTTCATATACTTCACACATTTTCAGGCTCTTCATGTTTTCACCAACACTTCATGCACCTCCTTTTTTTCAGACCGTTTCATGCTCATCTCATTTTTGACACGTTTTGAAGGTCTTCATATTTTTCACAAATTTTCATGCTCTTCATGTTTTCGAACACCGTTTCATGCTCCTCCTATTTTTCAGACCGTTTCATGTTTCTCATATTTTTCACACCTTTTGAAGCTCGTCATATTTTTCACACCTTTTTAGGCTCTTCACGTTTTTCAACACCACTTCATGCTCCTCCTATTTTTCAGACAGTTTCATGCTCCTAATATTTTTGACACCTTATGAAGCTCTTCATATTTTTCACACCTTTTCAGGCTCTTCATGTTTTTCGACACTGCTTCATGCTCCTCCTATTTTTCAGCCTGTTTCATGCTCCTCATATTTTTCACACCTTTTGAAGTTCTTCACATTTTTCACAACTCTTAATGCTCTTCATGTGTTTCGACACTGCTTCATGCGCCTCCTATTTTTCAGCCTGTTTCATGCTCCTCATATTTTTCACACCTTTTGAAGCTCTTCACATTTTTCACACCTTTTTAAGCTGTTCATATTTTTCACACGTTTTCAGGCTCTTCATGTTTTCAACACCTCTTAATGCACCTCCTATTTTTCAGACCGTTTCATGCCCCTCATATTTTTCACACCTTTTGAAGATCTTCATATATTTCACAACTTTTCAGGCTCTTCATGTTTTTGAACAAAACTTCATGCTTCTCCTATTTTTCAGAGCGTTTAATGCTCCTCATGTACTTCACACCTTTTGAAGGTCTTCATATATTTCACACCTTTTCAGGCTCTTCATGTTTTTCAACACCGCTTCATGCTCCTCCTCTTTTTCAGACCGTTCATTCTCCTCATAACTTTGAAACATTTTGAAGCTCTTCTTATTTTTCACACCTTTTCAGGCTCTTCATGGTTTTCAAGAACGCTTCATGCTCCTGCTATTTTCCAGACCGTTCATGCTCATCATATTTTTGACACCTTTTGAAGCTCTTCATATTTTTCACACCTTTTCAGGCTCTTCCTGTTTTTCAACAAGATTTCATGCTCCTGCTGTTTTTCAGACCGTTTCAAGGTCCTCATGTATTTCACACCATGAGAAGCTCTTCATATTTTTCACACCTTTTCAGGCTCTTCATGTTTTTCAACACCGCTTCGTGCCCCTCCTATCTTTCAGACCATTTCATGCTCATCTCATTTTTGACACCTTTTGAAGCTCTTCATATATTTCACACCTTTTGAAGCTCTTCATAATTTTCACACGTTTTCAGGCTCTTCATGTTTTTCAACACGGCTTCATGATCCTCCTATTTTTCATACCGTTCATGCTCCTCATATTTTTAACACCTTTTGAAGTTCTTCATATTTTTCACACCTTTTCCCGCTCTTCATGTTTGTTAAAACCGTTTCTTGCTCCTCCTATTTTTCAGACCGTTTCATGCTCCTCATATTATTGACACCATATGAAGCTCTTCATATTTTTCACTCCTTTTCAGATCTTCATGTTTTTCAACACCACTTCATGCTCCTTCTATTTTTCAGACCGATTCATGATCCTCATATTATTGACACGTTTTGAAGCTCTTCATATTCTTCACAGCTTTTGATGCTCTTCATGTTTTTCAACACTGCTTCATGCTCCTCCTATATTTCAGACCGTTTCATGCTCCCCATATTTTTGACACCTTTTGAAGCTCTTCATATATTTCACACCTTTTCAGACTCTTCATGTTTTTCAACACCACTTCATCCTCATCCTATTTTTCAGACCGATTCAACCTCCTCATATTTTTGACACCTTTTGAAGCTCTTCAAATTTTTCACACATTTTCAGGCTCTTCATGTTTTTCAACACCGCTTCATGCTCCTCCTATTTTTCAGACCTTTTCATGCTCCTCATATTTTTGACACCTTTTTAAGCTCTTCATATTTTTCACAAATTTTTTGGCTCTTCATGTTTTTCAACATCACTTCATGATCCTCCTATTTTTCAGACCGGTTCATGCTCCTCATATTTTTGACACCTTTTGAAGATCTCCATATTTCTCACACCTTTTCAGGCTCTTCATGTTTTTCAACACCGCTTCATGCTCCTCCTATCTTTCAGACAATATCATGCTCACCTCATTTTTGACTTCTTTTGAAGCTCTTCATATATTTCACACCTTTTGAAGCTCTTCACATTTTTCACACCTTTTCAGTCTCTTCATGTTTTTCAACACCAATTCATGTTCCTCCTAATATTCAGACCGTTTCATGCTCATCTCATTTTTGACACATTTTGAAGCTCTTCATATTTTTCACACCTTTTGAAGCTCTTCACATTTTTCACACCTTTTCAGACTCTTCTTGTTTTTTAACACCGCTTCATGCTCCTCCTATTTTTCAGACCGTTTCATGCTCCTCATATTTTTGACACCTTTTGAATCTCTTCATATACTTCACACTTCTTCAGGCTCTTCATGTTTTCCACCAACATTTCATGCTCCTCCTATTTTTTAGGCCATTTCATGCTCATCTCATTTTTGACACCGTTTGAAGCTCTTCATATTTTTCACACCGTTTGAAGCTCTTCATATTTTTCACACCTTTTGAAGCTGTTCATATTTTTCACACGTTTTCAGGCTCTTCATGTTTTCAACACCGCTTCATGCACCTCCTATTTTTCAGACCGTTTCATGCCCCTCATATTTTTCACACCTTTTGAAGATCTTCATATATTTCACACCTTTTTAGGCTCTTCATGTTTTTGAACAAAACTTCATGCTTCTCCTATTTTTCAGAGCGTTTAATGCTCCTCATGTACTTCACACCTTTTGAAGGTCTTCATATATTACACACCTTTTCAGGCTCTTCATGTTTTTCAACACCGCTTCATGCTCCTCCTATTTTTCAGACCGTTCATTCTCCTCATAATTTTGAAACATTTTGAAGCTCTTCTTATTTTTCACACCTTTTCAGGCTCTTCATGGTTTTCAAGACCGCTTCATGCTCCTGCTATTTTCCAGACCGTTCATGCTGATCATATTTTTGACACCTTTTGAAGCTCTTCATATTTTTCACACCTTTTCAGGCTCTTCATGTTTTTCAACACCGCTTCATGCTCCTCGTATTTTCCAGACCGTTTCATGCTCCTCATATTTTTGACACCTTTTGAAGCTCTTCATATATTTCACACTTTTTCAGGCTCATCATGTTTTTCAACACCACTTCATGCTCCTCCTATTTTTCAAGCCGTTTCATGCTCATCTCATTTTTGACCCCTTTTGAAGCTCTTCATATTTTTCACACCTTTTCAGGCTCTTCAAGTTTTTAAACATCACTTCTTGCTCCTCCTATTTTTCAGACCGTTTCATGCTCCTCATATTTTTGACACATTTTGAAGATCTTCATATTTCTCACACCTTTTCAGGCTCTTCATGTTTTTCAACACCGCTTCATGCCCCTCCTATCTTTCAGACCATTTCATGCTCATCTCATTTTTGACACCTTTTGAAGCTCTTCATATATTTCACACCTTTTGAAGCTCTTCATAATTTTCACACGTTTTCAGGCTCTTCATGTTTTTCAACACGGCTTCATGATCCTCCTATTTTTCATACCGTTCATGCTCCTCATATTTTTGACACCTTTTGAAGTTCTTCCTATTTTTCACAACTCTTCATGCTCTTCATGTTTTTCGACACCGCTTCATGCTCCTCCTATTTTACAGCCTGTTTCATGCTCCTCATATTTTTGACACCTTTTGAAGCTCTTTATATTTTTCACACCTTTTCCCGCTCTTCATGTTTGTTAAAACCGTTTCTTGCTCCTCCTATTTTTCAGACCGTTACATGCTCCTCATATTTTTGACACCTTATGAAGCTCTTCATATTTTTCACTCCTTTTCAGATCTTCATGTTTTTCAACATCACTTCATGATCCTCCTATTTTTCAGACCGATTCATGCTCCTCATATTTTTGACACGTTTTGAAGCTCTTCATATTCTTCACAGCTTTTGATGCTCTTCATGTTTTTCAACACCGCTTCATGTTCCTCCTATTTTTCAGACCGTTTCATGCTCCTCATATTTTTGACACCTTTTGAAGCTCTTCATATATTTCACACCTTTTCAGGCTCTTCATGTTTTTCAGCACCACTTCATGCTCCTCCTATTTTTCAGAGCGTTTCATGCTCCTCATATTTTTGACACCTTTTGAAGTTCCTCATATTTTTCTCACCATTTCAGGCTCTTCATATTTTTCAACACCGCTTCATGCCCCTCCTATCTTTCAGACCATTTCATGCTCATCTCATTTTTGATACCTTTTGAAGCTCTTCATATATTTCACACCTTTTGAAACTCTTGATAATTTTCACACGTTTTCAGGCTCTTCATGTTTTTCAACAAGATTTCATGCTACTGCTGTTTTTCAGACCATTTCAAAGTCCTCATGTATTTCACACCATTTGAAGCTCTTCATATTTTTCACACCTTTTCAGGCTCTTCATATTTTTCAACACCGCTTCATGCCCCTCCTATCTTTCAGACCATTTCATGCTCATCTCATTTTTGACACCTTTTGAAGCTCTTCATATATTTCACACCTTTTGAAGCTCTTCATAATTTTCACACGTTTTCAGGCTCTTCATGTTTTTCAACACGGCTTCATGATCCTCCTATTTTTCATACCGTTCATGCTCCTCATATTTTTGACACCTTTTGAAGTTCTTCCTATTTTTCACAACTCTTCATGCTCTTCATGTTTTTCGACACCGCTTCATGCTCCTCCTATTTTACAGCCTGTTTCATGCTCCTCATATTTTTGACACCTTTTGAAGCTCTTCATATTTTTCACACCTTTTCCCGCTCTTCATGTTTGTTAAAACCGTTTCTTGCTCCTCCTATTTTTCAGACCGTTTCATGTTCCTCATATTTTTGACACCTTATGAAGCTCTTCATATTTTTCACTCCTTTTCAGATCATCATGTTTTTCAACACCACTTCATGCTCCTTCTATTTTTCAGACCGATTCATGCTCCTCATATTTTTGACACGTTTTGAAGCTCTTCATATTCTTCACAGCTTTTGATGCTCTTCATGTTTTTCAACACCGCTTCATGCTCCTCCTATTTTTCAGACCGTTTCATGCTCCTCATATTTTTGACACCTTTTGAAGCTCTTCATATATTTCACACCTTTTCAGGCTCTTCATGATTTTCAATACCACTTCATGCTCCTCCTATTTTTCAGAGCGTTTCATGCTCCTCATATTTTTGACACCTTTTGAAGCTCTTCATATTTTTCACACCTTTTTTGGCTCTTCATGTTTTTCAACATCACTTCATGATCCTCCTATTTTTCAGA
This sequence comes from Dama dama, assembly GCF_033118175.1. NCBI lineage: Eukaryota > Metazoa > Chordata > Mammalia > Artiodactyla > Cervidae > Dama > Dama dama. The sequence continues at coordinate 3,552,068 of NC_083683.1, read as the reverse complement.
CGTTTCATGCTCCTCATATTTTTGACACCTTTTGAAGATCTCCATATTTCTCACACCTTTTCAGGCTCTTCATGGTATTCAACACCGCTTCATGCTCCTCCTATCTTTCAGACAATATCATGGTCATCTCATTTTTGACTTCTTTTGAAGCTCTTCATATATTTCACACCTTTTGAAGCTCTTCATATTTTTCACACCTTTTCAGTCTCTTCATGTTTTTCAACACCAATTCATGTTCCTCCTAAAATTCAGACCGTTTCATGCTCATTTCATTTTTGACACATTTTGAAGCTCTTCATATTTTTCACACCTTTTGAAGCTCTTCATATTTTTCACACCTTTTCAGACTCTTCTTGTTTGTCAACACCGCTTCATGCTCCTCCTATTTTTCGGACCGTCTCATGCTCCTCATATTGTTCACACCTTTTGAAGCTCTTCATATTTTGCACACCTTTTCAGGCTCTTCATGTTTTTCAACACCGCTTCATTCTCCTTCTATTTTTCAGACCGTTTCATGCTCCTCATATTTTTGACACCTTTTGAATCTCTTCATATACCTCACACGTTTTCAGGCTCTTCATGTTTTTCACCAACACTTCATGCTCCTCCTATTTTTTAGGCCATTTCATGCTCATCTCATTTTTCACACCTTTTGAAGCTCTTCATATTTTTCACACCTTTTGAAGCTGTTCATATTTTTCACACTTTTTCAGGCTCTTCATGTTTTCAACACCGCTTCATGCACCTCCTATTTTTCAGAGCGTTTCATGCCCCTCATATTTTTCACACCTTTTGAAGATCTTCATATATTTCACACCTTTTCAGGCTCTTCATGTTGTTGAACAAATCTTCATGCTTTTCCTCTTTTTCAGAGCGATTAATGCTCCTCATGTACTTCACACCTTTTTAAGGTCTTCATATTTTTCACAACTTTTCAGGCTCTTCATGTTTTTCAACACCGCTTCACGCTCCTCCTATTTTTCAGACCGTTCATTCTCCTCATAATTTTGAAACATTTTGAAGCTCTTCTTATTTTTCACACCTTTTCATGCTCTTCATGGTTTTCAAGACCGCTTCATGCTCCCCCTATTTTCCAGACCGTTCATGCTCCTCATATTTTTGACACCTTTTGCAGCTCTTCATATTTTTCACACCTTTTCAGGCTCTTCATGTTTTTCAACACCGCTTCATGCTCCTCGTATTTTCCAGACCGTTTCATGCTCCTCATATTTTTGACACCTTTTGAAGCTCTTCATATATTTCACACTTTTTCAGGCTCATCATGTTTTTCAACACCACTTCATGCTCCTCCTGTTTTTCAAGCCGTTTCATGCTCATCTCATTTTTGACCCCTTTTGAAGCTCTTCATATTTTTCACACCTTTTCAGGCTCTTCAAGTTTTTAAACATCACTTCTTGCTCCTCCTATTTTTCAGACCGTTTCATGCTCCTCATATTTTTGACACATTTTGAAGATCTTCATATTTCTCACACCTTTTCAGGCTCTTCATGTTTTTCAACACCGCTTCATGCCCCTCCTATCTTTCAGACCATTTCATGCTCATCTCATTTTTGACACCTTTTGAAGCTCTTCATATATTTCACACCTTTTGAAGCTCTTCATAATTTTCACACGTTTTCAGGCTCTTCATGTTTTTCAACACGGCTTCATGATCCTCCTATTTTTCATACCGTTCATGCTCCTCATATTTTTGACACCTTTTGAAGTTCTTCCTATTTTTCACAACTCTTCATGCTCTTCATGTTTTTCGACACCGCTTCATGCTCCTCCTATTTTACAGCCTGTTTCATGCTCCTCATATTTTTGACACCTTTTGAAGCTCTTTATATTTTTCACACCTTTTCCCGCTCTTCATGTTTGTTAAAACCGTTTCTTGCTCCTCCTATTTTTCAGACCGTTACATGCTCCTCATATTTTTGACACCTTATGAAGCTCTTCATATTTTTCACTCCTTTTCAGATCTTCATGTTTTTCAACATCACTTCATGATCCTCCTATTTTTCAGACCGATTCATGCTCCTCATATTTTTGACACGTTTTGAAGCTCTTCATATTCTTCACAGCTTTTGATGCTCTTCATGTTTTTCAACACCGCTTCATGTTCCTCCTATTTTTCAGACCGTTTCATGCTCCTCATATTTTTGACACCTTTTGAAGCTCTTCATATATTTCACACCTTTTCAGGCTCTTCATGTTTTTCAGCACCACTTCATGCTCCTCCTATTTTTCAGAGCGTTTCATGCTCCTCATATTTTTGACACCTTTTGAAGTTCCTCATATTTTTCTCACCATTTCAGGCTCTTCATATTTTTCAACACCGCTTCATGCCCCTCCTATCTTTCAGACCATTTCATGCTCATCTCATTTTTGATACCTTTTGAAGCTCTTCATATATTTCACACCTTTTGAAACTCTTGATAATTTTCACACGTTTTCAGGCTCTTCATGTTTTTCAACAAGATTTCATGCTACTGCTGTTTTTCAGACCATTTCAAAGTCCTCATGTATTTCACACCATTTGAAGCTCTTCATATTTTTCACACCTTTTCAGGCTCTTCATATTTTTCAACACCGCTTCATGCCCCTCCTATCTTTCAGACCATTTCATGCTCATCTCATTTTTGACACCTTTTGAAGCTCTTCATATATTTCACACCTTTTGAAGCTCTTCATAATTTTCACACGTTTTCAGGCTCTTCATGTTTTTCAACACGGCTTCATGATCCTCCTATTTTTCATACCGTTCATGCTCCTCATATTTTTGACACCTTTTGAAGTTCTTCCTATTTTTCACAACTCTTCATGCTCTTCATGTTTTTCGACACCGCTTCATGCTCCTCCTATTTTTCAGGCCGTTTCATGCTCATCTCATTTTTGACACCTTTTGAAGCTCTTCATATTTTTCACACCTTTAGAAGCTGTTCATATTTTTCACACCTTTAGAAGCTCTTCATATTTTTCGCACGTTTTCAGGCTCTTCATGTTTTTCAACACCGCTTCATGCACCTCCTTTTTTTCAGACCGTTTCATGCTCATCTCATTTTTGACACGTTTTGAAGGTCTTCACATTTTTCACAAATTTTCATGCTCTTCATGTTTTCAAACACCGTTTCATGCTCCTCCTATTTTTCAGACCGTTTCATGCTCCTCATATTTTTCACACCTTTTGAAGCTCTTCATATTTTTCACACCTTTTTAGGCTCTTCACGTTTTTCAACACCACTTCATGCTCCTCCTATTTTTCAGACAGTTTCATGCTCCTAATATTTTTGACACCTTATGAAGCTCTTCATATTTTCCACACCTTTTAAGACTCTTCATGATTTTCAAAACCGCTTCATGCTCCTCCTATTTTTCAGACCGGTTCATGCTCCTCATATTTTTCACATCTTTTGATGCTCTTCATATTTTTCACACCTTTTCAGGCTCTTCATGTTTTTAAACATCACTTCTTGCTCCTCCTATTTTTCAGACCGTTTCATGCTCCTCATATTTTTGACACCTTTTGAAGATCTCCATATTTCTCACACCTTTTATGGCTCTTCATTGTATTCAACACCGCTTCATGCTCCTCCTATCTTTCAGACCATTTCATGCTCATCTCATTTTTGACACCTTTTGAAGCTCTTCATATATTTCACACCTTTTGAAGCTCTTCATAATTTTCACACGTTTTCAGGCTCTTCATGTTTTTCAACACGGCTTCATGATCCTCCTATTTTTCATACCGTTCATGCTCCTCATATTTTTGACACCTTTTGAAGTTCTTCCTATTTTTCACAACTCTTCATGCTCTTCATGTTTTTCGACACCGCTTCATGCTCCTCCTATTTTACAGCCTGTTTCATGCTCCTCATATTTTTTGACACGTTTTGAAGCTCTTTATATATTTCACACTTTTTCAGGCTCATCATGTTTTTCAACACCACTTCATGCTCCTCCTGTTTTTCAAGCCGTTTCATGCTCATCTCATTTTTGACCCCTTTTGAAGCTCTTCATATTTTTCACACCTTTTCAGGCTCTTCAAGTTTTTAAACATCACTTCTTGCTCCTCCTATTTTTCAGACCGTTTCATGCTCCTCATATTTTTGACACATTTTGAAGATCTTCATATTTCTCACACCTTTTCAGGCTCTTCATGTTTTTCAACACCGCTTCATGCCCCTCCTATCTTTCAGACCATTTCATGCTCATCTCATTTTTGACACCTTTTGAAGCTCTTCATATATTTCACACCTTTTGAAGCTCTTCATAATTTTCACACGTTTTCAGGCTCTTCATGTTTTTCAACACGGCTTCATGATCCTCCTATTTTTCATACCGTTCATGCTCCTCATATTTTTGACACCTTTTGAAGTTCTTCCTATTTTTCACAACTCTTCATGCTCTTCATGTTTTTCGACACCGCTTCATGCTCCTCCTATTTTACAGCCTGTTTCATGCTCCTCATATTTTTGACACCTTTTGAAGCTCTTTATATTTTTCACACCTTTTCCCGCTCTTCATGTTTGTTAAAACCGTTTCTTGCTCCTCCTATTTTTCAGACCGTTACATGCTCCTCATATTTTTGACACCTTATGAAGCTCTTCATATTTTTCACTCCTTTTCAGATCTTCATGTTTTTCAACATCACTTCATGATCCTCCTATTTTTCAGACCGATTCATGCTCCTCATATTTTTGACACGTTTTGAAGCTCTTCATATTCTTCACAGCTTTTGATGCTCTTCATGTTTTTCAACACCGCTTCATGTTCCTCCTATTTTTCAGACCGTTTCATGCTCCTCATATTTTTGACACCTTTTGAAGCTCTTCATATATTTCACACCTTTTCAGGCTCTTCATGTTTTTCAGCACCACTTCATGCTCCTCCTATTTTTCAGAGCGTTTCATGCTCCTCATATTTTTGACACCTTTTGAAGTTCCTCATATTTTTCTCACCATTTCAGGCTCTTCATATTTTTCAACACCGCTTCATGCCCCTCCTATCTTTCAGACCATTTCATGCTCATCTCATTTTTGATACCTTTTGAAGCTCTTCATATATTTCACACCTTTTGAAACTCTTGATAATTTTCACACGTTTTCAGGCTCTTCATGTTTTTCAACAAGATTTCATGCTACTGCTGTTTTTCAGACCATTTCAAAGTCCTCATGTATTTCACACCATTTGAAGCTCTTCATATTTTTCACACCTTTTCAGGCTCTTCATATTTTTCAACACCGCTTCATGCCCCTCCTATCTTTCAGACCATTTCATGCTCATCTCATTTTTGACACCTTTTGAAGCTCTTCATATATTTCACACCTTTTGAAGCTCTTCATAATTTTCACACGTTTTCAGGCTCTTCATGTTTTTCAACACGGCTTCATGATCCTCCTATTTTTCATACCGTTCATGCTCCTCATATTTTTGACACCTTTTGAAGTTCTTCCTATTTTTCACAACTCTTCATGCTCTTCATGTTTTTCGACACCGCTTCATGCTCCTCCTATTTTACAGCCTGTTTCATGCTCCTCATATTTTTGACACCTTTTGAAGCTCTTCATATTTTTCACACCTTTTCCCGCTCTTCATGTTTGTTAAAACCGTTTCTTGCTCCTCCTATTTTTCAGACCGTTTCATGTTCCTCATATTTTTGACACCTTATGAAGCTCTTCATATTTTTCACTCCTTTTCAGATCATCATGTTTTTCAACACCACTTCATGCTCCTTCTATTTTTCAGACCGATTCATGCTCCTCATATTTTTGACACGTTTTGAAGCTCTTCATATTCTTCACAGCTTTTGATGCTCTTCATGTTTTTCAACACCGCTTCATGCTCCTCCTATTTTTCAGACCGTTTCATGCTCCTCATATTTTTGACACCTTTTGAAGCTCTTCATATATTTCACACCTTTTCAGGCTCTTCATGATTTTCAATACCACTTCATGCTCCTCCTATTTTTCAGAGCGTTTCATGCTCCTCATATTTTTGACACCTTTTGAAGCTCTTCATATTTTTCACACCTTTTTTGGCTCTTCATGTTTTTCAACATCACTTCATGATCCTCCTATTTTTCAGACGTTTCATGCTCCTCATATTTTTGACACCTTTTGAAGATCTCCATATTTCTCACACCTTTTCAGGCTCTTCATGGTATTCAACACCGCTTCATGCTCCTCCTATCTTTCAGACAATATCATGGTCATCTCATTTTTGACTTCTTTTGAAGCTCTTCATATATTTCACACCTTTTGAAGCTCTTCATATTTTTCACACCTTTTCAGTCTCTTCATGTTTTTCAACACCAATTCATGTTCCTCCTAAAATTCAGACCGTTTCATGCTCATTTCATTTTTGACACATTTTGAAGCTCTTCATATTTTTCACACCTTTTGAAGCTCTTCATATTTTTCACACCTTTTCAGACTCTTCTTGTTTGTCAACACCGCTTCATGCTCCTCCTATTTTTCGGACCGTCTCATGCTCCTCATATTGTTCACACCTTTTGAAGCTCTTCATATTTTGCACACCTTTTCAGGCTCTTCATGTTTTTCAACACCGCTTCATTCTCCTTCTATTTTTCAGACCGTTTCATGCTCCTCATATTTTTGACACCTTTTGAATCTCTTCATATACCTCACACGTTTTCAGGCTCTTCATGTTTTTCACCAACACTTCATGCTCCTCCTATTTTTTAGGCCATTTCATGCTCATCTCATTTTTCACACCTTTTGAAGCTCTTCATATTTTTCACACCTTTTGAAGCTGTTCATATTTTTCACACTTTTTCAGGCTCTTCATGTTTTCAACACCGCTTCATGCACCTCCTATTTTTCAGAGCGTTTCATGCCCCTCATATTTTTCACACCTTTTGAAGATCTTCATATATTTCACACCTTTTCAGGCTCTTCATGTTGTTGAACAAATCTTCATGCTTTTCCTCTTTTTCAGAGCGATTAATGCTCCTCATGTACTTCACACCTTTTTAAGGTCTTCATATTTTTCACAACTTTTCAGGCTCTTCATGTTTTTCAACACCGCTTCACGCTCCTCCTATTTTTCAGACCGTTCATTCTCCTCATAATTTTGAAACATTTTGAAGCTCTTCTTATTTTTCACACCTTTTCATGCTCTTCATGGTTTTCAAGACCGCTTCATGCTCCCCCTATTTTCCAGACCGTTCATGCTCCTCATATTTTTGACACCTTTTGCAGCTCTTCATATTTTTCACACCTTTTCAGGCTCTTCATGTTTTTCAACACCGCTTCATGCTCCTCGTATTTTCCAGACCGTTTCATGCTCCTCATATTTTTGACACCTTTTGAAGCTCTTCATATATTTCACACTTTTTCAGGCTCATCATGTTTTTCAACACCACTTCATGCTCCTCCTGTTTTTCAAGCCGTTTCATGCTCATCTCATTTTTGACCCCTTTTGAAGCTCTTCATATTTTTCACACCTTTTCAGGCTCTTCAAGTTTTTAAACATCACTTCTTGCTCCTCCTATTTTTCAGACCGTTTCATGCTCCTCATATTTTTGACACATTTTGAAGATCTTCATATTTCTCACACCTTTTCAGGCTCTTCATGTTTTTCAACACCGCTTCATGCCCCTCCTATCTTTCAGACCATTTCATGCTCATCTCATTTTTGACACCTTTTGAAGCTCTTCATATATTTCACACCTTTTGAAGCTCTTCATAATTTTCACACGTTTTCAGGCTCTTCATGTTTTTCAACACGGCTTCATGATCCTCCTATTTTTCATACCGTTCATGCTCCTCATATTTTTGACACCTTTTGAAGTTCTTCCTATTTTTCACAACTCTTCATGCTCTTCATGTTTTTCGACACCGCTTCATGCTCCTCCTATTTTACAGCCTGTTTCATGCTCCTCATATTTTTGACACCTTTTGAAGCTCTTTATATTTTTCACACCTTTTCCCGCTCTTCATGTTTGTTAAAACCGTTTCTTGCTCCTCCTATTTTTCAGACCGTTACATGCTCCTCATATTTTTGACACCTTATGAAGCTCTTCATATTTTTCACTCCTTTTCAGATCTTCATGTTTTTCAACATCACTTCATGATCCTCCTATTTTTCAGACCGATTCATGCTCCTCATATTTTTGACACGTTTTGAAGCTCTTCATATTCTTCACAGCTTTTGATGCTCTTCATGTTTTTCAACACCGCTTCATGTTCCTCCTATTTTTCAGACCGTTTCATGCTCCTCATATTTTTGACACCTTTTGAAGCTCTTCATATATTTCACACCTTTTCAGGCTCTTCATGTTTTTCAGCACCACTTCATGCTCCTCCTATTTTTCAGAGCGTTTCATGCTCCTCATATTTTTGACACCTTTTGAAGTTCCTCATATTTTTCTCACCATTTCAGGCTCTTCATATTTTTCAACACCGCTTCATGCCCCTCCTATCTTTCAGACCATTTCATGCTCATCTCATTTTTGATACCTTTTGAAGCTCTTCATATATTTCACACCTTTTGAAACTCTTGATAATTTTCACACGTTTTCAGGCTCTTCATGTTTTTCAACAAGATTTCATGCTACTGCTGTTTTTCAGACCATTTCAAAGTCCTCATGTATTTCACACCATTTGAAGCTCTTCATATTTTTCACACCTTTTCAGGCTCTTCATATTTTTCAACACCGCTTCATGCCCCTCCTATCTTTCAGACCATTTCATGCTCATCTCATTTTTGACACCTTTTGAAGCTCTTCATATATTTCACACCTTTTGAAGCTCTTCATAATTTTCACACGTTTTCAGGCTCTTCATGTTTTTCAACACGGCTTCATGATCCTCCTATTTTTCATACCGTTCATGCTCCTCATATTTTTGACACCTTTTGAAGTTCTTCCTATTTTTCACAACTCTTCATGCTCTTCATGTTTTTCGACACCGCTTCATGCTCCTCCTATTTTTCAGGCCGTTTCATGCTCATCTCATTTTTGACACCTTTTGAAGCTCTTCATATTTTTCACACCTTTAGAAGCTGTTCATATTTTTCACACCTTTAGAAGCTCTTCATATTTTTCGCACGTTTTCAGGCTCTTCATGTTTTTCAACACCGCTTCATGCACCTCCTTTTTTTCAGACCGTTTCATGCTCATCTCATTTTTGACACGTTTTGAAGGTCTTCACATTTTTCACAAATTTTCATGCTCTTCATGTTTTCAAACACCGTTTCATGCTCCTCCTATTTTTCAGACCGTTTCATGCTCCTCATATTTTTCACACCTTTTGAAGCTCTTCATATTTTTCACACCTTTTTAGGCTCTTCACGTTTTTCAACACCACTTCATGCTCCTCCTATTTTTCAGACAGTTTCATGCTCCTAATATTTTTGACACCTTATGAAGCTCTTCATATTTTCCACACCTTTTAAGACTCTTCATGATTTTCAAAACCGCTTCATGCTCCTCCTATTTTTCAGACCGGTTCATGCTCCTCATATTTTTCACATCTTTTGATGCTCTTCATATTTTTCACACCTTTTCAGGCTCTTCATGTTTTTAAACATCACTTCTTGCTCCTCCTATTTTTCAGACCGTTTCATGCTCCTCATATTTTTGACACCTTTTGAAGATCTCCATATTTCTCACACCTTTTATGGCTCTTCATTGTATTCAACACCGCTTCATGCTCCTCCTATCTTTCAGACCATTTCATGCTCATCTCATTTTTGACACCTTTTGAAGCTCTTCATATATTTCACACCTTTTGAAGCTCTTCATAATTTTCACACGTTTTCAGGCTCTTCATGTTTTTCAACACGGCTTCATGATCCTCCTATTTTTCATACCGTTCATGCTCCTCATATTTTTGACACCTTTTGAAGTTCTTCCTATTTTTCACAACTCTTCATGCTCTTCATGTTTTTCGACACCGCTTCATGCTCCTCCTATTTTACAGCCTGTTTCATGCTCCTCATATTTTTTGACACGTTTTGAAGCTCTTTATATATTTCACACTTTTTCAGGCTCATCATGTTTTTCAACACCACTTCATGCTCCTCCTATTTTTCAGGCCGTTTCATGCTCATCTCATTTTTGATACCTTTTGAAGCTCTTCATATTTTTCACACCTTTAAAAGCTGTTCATATTTTTCACACCTTTAGAAGCTCTTCATATTTTTCGCACGTTTTCAGGCTCTTCATGTTTTTCAACACCGCTACATTCTCCTTCTATTTTTCAGACCGTTTCATGCTCCTCATATTTTTGACACCTTTTGAATCTCTTCATATACTTCACACGTTTTCAGGCTCTTCATGTTTTTCACCAACACTTCATGCTCCTCCTATTTTTTAGGCCATTTCATGCTCATCTCATTTTTCACACCTTTTGAAGCTCTTCATATTTTTCACACCTTTTGAAGCTGTTCATATTTTTCACACTTTTTCAGGCTCTTCATGTTTTCAACACCGCTTCATGCACCTCCTATTTTTCAGAGCGTTTCATGCCCCTCATATTTTTCACACCTTTTGAAGATCTTCATATATTTCACACCATTTCAGGCTCTTCATGTTGTTGAACAAAACTTCATGCTTCTCCTATTTTTCAGAGCGATTAATGCTCCTCATGTACTTCACACCTTTTGAAGGTCTTCATATTTTTCACAACTTTTCAGGCTCTTCATGTTTTTCAACACCGCTTCACGCTCCTCCTATTTTTCAGACCGTTCATTCTCCTCATAATTTTGAAACATTTTGAAGCTCTTCTTATTTTTCACACCTTTTCAGGCTCTTCATGGTTTTCAAGACCGCTTCATGCTCCTCCTATTTTCCAGACCGTTCATGCTCCTCATAATTTTGAAACATTTTGAAGCTCTTCATATTTTTCACACCTTTTCAGGCTCTTCATGTTTTTCAACACCGCTTCATGCTCCTCCTATTTTTCAGACCATTTCATACTCGTCATATTTTTGACACCTTTTGAAGCTCTTCATATATTTCACACTTGTTCAGGCTCATCATGTTTTTCAACACCACTTCATGCTCCTCCTATTTTTCAGGCCGTTTCATGCTCATCTCATTTTTGACACCTTTTGAAGCTCTTCATATTTTTCACACCTTTAGAAGCTCTTCATATTTTTCGCACGTTTTCAGGATCTTCATGTTTTTCAACACCGCTTCATGCACCTCCTTTTTTTCAGACCGTTTCATGCTCATCTCATTTTTGACACGTTTTGAAGGTCTTCATATTTTTCACACATTTTCATGCTCTTCATGTTTTCAAACACCGTTTCATGCTCCTCCTATTTTTCAGACCGTTTCAATCTCCTCTTATTTTTCACACCTTTTGAAGCTCTTCATAGTTTTCACACCTTTTTAGGCTCTTCACGTTTTTCAACACCACTTCATGCTCCTCCTATTTTTCAGACAGTTTCATGCTCCTAATATTTTTGACACCATATGAAGCTCTTCATATTTTCCACACCTTTTCAGACTCTTCATGCTTTTCAAAACCCCTTCATGCTCCTCCTATTTTTCAGACCGGTTCATGCTCCTCATATTTTTCACATCTTTTGATGCTCTTCATATTTTTCACACCTTTTCAGGCTCTTCATGTTTTTAAACATCACTTCTTGCTCCTCCTATTTTTCAGACCGTTTCATGCTCCTCATATTTTTGACACATTTTGAAGATCTTCATATTTCTCACACCTTTTCAGGCTCTTCATGTTTTTCAACACCGCTTCATGCCCCTCCTATCTTTCAGACCATTTCATGCTCATCTCTTTTTTGACACCTTTTGAAGCTCTTCATATATTTCACACCTTTTGAAGCTCTTGATAATTTTCACACGTTTTCAGGCTCTTCATGATTTTCAACAAGATTTCATGCTCCTCCTGTTTTTCAGACCATTTCAAATTCCTCATGTATTTCACACCATTTGAAGCTCTTCATATTTTTCACACCTTTTCAGGCTCTTCATATTTTTCAACACCGCTTCATGCCCCTCCTATCTTTCAGACCATTTCATGCTCATCTCATTTTTGACACCTTTTGAAGCTCTTCATATATTTCACACCTTTTGAAGCTCTTCATAATTTTCACACGTTTTCAGGCTCTTCATGTTTTTCAACACGGCTTCATGATCCTCCTATTTTTCATACCGTTCATGCTCCTCATATTTTTGACACCTTTTGAAGTTCTTCCTATTTTTCACAACTCTTCATGCTCTTCATGATTTTCGACACCGCTTCATGCTCCTCCTATTTTTCAGCCTGTTTCATGCTCCTCATATTTTTGACACCTTTTGAAGCTCTTCATATTTTTCACACCTTTTCCCGCTCTTCATGTTTGTTAAAACCGTTTCTTGCTCCTCCTATTTTTCAGACCGTTTCATGTTCCTCATATTTTTGACACCTTATGAAGCTCTTCATATTTTTCACTCCTTTTCAGATCTTCATGTTTTTCAACACCACTTCATGCTCCTTCTATTTTTCAGACCGATTCATGCTCCTCATATGTTTGACACGTTTTGAAGCTCTTCATATTCTTCACAGCTTTTGATGCTCTTCATGGTATTCAACACCGCTTCATGCTCCTCCTATCTTTCAGACAATATCATGGTCATCTCATTTTTGACTTCTTTTGAAGCTCTTCATATATTTCACACCTTTTGAAGCTCTTCATATTTTTCACACCTTTTCAGTCTCTTCATGTTTTTCAACACCAATTCATGTTCCTCCTAATATTCAGACCGTTTCATGCTCATTTCATTTTTGACACATTTTGAAGCTCTTCATATATTTCACACTTTTTCAGGCTCATCATGTTTTTCAACACCACTTCATGCTCCTCCTATTTTTCAGGCCGTTTCATGCTCATCTCATTTTTGACACCTTTTGAAGCTCTTCATAAATTTCACACCTTTAGAAGCTCTTCATATTTTTCGCACGTTTTCAGGATCTTCATGTTTTTCAACACCGCTTCATGCACCTCCTTTTTTTCAGACCGTTTCATGCTCATCTCATTTTTGACACGTTTTGAAGGTCTTCATATTTTTCACACATTTTCATGCTCTTCATATTTTTCACACCTTTTGAAGCTGTTCATATTTTTCACACGTTTTCAGGCTCTTCATGTTTTCAACACCGCTTCATGCACCTCCTATTATTCAGACCGTTTCATGCCCCTCATATTTTTCACACCTTTTGAAGATCTTCATATATTTCACACCTTTTCAGGCTCTTCATGTTTTTGAAGAAAACTTCATGCTTCTCCTATTTTTCAGACCGTTTCATGCTCGTCTCATTTTTGACACCTTTTGAAGCTGTTCATATTTTTCACACCTTTTCTGGCTCCCCATGTTTTTCAACACCGTTTCATGCTCCTCCCATTTTTCAGACCGTTTCATGCTCCTCATATTTTTGACACCTTTTGAAGCTGTTCATATTTTTCACACCTTTTCCGGCTCCCCATGTTTTTCAACACGGCTTCATGATCCTCCTGTTTTTCAGACCGTTTCATGCTCCTCATATTTTTGACACCATTTGAGGTTCCTCATATTTTTCACACCTTTTCAGGCTCTTCATGTTTTTCACACCACTTCATGCTCCTCCTATTTTTCAGAACGTTTCATGCTCTTCATATTTTTGACACTTTTTGAATCTCTTCATATTTTTCACACCTTTTCTGGCTCTTCATGTTTTTCAACACCGCTTCATGCTCGTCCTACTTTCCAGACCGTTTCATGCTCGTCTCATTTTTGACACCTTTTGAAGCTCTTCATATTTCTCACTACTTTTAAGCTCTTCATGTTTTTCACACGTTTTCAGGCTCTTCATGTTTTTCAACACCGCTTCATGCTCCTCCCATTTTTCAGACCGTTTCATGCTCCTCATATTTTTGACACTTTTTGAAGCTCTTCATATTTTACCCACCTTTTCAGGCTCTTCATGTTTTTGAACACCGCTTCATGCTCCTCCTATTTTTCAGACCGTTTCATGCTCCTCATGTATTTCCAAACTTTTGAAGCTCTTCATATTTTTCACACCTTTTCAGGCTCTTCATGTTTTTGAACAGCGCTTCATGCTCCTCCTATTTTTCAGACCGTTTCATGCTCCTCATAATTTTCAAACCTTTTGAAGCTCTTCATATTTTTTACACGTTTTCCGGTTCTTCATGTTTTTGAACACTGCTTTATGTTCCTCCTATTTTTCAGACCGTTTCATGCTCCTCATGTATTGCACACCTTTTGAAGCGCTTCATATATTTCGCATGTTTTCAGGCTCTTCATGTTTTTCAAAACCAATTCATGCTCCTCTTATTTTTCAGACTGTTTCATGCTCCTCATAATTTGGACATCTTTTGAAGCGCTTCATATTTTTCACACCTTTTGAGGCTTTTCATGTTCTTCAACACCGCTTCATGCTCCTCCTATTTTTCAAACTGTTTCAAGCTCCTCATATTTTTGACACCTTTTGAAGCGCTTCATATTTTTCACCCCTTTTCTGGCTCTTCATGTTTTTCAAAACCGCTTCATGCTCCTCGTATTCTTCAGAAATTTTCATGATCCTCATATTTTTGACATCTTTTGAAGCTCTGCATATTTTTCACACCTTCTCAGGCTCTTCATGTTTTTCAACACCGCTTCATGCTCCTCCTATTTTTCAGAGCGTTTCATGCTCCTCATATATTTGACACCTTTTGAAGCTCTTTATATTTTTCACACCATTTCAGGCTCTTCATGTTTTTCAACAGCGCTTCATGATCCTCGTGTTTTTCAGACCGTTTCATGCTCCTAATATTTTTGACACCTTTTGAAGCTCTTCATATTTTTCATACCTTTTCAGGCTCCCCATGTTTTTCAACACGGCTTCATGATCCTCCTGCTTTTCAGACCGTTTCATGCTCCTCCTATTTTTCAGACCGTTTCATGCTCCTCATATTTTTGACTCCTTTTGAAACTCTTCATATTTTTCACACCTTTTCAGGTTCTTCATGTTTTCAACACAACTTCATGCTCCTCCTATTTTTCACACCGTTTCATGCTCCTCATATTTTTGACACCTTTTGAAGCTCTTCATATGTTTCACACCTCTTCAGGCTCTTCATGTATTTCAACACCGTTTCATGCTACTCCTATTTTTCAGACCGTTTCATCCTCCTCATATTATTCACACCTTTTGAAGCTCTTCATATTTTTCACACCTTTTCAGGCTCTTCATATTTTTCAACACCATTTCATGCTCCTCCTCTTTTTCAGACCGTTTCATGCTCCTCATATTTTTGCCACCTTTTGAAGCTCTTCATATTTTTCACACCTTTTCAGGCTCTTCTTGTTTTTCAACTCCGCTTCATGCTCCTCCTATTTTTCATACCGTTTCATGCTCCTCATATTTTTGACACCTTTTGAAGCTCTTCATATGTTTCACACCTTTTCAGGCTCTTCATGTTTTTTAACACCGTTTCATGCTCCTCCTATTTTTCTGATCGTTTCCCACTCCTCATATGTTTCACACTTTTTGAAGCTCTTCATGTTTTTAAACACCTTTTGATGCTCCTCCTATATTTCAGACAGTTTCATGCTACTCATATTTTGACACCTTTTGAAGCTCTTCATATTTTTCACGCCTGTTCAGGCTCGTCATGTTTTTCAACACCACTTCATGCTCCTCCTTTTTTTCAGACCGTTTCATGCTCCTCAGATTTTTGACACCTTTTGAAGCTCTTCATATTTCTCACACCTTTTCAGGCTCTTCATGTTTTTGAACACTGCTTCATGCTCCTCCTATTATTCAGAGCGTTTCATGCTCCTCATGCATTTCACACCTTTTGAAGCTCTTCATATTTTTCAGAACTTTCCAGGATCTTCATGTTTTTCAGCACCGCTTCATGCTCCTCCTACTTTTCAGACCGTTTAATGCTCCTCATAATTTTCATACGTTTTCAATCTCTTCATATTTTTCACACCTTTTCAGGCTCTTCATGTTTTTGAACACCGTTTCATGCTCCTCATATTTTTCAGAACGTTTAATGCTCCTCATGTATTTCACATCTTTTGAAGCTCTTCATATTTTTCACACCTTTTCATGCTCTTCATGTTTTTGAACACCGTTTCATGGTCCTCATATTTTTCAGACCCTTTAATGCTCCTCATGTATATCACATCTTTTGAAGCTCTTCTTATGTTTCACACATTGTGAAGCTCTTCATGTTTTTTAACACCGCTTCATGCTCCTCGTATTTTTCAGACCGTTTCATGCTCCTCATATTTTTGACACTTTTTGAATCTCTTCATATTTTTACAACTTTTCAGGCTCTTCATGTTTTTCAACACCGCTTCATGCTTCTCCTGCTTTTCAGACCGTTTCATGCTCCTCATATTTTTGACCCCTTTTGAGGCTCTTCATATTTTTCACATCTTTTCAGGCTCTTCATGATTTTCAACACCACTTCATGCTCCTCGTATTTTTCAGACCTTTTCATGCTCCTCATATTTTTGACACCTTTTGAAGCTCTTCATATTTTTCACACCTTTTGAAGCTCTTCGTATTTTTCACACCTTTTCAGGCTCTTCATGTTTTTGAACACCGTTTTATGCTGCTTCTATTTTTCAGACCATTTCATGCTCCTCATATATTTTAAACCTTTTGAAACTCTTCATATTTTTCACACCTTTTCAGGCTGTTCATGTTTTTGAACACCGCTTCATGCTCCTCCTATTTTTCAGACCGTTTCATGCTCCTCATGTATTTCCAAACTTTTGAAGCTCTTCATATTTTTCACACCTTTTCAGGCTCTTCATGTTTTTGAACACTGCTTTATGTTCCTCCTATTTTTCAGACCGTTTCATGCTCCTCATGTATTGCACACCTTTTGAAGCGCTTCATATATTTCGCATGTTTTCAGGCTCTTCATGTTTTTCAAAACCAATTCATGCTCCTCCTATTTTTCAGACTGTTTCATGCTCCTCATAATTTGGACATCTTTTGAAGCGCTTCATATTTTTCACACCTTTTGAGGCTTTTCATGTTCTTCAACACCGCTTCATGCTCCTCCTATTTTTCAAACTGTTTCAAGCTCCTCATATTTTTGACACCTTTTGAAGCGCTTCATATTTTTCACCCCTTTTCAGGCTCTTCATGTTTTTCAAAACCGCTTCATGCTCCTCGTATTCTTCAGAAATTTTCATGATCCTCATATTTTTGACATCTTTTGAAGCTCTGCATATTTTTCACACCTTCTCAGGCTCTTCATGTTTTTCAACACCGCTTCATGCTCCTCTTATTTTTCAGAGCGTTTCATGCTCCTCATATATTTGACACCTTTTGAAGCTCTTTATATTTTTCACACCATTTCAGGCTCTTCATGTTTTTCAACAGCGCTTCATGATCCTCCTGTGTTTCAGACCGTTTCATGCTCCTAATATTTTTGACACCTTTTGAAGCTCTTCATATTTTTCATACCTTTTCAGGCTCCCCATGTTTTTCAACACGGCTTCATGATCCTCCTGCTTTTCAGACCATTTCATGCTCCTCCTATTTTTCAGACCGTTTCATGCTCCTCATATTTTTGACTCCTTTTGAAACTCTTCATATTTTTCACACCTTTTCAGGTTCTTCATGTTTTCAACACAACTTCATGCTCCTCCTATTTTTCACACCGTTTCATGCTCCTCATATTTTTGACACCTTTTGAAGCTCTTCATATGTTTCACACCTCTTCAGGCTCTTCATGTATTTCAACACCGTTTCATGCTACTCCTATTTTTCAGACCGTTTCATCCTCCTCATATTATTCCCACCTTTTGAAGCTCTTCATATTTTTCACACATTTTCAGGCTCTTCATATTTTTCAACACCATTTCATGCTCCTCTTCTTTTTCAGACCGTTTCATGCTCCTCATATTTTTGCCACCTTTTGAAGCTCTTCATGTTTTTCACACCTTTTCAGGCTCTTCTTGTTTTTCAACTCCGCTTCATGCTCCTCCTATTTTTCATACCGTTTCATGCTCCTCATATATTTGACACCTTTTGAAGCTCTTCATATGTTTCACACCTTTTCAGGCTCTTCATGTTTTTTAACACCGTTTCATGCTCCTCCTATTTTTCTGATCGTTTCCCACTCCTCATATGTTTCACACTTTTTGAAGCTCTTCATGTTTTTAAACACCTTTTGATGCTCCTCCTATATTTCAGACAGTTTCATGCTACTCATATTTTGACACCTTTTGAAGCTCTTCATATTTTTCACACCTTTTCAGGCTCGTCATGTTTTTCAACACCACTTCATGCTCCTCCTTTTTTCAGACCGTTTCATGCTCCTCAGATTTTTGACACCTTTTGAAGCTCTTCATATTTCTCACACTTTTTCAGGCTCTTCATGTTTTTGAACACTGCTTCATGCTCCTCCTATTTTTCAGACCGTTTCATGCTCCTCATGCATTTCACACCTTTTGAAGCTCTTCATATTTTTCAGAACTTTCCACGATCTTCATGTTTTTCAGCACCGCTTCATGCTCCTCCTACTTTTCAGACCGTTTAATGCTCCTCATAATTTTCATACGTTTTCAATCTCTTCATATTTTTCACACCTTTTCAGGCTCTTCATGTTTTTGAACACCGTTTCATGCTCCTCATATTTTTCAGAACGTTTAATGCTCCTCATGTATTTCACATCTTTTGATGCTCTTCATATTTTTCACACCTTTTCAGGCTCTTCATGTTTTTGAACACCGTTTCATGGTCCTCATATTTTTCAGACCGTTTAATGCTCCTCATGTATATCACATCTTTTGAAGCTCTTCTTATGTTTCACACATTGTGAAGCTCTTCATGTTTTTTAACACCGCTTCATGCTCCTCGTATTTTTCAGACCGTTTCATGCTCCTCATATTTTTCACACCTTTTGAAGCTCTTCATATTTTTACAACTTTTCAGGCTCTTCATGTTTTTCAACACCGCTTCATGCTTCTCCTGCTTTTCCGACCTTTTCATGCTCCTCATATTTTTGACTCCTTTTGAAGCTCTTCATATTTTTCACATCTTTTCAGGCTCTTCATGATTTTCAACACCACTTCATGCTCCTCGTATTTTTCAGACCTTTTCATGCTCCTCATATTTTTGACACCTTTTGAAGCTCTTCATATTTTTCACACCTTTTGAAGCTCTTCGTATTTTTCACACCTTTTCAGGCTCTTCATGTTTTTGAACACCGTTTTATGCTGCTTCTATTTTTCAGACCATTTCATGCTCCTCATATATTTTAAACCTTTTGAAACTCTTCATATTTTTCACACCTTTTCAGGCTGTTCATGTTTTTCACCAACGCTTCATGATCCTCCTATTTTTCAGACCGTTTCATGCTCCTCAAGTATTTCACACGTTTTGAAGCTCTTCATATTTTTCACACCTTTTCAGGCTCTTCATGTTTTTCAACACCGCTTCATGCTTCTCCTGTTTTTCAGACCATTTCATGCTCCTCTTAATTTTGACACCTTTTGAAGCTCTTCATATTTTCCACGTCTTTTCCGGCTCTTCATGTTTTTGAACACTGCTTCATGTTCCTTCTATTTTTCAGACCGTTTCATGCTCCTCAAATTTTTGAAAACTTTTGAAGCTCTTCATATTTTTCACACCATTTCAGGCTCTTCATGTTTTTGAAGACCGTTTCATGCTCCTTCTATTATTCAGACCGTTTCATGCTCCTCATGTATTTCACAACTTTTGAAGCTCTTCATATTTTTCACACGTTTTCAGGCTCTTCATGTTTTTCATCAATGCTTCATGCTCCTTCTCTTTTTCAGACGGTTTCATGCTCCTCATATTTTTCACACCTTTTGAAGCTCTTCATATTTTTCACACCTTTTCAGGCTCTTCACGTTTTTCAACACCGTCTCATGCTCCTCCTATTTTTCAGACCGTTTCATTCTCCTCATATTTTTGACACCGTTAGTAGCTCTTCATATTTTTCACATCTTTTCAGGCTCTTCATGTTTCTGAACACCGCTTCATGCTTCTCCTATTTTATACACCGTTTCATGCTCCTCATGTATTTCACACCTTTTGTAGCTCTTCATATTTTTTACACCTTTTCAAGCTCTTCATGTTTTTGAACAGCGCTTCATGCTCCTCCTATTTTTCAGACAGTTTCATGCTCCTCATGTATTTCACACCTTTTGTAGCTCTTCATATTATTCACACCTTTTCAGACTCTGCATGTTTTTCAACACCACTTCATGCTCCTCCTATTTTGCAGACAGTTTCATGCTCCTCATATTTTTGACAACATTTGAAGCTCTTCATATTTCTAACACCTTTTCAGGCGCTTCATGTTTTTGAACATCGCTTCGTGCTCCTCCTATTTTTCAGACCGTTTCATGCTCATCTCATTTTTGACACCTTTTGAAGCTCTTCTTATTTTTCACATCTTTTCAAACTCTTCATATTTTTCACACGATTTCAGGCTCTTCATGTTTTTCAACAACGTTTCATGCTCCTCCTATTTTTCAGACCGTTTCATGCTCCTCATATTTTTGACACCTTTTGAAGCTCTTCATATTTTTCACAACTTTTGAAGCTCTATATTTTTCACACCTTTTCAGGCTCTTCATGATTTTCTACACCGCTTCAAGCTCCTCCTATTTTTCAGACCGTTTCATGTTCCTCATATATTTGACACCTTTTGAAGCTCTTCATATATTTCACACCTTTTCAGGCGCTTCATGTTTTCAACACCGCTTCATGCTCCTCCTATTTTTCAGACCGTTTCATGCTCATCTCTTTTTTGACACCTTTTGAAGCTCTTCATATTTTTCACAACTTTTGAAGCTCTTCATATTTTTCAACACTGCTTTATGCTCCTCCTATTTTTCAGACCGTTTCATGCTCATCTAATTTTTGACACCTTTTTAAGCTCTTCATATATTTCACATCTTTTGAAGCTCTTCATATTTTTCACATTTTTGAAGCTCTTCATATTTTTCACACGTTTTCAGGCTCTTCATGATTTTGAACACCACTTCATGCACCTCTTATTTTTCAGACAGTTTCATGCTCCTCATGTATTTTACACCTTTTGAAGCTCTTCATATTTTTCACACCTTTTCAGGCTCTTCGTAATTTTCAAAACCGTTTCATGCTCCTCCTATTTTTCAGACCGTTTCATGCTCCCCATATTTTTGACCTCTTTTGAAGCTCCCAATATTTTTCACATCTTTTGAAGCTCTTCATATATTTCACCCTTTTTTCAGGCTCTTCATGTTTTTCAACACCGCTATATGCTCCTCCTATTTTTCAGACCGTTTAATGCTCCTCCTGTACTTCACAATTTTTGAAGCTCTTCATATTTTTCACACCTTTTCAGGCTCTTCATGTTTTTCAACACCGCTTCATTCTCCTCCTATTTTCAGACCGTTTAATGCTCCTCCTGTACTTCACACTTTTTGAAGCTCTTCATATTTTTCACATCTTTTCAGGCTCTTCATGTTTTTCAACAACACTTCATGCTCCACCATTTTTCAGACCGCTTCAAGCTCATCTCATTTTTGACACTTTTTGAAGCTCTTCATATTTTTCACACCTTTTGAAGCTCTTCATAATTTTCACACGTTTTCAGGCTCTTCATGTTTTTCAACACCGCTTCATGCTCCTCCTATTTTTCACAACTGTTGAAGCTCTTCATATTTTTCACAACTTTTCAGGCTCTTCATGTTTTTGAACACCGCTTCATGATCCTCCTATTTTTCAGACCGTATCATGCTCCTCATATTTTTGACACCTTTTGAAGCTCTTCATATTTTTCACAACTTTTGAAGCTCTTATATTTTTCACACCTTTTCAGGCTTTTCATGATTTTCAACACCGCTTCATGCTCCTCCTATATTTCAGACCGTTTCATGTTCCTCATATATTTGACACCTTTTGAAGCTCTTCATATATTTCACACCTTTTCAGGCGCTTTATGTTGTTCAACAACGCTTAATGCTCCTCCTATTTTTCAGACCGTTTCATGCTCATCTCTTTTTTGACACCTTTTGAAGCTCTTCATATTTTTCACAACTTTTGAAGCTCTTCATATTTTTCAACACTGCTTTATGCTTCTCCTATTTTTCAGACCGTTCATGCCCCTCATAATTTTGAAACATTTTGAAGCTCTTCATATATATTACACCTTTTCAGGCTCTTCATGTTTTTCAACCCCACTTCATCCTCCTCCTGTTTTTAAGACCGTTCATGTCCCTCATATTTTTGACACCTTTTGAAGCTCTTCATATTTTCACACGTTTTCAGGCTCTTCATGTTTTTCAACACCTTATCATGCTCATCGTATTTTTCAGACCGTTTCATGCTCCTCATATTTTTGACACGTTTTGAGTCTCTTCATATTTTGCACACATTTTCAGGCTCTTCATGTTTTTCACCACCGCTTCATGCTCCTCCTATTTTTGAGACCGTTTCATGCTCATCTCTTTTTTGACACCTTTTGAAGCTCTTCGTATTTTTTACACCTTTTGAAGCTCTTCATATTTTTATAACTTTTCAGGCTCTTCATGTTTTTCAACACCGCTTCATGCTTCTCCTGCTTTTCAGACCGTTTCATGCTCCTCATATTTTTGACACCTTTTGAAGCTCTTCATATTTTTCACATCTTTTCAGGCTCTTCATGATTTTCAACACCACTTCATGCTCCTCGTATTTTTCAGACCTTTTCATGCTCCTCATATTTTTGACACCTTTTGAAGCTCTTCATATTTTTCACACCTTTTGAAGCTCTTCGTATTTTTCACACCTTTTCAGGCTCTTCATGTTTTTGAACACCGTTTTATGCTGCTTCTATTTTTCAGACCATTTCATGCTCCTCATATATTTTAAACCTTTTGAAACTCTTCATATATTTCACACCTTTTCAGGCTGTTCATGTTTTTCAACAACGCTTCATGATCCTCCTATTTTTCAGACCGTTTCATGCTCCTCAAGTATTTCACACCTTTTGAAGCTCTTCAAATTTTTCACACCTTTTCAGGCTCTTCATATTTTTCAACACCGCTTCATGCTTCTCCTGTTTTTCAGACCATTTCATGCTCCTCTTAATTTTGACACCTTTTGAAGCTCTTCATATTTTCCACATCTTTTCAGGCTCTTCATGTTTTTGAACACTGCTTCATGTTCCTTCTATTTTTCAGACCGTTTCATGCTCCTCAAATTTTTGAAAACTTTTGAAGCTCTTCATATTTTTCACAACTTTTCAGGCTCTTCATGTTTTTGAAGACCGATTCATGCTCCTCCTGTTTTTCAGACCGTTTCAGGCTCCTCATATTTTTGACACCTTTTGAAGCTCTTCATATTTTTTACAACTTTTCAGGCATTTCATGTTTTTGAACACCTCTTCATGCTCCTCCTATTTTTCACACCTTTTGATGCTCTTCCCATTTTTCACACCATTTCAGGCTCTTCATGTTTTTCAACACCGCTTCATGCTCCTCCTATTTTTCAGACCGTTTAATGCTCCTCCTGTACTTCACACCTTTTGAAGCTCTTCATATTTTTCACACCTTTTCAGGCTCTTCATGTTTTTCAACACCGCTTCATTCTCCTCCTATTTTCAGACCGTTTAATGCTCCTCCTGTACTTCACACCTTTTGAAGCTCTTCATATTTTTCACATCTTTTCAGGATCTTCATGTTTTTCAACAACACTTCATGCTCCACCATTTTTCAGACCGCTTCATGCTCATCTCATTTTTGACACTTTTTGAAGCTCTTCATATTTTTCACACCTTTTGAAGCTCTTCATATTTTTCACACGTTTTCAGGCTCTTCATGTTTTTCAACACCGCTTCATGCTCCTCCTATTTTTCAGACCGATTCAAGCTCCTCATATTTTTGACAGCTTTTGAAGCACTTCATATTTTTCACACCTTTTCAGGCTCTTCATTTTTTTGAACACCGCTTCATGCTCCTCCTATTTTTCAGACCGTTTCATGCTCCTCATATTTTTGACACCTTTTGAAGCATTTCGTATTTTTCACACCTTTTCAGGCTCTTCATTTTTTTGAACACCGCTTCATGGTCCTCCTATTTTTCAGACCGTTTCATGCTCCTCATATATTTGACACCTTTTGAAGCCCTTCATATTTTTCACACATTTTCAGGTTTTCATGTTTTTCAACACTGCTTCATGCTCCTTCTATTTTTCAGACCGTTTCATGCTCCTCATGTTTTTCACGTCTTTTGTAGCTCTTCATATTTTTCACAACTTTTGAAGCTCTTCATATTTTTCACACCTTTTGAAGCTCTTCATATTTTTCACATGTTTTCACGCTCTTCATGTTTTCAACACCGCTTCTTGATCCACCTATATTTCAGACTGTTTCATGCTCCTCATATTTTTCTCACGTTTTGAAGCTCTTCATATTTTACACACATTTTCAGGCTCTTCATGTTTTTCAACACCGCTTCATGCTCCTCCTATTTTTAACACCTTTTGAAGCTCTTCATATTTCTCACACCTTTTCAGGCTCTTCATGTTTTTCAACACGGTTTCCTGCTCCTCCTTTTTTCAGACCGTTTCATGCTCCTCATATTTTTGACACGTTTTGAATCTCTTCATATATTTCACAACTTTTCAGGCTCTTCATATATTTGAACAACGCTTCATGCTCCTCCTATTTTTCAGACGGTTTCATCCTCCTCATGTATTTCACACCTTTTGAAGCTCTTCATATTTTTCACACCTTTTCAGGCTCTTCACGTTTTTCCACACCACTTCATGCTTCTCCTATTTTTCAGACCGTTTCATGATCCTCATGAATTTCACACATTTTGAAGCTCTTTATATTTTTCACATATTTTCAGGCTCTTCATGTTTTTGATCACCGCTTCATGATCCTCCTATTTTTCAGACCGTTTCATGCTCTTCATATATTTGACACCTCTTGAAGCTCTTCATATTTTTCACACCTTTTCAGGCTCTTCATGTTTTTCTCCACCACTTCATTCTTCTCCTATTTTTCAGACCATTTCATGCTCCTCATGAATTTCACACCTTTTGAAGCTCTTCATATTTTTCACACCTTTTCAGGCTCTTCATGTTTTTTATCACCGTTTCATGCTCCTATTTTTCAGACCGTTTCATGCTCCTCATATTTTTGACACCTTTTGCAGCTCTTCATATTTTTCACAAGTTTTCAGTCTCTTCATGATTTTGAACACCGCTTCATGATCCTCCTATTTTTAAGACCGTTTCATGCTCTTCATATTTTTGACACCTTTTGCAGCTCTTCATATTTTTCACACCTTTTCAGGCTCTTCATGTTTTTCAACACCGCTTCATGCTGCTTCTCTTTTTCAGACCGTTTCATGCTCCTCATATTTTTCACACCTTTTGAAGCTCCTCATATTTTTCACACCTTTTCAGGCTCTTCAGGTTTTTGAACACCGCTTCATGCTCCTCCAATTTTTCAGGCCGTTTCATGCTCCTCATAACTTTGACACCTTTTGAACCTCTTCATATGTTTCACACCTTTGCAGGCTCTTCATTTTTTTCAACACCACTTCATGCTCCTCCTATTTTTCTGACGGTTTCATGCTCATCTCATTTTTTACACCTTTTGAAGCTCTTCATATTTTTCACACCTTTTGATGCTCTTCATATTTTTCACACGTTTTCAGGCTCTTCTTGTTTTTCAACACCGCTTCATGCTCCTCCTATTTTTCAGACCGTTTCATGCTCCTCATATTTTTGACACCTTTTGAAGCTCTTCATATTTTTCACAACTTTTCAGTATTTTCCTGTTTTTGAACACCGTTTCATGCTCCTCCTATTTTTCAGTCCGTTTAATGCTCCTCATGTATTTCACACCTTTTGAAGCTCTTCATATTTTTCACACGTTTTCAGGCTCTTCATGTTTTTGAACACCGCTTCATGCTCCTCCAATTTCAGACCGTTTCATGCTCCTCATGTATTTCACACCTTTTGAAGCTCTTCATATTTTTCACAACTTTTCAGGCTCCTCATGTTTTTGAACACCGCTTCATGCTCCTCCTATTTTCCAGACCGTTTCATGCTCCTCATATTTTTGACACCTTTTGCAGGTCTTCATATTTTTCACACCTTTTCAGGCTCTTCATATTTTTGAACACTGCTTCATGATCCTCCTATTTTTCAGACTGTTTCATGCTCTTCATATTTTTGACACCTTTTGAAGCACTTCATATTTTTCACACCTTTTCAGGCTCTTCATGTTTTTCCACACCACTTCATGCTTCTCCTATTTTTCAGACCGTTTCATGATCCTCATGAATTTCACACATTTTGAAGCTCTTTATATTTTTCACACATTTTCAGGCTCTTCATGTTTTTGATCACCGCTTCATGATCCTCCTATTTTTCAGACCGTTTCATGCTCTTCATATATTTGACACCTCTTGAAGCTCTTCATATTTTTCACACCTTTTCAGGGTCTTCATGTTTTTTATCACCGTTTCATGGTCCTATTTTTCAGACCGTTTCATGCTCCTCATATTTTTGACACCTTTGCAGCTCTTCATATTTTTCACAAGTTTTCAGTCTCTTCATGATTTTGAACACCGCTTCATGATCCTCCTATTTTTAAGACCGTTTCATGCTCTTCATATTTTTGACACCTTTTGCAGCTCTTCATATTTTTCACACCTTTTCAGGCTCTTCATGTTTTTCAACACCGCTTCATGCTGCTTCTCTTTTTCAGACCGTTTCATGCTCCTCATATTTTTCACACCTTTTGAAGCTGCTCATATTTTTCACACCTTTTCAGGCTCTTCATGTTTTTGACCACCGCTTCATGCTCCTCCAATTTTTCAGGCCGTTTCATGCTCCTCATAATTTTGACACCTTTTGAAGCTCTTCATATGTTTCACACCTTTTAAGGCTCTTCATTTTTTTCAACACCACTTCATGCTCCTCCTATTTTTCTGACGGTATCATGCTCATCTCATTTTTTACACCTTTTGAAGCTCTTCATATTTTTCACACCTTTTGATGCTCTTCATATTTTTCACACGTTTTCAGGCTCTTCTTGTTTTTCAACACCGCTTCATGCTCCTCCTATTTTTCAGACCGTTTCATGCTCCTCATATTTTTGACACCTTTTGAAGCTCTTCATATTTTTCACAACTTTTCAGTATCTTCCTGTTTTTGAACACCGTTTCATGCTCCTCCTATTTTTCAGTCCGTTTAATGCTCCTCATGTATTTCACACCTTTTGAAGCTCTTCATATTTTTCACACGTTTTCAGGCTCTTCATGTTTTTGAACACCGCTTCATGCTCCTCCTATTTTCCAGACCGTTTCATGCTCCTCATATTTTTGACACCTTTTGCAGGTCTTCATATTTTTCACACCTTTTCAGGCTCTTCATATTTTTGAACACTGCTTCATGATCCTCCTATTTTTCAGACCGTTTCATGCTCTTCATATTTTTGACACCTTTTGAAGCTCTTCATATTTTTCACACCTTTTCAGGCTCTTCATGTTTTTCCACACCACTTCATGCTTCTCCTATTTTTCAGACCGTTTCATGATCCTCATGAATTTCACACATTTTGAAGCTCTTTATATTTTTCACACATTTTCAGGGTCTTCATGTTTTTTATCACCGTTTCATGCTCCTATTTTTCAGACCGTTTCATGCTCCTCATATTTTTGACACCTTTTGCAGCTCTTCATATTTTTCACAAGTTTTCAGTCTCTTCATGATTTTGAACACCGCTTCATGATCCTCCTATTTTTAAGACCGTTTCATGCTCTTCATATTTTTGACACCTTTTGCAGCTCTTCATATTTTTCACACCTTTTCAGGCTCTTCATGTTTTTCAACACCGCTTCATGCTTCTTCTCTTTTTCAGACCGTTTCATGCTCCTCATATTTTTCACACCTTTTGAAGCTCCTCATATTTTTCACACCTTTTCAGGCTCTTCATGTTTTTGAACACAGCTTCATGCTACTCCTATTTTTCAGACCGTTTCATGCTCCTCATAGTTTTCACACCTTTTGAAGCTCCTCATATTTTTCACACCTTTTCAGGCTCTTCATGTTTTTCAACACCGTTACATGATCCTCCTATTTTTCAGACTGTTTCATGCTCATCTCATTTTTGACCCCTTTTGAAGCTCTTCATATTTTTCACACCTTTTCAGGCTCTTCATATTTTTCACACGTTTTCAGGCTCTTCTTGTTTTTCAACACCGCTTCATGCTCCTCCTATTTTTCAGACCGTTTCATGCTCCTCATATTTTTGACACCTTTTGAAGCTCTTCATATTTTTCACAACTTTTCAGTATCTTCCTGTTTTTGAACACCGTTTCATGCTCCTCCTATTTTTCAGTCCGTTCAATGCTCCTCATGTATTTCACACCTTTTGAAGCTCTTCATATTTTTCACACCTTTTCAGGCTCTTCATGTTTTTAATCACCGTTTTTCATGCTCCTCCTATTTTTCAGACCGTTTCATGCTCCTCATATATTTGACACATTTTGAAGCTCTTTATATTTTTCACACATTTTCAGGCTCTTCATGTTTTTGAACACTGCTTCATGATCCTCCTATTTTTCAGACCTTTTCATGTTCTTCATATGTTTGACACATTTTGAAGCTCTTCATATTTTTCACACCTTTTCAGGCTCTTCATGTGTTTCAACACCACTTCATGCTTCTCCTATTTTTCAGACCGTTTCATGCGCCTCATGTATTTCACACCTTTTGAAGCTCTTCATAGTTTTCACATCTTTTCAGTCTCTTCATGTTTTTGAACACCATTTCATGCCGCTTCTATTTTTTAGACCGTTTCCTGCTCCTCATATTTTTCACACCTTTTGATGCTCTTCATATTTTTCACACGTTTTCAGGCTCTTCTTGTTTTTCAACACCGCTTCATGCTCCTCCTATTTTTCAGACGGTTTCATGCTCATCTCATTTTTTACACCTTTTGAAGCTCTTCATATTTTTCACACCTTTTCAGGCTCTTCATATTTTTCACACGTTTTCAGGCTCTTCTTGTTTTTCAACACCGCTTCATGCTCTTCCTATTTTTCAGACCGTTTCATGCTCCTCATATTTTTGACACCTTTTGAAGCTCTTCATATTTTTCACAACTTTTCAGTATCTTCCTGTTTTTGAACACCGTTTCATGCTCCTCCTATTTTTCAGTCCGTTCAATGCTCCTCATGTATTTCACACCTTTTGAAGCTCCTCATATTTTTCACACGTTTTCAGGCTCTTCATGTTTTTGAACACCGCTTCATGCTCCTCCAATTTCAGACCGTTTCATGCTCCTCATGTATTTCACACCTTTTGAAGCTCTTCATATTTTTCACAACTTTTCAGGCTCCTCATGTTTTTGAACACCGCTTCATGCTCCTCCTATTTTCCAGACCGTTTCATGCTCCTCATATTTTTGACACCTTTTGCAGGTCTTCATATTTTTCACACCTTTTCAGGCTCTTCATATTTTTGAACACTGCTTCATGATCCTCCTATTTTTCAGACCGTTTCATGCTCTTCATATTTTTGACACCTTTTGAAGCTCTTCATATTTTTCACACCTTTTCAGGCTCTTCATGTTTTTCCACACCACTTCATGCTTCTCCTATTTTTCAGACCGTTTCATGATCCTCATGAATTTCACACATTTTGAAGCTCTTTATATTTTTCACATATTTTCAGGCTCTTCATGTTTTTGATCACCGCTTCATGATCCTCCTATTTTTCAGACCGTTTCATGCTCTTCATATATTTGACACCTCTTGAAGCTCTTCATATTTTTCACACCTTTTCAGGCTCTTCATGTTTTTCTCCACCACTTCATTCTTCTCCTATTTTTCAGACCATTTCATGCTCCTCATGAATTTCACACCTTTTGAAGCTCTTCATATTTTTCACACCTTTTCAGGCTCTTCATGTTTTTTATCACCGTTTCATGCTCCTATTTTTCAGACCGTTTCATGCTCCTCATATTTTTGACACCTTTGCAGCTCTTCATATTTTTCACAAGTTTTCAGTCTCTTCATGATTTTGAACACCGCTTCATGATCCTCCTATTTTTAAGACCGTTTCATGCTCTTCATATTTTTGACACCTTTTGCAGCTCTTCATATTTTTCACACCTTTTCAGGCTCTTCATGTTTTTCAACACCGCTTCATGCTGCTTCTCTTTTTCAGACCGTTTCATGCTCCTCATATTTTTCACACCTTTTGAAGCTCCTCATATTTTTCACACCTTTTCAGGCTCTTCATGTTTTTGAACACCGCTTCATGCTCCTCCAATTTTTCAGGCCGTTTCATGCTCCTCATAATTTTGACACCTTTTGAACCTCTTCATATGTTTCACACCTTTTCAGGCTCTTCATTTTTTTCAACACCACTTCATGCTCCTCCTATTTTTCTGACGGTTTCATGCTCATCTCATTTTTTACACCTTTTGAAGCTCTTCATATTTTTCACACCTTTTGATGCTCTTCATATTTTTCACACGTTTTCAGGCTCTTCTTGTTTTTCAACACCGCTTCATGCTCCTCCTATTTTTCAGACCGTTTCATGCTCCTCATATTTTTGACACCTTTTGAAGCTCTTCATATTTTTCACAACTTTTCAGTATTTTCCTGTTTTTGAACACCGTTTCATGCTCCTCCTATTTTTCAGTCCGTTTAATGCTCCTCATGTATTTCACACCTTTTGAAGCTCTTCATATTTTTCACACGTTTTCAGGCTCTTCATGTTTTTGAACACCGCTTCATGCTCCTCCAATTTCAGACCGTTTCATGCTCCTCATGTATTTCACACCTTTTGAAGCTCTTCATATTTTTCACAACTTTTCAGGCTCCTCATGTTTTTGAACACCGCTTCATGCTCCTCCTATTTTCCAGACCGTTTCATGCTCCTCATATTTTTGACACCTTTTGCAGGTCTTCATATTTTTCACACCTTTTCAGGCTCTTCATATTTTTGAACACTGCTTCATGATCCTCCTATTTTTCAGACTGTTTCATGCTCTTCATATTTTTGACACCTTTTGAAGCACTTCATATTTTTCACACCTTTTCAGGCTCTTCATGTTTTTCCACACCACTTCATGCTTCTCCTATTTTTCAGACCGTTTCATGATCCTCATGAATTTCACACATTTTGAAGCTCTTTATATTTTTCACACATTTTCAGGCTCTTCATGTTTTTGATCACCGCTTCATGATCCTCCTATTTTTCAGACCGTTTCATGCTCTTCATATATTTGACACCTCTTGAAGCTCTTCATATTTTTCACACCTTTTCAGGCTCTTCATGTTTTTTATCACCGTTTCATGCTCCTATTTTTCAGACCGTTTCATGCTCCTCATATTTTTGACACCTTTTGCAGCTCTTCATATTTTTCACAAGTTTTCAGTCTCTTCATGATTTTGAACACCGCTTCATGATCCTCCTATTTTTAAGACCGTTTCATGCTCTTCATATTTTTGACACCTTTTGCAGCTCTTCATATTTTTCACACCTTTTCAGGCTCTTCATGTTTTTCAACACCGCTTCATGCTGCTTCTCTTTTTCAGACCGTTTCATGCTCCTCATATTTTTCACACCTTTTGAAGCTCCTCATATTTTTCACACCTTTTCAGGCTCTTCATGTTTTTGAACACCGCTTCATGCTCCTCCAATTTTTCAGGCCGTTTCATGCTCCTCATAATTTTGACACCTTTTGAAGCTCTTCATATGTTTCACACCTTTTCAGGCTCTTCATTTTTTTCAACACCACTTCATGCTCCTCCTATTTTTCTGACGGTTTCATGCTCATCTCATTTTTTACACCTTTTGAAGCTCTTCATATTTTTCACACCTTTTGATGCTCTTCATATTTTTCACACGTTTTCAGGCTCTTCTTGTTTTTCAACACCGCTTCATGCTCCTCCTATTTTTCAGACCGTTTCATGCTCCTCATATTTTTGACACCTTTTGAAGCTCTTCATATTTTTCACAACTTTTCAGTATCTTCCTGTTTTTGAACACCGTTTCATGCTCCTCCTATTTTTCAGTCCGTTTAATGCCCCTCATGTATTTCACACCTTTTGAAGCTCTTCATATTTTTCACACGTTTTCAGGCTCTTCATGTTTTTGAACACCGCTTCATGCTCCTCCTATTTTCCAGACCGTTTCATGCTCCTCATATTTTTGACACCTTTTGCAGGTCTTCATATTTTTCACACCTTTTCAGGCTCTTCATATTTTTGAACACTGCTTCATGATCCTCCTATTTTTCAGACCGTTTCATGCTCTTCATATTTTTGACACCTTTTGAAGCTCTTCATATTTTTCACACCTTTTCAGGCTCTTCATGTTTTTCCACACCACTTCATGCTTCTCCTATTTTTCAGACCGTTTCATGATCCTCATGAATTTCACACATTTTGAAGCTCTTTATATTTTTCACACATTTTCAGGCTCTTCATGTTTTTGATCACCGCTTCATGATCCTCCTATTTTTCAGACCGTTTCATGCTCTTCATATATTTGACACCTCTTGAAGCTCTTCATATTTTTCACACCTTTTCAGGGTCTTCATGTTTTTTATCACCGTTTCATGCTCCTATTTTTCAGACCGTTTCATGCTCCTCATATTTTTGACACCTTTTGCAGCTCTTCATATTTTTCACACCTTTTCAGGCTCTTCATGTTTTTGAACACAGCTTCATGCTACTCCTATTTTTCAGACCGTTTCATGCTCCTCATAGTTTTCACACCTTTTGAAGCTCCTCATATTTTTCACACCTTTTCAGGCTCTTCATGTTTTTCAACACCGTTACATGATCCTCCTATTTTTCAGACTGTTTCATGCTCATCTCATTTTTGACCCCTTTTGAAGCTTTTCAGATTTTTCACAACTTTTTAGGCTCTTCATGTTTCTCAACCCAGCTTCATGCTCCACATATTTTTCAGACCGTTTCATGCTCATCTCATTTTTGACACCTTTTGAAGCTCTTCATATTTCTCACAACTTTTTAGGCTTTTCATATTTTTGAACACCGCTTCATGCTCCTCCTATTTTTCAGAGAGTTTCATGCTCCTCATGTATTTCACATCTTTTGAAGCTCTTCATATTTCTCACAACTTTTTAGGCTCTTCATGTTTTTTCACATCACTTCATGCTTCTCGTATTTTTCGGCCTGTTTCATGCTCCTCATGTATTTCACACCTTTTGAAGCTCTTCATATTTTTCACACCTTTTCAGGCTCTTCATGTTTTTAATCACCGTTTTTCATGCTCCTCCTATTTTTCAGACCGTTTCATGCTCCTCATATATTTGACACATTTTGAAGCTCTTTATATTTTTCACACATTTTCAGGCTCTTCATGTTTTTGAACACTGCTTCATGATCCTCCTATTTTTCAGACCTTTTCATGTTCTTCATATGTTTGACACATTTTGAAGCTCTTCATATTTTTCACACCTTTTCAGGCTCTTCATGTGTTTCAACACCACTTCATGCTTCTCCTATTTTTCAGACCGTTTCATGCGCCTCATGTATTTCACACCTTTTGAAGCTCTTCATAATTTTCACATCTTTTCAGTCTCTTCATGTTTTTGAACACCATTTCATGCCGCTTCTATTTTTTAGACCGTTTCCTGCTCCTCATATTTTTCACACCTTTTGATGCTCTTCATATTTTTCACACGTTTTCAGGCTCTTCTTGTTTTTCAACACCGCTTCATGCTCCTCCTATTTTTCAGACGGTTACATGCTCATCTCATTTTTTACACCTTTTGAAGCTCTTCATATTTTTCACACCTTTTCAGGCTCTTCATATTTTTCACACGTTTTCAGCTTCTTCATTTTTTTCAACACCACTTCATGCTCCTCCTATTTTTCAGACGGTTACATGCTCATCTCATTTTTTACACCTTTTGAAGCTCTTCATATTTTTCACACCTTTTCAGGCTCTTCATATTTTTCACACGTTTTCAGGCTCTTCTTGTTTTTCAACACCGCTTCATGCTCCTCCTATTTTTCAGACCGTTTCATGCTCCTCATATTTTTGACACCTTTTGAAGCTCTTCATATTTTTCACAACTTTTCAGTATCTTCCTGTTTTTGAACACCGTTTCATGCTCCTCCTATTTTTCAGTCCGTTCAATGCTCCTCATGTATTTCACACCTTTTGAAGCTCTTCATATTTTTCACACGTTTTCAGGCTCTTCATGTTTTTGAACACCGCTTCATGCTCCTCCAATTTCAGACCGTTTCATGCTCCTCATGTATTTCACACCTTTTGAAGCTCTTCATATTTTTCACAACTTTTCAGGCTCCTCATGTTTTTGAACACCGCTTCATGCTCCTCCTATTTTCCAGACCGTTTCATGCTCCTCATATTTTTGACACCTTTTGCAGGTCTTCATATTTTTCACACCTTTTCAGGCTCTTCATATTTTTGAACACTGCTTCATGATCCTCCTATTTTTCAGACCGTTTCATGCTCTTCATATTTTTGACACCTTTTGAAGCTCTTCATATTTTTCACACCTTTTCAGGCTCTTCATGTTTTTCCACACCACTTCATGCTTCTCCTATTTCAGACCGTTTCATGATCCTCATGAATTTCACACATTTTGAAGCTCTTTATATTTTTCACACATTTTCAGGCTCTTCATGTTTTTGATCACCGCTTCATGATCCTCCTATTTTTCAGACTGTTTAATGCTCTTCATATATTTGACACCTCTTGAAGCTCTTCATATTTTTCACACCTTTTCAGGCTCTTCATGTTTTTCCCCACCACTTCATTCTTCTCCTATTTTTCAGACCATTTCATGCTCCTCATGAATTTCACACCTTTTGAAGCTCTTTATATTTTTCACACATTTTCAGGCTCTTCATGTTTTTGAACACAGCTTCATGCTACTCCTATTTTTCAGACCGTTTCATGCTCCTCATATTTTTCACACCTTTTGAAGCTCCTCATATTTTTCACACCTTTTCAGGCTCTTCATGTTTTTGAACACTGCTTCATGATCCTCCTATTTTTCAGACCTTTTCATGTTCTTCATATGTTTGACACATTTTGAAGCTCTTCATATTTTTCACACCTTTTCAGGCTCTTCATGTGTTTCAACACCACTTCATGCTTCTCCTATTTTTCAGACCGTTTCATGCGCCTCATGTATTTCACACCTTTTGAAGCTCTTCATAATTTTCACATCTTTTCAGTCTCTTCATGTTTTTGAACACCATTTCATGCCGCTTCTATTTTTTAGACCGTTTCCTGCTCCTCATATTTTTCACACCTTTTGATGCTCTTCATATTTTTCACACGTTTTCAGGCTCTTCTTGTTTTTCAACACCGCTTCATGCTCCTCCTATTTTTCAGACCGTTTCTTGCACCTCATATTTTTCTCACCTTTTGAAGCGCTTCATATTTTCCACACCTTTTCAGGCTCTTCATGTTTTTCAACGCCGCTTCATGCTCCTCCTATTTTTCAGACCGTTTCATGCTCCTCATATTTTTGACACGTTTTGAAGCTCTTCATATTTTTCACACATTTTCAGGCTCTTCATGTTTTTCACACCTTTTCAGGCTCTTCATGTTTTTGAACACCATTTCATGATCCTCCTATTTTTCTGACCGTTTAATGCTCCTCATATTTTTGACACCTTTAGAAACTCTTCATATTTTTCACACCTTTTCAAGCACTTCATGGTTTTCCACACCGCTTCATGCTCCTCCTATTTTTCAGACGGTTTCATGCTCTTCATATTTTTGATAACTTTTGAAGCTCTTCATATTTTTCACACCTTTTCAGGCTCTTCATGTTTTTCAAGACCACTTCATGCTCCTCCTATTTTTCAGACCGTTTCATGCTCATCTCATTTTTGACACCTTTTGAAGTTCTTCATATTTTTCCCACCTTTTGAAGCTCTTCATATATTTCACACGTTTTCAGGTTCTTCATGTTTTTCAACACCGTTTCATGCTGCTTCTATTTTTCAGACCGTTTCATGCTCCTCATATTTTTCACACCTTTTGAAGCTCTTCATATTTTTCACACGTTTTCAGGCTCTTCATATTTTTCAACACCGTTTAATTCTGCTTCTATTTTTCAGACCGTTTCATGCTCCTCATATTTTTGACACCTTTAGACTCTTCATATTTTTCACACCTTTTCAGCCTCTTCATGTTTTTCACACATTTTCAGCCTCTTCATGTTTTTGAACACCCCTTCTTGCTCCTTTTATTTTTCAGAGAGTTTCATGCTCCTCATGTATTTCACACCTTTTAAAGCTCTTCATATTTTTCACACCTTTACAGGCTCTTCATGTTTTTGAACACCGTTTCATCCTCCTCCTATTTTTCAGACCGTTTCATGCTCCTCATATTTTTGACACCTTTTGAAGCTCTTCATATTTTTCACACCTTTTCAAGCTCTTCATGTTTTTGCACACTGCTTCATGCTCTTCCTATTTTTCAGACCGTTTCATGCTCCTCATATTTTTGACACCTTTTGAAGCTCTTCATATTTTTCACACCTTTTCAGGCTCTTCATGTTTTTCAACACCAATTCATGCTTCTCCTATTTTTCAGACTGTTTAATGCTCCTCATATTTTTGACACCTTTAGAAACTCTTCATATTTTTCACACCTTTTCAAGCACTTCATGGTTTTCCACACCGCTTCATGCTCCTCCTATTTTTCATACCGTTTCATTCTCCTCATATTTTTGACACCTTTTGAAGCTCTCATATATTTCACACCTTTTCAGACTCTTCATTTTTTTCAACACCACGTCATGCTCCTCCTATTTTTCAGACCCTTTTATGCTCTTCTCATTTTTGACACCTTTTGAAGCTCTTCATATTTTTCACACCTTTTGAAGCTCTTCATGTTTTTCACACCTTTTCAGGCTCTTCATGTTTTTCAACACCGCTTCATGCTCCTTCTATTTTTCTGACCGTTTCATGCTCCTCATAATTTTGACACCTTTTGAAGCTCTTCATATTTTTCACACCTTTTCAGGCTCTTCATGTTTTTCAACACCGCTTCGTGCTCCTCCTCTTTTTCAGACCGTTTCATGCTCCTCATATTTTTGACATCTATTGAAGCTCTTCATATTTTTCACACCTTTTCAGGCTCTTCATGTTTTTCCACACCACTTCATGCTTCTCCTATTTTTCAGACCGTTTCATGATCCTCATGAATTTCACACATTTTGAAGCTCTTTATATTTTTCACACATTTTCAGGCTCTTCATGTTTTTGATCACCGCTTCATGATCCTCCTATTTTTCAGACTGTTTAATGCTCTTCATATATTTGACACCTCTTGAAGCTCTTCATATTTTTCACACCTTTTCAGGCTCTTCATGTTTTTCCCCACCACTTCATTCTTCTCCTATTTTTCAGACCATTTCATGCTCCTCATGAATTTCACACCTTTTGAAGCTCTTTATATTTTTCACACATTTTCAGGCTCTTCATGTTTTTGAACACAGCTTCATGCTACTCCTATTTTTCAGACCGTTTCATGCTCCTCATATTTTTCACACCTTTTGAAGCTCCTCATATTTTTCACACCTTTTCAGGCTCTTCATGTTTTTGAACACTGCTTCATGATCCTCCTATTTTTCAGACCTTTTCATGTTCTTCATATGTTTGACACATTTTGAAGCTCTTCATATTTTTCACACCTTTTCAGGCTCTTCATGTGTTTCAACACCACTTCATGCTTCTCCTATTTTTCAGACCGTTTCATGCGCCTCATGTATTTCACACCTTTTGAAGCTCTTCATAATTTTCACATCTTTTCAGTCTCTTCATGTTTTTGAACACCATTTCATGCCGCTTCTATTTTTTAGACCGTTTCCTGCTCCTCATATTTTTCACACCTTTTGATGCTCTTCATATTTTTCACACGTTTTCAGGCTCTTCTTGTTTTTCAACACCGCTTCATGCTCCTCCTATTTTTCAGACCGTTTCTTGCACCTCATATTTTTCTCACCTTTTGAAGCGCTTCATATTTTCCACACCTTTTCAGGCTCTTCATGTTTTTCAACGCCGCTTCATGCTCCTCCTATTTTTCAGACCGTTTCATGCTCCTCATATTTTTGACACGTTTTGAAGCTCTTCATATTTTTCACACATTTTCAGGCTCTTCATGTTTTTCACACCTTTTCAGGCTCTTCATGTTTTTGAACACCATTTCATGATCCTCCTATTTTTCTGACCGTTTAATGCTCCTCATATTTTTGACACCTTTAGAAACTCTTCATATTTTTCACACCTTTTCAAGCACTTCATGGTTTTCCACACCGCTTCATGCTCCTCCTATTTTTCAGACGGTTTCATGCTCTTCATATTTTTGATAACTTTTGAAGCTCTTCATATTTTTCAC
The DNA here is from genome assembly GCF_033118175.1 of Dama dama. Lineage (NCBI taxonomy): Eukaryota > Metazoa > Chordata > Mammalia > Artiodactyla > Cervidae > Dama > Dama dama. Next base: position 3,513,684 of record NC_083683.1, on the reverse strand, counting down.
ACCTTTTCAGGCTCTTCATGTTTTTCAAGACCACTTCATGCTCCTCCTATTTTTCAGACCGTTTCATGCTCATCTCATTTTTGACACCTTTTGAAGTTCTTCATATTTTTCCCACCTTTTGAAGCTCTTCATATATTTCACACGTTTTCAGGTTCTTCATGTTTTTCAACACCGTTTCATGCTGCTTCTATTTTTCAGACCGTTTCATGCTCCTCATATTTTTCACACCTTTTGAAGCTCTTCATATTTTTCACACGTTTTCAGGCTCTTCATATTTTTCAACACCGTTTAATTCTGCTTCTATTTTTCAGACCGTTTCATGCTCCTCATATTTTTGACACCTTTAGACTCTTCATATTTTTCACACCTTTTCAGCCTCTTCATGTTTTTCACACATTTTCAGCCTCTTCATGTTTTTGAACACCCCTTCTTGCTCCTTTTATTTTTCAGAGAGTTTCATGCTCCTCATGTATTTCACACCTTTTAAAGCTCTTCATATTTTTCACACCTTTACAGGCTCTTCATGTTTTTGAACACCGTTTCATCCTCCTCCTATTTTTCAGACCGTTTCATGCTCCTCATATTTTTGACACCTTTTGAAGCTCTTCATATTTTTCACACCTTTTCAAGCTCTTCATGTTTTTGCACACTGCTTCATGCTCTTCCTATTTTTCAGACCGTTTCATGCTCCTCATATTTTTGACACCTTTTGAAGCTCTTCATATTTTTCACACCTTTTCAGGCTCTTCATGTTTTTCAACACCAATTCATGCTTCTCCTATTTTTCAGACTGTTTAATGCTCCTCATATTTTTGACACCTTTAGAAACTCTTCATATTTTTCACACCTTTTCAAGCACTTCATGGTTTTCCACACCGCTTCATGCTCCTCCTATTTTTCATACCGTTTCATTCTCCTCATATTTTTGACACCTTTTGAAGCTCTCATATATTTCACACCTTTTCAGACTCTTCATTTTTTTCAACACCACGTCATGCTCCTCCTATTTTTCAGACCCTTTTATGCTCTTCTCATTTTTGACACCTTTTGAAGCTCTTCATATTTTTCACACCTTTTGAAGCTCTTCATGTTTTTCACACCTTTTCAGGCTCTTCATGTTTTTCAACACCGCTTCATGCTCCTTCTATTTTTCTGACCGTTTCATGCTCCTCATAATTTTGACACCTTTTGAAGCTCTTCATATTTTTCACACCTTTTCAGGCTCTTCATGTTTTTCAACACCGCTTCGTGCTCCTCCTCTTTTTCAGACCGTTTCATGCTCCTCATATTTTTGACATCTATTGAAGCTCTTCATATTTCTCACACCTTTTCAGGTTCTTCATGTTTTTCAACACCACTTCATGCTCCTCCTATTTTTCAGACCGTTTCATGCACATCGCATTTTTGACACCTTTTGAAGCTCTTCATATCTTTCATATTTTTGAAGTTCTTCATATTTTCACACGTTTTCAGACTCTTCATGTTTTTCAACACCGCTTCATGCTCCTGCTATTTTTCAGACCGTTTCATGCTCTTCAAATATTTGACACCTCTTGAAGCTCTTCATATTTTTCACACCTTTTCAGGCTCTTCATGTTATTCCCCACCACTTCATTCTTCTCCTATTTTTCAGACCATTTCATGCTCCTCATAAATTTCACACCTTTTGAAGCTCTTCATATTTTTCACACCTTTTCAGGCTCTTCATGTTTTTTATCACCGTTTCATGCTCCTATTTTTCAGACCGTTTCAAGCTCCTCATATTTTTGACACCTTTTGCAGCTCTTCATATTTTTCACAAGTTTTCAGTCTCTTCATGATTTTGAACAACACTTCAAGATCCTCCTATTTTTAAGACCGTTTCATGCTCTTCATATTTTTCACACCTTTTCAGGCTCTTCATGTTTTTCAACACCGTTTCATGCTGCTTCTCTTTTTCAGACCGTTTCGTGCTCCTTATATTTTTCACACCTTTTGAAGCTCCTCATATTTTTCACACCTTTTCAGGCTCTTCATGTTTTTGAACACAGCTTCATGCTACTCCTATTTTTCAGACTGTTTCATGCTTCTCATATTTTTCACACCTTTTGAATCTCCTCATATTTTTCACACCTTTTCAGGCTCTTCATGTTTTTCAACACCGTTACATGATCCTCCTATTTTTCAGACTGTTTCATGCTCATCTCATTTTTGACCCCTTTTGAAGCTTTTCAGATTTTTCACAACTTTTTAGGCTCTTCATGTTTCTCAACACGGCTTCATGCTCCACATATTTTTCAGACCGTTTCATGCTCATCTCATTTTTGACAACTTTTGAAGCTCTTCATAATTCTCACAACTTTTTAGGCTTTTCATATTTTTGAACACCGCTTCATGCTCCTCCTATTTTTCAGAGAGTTTCATGCTCCTCATGTATTTCACATCTTTTGAAGCTCTTCATATTTCTCACAACTTTTTAGGCTCTTCATGTTTTTCCACATCACTTCATGCTTCTCATATTTTTCGGCCTGTTTCATGCTCCTCATGTATTTCACACCTTTTGAAGCTCTTCATATTTTTCACACCTTTTCAGGCTCTTCATGTTTTTAATCACCGTTTCATGCTCCTCCTATTTTTCAGACCGTTTCATGCTCCTCATATATTTGACACATTTTGAAGCTCTTTATATTTTTCACACATTTTCAGGCTCTTCATGTTTTTGAACACTGCTTCATGATCCTCCTATTTTTCAGACCTTTTCATGTTCTTCATATTTTTGACACATTTTGAAGCTCTTCATATTTTTCACACCTTTTCAGGCTCTTCATGTGTTTCAACACCACTTCATGCTTCTCCTATTTTTCAGACCGTTTCATGCGCCTCATGTATTTCACACCTTTTGAAGCTCTTCATAATTTTCACATCTTTTCAGTCTCTTCATGTTTTTGAACACCATTTCATGCCGCTTCTATTTTTTAGACCGTTTCCTGCTCCTCATATTTTTCACACCTTTTGATGCTCTTCATATTTTTCACACGTTTTCAGGCTCTTCTTGTTTTTCAACACCGCTTCATGCTCCTCCTATTTTTCAGACCGTTTCTTGCACCTCATATTTTTCTCACCTTTTGAAGCGCTTCATATTTTCCACACCTTTTCAGGCTCTTCATGTTTTTCAACACCGCTTCATGCTCCTCCTATTTTTCAGACCGTTTCATGCTCCTCATATTTTTGACACGTTTTGAAGCTCTTCATATTTTTCACACGTTTTCAGGCTCTTCATGTTTTGAACACCATTTCATGATCCTCCTATTTTTCTGACCGTTTAATGCTCCTCATAATTTTGACACCTTTAGAAACTCTTCATATTTTTCACACCTTTTCAAGCACTTCATGGTTTCCCACACCACTTCATGCTCCTCCTATTTTTCAAACCGTTTCATGCTCATCGCATTTTTGACACCTTTTGAAGTTCTTCATATTTTTCCCACCTTTTGAAGCTCTTCATATATTTCACACGTTTTCAGGTTCTTCATGTTTTTCAACACCGTTTCATGCTGCTTCTATTTTTCAGACCGTTTCATGCTCCTCATATTTTTCACACCTTTTGAAGCTCTTCATATTTTTCACACTTTTTCAGGCTCTTCATGTTTTTCAACACCGTTTAATTCTGCTTCTATTTTTCAGACCGTTTCATGCTCCTCATATTTTTGACACCTTTAGACTCTTCATATTTTTCACACCTTTTCAGCCTCTTCATGTTTTTCACACATTTTCAGCCTCTTCATGTTTTTGAACACCCCTTCTTGCTCCTTTTATTTTTCAGAGAGTTTCATGCTCCTCATGTATTTCACACCTTTTAAAGCTCTTCATATTTTTCACACCTTTACAGGCTCTTCATGTTTTTGAACACCGTTTCATCCTCCTCCTATTTTTCAGACCGTTTCATGCTCCTCATATTTTTGACACCTTTTGAAGCTCTTCATAATTTTCACACCTTTTCCAGCTCTTCATGTTTTTGCACACTGCTTCATGCTCTTCCTATTTTTCAGACCGTTTCATGCTCCTCATATTTTTGACACCTTTTGAAGCTCTTCATATTTTTCACACCTTTTCAGGCTCTTCATGTTTTTCCACACCAATTCATGCTTCTCCTATTTTTCAGACTGTTTAATGCTCCTCATATTTTTGACACCTTTAGAAACTCTTCATATTTTTCACACCTTTTCAAGCACTTCATGGTTTTCCACACCGCTTCATGCTCCTCCTATTTTTCAGACCGTTTCATTCTCCTCATATTTTTGACACCTTTTGAAGCTCTCATATATTTCACACCTTTTCAGGCTCTTCATTTTTTTCAACACCACGTCATGCTCCTCCTATTTTTCAGACCCTTTTATGCTCTTCTCATTTTTGACACCTTTTGAAGCTCTTCATATTTTTCACACCTTTTGAAGCTCTTCATGGTTTTCACACCTTTTCAGGCTCTTCATGTTTTTCAACACCGCTTCATGCTCCTTCTATTTTTCTGACCGTTTCATGTTCCTCATAATTTTGACACATTTTGAAGCTCTTCATATTTTTCACACCTTTTCAGGGTCTTCATGTTTTTCAACACCACTTCATGCTCCTCCTATTTTTCAAATTGTATCATGCTCCTCATATTTTGAAACCTTTTGAACCTCTTCATGTTTTTCACACCTTTCAGGCTCTTCATGTTTTTGAACACCACTTCATGCTATTTCTATTTTTCAGAGAGTTTCATGCTCTTCATATATTTCACACCTTTTCAAGCTTTTCATATTTTACACATTTTTTCAGGCTCTTCATATTTTTCAAAACCGCTTCATGCTCCTCCTATTTTTCAGACCGTTCCATGCTCCTCATATTTTTGACACCTTTTGAAGCTCTTCATATTTTTCATACCTTTTCTGGCTCTTCATATTTTTCACACGTTTTCATGCCCTTCATGTTTTTCATCACCGCTTCATGCTCTTCCTATTTTTCAGACCGTTTCATGCTCCTCATATTTTTGACACCTTTTGAAGCTCTTCATATATTTCACACCTTTTGAAGCTCTTCATATTTTTCACACGTTTTCATGCCCTTCATGTTTTTCATCACCGCTTCATGCTCGTCCTATTTTTCAGACCGTTTCATGTTCCTCATATTTTTGACACCTTTTGAAGCTCTTCATATATTTCACACCTTTTGATGCTCTTCATATTTTTCACACGTTTTCATGCCCTTCATGTTTTTCATCACCGCTTCATGCTCCTCCTATTTTTCAGACCGTTTCATGCTCCTCATATTTTTGACACCTTTTGAAGCTCTTCATAATTTTCACACCTTTTCCAGCTCTTCATGTTTTTGCACACTGCTTCATGCTCTTCCTATTTTTCAGACCGTTTCATGCTCCTCATATTTTTGACACCTTTTGAAGCTCTTCATATATTTCACACCTTTTGAAGCTCTTCATATTTTTCACACGTTTTCATGCCCTTCATGTTTTTCATCACCGCTTCATGCTCGTCCTATTTTTCAGACCGTTTCATGTTCCTCGTATTTTTGACACCTTTTGAAGCTCTTCATATATTTCACACCTTTTGATGCTCTTCATATTTTTCACACGTTTTCATGCCCTTCATGTTTTTCATCACCGCTTCATGCTCCTCCTATTTTTCAGACCGTTTCATGCTCCTCATATTTTTGACACCTTTTGAAGCTCTTCATAATTTTCACACCTTTTCCAGCTCTTCATGTTTTTGCACACTGCTTCATGCTCTTCCTATTTTTCAGACCGTTTCATGCTCCTCATATTTTTGACACCTTTTGAAGCTCTTCATATATTTCACACCTTTTGAAGCTCTTCATATTTTTCACACGTTTTCATGCCCTTCATGTTTTTCATCACCGCTTCATGCTCGTCCTATTTTTCAGACCGTTTCATGTTCCTCATATTTTTGACACCTTTTGAAGCTCTTCATATATTTCACACCTTTTGATGCTCTTCATATTTTTCACACGTTTTCATGCCCTTCATGTTTTTCATCACCGCTTCATGCTCGTCCTATTTTTCAGACCGTTTCATGCTCCTCATATTTTTGACACCTTTTGAAGCTCTTCATAATTTTCACACCTTTTCCAGCTCTTCATGTTTTTGCACACTGCTTCATGCTCTTCCTATTTTTCAGACCGTTTCATGCTCCTCATATTTTTGACACCTTTTGAAGCTCTTCATATTTTTCACACCTTTTCAGGCTCTTCATTTTTTTCAACGCTACTTCTTGCTCCTCCAATTTTTCAGACCGTTTCATGCTCATCTAATTTTTGACACCTTTTGAAGCTTTGCATATTTTTCAAAACTTTTCAGGCTCTTCATGTTTTTGAACACCGCTTCATGCTCCTCCTATTTCTCAGACAATATCATGCTATTCATATTTTTCACACCTTTTGAAGCTCTTCATATTTTTCACATTTTTTCAGGCTCTTCATGTTTTTGAACACCACTTCATGCTCCTCCTAATTTTTCAGAGAGTTTCATGCTCCTCATGTATTGCACACCTTTTGAAGCTCTTCATATTTTTCACACCTTATCAGGCTTTTCATGTTTTTCCACACCACTTCATGCTTCTCCTATTTTTCAGCCCGTTTTATGCTCCTCATGTATTTCACACCTTTTGAAGCTCTTCATATATTTCACACCTTTTCAGGCTCTTCACGATTTTCAACACCGCTTCATGCTCCTCCTATTTTTGAGACCGTTTCATGCTCCTCATATTTTTGACACCTTTTGAAGCTCTTCATATTTTTCACACGTTTTTACGTTCTTCATGTTATTCATCACCGCTTCACGCTCCTCCTATTTTTGAGACGGTTTTACGCTCCACATGTTTTTGACAACTTTTGGAGCTCTTCATATTTTTCACACCTTTTCAGGCTCTTCATGTTTTTGAACACCGCTTCATTCTCCTCCTATTTTTCAGACGGATTTATGCTCCTCATATTTTTGACACCTTTTGAAGCTCTTCATATTTTTCACACCTTTTCAGGCTCTTCATGTTTTTGAACACCGCTTGATGCTCCTCCTATTTTTCACCCTGTTACATGCTCATCTCATTTCTTACAGCTTTTGAAGCTCTTCATATTTTGCACAGCTTTTCAGGCTCTTCCTGATTTTCAGCTCCACTTCATGCTCCTCCTATTTTTCAGACTGTTTCTTGCTCCTCATATTTTTGATACTTTTTGAAGCTCTTCATATTTTTCACACCTTTTCTGGCTCTTCAAGTTTTTGAACACAGCTTCATGCTCCTCCTATTTTTCAGACCGTTTCATTCTCCTCATGTTTTTGACACCTGTTGAAGCTCTTCACATTTTTCACACCTTTTCAGGCTCTTCACGATTTTCAACACCGCTTCATGATCCTCCTATTTTTCAGACCGTTTCATACTCATCCAATTTTTGAGACTGTTTCAGGCTCCTCATATTTTTGAAACCTTTTGAAGCTCTTCATATTTTTCTCACATTTTCAGGCTCTTCCTGTTTTTCAACACCATTTCATGCTCCTCTTATATTCAGACCGTTTCATGCTCCTCCTATTTTTCAGACCGTTTCATGATCCTCATATTTTTGAAACCTTTTGAAGCTCTTCATATTTTTCTCACATTTTCAGGCTCTTCCTGTTTTTCAACACCATTTCATGCTCCTCTTATATTCAGACCGTTTCATGCTCCTCCTATTTTTCAGACCATTTCATGATCCTCATATTTTTGAAACCTTTTGAAGCTCTTCATATTTTTCACACCTTTTCTAGCTCTTCAAGATTTTCAACAATGCTTCATGCTCCTGCTTTTTTTCAGACCTTTTCCTGCTCCTCATATATTTGACAGCTTTTGAAGCTCTTCATATTTTTCACACCTTTTCAGGCTCTTCATGTTTTTGAACACCACTTCATGCTCTTCCTTTTTTTCAGACCATTTCTTTCTCCTCATATATTTGACACATTTTGAAGTTGTTCATATTTTTCACACCTTTTCAGGCTCTTCATGTTTTTGAACACCGCTTCATGCTCCTCCTATTTTTCAGACCGTTTCATGCTCGTCATATTTTTCACACACTTTAAAGCTCTTCATATTTTTCACACTTTTTCAGGCTCTTCATGTTTTTCAACACCACTTCATGCTCCTGCTATTTTTCAGACCGTTTCATGCTCGTCATATTTTTCACACCCTTTAAAGCTCTTCATATTTTTCACACTTTTTCAGGCACTTCATGTTTTTCAGCTCCACTTCATGCTCCTCCTATTTTTCATACCATTTCATGCTCCTCATACACCTGACAAATTTTGAAGCTCTTCATATATTTCACACCTTTTCAGGCTCTCCATGTTTTTCATCAGCAATTCATGCTCCTCCTATATTTGAGGCCGTATCATGCTCCTCATATTTTTGACATCTTTTGAAGCTCTTCATATTTTTCACACCTTTTCAGGCTCATCATGTTTTTCAACACAGTTTCTTGCCCTCGTATTTTTCAGAACATTTCATGCTCATCTCATTTTTGACACCTTTTGAAGCTCCTCATATTTTTCACACCCTTTCAGGCTCTTCATGTTTTTCAACACCGCTTCATGCCCCTCCTATCTTTCAGAACATTTCATGCTCATCTCATTTTTGACACTTTTTGAAGCTCTTCATATATTACACACCTTTTCAGGCTCTCCATGTTTTTCATCAGCAATTCATGCTCCTCCTATATTTGAGGCCGTTTCATGCTCCTCATATTTTTGACATCTTTTGAAGCTCTTCATATTTTTCACACCTTTTCACTTTCTTCATGTTTTTCAACATCGCTTGCTGCTCCTCCTCTTTTTGAGAGCGTTTCATGCTCCTCATAATTTTGACACCTTTGAAGCTCTTCATATTTTTCACACCTTTTCAGGCTCTTCATGTTTTTCAACACCACTTCAGGCTCCTTCTATTTTTCAGACCATTTCTTGCTCCTCATATTTTTGACACCTTTGAGGCTCTTCATATTTTTCACACTTTTTCAGGCTCTTCATGTTTTTCAACACCACTTCAACCTCCTTCTATTTTTCAGACCGTATCTTGCTCCTCATATTTTTGACACCTTTGAGGCTCTTCATATATTTCACACTGTTTCAGGCTCTTTATGTTTTTCAACACCGCTTCATGCTCCTCCTATTTTTCAGACCGTATCATGCTCCTCATATGTTTCACACCTTTTTCAGGCTCTTCATGTTTTTCAACAACACTTCATGCTCCTCCTCTTTTTCAGAGCGTTTCTTGCTCCTCATAATTTTGACACCTTTGAAGCTCTTCATATTTTTCACACCTTTTCAGGCTCTTCATGTTTTTCAACACCACTTCAAGCTCCTTCTATTTTTCAGACCGTTTCTTGCTCCTCATATTTTTGACACCTTTGAGGCTCTTCATATATTTCACACTTTTTCAGGCTCTTCATGTTTTTCAACACCACTTCAAGCTCCTTCTATTTTTCAGACCGTTTCTTGCTCCTCGTAACTTTGACACCTTTGAGGCTCTTCATATATTTCACACTGTTTCAGGATCTTTATGTTTTTCAACACCGCTTCATGCTCCTCCTAATTTTCAGTCCGTTTCATTCTCCTCATATTTTTGACACCTTTTGAAGCTCTTCATATTTTTCACACTTTTTCAGGCTCTTCATGTTTTTCAAACCGCTTCATGCTCCTCCTATTTTTCAGACCGTTTCATGCTTCTCCTATTTTTCAGACCGTTTCATGCTCCTCATATTTTTGACGCCTTTTGAAGCTCCTCCTATTTTTCACACCTTTTCAGGCACTTCATGTTTTTCAGCACCACTTCATGCTCCTCCTATTTTTCAGACCGTTTCATGCTCCTCATATTTTTGACACTTTTTGAAGCTCTTCATATTTTTCACACCTTTTCAGGCTCTTCATGTTTTTCAACACCGCTTCATGCTCCTCCTATTTTTCAGACCCTTTCATGCTCCTCATATTTTTGACACTTTTTGAAGCTCTTCATATTTTTCACACCTTTTCAGGCTCTTCATGTTTTTCAACATCGCTTGCTGCTCCTCCTCTTTTTCAGAGCGTTTCATGCTCCTCATAATTTTGACACCTTTGAAGCTCTTCATATTTTTCACACCTTTTCAGGCTCTTCATATTTTTCAACACCACTTCATGCTCCTCCTATTTTTCAGACCGTTTCATGCTCCTCATATTTTTGACACTTTTTGAAGCTCTTCATATTTTTCACACTTCTCCAGGCTCTTCATGTTTTTGAACACCGCTTCAGGCTCCTCCTATTTTTCAGACCTTTTCATGCTCCTCATGTTTTTGACACCTTTTGAAGCACTTCATATTTTTCACACCTTTTCAGGCTCTTCATGTTTTTCATCAACGCTTCATGCTCCTCCTATTTTTCAGACCGTTTCATGCTCCTCATATGTTTCACACCTTTTGAAGCTCTTCATATTTTTTTAAACACCTATTCACGCTCCTCCTATATTTCAGACCGTTTCAAGCTCCTCATATTTTTGACACTTTTTGTAGCTCTTCATATTTTTCACACCTTTTCAGGGTTTTCATGTTTTTCTACACCACTTCATGCTCCTCCTATTTTTCAGACCGTTTTATTCTACTCATATGTTTCACACCTTTTTCAAGCTCTTCATGTTTTTCAACACCACTTCATGCTCCTCCTAATTATCAGACCGTTTCATTCTCCTCATATTTTTGACACCATTTGAAGCTCCTCATATTTTTCACACCTTTTCAGGCTCTTCATGTTTTTTAACAAATTTTCATGCTCCTGCTATATTTCAGACCGTTTCATGCTCCTTATATTTTTGACACCTTTTGAAGCTCTTCATATTTTTCATACTTTTCCAGGCTCTTCATATTTTTCAACACCGCTTCATGCTCCTCCTATTTTTCAGACCGTATCATGCTCCTCATATGTTTCACACCTTTTTCAGGCTCTTCATGTTTTTCAACAACACTTCATGCTCCTCCTATGTTTCAGACCGTTTCATGCTCCTCATATTTTTGACACAGTTTGAAGCTCTTCACATTGTTCACACCTTTTGAGGCTCTTCATGTTTTTGAAAACAGTTTCTTGTTCCTCATATTTTTCAGACCGTTTCACCCTCTATATATTTGACACCTTTTTGAAGCTCTTCATATTTTTCACACCTTTTGAGGCTCTTCATGTTTTTGAAAACAGTTTCTTGCTCCTCATATTTTTCAGACCGTTTCACCCTCTATATATTTGACACCTTTTTGAAGCTCTTCATATTTTTCACACCTTTTCAGGCTCTTCATGTTTTTCAACACCACTTCAAGCTCCTTCTATTTTTCAGACCGTTTCTTGCTCCTCATATTTTTGACACCTTTCAGGCTCTTCATATATTTCACACTTTTTCAGGCTCTTCATGTTTTTCAACACCACTTCAAGCTCCTTCAATTTTTCAGACCGTTTCTTGCTCCTCATATTTTTGACACCTTTGAGGCTCTTCATATATTTCACACTGTTTCAGGCTCTTTATGTTTTTCAACACTGCTTCATGCTCCTCCTAATTTTCAGACCGTTTCTTTCTCCTCATATTTTTGACACCTTTTGAAGCTCTTCATATTTTTCACACTTTTTCAGGCTCTTCATGTTTTTCAAACCGCTTCATGCTCCTCCTATTTTTCAGACCGTTTCATGCTTCTCCTATTTTTCAGACCGTTTCATGCTCCTCATATTTTTGACGCCTTTTGAAGCTCTTCCTATTTTTCACACCTTTTCAGGCTCTTCATGTTTTTCAACACCGCTTCATGCTCCTCGTATTTTTCAGAGCGTTTCATGCTCCTCATAATTTTGACACCTTTGAAGCTCTTCATACTTTTCACACCTTTTCAGTCTCTTCATATTTTTCAACACCACTTCATGCTTCTCCTATTTTTCAGACCGTTTCATGCTCCTCATATTTTTGACACTTTTTGAAGCTCTTCATATTTTTCACACTTCTCCAGGCTCTTCATTTTTTTGAACACCGCTTCATGCTCCTCCTATTTTTCAGACCTTTTCATGCTCCTCATGTTTTTGACACCTTTTGAAGCACTTCATATTTTTCACACCTTTTCAGGCTCTTCATGTTTTTCAACAACGCTTCATGCTCCTCCTATTTTTCAGACCGTTTCATGCTCCTCATATGTTTCACACCTTTTGAAGCTCTTCATATTTTTTTAACACTTTTTCACGCTCCTCCTATATTTCAGACCGTTTCAAGCTCCTCATATTTTTGACACTTTTTGTAGCTCTTCTTATTTTTCACACCTTTTCAGGGTCTTCATGTTTTTCTACACCTCTTCATGCTCCTCCTATTTTTCAGACCGTTTTATTCTACTCATATGTTTCACACCTTTTTCAAGCTCTTCATGTTTTTCAACACCACTTCATGCTCCTCCTAATTATCAGACCGTTTAATTCTCCTCATATATTTGACAACATTTGAAGCTTTTCATATTTTTCACACCTTTTCAGGCTCTTCATGTTTCTTAACACCTTTTCATGCTCCTCCTATATTTCAGGCCGTTTCATGCTCCTTATATTTTTGACACCTTTTGAAGCTCTTCATATTTTTCACACCTTTTCAGGCTCTTCACATTTTTCAACACCGCTTCATGCTCCTCCTATTTTTCAGACCGTATCATGCTCCTCATATGTTTCACACCTTTTTCAGGCTCTTCATTTTTTTCAACAACACTTCATGCTCCTCCTCTTTTTCAGAGCGTTTCTTGCTCCTCATAATTTTGACACCTTTGAAGCTCTTCATATTTTTCACACCTTTTCAGGCTCTTCATGTTTTTCAACACCACTTCAAGCTCCTTCTATTTTTCAGACCGTTTCTTGCTCCTCATATTTTTGACACCTTTGAGGCTCTTCATATATTTCACACTTTTTCAGGCTCTTCATGTTTTTCAACACCACTTCAAGCTCCTTCTATTTTTCAGACCGTTTCTTGCTCCTCGTAACTTTGACACCTTTGAGGCTCTTCATATATTTCACACTGTTTCAGGATCTTTATGTTTTTCAACACCGCTTCATGCTCCTCCTAATTTTCAGTCCGTTTCATTCTCCTCATATTTTTGACACCTTTTGAAGCTCTTCATATTTTTCACACTTTTTCAGGCTCTTCATGTTTTTCAAACCGCTTCATGCTCCTCCTATTTTTAAGACCGTTTTATTCTACTCATATGTTTCACACCTTTTTCAAGCTCTTCATGTTTTTCAACAACACTTCATGCTCCTCCTAATTATCAGACCGTTTCATTCTCCTCATATTTTTGACACCATTTGAAGCTTTTCATATTTTTCACACCTTTTCAGGCTCTTCATGTTTTTCAACACCACTTCATGCTCCTCCTAATTATCAGACCGTTTCATTCTCCTTATATTTTTGACACCTTTTGAAGCTCTTCATATTTTTCACTCCTTTTTCAGGCTCTTCATGTTTTTCAACAACACTTCATGCTCCACCTATGTTTCAGACCGTTTCATGCTCCTCATATTTTTGACACAGTTTGAAGCTCTTCACATTGTTCACACCTTTTGAGGCTCCTCATGTTTTTGAAAACAGTTTCTTGCTCCTCATATTTTTCAGACCGTTTCACCCTCTATATATTTGACACCTTTTTGAAGCTCTTCATATTTTTCACACCTTTTGAGGCTCTTCATGTTTTTGAAAACAGTTTCTTGCTCCTCTTAATTTTCAGACCGTTTCACCCTCTATATATTTGACACCTTTTTGAAACTCTTCATATTTTTCACACCTTTTCACGCTCTTCATGTTTTTCAACATCGCTTGCTGCTCCTCCTCTTTTTCAGAGCGTTTCATGCTCCTCATAATTTTGACACCTTTGAAGCTCTTCGTATTTTTCACACCTTTTCAGGCTCTTCATATTTTTCAACCCCACTTCATGGTTCTCCTATTTTTCAGACCGTTTAATGCTCCTCATATTTTTGACACTTTTTGAAGCTCTTCATATTTTTCACACTTCTCCAGGCTCTTCATTTTTTTGAACACCGCTTCATGCTCCTCCTATTTTTCAGACCTTTTCATGCTCCTCATGTTTTTGACACCTTTTGAAGCTCTTCATATTTTTCACACTTTTTCAGGCTCTTCATGTTTTTCAAACCGCTTCATGCTCCTCCTATTTTTCAGACCGCTTCATGCTCCTCCTTTTTTTCAGACCTTTTCATGCTCCTCATGTTTTTGACACCTTTTGAAGCACTTCATATTTTTCACACCTTTTCAGGCTCTTCATGTTTTTCAACAACGCTTCATGCTCCTCCTATTTTTCAGACCGTTTCATGCTCCTCATATGTTTCACACCTTTTGAAGCTCTTCATATTTTTCACACTTTTTCAGGCTCTTCATGTTTTTCAAACCGCTTCATGCTCCTCCTATTTTTCAGACCGTTTCATGCTTCTCCTATTTTTCAGACCGTTTCATGCTCCTCATATTTTTGACGCCTTTTGAAGCTCTTCATATTTTTCACACCTTTTCAGGCTATTCATGTTTTTCAGCACCACTTCATGCTCCTCCTATTTTTCAGACCCTTTCATGCTCCTCATATTTTTGACACATTTTGAAGCTCTTCATATTTTTCACACCTTTTCACGCTCTTCATGTTTTTCAACATCGCTTGCTGCTCCTCCTCTTTTTCAGAGCGTTTCATGCTCCTCATAATTTTGACAACTTTGAAGCTCTTCATATTTTTCACACCTTTTCAGGCTCTTCATGTTTTTCAACACCACTTCAAGCTCCTTCTATTTTTCAGACCGTTTCTTGCTCCTCATATTTTTGACAGCTTTGAGGCTCTTCATATATTTCACACTTTTTCAGGCTCTTCAGGTTTTTCAACACCACTTCAAGCTCCTTCTATTTTTCAGACCGTTTCTTGCTCCTCATATTTTTGACACCTTTGAGGCTCTTCATATATTTCACACTGTTTCAGGCTCTTTATGTTTTTCAACACTGCTTCATGCTCCTCCTAATTTTCAGACCGTTTCATTCTCCTCATATTTTTGACACCTTTTGAAGCTCTTCATATTTTTCACACTTTTTCAGGCTCTTCATGTTTTTCAAACCGCTTCACGCTCCTCCTATTTTTCAGACCGTTTCATGCTTCTCCTATTTTTCAGACCGTTTCATGATCCTCATATTTTTGACGCCTTTTAAAGCTCTTCCTATTTTTCACACCTTTTCAGGCTCTTCATGTTTTTCAGCACCACTTCATGCTCCTCCTATTTTTCAGACCGTTTCATGCTCCTCATATTTTTGACACTTTTTGAAGCTCTTCATATTTTTCACACCTTTTCAGGCTCCTCATGTTTTTCAACACTGCTTCATGCTCCTCCTATTTTTCAGACCCTTTCATGCTCCTCATCTTTTTGACACCTTTTGAAGCTCTTCATATTTTTCACACCTTTTCACGCTCTTCATGTTTTTCAACATCGCTTGCTGCTCCTCCTCTTTTTCAGAGCGTTTCATGCTCCTCATAATTTTGACACCTTTGAAGCTCTTCATATTTTTCACACCTTTTCAGACTCTTCATATTTTTCAACACCACTTCATGCTTCTCCTATTTTTCAGACCGTTTAATGCTCCTCATATTTTTGACACTTTTTGAAGCTCTTCATATTTTTCACATTTCTCCAGGCTCTTCATTTTTTTGAACACCGCTTCAAGCTCCTCCTATTTTTCAGACCTTTTCATGCTCCTCATGTTTTTGACACTTTTTGAAGCACTTCATATTTTTGACACCTTTTCAGGCTCTTCATGTTTTTCAACAACGCTTCATGCTCCTCATATTTTTCAGACCGTTTCATGCTCCTCATACTTTTCACACCTTTTGAAGCTCTTCATATTTTTTTAACACCTTTTCACGCTCCTCCTATATTTCAGACCGTTTCAAGCTCCTCATATTTTTGACACTTTTTGTAGCTCTTCATATTTTTCACACCTTTTCAGGGTCTTCATGTTTTTCTACACCACTTCATGCTCCTCCTATTTTTCAGACCGTTTTATTCTACTCATATGTTTCACACCTTTTTCAAGCTCTTCATGTTTTTCAACAACACTTCATGCTCCTCCTAATTATCAGACCGTTTCATTCTCCTTATATTTTTGACACCATGTGAAGCTTTACATATTTTTCACACCTTTTCAGGCTCTTCATGTTTTTTAACACCTTTTCATGCTCCTGCTATATTTCAGACCGTTTCATGCTCCTTATATTTTTGACACTTTTTGAAGCTCTTCATATTTTTCACACATTTTCATGCTCTTCATATTTTTCAACACCGCTTCATGCTCCTCCTATTTATCAGACCATATCATGCTCCTCATATGTTTCACAACTTTTTCAGGCTCTTCATGTTTTTCAACAACACTTCATGCTCCTCCTATGTTTCAGACCGTTTCATGCTCCTCATATTTTTGACACAGTTTGAAGCTCTTCACATTTTTCACACCTTTTGAGGCTCTTCATGTTTTTGAAAACAGTTTCTTGTTCCTCATATTTTTCAGACCGTTTCACCCTCTATATATTTGACACCTTTCTGAAGCTCTTCATATTTTTCACACCTTTTCAGGCTCTTCATGTTTTTCAACACCGCTTCATGCTCCTCCTAATTTTCAGACCGTTTCATTCTCCTCATATTTTTGACACCTTTTGAAGCTCTTCATATTTTTCACACTTTTTCAGGCTCTTCATGTTTTTCAAACCGCTTCATGCTCCTCCTATTTTCAGACCGTTTCATGCTCCTCCTATTTTTCAGACCGTTTCATGCTCCTCATATTTTTGACGCCTTTTGAAGCTCTTCATATTTTTCACACCTTTTCAGGCTCTTCATGTTTTTCAGCACCACTTCATGCTCCTCCTATTTTTCAGACCTTTTTTTGCTCCTCATATTTTTTACACATTTTGAAGCTCTTCATATTTTTCACACCTTTTCAGGCTCTTCATGTTTTTCAACACCGCTTCATGCTCCTCCTATTTTTCAAACCGTTTCATGCTCCTCATATTTTTGACACCTTTTGTATCTCTTCATATTTTTCACACCTTTTCAGGCTCTTCATGTTTTTCAACATCGCTTGCTGCTCCTCATCTTTTTCAGACCGTTTCATGCTCCTCTTAGTTTTGACACCTTTGAAGCTCTTCATATTTTTTACACCTTTTCAGGCTCCTCATATTTTTCTTCACCACTTCATGCTTCTCCTATTTTTCAGACCGTTTCATGCTCCTCATATTTTTGACAATTTTTGAAGCTCTTCATATTTTTGACACCTTTTCAGGCTCTTCCTGTTTTTCAACAACACTTCATGCTCCTCCTATTTTTCAGACCGTTTCATGCTCCTCATATTTTTGACACTTTTTGAAGCTCTTCATATTTTTGACACCTTTTCAGGCTCCTCATATTTTTCTTCACCACTTCATGCTTCTCCTATTTTTCAGACCGTTTCATGCTCCTCATATTTTTGACACTTTTTGAAGCTCTTCATATTTTTGACACCTTTTCAGGCTCTTCATGTTTTTTAACAACGCTTCATGCTCCTCCTATTTTTCAGACCGTTTCATGCTCCTCATATGTTTCACACCTTTTGAAGCTCTTCTTATTTTTTTTAACACCTTTTCACGCTCCTCCTATATTTCAGACCGTTTCAAGTTCCTCATATTTTTGACACTTTTTGTACCTCTTCATATTTTTCACACCTTTTCAGCGTCTTCATGTTTTTCTACACCACTTCATGCTCCTCCTATTTTTCAGACCGTTTTATTCTACTCATATGTTTCACACCTTTTTCAAGCTCTTCATGTTTTTCACCACCACTTCATGCTCCTCCTAATTATCAGACCGTTTCATTCTCCTCATATTTTTGACACCATTTGAAGCTTTTCATATTTTTCACACCTTTTCAGGCTCTTCATGTTTTTTAACACCTTTTCATGCTCCTGCTATATTTCAGACCGTTTCATGCTCCTTATATTTTTGACACCTTTTGAAGCTCTTCATATTTTTCATACGTTTTCAGGCTCTTCATATTTTTCAACACCGCTTCATGCTCCTCCTATTTTTCAGACCGTATCATGCTCCTCATATGTTTCACACCTTTTTCAGGCTCTTCATGTTTTTCAACAACACTTCATGCTCCTCCTATGTTTCAGACCGTTTCATGCTCCTCATATTTTTGACACAGTTTGAAGCTCTTCACATTGTTCACACCTTTTGAGGCTCTTCATGTTTTTGAAAACAGTCTCTTGCTCCTCATATTTTTCAGACCGTTTCACCCTCTAAATATTTGACACCTTTTTGAAGCTCTTCATATTTTTCACACCTTTTGAGGCTCTTCATGTTTTTGAAAACAGTTTCTTTGTCCTCATATTTTTCAGACCGTTTCACCCTTTATATATTTGACACCTTTTTGAAGCTCTTCATATTTTTCACACCTTTTCAGGCTCTTCATGTTTTTCAACACCACTTCAAGCTCCTTCTATTTTTCAGACCGTTTCTTGCTCCTCATATTTTTGACACCTTTGAGGCTCTTCATATATTTCACACTGTTTCAGGCTCTTTATGTTTTTCAACACCGCTTCATGCTCCTCCTAATTTTCAGACCGTTTCATTCTCCTCATATTTTTGACACATTTTGAATCTCTTCATATTTTTCACACTTTTTCAGGCTCTTCATGTTTTTCAAACCGCTTCATGCTCCTCCTATTTTTCAGACCGTTTCATGCTTCTCCTATTTTTCAGACCGTTTCATGCTCCTCATATTTTTGACGCCTTTTGAAGCTCTTCATATTTTTCACACCTTTTCAGGCTATTCATGTTTTTCAACAACGCTACAATGCTCCTCCTATTTTTCAGACCGTTTCATGCTCCTCATATTTTTGACACCTTTTGAAGCTCTTCATATTTTTCACACCTTTTCAGGCTCTTCATGTTTTTCAACACCACTTCAAGCTCCTTCTATTTTTCAGACCGTTTCTTGCTCCTCATATTTTTGACACATTTGAAGCTCTTCATATTTTTCACACTTTTTCAGGCTCTTCATGTTTTTCAACACCGCTTCATGCTCCTTCTAATTTTCAGACCGTTTCATTCTCCTCATATTTTTGACACCTTTTGAAGCTCTTCATATTTTTCACACTTTTTCAGGCTCTTCATGTTTTTCAAACCGCTTCATGCTCCTCCTATTTTTCAGACCGTTTCATGCTCCTCATATTTTTGACACCTTTTGAAGCTCTTCATATTTTTCACACCTTTTCAGGCTCTTCATGTTTTTCAACACCGCTTCATGCTCCTCCTATTTTTCAGACCCTTTCATGCTCCTCATATTTGTGACACCTTTTGAAGCTCTTCATATTTTTCACACCTTTTCACGCTCTTCATGTTTTTCAACATCGCTTGCTGCTCCTCCTCTTTTTCAGAGCGTTTCATGCTCCTCATAATTTTGACACCTTTGAAGCTCTTCATATTTTTCACACCTTTTCAGGCTCTTCATATTTTTCAACACCACTTCATGCTTCTCCTATTTTTCAGATCGTTTAATGCTCCTCATAGTTTTGACACTTTTTGAAGCTCTTCATATTTTTCACACTTCTCCAGGCTCTTCATTTTTTTGAACACCGCTTCATGCTCCTCCTATTTTTCAGACATTTTCATGCTCCTCATGTTTTTGACACCTTTTGAAGCACTTCATATTTTTCACACCTTTTCAGGCTCTTCATGTTTTTCAACAACGCTTCATGCTCCTCCTATTTTTCAGACCGTTTCATGCTCCTCATATGTTTCACACCTTTTGAAGCTCTTCATATTTTTTAACACCTTTTCACGCTCCTCCTATAATTCAGACCGTTTCAAGCTCCTCATATTTTTGAAACTTTTTGTAGCTCTTCATATTTTTCACACCTTTTCAGGGTCTTCATGTTTTTCTACACCACTTCATGCTCCTCCTATTTTTCAGACCATTTTATTCTACTCATATGTTTCACACCTTTTTCAAGCTCTTCATTTTTTTCAACACCACTTCATGCTCCTTCTAATTATCAGACCGTTCATTCTCCTCATATTTTTGACACCATTTGAAGCTCTTCATGTATTTCACACCTTTTCAGGCTCTTCATGTTTCTCAACACCTCTTAATGCTCCTCGTATTTTTCAGACCGTTTCATGCTCTTCTCATTTTTGACACCTTTTGAAGCTCTTCATGTATTTCACACCTTTTCAGGCTCTTCATGTTTTCCAACAACACTTCATGCTCCTCGTATTTTTCAGTCCGTTTCATGCTCCTCATATTTTTGACACCTTTTGAAGCTCTTCATATTTCTCACACCTTTTCAGGTTCTTCATGTTTTTCAACACCGCTTCATGCTCCTCCTATTTTTCATACGGTTTCATGCTCATCTCATTTTTGACAACTTTTGAAGCTCTTCATATTTTTCACACCTTTTGAAGCTCTTCTTATTTCTCACATTTTTGAAGCTCTTCATATTTTTCACACGTTTTCAGCCTCTTCATGTTTTTCAACACCGCTTCTTTCTCCTGCTATTTTTCAGACCGTTTCATACTCCTCATATTTTTGACACGTTTTGAGGCTCTTCATATTTTTCACACCTTTTCAGGCTCTTCATGTTTTTGAACACCGCTTCATGCTCCTCCTATTTTTCAGACCGTTTCATGCTCCTCATGTATTTCACACCTTTTGAAGCTCTTCATATTTTGCACCCCTTTTCAGGCTGTTAATGTTTTTCACAACCACTTCATGCTCCTCCTATTTTTCAGACCGTTTCATGCTCCTCATATATTTGACATTTTTTGAGGCTCTTCATATTTTTCACACCTTTTCAGGCTCTTCATGTTTTTGAACACCGTTTCATGCTCCTCCTATTTTTCAGACCGTTTCATGCTCCTCATATTTTTGACACCTTTTGAGGCTCTTCATATTTTTCACACGTTTTCAGGCTCTTCATGTTTTTCAACACCGCTTCATTCTCCTCTTGTTTTTCAGACCGTTTCATGCTCCTCATGTTTTTGACACATTCAGAACCTCTTCATATTTTTCTCACGATTTCAGGCTCTTCATGTTTTGATCACCGCTTCATGCTCCTCCGATTTTTCAGACCGTTTCATGCTCCTCATATTTTTACACCTTTTGAAGCTCTTCATATTTTTCACACCTTTTCAGACTTTTCATTTTTTTCAACACGACTTCATGCTTCTCCTATTTTTCAGACCGTTTCATGCTCATCTCATTTTGACACCTTTTGAAGCTCTTCATGTTTTTCACATCTTTTGAAGCTCTTCATATTTTTCACAACTTTTCAGGCTCTTTATGATTCTCAACAGCGCTTCATGCTCCTCCTATTTTTCAGACCGTTTCATGCTCCTCATATTTTTGACACCTTTTGAAGCTCTTCATATTTCTCACACCTTTTCAGGCTCTTCATGTTTTTCAACAACGCTTCATGCTCCTCCGATTTTTCAGACGGTTTCATGCTCCTCATATTTTTGACTCCTTTTGAAGCTCTTCATATTTTTCACACCTTTTCAGGCTCTTCATGTTTTTCAACACCGCTTCATGCACCTCCTATTTTTCAGAACGTTTCATGCTCATCTCATTTTTGACACCTTTTGAAGCTTTTCATATTTTTCAAAACTTTTCAGGCTCTTCATGTTTTGAACACCGCTTCATGGTAATCCTATTTTTGAAACCATATCATGCTCCTCATATTTTTCACACATTTGAAGCTCTTCATATTTTTCAAACCTTTTCAGACTCTTCATGTTTTTGAACACCACTTCATGCTCCTTCTATTTTTCAGAGAGTTTCATGCTCATCATGTATTTCACACCTTTTGAAGCTCTTCATATTTTTCACACCTTTTCAGGCTCTTCATGTTTTTGAACACCGTTTCATGCTCCTCCTATTTTTCAGACGGTTTCATGCTCCTCATATTTTGACACCTTTTGAAGCTCTTCATATTTTTCACACTTTTTCAAGCTCTTCATGTTTTTCAACTCCACTTCATACTCCTCCTATTTTTCAGACCGTTTCATGTTCCTCATATTTCTGACACCTTTAGAAACTTTTCATATTTGTCACACTTTTTCAGGCTCTTCATGTTTTTCAACACCGCTTCAGCTCCTCCTATTTTTCAGACAGTTTCATTCTCCTCATAAATTTGACACATTTTAAAGCTCTTCATATATTTCACACCTTTTCAGGCTCTTCATTTTTTCAACACCACTTCATGCTCCTCCTATTTTTCAGACCGATTCATGCTCATCTACTTTTTGACACCTTTTGAAGCTCTTCATATTTTTCACACCTTTTAAGCTCTTCACATTTTTCACACCTTTTCATGCTCTTCATGTTTTGTACACCGTTTCTTGCTCCTCCTATTATTCAGACCGTTTCATGATCCTCATATATTTGACACCTCTTGAAGCTCTTCATATTTTTCACACCTTTTCAGGCTCTTCAAATTTTTCATATTTTTGAACCTCTTCATGTTTTTCACACCTTTTCAGGCTCTTCAAGATTTTCAACACCGCTTCATGCTCCTCCGATTTTTCAGACCGTTTCATGCTCATCTAATTTTTGACACCTTTTGAAGCTCTTCATATTATTCACACCTTTTCAGTTTCTTCATGTTGTTCAACACCGCTTCATGCCTCTCCTATTTTTCAGACAGTTTCATGCTCTTCTCATTTTTGACACCTTTTGAAGCTCTTCATGTATTTCACACCTTTTCAGGCTCTTCATGTTTTCCAACAACACTTCATGCTCCTCGTATTTTTCAGTCCGTTTCATGCTCCTCATATTTTTGACACCTTTTGAAGCTCTTCATATTTCTCACACCTTTTCAGGTTCTTCATGTTTTTCAACACCGCTTCATGCTCCTCCTATTTTTCATACGGTTTCATGCTCATCTCATTTTTGACAACTTTTGAAGCTCTTCATATTTTTCACACCTTTTGAAGCTCTTCTTATTTCTCACATTTTTGAAGCTCTTCATATTTTTCACACGTTTTCAGCCTCTTCATGTTTTTCAACACCGCTTCTTTCTCCTGCTATTTTTCAGACCGTTTCATACTCCTCATATTTTTGACACGTTTTGAGGCTCTTCATATTTTTCACACCTTTTCAGGCTCTTCATGTTTTTGAACACCGCTTCATGCTCCTCCTATTTTTCAGACCGTTTCATGCTCCTCATGTGTTTCACACCTTTTGAAGCTCTTCATATTTTGCACCCCTTTTCAGGCTGTTAATGTTTTTCACAACCACTTCATGCTCCTCCTATTTTTCAGACCGTTTCATGCTCCTCATATATTTGACATTTTTTGAGGCTCTTCATATTTTTCACACCTTTTCAGGCTCTTCATGTTTTTGAACACCGTTTCATGCTCCTCCTATTTTTCAGACCGTTTCATGCTCCTCATATTTTTGACACCTTTTGAGGCTCTTCATATTTTTCACACGTTTTCAGGCTCTTCATGTTTTTCAACACCGCTTCATTCTCCTCTTGTTTTTCAGACCGTTTCATGCTTCTCATGTTTTTGACACATTCAGAACCTCTTCATATTTTTCTCACGATTTCAGGCTCTTCATGTTTTGATCACCGCTTTTTGCTCCTCCGATTTTTCAGACCGTTTTATGCTCCTCATATTTTTACACCTTTTGAAGCTCTTCATATTTTTCACACCTTTTCAGACTTTTCATTTTTTTCAACACGACTTCATGCTTCTCCTATTTTTCAGACCGTTTCATGCTCATCTCATTTTGACACCTTTTGAAGCTCTTCATGTTTTTCACATCTTTTGAAGCTCTTCATATTTTTCACACCTTTTCAGGCTCTTCATGTTTTTCAACACCGCTTCATGATCCTCCTATTTTTCAGACCGTTTCATGCTCCTCATATTTTTGACGCCTTTTGAAGCTCTTCATATTTTTCACATTTTTCAGGTTCTTCATGTTTTTCAGCACCACTTCATGCTCCTCCTATTTGTCAGACGGTTTCATTCTCCTCATATTTTTGACTCCTTTTGAAGCTCTTCATATATTTCACACCTTTTCAGGCTCTTCATGTTTTTCAACACCGCTTCATGCTCCTCCAATTTTTCACACCGTTTCATGCTCCACATATATTTGACACGTTTTGAAGCTCTTCATATTTTTCACACCTTAACAGGCTTTTTATGTTTTTGAACACCGCTTCATGCTTCTCCTATATTTCATACCTTTTGAAGCTCTTCATATTTTTCACACCTTTTCAGGCTCTTCATGGTTTTCATCACCACTTCATGCTCCTCCTATTTTTCAGACCGTTTCATGCTCCTCATATATTTGACACCTTTTGTAGCTCTTCTTATATTTCACACCTTTTCAGGCTCTTCATGTTTTTAAACTACACTTCATGCTCCTCCAATTTTTCAGACCGCTTCATGCTCCTCATATTTATCACACCTTTTGAAGGTCTTCATATTTTTCACATCTTTTCAGGCTCCTCATGTTTTTGAACACCGCTTCATCCTCCTCCTATTTTTCTGATCGTTACATGCTCCTAATATTTTTGATACCTTATGAAGCTCTTCATATTTTTCACACTTTTTCAGGCTTTTCATGTTTTCCAACACCGCTTCATTCTCTTCCTATTTTTCAGACCGTTTCATGCTCATCTCATTTTTGACACCTTTTGAAGGTTTTCATATTTTTCAAAACATTTCAGCTCTTCATGTTTTTGAAAACCGCTTCATGCTCCTCCTATTTTTCAGAGAGTTTCATGCTCCTCATGTATTTCACACCTTTTGAAGCTCTTCAAATTTTTCACACCTTTTCAGGCTCCTCATGTTTTTCCACTCCACTTCATGCTTCTCCTATTTTTCATCCCCTTTCATGCTCCTCATGTATTTCACACCTTTTGAAGCTCTTCATATTTTTCACACCTTTTTAGGCTCTTCATGTTTTTGATCACCGTTTCATGATCCTCCTATTTTTCAGACGGTATCATGCTCCTCATATTTTTCACACCTTTTGAACCTCTTCATATATTTCACAACTTTTCAGGCTCTTCATGTTTTTGAACACCACTTCATGCACCTCTTATTTTTCAGACAGTTTCATGCTCCTCATATATTTCAGACCTTTTGAAGCTCTTCATATATTTCACACCTTTTCAGACTCTTCATGTTTTTCAACACAACTTCATGCCTCTCCTATATTTCAGACCGTTTCATGCCCCTCATATTTTTGACATCTTTTGAAGCTCTTCATATTTTTCACATCTTTTGAAGCTCTTCATATTTTTCACACATTTTCAGGCTCTTCATGTTTTTCAACACCGCTTCATGCTCCTCCTGTTTTTCAGACGGTTTCATGTTCTTCATATTTGTGACCCCTTTTGAAGCTCTTCATATTTTTCACAAGTTTTCAGGCTCTTCATGTTTTTGAACACTGCTTCTTGCTCCTCCTAATTTTCAGAGAGTTTCATGCGCCTTATGTATTTCACACCTTTTGAAGGTCTTCATATTTTTCACAACTTTTCAGGCTCTTCATGTTTTTCAACACTGCTTCTTGCTCCTCCTAATTTTCAGAGAGTTTCATGCGCCTCATCTATTTCACACCTTTTGAAGCTCTTCATATTTTTCACAGGTTTTCAGGCTCGTCATGTTTTTGAACACCGCTTCATGCGCCTCCTATTTTTCAGACCGTTTCATGCTCCTCGTATTTTTGACAGATTTTGAAGCTTTTCATATTTTTCACACCTTTTCAGGCTCTTCAAGTTTTTCAACACCACTTCATGCTCCTCCTTTTTGCAGACCTTTTCATGCTCCTCATATTTTTGACACCTTTTGATGATCCTCATATTTTTGACACCTTTTCAGTCTCTTTTTTTTTTTCAACACCACTTCATGCTCCTCCCATTTTTCAAACCGTTTCATGCTCATCTCATTTTTGACACCTTTTGAAGCTTTTCATATTTTTCACACTTTTTGAAGCTTTTCATATTTTTCACACCTTTTCAGGATCTTCTTGCTTTTCAACACCGCTTCATGCTCCTAATATTTTTCAGACCGTTGCTTGCACCTCATATATTTCACACCTTTTGAAACTCTTCATATTTTTCACACCTTTTCAGGCTCTTCATGTTTTTCAACTCTGCTTCATGCTCCTCCTATTTTTCAGACCGTTGCATGCGCCTCATATTTTTGACACCTTTTGAAGCTCTTCATATTCTTCACACTTTTCAGGCTCTTCATGTTTTTGAACACCGCTTAATGCTCCTCCTATTTTTCAGACCGTTTCATGCTCCTCATATTTTTCACACCTATTGAAGCTCTTCATATTTTTCACAACTTTTCAGGCTCTTCATGTTTTTGAACTACACTTCATGCTCCTCCAATTTTTCAGACCGCTTCATGCTCCTCATATTTATCACACCTTTTGAAGGTCTTCATATTTTTCACATCTTTTCAGGCTCCTCATGTTTTTGAACACCGCTTCATCCTCCTCCTATTTTTCTGATCGTTACATGCTCCTAATATTTTTGATACCTTATGAAGCTCTTCATATTTTTCACACTTTTTCAGGCTTTTCATGTTTTCCAACACCGCTTCATTCTCTTCCTATTTTTCAGACCGTTTCATGCTCATCTCATTTTTGACACCTTTTGAAGGTTTTCATATTTTTCAAAACATTTCAGCTCTTCATGTTTTTGAAAACCGCTTCATGCTCCTCCTATTTTTCAGAGAGTTTCATGCTCCTCATGTATTTCACACCTTTTGAAGCTCTTCAAATTTTTCACACCTTTTCAGGCTCCTCATGTTTTTCCACTCCACTTCATGCTTCTCCTATTTTTCATCCCCTTTCATGCTCCTCATGTATTTCACACCTTTTGAAGCTCTTCATATTTTTCACACCTTTTTAGGCTCTTCATGTTTTTGATCACCGTTTCATGATCCTCCTATTTTTCAGACGGTATCATGCTCCTCATATTTTTCACACCTTTTGAACCTCTTCATATATTTCACAACTTTTCAGGCTCTTCATGTTTTTGAACACCACTTCATGCACCTCTTATTTTTCAGACAGTTTCATGCTCCTCATATATTTCAGACCTTTTGAAGCTCTTCATATATTTCACACCTTTTCAGACTCTTCATGTTTTTCAACACAACTTCATGCCTCTCCTATATTTCAGACCGTTTCATGCCCCTCATATTTTTGACATCTTTTGAAGCTCTTCATATTTTTCACATCTTTTGAAGCTCTTCATATTTTTCACACATTTTCAGGCTCTTCATGTTTTTCAACACCGCTTCATGCTCCTCCTGTTTTTCAGACGGTTTCATGTTCTTCATATTTGTGACCCCTTTTGAAGCTCTTCATATTTTTCACAAGTTTTCAGGCTCTTCATGTTTTTGAACACTGCTTCTTGCTCCTCCTAATTTTCAGAGAGTTTCATGCGCCTTATGTATTTCACACCTTTTGAAGGTCTTCATATTTTTCACAACTTTTCAGGCTCTTCATGTTTTTCAACACTGCTTCTTGCTCCTCCTAATTTTCAGAGAGTTTCATGCGCCTCATCTATTTCACACCTTTTGAAGCTCTTCATATTTTTCACAGGTTTTCAGGCTCGTCATGTTTTTGAACACCGCTTCATGCGCCTCCTATTTTTCAGACCGTTTCATGCTCCTCGTATTTTTGACAGATTTTGAAGCTTTTCATATTTTTCACACCTTTTCAGGCTCTTCAAGTTTTTCAACACCACTTCATGCTCCTCCTTTTTGCAGACCTTTTCATGCTCCTCATATTTTTGACACCTTTTGATGATCCTCATATTTTTGACACCTTTTCAGTCTCTTTTTTTTTTTCAACACCACTTCATGCTCCTCCCATTTTTCAAACCGTTTCATGCTCATCTCATTTTTGACACCTTTTGAAGCTTTTCATATTTTTCACACTTTTTGAAGCTTTTCATATTTTTCACACCTTTTCAGGATCTTCTTGCTTTTCAACACCGCTTCATGCTCCTAATATTTTTCAGACCGTTGCTTGCACCTCATATATTTCACACCTTTTGAAACTCTTCATATTTTTCACACCTTTTCAGGCTCTTCATGTTTTTCAACTCTGCTTCATGCTCCTCCTATTTTTCAGACCGTTGCATGCGCCTCATATTTTTGACACCTTTTGAAGCTCTTCATATTCTTCACACTTTTCAGGCTCTTCATGTTTTTGAACACCGCTTAATGCTCCTCCTATTTTTCAGACCGTTTCATGCTCCTCATATTTTTCACACCTATTGAAGCTCTTCATATTTTTCACAACTTTTCAGGCTCTTCATGTTTTTGAACACCGCTTCATGCCCCTCCTATTTTTCAGACCGTTTCATGCTCCTCATATTTTTAACACCTTTTGAAGCTCTTCATATTTTTCACACCTTTTCAGGCTTTTCATGTATTTGAACACGCTTCATGCTTCTCCTTGTTTTCAGACCGTTTTTTGCTCCTCATATTTTTGACACCTTTTGAAGCTATTCATATTTTTCACACGTTTTCAGCTCTTCATGTTTTTCAACACCGCATCATGCTCTTCCTATTTTTCAGACCGTTTCAAGTTCATATCTTTTTTGACAACTTTTGAAGCTTTTCATATTTTTCACAATATTTCAGGCTCTTCATGTTTTTGAACACCGCTTCATGCTCCTCCTATTTTTCAGAGAGTTTCATGCTCCTCATATATTTCACACCTTTTGAAGCTCTTCATATTTTTCACACCTTTTCAGACTCTTCATGTTTTTCCACACCACTTCATGCTTCTCCTATTTTTCAGCCCGTTTCATGCTCCTCATATTTTTGACACGTTTTGAAGCTCTTCATATTTTTTACAACATTTCAGGCTCTTCATGTTTTTGAACACCACTACATGCTCCTCCTATTTTTTAGACAGTTTCATGCTCCTCATATTTTTCACACCTTTTGAAGCTCTTTATTTTATTCGCACATTTTCAGGCTCTTCATGTATTTGAACACCGTTTCATGCTCCTCCTATTTTTCAGACCGTTTCATGCTCTTCATATATTTGACACCTTTTGAAGCTCTTCATATTTTTCACATTTCTGAAGCTCTTCATATTTTTCACACCTTTTCAGGCTCTTCATGTTTTTGAACACCACTACATGCTCCTCCTATTTTTCACACCGTTTCGTTCTCCTCATATTTTTGACACCTTTTGAAGCTCTTCATATATTTCACACCTTTTCAGGCTCTTCATTTTTTTCAACACCACTACATGCTCTTCCTATTTTTCACATCGTTTCATGCTCATCTCATTTTTGACACATTTGAAGCTCTTCATATTTTTCACACGTTTTGAAGCTCTTCATATTTTTCACACGTTTTCAGGCTCTTCATGTTTTTCAACACCGCTTCATGCTCCTCCCATTTTTCAGACCGTTTCATGCTCCTCATATTTTTGACACGTTTTGAAGCTCTTCATATCTTTCATACCTTTTCAGACTCTTCATGTTTTTCAACACCGCTTCATGCTCCTCCTGTTTTTCAGAATGTTTCCTGTTCCTCCTTTTTTTCAGATCATTTCATGCTCCTCTTATTTTTGACACCTTTTGAAGCTCTTCATATTTTTCACACCTTTTCAGGCTCTTCATGTTTTTCAACACCGCTTCATGCTCCTCCTATTTTTCAGACCTTTTCATGCTCCTCATATTTTTGACTCCTTTTGAAGCTCTTCCTATTTTTCACACATTTTCATGCTCTTCATATTTTTCAACACCGTGTCATGCTCCTCCTATTTAACAGACTGTGTCATGCTCCTCATATTTTTCACACCTTTAAAGCTCTTCATATTTTCCTCACATTTTAAGGTTCTTCATGTTTTTCAACACCGTATCATGCTCCTCCTATTTTTCAGACGGTATCATGCTCTTCATAATTTTCACACCTTTAAAGCTCTTAATATTTTTCACGCCTTTTAAGGCTCGTCATATTTTTGAACACCTCTTCATGCTCCTCCTATTTTTCAGACCGTTTCATGTTCCTGCTATTTTTCAGATCTTTTCATGCTCCTGATATTTTTGACACCTTTTGAAGCTCTTCATATTTTTCACACCTTTTCAGGCTCTTCATGGTTTTCAACACCACTTCATGCTCCTCGTATTTTTCAGACCGTTTCATGCTCCTCATATTTTTGACACCTTTTGAAGCTCTGCATAATTTTCACACCTTTTCAGGCTCTTCATGATTTTCAACACCACTTCATGGTCCTCCCATGTTTCAGACCGTTTCATGCTCCTCATATTTTTGACACGTTTTGGGCCTCTCATATTTTTCACACCATTCCAGGCTCTTCATATTTTTGAACACCGTTTCATGCTCCTCCTATTTTTCAGACCGTTTCATGCTCCTCATATTTTTGACACCTTTTGAAGCTCTTCATATTTTTCATACCTTTTCAGGCTCTCCATATTTTTGAACACTGCTTCATGCTCCTCCTATTTTTGAGACCGTTTCATGCTCCTCATATTTTTGACACCTTTTGAAGCTTTTCATATTTGTCACACCTTTTCAGTTTCTTCATGTTTTTGAACACTGCTTTATCCTCCTCCTATTTTTCAGACCGTTCCCTGCTCTTCATATTTTTCAAACCTTTTGAAGCTCTTCATATTTTTCACACCTTTTCAGGCTCCTCAGGTTTTTAAACACCGCTTCATGCTTCTTCTGTTTTTCAGACCGTTTCATGTTCCTCATATTTTTGACACCTTTTGAAGCTCTTCATATTTTTCATACCTTTTCAGGATCTCCATATTTTTGAACACCGCTTCATGCTCCTCCTTTTTTGAGACCGTTTCATGCTCCTCATATTTTTGACACCTTTTGAAGCTCTTCATATTTGACACACCTTTTCAGGCTCTTCATGTTTTTGAACACCGCTTTATCCTCCTCCTATTTTTCAGACCGTTCCCTGCTCTTCATATTTTTCAAACCTTTTGAAGATCTTCATATTTTTCACACCTTTTCAGGCTCTTCATGTTTTTAAACACCTCTTCATGCTCCTTCTGTTTTTCAGACCGTTTCATGTTCCTCATATTTTTGACACATTTTGAAGCTCTTCATATTTTTCATACCTTTTCAGGCTCTCCATATTTTTGAACACCGCTTCATGCTCCTCCTATTTTTCAGACCGTTTCATGTTCCTGCTATTTTTCAGATCTTTTCATGCTCCTGATATTTTTGACACCTTTTGAAGCTCTTCATATTTTTCACACCTTTTCAGGCTCTTCATGGTTTTCAACACCACTTCATGCTCCTCGTATTTTTCAGACCGTTTCATGCTCCTCATATTTTTGACACCTTTTGAAGCTCTGCATATTTTTCACACCTTTTCAGGCTCTTCATGATTTTCAACACCACTTCATGATCCTCCCATGTTTCAGACCGTTTCATGCTCCTCATATTTTTGACACCTTTTGAAGCTCTTCATATATTTCATACCTTTTCAGACTCCTCATGTTTTTGAACACCGCTTCATGCTCCTCCTGTTATTCAGAATGTTTCCTGTTCCTCCTTTTTTTCAGATCATTTCATGCTCCTGTTATTTTTCACACCTTTTCAGGCTCTTCATGTTTTTCAACACCGCTTCATGCTCCTCCTATTTATCAGACCGTGTCATGCTCCTCATATTTTTCACACCTTTAAAGCACTTCATATTTTCCTCACATTTTAGGCTCTTCATGTTTTTCAACTCCGTGTCATGCTCCTCCTATTTTTCAGACGGTATCATGCTCTTCATAATTTTCACACCTTTAAAGCTCTTCATATTTTTCACGCCTTTTAAGGCTCGTCATATTTTTGAACACCACTGCATGCTCCTCCTATTTTTCAGACCGTTTTATGTTCCTGCTATTTTTCAGATCATTTCATGCTCCTGATATTTTTGACACCTTTTGAAGCTCTTCATATTTTTCACACCTTTTTAGGCTCTTCATGTTTTTCAACACCGCTTCATGCTCCTCCTATTTTTCAGACCTTTTCATGCTCCTCTTATTTTTGACTCCTTTTGAAGCTCTTCATATTTTTCACACCTTTTCAGGCTCTTCATCTTTTTCAACACCACTTCATGCTCCTCTTATTTTTCAGACCGTTTCAGGCTCCTCATATTTTTGACATCTTTAGAATCTCTTCATATTTTTCACAAATTTTCATGCTCTTCATGTTTTTCAACACCGTGTCATGCTCCTCCTATTTTTCACACCTTTAAAGCTCTTCATATTTTTCACACATTTTAAGGTTCTTCATGTTTTTCAACACCATGTCATGCTCCTCCTATTTTTCAGACGGTTTCATGCTCCTCATAATTTTTACACCTTTAAAGCTCTTAATATTTTTCACACATTTTAAGGTTCTTCATGTTTTTGAACACCACTTCATGCTCCTCCTATTTTTCAGACCGTTTCATGCTCCTCATATTTTTCACACCTTTTGAAGCTCTTCATATTTTAACACCTTTTCAGACTCTTCATGTTTTTGAACAGCGCTTCATGCTCCTCCTATTTTTCAGACCTTTTCATACTCCTCCTATTTTTCAGGCAGTTTCATGCTCCTCATATTTTGACACCTTTTGAAGCTCTTCATATTTTTAACACTTTTTCAGGCTGTTCAAGTTTTTGAACACCATTTCATGCTCCTCATATTTTTGAAACCTTTTGAAGCTCTTCATATTTTTAACAACTTTTCAGACTCTTCATGTTTTCGAACAGCGCTTCATGCTCCTCCTATTTTTCAGACCTTTTCATACTCCTCCTATTTTTCAAGCAGTTTCATGCTCCTCATATTTTTGACGTCTTTTGAAGCTGTTCACATTTTTCACACCTTTTAATGCTCTTCATGTTTTTCAACACTACTGCATCTCCTCTTATTTTTCAGACCTTTTCAAGCTCCTCATATTTGAGAAGTTGTGAAGCTCTTCATATATTTCACACATTTTCAGGCACTTCATATTTTTCAAAACCGCTTCATGCTCCTCCTATTTTTCAGAACGTTTCATGCTCCTCATATTTTTGACACCTTTTGAAGCTTTTCATATTTTTCACAACATTTCAGGCTCTTCATGTTATTGAACACCGCTTCATGCTCCTCCTATATTTCAGAGAGTTTCATGCTCCTCATGAATTTCACACCTTTTGAAGCTCTTCATAATTTTCATACCTTTTCAGGCTCTTCAGGTTTTTCAACACCGCTTCATGCTCCTCCTATTTTTCAGACCGTTTCATGCTCCTCATATTTTTGACACCTTTTGAAGCTTTTCATATTTTTCACAACTTTTCAGGCTCTTCATGTTTTTGAACACCGCTTCATGCTCCTCCTATTTTTCAGACCGTTTCATTCTGCTCATATTTTTGACACCTTTTGAAGCTCTTCATATTTGTCATATCTTTTCAGGCTCTTCATGTTTTTGAACACCGCTTCATGCTCCTCTTATTTTTCAGACCGTTTCATGCTCATTTCATTTTTGACACCTTTTGAAGCTCTTCATATTTTTCACACCTTTTCAAGCTCTTCATGTTTTTCAACACCGTTTCATGCTCCTCCTATTTTTCAGGCCGTTTCATGCTCATCTCATTTTTGACACCTTTTGAAACTCTTCATATTCTTCACACATTTTGAAGCTTTTCATATTTTTTCACACGTTTTCAGGCTCTTCATGTTTTTCAACACCGCTTCATGCTCCTCCTATTTTTCAGACCGTTTCATGCTCCTCATATTTTTGACACCTTTTGAAGCTCTTTATATTTTTCACACTTTTCTGGCTCTTCATGTTTTTCAACACCACTTCCTGCTCCTCCTATTTTTCAGACCGTTTCATGCTCCTCATGTATTTCACACCTTTTGAAGCTCTTCATATTTTTCACACCTTTTCAGGCTCTTCATGTTTTTAATCACCGTTTCATCCTCCTCTAATTTTTCAGACCGTTTCATGCTCCTCATATATTTGACACATTTTGAAGCTCTGAATATTTTTCACACATTTTCAGGCTCTTCATGTTTTTGAACACTGCTTCATAATCCTCCTATTTTTCAGTCGGTTTCATGCTCTTCATATGTTTGACACCGTTTGAAGCTCTTCATATTTTTCACACATTTTCAGGCTCTTCATGTTTGTCAGCACCACTTCATGCTTCTCCTAATTTTCAGACCGTTTCATGCTCCTCATGTATTTCACACCTTTTGAAGCTCTTCATATTTTTCACACTTTTTCAGCTCTTCATGTTTTTGAACATCATTTCATGCCACTTCTATTTTTCAGACCGTTTCATGCTCCTCATATTCTTCACACCTTTTGAAGCTCTTCATATTTTTCACACCTTTTCAGGCTCTTCATATTTTTGAACACCGCTTCTCGCTCCTCCTATTTTAAGACCGTTTCATGCTCATCTCATTTTTCACACCTTTTGTAGCTCTTCATATTTTTCACACGTTTTCAGGCTCTTCATGTTTTTCAACACCGTTTCTTGATCCTCCTATTTTTCAGACCGTTTCATTCTCATCTCATTTTTATCACCTTTTGAAGCTTTTCATATTTTTCACAACTTTTCAGGCTGTTCATGTTTTTGAACACCGCTTCATGCTCCTCCTATTTTTCAGAGAGTTTCATGCTCCTCATGTATTTCACACATTTTGAAGGTCTTCATATTTTTCACACCTTTTCAGGCTCTTCATCTTTTTCCACACCACTTCATGCTTCTCCTATTTTTCAGCCCGTTTCATGCTCCTCATGTATTTCACACCTTTTGAAGCTCTTCATATTTTTCACACCTTTTCAGGCTCTTCATGTTTTTCAACACCGCTTCATGCTCCGCCTATTTGTCAGACCGTTTCATGCTTCTCATATTTTTGACACCTTTTGAAGCTCTTCATATTTTTCACAACTTTTCAGGCTCTTCATGTTTTTGAACACCACTTCATGCTCCTCCTATTTTTCAGACCGTTTCATGCTCCTCATATTTTTGACACCTTTTGAAGCTCTTCATATTTTTCACAACTTTTCAGGCTCTTCATGTTTTTGAACACCGCTTCATGCTCCTCTTATTTTTCAGACCGTTTCATGCTCATCTCATTTTTGACACCTTTTGAATCTCTTCATATTTTTCACACCTTTACAGGCTCATCCTGATTTTCAACACCGTTTTATGATCCTCCTATTTTTAAGACCTTTTCATGCTCATCTCATTTTTGACACCTTTTGAAGCTCTTCAAATTTTTCCCACCTTTTGAAGCTCTTCATATTTTTCATATTTTTGAAGCTCTTCATATTTTCACACGTTTTCAGGCACTTCATGTTTTTCAACACCGCTTCATGCTATTTCTATTTTTCAGAAAGTTTCATGCTCCTCATATATTTCACACCTTTTGAAGCTCTTCATATTTTTAACACCTTTTCAGACTCTTCATGTTTTTGAACAGCGCTTCATGCTCCTCCTATTTTTCAGACCTTTTCATACTCCTCCTATTTTTCAGGCAGTTTCATGCTCCTCATATTTTGACACCTTTTGAAGCTCTTCATATTTTTAACACTTTTTCAGGCTGTTCAAGTTTTTGAACACCATTTCATGCTCCTCATATTTTTGAAACCTTTTGAAGCTCTTCATATTTTTAACAACTTTTCAGACTCTTCATGTTTTCGAACAGCGCTTCATGCTCCTCCTATTTTTCAGACCTTTTCATACTCCTCCTATTTTTCAAGCAGTTTCATGCTCCTCATATTTTTGACGTCTTTTGAAGCTGTTCACATTTTTCACACCTTTTAATGCTCTTCATGTTTTTCAACACTACTGCATCTCCTCTTATTTTTCAGACCTTTTCAAGCTCCTCATATTTGAGAAGTTGTGAAGCTCTTCATATATTTCACACATTTTCAGGCACTTCATATTTTTCAAAACCGCTTCATGCTCCTCCTATTTTTCAGAACGTTTCATGCTCCTCATATTTTTGACACCTTTTGAAGCTTTTCATATTTTTCACAACATTTCAGGCTCTTCATGTTATTGAACACCGCTTCATGCTCCTCCTATATTTCAGAGAGTTTCATGCTCCTCATGAATTTCACACCTTTTGAAGCTCTTCATAATTTTCATACCTTTTCAGGCTCTTCAGGTTTTTCAACACCGCTTCATGCTCCTCCTATTTTTCAGACCGTTTCATGCTCCTCATATTTTTGACACCTTTTGAAGCTTTTCATATTTTTCACAACTTTTCAGGCTCTTCATGTTTTTGAACACCGCTTCATGCTCCTCCTATTTTTCAGACCGTTTCATTCTGCTCATATTTTTGACACCTTTTGAAGCTCTTCATATTTGTCATATCTTTTCAGGCTCTTCATGTTTTTGAACACCGCTTCATGCTCCTCTTATTTTTCAGACCGTTTCATGCTCATTTCATTTTTGACACCTTTTGAAGCTCTTCATATTTTTCACACCTTTTCAAGCTCTTCATGTTTTTCAACACCGTTTCATGCTCCTCCTATTTTTCAGGCCGTTTCATGCTCATCTCATTTTTGACACCTTTTGAAACTCTTCATATTCTTCACACATTTTGAAGCTTTTCATATTTTTTCACACGTTTTCAGGCTCTTCATGTTTTTCAACACCGCTTCATGCTCCTCCTATTTTTCAGACCGTTTCATGCTCCTCATATTTTTGACACCTTTTGAAGCTCTTTATATTTTTCACACTTTTCTGGCTCTTCATGTTTTTCAACACCACTTCCTGCTCCTCCTATTTTTCAGACCGTTTCATGCTCCTCATGTATTTCACACCTTTTGAAGCTCTTCATATTTTTCACACCTTTTCAGGCTCTTCATGTTTTTAATCACCGTTTCATCCTCCTCTAATTTTTCAGACCGTTTCATGCTCCTCATATATTTGACACATTTTGAAGCTCTGAATATTTTTCACACATTTTCAGGCTCTTCATGTTTTTGAACACTGCTTCATAATCCTCCTATTTTTCAGTCGGTTTCATGCTCTTCATATGTTTGACACCGTTTGAAGCTCTTCATATTTTTCACACATTTTCAGGCTCTTCATGTTTGTCAGCACCACTTCATGCTTCTCCTAATTTTCAGACCGTTTCATGCTCCTCATGTATTTCACACCTTTTGAAGCTCTTCATATTTTTCACACTTTTTCAGCTCTTCATGTTTTTGAACATCATTTCATGCCACTTCTATTTTTCAGACCGTTTCATGCTCCTCATATTCTTCACACCTTTTGAAGCTCTTCATATTTTTCACACCTTTTCAGGCTCTTCATATTTTTGAACACCGCTTCTCGCTCCTCCTATTTTAAGACCGTTTCATGCTCATCTCATTTTTCACACCTTTTGTAGCTCTTCATATTTTTCACACGTTTTCAGGCTCTTCATGTTTTTCAACACCGTTTCTTGATCCTCCTATTTTTCAGACCGTTTCATTCTCATCTCATTTTTATCACCTTTTGAAGCTTTTCATATTTTTCACAACTTTTCAGGCTCTTCATGTTTTTGAACACCGCTTCATGCTCCTCCTATTTTTCAGCCCGTTTCATGCTCCTCATGTATTTCACACCTTTTGAAGCTCTTCATATTTTTCACACCTTTTCAGGCTCTTCATGTTTTTCAACACCGCTTCATGCTCCGCCTATTTGTCAGACCGTTTCATGCTTCTCATATTTTTGACACCTTTTGAAGCTCTTCATATTTTTCACAACTTTTCAGGCTCTTCATGTTTTTGAACACCACTTCATGCTCCTCCTATTTTTCAGACCGTTTCATGCTCCTCATATTTTTGACACCTTTTGAAGCTCTTCATATTTTTCACAACTTTTCAGGCACTTCATGTTTTTGAACACCGCTTCATGCTCCTCTTATTTTTCAGACCGTTTCATGCTCATCTCATTTTTGACACCTTTTGAATCTCTTCATATTTTTCACACCTTTACAGGCTCATCCTGATTTTCAACACCGTTTTATGATCCTCCTATTTTTAAGACCTTTTCATGCTCATCTCATTTTTGACACCTTTTGAAGCTCTTCAAATTTTTCCCACCTTTTGAAGCTCTTCATATTTTTCATATTTTTGAAGCTCTTCATATTTTCACACGTTTTCAGGCACTTGATGTTTTTCAACACCGCTTCATGCTATTTCTATTTTTCAGAAAGTTTCATGCTCCTCATATATTTCACACCTTTTGAAGCTCTTCATATTTTTCAAACCTTTTCAGGCTCTTCATGTTTTTCCACACCCCTTCATGCTTCTCCTATTTTTCAGCCTGTTTCATGCTCCTCATATTTTTGCCACCTTTTGAAGCTTTTCATATTTTTCACACCTATTCAGGCTCTTCATTTTTTTCAACACTACTTCTTGCTCCTCCAATTTTTCAGACCGTTTCATGCTCATCTAATTTTTGACACATGTTGAAGCTCTTCATATATTTCACACCTTCTGAAGCTCTTCATATTTTTCACACTTTTTCAGGCTCTTCATGTTTTTCAACACCACTTCATGCTTCTCCTATTTTTCAGCCCGTTTCATGCTCCTCATGTTTTTCACACCTTTTGAAGCTCGTCATATTTTTTACACCTTTTCAGGCTCTTCATGTTTTGATCACCGTTTCATGCTACTCCTATTTTTCAGACCGTTTCATTCTCATCTCATTTTTGACACCTTTTAAAGCTCTTCATATATTTCACACTTTTGAAGCTCTTCATATTTTGCACACCTTTCCAGGCTGTTCATATTTTTCAACACCGCTTCATGCTCCAACTATTTTTCAGACCGTTTCATGCTCCTCATATTTTTGACACCTTTTGAAGCTCTTCATATTTTTCACACCTTTTCAGGCTCTTCATTTTTTTCAACACTACTTCTTGCTCCTCCAATTTTTCAGACCGTTTCATGCTCATCTAATTTTTGACACCTGTTGAAGCTCTTCATATTTTTCACACCTTCTGAAGCTCTTCATATTTTTCACACTTTTTCAGGCTCTTCATGTTTTTCGACACCACTTCATGCTTCTCCTATTTTTCAGCCCGTTTCATGCTCCTCATGGTTTTCACACCTTTGAAGCTCGTCATATTTTTCACACCTTTTCAGGCTGTTCATGTTTTTGATCACCGTTTCTTGCTCCTCGTATGTTTCAGACCGTTTCATGCTCCTCATATTTTTGACACCTTTTAATCTCTTTATATTTTTCACAGCTTTTCAGGCTCTTCATGTTTTTGAACACCGCTTCATTCTCGTCCTATTTTTCAGACCGTTTCATGCTCCTCATATTTTTGACACCTTTAGAAACTCTTCATAATTTTCACACCCTTTCAGGCTCTTCATGTTTTTGAACACCACTTCATGCTCCTCCTATTTTTCAGACCGTTTCATGCTCCTCCTATTTTTGAGACCGTTTCAGGTTCCTCATATTTTTGACACGTTTTGAAGCTCTTCATATTTTTCACACCTTTTCAGGCTCTTCATGTTTTTCAACACCGCTTCATGCTCCTCCTATTTTTCAGACTTTTCATGCACCTCATAGTTTTCACACATTTTGAAGCTCTTCATATTTTTCACACCTTTTCAGGCTCTTCATGTTTTTGAACACCGTTTCATGCTCTTCCTATTTTTCAAACCGTTTCATGGTCCTCATATTTGTTACACCTTTTGAAGCTATTCATATAATTCACACCTTTTCAGGCTCTTCATGTTTTTCAACACCACTTC
Source organism: Dama dama (assembly GCF_033118175.1). NCBI lineage: Eukaryota > Metazoa > Chordata > Mammalia > Artiodactyla > Cervidae > Dama > Dama dama. The sequence goes on along the minus strand of NC_083683.1, from coordinate 3,473,862 downwards.
ATGCCTCTCCTATTTTTCAGACCGTTTCATGCGCCTCATATTTTTGACACCTTTTGAAGCTCTTCATATTTTTCACATCTTTTGAAGCTCTTCATATTTTTCACAGCATTTTAGGCTCTTCATGTTTTTCAACACCGCTTCAGGCTCCTCCTATTTTTCAGACCTTTTCATGCTCCTCATATTTTTGACACCTTTTGAAGCTCTTCATATTTTTCACAGCATTTTAGGCTCTTCATGTTTTTCAACACCCCTTCATGCTCCTCCTATTTTTCAGACCGTTTCATGCTCCTCATATTTATGACACCTTTTGAAGCTCTTCAAATATTTCACACCTTTTCAGGCTCTTCTTTTTTTTTCAACACCACTTCATGCTCCTCCTTTTTTTCAGACCGTTTCATGCTCCTCATATTTTTGACACCTTTTGAAGCTCTTAATATTTTTCACACTTTTCAGGCTCTTCATGTTTTTCAACACCACTTCATGCTCCTCCTATTTTTCAGACCGTTTCATTCTCCTCATATTTTTGACACCTTTTGAAGCTCTTCATATATTTCACACCTTTTCAGGCTCTTCATGTTTTTAACACCACTTCATGCTCCTCCTATTTTTCAGACCATTTCCTGCTCATCGATTTTTGACACCTTTTGAAGCTCTTCATGTTTTTGACCACCGTTTCATGCTATTCCTATTTTTCAAACTGTTTCATGGTCCTCATATTTGTTACACCTTTTGAAGCTATTCATATATTTCACACCTTTTCAGGCCTTTCTTGTTTTTCAACACAGCTTCATTCTCCTCCTATTTTATACCGTTTCATGCTCCTCATGTTTTTGACACCTTTTGAAGCACTTCATATTTTTCACACTTTTCAGGCTCTTCATGTATTTGAAATCCGCCTCATGCTCCTCCTATTTTTCAGATCGTTTTATGTCCAAATGTATTTCACACCTTTTGAAGCTCTTTATATTTTTCAAAACTTTTCAGGCCCTTCATGTGTTTGATCAGCATTTCATGCTCCTCCTATTTTTCAGATCGTTTCAGGCTCCGCATATTTTTGACTCCTTTTGAAGCTCTTCATATTTTTCACACGTTTTCAGGCCCTTCATGTTTTTGAACACCGCTTCATGCTCCTCCTATTTTTCAGACGGTTTCAGGCTGCTCGTATTTTTCAGACCGTTTCATGCTCCTCATATTTTTGACAATTTTATAAACTCTTCATATTTTTCACACTTTTACAGGCTCTTCATGTTTTTGAGCACTGCTTCATGCTCCTCCTATTTTTCAAACCTTTTGAAGCTCTTCATGTTTTTCTCACCTTATTAGCCTCTTCATGTTTTTGAACATCTCTTCATGCTCCTCATATTTTTGACAATTTTATAAGCTCTTCATATTTTTCACACTTTTTCTGGCTCTTCATGTTTTTGAACACCGCTTCATGCTCCTCCTATTTTTCAAACCTTTTGAAGCTCTTCATATTTTTCACACTTTTTCAGGCTCTTCATGTTTTGAACACCGCTTCATGCTCATCCTATTTTTCAGACCGTTTCATGCTCCTCAGATATTTCACACCTTTTGAAGCTCTTCATATTTTTCACACCTTTTCAGGCTCTTCACCTTTTTGAACAACACTTCACGCTCCTCCTACTTTTCAGACTGTTTCATGCTCATCTCATTTTTGACACCTTTTCAGGGTCTTCATATTTTTCAAACTTTTGAAGATCTTCATATTTTTCACACTTTTTCCGGCTCTTCATGTTTTGAACACTGCTTCATGCTCCTCCTATTTTTCAGACCGTTTCATTCTCCTCATGTTTTTCACACCTTTTGAAGCTCTTCATAATTTTCACACTTTTCATGCTCTTCATGTTTTTGAACACCGTTTCATGCTCGTCCTATTTTTCAGACCATTTCAAGCTCCTCATATTTTGGAAACCTTTTGAAGCTCTTCATATTTTTCACACCTTTTCCGTCTCTTCTTGTTTTTCAACACCGCTTCTTGCTCCTCCTATTTTTCAGACTGTTTCATGCTCCTCATATTGTTGACACCTTTTGAAGCACTTCATATTTTTCACACATTTTCAGGCTCTTCATATTTTTGAACACCGCTTCATGTTCCTCCTGTTTTTCACACCTTTTGAAGCTCTTCATATTTTTCACACCTTTTCAGGCTGTACATGTTTTTGAAGACCACTTCATGCTCCTTATCTTTTTCAGACCGTTTCATGCTCCTGATATTTTTCACACCGTTTGAAGCTGTTCATATTTTTCACACGTTTTCAGATTCTTCATGATTTTGATCACCGTTTCATGCTCCTCCTATTTTTCAGACCGTTTCATGCTCCTCATATTTTTGACACCTTTTGAAGCTCTTCACATTTATCACACCTTTTCAGGCTCTTCATGTTTTTCAACACCGCTTCATGATCCACCTATATTTCAGAGCGTTTCATGCTCCTCATATATTTGACACCTTTTGAAGCTCTTCACATTTATCACACCTTTTCAGGCTCCTCATGTTATTCAACACCGTTTCATGCTCCTCCTATTTTTCAGATCGTTTCAGGCTCTGCATATTTTTGACTCCTTTTGAAGCTCTTCATATTTTTCACACGTTTTCAGGCCCTTCATGTTTTTGAACACCGCTTCATGCTCCTCCTATTTTTCAAACCTTTTGAAGCTCTTCATGTTTTTCACACCTTATCAGCCTCTTCATGTTTTTGAACATCTCTTCATGCTCCTCATATTTTTGACAATTTTATAAGCTCTTCATATTTTTCACACTTTTTCAGGCTCTTCATGTTTTTGAGCACCGCTTCATGGTCCTCCTATTTTTCAAACCTTTTGAAGCTCTTCATGTTTTTCACACCTTATCAGCCTCTTCATGTTTTTGAACATCTCTTCATGCTCCTCATATTTTTGACAATTTTATAAGCTCTTCATATTTTTCACACTTTTTCAGGCTCTTCATGTTTTTGAGCACCGCTTCATGCTCCTCCTATTTTTCAAACCTTTTGAAGCTCTTCATGTTTTTCACACTTTTTCAGGCTGTTTATAGTTTTAAACACCGCTGCATGATTCTCCTATATTTGAGACCATTTCATGCTCCTCATATTTTTGACATTTTTTGAAGCTCTTCATATTTTTCACACTTTTTCAGGCTCTTCATGTTTTGAACAACACTTCATGCTCCTCCTATTTTTCAGACCGTTTCATGCTCCTCAGGTATTTCACACCTTTTGAAGCTCTTCATATTTTTCACACCTTTTCAGGCTCTTCACCTTTTTGAACAACACTTCATGCTCCTCCTACTTTTCAGACTGTTTCATGCTCATCTCATTTTTGACACCTTTTCAGGGTCTTCATATTTTTCAAACTTTTGAAGATCTTCATATTTTTCACACTTTTTCAGGCTCTTCATGTTTTGAACACTGCTTCATGCTCCTCCTATTTTTCAGACCGTTTCATTCTCCTCATGTTTTTCACACCTTTTGAAGCTCTTCATAATTTTCACACCTTTTCATGCTCTTCATGTTTTTGAACACCGTTTCATGCTCGTCCTATTTTTCAGACCATTTCAAGCTCCTCATATTTTGGAAACCTTTTGAAGCTCTTCATATTTTTCACACCTTTTCCGTCTCTTCTTGTTTTTCAACACCGCTTCTTGCTCCTCCTATTTTTCAGACCGTTTCATGCTCCTCATATTGTTGACACCTTTTGAAGCACTTCATATTTTTCACACCTTTTCAGGCTCTTCATATTTTTGAACGGCGGTTCATGTTCCTCCTGTTTTTCACACCTATTGAAGCTCTTCATATTTTTCACACCTTTTCAGGCTGTACATGTTTTTGAAGACCACTTCATGCTCCTCATCTTTCTCAGACCGTTTCATGCTCCTGATAATTTTCACACCGTTTGAAGCTCTTCATATTTTTCACACGTTTTCAGATTCTTCATGTTTTTGATCACCGTTTCATGCTCCTCCTATTTTTCAGACCGTTTCATACTCCTCATATTTTTGACACCTTTTGAAGCTCTTCACATTTATCACACCTTTTCAGGCTCGTCATGTTTTTCAACACCGCTTCATGATCCTCCTATATTTCAGAGCGTTTCATGCTCCTCATATTTTCGACACCTTTTGAAGCTCTTCACATTTTTCACACCTTTTCCGGCTCTTCATGTTTTTCAACTCCGCTTCATGCTCCTCCTATTTTTCAGATCATTTCAGGCTCCGCATATTTTTGACTCCTTTTGAAGCTCTTCATATTTTTCACACGTTTTCAGGCCCTTCATGTTTTTGAACACCGCTTCATGCTCCTCCTATTTGTCAGACGGTTTCAGGCTGCTCGTATTTTTCAGACCGTTTCATGCTCCTCATATTTTTGACAATTTTATAAGCTCTTCATATTTTTCACACTTTTTCAGGCTCTTCATGTTTTTGAGCACCGCTTCATGCTCCTCCTATTTTTCAAACCTTTTGAAGCTCTTCATGTTTTTCACACCTTATCAGCCTCTTCATGTTTTTGAACATCTCTTCATGCTCCTCATATTTTGACAATTTTATAAGCTCTTCATATTTTTCACACGTTTTCAGGCTCTTCATGTTTTTGATCACCGTTTCATGCTCCTCCTATTTTTCAGACCGTTTCATGCTCCTCATATTTTTTACAATTTTATAAGCTCTTAATATTTTTCACACTTTTTTAGGCTCTTCATGTTTTTTAACACCGCTTCATGCTCCTCCTATTTTTCAAACTTTTTGAAGCTCTTCATGTTTTTCACACCTTATCAGCCTCTTCATGTTTTTGAACACCTCTTCATGCTACTCCTATTTTTCAGACCTTTTCATGTTCCTCCTGTTTTTCACACCTTTTGAAGCTCTTCATATTTTTCACACCTTTTCAGGCTGTACATGTTTTTGAAGACCACTTCATGCTCCTCATCTTTTTCAGACCGTTTCATGCTCCTGATATTTTTCACACCGTTTGAAGCTCTTCATATTTTTCACACGTTTTCAGATTCTTCATGATTTTGATCACCGTTTCATGCTCCTCCTATTTTTCAGACCGTTTCATGCTCCTCATATTTTTGACACCTTTTGAAGCTCTTCACATTTATCACACCTTTTCTGGCTCTTCATGTTTTTCAACACCGCTTCATGATCCACCTATATTTCAGAGCGTTTCATGCTCCTCTTTTTTTTCACACCTTTTCCGGCTCTTCATGTTTTTCAACACCACTTCATGCTCCTCCTATTTTTCAGATCGTTTCAGGCTCCGCATATTTTTGACTCCTTTTGAAGCTCTTCATATTTTTCACACGTTTTCAGGCCCTTCATGTTTTTGAACACCGCTTCATGCTCCTCCTATTTTTCAAACCTTTTGAAGCTCTTCATATTTTTCACACCTTATCAGCCTCTTCATGTTTTTGAACATCTCTTCATGCTCCTCATATTTTTGACAATTTTATAAGCTCTTCATATTTTTCACACTTTTTCAGGCTCTTCATGTTTTTGAGCACCGCTTCATGCTCCTCCTATTTTTCAAACCTTTTGAAGCTCTTCATGTTTTTCACACTTTTTCAGGCTCTTCATGTTTTGAACACCACTTCATGCTCCTCCTATTTTTCAGACCGTTTCATGCTCCTCAGGTATTTCACACTTTTTGAAGCTCTTCATAATTTTCACACCTTTTCAGGCTCTTCACGTTTTTGAACAGCACTTCATGCTCCTCCTACTTTTCAGACTGTTTCATGCTCATCTCATTTTTGATACCTTTTCAGGGTCTTCATATTTTTCAAACTTTTGAAGATCTTCATATTTTTCACACTTTTTCAGGATCTTCATGTTTTGAACACTCCTTCATGCCCTTCCTATTTTTCAGACCATTTCAAGCTCCTCATATTTTTGAAACCTTTTGAAGCTCTTCATATTTTTCACACCTTTTCAGGCTTTTCATGTATTTGAACACCGCTTCATGCTCCTCACATTTCTCACACCTTTTGAAGCTCTTCATATTTTTCTCACCTTTTCAGGCTCCTCATGTTTTTGAACACCGTTTCATGCTCCTCCTATTTTTCAGACCTTTTCCTGCTCCTCATATATTTGACACGTTTTGAAGCTCTTCTTATTTTTCACACTTTTTCATGCTTTTCATGTTTTTCAACACCGTTTCATGCTCCTCCTATTTTCAGACCGTTTCATTCTCCTCATATATTTGACACCTTTTAAAGCTCTTCATATATTTCACACCTTTTCAGGCTCTTCAAGTTTTTGAACACCGTTTCATGCTCCTCATATTTTTCAGACCGTTTCGTGCTCCTCATATATTTGACATCTTTTGAAGGTCTTCTTATTTTTCACACCTTTTCACGCTTTTCATGTTTTTCAACACCATTTCATGCTCCTCATATTTTTCACACCTTTTGAAGCTTTTCATATTTTTCACAGCTTTTCAGGTTCTTCATGTTTTTCAACACCGCTTAATGCTCCTCCTATTTTTCAGACCGTTTCATGCTCCTCATATTTTTGACACATTTTGAAGCTTTTCATATTTTTCACATCTTTTCAGGTTCTTCATGTTTTTCAACACCTCTTCATGCTCCTTCTATTTTCAGACCGTTTCATGCTCCTCATTTCTTTGAGACATTTTGACGCTCTTCATATTTTTCACACCTTTTGTAGATCTTCATGTTTTTGAACACAGTTTATGCTCCTCATATTTTTCACACATTTTCATGCTCTTCATATTTTTCACACCTTTTCAGGCTCTTCAGGTTTTTGAACACCGTTTCATGCTCCTCCTATTTTTCAGACCGTTTCCTGCTCCTCATATATTTGACATCTTTTGAAGCTCTTCTTATTTTTCACACCTTTTCATGCTTTTCATGTTTTTCAACACCGTTTCATGCTCCTCCTATTTTCAGACCGTTTCATGCTCCTCACATATTTGACACCATTTAAAGCTCTTCTTATTTTTCACACCTTTTCATGCTTTTCATGTTTTTCAACACCGTTTCATGCTTCTCCTATTTTTCAGACCGTTTCCTGCTCCTCATATATTTGACATCTTTTGAAGCTCTTCTTATTTTTCACACCTTTTCACGCTTTTCATGTTTTTCAACACCGTTTCATGCTCCTCCTATTTTTCAGACCGTTTCGTGCTCCTCATATATTTGACATCTTTTGAAGCTCTTCTTATTTTTCACACCTTTTCATGCTTTTCATGTTTTTCAGCACAGCTTCATGCTCGTACTATTTTTAAGACCGTTTCATGCTCCTCATATTTTTGACACCTTCTGAAGCTCATCATATTTTTCACAGGTTTTCATGCTCTTCATCTTTTTCAAAATCGTTTCATTCTCATACTATTTTTCAGACAGTTTCATGCTCCTATATATTTCACACCTTTTGAAACTCTTCATATTTTTCACACGTTTTCAGGCTCTTCATGGTTTTCAACACCGCTGCATGCTCCTCCTATTTTTCAGACCGTTTCATGCTCTTAATATTTTTGACATCTTTTGAAGCTCTTCATATATTTCACACCTTTTCAGGCTCTTCATGTTTTTCAACACTGTTTCATGCTCCTCCTATTTTTCAGACCGTTTCATGCTTCTCTTATTTTTGACAACTTGTGAAGCGCTTCATATTTTTCACACCTTTTCAGGGTCTTCTTCTTTTGCAACACCACTTCATGCTCCTCTTATTTTTTAGACCGTTTCATGCTCCTCATATTTTTGACACCTTTTGAAGCTCTTCATATTTTACACACCTTTCCTGGTTCTTCTTGTTTTTGAACACTGTTTCATGCTCCTCTTGTTTTTCAGACCGTTTCATGCTGCTCATATTTTGACACCTTTTGAAGCTCTCCATATTTTTCACACCTTTTCAGGCTCTTCATGTTTTTGAAAACCACTTCATTCTCCTCCTATTTTTCAGATCGTTTCATGCTCCTCATATTTTTGACACCTTTTGAAGCTCTTCATATATTTCACACCTTTTCAGGCTCTTCATGTTCTTTAACACCGATTCATGCTCCTCCTACTTTTCAGACCGTTTTATGCTCCTCATATTTGGACACCTTTTGAAGCTCTTCATGTTTTTCAACACCGTTTCATGCTCCTCCTATATTTAAGACCGTTTCCTGCTCCTCATATTTTTCACACCTTTTGAAGCTTTTCATATTTTTCACAGCTTTTCAGGCTCTTAATGTTTTTCAACACCGTTTCATGCTCCTCCTATTTTTCAGACCGTTTCATGCTCCTCCTATTTTTGAGACCGTTTCATGCTCCTCATATTTTGACACCTTTTGAAGCTCTTCATATTTTTCACAGCTTTTCAGGCTCTTCATGTTTTCAACACCACTTCATCCTCCTCCTATTTTTCAGACCGTTTCATGCTCATCTCATGTTTGACACCTTTTGAAGCTCTTCATATATTTCACAACTTTTCAGGCTCTTCATGTTTTCAACACCGCTTCATGGTCCTCCTATTTTTCAGACCGTTTCATGCTCCTCATATTTTTGATACCTTTTGAAGCTCTTCATATATTTCACACCTTTTCATGCTCTTCATGTTTTCAACACCACTTCATCCTCCTCCTATTTTTCAGACCGTTTCATGCTCATCTCATTTTTGACACCTTTTGAAGCTCTTCATATTTTTCACAGCTTTTGAAGCTCTTCATATTTTTCACACCTTTTCAGGCTCTTCTTGTTTTTGAACACCGTTTCATGCTTCTCCTATTTTTCAGACCGTGTCATGCTCCTCATATTTTTGACACCTTTTGAAGCTCTTCATATTTTTCAGACGTTTTCAGGCTCTTCATGTTTTTGAACACCTCTTCATGCTCCTCCTATTTTACAGACATTTGTATGCTCTTCATATTTTTGACAACTTTTGAATCTCTTCATATTTTTGACACCTTTTCAGGCTCTTCATGTTTTTGAAAACCGCTTCATGCTCCTCCTATTTTTCAGACCGCTTCCTGATCCTCATAATTTCACACCTTTTGAAGCTCTTCATATTTTTAACACCTTTTCAGGCTCTTCATGTTTTTGAACATCGCTTCATGCTCCTCCTATTTTTCAGACCGTTTCAGCCTCCTAATATTTTTGACACCATTTGAAGCTCTTCATATTTTGGACACCTTTTCAGGCTCTTCATGTTTTTGAACACCGCTTCATGCTCCTCCTATTTTTCAGACCGTTTCAGCCTCCTAATATTTTTGACACCATTTGAAGCTCTTCATATTTTGGACACCTTTTCAGGCTCTTCATGTTTTTGAACATCGCTTCATGCTCCTCCTATTTTTCAGACCGTTTCATGCTCCTCAAGTATTTCACACTTTTTGAAGCTCCTCGTATTTTTCACACCTTTTCAAGCTCTTCATGTTTTTGAACACCGTTTCATGGTCCTCCTATTTTTCAGACCGTTTCAGCCTCCTAATATTTTTGACACCATTTGAAGCTCTTCATATTTTGGACACCTTTTCAGGCTCTTCATGTTTTTCAACACCGCTTCATGCTCCTCCTATTTCAGACTTTTTCATGCTCCTCACGCATTCACACCTTTTGAAGCTCTTCATATTTTTCACACCTTTTCAAGCTCTTCATGTTTTTGAACACCGTTTCATGCTCCTCCTATTTTTCAGACCGATTCATGCTCTTCATGTTTTTCACACCTTTTGAAGCTCCTCGTATTTTTCACACGTTTTCAGGCTCTTCATGTTTTTCAACACCGCTTCATGCTCCTCCTATTTCTCAGACCGTTTCATGCTCCTCATATTTTTCACACTTTTGAAGCTCTTCATATTTTTCACACCTTTTCAGGCTCTTCATGTTTTTCAACACCGTCTCATGCTCCTCCTATTTTTCAGACTGTTTCATGCTCCTCGTGTATTTCACATATTTTGAAGATCTTCATATATTTCACACCTTTTCAGGCTCTTCATGTTTTTGAACACCGCTTCAAGCTCCTCCTATTTTTCAGACCGTTTCCTGCTCCTCATGTATTTCACACTATTTGAAGCTCTTCATATTGTTCACACCTTTTCAGGCTCTCATGTTTTTGAACACAGTTTCCTGCTCCTCCTATTTTTCAGACCATTTCATGCTCCTCTTATATTTCACACTTTTTGAAGCTCTTGCTATTTTTCACACCTTTTCAGCGTCTCATGTTTTTGAACACCGCTTCTTGCTCCTCCTATTTTTCAGACCATTTCATGCTCCTCATATATTTGACACGTTTTGAAGCTCTTCATATTTTTCACACCTTTTCAAGCTCTTCAAGTTTTTGAACACCGCTTCTTGCTCCCCCTATTTTTCAGACCGTTTCATGCTCCTCATATTTTTGACACCTTTTCAAGCTTTTCATATTTTTCCCACCTTTTCAGGCTCTTCATGTTTTTCAACACCGCTTCATGCTCCTCCTATTTTTCAGACCGTTTCATGCTCCTCATATTTTTCACACTTTTGAAGCTCTTCATATTTTTCACACCTTTTCAGGCTCTTCATGTTTTTCAACACCGTCTCATGCTCCTCCTATTTTTCAGACTGTTTCATGCTCCTCATGTATTTCACATATTTTGAAGATCTTCATATATTTCACATCTTTTCAGGCTCTTCATGTTTTTGAACACCGCTTCAAGCTCCTCCTATTTTTCAGACCGTTTCCTGCTCCTCATGTATTTCACACTATTTGAAGCTCTTCATATTTTTCACACCTTTTCAGGCTCTCATGTTTTTGAACACAGTTTCCTGCTCCTCCTATTTTTCAGACCATTTCATGCTCCTCTTATATTTCACAATTTTTGAAGCTCTTGCTATTTTTCACACCTTTTCAGCGTCTCATGTTTTTGAACACCGCTTCTTGCTTCTCCTATTTTTCAGACCATTTCATGCTCCTCATATATTTGACACGTTTTGAAGCTCTTCATATTTTTCACACCTTTTCAAGCTCTTCAAGTTTTTGAACACCGCTTCTTGCTCCTCCTATTTTTCAGACCGTTTTATGCTACTCATATTTTTGACACCTTTTCAAGCTTTTCATATTTTTCCCACCTTTTCAGGCTCTTCATATTTTTCAACACCGCTTCATGCTCCTCCTATTTTTCAGACCGCTTCATGCTCCTACTATTTTTCAGACCGCTTCATGCTCCTCATATTTTTGACACCTTTTGAAGCTCTTCATATTTTTGACACTTTTTGAAGCTCTTCATATTTCTCACACCTTTTCAGGCTCTTCATGTTTTTCAACACCACTTAATGCTCCTCTTATTTTTCAGACCATTTCATGCTCCTCATATTTTTCACACCTTTTGAAGCTCTTCATATTTTTCACACATTTTCAGGATCTTCATGTTTTTCAACACCACTTAATGCTCCTCCTATTTTTCAGACCGTTTCATGCTCCTCATATTTTTGACACCTTTTGAAGCTCTTCGTATATTTCACACCTTTTCATGCTCTTCATGTTTATCAACACCAATTCATGCTCCTCCTATTTTTCAGACCGTTTCATGCTAATCTCATTTTTGACACCTATTGAAGCTCTTCATATTTTTCCAACCTTTTGAAGTTCTTCATATTTTTCGCACCATTTCAGGCTCTTCATGTATTTCACACCGCTTCATGCTCCTCCTCTTTTTCAGACAATTTTTGCTCCTCATAATTTTGACACCATTTGAAGCTCTTCATATTTCTCACAACTTTTCTGGTTCTTCATGTATTTCAACACCGCTTCATGCTCCTCCTATTTTTCAGACCGTTTCATGCTCCTCATATTTTTGACACCTTTTGATGCTCTTCATATTTTCCACACCTATTCAGGCTCTTCAGGTTTTTGAACACCGCTTCATGCTCCTCCTTTTCTGCAGACCGTTTCATGCTCCTCATATTTTTGACACCTTTTGAAGCTCTTCATATTTCTCACACCTTTTCAGGCTCTTCATATTTTTGAACACCGCTTCATGCTCCTCCTATTTTTCAGACCGTTTCATGCTCATATCTTTTTTGACACTTTTTGAAGCTCTTCATATTTTTCACACCTTTTCAGGCTCTTCATATTTTTCAACACCACTTCATGCTCCTTCTATTATTCAGAGAGTTTCATGCTCCTCATGTATTTCACACCTTTTGAAGCTCTTCATATTTTTCACACCTTTTCAGGCTCGTCATGTTTTTCATCACTGTTTCATGCTCCTCCTATTTTTCAGACCGTTTCATGCTCCTCATATTTTTGAAACCTTTTGAAGCTCATCATATTTTTCACACCTTTTCAGGCTCTTCATGTTTTTGAACACCGTTTCATGTTCCTCCTATTTTTCAGACCGTTTCATGCTCCTCATATTTTTGACACCTTTTGAAGCTCTTCATATTTTTCACAACTTTTCCGATTCTTCATGATTTTCAACACCGCTTCATTCTCCTCCTATTTTTCAGACCGTTCCATTCTCATCTCATTTTTGACACCTTTTGAAGCTCTTCATATTTTTCACACCTTTTGAAGCTCTTCATAATTTTCACACGTTTTCAGGCTCTTCATGTTTTTCAACACCACTTAATGCTCCTCCTATTTTTCAGACCATTTCATGCTCCTCATATTTTTGACACCTTTTGAAGCTCTTCATATTTTTCACACATTTTCAGGATCTTCATGTTTTTCAACACCACTTAATGCTCCTCCTATTTTTCAGACCGTTTCATGCTCCTCATTTTTTTGACACCTTTTGAAGCTCTTCGTATATTTCACACCTTTTCATGCTCTTCATGTTTATCAACACCAATTCATGCTCCTCCTATTTTTCAGACCGTTTCATGCTAATCTCATTTTTGACACCTATTGAAGCTCTTCATATTTTTCCAACCTTTTGAAGTTCTTCATATTTTTCGCACCATTTCAGGCTCTTCATGTTTTTGAACACCGCTTCATGCTCCTCCTATTTTTCAACCGTTTCATACTCCTCATATTTTTGACACCTTTTGAAGCTCTTCGTATTTTTCACACCTTTTCAGGCTCTTCATGTTTTTGAACACCGCTTCATGCTCCTCCTATTTTTCAACCGTTTCATACTCCTCATATTTTTGACACCTTTTGAAGCTCTTCGTATTTTTCACACCTTTTCAGGCTCTTCATGTTTTTGAACACCGCTTCATGCTCCTCCTATTTTTCAGACCGTTTAATGCTCCTCATGTATTTCACACCTTTTGAAGCTCCTCATATTTTTCACGCCTTTTCAGGCTCTTCATGTTTTTGAACACAGCTTCATGCTCCTCCTATTTTTCAGACCGTTTCATGCTCCTCATATTTTTGACACCTTTTGAAGCTTTTCATATTTTTCACAACTTTTCAGGCTCTTCATTTTTTTCAACACCACTTCATGCCCCCCTTTTTTTTCAGACCGTTTCATTCTCATCTAATTTTTGACACCTTTTGAAGCTCTTCATATTTTTTACACATTTTGAAGCTCTTCATATTTTTCACACTTTTTCAGGCTCTTCATGTTTTTCAACACCGCTTCATGCTCCTCCTATTTTTCAGACCGTTTAATCCTCCCCATGTATTTCACACCTTTTGAAGCTCTTCATATTTTTCACACATTTTCAGGCTCTTCAAGTTTTTGAACACCATTTCATGCTCCTCCTATTTTGCAGACCGTTTCATTCTCCTCATATTTTTGACACCTTTTGAAGCTCTTCATGTATTTCACACCTTTTCAGGCTTTTCATTTTTTTCAACACCACTTCATTCTCCTCCTATTTTTCAGACCGTTTCATGCTTATCTCATTTTGACACATTTTGAAGCTCTTCATATTTTTCACATCTTTTGAAGCTTTTCATATTTTTCACACCTTTTCAGGCTCTTCATGATTTTCAACACCGCTTCATGCTCCTCCTAATTTTGAGACCGTTTCATGCTCATCTCTTTTTTGACACCCTTTGAAGCTCTTCATATTTTTCACAATGTGAAGTTCTTCATATTTTTCATATTTTTGAAGCTCTTCATATTTTCACACGTTTTCAGACTCTTCATGTTTTTCAACACCGCTTCATGCTCCTGAAATTTTTCAGACTGTTTCATGCTCCTCATATTTTTGACACCTTTTGAAGCTCTTCATATTTCTCACACCTTTTCAGGCTCTTCATGTTTTTCAACACCGCTTCATGCTCGTCCTATTTTTCAGACCGTTTCATGCTCATCTCATTTTTGACACCTTTTGAAGGTTTTCATATTTTTCACACCTTTTCAGGCTCTTCATGGTTTTGAACACCGCTTCATGCTCCTCCTATTTTTCCGATCGTTTCATGCTCCTCATATTTTTCGCACCTTTTGAAGCTCTTCATATTTTTCACAACTTTTCATGCTCTTCATGTTTTAGAACACCACTTCATGCTCCTCCTATTTTTCAGACCGTTTAATGCTCCTCATGTATTTCACACCTTTTGAAGCTCTTCATATTTTTCACTCCTTTTCAGGCTCTTCATGTTTTGGAACACCGTTTCATGCTCCTCCGATTTTTCAGACCGTTTCATGCTCCTCATATATTTGACACCTTGTGAAGCTCTTCATATTTTTCACACCTTTTCAGGCTCTTCCATTTTTTCAACACCGCTTCATGCTCCTCCTATTTTTCAGACCGTTTCATGCTCCTCATATTTTTGACATCTTGTGAAGGTCTTCATATTTTTCACAGCTTTTCATGCTCTTCATGTTTTTTCAACACCGCTTCATGCTCCTCCTCTTTTTCAGACCATTTTTGCTCCTCATAATTTTGACACCATATGAAGCTCTTCATATTTCTCACAACTTTTCTGGTTCTTCATGTATTTCAACACCGCTTCATGCTCCTCCTATTTTTCAGACCGTATCATGCTCATCTAATTTTGAGACTTTTTGAAGCTCTTCATATTTTTCCACATCTTTTGAAGCTCTTTATATTTTTCACGCGTTTTCAGGCTCTTCATGTTTTTCAACACGCCTTCTTGGTCCTCCTATTTTTCAGACCGTTTCATGCTCCTCATATTTTTGACACCCTTAGAAGCTCTTCGTATTTTTCACACTTTTCATGCTCTTCATGTTTTTCAACACCGCTTCATGCTCCTCCTATTTCAGACCGTTTCATGCTCCTCATAATTTTGACACGTTTTGAAGCTCTTCATATTTTTCACACCTTTTCAGGCTCTTCATGTTTTTCAACACCGCTTCATGCTCCTACTCTTTTTCAGACCGTTTAATCCTCCCCATGTATTTCACACCTTTTGAAACTCTTCATATTTTTCACACATTTTCAGGCTCTTCATGTTTTTGAACACCATTTCATGCTCCTCCTATTTTGCAGACCGTTTCATTCTCCTCATATTTTTGACACCTTTTGAAGCTCTTCATGTATTTCACACCTTTTCAGGCTTTTCATTTTTTTCAACACCACTTCATTCTCCTCCTATTTTTCAGACCGTTTCATGCTTATCTCATTTTGACACATTTTGAAGCTCTTCATATTTTTCACATCTTTTGAAGCTTTTCATATTTTTCACACCTTTTCAGGCTCTTCATGATTTTCAACACCGCTTCATGCTCCTCCTAATTTTGAGACCGTTTCATGCTCATCTCTTTTTTGACACCCTTTGAAGCTCTTCATATTTTTCACAATGTGAAGTTCTTCATATTTTTCATATTTTTGAAGCTCTTCATATTTTCACACGTTTTCAGACTCTTCATGTTTTTCAACACCACTTCATGCTCCTGAAATTTTTCCGACTGTTTCATGCTCCTCATATTTTTGACACCTTTTGAAGCTCTACATATTTCTCACACCTTTTCAGGCTCTTCATGTTTTTCAACACCACTTCATGCTCCTCCTATTTTTCAGACCGTTTCATGCTCATCTCATTTTTGACACCTTTTGAAGGTTTTCATATTTTTCACACCTTTTCAGGCTCTTCATGTTTTTGAACACCGCTTCATGCTCCTCCTATTTTTCAGACCGTTTCATGCTCCTCATGTATTTCACACCTTTTGAAGCTCTTCATATTTTTCACACCTTTTCAGGCTCTTCATGTTTTGGAACACCGTTTCATGCTCCTCCGATTTTTCAGACCGTTTCATGCTCCTCATATATTTGACACCTTGTGAAGCTCTTCATATTTTTCACACCTTTTCAGGCTCTTCATGTTTTTGAACACCGCTTCATGCTCCTCCTATTTTTCAGACCGTATCCTGCTCCTCATATTTTTCACACCTATTGAAGCTCTTAATATTTTTCACAACTTTGCAGGCTCTTCATGTTTTTGAACACCACTTCATGCTGCTCCTATTTTACAGAGAGTTTCAGGCCCCTCATGTATTTCACACCTTTTGAAGCTCTTCATATTTTTCACACCTTTTCAGTCTCTTCATGTTTTTCAACACCGTTTCATGCTGCTTATATTTTTCAGACCGTTTCATGCTCCTCATATCTTTCACACCTTTTGAAGCTCTTCATATTTTTCACACCTTTTCAGGCTCTTCATGTTTTTGAACACTGCTTCATGCTCCTCCTATTTTTCAGGTCATTTCATGCTCCTCATATGTTTGAAACCTTTTGAAGCTCTTCATATTTTTCACTCCTTTTCAGGCTCCACATGTTTTTGAACAGCGCATCATGCTCCTCCTATTTTCAGACCGTTCCATGCTCCTCATATATTTGACACCTTTTGAAGCTCTTCATAAATTTCACACCTTTTCAGGCTCTTCATGTTTTTCAACACCACTTCATCCTCCAAATATTTTTCAGATGGCTTCATGCTCATCTCATTTTTGACACCTTTTGAAGCTCTTCATATTTTTGACATCTTTTGAAGCTCTTCATATTTCTCACACTTTTTCAGGCTCTTCATGTTTTTCATCACCGCTTCATGCTCCTCCTATTTTTCAGACCGTTTCATGCTCCTCAAATTTTTGACACCTTTTAAAGCTCTTCATATATTTCAAACCTTTTCAGGCTGGTCATTTTTTTGAACACCACTTCATGCTCCTCCTATTTTTCAGACCGTTTCATGCTCCTCATATTTTTGACACCTTGTGAAGCTCTTCATGTGTTTCACACCTTTTCAGGCTTTTCATTGTTTTCAACACCACTTCATTCTCCTCCTATTTTTCAGACCGTTTCATGCTTATCTCATTTTGACACATTTTGAAGCTCTTCATATTATTCACATCTTTTGAAGCTTTTCATATTTTTCACACCTTTTCAGGCTCTTCATGATTTTCAACACCGCTTCATGCTCCTCCTAATTTTCAGACCCTTTCATTCTCATCTCTTTTTTGACACCCTTTGAAGCTCTTCATATTTTTCACAATGTGAAGTTCTTCATATTTTTCATATTTTTGAAGCTCTTCATATTTTCACACGTTTTCAGACTCTTCATGTTTTTCAACACCGCTTCATGCTCCTGAAATTTTTCAGACTGTTTCATGCTCCTCATATTTTTGACACCTTTTGAAGCTCTTCATATTTCTCTTCCCTTTTCAGGCTCTTCATGTTTTTCAACACCGCTTCATGCTCCTCCTATTTTTCAGACCGTTTCATGCTCATCTCATTTTTGACACCTTTTGAAGGTTTTCATATTTTTCACACCTTTTCAGGCTCTTCATGTTTTTGAACACCGCTTCATGCTCCTCCTATTTTTCAGACCGTTTCATGCTCCTCATATTTTTCGCACCTTTTGAAGCTCTTCATATTTTTCACAACTTTTCAGGCTCTTCATGTTTTAGAACACCGCTTCATGCTCCTCCTATTTTTCAGACCTTTTAATGCTCCTCATGTATTTCACACCTTTTGAAGCTCTTCATATTTTTCACACCTTTTCAGGCTCTTCATGTTTTAGAACACCGCTTCATGCTCCTCCTATATTTCAGACCGTTTAATGCTCCTCATGTATTTCACACCTTTTGAAGCTCTTCATATTTTTCACACCTTTTCAGGCTCTTCATGTTTTGGAACACCGTTTCATGCTCCTCCGATTTTTCAGACCGTTTCATGCTCCTCATATATTTGACACCTTGTGAAGCTCTTCATATTTTTCACACCTTTTCAGGCTCTTCCATTTTTTCAACACCGCTTCATGCTCCTCCTATTTTTCAGACCGTTTCATGCTCCTCATATTTTTGACACCTTGTGAAGGTCTTCATATTTTTCACAGCTTTTCATGCTCTTCATATTTTTTCAACACCGCTTCATGCTCCTCCTCTTTTTCAGACCATTTTTGCTCCTCATAATTTTGACACCATATGAAGCTCTTCATTTTTCTCACAACTTTTCTGGTTCTTCATGTATTTCAACACCGCTTCATCCTCCTCGTATTTTTAAGACCGTTTCATGCTCCTCATATTTTTGAGACCTTTTGAAGCTCTTCATATTTTTCACACCTTTTTAGGCTCTTCATTTTTTTGAACACCGCTTCATGCTCCTCCTATTTTTCAGACCGTATCATGCTCCTCAATTTTTCACACCTTTTGAAGCTCTTCATATTTTTCACACCTTTTTAGCCTCTTCATGTTTTTCAACACCAGTTCATGCTCCTCCTAATTTTCAGACCGTTTCATGCTCCTCATATTTTTAACACCTTTAGAAACTCTTCATATTTTTCACACATTTTCAGGCTCTTCATGTTTTTCAACACCGTTTCATGATCCTCCTATTTTTCAGACCGTTTCATGCTCCTCATATTTTTGACACCTTTTGAAGCTCTTCATATTTTTCGCACTTTTCAGGCTCTTCATGTTTTTCAACAACGCTTCATGCTCCGCCTATTTTTCAGACCATTTCTTTCTCCTCATAATTTTGACACCTTTTCAAGCTCTTCAGATATTTCACACCTTTTCAGGCTCTTCATTTTTTTCAACACCACTTGATGCTCCTCCTATTTTTCAGACCGTTTCATGCTCCTCATATTTTTGACACTTTTTCAAGCTCTTTATATATTTCACAAATTTTCAGGCTCTTCATGTTTTTCAACACCGTTTCATGATCCTCCTATTTTCAGACCGTTTCATACTCCTCATATTTTTGACACCTTTTGTAGCTCTTCATATTTTTCACACTTTTCAGGCTGTTCATGTTTTTCAACAACGCTTCATGCTCCGCCTATTTTTCAGACCATTTCATTCTCCTCATATTTTTGACACCTTTTGAAGTTCTTCAGATATTTCACACCTTTTCAGGCTCTTCATTTTTTTCAACACCACTTTATGCTCCTACTATTTTTCAGATCGTTTCATGCTCTTCTCATTTTGACACAAAGCTCTTCATATTTTTCACATGTTTCGAAGCTCTTCATATTTTTCACACGTTTTCAGGATCTTCATGTTGTTCAACACCCTTTCTTGCTTCTCCTATTTTTAAGACCATTTCATGCTCCTCATATATTTGACAGGTTTTGAAGCTCTTCATATTTTTCACACCTTTTCAGCCTTTTCATTTATTTCAATATCACTTCATGCTCCTCCTATTTTTCAGACCGTTTCATGCTCATCTCATTTTGACACATTTTGAAGCTCTTCATATTTTTCACACCTTTTCAGGCTCTTCATGTTTTTGAACACCGCTTCATGCTCCTCCTATTTTTCAGACCGTCTCATGCTCCTCATATTTTTGACACCTTTTGAAGCTCTTCATATTTTTCACAACTTTTCAGGCTCTTCATGTTTTTCAACACCGCTTCATGCACCTCCTATTTTTCAGACCGTTTCATGCTCCTCATATTTTTGACACCTTTTGAAGCTCTTCATATTTTTCACTCCTTTTCAGGCTCTTCATGTTTTTGAACAACGCTTCATGCTCCTCCTATTTTTTAGACCGTTTCATGCTCCTCATATTTTTGACACCTTTTGAAGCTCTTCATATTTTTCACACCTTTTCAGGCTCTTCATGTTTTTGAACACCGCTTCATGCTCCTCCTCTTTTTTAGACCGTTTCATGCTCCTCATATTTTTGACACCTTGTGAAGCTCTTCATGTATTTCACACCTTTTCAGGCTTTTCATTGTTTTCAACACCACTTCATTCTCCTCCTATTTTTCAGACCGTTTCATGCTTATCTCATTTTGACACATTTTGAAGCACTTCATATTTTTCACATCTTTTGAAGCTTTTCATATTTTTCACACCTTTTCAGGCTCTTCATGATTTTCAACACCGCTTCATGCTCCTCCTAATTTTCAGACCGTTTCATTCTCATCTCTTTTTTGACACCCTTTGAAGCTCTTCATATTTTTCACAATGTGAAGTTCTTCATATTTTTCATATTTTTGAAGCTCTTCATATTTTCACACGTTTTCAGACTCTTCATGTTTTTCAACACCGCTTCATGCTCCTGAAATTTTTCAGACTGTTTCATGCTCCTCATATTTTTGACACCTTTTGAAGCTCTTCATATTTCTCACACCTTTTCAGGCTCTTCATGTTTTTCAACACCGCTTCATGCTCCTCCTATTTTTCAGACCGTTTCATGCTCATCTCATTTTTGACACCTTTTGAAGGTTTTCATATTTTTCACACCTTTTCAGGCTCTTCATGTTTTTGAACACCGCTTCATGCTCCTCCTATTTTTCAGACCGTTTCATGCTCCTCATATTTTTCGCACCTTTTGAAGCTCTTCATATTTTTCACAACTTTTCAGGCTCTTCATGTTTTAGAACACCGCTTCATGCTCCTCCTATTTTTCAGACCGTTTAATGCTCCTCATGTATTTCACACCTTTTGAAGCTCTTCATATTTTTCACACCTTTTCAGGCTCTTCATGTTTTGGAACACCGTTTCATGCTCCTCCGATTTTTCAGACCGTTTCATGCTCCTCATATATTTGACACCTTGTGAAGCTCTTCATATTTTTCACACCTTTTCAGGCTCTTCCATTTTTTCAACACCGCTTCATGCTCCTCCTATTTTTCAGACCGTTTCATGCTCCTCATATTTTTGACACCTTGTGAAGGTCTTCATATTTTTCACAGCTTTTCATGCTCTTCATGTTTTTTCAACACCGCTTCATGCTCCTCCTCTTTTTCAGACCATTTTTGCTCCTCATAATTTTGACACCATATGAAGCTCTTCATATTTCTCACAACTTTTCTGGTTCTTCATGTATTTCAACACCGCTTCATGCTCCTCCTATTTTTCAGACCGTATCATGCTCATCTAATTTTTGAGACCTTTTGAAGCTCTTCATATTTTTCCACATGTTTTGAAGCTCTTCATATTTTTCACGCGTTTTCAGGCTCTTCATATTTTTCAACACGCCTTCTTGGACCTCCTATTTTTCAGACCGTTTCATGCTCCTCATATTTTTGACACCCTTAGAAGCTCTTCGTATTTTTCACACTTTTCATGCTCTTCATGTTTTTCAACACCGCTTCATGCTCCTCCTATTTCAGACCGTTTCATGCTCCTCATAATTTTGACACGTTTTGAAGCTCTTCATATTTTTCACACCTTTTCAGGCTCTTCATGTTTTTCAACACCGCTTCATGCTCCTACTCTTTTTCAGACCGTTTAATCCTCCCCATGTATTTCACACCTTTTGAAGCTCTTCATATTTTTCACACATTTTCAGGCTCTTCATGTTTTTGAACACCATTTCATGCTCCTCCTCTTTTTTAGACCGTTTCATGCTCCTCATATTTTTGACACCTTGTGAAGCTCTTCATGTATTTCACACCTTTTCAGGCTTTTCATTTTTTGCAACACCACTTCATTCTCCTCCTATTTTTCAGACCGTTTCATGCTTATCTCATTTTGACACATTTTGAAGCTCTTCATATTTTTCACATCTTTTGAAGCTTTTCATATTTTTCACACCTTTTCAGGCTCTTCATGATTTTCAACACCGCTTCATGCTCCTCCTAATTTTGAGACCGTTTCATGCTCATCTCTTTTTTGACACCCTTTGAAGCTCTTCATAGTTTTCACAATGTGAAGTTCTTCATATTTTTCATATTTTTGAAGCTCTTCATATTTTCACACGTTTTCAGACTCTTCATGTTTTTCAACACCACTTAATGCTCCTGAAATTTTTCAGACTGTTTCATGCTCCTCATATTTTTGACACCTTATGAAGCTCTACATATTTCTCACACGTTTTCAGGCTCTTCATGTTTCTCAACACCGCTTCATGCTCCTCCTATTTTTCAGACCGTTTCATGCTCATCTCATTTTTGACACCTTTTGAAGGTTTTCATATTTTTCACACCTTTTCAGGCTCTTCATGTTTTTGAACACCGCTTCATGCTCCTCCTATTTTTCAGACCGTTTCATGCTCCTCATGTATTTCACACCTTTTGAAGCTCTTCATATTTTTCACACCTTTTCAGGCTCTTCATGTTTTGGAACACCGTTTCATGCTCCTCCGATTTTTCAGACCGTTTTATGCTCCTCATATATTTGACACCTTGTGAAGCTCTTCATATTTTTCACACCTTTTCAGGCTCTTCATGTTTTTGAACACCGCTTCATGCTCCTCCTATTTTTCAGACCGTATCCTGCTCCTCATATTTTTCACACCTATTGAAGCTCTTAATATTTTTCACAACTTTGCAGGCTCTTTATGTTTTTGAACACCACTTCATGCTCCTCCTATTTTACAGAGAGTTTCAGGCCCCTCATGTATTTCACACCTTTTGAAGCTCTTCATATTTTTCACACCTTTTCAGTCTCTTCATGTTTTTCAACACCGTTTCATGCTGCTTATATTTTTCAGACCGTTTCATGCTCCTCATATCTTTCACACCTTTTGAAGCTCTTCATATTTTTCACACCTTTTCAGGCTCTTCATGTTTTTGAACACTGCTTCATGCTCCTCCTATTTTTCAGGTCATTTCATGCTCCTCATATGTTTGAAACCTTTTGAAGCTCTTCATATTTTTCACTCCTTTTCAGGCTTCACATGTTTTTGAACAGCGCATCATGCTCCTCCTATTTTCAGACCGTTCCATGCTCCTCATATTTTTGACACCTTTTGAAGCTCTTCATAAATTTCACACCTTTTCAGGCTCTTCATGTTTTTCAACACCACTTCATCCTCCAAATATTTTTCAGATGGCTTCATGCTCATCTCATTTTTGACACCTTTTGAAGCTCTTCATATTTTTGACATCTTTTGAAGCTCTTCATATTTCTCACACTTTTTCAGGCTCTTCATGTTTTTCATCACCGCTTCATGCTCCTCCTATTTTTCAGACCGTTTCATGCTCCTCAAATTTTTGACACCTTTTAAAGCTCTTCATATATTTCACACCTTTTCAGGCTCGTCATTTTTTTGAACACCACTTCATGCTCCTCCTATTTTTCAGACCGTTTCATGATCCTCATATTTTTGACACCTTGTGAAGCTCTTCATGTGTTTCACACCTTTTCAGGCTTTTCATTGTTTTCAACACCACTTCATTCTCCTCCTATTTTTCAGACCGTTTCATGCTTATCTCATTTTGACACATTTTGAAGCTCTTCAT
Source organism: Dama dama (assembly GCF_033118175.1). NCBI lineage: Eukaryota > Metazoa > Chordata > Mammalia > Artiodactyla > Cervidae > Dama > Dama dama. The sequence continues at coordinate 3,450,380 of NC_083683.1, read as the reverse complement.
ATTTTTCACATCTTTTGAAGCTTTTCATATTTTTCACACCTTTTCAGGCTCTTCATGATTTTCAACACCGCTTCATGCTCCTCCTAATTTTCAGACCGTTTCATTCTCATCTCTTTTTTGACACCCTTTGAAGCTCTTCATATTTTTCACAATGTGAAGTTCTTCATATTTTTCATATTTTTGAAGCTCTTCATATTTTCACACGTTTTTAGACTCTTCATGTTTTTCAACACCGCTTCATGCTCCTGAAATTTTTCAGACTGTTTCATGCTCCTCATATTTTTGACACCTTTTGAAGCTCTTCATATTTCTCACACCTTTTCAGGCTCTTCATGTTTTTCAACACCGCTTCATGCTCCTCCTATTTTTCAGACCGTTTCATGCTCATCTCATTTTTGACACCTTTTGAAGGTTTTCATATTTTTCACACCTTTTCAGGCTCTTCATGTTTTTGAACACCGCTTCATGCTCCTCCTATTTTTCAGACCGTTTCATGCTCCTCATATTTTTCGCACCTTTTGAAGCTCTTCATATTTTTCACAACTTTTCAGGCTCTTCATGTTTTAGAACACCGCTTCATGCTCCTCCTATTTTTCAGACCGTTTAATGCTCCTCATGTATTTCACACCTTTTGAAGCTCTTCATATTTTTCACACCTTTTCAGGCTCTTCATGTTTTGGAACACCGTTTCATGCTCCTCCGATTTTTCAGACCGTTTCATGCTCCTCATATATTTGACACCTTGTGAAGCTCTTCATATTTTTCACACCTTTTCAGGCTCTTCCATTTTTTCAACACCGCTTCATGCTCCTCCTATTTTTCAGACCGTTTCATGCTCCTCATATTTTTGACACCTTGTGAAGGTCTTCATATTTTTCACAGCTTTTCATGCTCTTCATGTTTTTTCAACACCGCTTCATGCTCCTCCTCTTTTTCAGACCATTTTTGCTCCTCATAATTTTGACACCATATGAAGCTCTTCATATTTCTCACAACTTTTCTGGTTCTTCATGTATTTCAACACCGCTTCATGCTCCTCCTATTTTTCAGACCGTATCATGCTCATCTAATATTTGAGACCTTTTGAAGCTCTTCATATTTTTCCACATCTTTTGAAGCTCTTCATATTTTTCACGCGTTTTCAGGCTCTTCATGTTTTTCAACACGCCTTCTTGGTCCTCCTATTTTTCAGACCGTTTCATGCTCCTCATATTTTTGACACCTTTTGAAGCTCTTCATATTTTTCACACCTTTTCAGGCTCTTCTTGTTTTTGAACACCGATTCATGCTCCTCCTATTTTTCATACCGTTTCATGCTCCTCATAATTTTGACACATTTTGAAGCTCTTCATAATTTTCACACATTTTCAGGCTCTTCATGTTTTTGAACACCGCCTCATGCTCATGCTATTTTTCAGACCGTTTCATGCTCCTCATATATTTGACAACTTTTGAAGCACTTCGTATTTTTCACACCTTTTCAGGTTCTTTATGCTTTTCAACACCAATTCATGCTCCTCCTTTTTTGCAGACCGTTTCATACTCCTCATATTTTTGACACCTTTTGAAGCTCTTCATATTTCTCACACAATTTCAGGCTTTTCATGTTTTTCAACAACGCTTCATGCTCCTAATTTTCAGACCGTTTCATGCTGATCTCATTTTTGACACCTTTTGAAGCTTTTCATATTTTTGACACCTTTTCAGGCTCTTCATGTTTTTCCACACCACTTCATGCTCCTCCTTTTTTGCAGACCGTTTCATTCTCCTCATGTATTTCACACCTTTTGAAGCTCTTCGTATTTTTCCCACCTTTTCCGGCTCTCCATGTTTTTGATCACCTTTCATGCTCCTCCTATTTTTCAGACCGTTTCATGCACCTCATATTTTTCACACATTTTGAAGCTCTTCATATTTTTCACACCTTTTCAGGCTCTTCATGTTTCTCAACACCGCTTCATGCTCCTGCTATTTATCATAACGTTTCATACTCCTCATATTTTTGACACTTTTTGAGTCTCTTCATATTTTTCACACCTTTTCAGGCTCTTCAAGTTTTTGAACACCGCTTCATCCTCCTCGTATTTTTAAGACCGTTTCATGCTCCTCATATTTTTGAAACCTTTTGAAGCTCTTCATATTTTTCACACCTTTTTAGGCTCTTCATTTTTTTGAACACCGCTTCATGCTCCTCCTATTTTTCAGACCGTATCATGCTCCTCATATTTTTCACACCTTTTGAAGCTCTTCATATTTTTCACACCTTTTTAGCCTCTTCATGTTTTTCAACACCAGTTCATGCTCCTCCTAATTTTCAGACCGTTTCATGCTCCTCATATTTTTAACACCTTTAGAAACTCTTCATATTTTTCACACTTTTCAGGCTCTTCATGTTTTTCAACAACGCTTCATGCTCCGCCTATTTTTCAGACCATTTCTTTCTCCTCATAATTTTGACACCTTTTCAAGCTCTTCAGATATTTCACACCTTTTCAGGCTCTTCATTTTTTTCAACACCACTTCATGCTCCTCCTATTTTTCAGACCGTTTCATGCTCCTCATATTTTTGACACTTTTTGAAGCTCTTTATATATTTCACACATTATCAGGCTCTTCATGTTTTTGAACACCGTCTCATGCTCCTGCTATTTTTCAGACCGTTTCATGCTCCTCATATATTTGACAACTTTTGAAGCATTTCATATTTTTCACACCTTTTCAGGCTCTTCCATTTTTTCAACACCGCTTCATGCTCCTCCTATTTTTCAGACCGTTTCATGCTCCTCATATTTTTGACACCTTGTGAAGGTCTTCATATTTTTCACAGCTTTTCATGCTCTTCATGTTTTTTCAACACCGCTTCATGCTCCTCCTCTTTTTCAGACCATTTTTGCTCCTCATAATTTTGACACCATATGAAGCTCTTCATATTTCTCACAACTTTTCTGGTTCTTCATGTATTTCAACACCGCTTCATGCTCCTCCTATTTTTCAGACCGTATCATGCTCATCTAATTTTTGAGACCTTTTGAAGCTCTTCATATTTTTCCACATGTTTTGAAGCTCTTCATATTTTTCACGCGTTTTCAGGCTCTTCATATTTTTCAACACGCCTTCTTGGTCCTCCTATTTTTCAGACCGTTTCATGCTCCTCATATTTTTGACACCCTTAGAAGCTCTTCGTATTTTTCACACTTTTCATGCTCTTCATGTTTTTCAACACCGCTTCATGCTCCTCCTATTTCAGACCGTTTCATGCTCCTCATAATTTTGACACGTTTTGAAGCTCTTCATATTTTTCACACCTTTTCAGGCTCTTCATGTTTTTCAACACCGCTTCATGCTCCTACTCTTTTTCAGACCGTTTAATCCTCCCCATGTATTTCACACCTTTTGAAGCTCTTCATATTTTTCACACATTTTCAGGCTCTTCATGTTTTTGAACACCATTTCATGCTCCTCCTATTTTGCAGACCGTTTCATTCTCCTCATATTTTTGACACCTTTTGAAGCTCTTCATGTATTTCACACCTTTTCAGGCTTTTCATTTTTTTCAACACCACTTCATTCTCCTCCTATTTTTCAGACCGTTTCATGCTTATCTCATTTTGACACATTTTGAAGCTCTTCATATTTTTCACATCTTTTGAAGCTTTTCATATTTTTCACACCTTTTCAGGCTCTTCATGATTTTCAACACCGCTTCATGCTCCTCCTAATTTTGAGACCGTTTCATGCTCATCTCTTTTTTGACACCCTTTGAAGCTCTTCATATTTTTCACAATGTGAAGTTCTTCATATTTTTCATATTTTTGAAGCTCTTCATATTTTCACACGTTTTCAGACTCTTCATGTTTTTCAACACCACTTCATGCTCCTGAAATTTTTCAGACTGTTTCATGCTCCTCATATTTTTGACACCTTAAGAAGCTCTACATATTTCTCACACCTTTTCAGGCTCTTCATGTTTTTCAACACCGCTTCATGCTCCTCCTATTTTTCAGACCGTTTCATGCTCATCTCATTTTTGACACCTTTTGAAGGTTTTCATATTTTTCACACCTTTTCAGGCTCTTCATGTTTTTGAACACCGCTTCATGCTCCTCCTATTTTTCAGACCGTTTCATGCTCCTCATGTATTTCACACCTTTTGAAGCTCTTCATATTTTTCACACCTTTTCAGGCTCTTCATGTTTTGGAACACCGTTTCATGCTCCTCCGATTTTTCAGACCGTTTCATGCTCCTCATATATTTGACAACTTGTGAAGCTCTTCATACTTTTCACACCTTTTCAGGCTCTTCATGTTTTGGAACACCGCTTCATGCTCCTCCTATTTTTCAGACCGTATCCTGCTCCTCATATTTTTCACACCTATTGAAGCTCTTAATATTTTTCACAACTTTGCAGGCTCTTCATGTTTTTGAACACCACTTCATGCTGCTCCTATTTTACAGAGAGTTTCAGGCCCCTCATGTATTTCACACCTTTTGAAGCTCTTCATATTTTTCACACCTTTTCAGTCTCTTCATGTTTTTCAACACCGTTTCATGCTGCTTATATTTTTCAGACCGTTTCATGCTCCTCATATCTTTCACACCTTTTGAAGCTCTTCATATTTTTCACACCTTTTCAGGCTCTTCATGTTTTTGAACACTGCTTCATGCTCCTCCTATTTTTCAGGTCGTTTCATGCTCCTCATATGTTTGAAACCTTTTGAAGCTCTTCATATTTTTCACTCCTTTTCAGGCTCCACATGTTTTTGAACAGCGCATCATGCTCCTCCTATTTTCAGACCGTTCCATGCTCCTCATATTTTTGACACCTTTTGAAGCTCTTCATAAATTTCACACCTTTTCAGGCTCTTCATGTTTTTCAACACCACTTCATCCTCCAAATATTTTTCAGATGGCTTCATGCTCATCTCATTTTTGACACCTTTTGAAGCTCTTCATATTTTTGACATCTTTTGAAGCTCTTCATGTTTCTCACACTTTTTCAGGCTCTTCATGTTTTTCATCACCGCTTCATGCTCCTCCTATTTTTCAGACCGTTTCATGCTCCTCAAATTTTTGACACCTTTTAAAGCTCTTCATATATTTCACACCTTTTCAGGCTCGTCATTTTTTTGAACACCACTTCATGCTCCTCCTATTTTTCAGACCGTTTCATGCTCCTCATATTTTTGACACCTTGTGAAGCTCTTCATGTGTTTCACACCTTTTCAGGCTTTTCATTGTTTTCAACACCACTTCATTCTCCTCCTATTTTTCAGACCGTTTCATGCTTATCTCATTTTGACACATTTTGAAGCTCTTCATATTTTTCACATCTTTTGAAGCTTTTCATATTTTTCACACCTTTTCAGGCTCTTCATGATTTTCAACACCGCTTCATGCTCCTCCTAATTTTCAGACCGTTTCATTCTCATCTCTTTTTTGACACCCTTTGAAGCTCTTCATATTTTTCACAATGTGAAGTTCTTCATATTTTTCATATTTTTGAAGCTCTTCATATTTTCACACGTTTTCAGACTCTTCATGTTTTTCAACACCGCTTCATGCTCCTGAAATTTTTCAGACTGTTTCATGCTCCTCATATTTTTGACACCTTTTGAAGCTCTTCATATTTCTCACACCTTTTCAGGCTCTTCATGTTTTTCAACACCGCTTCATGCTCCTCCTATTTTTCAGACCGTTTCATGCTCATCTCATTTTTGACACCTTTTGAAGGTTTTCATATTTTTCACACCTTTTCAGGCTCTTCATGTTTTTGAACACCGCTTCATGCTCCTCCTATTTTTCAGACCGTTTCATGCTCCTCATATTTTTCGCACCTTTTGAAGCTCTTCATATTTTTCACAACTTTTCAGGCTCTTCATGTTTTAGAACACCGCTTCATGCTCCTCCTATTTTTCAGACCGTTTAATGCTCCTCATGTATTTCACACCTTTTGAAGCTCTTCATATTTTTCACACCTTTTCAGGCTCTTCATGTTTTGAACACCGTTTCATGCTCCTCCGATTTTTCAGACCGTTTCATGCTCCTCATATATTTGACACCTTGTGAAGCTCTTCATATTTTTCACACCTTTTCAGGCTCTTCCATTTTTTCAACACCGCTTCATGCTCCTCCTATTTTTCAGACCGTTTCATGCTCCTCATATTTTTGACACCTTGTGAAGGTCTTCATATTTTTCACAGCTTTTCATGCTCTTCATATTTTTTCAACACCGCTTCATGCTCCTCCTCTTTTTCAGACCATTTTTGCTCCTCATAATTTTGACACCATATGAAGCTCTTCATATTTCTCACAACTTTTCTGGTTCTTCATGTATTTCAACACCGCTTCATGCTCCTCCTATTTTTCAGACCGTATCATGTTCATCTAATATTTGAGACCTTTTGAAGCTCTTCATATTTTTCCACATCTTTTGAAGCTCTTCATATTTTTCACGCGTTTTCAGGCTCTTCATGTTTTTCAACACGCCTTCTTGGTCCTCCTATTTTTCAGACCGTTTCATGCTCCTCATATTTTTGACACCTTTTGAAGCTCTTCATATTTTTCACACCTTTTCAGGCTCTTCTTGTTTTTGAACACCGATTCATGCTCCTCCTATTTTTCATACCGTTTCATGCTCCTCATAATTTTGACACATTTTGAAGCTCTTCATAATTTTCACACATTTTCAGGCTCTTCATGTTTTTGAACACCGTCTCATGCTCCTGCTATTTTTCAGACCGTTTCATGCTCCTCATATATTTGACAACTTTTGAAGCACTTCGTATTTTTCACACCTTTTCAGGTTTTTATGCTTTTCAACACCAATTCATGCTCCTCCTTTTTTGCAGACCGTTTCATACTCCTCATATTTTTGACACCTTTTGAAGCTCTTCATATTTCTCACACAATTTCAGGCTTTTCATGTTTTTCAACAACGCTTCATGCTCCTAATTTTCAGACCGTTTCATGCTGATCTCATTTTTGACACCTTTTGAAGCTTTTCATATTTTTCACACCTTTTCAGGCTCTTCATGTTTTTCCACACCACTTCATGCTCCTCCTTTTTTGCAGACCGTTTCATTCTCCTCATGTATTTCACACCTTTTGAAGCTCTTCGTATTTTTCCCACCTTTTCCGGCTCTCCATGTTTTTGATCACCTTTCATGCTCCTCCTATTTTTCAGACCGTTTCATGCACCTCATATTTTTCACACCTTTTGAAGCTCTTCATATTTTTCACACCTTTTCAGGCTCTTCATGTTTCTCAACACCGCTTCATGCTCCTGCTATTTATCATAACGTTTCATACTCCTCATATTTTTGACACTTTTTGAGTCTCTTCATATTTTTCACACCTTTTCAGGCTCTTCAAGTTTTTGAACACCGCTTCATCCTCCTCGTATTTTTAAGACCGTTTCATGCTCCTCATATTTTTGAAACCTTTTGAAGCTCTTCATATTTTTCACACCTTTTTAGGCTCTTCATTTTTTTGAACACCGCTTCATGCTCCTCCTATTTTTCAGACCGTTTCATGCTCCTCATATTTTTGACACCTTGTGAAGGTCTTCATATTTTTCACACCTTTTTAGCCTCTTCATGTTTTTCAACACCAGTTCATGCTCCTCCTAATTTTCAGACCGTTTCATGCTCCTCATATTTTTAACACCTTTAGAAACTCTTCATATTTTTCACACATTTTCAGGCTCTTCATGTTTTTCAACACCGTTTCATGATCCTCCTATTTTTCAGACCGTTTCATGCTCCTCATATTTTTGACACCTTTTGAAGCTCTTCATATTTTTCACACTTTTCAGGCTCTTCATGTTTTTCAACAACGCTTCATGCTCCGCCTATTTTTCAGACCATTTCTTTCTCCTCATAATTTTGACACCTTTTCAAGCTCTTCAGATATTTCACACCTTTTCAGGCTCTTCATTTTTTTCAACACCACTTCATGCTCCTCCTATTTTTCAGACCGTTTCATGCTCCTCATATTTTTGACACTTTTTGAAGCTCTTTATATATTTCACACATTTTCAGGCTCTTCATGTTTTTGAACACCGTCTCATGCTCCTGCTATTTTTCAGACCGTTTCATGCTCCTCATATATTTGACAACTTTTGAAGCACTTCATATTTTTCACACCTTTTCAGGTTCTTAATGTTTTTGAACGCCACTTCGTGCTCCTGCTATTTTTCAGACCGTTTCATACTCCTCATATTTTTGATACCTTTTGAAGCTCTTCATATTTTTCACACCTTTTCAGGCTCTAGATGCTTTTCAACACCAATTCATGCTCCTCCTTTTTTGCAGACCGTTTCATACTCCTCATATTTTTGACACCTTTTGAAGCTCTTCATATTTCTCACACAATTTCAGGCTTTTCATGTTTTTCAACAACGCTTCATGCTCCTTATTTTCAGACCGTTTCATGCTGATCTCATTTTTGACACCTTTTGAAGCTCTTCATATTTTTCACACTTTTCAGGCTCTTCATGTTTTTCAACAACGCTTCATGCTCCGCCTATTTTTCAGACCATTTCATTCTCCTCATATTTTTGACACCTTTTGAAGTTCTTCAGATATTTCACACCTTTTCAGGCTCTTCATTTTTTTCAACACCACTTCATGCTCCTCCTATTTTTCAGACCGTTTCATGCTCCTCATATTTTTGACACTTTTTGAAGCTCTTTATATATTTCACACATTTTCAGGCTCTTCATGTTTTTCAACACCGTTTCATGATCCTCCTATTTTCAGACCGTTTCATACTCCTCATATTTTTGACACCTTTTGTAGCTCTTCATATTTTTCACACTTTTCAGGCTGTTCATGTTTTTCAACAACGCGTCATGCTCCGCCTATTTTTCAGACCATTTCATTCTCCTCATATTTTTGACACCTTTTGAAGTTCTTCAGATATTTCACACCTTTTCAGGCTCTTCATTTTTTTCAACACCACTTTATGCTCCTACTATTTTTCAGATCGTTTCATGCTCTTCTCATTTTGACACCTTTTAAAGCTCTTCATATTTTTCACATCTTTCGAAGCTCTTCATATTTTTCACACGTTTTCAGGCTCTTCATGTTGTTCAACACCCTTTCTTGCTTCTCCTATTTTTAAGACCATTTCATGCTCCTCATATATTTGACAGGTTTTGAAGCTCTTCATATTTTTCACACCTTTTCAGCCTTTTCATTTATTTCAATATCACTTCATGCTCCTCCTATTTTTCAGACCGTTTCATGCTCATCTCATTTTGACACCTTTTGAAGCTCTTCATAGTTTTCACACCTTTCCAGGCTCTTCATGTTTTTGAACACCGCTTCATGCTCCTCCTCTTTTTTAGACCATTTCATGCTCCTCATATTTTTGACACCTTTTGAAGCTCTTCATATTTTTCACACCTTTTCAGGCTCTTCATGTTTTTCAACACCGCTTCATGCTCCTCCTCTTTTTTAGACCATTTCATGCTCCTCATATTTTTGACACCTTTTGAAGCTCTTCATATTTTTCACACCTTTTCAGGCTCTTCATGTTTTTCAACACCGCTTCATGCTCCTCCTATTTTTCAGACCGTATCCTGCTCCTCATATTTTTCACACCTATTGAAGCTCTTCATATTTTTCACACCTTTTCAAGCTCTTCATATTTTTGAACACCACTTTATGCTCCTCCTATTTTACAGAGAGTTTCATGCTCCTCATGTATTTCACACCTTTTAAGGCTCTTCATATTTTTCACACCTTTTCAGGCTCTTCATGTTTTTGAACACCATTTCATGCTGCTTCTATTTTTCAGATCGTTTCATGCTCCTCATATTTTTGACACCTTTTCAAGCTCTTCATATTTTTCACACCTTTTCAGGCTCTTCATGTGTTTGAACTCCGCTTCATGCTCCTCTTCTTTTTCAGACCGTTTCATGCTCCTCATATTTTTGACACCTTTTCAAGCTCTTCATATTTTTCACACCTTTTCAGGCTCTTCATGTGTTTGAACACCGCTTCATGCTCCTCCTCTTTTTCAGACAGTTTCATGTTCCACATATTTTTCACACGTTTTGAAGCTCTTCATATTTTTCACACCTTTTCAGGCTCTTCATGTTTTTCAACACCACTTCTTGCTTCTCCTATTTTTCAGACCGATTAATGCTCCTCATATTTTTGACACCTTTTGAAGCTCCTCATATTTTTCGCACCTTTTCAGGCTCTTCATGTTTTTCAACACCACTTCTTGCTTCTCCTATTTTTCAGACCGTTTCATGGTCATCTCGTTTTTGATATCTTTTGAAGCTCTTCATATTTTTCACACCTTTTGAAGCTCTTCATATTTTTCACACGTTTTCAGGCTCTTCATGTTTTTCACCACCGCTTCATGCTCATCTTATTTTCCAGACCGTTTCATGCTCCTGATATTTTTGACACGTTTTGAAGCTCTTCATATTTTTCACACATTTTGAAGCTCTTCATATATTTCACACCTTTTCAGGCTCTTCATGATTTTTAACAACACTTCATGCTCCTCCTATTTTTCAGACTGTTTCATGCTCATCTCATATTTGACACCTTTAGAAGCTCTTTTTATTTTTCACACCTTTTCATGCTCTTCATGTTTTGCTACACCACTTCATGCTCCTCCATTTTTCAGACCATTTCATGCTCATCTCATTTTTGACACCTTTTGAAGCTCTTCATATTTTTCACACCTTTTGAGGCTCTTCATGTTTTGCAACATCTCTTCATGCTCCTCCTATTTTTCAAACCGTTTCATCCTCCTCATATTTTTGACACCTTTTGAAGCTCTTCATATTTTTCACACCTTTTCAGGCTCTTCATGTTTTTGAACACCGCTTCATGCTCCTCCTATTTTTCAGACCGTATGCTGCTCCTCATATTTTTCACACCTATTGAAGCTCTTAATATTTTTCACAACTTTGCAGGCTCTTCATGTTTTTGAACACCACTTCATGCTCCTCCTATTTTACAGAGAGTTTCAGGCCCCTCATGTATTTCACACCTTTTGAAGCTCTTCATATTTTTCACACCTTTTCAGTCTCTTCATGTTTTTCAACACCGTTTCATGCTGCTTATATTTTTCAGACCGTTTCATGCTCCTCATATCTTTCACACCTTTTGAAGCTCTTCATATTTTTCACACCTTTTCAGGCTCTTCATGTTTTTGAACACTGCTTCATGCTCCTCCTATTTTTCCGGTCATTTCATGCTCCTCATATGTTTGAAACCTTTTGAAGCTCTTCATATTTTTCACTCCTTTTCAGGCTCCACATGTTTTTGAACAGCGCATCATGCTCCTCCTATTTTCAGACCGTTCCATGCTCCTCATATTTTTGACACCTTTTGAAGCTCTTCATAAATTTCACACCTTTTCAGGCTCTTCATGTTTTTCAACACCACTTCATCCTCCAAATATTTTTCAGATGGCTTCATGCTCATCTCATTTTTGACACCTTTTGAAGCTCTTCATATTTTGACATCTTTTGAAACTCTTCATATTTCTCACACTTTTTCAGGCTCTTCATGTTTTTCATCAGCGCTTCATGCTCCTCCTATTTTTCAGACCGTTTCATGCTCCTCAAATTTTTGACACCTTTTAAAGCTCTTCATATATTTCACACCTTTTCAGGTTCGTCATTTTTTTGAACACCACTTCATGCTCCTCCTATTTTTCAGACCGTTTCATGCTCCTCATATTTTTGACACCTTGTGAAGCTCTTCATGTATTTCACACCTTTTCAGGCTTTTCATTGTTTTCAACACCACTTCATTCTCCTCCTATTTTTCAGACCGTTTCATGCTTATCTCATTTTGACACATTTTGAAGCTCTTCATATTTTTCACATCTTTCGAAGCTCTTCATATTTTTCACACGTTTTCAGGCTCTTCATGTTGTTCAACACCCTTTCTTGCTTCTCCTATTTTTAAGACCATTTCATGCTCCTCATATATTTGACAGGTTTTGAAGCTCTTCATATTTTTCACACCTTTTCAGCCTTTTCATTTATTTCAATATCACTTCATGCTCCTCCTATTTTTCAGACCGTTTCATGCTCATCTCATTTTGACACCTTTTGAAGCTCTTCATAGTTTTCACACCTTTCCAGGCTCTTCATGTTTTTGAACACCGCTTCATGCTCCTCCTCTTTTTTAGACCATTTCATGCTCCTCATATTTTTGACACCTTTTGAAGCTCTTCATATTTTTCACACCTTTTCAGGCTCTTCATGTTTTTCAACACCGCTTCATGCTCCTCCTCTTTTTTAGACCGTTTCATGCTCCTCATATTTTTGACACCTTTTGAAGCTCTTCATATTTTTCACACCTTTTCAGGCTCTTCATGTTTTTGAACACGGCTTCATGCTCCTCCTATTTTTCAGACCGTATCCTGCTCCTCATATTTTTCACACCTATTGAAGTTCTTCATATTTTTCACACCTTTTCAAGCTCTTCATATTTTTGAACACCACTTTATGCTCCTCCTATTTTACAGAGAGTTTCATGCTCCTCATGTATTTCACACCTTTTAAGGCTCTTCATATTTTTCACACCTTTTCAGGCTCTTCATGTTTTTGAACACCATTTCATGCTGCTTCTATTTTTCAGATCGTTTCATGCTCCTCATATTTTTGACACCTTTTCAAGCTCTTCATATTTTTCACACCTTTTCAGGCTCTTCATGTGTTTGAACTCCACTTCATGCTCCTCTTCTTTTTCAGACCGTTTCATGCTCCTCATATTTTTGACACCTTTTCAAGCTCTTCATATTTTTCACACCTTTTCAGGCTCTTCATGTGTTTGAACACCGCTTCATGCTCCTCCTCTTTTTCAGACAGTTTCATGTTCCACATATTTTTCACACGTTTTGAAGCTCTTCATATTTTTCACACCTTTTCAGGCTCTTCATGTTTTTCAACACCACTTCTTGCTTCTCCTATTTTTCAGACCGATTAATGCTCCTCATATTTTTGACACCTTTTGAAGCTCCTCATATTTTTCACACGTTTTGAAGCTCTTCATATTTTTCGCACCTTTTCAGGCTCTTCATGTTTTTCAACACCACTTCTTGCTTCTCCTATTTTTCAGACCGTTTCATGGTCATCTCGTTTTTGATATCTTTTGAAGCTCTTCATATTTTTCACACCTTTTGAAGCTCTTCATATTTTTCACACGTTTTCAGGCTCTTCATGTTTTTCACCACCGCTTCATGCTCATCCTATTTTCCAGACCGTTTCATGCTCCTGATATTTTTGACACGTTTTGAAGCTCTTCATATTTTTCACACATTTTGAAGCTCTTCATATATTTCACACCTTTTCAGGCTCTTCATGATTTTTAACAACACTTCATGCTCCTCCTATTTTTCAGACTGTTTCATGCTCATCTCATATTTGACACCTTTAGAAGCTCTTCTTATTTTTCACACCTTTTCATGCTCTTCATGTTTTGCTACACCACTTCATGCTCCTCCATTTTTCAGACCATTTCATGCTCATCTCATTTTTGACACCTTTTGAAGCTCTTCATAATTTTCACACCTTTTCAGGCTCTTCATGTTTTGCAACATCTCTTCATGCTCCTCCTATTTTTCAAACCGTTTCATCCTCCTCATATTTTTGACACCTTTTGAAGCTCTTCATATTTTTCACACCTTTTCAGGCTCTTCATGTTTTTGAACACCGCTTCATGCTCCTCCTATTTTTCAGACCGTATGCTGCTCCTCATATTTTTCACACCTATTGAAGCTCTTAATATTTTTCACAACTTTGCAGGCTCTTCATGTTTTTGAACACCACTTCATGCTCCTCCTATTTTACAGAGAGTTTCAGGCCCCTCATGTATTTCACACCTTTTGAAGCTCTTCATATTTTTCACACCTTTTCAGTCTCTTCATGTTTTTCAACACCGTTTCATGCTGCTTATATTTTTCAGACCGTTTCATGCTCCTCATATCTTTCACACCTTTTGAAGCTCTTCATATTTTTCACACCTTTTCAGGCTCTTCATGTTTTTGAACACTGCTTCATGCTCCTCCTATTTTTCAGGTCATTTCATGCTCCTCATATGTTTGAATCCTTTTGAAGCTCTTCATATTTTTCACTCCTTTTCAGGCTCCACATGTTTTTGAACAGCGCATCATGCTCCTCCTATTTTCAGACCGTTCCATGCTCCTCATATTTTTGACACCTTTTGAAGCTCTTCATAAATTTCACACCTTTTCAGGCTCTTCATGTTTTTCAACACCACTTCATCCTCCAAATATTTTTCAGATGGCTTCATGCTCATCTCATTTTTGACACCTTTTGAAGCTCTTCATATTTTTGACATCTTTTGAAACTCTTCATATTTCTCACACTTTTTTAGGCTCTTCATGTTTTTCATCAGCGCTTCATGCTCCTCCTATTTTTCAGACCGTTTCATGCTCCTCAAATTTTTGACACCTTTTAAAGCTCTTCATATATTTCACACCTTTTCAGGCTCGTCATTTTTTTGAACACCACTTCATGCTCCTCCTATTTTTCAGACCGTTTCATGCTCCTCATATTTTTGACACCTTGTGAAGCTCTTCATGTATTTCACACCTTTTCAGGCTTTTCATTGTTTTCAACACCACTTCATTCTCCTCCTATTTTTCAGACCGTTTCATGCTTATCTCATTTTGACACATTTTGAAGCTCTTCATATTTTTCACATCTTTTGAAGCTTTTCATATTTTTCACACCTTTTCAGGCTCTTCATGATTTTCAACACCGCTTCATGCTCCTCCTAATTTTCAGACCGTTTCATTCTCATCTCTTTTTTGACACGCTTTGAAGCTCTTCATATTTTTCACAATGTGAAGTTCTTCATATTTTTCATATTTTTGAAGCTCTTCATATTTTCACACGTTTTCAGACTCTTCATGTTTTTCAACACCGCTTCATGCTCCTGAAATTTTTCAGACTGTTTCATGCTCCTCATATTTTTGACACCTTTTGAAGCTCTTCATATTTCTCACACCTTTTCAGGCTCTTCATGTTTTTCAACACCGCTTCATGCTCCTCCTATTTTTCAGACCGTTTCATGCTCATCTCATTTTTGACACCTTTTGAAGGTTTTCATATTTTTCACACCTTTTCAGGCTCTTCATGTTTTTGAACACCGCTTCATGCTCCTCCTATTTTTCAGACCGTTTCATGCTCCTCATATTTTTCGCACCTTTTGAAGCTCTTCATATTTTTCACAACTTTTCAGACTCTTCATGTTTTAGAACACCGCTTCATGCTCCTCCTATTTTCAGACCGTTTAATGCTCCTCATGTATTTCACACCTTTTGAAGCTCTTCATATTTTTCACACCTTTACAGGCTCTTCATGTTTTGGAACACCGTTTCATGCTCCTCCGATTTTTCAGACCGTTTCATGCTCCTCATATATTTGACACCTTGTGAAGCTCTTCATATTTTTCACACCTTTTCAGGCTCTTCCATTTTTTCAACACCGCTTCATGCTCCTCCTATTTTTCAGACCGTTTCATGCTCCTCATATTTTTGACACCTTGTGAAGGTCTTCATATTTTTCACAGCTTTTCATGCTCTTCATATTTTTTCAACACCGCTTCATGCTCCTCCTCTTTTTCAGACCATTTTTGCTCCTCATAATTTTGACACCATATGAAGCTCTTCATATTTCTCACAACTTTTCTGGTTCTTCATGTATTTCAACACCGCTTCATGCTCCTCCTATTTTTCAGACCGTATCATGTTCATCTAATATTTGAGACCTTTTTAAGCTCTTCATATTTTTCCACATCTTTTGAAGCTCTTCATATTTTTCACGCGTTTTCAGGCTCTTCATGTTTTTCAACACGCCTTCTTGGTCCTCCTATTTTTCAGACCGTTTCATGCTCCTCATATTTTTGACACCTTTTGAAGCTCTTCATATTTTTCACACCTTTTCAGGCTCTTCTTGTTTTTGAACACCGATTCATGCTCCTCCTATTTTTCATACCGTTTCATGCTCCTCATAATTTTGACACATTTTGAAGCTCTTCATAATTTTCACACATTTTCAGGCTCTTCATGTTTTTGAACACCGTCTCATGCTCCTGCTATTTTTCAGACCGTTTCATGCTCCTCATATATTTGACAACTTTTGAAGCACTTCGTATTTTTCACACCTTTTCAAGTTCTTAATGTTTTTGAACGCCACTTCGTGCTCCTGCTATTTTTCAGACCGTTTCATACTCCTCATATTTTTGATACCTTTTGAAGCTCTTCATATTTTTCACACCTTTTCAGGCTCTTTATGCTTTTCAACACCAATTCATGCTCCTCCTTTTTTGCAGACCGTTTCATACTCCTCATATTTTTGACACCTTTTGAAGCTCTTCATATTTCTCACACAATTTCAGGCTTTTCATGTTTTTCAACAACGCTTCATGCTCCTAATTTTCAGACCGTTTCATGCTGATCTCATTTTTGACACCTTTTGAAGCTTTTCATATTTTTCACACCTTTTCAGGCTCTTCATGTTTTTCCACACCACTTCATGCTCCTCCTTTTTTGCAGACCGTTTCATTCTCCTCATGTATTTCACACCTTTTGAAGCTCTTCATATTTTTCCCACCTTTTCCGGCTCTCCATGTTTTTGATCACCTTTCATGCTCCTCCTATTTTTCAGACCGTTTCATGCACCTCATATTTTTCACACCTTTTGAAGCTCTTCATATTTTTCACACCTTTTTAGGCTCTTCATGTTTCTCAACACCGCTTCATGCTCCTGCTATTTATCATAACGTTTCATACTCCTCATATTTTTGACACTTTTTGAGTCTCTTCATATTTTTCACACCTTTTCAGGCTCTTCATATTTTTCACACATTTTCAGGCTCTTCATGTTTTTCAACAACGCTTCATGCTCCGCCTTTTTTTCAGACCATTTCATTCTCCTCATATTTTTGACACCTTTTCAAGCTCTTCAGATATTTCACACCTTTTCAGGCTCTTCATTTTTTTCAACACCACTTCATGCTCCTCCTATTTTTCAGACCGTTTCATGCTCCTCATATTTTTGACACTTTTTGAAGCTCTTTATATATTTCACACATTTTCAGGCTCTTCATGTTTTTCAACACCGTTTCATGATCCTCCTATTTTCAGACCGTTTCATACTCCTCATGTTTTTGACACATTTTGTAGCTCTTCATATTTTTCACACTTTTCAGGCTGTTCATGTTTTTCAACAACGCTTCATGCTCCGCCTATTTTTCAGACCATTTCATTCTCCTCATATTTTTGACACCTTTTGAAGTTCTTCAGATATTTCACACCTTTTCAGGCTCTTCATTTTTTTCAACACCACTTTATGCTCCTACTATTTTTCAGATCGTTTCATGCTCTTCTCATTTTGACACCTTTTAAAGCTCTTCATATTTTTCACATCTTTCGAAGCTCTTCATATTTTTCACACGTTTTCAGGCTCTTCATGTTGTTCAACACCCTTTCTTGCTTCTCCTATTTTTAAGACCATTTCATGCTCCTCATATATTTGACAGGTTTTGAAGCTCTACATATTTTTCACACCTTTTCAGCCTTTTCATTTATTTCAATATCACTTCATGCTCCTCCTATTTTTCAGACCGTTTCATGCTCATCTCATTTTGACACATTTTGAAGCTCTTCATATTTTTCACACCTTTTCAGGCTCTTCATGTTTTTGAACACCGCTTCATGCTCCTCCTATTTTTCAGACCGTCTCATGCTCCTCATATTTTTGACACCTTTTGAAGCTCTTCATATTTTTCACAACTTTTCAGGCTCTTCATATTTTTCAACACCGCTTCATGCACCTCCTATTTTTCAGACCGTTTCATGCTCCTCATATTTTTGACACCTTTTGAAGCTCTTCATATTTTTCACTCCTTTTCAGGCTCTTCATGTTTTTGAACAACGCTTCATGCTCCTCCTATTTTTTAGACCGTTTCATGCTCCTCATATTTTTGACACCTTTTGAAGCTCTTCATATTTTTCACACCTTTTCAGGCTCTTCATGTTTTTGAACACCGCTTCATGCTCCTCCTCTTTTTTAGACCGTTTCATGCTCCTCATATTTTTGACACCTTTTGAAGCTCTTCATATTTTTCACACCTTTTCAGGCTCTTCATGTTTTTGAACACGGCTTCATGCTCCTCCTATTTTTCAGACCGTATCCTGCTCCTCATATTTTTCACACCTATTGAAGTTCTTCATATTTTTCACACCTTTTCAGGCTCTTCATGTTTTTGAACACCACTTTATGCTCCTCCTGTTTTACAGAGAGTTTCATGCTCCTCAAGTATTTCACACCTTTTAAGGCTCTTCATATTTTTCACACCTTTTCAGGCTCTTCATATTTTTGAACACCATTTCATGCTGCTTCTATTTTTCAGACCGTTTCATGCTCCTCATATTTTTCACACCTTTTCAAGCTCTTCATATTTTTCACACCTTTTCAGGCTCTTCATGTTTTTCAACACCGCTTCATGCTCCTCCTATTTTTCAGACCGTATCCTGCTCCTCATATTTTTCACACCTATTGAAGCTCTTCATATTTTTCACAGCTTTTGAAGCTCTACATATTTTTCACACCTTTTGAAGCTCTTCATATTTTTCACAGCTTTTGAAGCTCTACATATTTTTCACACCTTTTCAGGCTTTCATGTTTTGAACACCGCTTCATACTCCTCCTATTTTTCTGAATGTTTCGTTCTCCTCATATTTTTCAGACCGTTTCATGCTCCTCATATATTTCACACCTTTTGAATCTCTTCACGTTTTCACACCTTTTGAATCTCTTCATATTTTCACACCTTTTCAGGCTCCTCATATTTTTGAACAAGGCTTCATGCTCCTCCTATATTTCAGACCGTGTCATGCTCCTCATATTTTTGACACCTTTTTAAGGTCTTCATAATTTTCACACCTTTTCAGTCTCTTCAAGTTTTGAACACTGGTACATGCTCCGCCTATTTTTCACACCTTTTGAAGCTCTTCAAATTTTTCACACCTTTTCAGGCTCTTCATGTTGTCAACATCGTTTCATGCTCCTCCTATTTTTCAGACCGTTTCATGCTCCTCATATTTTTCACACCTTTTGAAGCTCTTCATATATTTCACACCTTTTCAGGCTCTTCATGTTTTTGAACACCGCTTCATGCTCCTCCTATTTTTCAGAGAGTTTCATGCTCCTCATATTTTTGACACCTTTTGAAGCTCTTCATATTTTTCACACCTTTTCAGGCTCTTCATGTTTTTGAACACGGCTTCATGCTCCTCCTATTTTTCAGACCGTATCCTGCTCCTCATATTTTTCACACCTATTGAAGTTCTTCATATTTTTCACACCTTTTCAGGCTCTTCATGTTTTTGAACACCACTTTATGCTCCTCCTGTTTTACAGAGAGTTTCATGCTCCTCAAGTATTTCACACCTTTTAAGGCTCTTCATATTTTTCACACCTTTTCAGGCTCTTCATATTTTTGAACACCATTTCATGCTGCTTCTATTTTTCAGACCGTTTCATGCTCCTCATATTTTTGACACCTTTTCAAGCTCTTCATATTTTTCACACCTTTTCAGGCTCTTCATGTGTTTGAACTCCGCTTCATGCTCCTCTTCTTTTTCAGACCGTTTCATGCTCCTCATATTTTTGACACCTTTTCAAGCTCTTCATATTTTTCACACCTTTTCAGGCTTTTCATGTTTTTCAACAACGCTTCATGCTCCTAATTTTCAGACCGTTTCATGCTGATCTCATTTTTGACACCTTTTGAAGCTTTTCATATTTTTCACACCTTTTCAGGCTCTTCATGTTTTTCCACACCACTTCATGCTCCTCCTTTTTTGCAGACCGTTTCATTCTCCTCATGTATTTCACACCTTTTGAAGCTCTTCATATTTTTCCCACCTTTTCCGGCTCTCCATGTTTTTGATCACCTTTCATGCTCCTCCTATTTTTCAGACCGTTTCATGCACCTCATATTTTTCACACCTTTTGAAGCTCTTCATATTTTTCACACCTTTTTAGGCTCTTCATGTTTCTCAACACCGCTTCATGCTCCTGCTATTTATCATAACGTTTCATACTCCTCATATTTTTGACACTTTTTGAGTCTCTTCATATTTTTCACACCTTTTCAGGCTCTTCATGTTTTTGAACACCGTTTCATAATCCTCCCATTTTTCATACCGTTTCATGCTCCTCATATTTTTGAAACCTTTTGAAGCTCTTCATATTTTTCACACCTTTTCAGGCTCTTCAAGTTTTTGAACACCGCTTCATCCTCCTCGTATTTTTAAGACCGTTTCATGCTCCTCATATTTTTGAAACCTTTTGAAGGTCTTCATATTTTTCACACCTTTTCAGGCTCTTCAAGTTTTTGAACACCGCTTCATCCTCCTCGTATTTTTAAGACCGTTTCATGCTCCTCATATTTTTGAAACCTTTTGAAGCTCTTCATATTTTTCACACCTTTTTAGGCTCTTCATGTTTTTGAACACCGCTTCATGCTCCTCCTATTATTCAGACCGTATCATGCTCCTCATATTTTTCACACCTTTTGAAGCTCTTCATATTTTTCACACCTTTTTAGCCTCTTCATGTTTTTCAACACCAGTTCATGCTCCTCCTAATTTTCAGACCGTTTCATGCTCCTCATATTTTTAACTCCTTTAGAAACTCTTCATATTTTTCACACATTTTCAGGCTCTTCATGTTTTTCAACACCGCTTCATGCTCCTCCTATTTTTCAGACCGTCTCATGCTCCTCATATTTTTGACACCTTTTGAAGCTCTTCATATTTTTCACAACTTTTCAGGCTCTTCATGTTTTTCAACACCGCTTCATGCACCTCCTATTTTTCAGACCGTTTCATGCTCCTCATATTTTTGACAGCTTTTGAAGCTCTTCATATTTTTCACTCCTTTTCAGGCTCTTCATGTTTTTGAACAACGCTTCATGCTCCTCCTATTTTTTAGACCGTTTCATGCTCCTCATATTTTTGACACCTTTTGAAGCTCTTCATACTTTTCACACCTTTTCAGGCTCTTCATGTTTTTGAACACCATTTCATGCTGCTTCTATTTTTCAGACCGTTTCATGCTCCTCATATATTTGACACCTTTTCAAGCTCTTCATATTTTTCACACCTTTTCAGGCTCTTCATGTGTTTGAACTCCGCTGCATGCTCCTCTTCTTTTTCAGACCGTTTCATGCTCCTCATATTTTTGACACCTTTTCAAGCTCTTCATATTTTTCACACCTTTTCAGGCTCTTCATGTTTTTGAACACCGCTTCATGCTCCTCCTATTTTTCAGACCGTATCCTGCTCCTCATATTTTTCACACCTATTGAAGCTCTTAATATTTTTCACAACTTTGCAGGCTCTTCATGTTTTTGAACACCACTTCATGCTCCTCCTATTTTACAGAGAGTTTCAGGCCCCTCATGTATTTCACACCTTTTGAAGCTCTTCATATTTTTCACACCTTTTCAGTCTCTTCATGTTTTTCAACACCGTTTCATGCTGCTTATATTTTTCAGACCGTTTCATGCTCCTCATATCTTTCACACCTTTTGAAGCTCTTCATATTTTTCACACCTTTTCAGGCTCTTCATGTTTTTGAACACTGCTTCATGCTCCTCCTATTTTTCAGGTCATTTCATGCTCCTCATATTTTTGACACCTTTTCAAGCTCTTCATATTTTTCACACATTTTCAGGCTCTTCATATTTTTCAACAACGCTTCATGCTCCGCCTTTTTTTCAGACCATTTCATTCTCCTCATATTTTTGACTCCTTTTCAAGCTCTTCAGATATTTCACACCTTTTCAGGCTCTTCATTTTTTTCAACACCACTTCATGCTCCTCCTATTTTTCAGACCGTTTCATGCTCCTCATATTTTTGACACTTTTTGAAGCTCTTTATATATTTCACACATTTTCAGGCTCTTCATGTTTTTCAACACCGTTTCATGATCCTCCTATTTTCAGACCGTTTCATACTCCTCATGTTTTTGACACATTTTGTAGCTCTTCATATTTTTCACACTTTTCAGGCTGTTCATGTTTTTCAACAACGCTTCATGCTCCGCCTATTTTTCAGACCATTTCATTCTCCTCATATTTTTGACACCTTTTGAAGTTCTTCAGATATTTCACACCTTTTCAGGCTCTTCATTTTTTTCAACACCACTTTATGCTCCTACTATTTTTCAGATCGTTTCATGCTCTTCTCATTTTGACACCTTTTAAAGCTCTTCATATTTTTCACATCTTTCGAAGCTCTTCATATTTTTCACACGTTTTCAGGCTCTTCATGTTGTTCAACACCCTTTCTTGCTTCTCCTATTTTTAAGACCATTTCATGCTCCTCATATATTTGACAGGTTTTGAAGCTCTACATATTTTTCACACCTTTTCAGCCTTTTCATTTATTTCAATATCACTTCATGCTCCTCCTATTTTTCAGACCGTTTCATGCTCATCTCATTTTGACACATTTTGAAGCTCTTCATATTTTTCACACCTTTTCAGGCTCTTCATGTTTTTGAACACCGCTTCATGCTCCTCCTATTTTTCAGACCGTCTCATGCTCCTCATATTTTTGACACCTTTTGAAGCTCTTCATATTTTTCACAACTTTTCAGGCTCTTCATATTTTTCAACACCGCTTCATGCACCTCCTATTTTTCAGACCGTTTCATGCTCCTCATATTTTTGACACCTTTTGAAGCTCTTCATATTTTTCACTCCTTTTCAGGCTCTTCATGTTTTTGAACAACGCTTCATGCTCCTCCTATTTTTTAGACCGTTTCATGCTCCTCATATTTTTGACACCTTTTGAAGCTCTTCATATTTTTCACACCTTTTCAGGCTCTTCATGTTTTTGAACACCGCTTCATGCTCCTCCTCTTTTTTAGACCGTTTCATGCTCCTCATATTTTTGACACCTTTTGAAGCTCTTCATATTTTTCACACCTTTTCAGGCTCTTCATGTTTTTGAACACGGCTTCATGCTCCTCCTATTTTTCAGACCGTATCCTGCTCCTCATATTTTTCACACCTATTGAAGTTCTTCATATTTTTCACACCTTTTCAGGCTCTTCATGTTTTTGAACACCACTTTATGCTCCTCCTGTTTTACAGAGAGTTTCATGCTCCTCAAGTATTTCACACCTTTTAAGGCTCTTCATATTTTTCACACCTTTTCAGGCTCTTCATATTTTTGAACACCATTTCATGCTGCTTCTATTTTTCAGACCGTTTCATGCTCCTCATATTTTTGACACCTTTTCAAGCTCTTCATATTTTTCACACCTTTTCAGGCTCTTCATGTGTTTGAACTCCGCTTCATGCTCCTCTTCTTTTTCAGACCGTTTCATGCTCCTCATATTTTTGACACCTTTTCAAGCTCTTCATATTTTTCACACCTTTTCAGGCTCTTCATGTTTTTCAACACCGCTTCATGCTCCTCCTATTTTTCAGACCGTATCCTGCTCCTCATATTTTTCACACCTATTGAAGCTCTTAATATTTTTCACAACTTTGCAGGCTCTTCATGTTTTTGAACACCGTTTCATGCTCCTCCTATATTTCAGACCATTTCATGCTCCTCATATTTTTGACAGCGTTTAGAGCTCTTCAAATATTTCACACATTTTCAGGCTATTCATGTTTTTCAACACAAATTCATGCTCCCCCTTTTTTTCAGACCGTTTCATGCTCATCTCATTTTTGACATCTTTTGAAACTCTTCATATTTTTCACACCTTTTGAAGCTCTTCATATTTTTCACAGCTTTTGAAGCTCTACATATTTTTCACACCTTTTCAGGCTTTCATGTTTTGAACACCGCTTCATACTCTTCCTATTTTTCTGAATGTTTCGTTCTCCTCATATTTTTCAGACCGTTTCATGCTCCTCATATATTTCACACCTTTTGAATCTCTTCACGTTTTCACACCTTTTGAATCTCTTCATATTTTCACACCTTTTCAGGCTCCTCATGTTTTTGAACAAGGCTTCATGCTCCTCCTATATTTCAGACCGTGTCATGCTCCTCATATTTTTGACACCTTTTTAAGGTCTTCATAATTTTCACACCTTTTCAGTCTCTTCAAGTTTTTGAACACTGGTACATGCTCCGCCTATTTTTCACACCTTTTGAAGCTCTTCAAATTTTTCACACCTTTTCAGGCTCTTCATGTTGTCAACATCGTTTCATGCTCCTCCTATTTTTCAGACCGTTTCATGCTCCTCATATTTTTCACACCTTTTGAAGCTCTTCATATATTTCACACCTTTTCAGGCTCTTCATGTTTTTGAACACCGCTTCATGCTCCTCCTATTTTTCAGACCGTTTCATGCTCCTCATATTTTTGACACCTTTTGAAGCTCTTCATATTTTTCACACATTTTCAGGCACCTCATATTTTTGAACACCGCATCATGCTCCTCCTATTTTCAGACCGTTTCATGCTCCTGATGTATTTTACACCTTATCAAGCTCTTCACATTGTTCACACCTTTTCAGGCTCTTCATGTTTCTGAACACCGTTTCAAGCTGTTCCTAATTTTCCGACCGTTTCATGTTCCTCATATTTTTGACACCTTTTGAAGCTCTTCATATATTTCACACCTTTTCAGGCTCTTCATGTTTTTCAACACCACTTCCTCCTCCTCCTATTTTTCAGACCGCTTCATGCTCCTCTCATTTTTTCACCTTTTGAAGCTCTTCATATTTTTGACAACTTTTGAGGCTCTTCATATTTCTCACACGTTTTCAGATTGTTCATGTTTTTCAACACCGCTTCATGCTCCTCCCCTTTTTCAACCGTTTAATGCTCATCTCATTTTTGACACCTTTTGAAGGTCTTCATATTTTTCACACCTTTTGAAGCTCTTCATATTTTCAAAACTTTTCAGGCTTTTCATGTTTTTGAACACCGTTTCATGCTCCTGCATATTTCAGACCGATTCTTGCTGCTCATATGTTTGACCTGTTTTGAAGCTCTTCATATTTTTCACACCTTTTCAGGCTCTTCATGTTTTTCAACACCGCTTCATGCTCCTCCTATTTTTTACACCTTTTGAAGCTCTTCATATTTTTCACACCTTTTCAGGCTGTTCATGTTTTTGAACATGGTTTCATGTTCCTCCTATTTTTCAGACCGTTTCATGCTCCTCCTATTTTTGACACCTTTTGAAGCTCTTCATATTTTTCACACCTTTTCAGGCTCTTCATGTTTTTCAACACTACCTCATGCTCCCCCTCTTTTTCAGACGGTTTCATGCACATCTCTTTTTTGACACCTTTTGAAGCTCTTCATATTTTTCATACCTTTTGAAACTCTTTATATTTTTCACACGTTTTCAGGCTCTTCATGTTTTTCAACACAGTTTCATGCTCCTCCTATTGTTCCAACCGTTTCAAGCTTCTCATATTTTTGACACCTTTTGAAGCTCATCATATTTTTCACACCTTTTCATGCTCTTCATGTTTTTCAACACCGTTACATGATTCTCCTATTTTTCAGACTGTTTCATGCTCCTCATATTTTTGACACTTTTTGAAGCTCTTCATGTTTTTCACACCATTTAGGATCTTCATGATTTTCAACACCGCTTCATACTCCTCCTATTTTTCAGACCGTTTCATGCTCCACATATTTTTGACACCTTTTGAAGCTCTTCATATTTTTCACACCTTTTCAGTCTCTTCATGTCTTTCAACACCGCTTCATGCTCCTCCTATTTTTCAGACCGTATCATGCTCCTCGTATTTTTGACACGTTTTGAAGCTCTTCATATAATTCACACTTTTTCAGGCTCTTCAAGATTTTCAACACCGTTTCATGCTCTTCCTATTTTTCAGACTATTTCATGCTCCTCATATATTTGACACCTTTTGAAGCTCTTCATATTTTTCACACCTTTTCAGGCTCTTCATGTTTTTGTACACCGTTTCATGCTCCTCCTATTTTTTAGAAGTTTCATTCTCCTCATATTTTTCACACATTTTGAAGCTGTTCATATTTTTGACACCTTTTGAAGCTCTTCATATATTTCACACCTTTTCAGGCTCTTCATGTTTTTGAACACCGCTTCATGCTCCTCCTATTTTTCAGACCATTTCATGCTCCTCATATTTTTGACACCTATTGATGCTCTTCATTTTTTTCACACCTTTTCAGGCTCTTCATGTTTTTGAACACGGTTTCATGCTTCTTCTATTTTTCACAGATTCATCCTCCTCTTATTTTTGACATGTTTTGAAACTCTTCATATTTTTCACACCTTCTCAGGCGCTTCAGGGTTTCAACACCGTTTCATGCTCCTCCTATTTTTCAGTCCATTTCGTGCTCCTCATATTTTTGACACTTTTTGAAGCTCTTCATATTTTCCACAACTTTTAATGCTCTTCATCTTTTTCAACACCACTTCATGCTCCTCATATGTTTGACACCTTTTGAAGCTCTTCATGTATTTCTCACCTTTTCAGGCTCTTCATGTTTTTGAACACCACTTCATGCTTTTCCAAATTTTCACACCGTTTCATGCTCCTCATATTTTGACACCTTTTGAAGCTCTTCATGTATTTCACACCTATTCAGGCTCTTCATGTTTTTGAATACCGTTACATGATTCTCCTATTTTTCAGACTGTTTCATGCTCCGCATATTTTTGACACCTTTTGAAGCTCTTCATATTTTTCACACCTTTTGAAGCTCTTCATATTTTTCACACCTTTTCAGGCTCTTCATGTTTTTCAACACCGTTTCATGCTCCTCCTATTTTTCAGACCGTTTCATGCTCCTCATATTTTGACATGTTTTGAATCTCTTCATATTTTTCACATCTTTTCAGGCGCTTCAGGTTTTCAACACCGTTTCATGCTCCTCCTATTTTTCAGACCGTTTCATGCTCCTCATATTTTTGATACCTTTTGAAGCTCTTCATATTTTTCACAACTTTTCAGACCTTTCATGTTTTCAACACAGTTTCATGCTCCGCCTATTTTTCAGCACTTTTCATGCTCCTCATATTTTTCACGACTTTTGAAGCTCTTCATATATTTCACACTTTTTCAGGCTCTTCTTGTTTTGGAACACCGCTTCATGCTTCTCCTATATTTCACACCTTTTCATAATCTTCATTTTTTCCACGCCTTTTTAAGCTCTTCGTATTTTTCACACCTTTTCAGGCTCTTCATGTTTATGAACAAAGTTTCATGCTCCTCCTATTTTTCAGACCGTTTCATGTTCCTCATATTGTTGACACTTTTTGAAACTCTTCATATTTTTCACACCTTTTGAAGCTCTTCATATTTTTCACAGCTTTTCAGGCTCTTCATGTTGTTGAACACGGTTTCATGCTTCTCCTATGTTTCAGACCGTTTCATGCTCCTCATATTTTTGACACCTTTTGAAGCTCTTCATATTTTTCACACCTTTTCAGGCTCTTCATGTTTTTGAACACCGTTTCATGCTCCTCATATTTTTGACATATTTTGAAACTCTTCATATTTTTGCCACCTTTTGAAGCTCTTCATATCTTTCACACCTTTTCAGGCTCTTCATATTTTTCACACCTTTTCATGCTCTTCATGTTTTTCAACACCACTTCATACTCCTCATATTTTTGACACATTTTGAAGCTCTTCATATTTTTCAAACTTTTTGAACCTCTTCATATTTTTCACACCTTTTCAGGCTCTTCATGTTGTTTAACGCCGCTTCATACTCATGCTATTTTTCTGACCGTTTGATACTCCTCATATTTTCACACCTTTGAAGCTATTCATATTTTTCACACCTTTTCAGGCTCTTCATGTTTTTGAACACCATTTCATGCTCCTCCTATTTTTGACACCTTATGGAACTCCTCATATTTTTCACACCTATTCAGGCTCTTCATGTTTTTGAACACCGTTTTATGTTACTCCTATTTTTCCGACCGTTTCATGCTCCTCATATTTTTGACACCTTTTGAACCTCTTCATATTTTCATTCCTTTTCAGGCTCTTCATGTGTTCAACAACGCTTCATGCTCCTCCTATTTTTCAGAAAGTTTCATGCTCCTCATATGTTTGACACTTTTTGAAGCTCTTCATATTTTTTACACCTTTTGAAGCTCTTCATATTTTTCACATCTTTTCAGACTCTTCATGTATTTCAACACCAGGTCATGCTCCTCCTATTTTTCAGAACTTTTCCTGCTCCTCATATTTTTGACACCTTTTGAAGCTCCTCATATATTTCACACCTTGTCAGGCTCTTCATGTTTTTCAACTCCGCTTCATGCTCCTCCTATTTTTCAGACCGTTTCATGCTCCTCATATTTTTGACACTTTTTGAAACTCTTCATATTTTTCACACCTTTTCAGGCTCTTCATGTTTTGAACAAAACTTCATGCTCCTCCTATTTTTCAGACAGTTTCATTTTCCTCATATTTTTGACACCTTTTTAAGCTCTTCATATATTTCACACCTTTTCAGGCTCTTTATGTTTTTGAACACCGTTTCATGCTCCTCCTATTTGTCTGACCGTTTCATGCTCCTCATATTTTTGACACCTTTTGAAGCTCTTCATGTATTTCACAGCTTTTCAGTCTCTTCATGGTTTTGAACAGCGTTTCATGCTCCTCCTATTTTTCAGACCGTTTCATGCTCCTCATATTTTTCACTCCTTTTTAGGCTCTGCATATTGTTCACACCTTTTCAGGATCTACATGTTTGTCAACACCGTTTCATTCTCCTCCTATATTTGAGACCGTTTCAAGCTCCTCATATTTTTGACACCTTTTGAAGCTCTTCATATATTTCTCACATTTTCAGTCTCTTCATGGTTTTGAACACCGTTTCATGCTCCTCATTTTTTTCAAACCTTTTGATGCTTTTCATATTTTTCACACATTTTCAGGCTCTTCATGTTTTTGAACATGGTTTCATGCTTCTCCTATTTTTCAGACCGTTTCATGCACCTCATATTTTTGACACCTTTTGAAGCTCTTCATATTTTTCACACCTTTTCAGGCTCTTCATGTTTTTGTACACCGTTTCATGCTCCTCCTATTTTTTAGAAGTTTCATTCTCCTCATATTTTTCACACATTTTGAAGCTGTTCATATTTTTGACACCTTTTGAAGCTCTTCATATATTTCACACCTTTTCAGGCTCTTCATGTTTTTGAACACCGCTTCATGCTCCTCCTATTTTTCAGACCATTTCATGCTCCTCATATTTTTGACACCTATTGATGCTCTTCATTTTTTTCACACCTTTTCAGGCTCTTCATGTTTTTGAACACGGTTTCATGCTTCTCCTATTTTTCACAGATTCATCCTCCTCTTATTTTTGACATGTTTTGAAACTCTTCATATTTTTCACACCTTCTCAGGCGCTTCAGGGTTTCAACACCGTTTCATGCTCCTCCTATTTTTCAGTCCATTTCGTGCTCCTCATATTTTTGACACTTTTTGAAGCTCTTCATATTTTCCACAACTTTTAATGCTCTTCATCTTTTTCAACACCACTTCATGCTCCTCATATGTTTGACACCTTTTGAAGCTCTTCATGTATTTCTCACCTTTTCAGGCTCTTCATGTTTTTGAACACCACTTCATGCTTTTCCAAATTTTCACACCGTTTCATGCTCCTCATATTTTGACACCTTTTGAAGCTCTTCATGTATTTCACACCTATTCAGGCTCTTCATGTTTTTGAATACCGTTACATGATTCTCCTATTTTTCAGACTGTTTCATGCTCCGCATATTTTTGACACCTTTTGAAGCTCTTCATATTTTTCACACCTTTTGAAGCTCTTCATATTTTTCACACCTTTTCAGGCTCTTCATGTTTTTCAACACCGTTTCATGCTCCTCCTATTTTTCAGACCGTTTCATGCTCCTCATATTTTGACATGTTTTGAATCTCTTCATATTTTTCACATCTTTTCAGGCGCTTCAGGTTTTCAACACCGTTTCATGCTCCTCCTATTTTTCAGACCGTTTCATGCTCCTCATATTTTTGATACCTTTTGAAGCTCTTCATATTTTTCACAACTTTTCAGACCTTTCATGTTTTCAACACAGTTTCATGCTCCGCCTATTTTTCAGCACTTTTCATGCTCCTCATATTTTTCACGACTTTTGAAGCTCTTCATATATTTCACACTTTTTCAGGCTCTTCTTGTTTTGGAACACCGCTTCATGCTTCTCCTATATTTCACACCTTTTCATAATCTTCATTTTTTCCACGCCTTTTTAAGCTCTTCGTATTTTTCACACCTTTTCGGGCTCTTCATGTTTATGAACAAAGTTTCGTGTTCCTCCTATTTTTCAGACCGTTTCATGTTCCTCATATTGTTGACACTTTTTGAAACTCTTCATATTTTTCACACCTTTTCAGACTCTTAATGATTTTCAACACCGTTTCATGCTCCTCCTATTTTTCAGAACGTTTCATGCTCCTCATATTTTTGACACCTTTTGAAGATCTTCATATTTTTCACACCTTTTGAAGCTCTTCATATTTTTCGCAGCTTTTCAGGCTCTTCATGTTTTTCAACACAGTTTCATGCTCCTCCTATTTTTCAAACCGTTTCAAGCTTCTCATATTTTTGACACCTTTTGAAGCTCTTCATATTTTTCACACCTTTTCAGGCTCTTCATGTTGTTAAACACGGTTTCATGCTTCTCCTATGTTTCAGACCGTTTCATGCTCCTCATATTTTTGACGCCTTTTGAAGCTCTTCATATTTTTCACACCTTTTCAGGCTCTTCATGTTTTTGAACACCGTTTCATGCTCCTCATATTTTTGACATATTTTGAAACTCTTCATATTTTTGCCACCTTTTGAAGCTCTTCATATCTTTCACACCTTTTCAGGCTCTTCATATTTTTCACACCTTTTCATGCTCTTCATGTTTTTCAACACCACTTCATACTCCTCATATTTTTGACACATTTTGAAGCTCTTCATATTTTTCAAACTTTTTGAACCTCTTCATATTTTTCACACCTTTTCAGGCTCTTCATGTTGTTTAACGCCGCTTCATGCTCCTGCTATTTTTCTGACCGTTTGATACTCCTCATATTTTCACACCTTTGAAGCTATTCATATTTTTCACACATTTTCAGGCTCTTCATGTTTTTGAACACCATTTCATGCTCCTCTTATTTTTGAAACCTTATGGAACTCCTCATATTTTTCACACCTATTCAGGCTCTTCATGTTTTTGAACACCGTTTTATGTTACTCCTATTTTTCCGACCGTTTCATGCTCCTCATATTTTTGACACCTTTTGAAGCTCTTCATATTTTCATTCCTTTTCAGGCTCTTCATGTGTTCAACAACGCTTCATGCTCCTCCTATTTTTCAGAAAGTTTCATGCTCCTCATATGTTTGACACTTTTTGAAGCTCTTCTATTTTTTACACCTTTTGAAGCTCTTCATATTTTTCACATCTTTTCAGACTCTTCATGTATTTCAACACCAGGTCATGCTCCTCCTATTTTTCAGAACTTTTCCTGCTCCTCATAGTTTTGACACCTTTTGAAGCTCCTCATATATTTCACACCTTGTCAGGCTCTTCATGTTTTTCAACTCCGCTTCATGCTCCTCCTATTTTTCAGACCGTTTCATGCTCCTCATATTTTTGACACTTTTTTAAACTCTTCATATTTTTCACACCTTTTCAGGCTCTTCATGTTTTGAACAAAACTTCATGCTCCTCCTATTTTTCAGACAGTTTCATTTTCCTCATATTTTTGACACCTTTTTAAGCTCTTCATATATTTCACACCTTTTCAGGCTCTTTATGTTTTTGAACACCGCTTCATGCTCCTCCTATTTTTCAGACCATTTCATGCTCCTCATATTTTTGACACCTTTTGAAGCTCTTCATGTATTTCACAGCTTTTCAGTCTCTTCATGGTTTTGAACAGCGTTTCATGCTCCTCCTATTTTTCAGACCGTTTCATGCTCCTCATATTTTTCACTCCTTTTTAGGCTCTGCATATTGTTCACACCTTTTCAGGATCTACATGTTTGTCAACACCGTTTCATTCTCCTCCTATATTTGAGACCGTTTCAAGCTCCTCATATTTTTGACACCTTTTGAAGCTCTTCATATATTTCTCACATTTTCAGTCTCTTCATGGTTTTGAACACCGTTTCATATTCCTCATTTTTTTCAAACCTTTTGATGCTTTTCATATTTTTCACACATTTTCAGGCTCTTCATGTTTTTGAACATTGTTTCCTGCTTCTCCTATTTTTCAGACCGTTTCATGCACCTCATATTCTTGACACCTTTTGAAGCTCTTCATATTTTTCACAAATTTTCAGTATCTTCAATTTTTTGAACACGGTTTCATGCTCCTGATATTTTTCAGACCTTTTGAAGCTCTTCATATTTTTCACAAATTTTCAGGTTCTTCATGTTTTTGAAAACCATTTCATGATCCTCCTATTTTTCAGACCGTGTCATGCTCCTCATAATTTTGACACCTTTAGGGCTCTTCATATTTTACACACCTTTTCGGGCTGTTCATGTTTTTGAACACTGCTTCATGCTCCGCCTGTTTTTCAGACCGTTCCCTGCTCCTCATATTTTTGACACATTTTGAAGCTCTTCATATTTGTCACATCTTTTCAGGCTCTTCATGTTTTTGAACACCGCTTCATGCTCCGCCTGTTTTTCAGACCGTTTCCTGCTCCTCAAATTTTTGACACCTTTTGAAGCTATTCATATTTTTCACACTTTTATAGGCTCTTCATGTTTGAACACAGCTTCATGCTCCTCTTATTTTTCATACCGTTTCATGCTCCTCATATTTTTGACACATTTTGAAACTCTTCATGTTTTTCACACCTTTTCAGGCTCTTCATGTTTTTCAACACCACTTCATGCTCCTCCTATTTTTCAGACCGTTTCATGCTCCTCATATTTTTGACACATTGTGAAGCTCTTCATATTTGTCACACCTTTTCAGGCTCTTCATGTTTTTGAACACCGCTTCATGCTCCGCCTGTTTTTCAGACCGTTTCCTGCTCCTCAAATTTTTGACACCTTTTGAAGCTATTCATATTATTCACACTTTTAGGCTCTTCATGTTTTTGAACACAGTTTCATGCTCCTCCTATTTTTCATACCGTTTCATGCTCCTCATATTTTTGACACATTTTGAAGCTCTTCATATTTTTCACACCTTTTCAGGCTCTTCATGTTTTTGAACACCACTTCATGCTCCTCCTATTTTTCAGACCGTTTCATACTCCTCATAATTTTTACACCTTTTGAAGCTCTTCA
Organism: Dama dama; assembly: GCF_033118175.1. Taxonomy (NCBI): domain Eukaryota; kingdom Metazoa; phylum Chordata; class Mammalia; order Artiodactyla; family Cervidae; genus Dama; species Dama dama. The sequence continues at coordinate 3,417,027 of NC_083683.1, read as the reverse complement.
TATTTTTCACATATTTTGAGGGTCTTCATATTTTTGAACACTGCTTCATGCTCCTCATATTTTTAAGACCGTTTCATGCTCCTCGTATTTTTGACACCTTCTTAAGCTCTTCATATTCCTCACACCTTTTCAGGCTCTTCATGTTTTTCAACAACGCTTCATGCACCTCCTATTTGTCAGACCGTTTCATGCTCATCTCATTTTTGACACCTTTTGAATCTTTTCATATTTTTCACACCTTCTCAGGCTCTTCATGTTTTTGAACACCGCTTCATGCTAATCCTATTTTTCAAACTATATCATGCTCCTCATATTTTTCACACCTTTTAAGCTCTTCATATTTTTCACACTTTTTCAGGCTCTTCATGTTTTTCAACACCGCTTCATGCTCCTCCTATTTTTCAGACCGTTTCATGCTCATCAAATTTTTGACACCTTTTGAAGCTCTTCATATTTTTCACACCTTTTTAAGCTCTTCATATTTTTCACACTTTTTCAGGCTCTTCATGTTTTTCAACACCGCTTCATGCTCCTCATATTTTTCAGAACGTTTCATGCTCATCTCATTTTTGACACCTTTTGAAGCTCTTCATATTTTTCACACCTTTTGAAGCTCTTCATATTTTTCACACTTTTTCAGGCTCTTCATGTTTTTCAACACCGTTTCATGCTCCTTCTATTTTTAAGACCGTTTCATGCTCCTCGTATTTTTCACACCTTTTGAAGCTCTTCATATTTCTCACACCTTTTCAGGCTCTTCATGTTTTTCTACACCACTTCATGCTTCTCCTATTTTTCAGCCCGTTTCATGCTCCTCATGTATTTCACACCTTTTGAAGCTCTTCATATTTTTTCACACCTTTTCAGGCTCTTCATGTTTTTCAACACCATTTAATGCTGCTTCTATTTTTCAGACCGTTTCATGCTCCTCATATTTTTCACACCTTTTGAAGCTCTTCATATTTTTCACACCTTTTCAGGCTCTTCAAGTTTTTCAACACCACTTCATGCTCCTCCTTTTTTGCAGACCGTTTCATGCTCCTCATATTTTTGATACCTTTTGATGCTCTTCATATTTTTCACACCTTTTCAGGCTCTTCATTTTTTCAACACCGCTTCATGCTCCTCCTATTTTTCAGACCGTTTCATGCTCATCTCATTTTTGAAACCTTTTGAAGCTTTTCATATTTTTCACAACGTTTCAGGCTCTTCATGTTTTTGAACACCGCTTCATGCTCCTCCTATTTTTCAGACCGTTTCATGCTCATCTCATTTTTGACACCTTTTGAAGCTTTTCATATATTTCACAACTTTTCAGGCTCTTCTTGTTTTTGAACACCGCTTCATGCTCCTCCTATTTTTCAGACCGTTTCATGCTCCTCATATTTCACACCTTTGAAGCTCTTCATATTTTTTACACCTTTTCAGGCTCTTCATGATTTGATCACCGTTACATTCTCCTCCTATTATTCACACCGTTTCATGCTCCTCATATTTTTGACACTTTTTGAAGCTCTTTATATATTTCACACCTTTTCAGGCTCTTCATGTTTTTGATCACCGTTACATTCTCCTCCTATTATTCACACCGTTTCATGCTCCTCATATTTTTGACACTTTTTGAAGCTCTTTATATATTTCACACATTTGCAGGCTCTTCATGTTTTTGAACACAGCTTCATGCTCCTCCTATTTTTCAGACAATTTCATGCTCCTCATATTTTTGACAACTTTGGAAGCTCTTCATATTTTTCACACATTTTCAGGCTCTTCATGTTTTTCAACACTGTTGCATGATCCTCCTATTTTTCAGACCGTTTCATGCTCCTCATATACTTGACACATTTTTAAGCTCTTCATATATTTCACACATTTTCAGGCTATTCATGTTTTTCAACACCGCTCATGCTCCTTGTATTTTTAAGACCGTTTCATGCTCCTCATATTTTTGACACCTTTTTAAGCTCTTCATATTTTTCACACCTTTTTAAGCTCTTCATATTTCTCACACCTTTTCAGGCTCTTCATGTTTTTCAACAACGCTTCATGCACCTCCTATTTGTCAGACCGTTTCATGCTCATCTCATTTTTGACACCTTTTGAATCTTTTCATATTTTTCACACCTTCTCAGGCTCTTCATGTTTTTGAACACCGCTTCATGCTAATCCTATTTTTCAAACCATATCATGCTCCTCATATTTTTCACACCTTTTAAGCTCTTCATATTTTTCACACTTTTTCAGGCTCTTCATATTTTTCAACACCGCTTCATGCTCCTCCTATTTTTCAGACCGTTTCATGCTCATCAAATTTTTGACACCTTTTGAAGCTCTTCATATTTTTCACACCATTTCAGGCTCTTCCTGTTTTTCAACACCGTTTCATACTGCTTCTATTTTTCAGACCGTTTCATGCTCCTCATATTTTTCACACCTTTTGAAGCTCTTCATATTTCTCACACCTTCAGGCTCTTCATGTTTTTCTACACCACTTCATGCTTCTCCTATTTTTCAGCCCGTTTCATGCTCCTCATTTATTTCACACCTTTTGAATCTCTTCATATTTTTCACACCTTTTCAGGCTCTTCATGTTTTTCAACACCGTTTCATGCTGCTTCTATTTTTCAGACCATTTCAGGCTCCTCATATTTTTCACACCTTTTGTAGCTCTTCATATTTTTCACACCTTTTCAGGCTCTTCATGTTTTTCTACACCACTTCATGCTTCTCCTATTTTTCAGCCCGTTTCATGCTCCTCATGTGTTTCATACCTTTTGAAGCTCTTCATATTTTTCACACCTTTTCAGGCTCTTCATGTTTTTGAACACCGCTTCATGCTCCTCCTATTTTTCAGACCGTTTCATGCTCCTCATATTTTTGACATCTTTTGAAGCTTTTCATATTTTTCACACCTTTTCAGGCTCTTCAAGTTTTTCAACACCACTTCATGCTCCTCCTTTTTTGCAGACCGTTTCATGCTCCTCATATTTTTGATACCTTTTGATAATCTTCATATTTTTCACAACTTTTCAGGCTCTTCATTTTTTCAACACCACTTCATGCTCCTCCTATTTTTCAGACCGTTTCATGCTCATCTCATTTTTGAAACCTTTTGAAGCTTTTCATATTTTTCACAACTTTCAGGCTCTTCAAGTTTTTGAACACCGCTTCATGCTCCTCCTATTTTTCAGACCGTTTTATGCTCATCTCATTTTTGACACCTTTTGAAGCTTTTCATATTTTTCACAACTTTTCAGGCTCTTCATGTTTTTGAACACCGCTTCATGCTCCTCCTATTTTTCAGACCGTTTCATGCTCCTCATTTTTTACACCTTTTGATGCTCTTCATATTTTTCACACCTTTTCAGGCTCTTCATGTTTTTGATCACCGTTACATTCTCCTCCTATTTTTCAGACCGTTTCATGCTCCTCATATTTTTGACAACTTTGGAAGCTCTTCATATTTTTCACACATTTTAAGGCTCTTCATGTTTTTCAACACTGTTGCGTGATCCTCCTATTTTTCAGACCGTTTCATGCTCCTCATATACTTGACACATTTTTAAGCTCTTCATATATTTCACACATTTTCAGGCTATTCATGTTTTTCAACACCGCTTCATGCTCCTTGTATTTTTAAGACCGTTTCATGCTCCTCATATTTTTGACACCTTTTTAAGCTCTTCATATTTTTCACATCTTTTTAAGCTCTTCATATTTCTCACACCTTTTCAGGCTCTTCATGTTTTTCAACAACGTTTCATGCACCTCCTATTTGTCAGACCGTTTCATGCTCATCTCATTTTTGACACCTTTTGAATCTTTTCATATTTTTCACACCTTCTCAGGCTCTTCATGTTTTTGAACACCGCTTCATGCTAATCCTATTTTTCAAACCATATCATGCTCCTCATATTTTTCACACCTTTTAAGCTCTTCATATTTTTCACACTTTTTCAGGCTCTTCATGTTTTTCAACACCGCTTCATGCTCCTCCTATTTTGCCGACCGTTTCATGCTCCTCATATTTTTGACACCTTTTGAAGCTCTTCAGATATTTCACACCTTTCCAGGCTCTTCATTTTTTCAACACCACTTCATGCTCCTCCTATTTTTCAGATAGTTTCATGCTCATCTCATTTTAGCACCTTTTGAAGCTCTTCATATTTTTGACAAATTTTGAAGGTCTTCATATTTTTCACACGTTTTCAGGCTCTTCATGATTTTCAACACCGCTTCATGCTCCTCCTATTTTTCAGACCTTTTCATGCTCATCTCTTTTTTGACACCTTTTGAAGCTCTTCATATTTTTCACACCTTTTGAAGCTCTTCATATTTTTCACATTTATGAATCTCTTCATATTTTCCACACGTTTTCAGACAATTCATGTTTTTCAACATCGCTTCATGCTCCTCCTATTTTTCAGACCGTTTCATTCTCCTCATATTTTTGACACCTTTTGCAGCTCTTCATATATTTCACACTTTTTCAGACTTTTCCTTTTTTTCAACACGACTTCATGCTCCTCCTATTTTTCAGACCGTTTCATCCTCATCTCATTTTGAGACCTTTTGAAGCTCTTCATGTTTTTCTCATCTTTTGAAGCTCTTCATATTTTTCACAACTTTTCAGGCTCTTTATGATATTCAACAGCGCTTCATGCTCCTCCTATTTTTCAGACCGTTTCATGCTCCTCATAATTTTGACACCTTTTAATGCTTTCATATTTTTAACACCTTTTCAGGCTCTTCATCTTTTTCAACACCACTTCATGCTCCTCCTTTTTTGCAGACCGTTTCATGCTACTCATACTTTTAACACCTTTTGAAGCTCTTCATATTTCTCACACCTTTTCAGGCTCTTCATGTTTTTCAACAACGCTTCATGCTCCTCCGATTTTTCAGACCGTTTCATCCTCCTCATAATTTTGACACCTTTTGAAGCTCTTCATATTTTTCACCCCTTTTCAGGCTCTTCATGTTTTTGAACACCGCTTCATGCTTCTCCTATTGTTCAGACCGTTTCATGCTCCTCATATTTTTACACCTTTTGAAGCTCTTCATATTTTTCACTACTTTTCAGGCTCTTCATGTTTTTCAACACCGCTTCATGCACGTCCTATTTTTCAGACCGTTTCATGCTCATCTCATTTTTGACACCTTTTGAAGGTTTTCATATTTTTCACAACTTTTCAGGCTCTTCATGTTTTTGAACACCGCTTCATGCTAATCCTATTTTTCAAACCATATCATGCTCCTCATATTTTTCACACCTTTTGAAGCTCTTCATATATTTCACACCTTTTCAGGCTCTTCATGTTTTTGAACACCACTTCATGCTCCTTCTCCTTTTCAGAGAGTTTTATGCTCCTCATGTATTTCACACCTTTTGAAGCTCTTCATATTTTTCACATCTTTTCAGGCTCTTCATGTTTTTCAACACCGCTTCATGCTGCTCATATTTTTCAGACCGTTTCATGCTCCTCATATTTTTGACACCTTTTGAAGCTCTTCATTTTTTTCACACCTTTTAAGGCTCTTCATGTTTTTCAACACCGCTTCATGCTCCTCCAATTTTTCAGACCATTTCATGCTCCTCATATTTTTGACACCTTTTGAAGCTCTTCATATTTTTCACACCTTTTCAGGCTCTTCATGTTTTTGATCACCGTTTCATGCTGCTCATATTTTTCAGACCGTTTCATGCTCCTCATATTTTTGACACCTTTTGAAGCTCTTCATATTTTTCCCACCTTTTCAGGCTCTTCATGTTTTTGAACACTGCTTCATGCTCCTCGTATTTTTCAGATCGTTTCATGCTCCTCATATTTTTGACACTTTTTGAGCTCTTCATATTTTTCACACCTTTTCAGGCTCTTCATGTTTTTGAACACTGCTTCGTGATCCTCCTGATTTTCAGACCGTTTCATGCTCTTCATATTTTTGAAACATTTTGAAGCTCTTCCTATTTTTCACACCTTTTCAGGCTCTTCATGTTTTTCACCACCACTTCATGCTCCTCCTATTTTTCAGACCGTTTCATGCTCATCTCATTTTTGTCACATTTGAAGCTCTTCATATTTTTCACACATTTTGAAGCTCTTCATATTTTTCACACGTTTTCAGGCTCTTCATGTTTTTGATCACCGTTTCATGCTGCTTCTATTTTTCAGACCGTTTCATGCTCCTCATATTTTTCACACCTTTTGAAGCTCTTCATATTTTTCACACCTTTTCAGGCTCTTCATGTTTTTGAACACCGCTTCATGATCCTCCTGTTTTTCAGACCGTTTCATGTTCTTCATATTTGTGAAACATTTTGAAGCTCTTCATATTTTTCACACCTTTTCAGGCTCTTCATGGTTTGAACACAGCTTCATGCTCCACCTATTTATCAGACCGTTTCATGCTCCTCATATTTCTGACACCATTTGCAGCTCTTTATATTTTTCACAGTATTTCAGGCTCTTCATGATTTTCAACACCGTTTCATGTTATTCCTATTTTTCCGACCGTTTAATGCTAATCTCATTTTTGACCCCTTTTGAAGCTTTTCATATTTTTCACAACTTTTCAGGCTCTTCATGTTTTTGAACACCGCTTCATGCTCCTCCTATTTTTCAGAGCGTTTCATGCTCCTCATATTTGACACTTTTTGAGCTCTTCATATTTTTCACAACTTTTCAGGCTCTTCATGTTTTTGATCACCGTTTCATGCTCCTTCTATTTTTCAGATCGTTTCATGCTCATCATATTTTTGACACTTTTTGAGCTCTTCATATTTTTCACACCTTTTCAGGCTCTTCATGTTTTTGAACACAGCTTCATGCTACTCCTATTTTTCAGATCGTTTATGCTCCTCATATTTTTGACACCTTTAGAAGCTCTTCATATTTTTCAAACCTTTTCAGGCTCTTCATGTTTTTGATCACCGTTTCATGCTCCTCCTATTTTTCAGACCGTTTCATGCTCCTCATATTTTTGACACCTTTTGAAGTTCTTCATATTTTTCACACCTTTTCAGGCTCTTCATGTTTTTGAACACCGCTTCATGATCCTCCTGTTTTTCAGACCGTTTCATCCTCTTCATATTTGTGAAACATTTTGAAGCTCTTCATATTTTTCACACCTTTTCAGGCTCTTCATGTTTTTGAACACCGCTTCATGCTCCACCTATTTATCAGACCGTTTCATGCTCCTCATATTTTTGACACCATTTGCAGCTCTTTATATTTTTCACACTATTTCAGGCTCTTCATGATTTTCAACACCGTTTCATGTTATTCCTATTTTTCGGACCGTTTAATGCTAATCTCATTTTTGACACCTTTTGAAGCTTTGCATTTCTTTACACACCTATTCAGGCTCTTCATGTTTTTGAACACTGCTTCATGCTCCTCCTATTTTTTAGACCGTATCATGCTCCACATATTTTTCACACATTTTGAAGCTCTTCATATTTTTCACACCTTTTCAGGCTCTTCATTTTTTTCAACACTACTTGTTGCTCCTCCTAGTTTTTAGACCTTTTCATGCTGATCTAATTTTTGACACTTTTGCAGCTCTTCATATTTTTTACACCTTTTGAAGCTCCTCATATTTTTCACACATTTTGAAGCTCTTCATATTTTTCACATTTATGAATCTCTTCATATTTTCCACACTTTTTCAGACAATTCATGTTTTTCAACATCGCTTCATGCTCCTCCTATTTTTCAGACAGTTTCATGCTCCTCATATTTTTGACAGGTTTTGAGGCTTGTCATATTTTTCACACCTTTTCAGGCTCTTCATGTTTTTGAACACCGTTTCATAATCCGCTTATTTTTAAGACCGTTTCATGCTCCTCATATTTTTGACACCTTTAGAACCTCTTCATATTTTACACAGCTTTTCAGGCTCTTCATGTTTTTCAACACCGCTTCATGCTCCTCCTCTTTTTCAGAACGTTTCATGCTCCTCATATATTTGACACCTTGTGAAGCTCTTGATATTTCTCACAGTTTTTCAGGCTCTTCATTATTTTCAACACCGTTTCATGTTATTCCTATTTTTCAGACCGTTTAATGCTCATCTCATTTTGACACCTTTTGAAGCTCTTCATGTTTTTCTCATCTTTTGAAGCTCTTCATATTTTTCACACCTTTTCAGGCTCTTCATGTTTTTCACCACCACTTCATTCTCCTCCTATTTTTCAGTCCGTTTCATGCTCATCTCATTTTTGTCACCTTTGAAGCTCTTTATATTTTTCACACCTTTTGAAGCTCTTCATATTTTTCACACGTTTTCAGGCTCTTCATAGTTTTCAACACCGTTTCATGCTGCTTCTATTTTTCAGATCGTTTATGCTCCTCATATTTTTGACACCTTTAGAAGCTCTTCATATTTTTCAAACCTTTTCAGGTTCTTCATGTTTTTGATCACCGTTTCATGCTCCTCCTATTTTTCAGACCGTTTCATGCTCCTCATATTTTTGACACATTTTGAAGCTGTTCATATTTTTCACACCTTTTCAGGCTCTTCATGTTTTTGAACACCGCTTCATGCTACTCCTATTTTTCAGATCGTTTATGCTCCTCATATTTTTGACACCTTTAGAAGCTCTTCATATTTTTCAAACCTTTTCAGGCTCTTCATGTTTTTGAACACCACTTCATGATCCTCCTATTTTTCAGACCGTTTCATGCTCCTCATATTTTTGACACTTTTTGAGCTCTTCATATATTTCACACCTTTTCAGGCTCTTCATGTTTTTGAACACCGCTTCATGCTACTCCTATTTTTCAGATCGTTTATGCTCCTCATATTTTTGACACCTTTAGAAGCTCTTCATATTTTTCAAACCTTTTCAGGTTCTTCATGTTTTTGATCACCGTTTCATGCTCCTCCTATTTTTCAGACCGTTTCATGCTCCTCATATTTTTGACACATTTTGAAGCTGTTCATATTTTTCACACCTTTTCAGGCTCTTCATGTTTTTGAACACCGCTTCATGATCCTCCTATTTTTCAGACCGTTTCATGCTTCTCATATTTTTGACACATTTAGAAGCTCTTCAATTTTTTCACACCTTTTCAGGCTCTTCATGATTTTTGACACAGCTTCATGATCCTCCTATTTTTCAGACCGTTTCATGTTCATCTCATTTTTTACACCTTTTGAAGCTTTTCATATTTTTCACACATTTTCAGGCTCTTCATATTTTTCCACACCACTTCATGCTTCTCCTATTTTTCAGCCCGTTTCATGCTCCTCATGTATTTCACACCTTTTGAAGCTCTCCATATTTTTCATAGCTTTTCAGGCTCTTCATGTTTTTCCACAGCACTTCATGCTTCTCTTATTTTTCAGCCCGTTTCATGCTCCTCATGTATTTCACACCTTTTGAAGCTCTTCATATTTTTCACACCTTTTCAGGCTCTTCATGTTTTTGATCACCGTTTCATGCTCCTCATATTTTTGACACCTTTTGAAGCTCTTCATATTTTTCACACCTTTTCAGGCTCTTCATGTTCTTGAACACCGCTTCATGATCCTCCTGATTTTCAGACCGTTTCATGCTCTTCATATTTTTGAAACATTTTGAAGCTCTTCATATTTTTCACACCTTTTCAGGCTCTTCATGTTTATCACCACCACTTCATTCTCCTCCTATTTTTCAGACCGTTACATGCTCATCTCATTTTTTTCACCTTTGAAGCTCTTTATATTTTTCACACATTTGAAGCTCTTCATATTTTTCACACGTTTTCAGGCTCTTCATATTTTTCAACACCGTTTCATGCTGCTTCTATTTTTCAGACCGTTTCATGCTCCTCATATTTTTCACAACTTTTGAAGCTCTTCATATTTTTCACACGTTTTCAGGCTCTTCATGTTTTTGAACACAGCTTCATGCTCCACCTATTTATCAGACCGTTTCATGCTCCTCATATTTTTGACACCTTTTGCAGCTCTTTATATTTTTCACATTATTTCAGGCTCTTCATGATTTTCAACACCGTTTCATGTTATTCCTATTTTTCAGACCGTTTAATGCTCATCTCATTTTTGACACCTTTTGAAGCTCTTCATATTTTTCACACCCTTTTAAGATCTTCATGTTTTTGAACACAGCTTCATGCTCCTCCTATTTTTCATACCGTTGCATGCTCCTCATATTTTTGACACCTTTTGAAGCTCTTCATATTTTTCACACCTTTTCAGGCTCTTCATATTTTTGAACACAGATTCATGCCCCTCCTATTTTTCAGACCGTTTCATGCTCCTCATATTTTTGACACTTTTTGAAGCTTTTCATATTTTTCACATCTTTTCAGGCTCTTCATGTTTTTCAACACCATTTCATGATCCTCCTAATTTTCAGACCGTTTCAAGCTCATCTCATTTTTGACACCTTTTGAAGCTTTTCATATTTTTCACACATTTTCAGGCTCTTCATATTTTTCCACACCACTTCATGCTTCTCCTATTTTTCAGCCCGTTTCATGCTCCTCATGTATTTCACAACTTTTGAAGCTCTTCATATTTTTCACAGCTTTTCAGGCTCTTCATGTTTTTCCACAGCACTTCATGCTTCTCTTATTTTTCAGCCCGTTTCATGCTCCTCATGTATTTCACACCTTTTGAAGCTCTTCATATTTTTCACACCTTTTCAGGCTCTTCATGTTTTTGATCACCGTTTCATGCTCCTCCTATTTTTCAGGCCGTTTCATGCTCCTCATATTTTACATACCTTTTGAAGCTCTTCATAGTTTTCACACATTTCAGGCTCTTCATGTTTTTCAACACCATTTCATGCCGCATCTATTTTTCAGACCGTTTAATGCTCCTCATATTTTTGACACCTTTTGAAGCTCTTCATATTTTTCACAACTTTTCAGGCTCTTCATGTTTTTGAACACCAATTCATGCTCCTCCTATTTTTCAGAGAGTTTCATGCTCCTCATGTATTTCACACCTTTTGAAGCTCTTCATATTTTTCACACCTTTTCAGGCTCTTCATGTTTTTCCACACCACTTCATGCTTCTCCTATTTTTCAGACCATTTCATGCTCCTCATGAATTTCACACCTTTTGAAGCTCTTCATATTTTTCACAACTTTTCAGGCTCTTCATGTTTTTGAACACCGCTTCATGATCCTCCTATTTTTCAGACCGTTTCCTGCTCTTCATATTTTTGACACCTTTTGAAGCTCTTCATATTTTTCACACCTTTTCTTGCTCTTCATGTTTTTCAACACCGTTTCATGCTGATTCTATTTTTCAGACCATTTCATGCTCCTCATATTTTTCACACCTTTTGAAGCTCTTCATATTTTTCACCCCTTTCAGGCTCTTCATGTTTTTCGACACTGTTTCATGCTGCTTCTATTTTTCAGACCGTTTCATGAGCCTCATATTTTTCACACCTTTTGAAGATGTTCATATTTTTCACACGGTTTCAGGCTCTACATGTTTTTGAACACAGCTTCATGCTACTCCTATTTTTCAGACCGTTTCATGCTCATCTCATTTTTGACACCTTTGAAGCTCTTCATATTTTTCACACCTTTTGAAGCTCTTCATATTTTTCACACCTTTTCAAGCTCTTCATGTTTTTCAACACCCCTTCTTACTCCTCCTATTTTTCAGACCATTTCATGCTCCTCATATATTTGACACGTTTTGAAGCTCTTCATATTTTTCACACCTTTTCAAGCTCTTCATGTTTTTGAACACCGCTTCTTGCTCCTCCTATTTTTTAGACCGTTTCATGCTACTCATATTTTTGACACCTTTTCAAGCTTTTCATATTTTTCACACCTTTTCAGCCTCTTCATTTTTTTCAAAACTACTTCTTGTTCCTCCTATTTTGCAGACCGTTTCATGCTCATCTAATTTTTGACACCTTTGGAAGCTCTTCGTATTTTTCACATTTTTTGAAGCTCTTCACATTTTTCACACTTTTTCAAACACTTCATGTATTTCAACACCGCTTCTTGCTGCTTCTATTTTTCAGACCGTTGCATGCTCCTCATATTTTGACCCGTTTTGAAGCTCTTTATATTTTTCACACCTTTTCAGGTTCTTCATGTTTTTGAACACCGTTTCATCCTCCTCATATTTTTCAGACCATTTCATGCTCCTCTTATTTTGACACCTTTTGAAGCTCTTCATATTTTTCACACCTTTTCAGGCTCTTCATGTTTCTGAACACCACTTCATGCTCCACCTATTTTTCAGACCGTTTCAAGCTCCTCATATTTTTGACACCTTTTGAAGCTCTTCATATATTTCACACCTTTTCAGGGTCTTCATGTTTTTCAACACCGTTTCATGACACTCCTATTTTTCAGACCGTTCCATGCTCCTCATATTTTTAACACCTTTTGAAACTCTTCATATATTTCACACCTTTTCAAACTCTTCATGTTTTTGAACACCGCTTCATGCTCCTCCTATTTTTCAGACCGTTTCATGCTCCTCATATTTTTGACACCATTTGAAGCTCTTCATATTTCTCACAGCTTTTCAGGTTCTTCATGTTTTTCAACACCGCTTCATGCTCCTCCTATTTTTCAGACCGTTTCATGCTCATATCATTTTTGACACCTTTTGAAGCTCTTCATATTTTACCACATCTTTTGAAGCTCTTCGTATTTTTCACACGTTTTCAGGCTCTTCTTGTTTTTCAACACAACTTCATGCTTCTCTTATTTTTCAGACCGTTTCATGCTCATCTCATTTTTGACACCTTTGAAGCTCATCATATTTTACCACACCTTTTGAAGCTCTTCATATTTTTCACACCTTTTCAGGCTCTTCATGTTTTTCAACACCACTTCATGCTTCTCTTATTTTTCAGACCGTTTCATGCTCATCTCATTTTTGACACCTTTGAAGCTCATCATATTTTACCACACCTTTTGAAGCTCTTCATATTTTTCACACCTTTTCAGGCTCTTCATGTTTTTCAAAACCACTTCATGCTTCTCTTATTTTTCAGACCGTTTCATGCTCATCTCATTTTTGACACCTTTGAAGCTCATCATATTTTTCACACCTTTTGAAGCTCTTCATATTTTTCAAACCTTTTCAGGCTCTTCATGTTTTTGAACACCGCTTCATGCTCCTCCCTTTTTTCAGACCGTTTAATGCTCCTCATATTTTTGACATTTTTTGAAGCTCTTCATATTTTTCACACCTTTTCAGGCTCTTCATGTTTTTGAACACCGCTTCATGCTCCTCCTATATTTCAGTCCGTTTCATGCTCCTTCTATTTTTCACACCTTTTGAAGCTCTTCATATTTTTCACACCTTTTCAGGCTCTTCATGTTTTTGAACACCGCTTGATGCTCCTCCTATTTTTCAGACCGTTTCATGCTCCTCATGTATTTCACACGTTTTGAAGCTCTTCATATTTTTCACACCTTTTCAGCCTCTTCATGATTTTGAACACCGCTTCATCATCCTCCTATTTTTCAGAATGTTTCATGCTCCTCATATTTTTGACAACTTTTGAAGCTTTTCATATTTTTCACAACTTTTCAGGCTCTTCATGTTTTTGAACAGAGCTTCATGCTCCTCCTATTTTTCAGACCGTATCATGTTCCTCATGTATTTTACACCTTTTGAAGCTCTTCATATTTTTCACACCTTTTCAGGCTCTTCATGCATTTGAACAACTTTTCATGCTCCTCCTATTTTTCAGACCGTTTCATACTCCTCATAGTTTTGACACCTTTTGAAGCTCTTCATATTTTTCACACCTTTTCAGGTTCTTCATGTTTTTCAACATCGATTCATGCTCCTCCTATTTTTCAGACCGTTTCATGCTCCTCATATTTTTGACACCTTTTGAAGCTCTTAATATATTTCACAGCTTTTCAGACTCTTCATGATTTCCATCACCGCTTCATGCTCCTCATATTTTTCAGACCGTTTCATGCTCATCTCATTTTTATCACCTTTTGAAACTCTTCATATTTTTCACACCTTTTGAAGCTCTTCATATTTTTCACACGTTTTCAGGCTCTTCATGTTTTTCAACACCACTTCTTGCTTCTCCTATTTTTCAGACCGTTTCATGATCCTCATATTTTTGACCCATTTTGAAACTCTTCATATTTTTCACACCTTTTCAGGCTCTTCATGTTTTTCAACACCGCTTCATGCTCCTCTTATTTTTCAGACCCTTTCATGCTCCTCATAATTTTGACACCTTTTGATGCTCTTCATATTTTTCACACCTTTTCAGGCTCTTCATGTTTTTCCACACCGCTTCATGCTCCTCCTATTTTTCAGACCATTTCATGCTCCTCATATATTTGACACCTTTTGAAGCTCTTCATATTTTTCACACCTTTTCATGCTCTTCATGTTTGTGAACACTGCTTCATGCTCGTCCTATTTTTCAGACCGTTTCATGCTCCTCATGTATTTCACACCTTTTGAAGCTCTTCATATTTTGCACAGCTTTTCAGGCTCTTCATGTTTTTCACAAACACTTCATGCTCGTCCTATTTTTCAGACCGTTTCATGCTCCTCATATTTTTGACAACTTTTGAAGCTCTTCATATTTTTGACACCTTTGAGGCTCTTCATGTTTTTGAACACCACTTCATGCTCCTCCTATATTTCAGTCCGTTTCATGCTCCTCCTATTTTTCACACCTTTTGAAGCTCTTCATATTTTTGACACCTTTGAGGCTCTTCATGTTTTTGAACACCACTTCATGCTCCTCCTATTTTTCAGACCGTTTCATGGTCCTCATATATTTGACTCCTTTAGAAGCTCTTCATATTTTTCACACCTTTTCAGGCTCTTCATGGTTTTCAACACCGATTCATGCTCCTCCTCTTTTTCAGACCGTTTCATGCTCCTCATATTTTTGACAACTTTTGAAGCTCTTCTTATTTTTCACACCTTTTCAGGCTCTTCATGATTTTCAAAACGGCTTCATGCTCCTCCTATTTTCACACCATTTCATGCTCATCTCATTTTTGACACCTTTTGAAGCTCCTCTACTTTTGACCCCTTTAGAGGCTCTTCATATTTTTGACAACTTTTCAGGCTCTTCATGTTTTTCAACACCGCTTCATGCTCCTCCTAATTTTCAGACCGTTTCATGACCCTCATATTTTTGACACCTTTTGAAGCTCCTCATATATTTCACACCTTTTCAGACTCTTCATGATTTCCAACACCACTTCATTCTCCTCATTTTTTTCACACCGTTTAATGCTCATCTCATTTTTGACACCTTTTGAAGCTCTTCATATTTTTGACACATTTAGAA
Source organism: Dama dama (assembly GCF_033118175.1). NCBI lineage: Eukaryota > Metazoa > Chordata > Mammalia > Artiodactyla > Cervidae > Dama > Dama dama. Next base: position 3,401,747 of record NC_083683.1, on the reverse strand, counting down.
GCTCTTCATATTTTTTACACATTTTCAGGCTCTTCATATTTTTCAACACCGCTTATTGCTCCTCCTATTTGTCAGACCGTTTCATGCTCATCTCATTTTTGACAACTTTTGAAGCTCTTCATGTTTTTCACATATAATGAAGCTCTTCATATTTTACACACCTTTTCAGGCTCTTCATGTTTTTCAACACCGCTTCATGCTCCTCCTATTTTTCAGACCGTTTCCTGCTCCTCATATTTTTGACACCTTTAAAGCCCTTCATATTTTTCACACCTTTTCAGACTCTTCATGTTTTCAACACCGCTTCATGCTCCTCCTATTTTTCAGACCTTTTCATGCTCCTCCTATTTTTCAGACCGTTTCATGCTTCTCATATTTTGACACCTTTTGAAGCTCTTCATATTTTTCACACCTTTTCAGGCTCTTCATGCATTTGAACAACTTTTCATGCTCCTCCTATTTTTCAGACCGTTTCATAATCCTCATAGTTTTGAAACCTTTTGAAGCTCTTCATATTTTTCACACCTTTTCAGGTTCTTCATGTTTTTCAACATCGCTTCATGCTCCTCCTATTTTTCAGTCCGTTTCATGCTCCTCATATTTTTGACACCTTTTGAAGCTCTTAATATATTTCACAGCTTTTCAGACTCTTCATGATTTCCATCACCGCTTCATGCTCCTCATATTTTTCAGACCGTTTCATGCTCATCTCATTTTTATCACCTTTTGAAACTCTTCATATTTTTCACACCTTTTGAAACTCTTCATATTTTTCACACGTTTTCAGGCTCTTCATGTTTTTCAACACCACTTCTTGCTTCTCCTATTTTTCAGACCGTTTCATGATCCTCATATTTTTGACCCATTTTGAAACTCTTCATATTTTTCACACCTTTTCAGGCTCTTCATGTTTTTCAACACCGCTTCATGCTCCTCCTATTTTTCAGACCCTTTCATGCTCCTCATAATTTTGACACCTTTTGATGCTCTTCATATTTTTCACACCTTTTCAGGCTCTTCATGTTTTTCCACACCGCTTCATGCTCCTCCTATTTTTCAGACCTTTTCATGCTCCTCCTATTTTTCAGACCGTTTCATGCTTCTCATATTTTGACACCTTTTGAAGCTCTTCATATTTTTCACAACTTTTCAGTCTCTTCATGTTTTTCAACACCGCTTCATGCTCCTCCTTTTTTCAGACCGTTTGATGCTCCTCATATTTTTGGCACCTTTTGAAGCTCTTCATATTTTTCACACCTTTTCAGGTCTTCATGTTTTTGAACACCATTTCATGCTCCTCCTATTTTTCAGACCGTTTCATGGTCCTCATATTTTTGACACCTTTTGAACCTCTTCATATTTTTCACACCTTTTCAGGCTCTTCATGTTTTCAACACCGCTTCATGCTCCTACTATTTTTCAGACGGTTTCATGCTCCTCATATTTTTGACACCTTTTGAAGCTCTTCATATTATTCACACCTTTTCAGGCTCTTCATGTTTTTCAACACCGCTTCATGCTCCTCCTTTTTTTCAGACCGTTTCATGCTCCTCATATTTTTGACGCCTTTTGAAGCTCTTCATATTTTTCACACTTCTCCAGGCTCTTCATGTTTTTGAACACCGTTTCATGCTCCTCCTGTTTTTCAGACCGTTTCATGCTGCTCATATTTTTGACACCTTTTGAAGTTCTTCATATTTTTCACACCTTTTCAGGCTCTTCACTTTTTTCAACACCACTTCATGCTCCTCCAATTTTTCAGGCCGTTTCATGCTCCTTATATTTTTGACACCTTTTGAAGTTCTTCATATTTTTCACACCTTACAGGCTCTTCATGATTTTCAACACCACGTCATGCTCCTCCTAATTTTCAGACCGTTTCATGCTCCTCATATATTTGACACCTTTTGAAGCTCTTCAGATTTTTCACACCTTTTCAGGCTCTTCATATTTTTCAACACCGCTTCATGCTCCTCCTATTTTTCAGACCGTTTCATGCTCCTCATCTTTTTGACACGTTTTGAAACTCTTCATATTTATCACACCTTTTCAGGCTCTTCATGTTTTTCAACACCATTTCATGCTCCTCCTTTTTTTCAGACCGTTTTATGCTCCTCATATATTTGACACCTTTTGAAGCTCTTCATAATTTCCACACCTTTTCAGGCTCTTCATGTTTTTCTACACCGCTTCATGCTCCCCCTACATTTCAGACCGTTCATGCCTCTCATATTTTTGAAACCTTTTGAAGCTCTTCATATTTTTCACACCTTTTTAGGCTCTTCATGTTTTTCAACACCATTTCATGCTCCTCCTTTTTTTCAAACCGTTTTATGCTCCTCATATATTTGACACCTTTTGAAGCTCTTCATAATTTCCACACCTTTTCAGGCTCTTCATGTTTTTGAACACCATTTCATGCTCCTTTTATTTTTTTTTTTATTGTTTTTTTTTAAATTTTTTTTTATTATTTTTATTTTTTCTTTCCCAGTCGGTTTTGTCATACATTGATATGAATCAGCCATGGATTTACATGTATTCCCAATTCCAATCCCCCCTCCCACCTCCCTCTCCACCCGATTCCTCTCCGTCTTCCCAGTGCACCAAGCCGGAGCACTTGTCTCGTGCATCCTACCTGGGCTGGTGATCTGTTTCACCATAGATAGCATACATGCTGTTCTTTTGAAATATCCCACCCTCACATTCTCCCACAAAGTTCAAAAGTCTGTTCTGTATTTCTGTGTCTCTTTTTCTGTTCTGCATATAGGGTTATCGTTATCACCTTTCTAAATTCCATATACATGTGTCAGCATGCTCTAATGTTCTTTATATTTCTGGCTTACTTCACTCTGTATAATGGGCTCCAGCTTCATCCATCTCATTAGGACTGATTCAAGTGAATTTTTTAATGGCTGAGTAATATTCCATGGTGTATATGTACCACAGCTTTCTTATCCATTCATCTGCTGACGGGCATCTAGGTTGCTTCCATGTCCTGGCTATTATAAATAGTGCTGCGATGAACATTGGGGTGCATGTGTCTCTTTCAGACGAACCTATGGACACCTTATCTTTGACAAAGGAGGCAAGGATATACAATGGAAAAAAGACAACCTCTTTAACAAGTGGTGCTGGGAAAACTGGTCAACCACTTGTAAAAGAATGAAAATAGAACACTTTCTAACACCATACACAAAAATAAACTCAAAATGGATTAAAGATCTAAATGTAAGACCAGAAACTATAAAACTCCTAGAGGAGAAGATAGGCAATACACTCTCCGACATAAATCAAAGCAAGATCCTCTATGACCCACCTCCCAGAATATTGGAAATAAAAGCAAAACTAAACAAATGGGACCTAATGAAACTTAAAAGCTTTTGCACTACAAAGGAAACTATAAGTAAGGTGAAAAGACAGCCCTCAGATTGGGAGAAAATAATAGCAAATGAAGAAACAGACAAAGGATTAATCTCAAAAATATACAAGCAAATCCTGCAGCTCAATTCCAGAAAAATAAATGACCCAATAAAAAATGAGCCAAAGAACTAAACAGACATTTCTCCAAAGAAGACATACAGATGGATAACAAACACACGAAAAGATGCTCAACATCACTCATTATTAGAGAAATGCAAATCAAAACCACAATGAGGTACCATTACATGCCAGTCAGGATGGCTGCTATCCAAAAGTCTACAAGCAATAAATGCTGGAGAGGGAGTGGAGAAAAGGGAACCCTCTTATACTGTTGGTGGGAATGCACACTAGTACAGCCGCTATGGAAAACGGTGTAGAGATTTCTTAAAAAACTGGAAATAGAACTGCCATATGACCCAGCAATTCCACTTCTGGGCATACACACTGAGGAAACCAGATCCTTTTATTTTTCAGACAGTTTCAAACTCCTCATATTTTTTACACCTTTTGAAGCTCTTCATATATTTCACACCATTTCAGGCTCTTCATGTTTTTCAACACAACTTCATGCTCCTCGTATTTTTCAAACCGTTTCATGGTCCTCATATTTTTGACACCTTTTGAAGCTCTTCATATTTTTCACACCTTTCCGTGCTGTTCATGTTTTTCAACACGCTTTCATGCTCCTCCGATTATTCAGATCGTTTCATGCTCCTCATATTTTTGACACATTTTGAAGCTCTACATATTTTCGACACCTTTCAGGTTCTTCATGTTTTTCAACACCGTTTCATGCTCCTCCTATTTTTCAAACCGTTTCATGCTCCTCATATTTTTGACACATTTTGAAGCTCTTCATATTTTCGACACCTTTCAGGTTCTTCATGTTTTTCAACACCGTTTCATGCTCCTCCTATTCGTCAAACCATTTCATGTTCCTCCTATTTTTCAGACCGTTTCTTGCTCCTCATATTTTTGACACCTTTTGAAGCTCTTCATGTTTTTTAACACCTTTTCACGCTCCTCCTATATTTCAGACCGTTTCAAGCTCCTCATATTTTTGACACCTTTTGAAGCTCTTCATATTTTTCACATTTTTTCAGGGTCTTCATATTTTTCTACACCACTTCATGCTCCTCCTATTTTTCAGACCGTTTCATTCTCCTCATATGTTTCACAACTTTTTCAGGCTCTTCATGTTTCTCAACACCACTTCATGCTCCTCCTATTTTTCAGACATTTTCATGCTCCTCATATTTTTGACATCCTTTGAAGCTCTTCTTATTTTTCACACCTTTTCAGGCTTTTCAGGTATTTCAACACCGTCTCATGCGCCTCCTATTTTTCAGACCGTTTCATGCTCCTCATATGTTTCACACCTTTTTCAGGCTCTTCATGTTTTTCAACACCACTTCATGCTCCTCCTAATTTTCAGACCGTATCATGCTCATCATATTTTTGACACAGTTTGAAGCTCTTCCTACTTTTCACACCTTTTGAGGCTCTTCATGTTTTTGAAAACAGTTTCTTGCTCCTCATATTTTTCAGACCGTTTCATGGTCCTCATATTTTTGACACCTTTTGAAGCTCTTCATATTTTTCACACTTTTTCAGGGTCTTCATATTTTTCTACACCACTTCATGCTCCTCCTATTTTTCAGACCGTTTCATGCTCCTCATATTTTTGACACCTTTTGAAGTTCTTCATATTTTTCACACCTTTTCAGGCTTTTCATGTTTTTCTACACCGCTTCATTCTCTTCCTATTTTTCAGACATTTTCATGCTCCTCATATTTTTGACATCCTTTGAAGCTCTTCATATTTTTCACACTTTTTCAGGGTCTTCATGTTTTTCTACACCACTTCATGCTCCTCCTATTTTTCAGACCGTTTCATTCTCCTCATATGTTTCACAACTTTTTCAGGCTCTTCATGTTTCTCAACACCACTTCATGCTCCTCCTATTTTTCAGACCGTTTCATGCTCCTCATATTTTTGACACTTTTTGAAGCTCTTCATATTTTTCACACCTTTCGAGGCTCTTCATGTTTTTGAACACCGTTTCATGATCATCCTATTTTTCAGACCGTTTCATGCTCCTCATATGTTTCACACCTTTTGAAGCTCTTCATGTTTGTTAACACTTTTTCATGCTCCTCTTATATTTCAGACCGTTTAATGCTCCTTATATTTTTGACACCATTTGAAGCTCTTCATATTTTTCGCACCTTTTCAGGCTCTTCATATTTTTCAACACCACTTCATGCTTCTCCAATTTTTCAGACCGTTTCATGCTCCTCATATATCTGACACCTTTTGAAGCTCTTCACATTTTTCACATCTTTTCAGGCTCTTCATATTTTTCAACCCGCTTAAGCTCCTCCTATTTTTCAGAGCGTTTCTTGCTCCTCATATTTTTGACACCTTTGAGGCTCTTCATATATTTCACACCTTTTCTGGCTCTTCATGTTTTTGAACACCGATTCATGCTCCTCCTATTTTTCAGACCGTTTCATGCTCCTCATATTTTTGACACCTTTTGAACCTCTTCATATTTTTCACACCTTTTCAGGCTCTTCATGTTTTCAACACTGCTTCATGCTCCTACTATTTTTCAGACGGTTTCATGCTCTTCATATTTTTGACACCTTTTGAAGCTCTTCATATTATTCACACCTTTTCAGGCTCTTCATGTTTTTCAACACTGCTTCATGCTCCTCCTTTTTTTCAGACCGTTTCATGCTCCTCATATTTTTGAGGCCTTTTGAAGCTCTTCATATTTTTCACACTTCTCCAGGCTCTTCATGTTTTTGAACACCGTTTCATGCTCCTCCTGTTTTTCAGACCGTTTCATGCTGCTCATATTTTTGACACCTTTTGAAGTTCTTCATATTTTTCACAACTTTTCAGGCTCTTCACTTTTTTCAACACCACTTCATGCTCCTCCTATTTTTCAGTCCGTTTCATGCTCCTTATATTTTTGACACCTTTTGAAGTTCTTCATATTTTTCACACCTTACAGGCTCTTCATGATTTTCAACACCACTTCATGCTCCTCCTAATTTTCACACCGTTTCATGCTCCTCATATATTTGACACCTTTTGAAGCTCTTCAGATTTTTCACACCTTTTCAGGCTCTTAATATTTTTCAACACCGCTTCATGCTCCTCCTATTTTTCAGATCGTTTCATGCTCCTCATCTTTTTGACACGTTTTGAAACTCTTCATATTTATCACACCTTTTCAGGCTCTTCATGTTTTTCAACACCATTTCATGCTCCTCCTTTTTTTCAGACCGTTTTATGCTCCTCATATATTTGACACCTTTTGAAGCTCTTCATAATTTCCACACCTTTTCAGGCTCTTCATGTTTTTCTACACCGCTTCATGCTCCCCCTACATTTCAGACCGTTCATGCCTCTCATATTTTTGAAACCTTTTGAAGCTCTTCATATTTTTCACACCTTTTTAGGCTCTTCATGTTTTTCAACACCATTTCATGCTCCTCCTTTTTTTCAAACCGTTTTATGCTCCTCATATATTTGACACCTTTTGAAGCTCTTCATAATTTCCACACCTTTTCAGGCTCTTCATGTTTTTGAACACCGTTTCATGCTCCTCTTATTTTTTTTATTGTTATTTATTTTATTTTTTTTTTATTATTTTCATTTTTTTTCCCAGTCGGTTTTGTCATACATTGATATGAATCAGCCATGGATTTACATGTATTCCCAGTCCCGATTCCCCCTCCCACCTCCCTCTCCACCCGATTCCTCTGGGTCTTCCCAGTGCACCAAGCCGGAGCACTTGTCTCGTGCATCCTACCTGGGCTGGTGATCTGTTTCACCATAGATAGCATACATGCTGTTCTTTTGAAATATCCCACCCTCACATTCTCCCACAAAGTTTAAAAGTCTGTTCTGTATTTCTGTGTCTCTTTTTCTGTTCTGCATATAGGGTTATCGTTGTCACCTTTCTAAATTCCATATACATGTGTCAGTATGCTGTAATGTTCTTTATCTTTCTGGCTTACTTCACTCTGTATAATGGGCTCCAGCTTCATCCATCTCATTAGGACTGATTCAAATGAATTCTTTTTAATGGCTGAGTAATATTCCATGGTGTATATGTACCACAGCTTTCTTATCCATTCATCTGCTGACGGGCATCTAGGTTGCTTCCATGTCCTGGCTATTATAAACAGTGCTGCGATGAACATTGGGGTGCACGTGTCTCTTTCAGACGAACCTATGGACACCTTATCTTTGACAAAGGAGGCAAGGATATACAATGGAAAAAAGACAACCTCTTTAACAAGTGGTGCTGGGAAAACTGGTCAACCACTTGTAAAAGAATGAAAATAGAACACTTTCTAACACCATACACAAAAATAAACTCAAAATGGATTAAAGATCTAAATGTAAGACCAGAAACTATAAAACTCCTAGAGGAGAAGATAGGCAAAACACTCTCCGACATAAATCAAAGCAAGATCCTCTATGACCCACCTCCCAGAATATTGGAAATAAAAGCAAAACTAAACAAATGGGACCTAATGAAACTTAAAAGCTTTTGCACTACAAAGGAAACTATAAGTAAGGTGAAAAGACAGCCCTCAGATTGGGAGAAAATAATAGCAAATGAAGAAACAGACAAAGGATTAATCTCAAAAATATACAAGCAAATCCTGCAGCTCAATTCCAGAAAAATAAATGACCCAATAAAAAATGAGCCAAAGAACTAAACAGACATTTCTCCAAAGAAGACATACAGATGGATAACAAACACACGAAAAGATGCTCAACATCACTCATTATTAGAGAAATGCAAATCAAAACCACAATGAGGTACCATTACATGCCAGTCAGGATGGCTGCTATCCAAAAGTCTACAAGCAATAAATGCTGGAGAGGGAGTGGAGAAAAGGGAACCCTCTTATACTGTTGGTGGGAATGCACACTAGTACAGCCGCTATGGAAAACGGTGTAGAGATTTCTTAAAAAACTGGAAATAGAACTGCCATATGACCCAGCAATTCCACTTCTGGGCATACACACTGAGGAAACCAGATCCTTTTATTTTTCAGACAGTTTCAAACTCCTCATATTTTTTACACCTTTTGAAGCTCTTCATATATTTCACACCATTTCAGGCTCTTCATGTTTTTCAACACAACTTCATGCTCCTCGTATTTTTCAAACCGTTTCATGGTCCTCATATTTTTGACACCTTTTGAAGCTCTTCATATTTTTCACACCTTTCCGTGCTGTTCATGTTTTTCAACACGCTTTCATGCTCCTCCGATTATTCAGATCGTTTCATGCTCCTCATATTTTTGACACATTTTGAAGCTCTACATATTTTCGACACCTTTCAGGTTCTTCATGTTTTTCAACACCGTTTCATGCTCCTCCTATTTTTCAAACCGTTTCATGCTCCTCATATTTTTGACACATTTTGAAGCTCTTCATATTTTCGACACCTTTCAGGTTCTTCATGTTTTTCAACACCGTTTCATGCTCCTCCTATTTGTCAAACCGTTTCATGTTCCTCCTATTTTTCAGACCGTTTCATGCTCCTCATATTTTTGACACCTTTTGAAGCTCTTCATGTTTTTCACACCCTTTCATGGTCTTCATATTTTTCAACACGGTTTCATGCTCCTCCTAATTTTCAGATCGTTTCATGCTCCTCATATTTTTGACACCTTTTGAAGCTCTTCTTATTCTTCACACTTTTTCAGGCTCTTCATGATTTTCAACACCGATTCATGCTCCTCCTCTCTTTCAGACCGTTTCAGGCTCCTCATATGTTTCACACCTTTTTCAGTCTCTTCATGTATTTCAACACCACTTCATGCTCCTCCTATTTTTCAGATCGTTTCATCCTCCTCATATTTTTGACACCTTTTGAAGCTCTTCATATTTTTCACAGCTTTCCAGGCTCTTCATATTTTTGAACACCGATTAATGCTCCTCCTATTTTTCAGACCGTTTCATGCTCCTCATATTTTTGACACCTGTTGAAGCTCTTCATATTTTTCACACCTTTTCAGGCTCTTCAAATTTTTCAACACAACTTCATGCTCCTCCTTTATTTGAGACCGTTTCATGCTCCTCATATTTTTGACTCCTTTTGAAGCTCTCCATAGATTTCACACCTTTTCAGGCTCTTCATGTGTTTCTACACCACTTCATGCTCCTCCTATTTTTAAGAGCTTTTCATGATCCTCTTATTTTTGTCACCTTTTGAAGCTCTTCATATTTTTCACACCTTTTCAGGCTTTTCATGTTTTCCAACACCGCTTCATGCTCCTACTATTTTTCAGACCTTTTCATGCTCCTCATATGTTTCACACCTTTTTAAGCTCTTCATGTTTTAACACCTTTTCACGCTCCTCCTATATTTCAGACCGTTACAAGCTCCTCATATTTTTGACACCTTTTGAAGCTCTTCATATTTTTCACATTTTTTCAGGGTCTTCATGTTTTTCTACACCACTTCATGCTCCTCCTATTTTTAAGAGCTTTTCATGCTCCTCATATTTTTGTCACCTTTGAAGCTCTTCATATTTTTCACACCTTTTCAGGCTTTTCATGTTTTTCAACACCACTTCATTCTCCTCCTTTATTTCAGACCGTTTCATGCTCCTCATCTTTTTCACACCTTTTGAAGCTCTTTATATTTTTCACACCTTTTCAGGCTTTTCATGTTTTTCTACACCGCTTCATGCTCCTCCTATTTTTCAGACCATTTCATGCTCCTCGTATTTTTCACACCTTTTGAAGCTCTTCCTATATTTCACACCTTTTCAGGCTCTTCATGTTTTTGAACACCGCTTAATGCTCCTCCTATTTTTCAGATTGTTTCATCCTCCTCATATTTTTGACACCTTTGAAGCTCTTCATATTTTTCACACCCTTCCAGGCTCTTCATGTTCTTCATCACCGTTTCATGCTCCTCCTATTTTTCAAACTGTTTCAGGCTCCTCATATTTTTCACACCTTTTGAAGCTCTTCATATTTTTCACACCTTTTCAGGCTCTTCATGTTTTTCAAAACCGCTTCATGCTCCTCCTGATTTTCAGACCGTTTCAAGCTCCTCATGTTTTTCATATCTTTTGAAGCTCTTCATATTTTTCACACGTTTTCAGGCTCTTCATGATTTTCAACACCGCTTCATGATCCTCCTATTTATCAGACCGTTTCATGCTCATCTCATTTTTGACACCTTTTGAAGCTGCTCATATTTTTCACACCTTTTGAAGCTCTTCATTTTTTGCACAACTTTTCAGGCTCTTCAAGTATTTCAACACCGCTTCATGCTCCTCCTATTTTTCAGACCGTTTCATGCTCCTCATGTAATTCACACCTTTTGAAGCTCTTCATATTTTTCACACCTTTTCAGGCTCTTCATGTTTTGGAACACCGTTTCATGCTCCTCCTATTTTTCAGACCTTTTCATGCTCCTCATATTTTTGACACCTTTTGAAGCTCTTCATATTTTTCACAACTTTTCAGGCTCTTCATGTTTTTCAACAGGGCTTCATGCTTCTCCTATTTTCCAGACCGTTTCATTGTCCTCATATTTTTGACACCTTTAGAAGCTCTTCATATTTTTCACACGTTTTCAGGCTCTTCATGTTTTTCAACACGGCTTCATGCTCCTCCTATTTTTCTGATCGGTTCATGCTCCTCATATTTTTCACACCTTTTGATGCTCTTCATATTTTTCACACCTTTTCAGGCTCTTCATGTTTTGGAACACCGTTTCATGCTCCTCCTATTTTTCAGACCTTTTCATGCTCCTCATATTTTTGACACCTTTTGAAGCTCTTCATATTTTTCACACCTTTTCAGGCTCTTCAGGTTTTTGAACACCTCTTCATGCTCCTCCTATTTTTCAGACCGTTTCATGCTCCTCATGTATTTCACACCTTTTGAAGCTGTTCATATTTTTCACACCTTTTCAGGCTCTCCATGTTTCTGAACACCACTTCCTGCTCCTCCTATTTTTGAGGCCGTTTCATGCTCATCTCATTTTTGACACCTTCTGAAGCTCTTCATTTATTTCACACCTTTTGAGCTCTTCATATTCTTCAAACGTTTTCAGGCTCTTCATGTATTTCAATAACGCTTCTTACTCCTCCTATTTTTCAGACCGTTTCATGCTCCTCATATTTTTGACATCTTTTGAAGCTCTTCACATTTTTCACACATTTTCAGGCTTTTCATGTTTCTGAACACCGCTTCATCCTCCTCCTATTTTTCACACCTTTTGAAGCTCTTCATATTTTTCACAGCTTTTCAGGCTGCACATGTTTTTGAACACGACTTCATGCTCCTCATCTTTTTCAGTCTGTTTCATGCTCCTCATATTTTTCACACCGTTTGAAGCTCTTCATACTTTTCACACGTTTTCAGGCTCTTCATGTTTTTGATCACCGTTTCATGCTCCTCCTATTTTTCAGACCGTTTCATGCTCCTCATATTTTTGACCATTTTATAAGCTCTTCATATTTTTCACACTTTTTTAGGCTCTTCATGTTTTTTAACACCGCTTCATGCTCCTCCTATTTTTCAAACTTTTTGAAGCTCTTCATGTTTTTCACACCTTATCAGCCTCTTCATGTTTTTGAACACCTCTTTATGCTACTCCTATTTTTCAGACCTTTTCATGCTCCTCATATTTTTGACACCTTATGAAGCTCTTCATATTTTTCACACGTTTTCAGGCTCTTCATGGTTTTCAACACCGCTTCATGCTCCTCCTATTTTTCAAACCGTTTCATGCTCCTCATATTTTTGACACATTTTGAAGCTCTTCATATTTTCGACACCTTTCAGGTTCTTCATGTTTTTCAACACCGTTTCATGCTCCTCCTATTTGTCAAACCGTTTCATGTTCCTCCTATTTTTCAGACCGTTTCATGCTCCTCATATTTTTGACACCTTTTGAAGCTCTTCATGTTTTTCACACCCTTTCATGGTCTTCATATTTTTCAACACGGTTTCATGCTCCTCCTAATTTTCAGATCGTTTCATGCTCCTCATATTTTTGACACCTTTTGAAGCTCTTCTTATTCTTCACACTTTTTCAGGCTCTTCATGATTTTCAACACCGATTCATGCTCCTCCTCTCTTTCAGACCGTTTCAGGCTCCTCATATGTTTCACACCTTTTTCAGTCTCTTCATGTATTTTAACACCACTTCATGCTCCTCCTATTTTTCAGATCGTTTCATCCTCCTCATATTTTTGACACCTTTTGAAGCTCTTCATATTTTTCACAGCTTTCCAGGCTCTTCATATTTTTGAACACCGATTAATGCTCCTCCTATTTTTCAGACCGTTTCATGCTCCTCATATTTTTGACACCTGTTGAAGCTCTTCATATTTTTCACACCTTTTCAGGCTCTTCAAATTTTTCAACACAACTTCATGCTCCTCCTTTATTTGAGACCGTTTCATGCTCCTCATATTTTTGACTCCTTTTGAAGCTCTCCATAGATTTCACACCTTTTCAGGCTCTTCATGTGTTTCTACACCACTTCATGCTCCTCCTATTTTTAAGAGCTTTTCATGATCCTCTTATTTTTGTCACCTTTTGAAGCTCTTCATATTTTTCACACCTTTTCAGGCTTTTCATGTTTTCCAACACCGCTTCATGCTCCTACTATTTTTCAGACCTTTTCATGCTCCTCATATGTTTCACACCTTTTTAAGCTCTTCATGTTTTAACACCTTTTCACGCTCCTCCTATATTTCAGACCGTTACAAGCTCCTCATATTTTTGACACCTTTTGAAGCTCTTCATATTTTTCACATTTTTTCAGGGTCTTCATGTTTTTCTACACCACTTCATGCTCCTCCTATTTTTAAGAGCTTTTCATGCTCCTCATATTTTTGTCACCTTTGAAGCTCTTCATATTTTTCACACCTTTTCAGGCTTTTCATGTTTTTCAACACCACTTCATTCTCCTCCTTTATTTCAGACCGTTTCATGCTCCTCATCTTTTTCACACCTTTTGAAGCTCTTTATATTTTTCACACCTTTTCAGGCTTTTCATGTTTTTCTACACCGCTTCATGCTCCTCCTATTTTTCAGACCATTTCATGCTCCTCGTATTTTTCACACCTTTTGAAGCTCTTCCTATATTTCACACCTTTTCAGGCTCTTCATGTTTTTGAACACCGCTTAATGCTCCTCCTATTTTTCAGATTGTTTCATCCTCCTCATATTTTTGACACCTTTGAAGCTCTTCATATTTTTCACACCCTTCCAGGCTCTTCATGTTCTTCATCACCGTTTCATGCTCCTCCTATTTTTCAAACTGTTTCAGGCTCCTCATATTTTTCACACCTTTTGAAGCTCTTCATATTTTTCACACCTTTTCAGGCTCTTCATGTTTTTCAAAACCGCTTCATGCTCCTCCTGATTTTCAGACCGTTTCAAGCTCCTCATGTTTTTCATATCTTTTGAAGCTCTTCATATTTTTCACACGTTTTCAGGCTCTTCATGATTTTCAACACCGCTTCATGATCCTCCTATTTATCAGACCGTTTCATGCTCATCTCATTTTTGACACCTTTTGAAGCTGCTCATATTTTTCACACCTTTTGAAGCTCTTCATTTTTTGCACAACTTTTCAGGCTCTTCAAGTATTTCAACACCGCTTCATGCTCCTCCTATTTTTCAGACCGTTTCATGCTCCTCATGTAATTCACACCTTTTGAAGCTCTTCATATTTTTCACACCTTTTCAGGCTCTTCAGGTTTTTGAACACCTCTTCATGCTCCTCCTATTTTTCAGACCGTTTCATGCTCCTCATGTATTTCACACCTTTTGAAGCTGTTCATATTTTTCACACCTTTTCAGGCTCTCCATGTTTCTGAACACCACTTCCTGCTCCTCCTATTTTTGAGGCCGTTTCATGCTCATCTCATTTTTGACACCTTCTGAAGCTCTTCATTTATTTCACACCTTTTGAGCTCTTCATATTCTTCACACGTTTTCAGGCTCTTCATGTATTTCAATAACGCTTCTTACTCCTCCTATTTTTCAGACCGTTTCATGCTCCTCATATTTTTGACATCTTTTGAAGCTCTTCACATTTTTCACACATTTTCAGGCTTTTCATGTTTCTGAACACCGCTTCATCCTCCTCCTATTTTTCACACCTTTTGAAGCTCTTCATATTTTTCACAGCTTTTCAGGCTGCACATGTTTTTGAACACGACTTCATGCTCCTCATCTTTTTCAGTCTGTTTCATGCTCCTCATATTTTTCACACCGTTTGAAGCTCTTCATACTTTTCACACGTTTTCAGGCTCTTCATGTTTTTGATCACCGTTTCATGCTCCTCCTATTTTTCAGACCGTTTCATGCTCCTCATATTTTTGACCATTTTATAAGCTCTTCATATTTTTCACACTTTTTTAGGCTCTTCATGTTTTTTAACACCGCTTCATGCTCCTCCTATTTTTCAAACTTTTTGAAGCTCTTCATGTTTTTCACACCTTATAGCCTCTTCATGTTTTTGAACACCTCTTTATGCTACTCCTATTTTTCAGACCTTTTCATGCTCCTCATATTTTTGACACCTTATGAAGCTCTTCATATTTTTCACACGTTTTCAGGCTCTTCATGGTTTTCAACACCGCTTCATGCTCCTCCTATTTTTCAGACCGTTTCATGCTCCTCATATATTTGACACCTTATGAAGCTCTTCATATTTTTCACACCTTTTCAGACTCTTCAGGTTTTTCAACACCGCTTCATGCTCCTCCTATTTTTCAGACCGTTTCATGCTCCTCATATTTTTGACACCTTATGAAGCTCTTCATATTTTTCACACCTTTTCAGACTCTTCATGTTTTTCAACACCGCTTCATGCTGCTCCTATTTTTCAGACCGTTTCATGCTCATCTATTTTTTGACAACTTTTGAAGCTCTTCATATTTTCATACCTTTTGAAGCTCTTCAAATTTTTCACACCTTTTCCGTCTCTTCTTGTTTTTCAACACCGCTTCTTGCTCCTCCTATTTTTCAGACCGTTTCATGCTCCTCATATTGTTGACACCTTTTGAAGCACTTCATATTTTTCACACCTTTTCAGGCTCTTCATATTTTTGAACACCGCTTCATGTTCCTCCTGTTTTTCACACCTTTTGAAACTCTTCATATTTTTCACACCTTTTCAGGCTCTTCAGGTTTTTGAACACCTCTTCATGCTCCTCCTATTTTTCAGACCGTTTCATGCTCCTCATGTATTTCACACCTTTTGAAGCTGTTCATATTTTTCACACCTTTTCAGGCTCTCCATGTTTCTGAACACCACTTCCTGCTCCTCCTATTTTTGAGGCCGTTTCATGCTCATCTCATTTTTGACACCTTCTGAAGCTCTTCATTTTTTTCACACCTTTTGAGCTCTTCATATTCTTCACACGTTTTCAGGCTCTTCATGTATTTCAATAACGCTTCTTACTCCTCCTATTTTTCAGACCGTTTCATGCTCCTCATATTTTTGACATCTTTTGAAGCTCTTCACATATTTCACACATTTTCAGGCTTTTCATGTTTCTGAACACCGCTTCATCCTCCTCCTATTTTTCACACCTTTTGAAGCTCTTCATATTTTTCACAGCTTTTCAGGCTGCACATGTTTTTGAACACGACTTCATGCTCCTCATCTTTTTCAGTCTGTTTCATGCTCCTCATATTTTTCACACCGTTGGAAGCTCTTCATACTTTTCACACGTTTTCAGGCTCTTCATGTTTTTGATCACCGTATCATGCTCCTCCTATTTTTCAGACCGTTTCATGCTCCTCATATTTTTGACCATTTTATAAGCTCTTCATATTTTTCACACTTTTTTAGGCTCTTCATGTTTTTTAACACTGCTTCATGCTCCTCCTATTTTTCAAACTTTTTGAAGCTCCTCATGTTTTTCACACCTTATCAGCCTCTTCATGTTTTTGAACACCTCTTCATGCTACTCCTATTTTTCAGACCTTTTCATGCTCCTCATGTATTTCACACGTTTTGAAGCTCTTCATATTTTTCACACCTTTTCAGACTCTTCATGTTTTTGAACACTGCTTCATGCTCCTCCTATTTTTCAGACCGTTTCAAGCTCCTCATATTTTTGACACCTTTTGAAGCTCTTCATATTTTTCACAGCTTTTCAGGGTCTTCGAGTTTTTCAACATCGTTTCATTCTCCTCCTATTTTTCAGACCGTTTCATGCTCATCTCATTTTTGACACCTTTTGAAGCTCTTCATATTTTTCACACCTTTTGAAGCTCTTCATATTTTACACGTTTTCAGGCTCTTCAAGTTTTTCAACATCGCTTCATGCTCCTCCTATTTTTCAGACCGTTTCATACTCCTCATATTTTTGACACGTTTTGAGGCTCTTCATAATTTTCACACCATTTTAGGCTCTTCATATTTTTGAACACCGTTTCATGCTCCTCGTATTTTTCACACCTTTTAAAGCTCTTCATATTTTCACACCTTTTCAGGCTCTCATGTTTTTGAACACAGCTTCATGCTCCTCCTATTTTTTATACCGTTTCATGATACTCATGTATTTCACACCTTTTGAAGGTCTTCATATTTTTCACACCTTTTCAGGCTGTACATGTTTTTGAAGACCACTTCATGCTCCTCATCTTTCTCAGACCGTTTCATGCTCCTGATATTTTTCACACCGTTTGAAGCTCTTCATATTATTCACACGTTTTCAGATTCTTCATGTTTTTGATCACCGTTTCATGCTCCTCATATTTTTGACACCTTTTGAAGCTCTTCACATTTATCACACCTTTTCAGGCTCTTCATGTTTTTCAACACCGCTTCATGATCCTCCTATATTTCAGAGCGTTTCATGCTCCTCATAATTTTGACAATTTTATCAGCTCTTCATATTTTTCACACTTTTTCAGGCTCTTCATGTTTTTGAACACCGCTTCATGCTCCGCCTATTTTTCAAACTTTTGAAGCTCTTCATGTTTTTCACACCTTTTCAGGCTCTTCATGTTTTTGAACACAGCTTCATGCTCCTCCTAATTTTCAGACCGTTTCATGCTCCTCAAACATTTCACACCTTTTTAAGCTCTTCCTATTTTTCACACCTTTTCACGCTCTTCATGTTTTTGAACACCGTTTTATGCTGCCTCTATTTTTCAGACCGTTTCATGCTCCTCATATATTTTAAACCTTTTGAATCTCTTCATATATTTCACACCTTTTCAGGCTGTTCATGTTTTTCAACAACGCTTCATGATCTTCCTATTATTCAGACCGTTTCATGCTCCTCAAGTATTTCACACCTTTTGAAGCTCTTCATATTTTTCACACCTTTTCAGGCTCTTCATGTTTTTCAACACCACTTAATGCCCCTCCTATTTTTCAGACCGTATCATGCTCATCTTATTTTTACACCTTTTGAAGCTCTTCATATTTTTCACACCTTTTGAAGCTCTTCCTATTTTTCACACCTTTTCAGGCTCTTCAGGGTTTTGAACACCGCTTCATGCTCCTCATATTTTTCACACCTTTTGAAGCTCTTCATATTTTTCACACCTTTTCAGGCTCTTCATGTTTTTCAACACCGCTTCTTGCTCCTCCATTTTTCACACCCTTTCATGCTTCTCATGTATTTCACACCTTTTGAAACTCTTCATATTTTTCACATCTTTTCAGGCTCTTCATGTTTTTGAACAAGGTTTCATGCTCCTCCCATTTTTCAGACCGTTTCATGCTACTCATATTTTTGACACGTTTTGAAGCTCTTCATATTTTTCCCATTTTTCTGGCTCTTCATGTTTTTGAACACCGTTTCATGCTCCTCCTATTTTTCAGACCGTTCATGCTCCTCATATTTTGACACATTTTGAAGCTCTTCATATTTTTCACATCTTTTCAGGCTCTTCATGTTTTTGAACAAGGTTTCATTCTCCTCCCATTTTTCAGACCGTTTCATGCTCCTCATATTTTTGACACGTTTTGAAGCTCTTCATATTTTTCACAACTTTTCAGGCTCTTCATGTTTTTGAACACCGTTTCATGCTCCTCCTATTTTTCAGACCGTTCATGATCCTCATATTTTGACACCTTTTGAAGCTCTTCATATTTTTCACACCTTTTCAGGCTCTTCATGTTTCTGAACACCGCGTCATGCTCCTCCTATTTTTCATATCGTTTCATGCTTCTCATATTTTTCACACCTTTTGAAGCTCTTCATATTTTTCACACCTTTTCAGGCTCTTCATGTTTTTCAACACCGCTTCATGCTCCTCCTATTTTTCAGACCGTTTCATGCTCATCTCATTTTTGACACCTTTTGAAGCTCTTCATATTCTTCACTCCTTTTGAAGCTCTTCATATTTTTCACACCTTTTGAAGCTCTTCATATTTCTCACACCTTTTCAGACTCTTCATGTTTTTCAACACCGCTTTTTGCTCCTCCTATTTTTCAGACCGTTTCATGCTCCTCATATTTTTGACACGTTTTGAAGTTCTTCATATTTTTCACACCTTTTCAGGCTCTTCATGTTTTTAAACACCGCTTCATGCTGCTCCTGTTTTTCAGACCTTTTCATGCTCCTCATATTTTTCACATCTTTTGAAGTTCTTCTTATTTTTCACACCTTTTCAAGCTCTTCATCATTTTCAAAACCGCTTCATGCTCCTTCTATTTTACAGACCGTTTCATTCTCCTCATGTATTTCACACGTAATGAAGCTCTTCCAATTTTGCACAACTTTTCAGTCTCTTCTTGTTTTACAACACCGCATCATGCTCCTCCTATTTTTCAGATTGTTTCATGCTCCTCATATTTTTGACACCTTTTGAAGCTCTTCATATTTTTCACACCTTTTGAAGCTCTTCATGTTTTTCACACCTTTTCAGGCTCTTCATGATTTTCAACACCGCTTCATGCTCCTGCTATTTTTCAGACCGTTTCATGCTCATCTCTTTTTTGACACCTTTAGAAGCTGTTCATATTTTTCACACCTTTTAAAGCTCTTCATATATTTCACATTTTTGAAACTCTTCATATTTTTCTCACCTTTTGAAGCTCTTCATGTTTTTCACACCTTTTCAGGCTTCTCATGTTTTTGAACACCGCTTCATGCTCCTCCTATTTTTCACTCCTTTTGAAGCTCTTCATATTTTTCACACCTTTTCAGGCTGTACATGTTTTTGAACACCAGTTCATGCTCCTCCTGTTTTTCAGACCATTTCCTGCTCCTCATGTATTTCACACATTTTGAAGCTCTTCATATTTTTCACACCTTTTCAATGTCTTCATGTTTTTGATCACTGTTTCATGCTGCTCCTGTTTTTCAGACCATTTCATGATACTCATATTTTTGACACCTTTTGAAGCTCTTCATATTTTTCACACTTTTTCAGGCTGTTTATAGTTTTCAACACCGCTGCATGATTCTCCTATATTTGAGACCATTTCATGCTCCTCATATTTTTGACATTTTTTGAAGCTCTTCATATTTTTCACACCTTTTGAAGCTCTTCCTATTTTTACAGGTTTTCAGGCTCTTCATGTTTTTCAACACCGCTTCATGCTCCTCCTATTTTTCCGACCGTTTCATGCTCATCTCATTTTTGACACCTTTTGAAGGTCTTCATATTTTTCACACCTTTTGAAGCTCTTCATATTTTTCACTTCTTTTCAGGCTCTTCATGTTTTTTAACACCGCTTCATGCTCCTCATATTTTTCAGACCGTTTCATGCTCCTCATATTTTTGACATCTTTTGAAGCTCTTCACATTTTTCACACATTTTCAGGCTCTTCATGTTTTTCAACACCGCTTGATGATCCTCCTATATTTCAGACCGTTTCATGCTCCTCATATTTTTGACATCTTTTGAAGCTCTTCATATTTTTCACACCTTTTCAGACACTTCATGTTTTTCAACACCGCTTCATGCTGCTCCTATTTTTCAGACCGTTTCATGCTCATCTCCTTTTTGACAACTTTTGAAGCTCTTCATATTTTCATACCTTTTGAAGCTCTTCATATTTTTCACACATTTTCAGGCTCTTCATGTTTTTCAACACCGCTTCATGCTCCTCCTGTTTTTCAGACAGTTTCATGCTCCTCATATTTTTGACACGTTTTGAAGCTCTTCATATTTTTCACACCTTTTCCGTCTCTTCTTGTTTTTCAACACCGCTTCTTGCTCCTCCTATTTTTCAGACCGTTTCATGCTCCTCATATTGTTGACACCTTTTGAAGCACTTCATATTTTTCACACCTTTTCAGGCTCTTCATATTTTTGAACACCGCTTCATGTTCCTCCTGTTTTTCACACCTTTTGAAGCTCTTCATATTTTTCACACCTTTTCAGGCTCTTCAGGTTTTTGAACACCTCTTCATGCTCCTCCTATTTTTCAGACCGTTTCATGCTCCTCATGTATTTCACACCTATTGAAGCTGTTCATATTTTTCACACCTTTTCAAGCTCTCCATGTTTCTGAACACCACTTCCTGCTCCTCCTGTTTTTGAGGCCGTTTGATGCTCATCTCTTTTTTGACACCTTCTGAAGCTCTTCATTTATTTCACACCTTTTGAGCTCTTCATATTCTTCACACGTTTTCAGGCTCTTCATGTATTTCAATAACGCTTCTTACTCCTCCTATTTTTCAGACCGTTTCATGCTCCTCATATTTTTGACATCTTTTGAAGCTCTTCACATATTTCACACATTTTCAGGCTTTTCATGTTTCTGAACACCGCTTCATCCTCCTCCTATTTTTCACACCTTTTGAAGCTCTTCATATTTTTCACAGCTTTTCAGGCTGCACATGTTTTTGAACACGACTTCATGCTCCTCATCTTTTTCAGTCTGTTTCATGCTCCTCATATTTTTCACACCGTTTGAAGCTCTTCATACTTTTCACACGTTTTCAGGCTCTTCATGTTTTTGATCACCGTTTCATGCTCCTCCTATTTTTCAGACCGTTTCATGCTCCTCATATTTTTGACCATTTTATAAGCTCTTCATAATTTTCACACTTTTTTAGGCTCTTCATGTTTTTTAACACCGCTTCATGCTCCTCCTATTTTTCAAACTTTTTGAAGCTCTTCATGTTTTTACACCTTATCAGACTCTTCATGTTTTTGAACACCTCTTCATGCTACTCCTATTTTTCAGACCTTTTCATGCTCCTCATGTATTTCACACGTTTTGAAGCTCTTCATATTTTTCACACCTTTTCAGACTCTTCATGTTTTTGAACACTGCTTCATGCTCCTCCTATTTTTCAGACCGTTTCAAGCTCCTCATATTTTTGACACCTTTTGAAGCTCTTCATATTTTTCACACCTTTTCAGTCTCTTCATGTTTTTCAACTCCACTCATGCTCCTCCTCTTTTTGTGACCTTTTCATGCTCCTCATAATTTTGACACCTTTGGAAGCTCTTCATATTTTTCACACCTTTTGATGCTCTTCATATTTTTCACAGCTTTTCAGGGTCTTCAAGTTTTTCAACACCGTTTCATTCTCCTCCTATTTTTCAGACCGTTTCATGCTCATCTCATTTTTGACACCTTTTGAAGGTCTTCATATTTTTCACACCTTTTGAAGCTCTTCATATTTTTCACTTCTTTTCAGGCTCTTCATGTTTTTTAACACCGCTTCATGCTCCTCATATTTTTCAGACCGTTTCATGCTCCTCATATTTTTGACATCTTTTGAAGCTCTTCACATTTTTCACACATTTTCAGGCTCTTCATGTTTTTCAACACCGCTTGATGATCCTCCTATATTTCAGACCGTTTCATGCTCCTCATATTTTTGACACCTTTTGAAGCTCTTCATATTTTTCACACCTTTTCAGACACTTCATGTTTTTCAACACCGCTTCATGCTGCTCCTATTTTTCAGACCGTTTCATGCTCATCTCCTTTTTGACAACTTTTGAAGCTCTTCATATTTTCATACCTTTTGAAGCTCTTCATATTTTTCACACATTTTCAGGCTCTTCATGTTTTTCAACACCGCTTCATGCTCCTCCTGTTTTTCAGACAGTTTCATGCTCCTCATATTTTTGACACGTTTTGAAGCTCTTCATATTTTTCACACCTTTTCCGTCTCTTCTTGTTTTTCAACACCGCTTCTTGCTCCTCCTATTTTTCAGACCGTTTCATGCTCCTCATATTGTTGACACCTTTTGAAGCACTTCATATTTTTCACACCTTTTCAGGCTCTTCATATTTTTGAACACCGCTTCATGTTCCTCCTGTTTTTCACACCTTTTGAAGCTCTTCATATTTTTCACACCTTTTCAGGCTCTTCAGGTTTTTGAACACCTCTTCATGCTCCTCCTATTTTTCAGACCGTTTCATGCTCCTCATGTATTTCACACCTATTGAAGCTGTTCATATTTTTCACACCTTTTCAAGCTCTCCATGTTTCTGAACACCACTTCCTGCTCCTCCTGTTTTTGAGGCCGTTTGATGCTCATCTCTTTTTTGACACCTTCTGAAGCTCTTCATTTATTTCACACCTTTTGAGCTCTTCATATTCTTCACACGTTTTCAGGCTCTTCATGTATTTCAATAACGCTTCTTACTCCTCCTATTTTTCAGACCGTTTCATGCTCCTCATATTTTTGACATCTTTTGAAGCTCTTCACATATTTCACACATTTTCAGGCTTAGCATGTTTCTGAACACCGCTTCATCCTCCTCCTATTTTTCACACCTTTTGAAGCTCTTCATATTTTTCACAGCTTTTCAGGCTGCACATGTTTTTGAACACGACTTCATGCTCCTCATCTTTTTCAGTCTGTTTCATGCTCCTCATATTTTTCACACCGTTTGAAGCTCTTCATACTTTTCACATGTTTTCAGGCTCTTCATGTTTTTGATCACCGTTTCATGCTCCTCCTATTTTTCAGACCGTTTCATGCTCCTCATATTTTTGACCATTTTATAAGCTCTTCATAATTTTCACACTTTTTTAGGCTCTTCATGTTTTTTAACACCGCTTCATGCTCCTCCTATTTTTCAAACTTTTTGAAGCTCTTCATGTTTTTCACACCTTATCAGACTCTTCATGTTTTTGAACACCTCTTCATGCTACTCCTATTTTTCAGACCTTTTCATGCTCCTCATGTATTTCACACGTTTTGAAGCTCTTCATATTTTTCACACCTTTTCAGACTCTTCATGTTTTTGAACACTGCTTCATGCTCCTCCTATTTTTCAGACCGTTTCAAGCTCCTCATATTTTTGACACCTTTTGAAGCTCTTCATATTTTTCACACCTTTTCAGTCTCTTCATGTTTTTCAACTCCACTCATGCTCCTCCTCTTTTTGTGACCTTTTCATGCTCCTCATAATTTTGACACCTTTGGAAGCTCTTCATATTTTTCACACCTTTTGATGCTCTTCATATTTTTCACAGCTTTTCAGGGTCTTCAAGTTTTTCAACACCGTTTCATTCTCCTCCTATTTTTCAGACCGTTTCATGCTCATCTCATTTTTGACACCTTTTGAAGCTTTTCGTATTTTTCACACCTTTTGAAGCTCTTCATATTTTACACGTTTTCAGGCTCTTCAAGTTTTTCAACATCGCTTCATGCTCCTCCTATTTTTGACACGTTTTGAGGCTCTTCATAATTTTCACACCATTTTAGGCTCTTCATGTTTTTGAACACCGTTTCATGCTCCTCGTATTTTTCACACCTTTTAAAGCTCTTCATATTTTCACACCTTTTCAGGCTCTCATGTTTTTGAACACAGCTTAATGCTCCTCCTATTTTTTATACCGTTTCATGATACTCATGTATTTCACACCTTTTGAAGCTCTTCATATTTTTCACACCTTTTCAGGCTGTACATGTTTTTGAAGACCACTTCATGCTCCTCATCTTTTTCAGACCGTTTCATGCTCCTGATATTTTTCACACCGTTTGAAGCTCTTCATATTTTTCACACGTTTTCAGATTCTTCATGTTTTTGATATCCGTTTCATTCTCCTCCTATTTTTCAGACCGTTTCATGCTCCTCATATTTTTGACACCTTTTGAAGCTCTTCACATTTATCACACCTTTTCAGGCTCTTCATGTTTTTCAACACCGCTTCATGATCCTCCTATATTTCAGAGCGTTTCATGCTCCTCATATTTTTGACACCTTTTGAAGCTCTTCACATTTTTCACATCTTTTCTGGCTCTTCATGTTTTTCAACACCGCTTCATGCTCCTCCTATTTTTCAGATCGTTTCAGGCTCCGCATATTTTTGACTCCTTTTGAAGCTCTTCATATTTTTCACACGTTTTCAGGCCCTTCATGTTTTTGAACACCGCTTCATGCTCCTCCTATTTTTCAGACGGTTTCAGGCTGCTCGTATTTTTCAGACCGTTTCATGCTCCGCATATTTTTGACTCCTTTTGAAGCTCTTCATATTTTTCACACGTTTTCAGGCCCTTCATGTTTTTCAACACCGCTTCTTGCTCCTCCATTTTTCACACCCTTTCATGCTTCTCATGTATTTCACACCTTTTGAAACTCTTCATATTTTTCACATCTTTTCAGGCTCTTCATGTTTTTGAACAAGGTTTCATGCTCCTCCTATTTTTTAGACCGTTCATGCTCCTCATATTTTTGAAACGTTTTGAAGCTCTTCATATTTTTCCAATTTTTCAGGCTCTTCATGTTTTTCAACACCGCTTCTTGCTCCTCCATTTTTCACACCCTTTCATGCTTCTCATGTATTTCACACCTTTTGAAACTCTTTATATTTTTCACATCTTTTCAGGCTCTTCATGTTTTTGAACAAGGTTTCATTCTCCTCCCATTTTTCAGACCGTTTCATGCTCCTCATATTTTTGACACGTTTTGAAGCTCTTCATATTTTTCACACCTTTTCAGGCTCTTCATGTTTTTGAACACCGTTTCATGCTCCTCCTATTTTTCAGACCGTTCATGCTCCTCATATTTTTGACACGTTTTGAAGCTCTTCATATTTTTCCCATTTTTCAAGCTCTTCATGTTTTTGAACACCGTTTCATGCTCCTCCTATTTTTCAGACCGTTCATGCTCCTCATATTTTGACACATTTTGAAGCTCTTCATATTTTTCACATCTTTTCAGGCTCTTCATGTTTTTGAACAAGGTTTCATTCTCCTCCCATTTTTCAGACCGTTTCATGCTCCTCATATTTTTGACACGTTTTGAAGCTCTTCATATTTTTCACACCTTTTCAGGCTCTTCATGTTTCTGAACACCGCGTCATGCTCCTCCTATTTTTCATATCGTTTCATGCTTCTCATATTTTTCACACCTTTTGTAGCTCTTCATATTTTTCACACCTTTTCAGGCTCTTCATGTTTTTCAACACCGCTTCATGCTCCTCCTATTTTTCAGACCGTTTCATGCTCATCTCATTTTTGACACCTTTTGAAGCTCTTCATATTCTTCACTCCTTTTGAAGCTCTTCATATTTTTCACACCTTTTGAAGCTCTTCATATTTCTCACACCTTTTCAGACTCTTCATGTTTTTCAACACCGCTTTTTGCTCCTCCTATTTTTCAGACCGTTTCATGCTCCTCATATTTTTGACACGTTTTGAAGTTCTTCATATTTTTCACACCTTTTCAGGCTCTTCATGTTTTTAAACACCGCTTCATGCTGCTCCTGTTTTTCAGACCTTTTCATGCTCCTCATATTTTTCACATCTTTTGAAGTTCTTCTTATTTTTCACAACTTTTCAAGCTCTTCATCATTTTCAAAACCGCTTCATGCTCCTCCTATTTTACAGACAGTTTCATTCTCCTCATGTATTTCACACGTAATGAAGCTCTTCCAATTTTGCACAACTTTTCAGTCTCTTCTTGTTTTACAACACCGTATCATGCTCCTCCTATTTTTCAGACTGTTTCATGCTCCTCATATTTTTGACACCTTTTGAAGCTCTTCATATTTTTCACACCTTTTGAAGCTCTTCATGTTTTTCACACCTTTTCAGGCTCTTCATGATTTTCAACACCGCTTCATGCTCCTGCTATTTTTCAGACCGTTTCATGCTCATCTCTTTTTTGACACCTTTAGAAGCTGTTCATATTTTTCACACCTTTTAAAGCTCTTCATGTTTTTCACACCTTTTCAGGCTCTTCATGTTTTTAAACACCGCTTCATGCTCCTCCTATTTTTCAGACGGTTTCAGGCTGCTCGTACTTTTCAGACCGTTTCATGCTCCCCATATTTTTGACAATTTTATAAGCTCTTCATATTTTTCACACATTTTCAGGCTCTTCATGTTTTTGAGCACCGCTTCATGCTCCTCCTATTTTTCAAACCTTTTGAAGCTCTTCATGTTTTTCACACCTTATCAGCCTCTTCATGTTTTTGAACATCTCTTCATGCTCCCCATATTTTTGACAATTTTATAAGCTCTTCATAATTTTCACACTTTTTCAGGCTCTTCATGTTTTTTAACACCGCTTCATGCTCCTCCTATTTTTCAAACTTTTTGAAGCTCTTCATGTTTTTCACACCTTATCAGCCTCTTCATGTTTTTGAACACCTCTTCATGCTACTCCTATTTTTCAGACCTTTTCATGCTCCTCATGTATTTCACACGTTTTGAAGCTCTTCATATTTTTCACACCTTTTCAGACTCTTCATGTTTTTGAACAGTGCTTCATGCTCCTCCTATTTTTCAGACCGTTTCAAGCTCCTCATATTTTTGACACCTTTTGAAGCTCTTCATATTTTTCACACCTTTTCAGTCTCTTCATGTTTTTCAACTCCACTCATGCTCCTCCTCTTTTTCTGACCTTTTAATGCTCCTCATATTTTTGACACCTTTGGAAGCTCTTCATATTTTTCACACCTTTTGAAGCTCTTCATATTTTTCACAGCTTTTCAGGGTCTTCAAGTTTTTCAACATCGTTTCATACTCCTCCTATATTTCAGACCGTTTCATGCTCATCTCATTTTTGACACCTTTTGAAGTTCTTCATATTTTTCACACCTCTTGAAGCTCTTCATATTTTACACGTTTTCAGGCTCTTCAAGTTTTTCAACATCGCTTCATGCTCCTCCTATTTTTCAGACCGTTTCATACTCCTCATATTTTTGACACGTTTTGAGGCTCTTCATAATTTTCACACCATTTTAGGCTCTTCATGTTTTTGAACACCGTTTCATGCTCCTCGTATTTTTCACACCTTTTAAAGCTCTTCATATTTTCACACCTTTTCAGGCTCTCATGTTTTTGAACACAGCTTCATGCTCCTCCTATTTTTTATACCGTTTCATGATACTCATGTATTTCACACCTTTTGAAGCTCTTCATATTTTTCACACCTTTTCAGGCTGTACATGTTTTTGAAGACCACTTCATGCTCCTCATCTTTTTCAGCCGGTTTCATGCTCCTGATATTTTTCACACCGTTTGAAGCTCTTCATATTATTCACACGTTTTCAGATTCTTCATGTTTTGATCACCGTTTCATGCTCCTCATATTTTTGACACCTTGTGAAGCTCTTCACATTTATCACACCTTTTCAGGCTCTTCATGTTTTTCAACACCGCTTCATGATCCTCCTATATTTCAGAGCGTTTCATGCTCCTCATATTTTTGACACCTTTTGAAGCTCTTCGCATTTTTCACACCTTTTCTGGCTCTTCATGTTTTTCAACACCGCTTCATGCTCCTCCTATTTTTCGGATCGTTTCAGGCTCCGCATATTTTTGACTCCTTTTGAAGCTCTTCATATTTTTCACACGTTTTCAGGCCCTTCATGTTTTTGAACACCGCTTCATGCTCCTCCTATTTTTCAGACGGTTTCAGGCTGCTCGTATTTTTCAGACCGTTTCATGCTCCCCATATTTTTGACAATTTTATAAGCTCTTCATATTTTTCACACTTTTTCAGGCTCTTCATGTTTTTGAACACCGCTTCATGCTCCTCATAATTTTGACGATTTTATAAGCTCTTCATATTTTTCACACTTTTTCAGGCTCTTCATGTTTTTGAACACCGCTTCATGCTCCTCCTATTTTTCAAACCTTTTGAAGCTCTTCATATTTTTCACACGTTTTCAGGCCCTTCATGTTTTTGAACAACACTTCATGCTCCTCCTACTTTTCAGACTGTTTCATGCTCATCTCATTTTTGACACCTTTTCAGGGTCTTCATATTTTTCAAACTTTTGAAGATCTTCATATTTTTCACACTTTTTCAGGCTCTTCATGTTTTGAACACTGCTTCATGCTCATCCTATTTTTCAGACCGTTTCATTCTCCTCATGTTTTTCACACCTTTTGAAGCTCTTCATAATTTTCACACCTTTTCATGCTCTTCATGTTTTTGAACACCGTTTCATGCTCGTCCTATTTTTCAGACCATTTCAAGCTCCTCATATTTTTGAAACCTTTTGAAGCTCTTCATATTGTTCACACCTTTTCAGGCTTTTCATGTATTTGAACACCGCTTCATGCTCCTCACATTTCTCACACCTTTTGAAGCTCTTCATATTTTTCTCACCTTTTCAGGCTCCTCATGTTTTTGAACACCGCTTCATGCTCCTCATATTTTTCAGACCGTTTCATGATCCTCATGTATTTCACACCTTTTGAACCTCTTCATATTTTTCACACCTTTTCAATGTCTTCATGTTTTTGAACACTGTTTCATGCTGCTCCTGTTTTTCAGACCATTTCATGATACTCATATTTTTGACACCTTTTGAAGCTCTTCATATTTTTCACACTTTTTCAGGCTGTTCATAGTTTTCAACACCGCTGCATGATTCTCCTATATTTGAGACCATTTCATGCTCCTCATATTTTTGACATTTTTTGAAGCTCTTCATATTTTTCACACCTTTTGAAGCTCTTCCTATTTTTCACAGCTTTTCAGGCTCTTCATGTTTTTCAACACCGCTTCATGCTCCTCATATTTTTCAGACCGTTTCATGCTCCTCATATTTTTGACATCTTTTGAAGCTTTTCTTATTTTTGACACCTTTTGAAGGACTTCATATTTTTCACACCTTTTGAAGCTCTTCACATTTTTCACTTCTTTTCAGGCTCTTCATGTTTTTTAACACCGCTTCATGCTCCTCATATTTTTCAGACCGTTTCATGCTCCTCATATTTTTGACATCTTTTGAAGCTCTTCACGTTTTTCACACATTTTCAGGCTCTTCATGTGTTTCAACACCGCTTCATGCTGCTCCTATTTTTCAGACCGTTTCATGCTCATCTCTTTTTTGACAACTTTTGAAGCTCTTCATATTTTCATACCTTTTGAAGCTTTTCATATTTTTCACACGTTTTCAGGCTCTTCATGTTTTTCAACACCGCTTCATGCTCCTCCTATTTTTCAGACCGTTTCATGCTCCTCATATTTTTGACACCTTTTGAAGCTCTTCATATTTTTCACACCTTTTCAGACTCTTCATGTTTTTCAACACCGCTTCATGCTGCTCCTATTTTTCAGACCGTTTCATGCTCATCTCTTTTTTGACAACTTTTGAAGTTCTTCGTATTTTCATACCTTTTGAAGCTCTTCATATTTTTCACATATTTTCAGGCTCTTCATGTTTTTCAACACCGCTTCATGCTCCTCCTATTTTTCAGACCGTTTCATGCTCCTCATATTTTTGACACCTTTTGAAGCTCTTCATATTTTTCACACCTTTTCAGACTCTTCATGTTTTTCAACACCGCTTCATGCTGCTCCTATTTTTCATACCGTTTCATGCTCATCTCTTTTTTGACAACTTTTGAAGCTCTTCATATTTTCATACCTTTTGAAGCTCTTCATATTTTTCACACGTTTTCAGGATCTTCATGTTTTTCAACACCGCTTCATGCTCCTCCTATTTTTCAGACCGTTTCACGCTCCTCATATTTTTGACACGTTTTGAAGCTCTTCATATTTTCACACCTTTTCCGTCTCTTCTTGTTTTTCAACACCGCTTCTTGCTCCTCCTATTTTTCAGACCGTTTCATGCTCCTCATATTGTTAACACCTTTTGAAGCACTTCATAGTTTTCACACCTTTTCAGGCTCTTCATATTTTTGAACACCACTTCATGTTCCTCCTGTTTTTCACACCTTTTGAAGCTCTCCATATTTTTCACACCTTTTCAGGCTGTACATGTTTTTGAAGACCACTTCATGCTCCTCATCTTTTTCAGACCATTTCATGCACCTCATATTTTTCACACCGTTTGAAGCTCTTCATATTTTTCACACGTTTTCAGATTCTTCATGTTTTTGATCACCGTTTCATGCTCCTCCTATTTTTCAGACCGTTTCATGCTCCTCATATTTTTGACACCTTTTGAAGCTCTTCACATTTATCACACCTTTTCAGGCTCTTCATGTTTTTCAACACCACTTCATGATCCACCTATATTTCAGAGCGTTTCATGCTCCTCATATTTTTGACACCTTTTGAAGCTCTTCACATTTTTCACACCTTTTCCGGCTCTTCATGTTTTTCAACACCGCTTCATGCTCCTCCTATTTTTCAGATCGTTTCAGGCTCCGCATATTTTTGACTCCTTTTTAAGCTCTTCATATTTTTCACACGTTTTCAGGCCCTTCATCTTTTTGAACACCGCTTCATGCTCCTCCTATTTTTCAAACCTTTTGAAGCTCTTCATGTTTTTCACACCTTATCAGCCTCTTCATGTTTTTGAACATCTCTTCATGCTCCTCTTATTTTTGACAATTTTATAAGCTCTTCATATTTTTCACACTTTTTCAGGCTCTTCATGTTTTTGAACACCGCTTCATCCTCCTCCTATTTTTCAAACCTTTTGAAGCTCTTCATATTTTTCACACTTTTTCAGGCTCTTCATGTTTTGAACACCGCTTCATGCTCCTCCTATTTTTCAGAGCGTTTCATGCTCCTCAGGTATTTCACACCTTTTCAAGCTCTTCATATTTTTCACACCTTTTCAGGCTCTTCACGTTTTTGAACAACACTTCATGCTCCTCCTAATTTTCAGACTGTTTCATGCTCATCTCATTTTTGACACCTTTTCAGGGTCTTCATATTTTTCAAAGTTTTGAAGATCTTCATATTTTTCACACTTTTTCAGGCTCTTCATGTTTTGAACACTGCTTCATGCTCCTCCTATTTTTCAGACCGTTTCATTCTCCTCATGTTTTTCACACCTTTTGAAGCTCTTCATAATTTTCACACCTTTTCATGCTCTTCATGTTTTTGAACACCGTTTCATGCTCGTCCTATTTTTCAGATCATTTCAAGCTCCTCATATTTTTGAAACCTTTTGAAGCTCTTCATATTTTTCACACCTTTTCCGTCTCTTCTTGTTTTTCAACACCGCTTCTTGCTCCTCCTATTTTTCAGACTGTTTCATGCTCCTCATATTGTTGACACCTTTTGAAGCACTTCATATTTTTCACACCTTTTCAGGCTCTTCATATTTTTGAACGCTGCTTCATGTTCCTCCTGTTTTTCACACCTTTTGAAGCTCTTCATATTTTTCACACTTTTTCAGGCTGTACATGTTTTTGAAGACCACTTCATGCTCCTCATCTTTTTCAGACCGTTTCATGCTCCTGATATTTTTCACACCGTTTGAATCTCTTCATATTTTTCACACGTTTTCAGACTCTTCATGTTTTTGATCACCGTTTCATGCTCCTCCTATTTTTCAGACCGTTTCATGCTCCTCATATTTTTGACACCTTTTGAAGCTCTTCACATTTATCACACCTTTTCAGGCTCTTCATGTTTTTCAACACCGCTTCATGATCCTCTTATGTTTCAGACCGTTTCATGCTCCTCATATTTTTGACACCTTTTGAAGCTCTTCACATTTTTCACACCTTTTCCGGCTCTTCATGTTTTTCAACACCGCTTCATGCTCCTCCTATTTTTCAGATCGTTTCAGGCTTCGCATATTTTTGACTCCTTTTGAAGCTCTTCATATTTTTCACACGTTTTCAGGCCCTTCATGTTTTTGAACACCGCTTCATGCTCCTCCTATTTTTCAGACGTTTTCAGGCTGCTCGTATGTTTCAGACCGTTTCATGCTCCTCATATTTTTGACAATTTTATAAGCTATTCATATTTTTCACACATTTTCAGGCTCTTCATGTTTTTGAACACCGCTTCATGCTCCTCCTATTTTTCAAACCTTTTGAAGCTCTTAATGTTTTTCACGCCTTAACATCCTCTTCATGTTTTTGAACATCTCTCCATGCTCCTCATATTTTTGACAATTTTATAAGCTCTTCATATTTATCACACTTTTTCAGGCTCTTCATGTTTTTGAACACCGCTTCATCCTCCTCCTATTTTTCAAACCTTTTGAAGCTCTTCATATTTTTCACACTTTTTCAGGCTCTTCATGTTTTGAACACCGCTTCATGCTCCTCCTATTTTTCAGACCGTTTCATGCTCCTCAGGTATTTCATACCTTTTCAAGCTCTTCATATTTTTCACACCTTTTCAGGCTCTTCACGTTTCTGAACAACACTTCATGCTCCTCCTACTTTTCAGACTGTTTCATGCTCATCTCATTTTTGACACCTTTTCAGGGTCTTCATATTTTTCAAAGTTTTGAAGATCTTCATATTTTTCACACTTTTTCAGGCTCTTCATGTTTTGAACACTGCTTCATGCTCCTCCTATTTTTCAACCGTTTCATTCTCCTCATGTTTTTCACACCTTTTGAAGCTCTTCATAATTTTCACACCTTTTCATGCTCTTCATGTTTTTGAACACCATTTCATGCTCCTCCTATTTTTCAGACCTTTTCATGCTCCTCATATACTTGACACATTTTTAAGCTCTTCATATAATTCACACATTTTCAGGCTACTCATGTTTTTCAACACTGCTTCATGCTCCTTGTATTTTTAAGACCGTTTCATGCTCCTCATATTTTTGACACCTTTTTAAGCTCTTCATGTTTCTCACACCTTTTCAGGCTCTTCATGTTTTTCCACACCACATCATGCTTCTCCTATTTTTCAGCAAGTTTCATGCTCCTCATGTATTTCACACCTTTTGAAGCTTTTCATATTTTTCACACCTTTACAGGCTCTTCATGTTTTTCGACACCACTTCATGCTGCTCCTATGTTTCAGCTCGTTTCATGCTCCTCATGAATTTCACACCTTTTGAAGCTCTTCATATTTTTCACACCTTTACAGGCTCTTCATGTTTTTCGACACCACTTCATGCTGCTCCTATGTTTCAGCTCGTTTCATGCTCCTCATGAATTTCACACCTTTTGAAGCTCTTCATATTTTTCACACTTTTTCAGGCTCTTCATGTTTTGAACACCGCTTCATGCTCCTCCTATTTTTCAGAGCGTTTCATGCTCCTCAGGTATTTCACACCTTTTCAAGCTCTTCATATTTTTCACACCTTTTCAGGCTCTTCACGTTTTTGAACAACACTTCATGCTCCTCCTAATTTTCAGACTGTTTCATGCTCATCTCATTTTTGACACCTTTTCAGGGTCTTCATATTTTTCAAAGTTTTGAAGATCTTCATATTTTTCACACTTTTTCAGTCTCTTCATGTTTTGAACACTGCTTCATGCTCCTCCTATTTTTCAGACCGTTTCATTCTCCTCATGTTTTTCACACCTTTTGAAGCTCTTCATAATTTTCACACCTTTTCATGCTCTTCATGTTTTTGAACACCGTTTCATGCTCGTCCTATTTTTCAGATCATTTCAAGCTCCTCATATTTTTGAAACCTTTTGAAGCTCTTCATATTTTTCACACCTTTTCCGTCTCTTCTTGTTTTTCAACACCGCTTCTTGCTCCTCCTATTTTTCAGACTGTTTCATGCTCCTCATATTGTTGACACCTTTTGAAGCACTTCATATTTTTCACACCTTTTCAGGCTCTTCATATTTTTGAACGCTGCTTCATGTTCCTCCTGTTTTTCACACCTTTTGAAGCTCTTCATATTTTTCACACTTTTTCAGGCTGTACATGTTTTTGAAGACCACTTCATGCTCCTCATCTTTTTCAGACCGTTTCATGCTCCTGATATTTTTCACACCGTTTGAATCTCTTCATATTTTTCACACGTTTTCAGACTCTTCATGTTTTTGATCACCGTTTCATGCTCCTCCTATTTTTCAGACCGTTTCATGCTCCTCATATTTTTGACACCTTTTGAAGCTCTTCATATTTTTCACATCTTTTGAAGCTCTTTATATTTTTCACACATTTTCAGGCTCTTCATATATTTCAACACCCCTTGTTGCTCCTCCTATTTTTCAGACCGTTTCATGCTCCTCATATTTTTGACACCTTTTGAAGCTCTTCATATTTCTGACACCTCGTCAGTCTCTTCATGTTTTTCAACACCGTTTCTTGCTCCTCCTATTTTTCAGACCGTTTCATGGCCTCATGTATTTCACACCTTTTGAAGCTCTTCATATTTTGCACGCGTTTTCAGGCTCTTCATGTTTTTTCACAACCAATTCATGCTCCTCCTATTTTTCAGACCGTATCATGCTCCTCTTTTTTTTCACACCTTTTGAAGCTCTTCATATATTTCACACCTTTTCAGGCTCTTCATTATTTTCAACACCACTTCATGCTCCTCCCACATTTCAGACCGTTTTACACTCATCTCATTTTTGACACCTTTTGAAGCTCTTCATATTTTTCACACCTTTTGAAGCTCTTCATTTTTTTCACACATTTTCAGGCTCTTCATGTTTTTGAACACCGCTTCATGCTCCTCCTATTTTTCAGACCGTTTCATGCTCCTCATATTTTTGACACCTTTTGAAGCTTTTCATATTTTTCACACCTTTTGAAGCTCTTCATATTTATCAAACCTTTTGAAGCTCTTCATATTTTTCACCCCTTTTCAGACTCTGCATGTTTTTGAACACCGCTTCATGCTCCTCCTATTTTTGAGACCGTTTCATGCTCCTCATGTATTTCCCACCTTTTGAAGCTCTTCATATTTGTCACACCTTTTCAGGCTCCTCATGCTTTTCATCACCGCTTCATGCTCCTCCTATTTTTCAGACCGTTTCATGCTCCTCATATTTTTCACACCTTTTGAAGCTGTTCATATTTTTCACACCTTTTCAGGCTCTTCATGTTTTTGAACACCAGTTCATGCTCCTCCTATTTTTCAGACCGTATCATGCTCCTCATATTTTTCACACCTTTTGGAGCTCTTCATATATTTCACACCTGTTCAGGCTCTTCATTTTTTTCAACACTACATCATGCTCCTCCTATTTTTCAGACCGTTTCATGCTCATCTCATTTTTGACATCTTCTGAAGCTCTTCATATTTTTCACACCTTTTGAAGCTCTTCATATTTTTCACAAGATTTCAGTCTCAGCATATTTTGAACACCGCTTCATGCTCCTCCTATTTTCAGACCGTTTCATGCTCCTCATGTATTTCACACCTTTTGAAGCTCTTCATATTTGTCACAGCTTTTCAGGCTCCTCATGTTTTTCAACACCGCTTCATGCTCCTCCTATTTTTCAGACCGTGTCATGCTCCTCCTATTTTTGACACATTTTGAAGCTCTTCATATTTTTCACACCTTTTGAAGCTCTTCATATTTTTCACACCTTTTCAGGCTCTTCATGTTTTTGAACACCACTTCATGCTCCTTCTATTTTTCAGAGAGTTTCATGCTCCTCATGTATTTCACACGTTTTGAAGCTCTTCATATGTTTCACACCTTTTGAAGTTCTTCATATTTTTCACACCTTTTCAAGCTCTTCATATTTTTCACACCTTTTCAGGCTTTTCATGTTTTTCAACACCGCTTCATGCTCCTCCTATTTTTCAGACCGTTTCATGCTCCACACATTTTGAAACCTT
Organism: Dama dama; assembly: GCF_033118175.1. Taxonomy (NCBI): domain Eukaryota; kingdom Metazoa; phylum Chordata; class Mammalia; order Artiodactyla; family Cervidae; genus Dama; species Dama dama. The sequence continues at coordinate 3,365,455 of NC_083683.1, read as the reverse complement.
TTGAAGCTCTTCATATTTTTCACACCTTTTCAGGCTCTCCATGTTTTTCATCACCGATTCATGCTCCTCCTATTTTTGAGGCCGTTTCATGCTCCTCATATTTTTGACACCTTTTGAATCTCTTCATATTTTTCACACCTTTTAGGCTCTTCATGTTTTTGAACAGCGCTTCGTGCTCCTCATATTTTTCAGACAGTTTCATGCTCCTCATATTTTTCACACCTTTTGAAGCTCTTCATATTTTTCATATTTTTGAAGCTCTTCATATTTTTCACACTTTTTCAGGCTCTTCATGTTTTTGAGCACACCTTCTTGCTCCTCCTATTTTTCAGACCGTTTCATGCTCCTCATGTATTTCACACCATTTGAAGCTCTTCATGTTTTTCACACCTTTTCAGTCTCTTCATGTATTTGAACACCATTTCATGCTCCTCCGATTTTTTAGACCATTTCATGCTCCTCATATTTTTGACACCTTTTGAAGCTCTTCATATTTCACACCTTTTCAGGCTCTTCATGTTTTTGAACACCGCTTCATGCTCCTCCAATTTTTCAGACCGTTTCATGTTTCTCATATTTTTGACACCTTTTGAAGCTCTTCATATTTTTCACACCTTTTGAAGCTCTTCATATTTTTCATATATTTGAAGCTCTTCATATTTTTCACACCATTTCAGGCTTTTCATGTATTTGAACACCGGTTCATGCTCCTCCTATTTTTCAGACCGTTTCGTGCTCCTCCTATTTTTCACTCCTTTTGAAGCTCTTCACATTTTTCACACCTTTTCAGTCTCTACATGTTTTTGAACACCGCTTCATGCTCCTCCTATTTCTCAGACCATTTCATGCTCCTCATGTATTTCACACCTTTTGAAGCTCTTAGTATTTTGCACACATTTTCAGGCTTTTCATGTTTTTCACAACCACTTCATGCTCCTCATATTTTTCAGACCGTTTCATGCACATTTCATTTTTGACTCCTTTTGAAGCTCTTCATATTTTTCACACCATTTTCAGGCTCTTCATGTTTTTCAACACCGCTTTATGATCCTCCTATTTTTCAGACCGTTTCATATTCCTCATATTTTTGACATTTTTTGAGGCTCTTCATATTTTTCACACCTTTTCAGGCTCTTCATGTTTTTGAACACCTTTTCATGCTCCTCCTATTTTTCTGACCGTTTCATGCACATCTCATTTTTGACACTTTTTGAAGCCTTTGATATTTTTCACACCATTTTCAGGCTCTTCATGTTTTTCAACACCGCTTTATGATCCTCCTATTTTTCAGACCGTTTCATGCTCCTCATATATTTGACACCTTTTGAAGTACTTCATATTTTTCACACCTTTTCAGGCTCTTCATATTTTTCACACATTTTAAGGCTGTTCATGTTTTTGAACACGGCTTCATGCTCCTCCAATTATTCAGACCGTTTCATGTTCCTCATATTTTTGACACCTTTTGAAGCTCTTCATATTTTTCACACCTTTTGAAGCTCTTCATATTTTTTACACCATTTTCAGGCTCTTCATGTTTTTGAACACCGCCTCATGCTCCTCCTATTTTTCAGACCGTTTCATGCTCTTCATATTTTTGACACATTTTGAAGCTCTTCATATTTTTCACACCTTTTCAGGCTCTTCATGTTATTGAACACCGCCTCATGCTCCTCCTATTTTTCAGACCGTTTCATGCTCCTCATATTTTTGACACATTTTGAAGCTCTTCATATTTTTCACACCTTTTGAAGCTCTTCATGTTATTGAACACCGCTTCATGCTCCGCCCATTTTTCAGACCGTTTCATGCTCCTCATATTTTTGACACATTTTGAAGCTCTTCATATTTTTCACACCTTTTCAGGCTCTTCAGGTTTTTCAACACCACTTCATGCTCCTCCTATTTTTCAGACCGTTTCATGCTCCTCATATTTTTGACACATTTTGAAGCTCTTCATATTTTTCACACATTTTCAGGCTCTTCATGTTATTGAACACCGCTTCATGCTCCGCATATTTTTCAGACCGTTTCATGCTCCTCATATTTTTGACACCTTTTGAAGCTCTTCATATTTTTCACACATTTTCAGGCTCTTCATGTTATTGAACACCGCTTCATGCTCCGCCTATTTTTCAGACCGTTTCATGCTCCTCATATTTTTGACACCTTTGAAGGTCTTCATTTTTTTCACACTTTTTCAGGCTCTTCATGTTTTTCAACAACGCTTCATGCACCTCCTATTTTTCAGACCGTTTCATGCTCATCTCATTTTTGACACCTTTTGAAGCTTTTCATATTTTTCACACCTTTTCAGGCTCTTCATGTTTTTGAACACCGCTTCATGCTCCTCCTATTTTTCAGACAGTTTCATGCTCCTCATATTTTTGACACCTTTTGAAGCTCTTCATATTTCTGACACCTCGTCAGTCTCTTCATGTTTTTCAACACCGTTTCTTGCTCCTCCTATTTTTCAGACCGTTTCATGGCCTCATGTATTTCACACCTTATGAAGCTCTTCATATTTTGCACGCGTTTTCAGGCTCTTCATGTTTTTTCACAACCAATTCATGCTCCTCCTATTTTTCAGACCGTATCATGCTCCTCTTTTTTTTCACACCTTTTGAAGCTCTTCATATATTTTACACCTTTTCAGGCTCTTCATTATTTTCAACACCACTTCATGCTCCTCCCACATTTCAGACCGTTTTACACTCATCTCATTTTTGACACCTTTTGAAGCTCTTCATATTTTTCACACCTTTTGAAGCTCTTCATTTTTTTCACACGTTTTCAGGCTCTTCATGTTTTTCAACACCACTTCATGCTCCTCCTATTTTGCAGACCGTTTCATGCTCCTCTTATTTTTGACACCTTTTGAAGCTCTTCATATTTTTCCCACCTTTTCAGGCTCTTCATGTTTTTGAACACCGCTTCATGCTCCTCCTATTTTTCAGACCGTTTCATGCTCCTCATATTTTTGACACCTTTTGAAGCTCTTCATATTTTTCACACCTTTTCAGACTCTTCATGTTTTTCAACACCGCTTCATGCTGCTCCTATTTTTCATACCGTTTCATGCTCATCTCTTTTTTGACAACTTTTGAAGCTCTTCATATTTTCATACCTTTTGAAGCTCTTCATATTTTTCACACGTTTTCAGGATCTTCATGTTTTTCAACACCGCTTCATGCTCCTCCTATTTTTCAGACCGTTTCACGCTCCTCATATTTTTGACACGTTTTGAAGCTCTTCATATTTTCACACCTTTTCCGTCTCTTCTTGTTTTTCAACACCGCTTCTTGCTCCTCCTATTTTTCAGACCGTTTCATGCTCCTCATATTGTTAACACCTTTTGAAGCACTTCATAGTTTTCACACCTTTTCAGGCTCTTCATATTTTTGAACACCACTTCATGTTCCTCCTGTTTTTCACACCTTTTGAAGCTCTCCATATTTTTCACACCTTTTCAGGCTGTACATGTTTTTGAAGACCACTTCATGCTCCTCATCTTTTTCAGACCATTTCATGCACCTCATATTTTTCACACCGTTTGAAGCTCTTCATATTTTTCACACGTTTTCAGATTCTTCATGTTTTTGATCACCGTTTCATGCTCCTCCTATTTTTCAGACCGTTTCATGCTCCTCATATTTTTGACACCTTTTGAAGCTCTTCACATTTATCACACCTTTTCAGGCTCTTCATGTTTTTCAACACCACTTCATGATCCACCTATATTTCAGAGCGTTTCATGCTCCTCATATTTTTGACACCTTTTGAAGCTCTTCACATTTTTCACACCTTTTCCGGCTCTTCATGTTTTTCAACACCGCTTCATGCTCCTCCTATTTTTCAGATCTTTTCAGGCTCCGCATATTTTTGACTCCTTTTTAAGCTCTTCATATTTTTCACACGTTTTCAGGCCCTTCATCTTTTTGAACACCGCTTCATGCTCCTCCTATTTTTCAGACGGTTTCAGGCTGCTCGTATTTTTCAGACCGTTTCATGCTCCTCATATTTTTGACAATTTTATAAGCTCTTCATATTTTTCACACTTTTTCAGGCTCTTCATGTTTTTGAGCACCGCTTCATGCTCCTCCTATTTTTCAAACCTTTTGAAGCTCTTCATGTTTTTCACACCTTATCAGCCTCTTCATGTTTTTGAACACCGCTTCATGCTCCTCCTATTTTTCAGACGGTTTCAGGCTGCTCGTATTTTTCAGACCGTTTCATGCTCCTCATATTTTTGACAATTTTATAAGCTCTTCATATTTTTCACACTTTTTCAGGCTCTTCATGTTTTTGAGCACCGCTTCATGCTCCTCCTATTTTTCAAAACTTTTGAAGCTCTTCATGTTTTTCACACCTTATCAGCCTCTTCATGTTTTTGAACATCTCTTCATGCTCCTCTTATTTTTGACAATTTTATAAGCTCTTCATATTTTTCACACTTTTTCAGGCTCTTCATGTTTTTGAACACCGCTTCATCCTCCTCCTATTTTTCAAACCTTTTGAAGCTCTTCATATTTTTCACACTTTTTCAGGCTCTTCATGTTTTGAACACCGCTTCATGCTCCTCCTATTTTTCAGAGCGTTTCATGCTCCTCAGGTATTTCACACCTTTTCAAGCTCTTCATATTTTTCACACCTTTTCAGGCTCTTCACGTTTTTGAACAACACTTCATGCTCCTCCTAATTTTCTGACTGTTTCATGCTCATCTCATTTTTGACACCTTTTCAGGGTCTTCATATTTTTCAAAGTTTTGAAGATCTTCATATTTTTCACACTTTTTCAGGCTCTTCATGTTTTGAACACTGCTTCATGCTCCTCCTATTTTTCAGACCGTTTCATTCTCCTCATGTTTTTCACACCTTTTGAAGCTCTTCATAATTTTCACACCTTTTCATGCTCTTCATGTTTTTGAACACCGTTTCATGCTCGTCCTATTTTTCAGATCATTTCAAGCTCCTCATATTTTTGAAACCTTTTGAAGCTCTTCATATTTTTCACACCTTTTCCGTCTCTTCTTGTTTTTCAACACCGCTTCTTGCTCCTCCTATTTTTCAGACTGTTTCATGCTCCTCATATTGTTGACACCTTTTGAAGCACTTCATATTTTTCACACCTTTTCAGGCTCTTCATATTTTTGAACGCTGCTTCATGTTCCTCCTGTTTTTCACACCTTTTGAAGCTCTTCATATTTTTCACACTTTTTCAGGCTGTACATGTTTTTGAAGACCACTTCATGCTCCTCATCTTTTTCAGACCGTTTCATGCTCCTGATATTTTTCACACCGTTTGAATCTCTTCATATTTTTCACACGTTTTCAGACTCTTCATGTTTTTGATCACCGTTTCATGCTCCTCCTATTTTTCAGACCGTTTCATGCTCCTCATATTTTTGACACCTTTTGAAGCTCTTCACATTTATCACACCTTTTCAGGCTCTTCATGTTTTTCAACACCGCTTCATGATCCTCTTATGTTTCAGACCGTTTCATGCTCCTCATATTTTTGACACCTTTTGAAGCTCTTCACATTTTTCACACCTTTTCCGGCTCTTCATGTTTTTCAACACCGCTTCATGCTCCTCCTATTTTTCAGATCGTTTCAGGCTTCGCATATTTTTGACTCCTTTTGAAGCTCTTCATATTTTTCACACGTTTTCAGGCCCTTCATGTTTTTGAACACCGCTTCATGCTCCTCCTATTTTTCAGACGTTTTCAGGCTGCTCGTATTTTTCAGACCGTTTCATGCTCCTCATATTTTTGACAATTTTATAAGCTATTCATATTTTTCACACATTTTCAGGCTCTTCATGTTTTTGAACACCGCTTCATGCTCCTCCTATTTTTCAAACCTTTTGAAGCTCTTAATGTTTTTCACGCCTTAACATCCTCTTCATGTTTTTGAACATCTCTCCATGCTCCTCATATTTTTGACAATTTTATAAGCTCTTCATATTTATCACACTTTTTCAGGCTCTTCATGTTTTTGAACACCGCTTCATCCTCCTCCTATTTTTCAAACCTTTTGAAGCTCTTCATATTTTTCACACTTTTTCAGGCTCTTCATGTTTTGAACACCGCTTCATGCTCCTCCTATTTTTCAGACCGTTTCATGCTCCTCAGGTATTTCATACCTTTTCAAGCTCTTCATATTTTTCACACCTTTTCAGGCTCTTCACGTTTCTGAACAACACTTCATGCTCCTCCTACTTTTCAGACTGTTTCATGCTCATCTCATTTTTGACACCTTTTCAGGGTCTTCATATTTTTCAAAGTTTTGAAGATCTTCATATTTTTCACACTTTTTCAGGCTCTTCATGTTTTGAACACTGCTTCATGCTCCTCCTATTTTTCAACCGTTTCATTCTCCTCATGTTTTTCACACCTTTTGAAGCTCTTCATAATTTTCACACCTTTTCATGCTCTTCATGTTTTTGAACACCATTTCATGCTCCTCCTATTTTTCAGACCTTTTCATGCTCCTCATATACTTGACACATTTTTAAGCTCTTCATATAATTCACACATTTTCAGGCTACTCATGTTTTTCAACACTGCTTCATGCTCCTTGTATTTTTAAGACCGTTTCATGCTCCTCATATTTTTGACACCTTTTTAAGCTCTTCATATTTCTCACACCTTTTCAGGCTCTTCATGTTTTTCCACACCACATCATGCTTCTCCTATTTTTCAGCAAGTTTCATGCTCCTCATGTATTTCACACCTTTTGAAGCTCTTCATATTTTTCAAAACTTTTCAGGCTCTTCCTGTTTTTGAACAGCGCTTCATGCTCCTCCTATATTTCAGACCGTTTCATGCTCCTCGTATTTTTGACATCTTTTGAAGCTTTTCATATTTTTCACAACTTTTCAGGCTCTTCATGTTTTTGAACACTACTTCATGCTCCTTCTATTTTTCAGAGAGTTTCATGCTTCTCATGTATTACACACCTTTTGAAGCTCTTCATATTTTTCACACCTTTACAGGCTCTTCATGTTTTTCGACACCACTTCATGCTGCTCCTATGTTTCAGCTCGTTTCATGCTCCTCATGAATTTCACACCTTTTGAAGCTCTTCATATTTTTCACACTTTTTCAGGCTCTTCATGTTTTGAACACCGCTTCATGCTCCTCCTATTTTTCAGAGCGTTTCATGCTCCTCAGGTATTTCACACCTTTTCAAGCTCTTCATATTTTTCACACCTTTTCAGGCTCTTCACGTTTTTGAACAACACTTCATGCTCCTCCTAATTTTCAGACTGTTTCATGCTCATCTCATTTTTGACACCTTTTCAGGGTCTTCATATTTTTCAAAGTTTTGAAGATCTTCATATTTTTCACACTTTTTCAGGCTCTTCATGTTTTGAACACTGCTTCATGCTCCTCCTATTCTTCAGACCGTTTCATTCTCCTCATGTTTTTCACACCTTTTGAAGCTCTTCATAATTTTCACACCTTTTCATGCTCTTCATGTTTTTGAACACCGTTTCATGCTCGTCCTATTTTTCAGATCATTTCAAGCTCCTCATATTTTTGAAACCTTTTGAAGCTCTTCATATTTTTCACACCTTTTCCGTCTCTTCTTGTTTTTCAACACCGCTTCTTGCTCCTCCTATTTTTCAGACTGTTTCATGCTCCTCATATTGTTGACACCTTTTGAAGCACTTCATATTTTTCACACCTTTTCAGGCTCTTCATATTTTTGAACGCTGCTTCATGTTCCTCCTGTTTTTCACACCTTTTGAAGCTCTTCATATTTTTCACACTTTTTCAGGCTGTACATGTTTTTGAAGACCACTTCATGCTCCTCATCTTTTTCAGACCGTTTCATGCTCCTGATATTTTTCACACCGTTTGAATCTCTTCATATTTTTCACACGTTTTCAGACTCTTCATGTTTTTGATCACCGTTTCATGCTCCTCCTATTTTTCAGACCGTTTCATGCTCCTCATATTTTTGACACCTTTTGAAGCTCTTCATATTTTTCACATCTTTTGAAGCTCTTTATATTTTTCACACATTTTCAGGCTCTTCATATATTTCAACACCCCTTGTTGCTCCTCCTATTTTTCAGACCGTTTCATGCTCCTCATATTTTTGACACCTTTTGAAGCTCTTCATATTTCTGACACCTCGTCAGTCTCTTCATGTTTTTCAACACCCTTTCTTGCTCCTCCTATTTTTCAGACCGTTTCATGGCCTCATGTATTTCACACCTTTTGAAGCTCTTCATATTTTGCACGCGTTTTCAGGCTCTTCATGTTTTTTCACAACCAATTCATGCTCCTCCTATTTTTCAGACCGTATCATGCTCCTCTTTTTTTTCACACCTTTTGAAGCTCTTCATATATTTCACACCTTTTCAGGCTCTTCATTATTTTCAACACCACTTCATGCTCCTCCCACATTTCAGACCGTTTTACACTCATCTCATTTTTGACACCTTTTGAAGCTCTTCATATTTTTCACACCTTTTGAAGCTCTTCATTTTTTTCACACATTTTCAGGCTCTTCATGTTTTTGAACACCGCTTCATGCTCTTCCTATTTTTCAGACCGTTTCATGCTCCTCATATTTTTGACACCTTTTGAAGCTTTTCATATTTTTCACACCTTTTGAAGCTCTTCATATTTATCAAACCTTTTGAAGCTCTTCATATTTTTCACCCCTTTTCAGACTCTGCATGTTTTTGAACACCGCTTCATGCTCCTCCTATTTTTGAGACCGTTTCATGCTCCTCATGTATTTCCCACCTTTTGAAGCTCTTCATATTTGTCACACCTTTTCAGGCTCCTCATGCTTTTCATCACCGCTTCATGCTCCTCCTATTTTTCAGACCGTTTCATGCTCCTCATATTTTTCACACCTTTTGAAGCTGTTCATATTTTTCACACCTTTTCAGGCTCTTCATGTTTTTGAACACCAGTTCATGCTCCTCCTATTTTTCAGACCGTATCATGCTCCTCATATTTTTCACACCTTTTGGAGCTCTTCATATATTTCACACCTGTTCAGGCTCTTCATTTTTTTCAACACTACATCATGCTCCTCCTATTTTTCAGACCGTTTCATGCTCATCTCATTTTTGACATCTTCTGAAGCTCTTCATATTTTTCACACCTTTTGAAGCTCTTCATATTTTTCACAAGATTTCAGTCTCAGCATATTTTGAACACCGCTTCATGCTCCTCCTATTTTCAGACCGTTTCATGCTCCTCATGTATTTCACACCTTTTGAAGCTCTTCATATTTGTCACAGCTTTTCAGGCTCCTCATGTTTTTCAACACCGCTTCATGCTCCTCCTATTTTTCAGACCGTGTCATGCTCCTCCTATTTTTGACACATTTTGAAGCTCTTCATATTTTTCACACCTTTTGAAGCTCTTCATATTTTTCACACCTTTTCAGGCTCTTCATGTTTTTGAACACCACTTCATGCTCCTTCTATTTTTCAGAGAGTTTCATGCTCCTCATGTATTTCACACGTTTTGAAGCTCTTCATATGTTTCACACCTTTTGAAGTTCTTCATATTTTTCACACCTTTTCAAGCTCTTCATATTTTTCACACCTTTTCAGGCTTTTCATGTTTTTCAACACCGCTTCATGCTCCTCCTATTTTTCAGACCGTTTCATGCTCCACACATTTTGAAACCTTTTGAAGCTCTTCATATTTTTCACACCTTTTCAGGCTCTCCATGTTTTTCATCACCGATTCATGCTCCTCCTATTTTTGAGGCCGTTTCATGCTCCTCATATTTTTGACACCTTTTGAATCTCTTCATATTTTTCACACCTTTTAGGCTCTTCATGTTTTTGAACAGCGCTTCGTGCTCCTCATATTTTTCAGACCGTTTCATGCTCCTCATATTTTTCACACCTTTTGAAGCTCTTCATATTTTTCATATTTTTGAAGCTCTTCATATTTTTCACTTTTTCAGGCTCTTCATGTTTTTGAGCACACCTTCTTGCTCCTCCTATTTTTCAGACCGTTTCATGCTCCTCATGTATTTCACACCATTTGAAGCTCTTCATGTTTTTCACACCTTTTCAGTCTCTTCATGTATTTGAACACCATTTCATGCTCCTCCGATTTTTTAGACCATTTCATGCTCCTCATATTTTTGACACCTTTTGAAGCTCTTCATATTTCACACCTTTTCAGGCTCTTCATGTTTTTGAACACCGCTTCATGCTCCTCCAATTTTTCAGACCGTTTCATGTTTCTCATATTTTTGACACCTTTTGAAGCTCTTCATATTTTTCACACCTTTTGAAGCTCTTCATATTTTTCATATATTTGAAGCTCTTCATATTTTTCACACCATTTCAGGCTTTTCATGTATTTGAACACCGGTTCATGCTCCTCCTATTTTTCAGACCGTTTCGTGCTCCTCCTATTTTTCACTCCTTTTGAAGCTCTTCACATTTTTCACACCTTTTCAGTCTCTACATGTTTTTGAACACCGCTTCATGCTCCTCCTATTTCTCAGACCATTTCATGCTCCTCATGTATTTCACACCTTTTGAAGCTCTTAGTATTTTGCACACATTTTCAGGCTTTTCATGTTTTTCACAACCACTTCATGCTCCTCATATTTTTCAGACCGTTTCATGCACATTTCATTTTTGACTCCTTTTGAAGCTCTTCATATTTTTCACACCATTTTCAGGCTCTTCATGTTTTTCAACACCGCTTTATGATCCTCCTATTTTTTTGACCGTTTCATATTCCTCATATTTTTGACATTTTTTGAGGCTCTTCATATTTTTCACACCTTTTCAGGCTCTTCATGTTTTTGAACACCTTTTCATGCTCCTCCTATTTTTCTGACCGTTTCATGCACATCTCATTTTTGACACTTTTTGAAGCCTTTGATATTTTTCACACCATTTTCAGGCTCTTCATGTTTTTCAACACCGCTTTATGATCCTCCTATTTTTCAGACCGTTTCATGCTCCTCATATATTTGACACCTTTTGAAGTACTTCATATTTTTCACACCTTTTCAGGCTCTTCATATTTTTCACACATTTTAAGGCTGTTCATGTTTTTGAACACGGCTTCATGCTCCTCCAATTATTCAGACCGTTTCATGTTCCTCATATTTTTGACACCTTTTGAAGCTCTTCATATTTTTCACACCTTTTGAAGCTCTTCATATTTTTTACACCATTTTCAGGCTCTTCATGTTTTTGAACACCGCCTCATGCTCCTCCTATTTTTCAGACCGTTTCATGCTCTTCATATTTTTGACACATTTTGAAGCTCTTCATATTTTTCACACCTTTTCAGGCTCTTCATGTTATTGAACACCGCCTCATGCTCCTCCTATTTTTCAGACCGTTTCATGCTCCTCATATTTTTGACACATTATGAAGCTCTTCATATTTTTCACACCTTTTCAGGCTCTTCAGGTTTTTCAACACCACTTCATGCTCCTCCTATTTTTCAGACCGTTTCATGCTCATCTCATTTTTGACACCTTTTGAAGCTCTTCATATTTCTGACACCTCGTCAGTCTCTTCATGTTTTTCAACACCGTTTCTTGCTCCTCCTATTTTTCAGACCGTTTCATGGCCTCATGTATTTCACACCTTTTGAGGCTCTTCATATTTTGCACGCGTTCAGGCTCTTCATGTTTTTTCACAACCAATTCATGCTCCTCCTATTTTTCAGACCGTATCATGCTCCTCTTTTTTTTCACACCTTTTGAAGCTCTTCATATATTTTACACCTTTTCAGGCTCTTCATTATTTTCAACACCACTTCATGCTCCTCCCACATTTCAGACCGTTTTACACTCATCTCATTTTTGACACCTTTTGAAGCTCTTCATATTTTTCACACCTTTTGAAGCTCTTCATTTTTTTCACACGTTTTCAGGCTCTTCATGTTTTTCAACACCACTTCATGCTCCTCCTATTTTGCAGACCGTTTCATGCTCCTCTTATTTTTGACACCTTTTGAAGCTCTTCATATTTTTCCCACCTTTTCAGGCTCTTCATGTTTTTGAACACCGCTTCATGCTCCTCCTATTTTTCAGATCGTTTCATGCTCCTCATATTTTTGACACCTTTTGAAGCTTTTCATATTTTTCACACCTTTTGAAGCTCTTCATATTTATCAAACCTTTTGAAGCTCTTCATATTTTTCACCCCTTTTCAGACTCTGCATGTTTTTGAACACCGCTTCATGCTCCTCCTATTTTTGAGACCGTTTCATGCTCCTCATGTATTTCCCACCTTTTGAAGCTCTTCATATTTGTCACACCTTTTCAGGCTCCTCATGTTTTTCAACACCGCTTCATGCTCCTCCTATTTTTCAGACCGTTTCATGCTCCTCATATTTTTCACACCTTTTGAAGCTGTTCATATTTTTCACACCTTTTCAGGCTCTTCATGTTTTTGAACACCGGTTCATGCTCCTCCTATTTTTCAGACGGTATCATGCTCCTCATATTTTTCACACCTTTTGGAGCTCTTCATATTTTTCACACCTTTTCAGGCTCTTCAGGTTTTTCGACACCGGTTCATGCTCCTCATATTTTTCAGACCGTTTCATGCTTCTCATATTTTTCACACCTTTTGAAGCTCTTCATATATTTCACACCTGTTCAGGCTCTTCATTTTTTTCAACACTACATCATGCTCCTCCTATTTTTCAGACCGTTTCATGCTCATCTCATTTTTGACATCTTCTGAAGCTCTTCATATTTTTCACACCTTTTGAAGCTCTTCATATTTTTCCCAAGATTTCAGTCTCAGCACGTTTTTGAACACTGCTTCATGCTCCTCCTATTTTCAGACCGTTTCATGCTCCTCATGTATTTCACACCTTTTGAAGCTCTTCATATTTGTCACAACTTTTCAGGCTCCTCAAGTTTTTCAACACCGCTTCATGCTCCTCCTATTTTTCAGACCGTTTCATGCTCCTCATATTTTCACACCTTTTGAAGCTCTTCATATTTTTAACACCTTTTCAGGCTCTTCATGTTTTTGAACACCGCTTCATGCTCCTCCTAATTTTTAAACCGTTTAATGCTCCTCATGTATTTCACACCTTTTGAAGCTCTTCATATTTTTCACACCTTTTCAGGCTCTTCATGTGTTTGAACACCATTTCATGCTCCTCCTATTTTTCAGACCGTTTCATGCTCCTCTTATTTTTGACATCTTTTGAAGCTCTTCATATTTCTCACACCTTTTCAGGCTCTTCATGTTTTTTCACAACCACTTCATGCTCCTCCTATTTTTCAGACCGTATCATGCTCCTCATATTTTTCACACCTTTTCAGGCTCTTCATTATTTTCAACACAACTTCATGCTCCTCCCATTTTTCAGACCGTTTTTTACTCATCTCATTTTTGACACCTTTTGAAGCTGTTCATATTTTTCACACCTTTTGAAGCTCTTCATGTTTTTGAACACCGTTTCATGCTCCTCCTATTTTTCAGACCGTTTCATGCTTCTCATATATTTCACAACTTTTGAAGCTCTTCATATATTTCACACCTTTTCAGGAACTTCATGTTTTTCAACACGTCTTCATGATCCTCCTATTTTTAAGACCGTTTCATATTCCTCATATTTTTGACACCTTTTTAGGCTCTTCATGTTTTTTACACCTTTTCAGGCTCTTCATGTTTTTCAACACCGCTTCATGCTCCTCCTATTTTTCAGACCGTGTCATGCTCCTCCTATTTTTGACACATTTTGAAGCTCTTCATATTTTTCACACCTTTTGAAGCTCTTCATATTTTTCAAACCTTTACAGGCTCTTCATGTATTTCAACACCGCTTCATGCTCCTCCTATTTTTCAGACCGTGTCTTTCTCCTCTTATTTTTGACAAATTTTGAAGCTCTTCATATTTTTCACACCTTTTGAAGCTCTTCATAATTTTCAAACCTTTACAGGCTCTTCATGTATTTCAACACCGCTTCATGCTCCTCCAATTTTTCAGACAATTTCATGCTCGTCATATTTTTCAAACCTTTTAAAGCTCTTCATAATTTTCACACCTATTCATGCTCTTCATTTTTTACACACTGTTTCATGCTCCTCCTATTTTTCAGACCGTTTCATGCTCCTCATATTTTTCACACCTTTTGAAACTCTTCATATTTTTCACACTTTTTGAAGCTCTTCATATTTTTCACAGTTTTCAGGCTCTTCATGCTTCTGAACACCGCTTCATGCTCCACCTATTTTTCAGACCGTTTCATGCTCTTCATATTTTTCACACCTTTTCAGGCTCTTCATATTTTTGAACACCTCTTCATGCTACTCCTATTTTTGATACCTTTTGAAGCTCTTCATATTTTTCACACCTTTTCAGGCTCTTCATGTTTTTCAACACGGCTTCATGCTACTCCTATTTTTGATACCTTTTGAAGCTCCTCATATTCTTCAAACCATTTCATGCTCTTCTTTTTTTTCATCACCGCTTCATGCTCCTCCTATTTTTCAGACCGTTTCATGCTCCTCATATTTTGACACCTTTTAACCTGTTCATATTTTACACATTTTCAGGCTCTTCAAGTTTTTCAACACCGTTTCATGCTACTACTATTTTTGATACCTTTTGAAGCTCCTTATATTCTTCAAACCATTTCATGCTCTTCTATTTTTTCATCACCGCTTCATGCTCCTCCTATTTTTCAGACCGTTTCATGCTCCTCCTATTTTGAGACCGTTTCATGCTCCTCATATTTTTCACACCTTTAGAAGCTCTTCGTATTTTTCTCACCTTTTCAGGCTCTTCATGTTTTTCAACACCGCTTCATGATCCTCCTATTTTTCTGACAGTTTCATGCTCCTCATATTTTTCGTCCTTTTTGAAGCTCTTCATATTTTTCACACCTTTAGAAGCTCTTCGTATTTTTCTCACCTTTTCAGGCTCTTCATGTTTTTGAACACCACTTCATGCTCCTCCGATTTTTCAGACCATTTCATGCTCCTCATATTTTTGACACGTTTTGAAGCTCCTCATATGTTTCACACATTTTGAAGGTCTTCATATATTTCACACCATTTCAGGATCTTCATGTGTTTCAACACCACTTCATGCTCCTCCTATTTTTCAGACCGTTTCATGCTCCTCATAATTTTGACACCTTTTGAAGCTCTTTATATTTTTCACACCTTTTCAAGCTCTTCATGTTTTTCAACACCACTTCATGCTCCTCCAATTTTTCAGGCCGTTTCATTGTCCTCATATATTTGACACCTTTAGAAGATCTTCATATTTTTCACACATTTTCAGGCTCTGCATGTTTTTCAACATCGCTTCATGCCCCTCCTAATTTTTAGACCGTTTCAGGCTCCTCATATTTTTGACACCTTTAGAAGCTCTTCATATTTTTCACACCTTTTCAGGCTCTTCATTTTTTTCAACACCGCTTCATGCTCCTCCTATTTTTCAGACCGTTTCATGCTCCTCATAATTTTGACACTTTTTGAAACTCCTCATATTTTTCACACGTTTTGAAGGTGTTCATATATTTCACACAATTTCAGGCTCTTCATGTTTTTCAACACCACTTCATGCTCCTCCAATTTTTCAGTCCGTTTCATGCTCATCTAATTTTTGACAACTTTTGAAGCTCTTCATATTTTTCACACCTTTTCAGGCTCTTCATTTTTTTCAACACCTCTTCATGCTCCTCGAATTTTTCACACCTTTTGGAGCTCTTCATATTTTTCACACCTTTTCAGGCTCTTCATGTTTTTCAACACCACTTCATCCTCCTCCTGTTTTTAAGACCTTTAATGTCCCTCATATTTTTGACACCTTTTGAAGCTCTTCCTATTTTTCACACATTTTCAGGCTCTTCATGTTTTTGAACAACGTTTCATGCTCCTCCTACTTTTCAGACCGTATAATGCTCCTCATATATTTCATACGTTTTGAAGCTCTTCATATATTTCACACCTTTTCAGGCTCTTCATGTTTTTCAACACCGCTTCATGCTCCTCCTATTTTTCAGACCATTTCATGCTCATCTCTTTTTTGACACCTTTTGAAGCTCTTCAATATTTTCACACTTTTTCAGGCTCTTCATGTTTTTCAACACCTTATCAGGCTCATCGTATTTTTCAGAACGTTTCATGCTCCTCATATTTTTGACACGTTTTCAGTCTCTTCATATTTTTCACACATTTTCAGGCTCTCCATGTTTTTGAACACCACTTCATGCTCCTCATACTTTTTACACCTTTTGAAGCTCTTCATATTTTTCACACATTTTCAGGCTCTTTATGTTTTTCACCACCGCTTCATGCTCCTCCTTCTTTTCAGACCATTTCATGCTCATCTCATTTTTGACACTTTTTGAAGCTGTTCTTATTTTTTACACCTTTTGAGTCTCTTCATGTTTTTCAATACCGCTTCATGCTCCTCCTATTTTTCAGACCGTTTCATGCTCCTCATATTTTTCAGACCGTTTCATGCTCCTCATATTTTGACACCTTTTGAAGCTCTTCATATTTTTTACACATTTTCAGGCTCTTCGTGTTTTTCAACAACGCTTCATGCTCCTCCTATTTTTCAGACGGTTTCATGCTCCTCATATTTTGACACCTTTTGAAGCTCTTCATATTTTTCACACCTTTTCATGCTCTTCATGTGTTTCAACACCGCTTCATGCTCCTTCTAGTTTTTATACCGTTTCCTACTCCTCCTATTTTTGACACCTTTTGAAGCTGTTCATATATTTCACACCTTTCAGACTCTTCATGTTTTTCAAAACCTCTTCATGCTCCGCCAATTTTCAGACCGATTCATGCTCCTCATATTTTTGACACCTTTTGAAGCTCTTCATATTTTTCACACTTTTCATGATCTTCATGTTTTTCAACACCGTTTCATGCTTCTCCTAATTTTCAGAACGTTTCATGCTCCTCCTATTTTTGACAACTTTTGAAGCTCTTCATATTTTTCACAGCTTTTCAGGCTCTTCATGTTTTTCAACACCGCTTCCTGCGGCTCCTATTTTTCAGACCGTTTCATGCACCTCATATTTTTGACACCTTTTGAAGCTCTTCATATATTTCACACATTTTCAGGCTCTTCACGTTTTTCAACACCGCTTCCTGCTCCTCCTATTTTTCAGACCGTTTCTTGCTCCTAATATTTTTGACACATTTTGAAGCTCTTCATATATTTCACACCTTTTCAGGCACTTCATGTTTTCAACACCGCTTCATGTTCCTCCTATTTTTCAAACCGTATCATGCTCCTCATATTTTTTACACTTTTGAAGCTCTTCATATTTTTCACACCTTTTCATGCTCTTCATGTTTCCACACCGATTCATGCTCCTCCTATTTTTCAGTCCGTTTCATGCTCCTATTTTTCACACCGTTTCATTCTCCTCATAATTTGACACCTTTTGAAGCTCTTCATATTTTTCACACCTTTTCAGGCTCTTCATGTTTTTGAACATGGCTTCATGCTCCTCCTATTTTTCAGACCGTTTCATGCTCCTCACATTTTTGACACCTTTTGAAGCTCTTCATATTTCACACCTTTTCATGATCTTCATGTTTTTCAATAACACTTCATGCTCCTCCTAGATTTCAGACCGTTTCATACTCCTCCTATTTTTGACACCTTTTGAAGCTCTTCATATATTTCACCCCATTTCAAGCCCTTCATGTTTTTCAACACCGCTTCATGCTCCTCCTATTTTTCAGACCGTTACAGGCGCCTCATATTTTTGACACCTTTTAAAGCTCTTCATATTTTTCACACATTTTCAGGCTCTTCATGTTTTTCAACACCGCTTCATGCTCCTCCTATTTTTCAGACCGTTTCTTGCTCCTAATATTTTTGACACCTTTTGAAGCTCTTCATATTTTTCACACCTCTTCATGCTCTTCATGTTTTCAACATCGATTCATGCTCCTATTATTTTTCAGACCGTTTCATCCTCCTCCTATTTTCACACCGTTTCATGCTCCTCATATTTTTGACACCTTTTGAAGCTCTTCATATATTTCAAACCTTTTCAGGCTCTTCATGTTTTTCCACAACGATTCATGCTTCTCATATTTTTCAGACCGTTTCATGATCCTCGTATTTTTGACACTTTTTGAAGCTCTTCATATTTTTCACAACTTTTGAGGCTCTTCATATTTTTGACACCGCTTCATGCTCCTCCTATTTTTCTGACCGTTTCATGATCCTCACATTTTTGACACCTTTTGAAGCTCTTCATATTTTTCACACCTTTTCAAGCTCTTCATGTTTTTCAGTACCACTTCATGCTCCTCCTAGATTTCAGACCGTTTCAGACTCCTCCTATTTTTGACACTTTTTGAAGCTCTTCATATATTTCACACCTTTTCAGGCACTTCATGTTTTCAACACCGCTTCATGCTCCTCCTATTTTTCAAACCGTATCATGCTCCTCATATTTTTTACACTTTTGAAGCTCTTCATATTTTTCACACCTTTTCATGCTCTTCATGTTTCAACACCGATTCATGCTCCTCCTATTTTTCAGTCCGTTTCATGCTCCTCCTATTTTTCACACCGTTTCATTCTCCTCATAATTTGACACCTTTTGAAGCTCTTCATATTTTTCACACCTTTTCAGGCTCTTCATGTTTTTGAACATGGCTTCATGCTCCTCCTATTTTACAGACCGTTTCATGCTCCTCACATTTTTGACACCTTTTGAAGCTCTTCATATTTCACACCTTTTCATGATCTTCATGTTTTTCAATAACACTTCATGCTCCTCCTAGATTTCAGACCGTTTCATACTCCTCCTATTTTTGACACCTTTTGAAGCTCTTCATATATTTCACCCCATTTCAAGCTCTTCATGTTTTTCAACACCGCTTCATGCTCTTCCTATTTTTCAGACCGTTACAGGCGCCTCATATTTTTGACACCTTTTAAAGCCCTTCATATTTTTCACACATTTTCAGGCTCTTCATGTTTTTCAACACCGCTTCATGCTCCTCCTGTTTTTCAGACCGTTTCTTGCTCCTAATTATTTGACACCTTTTGAAGCTCTTCATATTTTTCTCACCTCTTCATGCTCTTCATGTTTTCAACATCAATTCATGCTCTTCCTATTTTTCAGACCGTTTCATGCTCATCTCATTTTTGACCCCTTTTGAAGCTTTTCATATTTTTCACAACTTTTTAGGCTCTTCATGTTTTTCAACAACGCTTCTTGCTCCTCCTATTTTTCAGACCGTTTCATGCTCATCTCATTTTTGACACATTTTGAAGCTCTTCATATTTCTCACAACTTTTTAGGCTCTTCATGTTTTTGACATCGCTTCATGCTCCTCCTATTTTTCAGAGAGTTTCTTGCTCCTCATGTATTTCACATCTTTTGAAGCTCTTCATATTTTTCAACCTTTTCAGGCTCTTCATGTTTTTGAACACCGCTTCATGCTCCTCCTATTTTTCAAACCATATCATGCTCCTCATATTTTTCACACCTTTTTAAGCTCTTCATATTTTTCACACCTTTTCAGGCTCTTCATGTTTTTGAACACTACTTCATGCTCCTTCTATTTTTCAGAGAGTTTCATGCTCCTCATGTATTACACACCTTTTGAAGCTCTTCATATTTTTCACACCTTTCCAGGCTCTTCATGTTTTTCCACACCACTTCATGCTTCTCCTATTTTTCAGCTCATTTCATGCTCCTCATGAATTTCACACCTTTTGAAGCTCTTCATATTTTTCACACTTTTTCAGGCTCTTCATGTATTTGATCACCGTTTCATGCTCCTCCTATTTTTCAGACCGTTTCATGCTCCTCATATTTTTGACACCTTTTGAAGCTCTTCATATTTTTCACACCTTTTCAGGCTCTTCATGTTTTTGAACACCGCCTCATGCTCCTCCTATTTTTCAGACCATTTAATGCTCCTCATATTTATGACACATTTTGAAGCTCTTCATATTTTTCACACCTTTTCAGGCTCTTCATGTTTTTGGACACCACTTCATTCTCCTCCTGTTTTTCAGACCGTTTCCTGCTCTTCAAATTTTTACACCTTTTGAAGCTCTTCATATTTTTCACACATTTATAGGCTCTTCATGATTTTGAAAACAGCTTCATTCTCCTCCTATTTTTCAGACCTTTTCATGCTCCTCAAATTTTGACACATTTTGAAGCTCTTCATATTTTTCACACCTTTTCAGGCTCTTATTGTTTTTCAACACCGTTTCATCATCCTCCTATTTTTCAGACCGTTTCATGCTCCTCATATATTTGACACATTTTTAAGCTCTTCATATATTTCACACATTTTCAGGCTATTCATGTTTTTCAACACCGCTTCATGCTCCTCCTATTTTTCAGACCGTTTCATGCTAATCATATTTTTGACACCTGTTGAAGCTCTTCATATTTCTCACACATTTTCAGGCTATTCATGTTTTTCAACACCGCTTCATGCTCCTCCTATTTTTCAGACAGTTTCATGCTCCTCATATTTTTGACACCTTTTGAAGCTCTTCATATTTTTCACATCTTTTGAAGCTCTTTATATTTTTCACACATTTTCAGGCTCTTCATGTATTTCAACACCCCTTGTTGCTCCTCCGATTTTTCAGACCGTTCATGCTCCTCATATCTTTGACACCTTTTGAAGTTCTTCATATTTCTGACACCTCGTCAGTCTCTTCATGTTTTTCAACACCGTTTCTTGCTCCTCCTATTTTTCAGACCGTTTCATGCTCCTCATGTATTTCACACCTTTTGAAGCTCTTCATATTTTGCACGCGTTTTCAGGCTCTTCATGTTTTTTCACAACCAATTCATGCTCCTCCTATTTTTCAGACCGTATCATGCTCCTCTTTATTTTCACACCTTTTGAAGCTCTTCATATATTTCACACCTTTTCAGGCTCTTCATTATTTTCAACACCACTTCATGCTCCTCCCACATTTCAGACCGTTTTACACTCATCTCATTTTTGACACCTTTTGAAGCTCTTCATATTTTTCACACCTTTTGAGCTCTTCATATTTTTCACACCTTTTCAGGCTCTTCATGTTTTTCAACACCACTTCATGCTCCTCCTATTTTGCAGACCGTTTCATGCTCCTCATATTTTTGACACCTTTTGAAGCTCTTCATATTTTTCCCACCTTTTCAGGCTCTTCATGTTTTTGAACACCGCTTCATGCTCCTCCTATTTTTCAGACCGTTTCATGCTCCTCATATTTTTGACACCTTTTGAAGCTTTTCATATTTTTCACAACTTTGAAGCTCTTCATATTTATCAAACCTTTTGAAGCTCTTCATATTTTTCACCCCTTTTCAGACTCTGCATGTTTTTGAACACCGCTTCATGCTCCTCCTTTTTTTGAGAACGTTTCATGCTCCTCATGTATTTCACACCTTTTGAAGCTCTTCATATTTGTCACACCTTTTCAGGCTCCTCATGTTTTTCAACACCGCTTCATGCTCCTCCTATTTTTCAGACCGTTTCATGCTCCTCATATTTTTCACACCTTTTGAAGCTGTTCATATTTTTCACACCTTTTCAGGCTCTTCATGTTTTTGAACACTGGTTCATGCTCCTGCTATTTTTCAGACCGTATCATGCTCCTCATATTTTTCACACCTTTTGGAGCTCTTCATATTTTTCACACCTTTTCAGGCTCTTCATGTTTTTCGACACCGGTTCATGCTCCTCATAATTTTCAGACCGTTTCATGCTTCTCATATTTTTCACACCTTTTGAAGCTCTTCATATATTTCACACCTGTTCAGGCTCTTCATTTTTTTCAACACTACATCATGCTCCTCCTATTTTTCAGACCGTTTCATGTTCATCTCATTTTTGACACCTTCTGAAGCTCTTCATATTTTTCACACCTTTTGAAGCTCTTCATATTTGTCACACCGTTTCAGGCTCTTCATGTTTTTCAACACCGCTTCATGCTCCTCCTATTTTTCAGACCGTTTCATGATCCTCATATTTTTCACACTTTTTGAAGCTCTTCATATTTTTCACACATTTTAAGGCTCTTCATGTTTTTCAACATCGCTTCATGCTCCTCCTATTTTTCAGACCGTTTCAAGCTTCTCATGTATTTCACACCTTTTGAAGCTCGTCATATTTTGCACACGTTTTCCGGCTCTTCATGTTTTTTCACAACCACTTCATGCTCCTCCTATTTTTCAGACCGTATCATGCTCCTCATATTTTTCACACCTTTTCAGGCTCTTCATTATTTTCAACACAACTTCATGCTCCTCCCATTTTTCAGACCGTTTTTTACTCATCTCATTTTTGACACCTTTTGAAGCTGTTCATATTTTTCACACCTTTTGAAGCTCTTCATGTTTTTGAACACCGTTTCATGCTCCTCCTATTTTTCAGACCGTTTCATGCTCCTCATATATTTCACAACTTTTGAAGCTCTTCATATATTTCACACCTTTTCAGGAACTTCATGTTTTTCAACACCTCTTCATGATCCTCCTATTTTAAGACCGTTTCATATTCCTCATATTTTTGACACCTTTTTAGGCTCTTCATGTTTTTTACACCTTTTCAGGCTCTTCATGTTTCTCAACACCGCTTCATGCTCCTCCAATATTCAGACCGTGTCATGCTCCTCCTATTTTTGACACATTTTGAATCTCTTCATATTTTTCACACCTTTTGAAGCTCTTCATATTTTTCAAACCTTTACAGGCTCTTCATGTATTTCAACACCGCTTCATGCTCCTCCTATTTTTCAGACCGTGTCTTTCTCCTCTTATTTTTGACAAATTTTGAAGCTCTTCATATTTTTCACACCTTTTGAAGCTCTTCATAATTTTCAAACCTTTACAGGCTCTTCATGTATTTCAACACCGCTTCATGCTCCTCCAATTTTTCAGACAATTTCATGCTCGTCATATTTTTCAAACCTTTTAAAGCTCTTCATAATTTTCACACCTATTCATGCTCTTCATTTTTTACACACTGTTTCATGCTCCTCCTATTTTTCAGACCGTTTCATGCTCCTCATATTTTTCACACCTTTTGAAACTCTTCATATTTTTCACACTTTTTGAAGCTCTTCATATTTTTCACAGTTTTCAGGCTCTTCATGCTTCTGAACACCGCTTCATGCTCCACCTATTTTTCAGACCGTTTCATGCTCTTCATATTTTTCACACCTTTTCAGGCTCTTCATATTTTTGAACACCTCTTCATGCTACTCCTATTTTTGATACCTTTTGAAGCTCTTCATATTTTTCACACCTTTTCAGGCTCTTCATGTTTTTCAACACGGCTTCATGCTACTCCTATTTTTGATACCTTTTGAAGCTCCTCATATTCTTCAAACCATTTCATGCTCTTCTTTTTTTTCATCACCGCTTCATGCTCCTCCTATTTTTCAGACCGTTTCATGCTCCTCATATTTTGACACCTTTTAACCTGTTCATATTTTACACATTTTCAGGCTCTTCAAGTTTTTCAACACCGTTTCATGCTACTACTATTTTTGATACCTTTTGAAGCTCCTTATATTCTTCAAACCATTTCATGCTCTTCTATTTTTTCATCACCGCTTCATGCTCCTCCTATTTTTCAGACCGTTTCATGCTCCTCCTATTTTGAGACCGTTTCATGCTCCTCATATTTTTCACACCTTTAGAAGCTCTTCGTATTTTTCTCACCTTTTCAGGCTCTTCATGTTTTTCAACACCGCTTCATGATCCTCCTATTTTTCTGACAGTTTCATGCTCCTCATATTTTTCGTCCTTTTTGAAGCTCTTCATATTTTTCACACCTTTAGAAGCTCTTCGTATTTTTCTCACCTTTTCAGGCTCTTCATGTTTTTGAACACCACTTCATGCTCCTCCGATTTTTCAGACCATTTCATGCTCCTCATATTTTTGACACGTTTTGAAGCTCCTCATATGTTTCACACATTTTGAAGGTCTTCATATATTTCACACCATTTCAGGATCTTCATGTGTTTCAACACCACTTCATGCTCCTCCTATTTTTCAGACCGTTTCATGCTCCTCATAATTTTGACACCTTTTGAAGCTCTTTATATTTTTCACACCTTTTCAAGCTCTTCATGTTTTTCAACACCACTTCATGCTCCTCCAATTTTTCAGGCCGTTTCATTGTCCTCATATATTTGACACCTTTAGAAGATCTTCATATTTTTCACACATTTTCAGGCTCTGCATGTTTTTCAACATCGCTTCATGCCCCTCCTAATTTTTAGACCGTTTCAGGCTCCTCATATTTTTGACACCTTTAGAAGCTCTTCATATTTTTCACACATTTTCAGGCTCTTCATGTTTTTGAACAACGTTTCATGCTCCTCCTACTTTTCAGACCGTATAATGCTCCTCATATATTTCATACGTTTTGAAGCTCTTCATATATTTCACACCTTTTCAGGCTCTTCATGTTTTTCAACACCGCTTCATGCTCCTCCTATTTTTCAGACCATTTCATGCTCATCTCTTTTTTGACACCTTTTGAAGCTCTTCAATATTTTCACACTTTTTCAGGCTCTTCATGTTTTTCAAAACCTTCTCAGGCTCATCGTATTTTTCAGAACGTTTCATGCTCCTCATATTTTTGACACTTTTTCAGTCTCTTCATATTTTTCACACATTTTCAGGCTCTCCATGTTTTTGAACACCACTTCATGCTCCTCATACTTTTCACACATTTTGAAGCTCTTCATATTTTTCACACATTTTCAGGCTCTTTATGTTTTTCACCAACGCTTCATGCTCCTCCTTCTTTTCAGACCATTTCATGCTCATCTCATTTTTGACACTTTTTGAAGCTGTTCTTATTTTTTACACCTTTTGAGTCTCTTCATGTTTTTCAATACCGCTTCATGCTCCTCCTATTTTTCAGACCGTTTCATGCTCCTCATATTTTTCAGACCGTTTCATGCTCCTCATATTTTGACACCTTTTGAAGCTCTTCATATTTTTTACACATTTTCAGGCTCTTCGTGTTTTTCAACAACGCTTCATGCTCCTCCTATTTTTCAGACGGTTTCATGCTCCTCATATTTTGACACCTTTTGAAGCTCTTCATATTTTTCACACCTTTTCATGCTCTTCATGTGTTTCAACACCGCTTCATGCTCCTCCTAGTTTTCATACCGTTTCATACTCCTCCTATTTTTGACACCTTTTGAAGCTGTTCATATATTTCACACCTTTCAGACTCTTCATGTTTTTCAAAACCTCTTCATGCTCCTCCAATTTTCAGACCGATTCATGCTCCTCATATTTTTGACACCTTTTGAAGCTCTTCATATTTTTCACACCTTTTCATGATCTTCATGTTTTTCAACACCGTTTCATGCTTCTCCTAATTTTCAGAACGTTTCATGCTCCTCCTATTTTTGACAACTTTTGAAGCTCTTCATATTTTTCACAGCTTTTCAGGCTCTTCATGTTTTTCAACACCGCTTCCTGCGGCTCCTATTTTTCAGACCGTTTCATGCACCTCATATTTTTGACACCTTTTGAAGCTCTTCATATTTTTCACACATTTTCAGGCTCTTCACGTTTTTCAACACCGCTTCCTGCTCCTCCTATTTTTCAGACCGTTTCTTGCTCCTAATATTTTTGACACTTTTTGAAGCTCTTCATATATTTCACACCTTTTCAGGCACTTCATGTTTTCAACACCGCTTCATGCTCCTCCTATTTTTCAAACCGTATCATGCTCCTCATATTTTTTACACTTTTGAAGCTCTTCATATGTTTCACACCTTTTCAGGCTCTTCATATTTTTGAACACCGCTTCATGCTCCTCCAATTTTTCAGGCCGTTTCATGTTCCTCATAATTTTGACACCTTTTGAAGCTCTTCATATGTTTCACACCTTTTCAGGCTCTTCATTTTTTTCAACACCACTTCATGCTCCTCCTATTTTTCAGACGGTTTCATGCTCATCTCATTTTTTACACCTTTTGAAGCTCTTCGATTTTTCACACCTTTTCAGGCTCTTCATGTTTTTCACACCTTTTCAGTCTCTTCATGTTTTTGAACACCATTTCAGGCTTCTCCTAATTTGCAGACCGTTTCATTCTCCTCATATATTTGACACCTTTTGAAGCTCTTTATATATTTCACACCTTTTCAGGCTCTTCATTTTTTTTCAACACCACTTCATGCTCCTCCTATTTTTCAGACCGTTTCATGCTCATCTCATTTTGACACCTTTTGAAGCTCTTCAAATTTTTCACGTCTTTTGAAGCTCTTCATATTTTTCACAACTTTTCAGGCTCTTTATGATTTTCAACACCGCTTCATGCTCCTCCTATTTTTCAGACCGTTTCATGCTCATCTCATTTTGACACCTTTTGAAGCTCTTCAAATTTTTCACACCTTTTGAAGCTCTTCATATTTTTCATATTTTTGAAGCTCTTCATATTGTCACACGTTTTCAGGCTCTTCATGTTTTTCAACACCGCTTCATGCTATTTCTATTTTTCAGAGAGTTTCATGCTCCTCATGTATTTCACACCTTTTGAAGCTCTTCAAATTTTTCACATCTTTTGAAGCTCTTCATATTTTTCAAACCTTTTCAGGCTCTTCATGTTTTTCCACACCCCTTCATGCTTCTCCTATTTTTCAGCCCGTTTCATGCTCCTCATGTATTTCACACCTTTTGAAGCTCTTCATATTTTTCACACCTTTTCAGGCTCTGCATGTTTTTGATCACCGTTTCATGCTCCTCCTATTTTTCAGACCGTTTCATGCTCATCTCATTTTTGACACCTTTTGAAGCTCTTCATATATTTCACACCTTTTGAAGCTCTTCATATTTTGCACACCTTTCCAGGCTCTTCATATTTTTCAACACCGCTTCATGCTCCACCTATTTTTCAGACCGTTTCATGCTCCTCATATTTTTGACACCTTTTGAAGCTTTTCATATTTTTCACACCTTTTCAGGCTCTTCATTTTTTTCAAACCGCTTCATGCTTCTCCTATTTTTCAGACAGATTCATGCTTCTCCTATTTTTCAGACTGTTTCATGCACCTCTTATTATTGACACCTTTTGAAGCTCTCATATTTTTCACACCTTTTCAGGCTCTTCATGTTTTTCAACACCGCTTCATGCTCCTCCTATTTCTGAGACCGTTTCACGCTCCACATATTTTTGACAACTTTTGGAGCTCTTCATATTTTTCACTCCTTTTCAGCCTCTTCATGTTTTTTAACCGCTGCATACTCTCCTATTTTTCAGACCGTTTCATGCTCCTCATATATTTCACACCTTTTGAAGCTCTTCATATTTTTCACACCTTTCCAGGCTCTTCATTTTTTTCAACTCCACTTCATGCTCCTCCTATTTTTCAGACCGTTTAATGCTCATCTGATTTTTGACACCTTTTGAAGCTCTTCATATTTTTCACACGTTTTGATGCTCTTCATGTTTTTCACACGTTTTCAGGCACTTCTTGTTTTTCAACACCGCTTCATGCTCCTCCAATTTTTCAGGCCGTTTCATGCTCCTCATAATTTTGACACCTTTTGAAGCTCTTCATATGTTTCACACATTTTCAGGCTGTTCATGTTTTTCAACACCACTTCATGCTCCTCCTATTTTTCAGACGGTTTCATGCTCATCTCATTTTTTACACCTTTTGAAGCTCTTCATATTTTTCACACCTTTTCAGGCTCTTCATGTTTTTCACACCTTTTCAGGCTCTTCATGTTTTTGAACACCATTTCAGGCTTCTCCTATTTTGCAGACCGTTTCATTCTCCTCATATTTTTGACACCTTTTGAACCTCTTTATATGTTTCACAACTTTTCAGGCTCTTCATGTTTTTCAACACCACTTCATGCTCCTCCTATTTTTCAGACCGTTTCATGCTCATCTCATTTTGACACCTTTTGAAGCTCTTCATATTTTTCACACCTTTTGAGCTCTTCATATTTTTCACACCTTTTCAGGCTCTTCATGTTTTTCAACACCACTTCATGCTCCTCCTATTTTGCAGACCGTTTCATGCTCCTCATATTTTTGACACCTTTTGAAGCTCTTCATATTTTTCCCACCTTTTCAGGCTCTTCATGTTTTTGAACACCGCTTCATGCTCCTCCTATTTTTCAGACCGTTTCATGCTCCTCATATTTTTGACACCTTTTGAAGCTTTTCATATTTTTCACAACTTTGAAGCTCTTCATATTTATCAAACCTTTTGAAGCTCTTCATATTTTTCACCCCTTTTCAGACTCTGCATGTTTTTGAACACCGCTTCATGCTCCTCCTTTTTTTGAGAACGTTTCATGCTCCTCATGTATTTCACACCTTTTGAAGCTCTTCATATTTGTCACACCTTTTCAGGCTCCTCATGTTTTTCAACACCGCTTCATGCTCCTCCTATTTTTCAGACCGTTTCATGCTCCTCATATTTTTCACACCTTTTGAAGCTGTTCATATTTTTCACACCTTTTCAGGCTCTTCATGTTTTTGAACACTGGTTCATGCTCCTGCTATTTTTCAGACCGTATCATGCTCCTCATATTTTTCACACCTTTTGGAGCTCTTCATATTTTTCACACCTTTTCAGGCTCTTCATGTTTTTCGACACCGGTTCATGCTCCTCATAATTTTCAGACCGTTTCATGCTTCTCATATTTTTCACACCTTTTGAAGCTCTTCATATATTTCACACCTGTTCAGGCTCTTCATTTTTTTCAACACTACATCATGCTCCTCCTATTTTTCAGACCGTTTCATGTTCATCTCATTTTTGACACCTTCTGAAGCTCTTCATATTTTTCACACCTTTTGAAGCTCTTCATATTTGTCACACCGTTTCAGGCTCTTCATGTTTTTCAACACCGCTTCATGCTCCTCCTATTTTTCAGACCGTTTCATGATCCTCATATTTTTCACACTTTTTGAAGCTCTTCATATTTTTCACACATTTTAAGGCTCTTCATGTTTTTCAACATCGCTTCATGCTCCTCCTATTTTTCAGACCGTTTCAAGC
Organism: Dama dama; assembly: GCF_033118175.1. NCBI lineage: Eukaryota > Metazoa > Chordata > Mammalia > Artiodactyla > Cervidae > Dama > Dama dama. The sequence continues at coordinate 3,336,453 of NC_083683.1, read as the reverse complement.
TTCTCATGTATTTCACACCTTTTGAAGCTCGTCATATTTTGCACACGTTTTCCGGCTCTTCATGTTTTTTCACAACCACTTCATGCTCCTCCTATTTTTCAGACCGTATCATGCTCCTCATATTTTTCACACCTTTTCAGGCTCTTCATTATTTTCAACACAACTTCATGCTCCTCCCATTTTTCAGACCGTTTTTTACTCATCTCATTTTTGACACCTTTTGAAGCTGTTCATATTTTTCACACCTTTTGAAGCTCTTCATGTTTTTGAACACCGTTTCATGCTCCTCCTATTTTTCAGACCGTTTCATGCTCCTCATATATTTCACAACTTTTGAAGCTCTTCATATATTTCACACCTTTTCAGGAACTTCATGTTTTTCAACACCTCTTCATGATCCTCCTATTTTAAGACCGTTTCATATTCCTCATATTTTTGACACCTTTTTAGGCTCTTCATGTTTTTTACACCTTTTCAGGCTCTTCATGTTTCTCAACACCGCTTCATGCTCCTCCAATATTCAGACCGTGTCATGCTCCTCCTATTTTTGACACATTTTGAATCTCTTCATATTTTTCACACCTTTTGAAGCTCTTCATATTTTTCAAACCTTTACAGGCTCTTCATGTATTTCAACACCGCTTCATGCTCCTCCTATTTTTCAGACCGTGTCTTTCTCCTCTTATTTTTGACAAATTTTGAAGCTCTTCATATTTTTCACACCTTTTGAAGCTCTTCATAATTTTCAAACCTTTACAGGCTCTTCATGTATTTCAACACCGCTTCATGCTCCTCCAATTTTTCAGACAATTTCATGCTCGTCATATTTTTCAAACCTTTTAAAGCTCTTCATAATTTTCACACCTATTCATGCTCTTCATTTTTTACACACTGTTTCATGCTCCTCCTATTTTTCAGACCGTTTCATGCTCCTCATATTTTTCACACCTTTTGAAACTCTTCATATTTTTCACACTTTTTGAAGCTCTTCATATTTTTCACAGTTTTCAGGCTCTTCATGCTTCTGAACACCGCTTCATGCTCCACCTATTTTTCAGACCGTTTCATGCTCTTCATATTTTTCACACCTTTTCAGGCTCTTCATATTTTTGAACACCTCTTCATGCTACTCCTATTTTTGATACCTTTTGAAGCTCTTCATATTTTTCACACCTTTTCAGGCTCTTCATGTTTTTCAACACGGCTTCATGCTACTCCTATTTTTGATACCTTTTGAAGCTCCTCATATTCTTCAAACCATTTCATGCTCTTCTTTTTTTTCATCACCGCTTCATGCTCCTCCTATTTTTCAGACCGTTTCATGCTCCTCATATTTTGACACCTTTTAACCTGTTCATATTTTACACATTTTCAGGCTCTTCAAGTTTTTCAACACCGTTTCATGCTACTACTATTTTTGATACCTTTTGAAGCTCCTTATATTCTTCAAACCATTTCATGCTCTTCTATTTTTTCATCACCGCTTCATGCTCCTCCTATTTTTCAGACCGTTTCATGCTCCTCCTATTTTGAGACCGTTTCATGCTCCTCATATTTTTCACACCTTTAGAAGCTCTTCGTATTTTTCTCACCTTTTCAGGCTCTTCATGTTTTTCAACACCGCTTCATGATCCTCCTATTTTTCTGACAGTTTCATGCTCCTCATATTTTTCGTCCTTTTTGAAGCTCTTCATATTTTTCACACCTTTAGAAGCTCTTCGTATTTTTCTCACCTTTTCAGGCTCTTCATGTTTTTGAACACCACTTCATGCTCCTCCGATTTTTCAGACCATTTCATGCTCCTCATATTTTTGACACGTTTTGAAGCTCCTCATATGTTTCACACATTTTGAAGGTCTTCATATATTTCACACCATTTCAGGATCTTCATGTGTTTCAACACCACTTCATGCTCCTCCTATTTTTCAGACCGTTTCATGCTCCTCATAATTTTGACACCTTTTGAAGCTCTTTATATTTTTCACACCTTTTCAAGCTCTTCATGTTTTTCAACACCACTTCATGCTCCTCCAATTTTTCAGGCCGTTTCATTGTCCTCATATATTTGACACCTTTAGAAGATCTTCATATTTTTCACACATTTTCAGGCTCTGCATGTTTTTCAACATCGCTTCATGCCCCTCCTAATTTTTAGACCGTTTCAGGCTCCTCATATTTTTGACACCTTTAGAAGCTCTTCATATTTTTCACACATTTTCAGGCTCTTCATGTTTTTGAACAACGTTTCATGCTCCTCCTACTTTTCAGACCGTATAATGCTCCTCATATATTTCATACGTTTTGAAGCTCTTCATATATTTCACACCTTTTCAGGCTCTTCATGTTTTTCAACACCGCTTCATGCTCCTCCTATTTTTCAGACCATTTCATGCTCATCTCTTTTTTGACACCTTTTGAAGCTCTTCAATATTTTCACACTTTTTCAGGCTCTTCATGTTTTTCAAAACCTTCTCAGGCTCATCGTATTTTTCAGAACGTTTCATGCTCCTCATATTTTTGACACTTTTTCAGTCTCTTCATATTTTTCACACATTTTCAGGCTCTCCATGTTTTTGAACACCACTTCATGCTCCTCATACTTTTCACACATTTTGAAGCTCTTCATATTTTTCACACATTTTCAGGCTCTTTATGTTTTTCACCAACGCTTCATGCTCCTCCTTCTTTTCAGACCATTTCATGCTCATCTCATTTTTGACACTTTTTGAAGCTGTTCTTATTTTTTACACCTTTTGAGTCTCTTCATGTTTTTCAATACCGCTTCATGCTCCTCCTATTTTTCAGACCGTTTCATGCTCCTCATATTTTTCAGACCGTTTCATGCTCCTCATATTTTGACACCTTTTGAAGCTCTTCATATTTTTTACACATTTTCAGGCTCTTCGTGTTTTTCAACAACGCTTCATGCTCCTCCTATTTTTCAGACGGTTTCATGCTCCTCATATTTTGACACCTTTTGAAGCTCTTCATATTTTTCACACCTTTTCATGCTCTTCATGTGTTTCAACACCGCTTCATGCTCCTCCTAGTTTTCATACCGTTTCATACTCCTCCTATTTTTGACACCTTTTGAAGCTGTTCATATATTTCACACCTTTCAGACTCTTCATGTTTTTCAAAACCTCTTCATGCTCCTCCAATTTTCAGACCGATTCATGCTCCTCATATTTTTGACACCTTTTGAAGCTCTTCATATTTTTCACACCTTTTCATGATCTTCATGTTTTTCAACACCGTTTCATGCTTCTCCTAATTTTCAGAACGTTTCATGCTCCTCCTATTTTTGACAACTTTTGAAGCTCTTCATATTTTTCACAGCTTTTCAGGCTCTTCATGTTTTTCAACACCGCTTCCTGCGGCTCCTATTTTTCAGACCGTTTCATGCACCTCATATTTTTGACACCTTTTGAAGCTCTTCATATTTTTCACACATTTTCAGGCTCTTCACGTTTTTCAACACCGCTTCCTGCTCCTCCTATTTTTCAGACCGTTTCTTGCTCCTAATATTTTTGACACTTTTTGAAGCTCTTCATATATTTCACACCTTTTCAGGCACTTCATGTTTTCAACACCGCTTCATGCTCCTCCTATTTTTCAAACCGTATCATGCTCCTCATATTTTTTACACTTTTGAAGCTCTTCATATGTTTCACACCTTTTCAGGCTCTTCATATTTTTGAACACCGCTTCATGCTCCTCCAATTTTTCAGGCCGTTTCATGTTCCTCATAATTTTGACACCTTTTGAAGCTCTTCATATGTTTCACACCTTTTCAGGCTCTTCATTTTTTTCAACACCACTTCATGCTCCTCCTATTTTTCAGACGGTTTCATGCTCATCTCATTTTTTACACCTTTTGAAGCTCTTCGATTTTTCACACCTTTTCAGGCTCTTCATGTTTTTCACACCTTTTCAGTCTCTTCATGTTTTTGAACACCATTTCAGGCTTCTCCTAATTTGCAGACCGTTTCATTCTCCTCATATATTTGACACCTTTTGAAGCTCTTTATATATTTCACACCTTTTCAGGCTCTTCATTTTTTTTCAACACCACTTCATGCTCCTCCTATTTTTCAGACCGTTTCATGCTCATCTCATTTTGACACCTTTTGAAGCTCTTCAAATTTTTCACGTCTTTTGAAGCTCTTCATATTTTTCACAACTTTTCAGGCTCTTTATGATTTTCAACACCGCTTCATGCTCCTCCTATTTTTCAGACCGTTTCATGCTCATCTCATTTTGACACCTTTTGAAGCTCTTCAAATTTTTCACACCTTTTGAAGCTCTTCATATTTTTCATATTTTTGAAGCTCTTCATATTGTCACACGTTTTCAGGCTCTTCATGTTTTTCAACACCGCTTCATGCTATTTCTATTTTTCAGAGAGTTTCATGCTCCTCATGTATTTCACACCTTTTGAAGCTCTTCAAATTTTTCACATCTTTTGAAGCTCTTCATATTTTTCAAACCTTTTCAGGCTCTTCATGTTTTTCCACACCCCTTCATGCTTCTCCTATTTTTCAGCCCGTTTCATGCTCCTCATGTATTTCACACCTTTTGAAGCTCTTCATATTTTTCACACCTTTTCAGGCTCTGCATGTTTTTGATCACCGTTTCATGCTCCTCCTATTTTTCAGACCGTTTCATGCTCATCTCATTTTTGACACCTTTTGAAGCTCTTCATATATTTCACACCTTTTGAAGCTCTTCATATTTTGCACACCTTTCCAGGCTCTTCATATTTTTCAACACCGCTTCATGCTCCACCTATTTTTCAGACCGTTTCATGCTCCTCATATTTTTGACACCTTTTGAAGCTTTTCATATTTTTCACACCTTTTCAGGCTCTTCATTTTTTTCAAACCGCTTCATGCTTCTCCTATTTTTCAGACAGATTCATGCTTCTCCTATTTTTCAGACTGTTTCATGCACCTCTTATTATTGACACCTTTTGAAGCTCTCATATTTTTCACACCTTTTCAGGCTCTTCATGTTTTTCAACACCGCTTCATGCTCCTCCTATTTCTGAGACCGTTTCACGCTCCACATATTTTTGACAACTTTTGGAGCTCTTCATATTTTTCACTCCTTTTCAGCCTCTTCATGTTTTTTAACCGCTGCATACTCTCCTATTTTTCAGACCGTTTCATGCTCCTCATATATTTCACACCTTTTGAAGCTCTTCATATTTTTCACACCTTTCCAGGCTCTTCATTTTTTTCAACTCCACTTCATGCTCCTCCTATTTTTCAGACCGTTTAATGCTCATCTGATTTTTGACACCTTTTGAAGCTCTTCATATTTTTCACACGTTTTGATGCTCTTCATGTTTTTCACACGTTTTCAGGCACTTCTTGTTTTTCAACACCGCTTCATGCTCCTCCAATTTTTCAGGCCGTTTCATGCTCCTCATAATTTTGACACCTTTTGAAGCTCTTCATATGTTTCACACATTTTCAGGCTGTTCATGTTTTTCAACACCACTTCATGCTCCTCCTATTTTTCAGACGGTTTCATGCTCATCTCATTTTTTACACCTTTTGAAGCTCTTCATATTTTTCACACCTTTTCAGGCTCTTCATGTTTTTCACACCTTTTCAGGCTCTTCATGTTTTTGAACACCATTTCAGGCTTCTCCTATTTTGCAGACCGTTTCATTCTCCTCATATTTTTGACACCTTTTGAACCTCTTTATATGTTTCACAACTTTTCAGGCTCTTCATGTTTTTCAACACCACTTCATGCTCCTCCTATTTTTCAGACCGTTTCATGCTCATCTCATTTTGACACCTTTTGAAGCTCTTCAAATTTTTCACACCTTTTCAGGCTCTTCATATTTTTCAACACCGCTTCAAGCTCCTCCTATTTTTCAGACCGTTTCATGCTCCTCATATTTTTGACACTTTTTCAAGCTCTTCCTTTTTTTCACACCTTTTCATGCTCTTCATGTTTTTCAACACCGCTTCATGCTTCTCCTATTTTTCAGACATTTTCATGCTCCTCCTATTTTTCAGACTGTTTCATGCAACTCTTATTATTGACACCTTTTGAAGCTCTCATATTTTTCACACCTTTTCAGGCTCTTCATGTTTTTCAACACCGCTTCATGCTCCTCCTATTTTTGCGACCGTTTCATGCTCCTCATATTTTTGACACCTTTGAAGCTCTTCATATTTTATCTCACGTTTTCAGGCTCTTCATGTTTTTCATCACCGCTTCATGCTCCTCCTATTTTTCAGACCATTTCATGCTCCTCATATTTTTGACACCTTTAAAGCTCTTCATATTTTATCACACGTTTTCAGGCTCTTCATGTTTTTCAACACCAGTTCATGCTCCTCCTATTTTTCAGACCATTTCATGCTCCTCATATTTTTGACACCTTTTGAAGCTCTTCATATTTTTCACACCTTTTCAGGCTCTTCATGTTTTTCAACACCACTTCATGTTCCTCCTATTTTTCACCGTTTCATGCTCCTGATATTTTTGACAATTTTAGAAGCTCTTCATATTTTTCAACACCACTTCATGCTCCTCCTATTTTTCAGACCGTATCATGTTCCACAAATGTTTCACACCTTTTTCAGGCTCTTGATGTTTTTCAACAACACTTCATGCTCCTCCTATGTTTCAGACCGTTTCATGCTCCTCATATTTTTGACACAGTTTGAAGCTCTTCACATTTTTCACACCATTTGAGGCTCTTCATGTTTTTGAAAACAGTTTCTTGCTCCTCATATTTTTCAGATCGTTTCACCCTCTATATATTTGACACCTTTTTGAAGCTCTTCATATTTTTGACACCTTTTCAGGCTCTTCATGTTTTTCAACAGCACTTCAAGCTCCTTCTATTTTTCAGACCGTTTCTTGCTCCTCATATTTTTGACACCTTTGAGGCTCTTCATATATTTCACACTGTTTCAGGCTCTTTATGTTTTTCAACACCGCTTCATGCTCCTCCTAATTTTCAGACCGTTTCATTCTCCTCATATTTTTGACACCTTTTGAAGCTCTTCATATTTTTCACACCTTTTCAGGCTCTTCATGTTTTTGAAACCGCTTCATGCTCCTCCTATTTTTCAGACCGTTTCATGCTCTTCATATTTTTGACACCTTTTGAAACTCTTCATATATTTGACACCTTTTCAGACTCTTCATGTTTTTGAAAACAGTTTCATGCTCCTCCTATTTTTCTGACCGTTTCATGCTCCTCATATTTTTGACACGTTTTGAAGCTCTTCATTTATTTCACACCTTTTCAGGCTCTTCATGTTTTTGAAAACAGTTTCATGCTCCTCCTATTTTTCAGACCGTTTTATGCTTTTCATATTTTTCACAACTTTTGAAGCTCTTCATATTTTTCACTCCTTTTAAACTCTTCATGTTTTTGAATACCGCTTCACACTCCTCCTATTTTTCATACCGTTTCATGCTCCTCAAATTTTTGACAGCTTTTGAAGCTCTTCATATACTTTCCACCTTTTCAGGCTCTTCATTTTTGTGGACTCCGCTTCATGCTCCTCATTTTCTTCAGACCGTTTCATGCTCATCTTATTTTTGACATCTTTTGAAGCTCTTCATATTTTTCACACCTTTTGAATCTCTTCATATTTTTCATATTTTTGAAGCTCTTCATATTTTTCACACATTTTTAGGCTCTTCATGTTTTTCAATACCACTTCATGCTCCTCCTATTTTTCAGACCGTTTCATGCTCATCTCATTTTTGACACCTTTTGATGCACTTCATATTTTTCACACCTTTTGAAGCTCTTCGTATATTTCACACCTTTTCAGGCTCTTCATGTTTTCAACACCACTTCATGCTCCTCCTACTTTTCAGACCCTTTCATGCTAAACTAAATTTGACACCTTATGAAGCTCTTCATGTTTTTCACACCTTTTCATGCTCTTTATGTTTTTGAACACCGGTTCATGCTCCTCCTATTTTTCAACCCGTTTCATGCTCCTCCTATTTTTTACACCTTTTGAAGCTCTTCATATTTTTCACAATTTTTCAGTCTCTGCATTTTTTTGAACACCGCTTCATGCTCCTCCTATTTTTTAGACCGTTTCATGCTCATCTCATTTTTGACACCTTTTGAAGCTCTTCATATTTTTTACACCTTTTGAAGCTCTTCATATTTTTCACACGTTTTCAGGCTCTTCATGTTTTTGAACACCGCTTCATCCTCCTCCTATTTTTAAGAGGGTTTATTGCTCGTCATATTTTTGACACATTTTGAAGCTCTTCATATTTTTCACACCATTTCAGGCTCTTCATCTTTTTGAACACCGCTTCATTCTCGTCCTATTTTCAGACCGTTTCATGCTCCTCATATTTTTGACACGTTTTGAAGCTCTTCATATTTTTCACACCTTTTCAGGCTCTTCATGTTTTTCAACAGCGCTTCATGCTCCTCCTATTTTTCAGACCGTTTCATGCTCCTCATATTTGTGACACCTTTTGAAGCTCTTCCTATTTTTCACACCTTTTGAAGCTCTTCATGTTTTTCAACACCACTTCATCCTCCTCCTGTTTTTAAGACCTTTAATGTCCCTCATATTTTTGACACCTTTTGAAGCTCTTCCTATTTTTCACACATTTTCAGGCTCTTCATGTTTTTGAACAACGTTTCATGCTCCTCCTACTTTTCAGACCGTATAATGCTCCTCATATATTTCATACGTTTTGAAGCTCTTCATATATTTCACACCTTTTCAGGCTCTTCATGTTTTTCAACACCGCTTCATGCTATTTCTATTTTTCAGAGAGTTTCATGCGCCTCATGTATTTCACAGCTTTTGAAGCTCTTCATATTTTTCAAACCTTTTCAGGCTCTTCATGTTTTTCCACACCCCTTCATGCTTCTCCTATTTTTCAGCCCGTTTCATGCTCCTCATGTATTTCACACCTTTTGAAGCTCTTCATATTTTTCACACCTTTTCAGGCTCTTCATGTTTTTGATCACCGTTTCATGCTCCTCCTATTTTTCAGACCGTTTCATGCTCATCTCATTTTTGACACCTTTTGAAGCTCTTCATATATTTCACACCTTTTGAAGCTCTTCATATTTTGCACACCTTTCCAGGCTCTTCATATTTTTCAACACCGCTTCATGCTCCACCTATTTTTCAGACCTTTTCATGCTCCTCATATTTTTGACCCCTTTTGAAGCTTTTCATATTTTTAACACCTTTTCAGGCTCTTCATTTTTTTCAACACCGCTTCATGCTTCTCCTATTTTTCAGACAGATTCATGCTCCTCCTATTTTTCAGATTGTTTCATGCACCTCTTATTATTGACACCTTTTGAAGCTCTCATATTTTTCACACCTTTTCAGGCTCTTCATGTTTTTCAACACCGGTTCATGCTTCTCCTATTTTTCAGAGAGTTTCATGCTCCTCATGTATTTCTCACCTTTTGAAGCTCTTCAAATTTTACACACCTTTTCAGGCTCTTCATGTTTTTCAACACCACTTCATGCTCCTCCTATTTTTCAGACCGTTTCGTGCTCCTCATATTTTTGACATCTTTAGAAACTCTACATATCTTTCACACCTTTTCAGACTCTTCATGTTTTTCAACACCGACTCATGATCCTCCTATTTTTCAGACCGTTTCATTCTCCTCATATTTTTGACACCTTTTGAAGCTCTTCATATTTTTCAAAAGTTCTCAGGCTATGCATGTTTTTCAACACCGCTTCATGCTCCTCATATTTTTCAGACCGTTTCATGCTTCTCATATTTTTGACACCTTTTGAAGCTCTTCCTTTTTTTCACACCTTTTCACGCTCTTCATGTTTTTGAACACCGCTTAATGCTCCTCCTATTTTTCAGAACGTTTCATGCTCCTAATATTTTTGACACCTTTTGAAGCTCTTCATATTTTCACACCTTTTCAGGCTCTTCATGTTTGAACACCGCTTCATGCTCCTTCTATTTTTCAGGGAGTTTCATGCTCCTCATGTATTTCACACCTTTTGAAGCTCTTCATATTTTTCACACCTTTTCAGGCTCTTCATGTTTTTCCACACCACTTCATGCTTCTCCTATTTTTCAGCCCGTTTCATGCTCCTCATGTATTTCACACCTTTTGGAGCTCTTCATATTTTTCACAACTTTTCAGGCTCTTCATTTTTTTCAACTCCACTTCATGCTCCTCCTATTTTTCAGACCGTTTCATGCTCATCTGATTTTTGACACCTTTTGAAGCTCTTCTTATTTTTCACACCTTTAGATGCTCTTCATTTTTTTCACACGTTTTCAGGCTCTTCTTGTTTTTCAACACCGCTTCATGCTTCTCCTATTTTTCAGATATTTTCATGCTCCTCCTATTTTTCAGACTGTTTCATGCAACTCTTATTATTGACACCTTTTGAAGCTCTCATATTTTTCACACCTTTTCAGGCTCTTCATGTTTTTCACCACCGCTTCATGCTCCTCCTATTTTTGCGACCGTTTCATGCTCCTCATATTTTTGACACCTTTGAAGCTCTTCATATTTTATCTCACCTTTTCAGGCTCTTCATGTTTTTCACCACCGCTTCATGCTCCTCCTATTTTTCAGACCATTTCATGCTCCTCATATTTTTGACACCTTTGAAGCTCTTCATATTTTATCACACGTTTTCAGGCTCTTCATGTTTTTCAACACCAGTTCATGCTCCTCCTATTTTTCAGACCATTTCATGCTCCTCATATTTTTGACACCTTTTGAAGCTCTTCATATTTTTCACACTTTTTCAGGCTCTTCATGTTTTTCAACACCACTTCATGCTCCTCCTATTTTTCAGACCGTTTCATGCTCCTGATATTTTTGACAATTTTAGAAGCTCTTCATATTTTTCAACACCACTTCATGCTCCTCCTATTTTTCAGACCGTATCATGCTCCTCATATGTTTCACACCTTTTTCAGGCTCTTCATGTTTTTCAACAACACTTCATGCTCCTCCTATGTTTCAGACCGTTTCATGCTCCTCATATTTTTGACACAGTTTGAAGCTCTTCACATTTTTCACACCATTTGAGGCTCTTCATGTTTTTGAAAACAGTTTCTTGCTCCTCATATTTTTCAGACCGTTTCACCCTCTATATATTTGACACCTTTTAGAAGCTCTTCGTATTTTTGACACCTTTTCAGGCTCTTCATGTTTTTCAACACCACTTCAAGCTCCTTCTATTTTTCAGACCGTTTCTTGCTCCTCATATTTTTGACACCTTTGAGGCTCTTCATATATTTCACACTGTTTCAGGCTCTTTATGTTTTTCAACACCGCTTCATGCTCCTCCTAATTTCAGACCGTTTCATTCTCCTCATATTTTTGACACCTTTTGAAGCTCTTCATATTTTTCACACATTTTCAGGCTCTTCATGTTTTTCAAACCGCTTCATGCTCCTCCTCTTTTTCAGACCGTTTCATGCTTCTCCTATTTTTCAGACCGTTTCATGCTCCTCATATTTTTGACGCCTTTTGAAGCTTTTCATATTTTTCACACTTTTTCAGGCTCTTCATGTTTTTCAGCACCACTTCATGCTCCTCCTATTTTTCAGACCGTTTCATGCTCCTCATATGTTTCACACCTTTTGAAGCTCTTCATATTTTTTTAACACCTTTTCACGCTCCTCCTATATTTCAGACCGTTTCAAGCTACTCATATTTTTGACACTTTTTGTAGCTCTTCATATTTTTCACACCTTTTCAGGGTCTTCATGTTTTTCTACACCACTTCATGCTCCTCCTATTTTTCGGACCGTTTTATTCTACTCATATGTTTCACACCTTTTTCAAGCTCTTCATGTTTTTCAACACCACTTCATGCTCCTCCTAATTATCAGACCGTTTCATGCTCCTCATATTTTTGACACCATTTGAAGCTCTTCATATTTTTCACACCTTTTCAGGCTCTTCATGTTTTTTAACACCTTTTCATGCTCCTCCTGTATTTCAGACCGTTTCATGCTCCTTATGTTTTTGACACCTTTTGAAGCTCTTCATATTTTTCACACATTTTCAGGCTCTTCATGTTTTTCAAACCGCTTCATGCTCCTCTTATTTTTCAGACCGTTTCATGCTTCTCCTATTTTTCAGACCGTTTCATGCTCCTCATATTTTTGACGCCTTTTGAAGCTTTTCATATTTTTCACACTTTTTCAGGCTCTTCCTGTTTTTCAGCACCACTTCATGCTCCTCCTATTTTTCAGACCCTTTCAGCTCCTCATATTTTTGACACCTTTTGAAGCTCTTCATATTTTTCACACCTTTTCACGCTCTTCATGTTTTTCAACATCGCTTGCTGCTCCTCCTCATTTTCAGAGCGTTTCATGCTCCTCATAATTTTGACACCTTTGAAGCTCTTCATATTTTTCACACCTTTTCAGGCTCTTCATATTTTTCAACACCACTTCATGCTTCTCCTATTTTTCAGACCGTTTAATGCTCCTCATATTTTTGACACTTTTTGAAGCTCTTCATATTTTTCACACTTCTCCAGGCTCTTCATTTTTTTGAACACCGCTTCATGCTCCTCCTATTTTTCAGACCTTTTCATGCTCCTCATGTTTTTGACACCTTTTGAAGCACTTCCTATTTTTCACACCTTTTCAGGCTCTTCATGTTTTTCAACAACGCTTCATGCTCCTCCTATTTTTCAGACCGTTTCATGCTCCTCATATGTTTCACACCTTTTGAAGCTCTTCATATTTTTTTTAACACCTTTTCACGCTCCTCCTATATTTCAGACCGTTTCAAGCTCCTCATATTTTTGACACTTTTTGTAGCTCTTCATATTTTTCACACCTTTTCAGGGTCTTCATGTTTTTCTACACCACTTCATGCTCCTCCTATTTTTCGGACCGTTTTATTCTACTCATATGTTTCACACCTTTTTCAAGATCTTCATGTTTTTCAACACCACTTCATGCTCCTCCTAATTATCAGACGGTTTCATGCTCCTCATATTTTTGACACCATTTGAAGCTCTTCATATTTTTCACACCTTTTCAGGCTCTTCATGTTTTTTAACACCTTTTCATGCTCCTCCTGTATTTCAGACCGTTTCATGCTCCTTATGTTTTTGACACCTTTTGAAGCTCTTCATATTTTTCACACGTTTTCAGGCTCTTCATATTTTTCAACACCGCTTCATGCTCCTCCTATTTTTCAGACCGTATCATGCTCCTCATATGTTTCACACCTTTTTCAGGCTCTTCATGTTTTTGAACAACACTTCATGCTCCTCCTATGTTTCAGACCGTTTCATGCTCCTCATATTTTTGACACAGTTTGAAGCTCTTCACATTTTTCACACCTTTTGAGGCTCTTCATGTTTTTGAAAACAGTTTCTTGCTCCTCATTTTTTTCAGACCGTTTCACCCTCTATATATTTGACACCTTTTTGAAGCTCTTCATATTTTTCACACCTTTTGAGGCTCTTCATGTTTTTCAAAACAGTTTCTTGCTCCTCATATTTTTCAGACCGTTTCACCCTCTATATATTTGACCCCTCTTTGAAGCTCTTAATATTTTTCACACCTTTTCAGGCTCTTCTTGTTTTTCAACACCACTTCAAGCTCCTTCTATTTTTCAGACCGTTTCTTGCTCCTCATATTTTTGACACCTTTGAGGCTCTTCCTATATTTCACACTATTTCAGGCTCTTCATCTTTTTCAACACCACTGCAAGCTCCTTCTATTTTTCAGACCGTTTCATGTTTCTCATATATTTGACACAGTTTGAAGCTCTTCATATTTTTCACAACTGTTGAGGCTCTTCATGTTTTTGAAAACAGTTTCTTGCTCCTCCTGTTTTTCAGACCCTTTCACCCTCCTCATATTTTTGATACCTTTTTGAAGCTCTTCATTTTTTTCACACCTTTACAGGCTCTTCAAGTGTATGAACACCGTTTCATGCTCCTCCTATATTTCATACCATTTCATGCTCCTTATATTTTTGACACCTTTTGAAGCTCTTCATATATTTCACACCTTTTCAGGCTCTTCATATTTTTCAACACCGCTTCAAGCTCCTCCTATTTTTCAGACCGTTTCTTGCTCCTCATATTTTTGACACCTTTGAGGCTCTTCATATATTTCACACATTTTCAGGCTCTTCATGTTTTTCAACACCGCTTCATGCTCCTCCTAATTTTCAGACCGTTTCATTCTCCTCATATTTTTGACACCATTTGAAGCTTTTCATATTTTTCACACCTTTTCAGGCTCTTCATGTTTTTTAACACCTTTTCATGCTCCTGCTATATTTCAGACCGTTTCATGCTCCTTATATTTTTGACACCTTTTGAAGCTCTTCATATTTTTCACACCTTTTCAGGCTCTTCATATTTTTCAACACCGCTTCATGCTCCTCCTATTTTTCAGACCGTATCATGCTCCTCATATGTTTCACACATTTTTCAGGCTCTTCATCTTTTTCAACAATACTTCATGCTCATCCTATGTTTCAGACCGTTTCATGCTCCTCATATTTTTGACACAGTTTGAAGCTCTTCACATTTTTCACAACTTTTCAGGCTCTTCATGTTTTTGAAAACAGTTTCTTGCTCCTCATATTTTTCAGACCGTTTCACCCTCTATATATTTGACACCTTTTTGAAGCTCTTCATATTTTTCACACGTTTTCAGTCTCTTCATGTTTTTCAACACCACTTCAAGCTCCTTCTATTTTTCAGACCGTTTCTTGCTCCTCATATTTTTGACACCTTTGAGGCTCTTCATATATTTCACACTGTTTCAGGCTCTTTATGTTTTCAACACCGCTTCATGCTCCTCCTAATTTTCAGACCGTTTCATTCTCCTCATATTTTTGACACCTTTTGAAGCTCTTCATATTTTTCACACTTTTTCAGGCTCTTCATGTTTTTCAAACCGCTTCATGCTCCTCCGATTTTTCAGACCGTTTCATGCTTCTCCTATTTTTCAGACCGTTTCATGCTACTCATATTTTTGACGCCTTTTGAAGCTCTTCATATTTTTCACACTTTTTCAGGCTCTTCATGTTTTTCAAACCGCTTCATGCTCCTCCTATTTTTCAGACCGTTTCATGCTTCTCCTATTTTTCAGACCGTTTCATGCTCCTCATATTTTTGACGCCTTTTGAAGCTCTTCATATTTTTCACACCTTTTCAGGCTCTTCATGTTTTTCAGCACCACTTCATGCTCCTCCTATTTTTCAGACCGTTTCATGCTTCTCATATTTTTGACCACTTTTGAAGCTCTTCATATTTTTCACACCTTTTCAGGCTCTTCATGTTTTTCAACACCGCTTCATGCTCCTACTATTTTTCAGACCCTTTCATGCTCCTCATATTTTTGACACCTTTTTAAGCTCTTCATATTTTTCACACCTTTTCAGGCTCTTCATATTTTTCAACACCACTTCATGCTTCTCCTATTTTTCAGACCGTTTAATGCTCCTCATATTTTTGACACTTTTTGAAGCTCTTCATATTTTTCACACTTCTCCAGGCTCTTCATTTTTTTGAACACCGATTCATGCTCCTCCTATTTTTCAGACCTTTTCATGCTCCTCATGTTTTTGACACCTTTTGAAGCACTTCATATTTTTCATACGTTTTCAGTCTCTTCATATTTTTCAACACCGCTTCATGCTCCTCCTATTTTTCAGACCGTATCATGCTCCTCATATGTTTCACACCTTTTTAAGGCTCTTCATGTTTTTCAACAACACTTCATGCTCCTCCTATGTTTCAGACCGTTTCATGCTCCTCATATTTTTGACACAGTTTGAAGCTCTTCACATTGTTCACACCTTTTGAGGCTCTTCATGTTTTTGAAAACAGTTTCTTGCTCCTCATATTTTTCAGACCGTTTCACCCTCTATATATTTGACACCTTTTTGAAGCTCTTCATATTTTTCACACCTTTTGAGGCTCTTCATGTTTTTGAAAACAGTTTCTTGCTCCTCATATTTTTCAGACCGTTTCACCCTCTATATATTTGACACCATTTTGAAGCTCTTCATATTTTTCACACCTTTTGAGGCTCTTCATGTTTTTGAAAACAGTTTCTTGCTCCTCATATTTTTCAGACCGTTTCACCCTCTCTATATTTGACACCTTTTTGAAGCTCTTCATATTTTTCACACCTTTTCAGGCTCTTCATGTTTTTCAACAACGCTTCATGCTCCTCCTATTTTTCAGACCGTTTCATGCTCCTCATATGTTTCACACCTTTTGAAGCTCTTCATATTTTTTAACACCTTTTCACACGCCTCCTATATTTCAGACCGTTTCAAGCTCCTCATATTTTTGACACTTTTTGTAGCTCTTCATATTTTTCACACCTTTTCAGGGTCTTCATGTTTTTCTACACCACTTCATGCTCCTCCTATTTTTCAGACCGTTTTATTCTACTCATATGTTTCACAACTTTTTCAAGATCTTCATGTTTTTCAACACCACTTCATGCTCCTCCTAATTATCAGACCGTTTCATTCTCCTCATATTTTTGACACCATTTGAAGCTTTTCATATTTTTCACACCTTTTCAGGCTCTTCATGTTTTTTAACAACTTTTCATGCTCCTGCTATATTTCAGACCGTTTCATGCTCCTTATATTTTTGACACCTTTTGAAGCTCTTCATATTTTTCACACCTTTTCATGCTCTTCATATTATTTAACACCGCTTCATGATCCTCCAATTTATCAGACCGTATCATGCTCCTCATATGTTTCACACCTTTTTCAGGCTCTTCATGTTTTTCAACAACACTTCATGCTCCTCCTATGTTTCAGACCGTTTCATGCTCCTCATATTTTTGCCATAGTTTGAAGCTCTTCACATTTTTCACACCTTTTGAGGCTCTTCATGTTTTTGAAAACAGTTTCTTGCTCCTCATATTTTTCAGACCGTTTCACCCTCTATATATTGACAACTTTTTGAAGCTCTTCATATTTTTCACACCTTTTCAGGCTCTTCATGTTTTTCAACAGCACTTCAAGCTCCTTCTATTTTTCAGACCGTTTCTTGCTCCTCATATTTTTGACACCTTTGAGGCTCTTCATATATTTCACAATTTTTCAGGCTCTTAATGTTTTTCAACACCGCTTCATGCTCCTCCTAATTTTCAGACCGTTTCATTCTCCTCATATTTTTGACACCTTTTGAAGCTCTTCATATTTTTCACACTTTTTAAGGCTCTTCATATTTTTCAAACCGCTTCATGCTCCTCCTATTTTCAGACCGCTTCATGCTCCTCCTATTTTTCAGACCGTTTCATGCTCCTCATATTTTTGACACCTTTTGAAGCTCTTCATATTTTTCACACTTCTCCAGGCTCTTCATGTTTTTGAACACTGCTTCATCCTCCTCCTATATTTCAGACCTTTTCATGCTCCTCATGTTTTTGACACCTTTTGAAGCTCTTCATATTTTTCACACCTTTTCAGGCTCTTCATGTTTTTCAACAACGCTTCATGCTCCTCCTATTTTTCAGACCATTTCATGCTCCTCATATGTTTCACACATTTTGAAGCTCTTCATATTTTCTTAACACCTTTTCATGCTCCTCCTATATTTCAGACCGTTTCAAGCTCCTCATATTTTTGACACTTTTTGAAGCTCTTCATATTTTTGACACCTTTTCAGGCTCTTCATGTTTTTCAACACCACTTCAAGCTCCTTCTATTTTTCAGACCGTTTCTTGCTCCTCATATTTTTGACACCTTTGAGGCTCTTCATATATTTCACACTGTTTCAGGCTCTTTATGTTTTTCAACACCGCTTCATGCTCCTCCTAATTTTCAGACCGTTTCATTCTCCTCATATTTTTGACACCTTTTGAAGCTCTTCATATTTTTCACACTTTTTCAGGCTCTTCATGTTTTTCAAACCGCTTCATGCTCCTCCTATTTTTCAGACCGTTTCATGCTTCTCCTATTTTTCAGACCTTTTCATGCTCCTCATGTTTTTGACACCTTTTGAAGCACTTCATATTTTTCACACCTTTTCAGGCTCTTCATGTTTTTCAACAACGCTTCATGCTCCTCCTATTTTTCAGACCGTTTCATGCTCCTCATATGTTTCACACCTTTTGAAGCTCTTCATATTTTTTTAACACCTTTTCACACGCCTCCTATATTTCAGACCGTTTCAAGCTCCTCATATTTTTGACACTTTTTTAGCTCTTCATATTTTTCACACCTTTTCAGGGTCTTCATATTTTTCTACACCACTTCATGCTCCTCCTATTTTTCAGACCGTTTTATTCTACTCATATGTTTCACACCTTTTTCAAGCTCTTCATGTTTTTCAACACCACTTCATGCTCCTCCTAATTATCAGACCGTTTCATTCTCCTCATATTTATGACACCATTTGAAGCTTTTCATATTTTTCACACCTTTTCAGGCTCTTCATGTTTTTTAACACCTTTTCATGCTCCTGCTATATTTCAGACCGTTTCATGCTCCTTATATTTTTGACACCTTTTGAAGCTCTTCATATTTTTCATACGTTTTCAGGCTCTTCATATTTTTCAACACCGCTTCATGCTCCTCCTATTTTTTAGACCGTATCATGCTCCTCATATGTTTCACACCTTTTTAAGGCTCTTCATGTTTTTCAACAACACTTTATGCTCCTCCTATGTTTCAGACCGCTTCATGCTCCTCATATTTTTGACACAGTTTGAAGTTATTCACATTGTTCACACCTTTTGAGGCTCTTCATGTTTTTGAAAACAGTTTCTTGCTCCTCATATTTTTCAGACCGTTACACCCTCTATATATTTGACACCTTTTTGAAGCTCTTCATATTTTTCACACCTTTTGAGGCTCTTCATGATTTTGAAAACAGTTTCTTGCTCCTCATATTTTTCAGACCGTTTCACCCTCTATGTATTTGACACCTTTTTGAAGCTCTTCATATTTTTCACACCTTTTCAGGCTCTTCATGTTTTTCAACACCACTTCAAGCTCCTTCTATTTTTCAGACCGTTTCTTGCTCCTCATATTTTTGACACCTTTGAGGCTCTTCAATATTTCACACATTTTCAGGCTCTTCATGTTTTTCAACACCACTTCAAGCTCCTTCTATTTTTCAGACCGTTTCTTGCTCCTCATATTTTTGACACCTTTGAGGCTGTTCATATATTTCACACTGTTTCAGGCTCTTTATGTTATTCAACACCGCTTCATGCTCCTCCTAATTTTCAGACCGTTTCATTCTCCTCATATTTTTGACACCTTTTGAAGCTCTTCATATTTTTCACACTTTTTCAGGCTCTTCATGTTTTTCAAACCGCTTCATGCTCCTCCTATTTTTCAGACCGTTTCATACTCCTCCTATTTTTCAGACCGTTTCATGCTCCTCATATTTTTGACGCCTTTTGAAGCTCTTCCTATTTTTCACACTTTTTCAGGCTCTTCATATTTTTCAGCACCACTTCATGCTCCTCCTATTTTTCAGACCGTATCATGCTCCTCATATTTTTGACACCTTTTGAAGCTCTTCATATTTTTCACACCTTTTCAGGCTCTTCATGTTTTTCAACACCGTTTCATGCTCCTCCTATTTTTCAGATCATTTCATGCTCCTCATATATTTCACATCTTTTATAGCTCTTCATATTTTTCACACCTTTTCATTCTCTTCAGTTTTCTCAACATCACTTCATGCTTCTCCTATTTTTCACACCGTTTCATGCTCCCACTATTTTTGACACCTTTTCAAGCTCTTTATATATTTCCCACCTCTTCAGGCTCTTAATGTTTTCAACACCGCTTCTTGCTCATCCTATTTGTCGGACCGCTTCATGCTCCTCATATTTTTGACATCTTTTGAAGCTCTTCATATTTTTCACACCTTTTCAGGCTCTTCACGTTTTCAACACCGCTTCATGCTCCTCCTATTTTTCAAACCGAATCATGCTCCTCATATTTTTGAAAACTTTTGAAGCTCTTCATATTTTTCACAACTTTTCAGGCTCTTCATGTTTTTGAACACTTCTTCATGCTCTTCCTCTTTTTCAGACCGTTTCATGCTCCTCATATTTTTGACACATTTTGAAGCTCTTCATATTTTTCACTCATTTTCAGGCTCTTCATGTTTTTCAACACCACTTCATGCTCCTCCTATTTTTGAGACCTTTTGATGCTCCTCATATTTTTGACACCTTTAGAAACTCTTCATATTATTCACACCTTTTCAGGCTCTTCATGTTTTTTATCACTGCTTCATGCTCGTCCTATTTTTCAGAACGTTTCATGCTCCTCATATTTTTGACACCTTTTGAAGCTCTTCATATTTTTCACACCTTTTCAGGCTTTTCATGTTTTTGAACACCGCTTCATGTTCCTCCTATTTTTCAGAATGCTTCATGCTCCTCATATTTTTGACACCTTTTGAAGCTCTTCATATATTTCACACCTTTTCAGGCTCTTCATATTTTTGAACACCGCTTCATGCTCCTCCTATTTTTCAGATTGTTTCAAGCTCCTCATATTTTTGACACCTTTTGAAGCTCTTCATATTTTTCACACCTTTTCAGGCTCTTCATGTTTTTCAACACCGCTTCATGCTCGTCGTATTTTGCCGACCGTTTCATGCTCCTCATATTTTTGACACCTTTTGAAGCTCTTCAGATATTTCACACCTTTCCAGGCTCTTCATTTTTTCAACACCACTTCATGCTCCTCCTATTTTTCAGATCGTTTCATGCTCATCTCATTTTAACACCTTTTGAAGCTCTTGATATTTTTGACAAATTTTGAAGGTCTTCATATTTTTCACACGTTTTCAGGCTCTTCATGATTTTCAACACCGCTTCATGCTCCTCCTATATTTCAGACCTTTTCATGCTCATCTCTTTTTGACACCTTTTGAAGCTCTTCAGATTTTTCACACCTTTTGAAGCTCTTCATATTTTTCACATTTATGAATCTCTTCATATTTTCCACACGTTTTCAGACAATTCATGTTTTTCAACATCGCTTCATGCTCCTCCTATTTATCAGACCGTTTCATTCTCCTCATATTTTTGACACCTTTTGAAGCTCTTCATATATTTCACACTTTTTCAGACTTTTCCTTTTTTTCAACACGACTTCATGCTCCTCCTATTTTTCAGACCGTTTCCTGCTCATCTCATTTTGACACCTTTTGAAGCTCTTCATGTTTTTCACATCTTTTGAAGCTCTTCATATTTTTCACAACTTTTCAGGCTCTTTATGATTTTCAACAGCGCTTCATGCTCCTCCTATTTTTCAGACCATTTCATGCTCCTCATGATTTTGACACCATTTGAAGCTCTTCATATTTTTCACACCTTTTAAGGCTCTTCATGTTTTTCAACACCGCTTCATGCTCCTCCAATTTTTCAGACCGTTTCATGCTCCTCATATTTTTGACACCTTTTGAAGCTCTTCATATTTTTCACACATTTTCAGGCTCTTCATGTTTTTCAACACTGCTTCATGCTCCTCCGATTTTTCAGACCGTTTCATGCTCCTAATATTTTTCACACCTTTTGAAGCCTTTCATATTTTTCACAACTTTTTAAGCTCTTCATGTTTTTGAACATCGCTTCATGCTCCTCCTATTTTTCAGACCGTTTCATGCTCATCTCATTTTTGACACCTTTTGAAGCTCTTCATATTTCTCAAAACTTTTCAGGCTCTTCATGTTTTTCAACACCGCTTAATGCACGTCCTATTTTTCAGACCGTTTCATGCTCATCTCATTTTTGACACCTTTTAAAGCTTTTCATATTTTTCACATATTTTCAGGCTCTTCATGTTTTTGAACACCGCTTCATGCTAATCCTATTTTTCAAACCATATCATGCTCCTCATGTTTTTCACACCTTTTGAAGCTCTTCATATTTTTCACACCTTTTCAGGCTCTTCATGGTTTTCAACACAACTTCATGCTCCTCTTATTTTTCAGACCGTTACATGCTCCTCATATTTTTGACAACTTTTGAAGCTCTGCATATTTTTCACACCTTTTCAGGCTCTTCATGTTTTTCAACACCACTTCAGGCTCCTCCTATTTTTCAGACCCTTTCATGCTAATCTAATTTTTGACACTTTTGAAGCTCTTCATATTTTTCACACCTTTTCAGTCTCTGCATGTTTTTGAACACCGTTTCATGCTCCTCATATATTTCACACCCTTTGAAGCTCTTCATATTTTGCTCACCTTTTCAGGCTCTTCATGTTTTTGAACACCGCTTCATCCTCCTCCTATTTGTAAGAGGGTTTCATGCTCGTCATATTTTTGACATATTTTGAAGCTGTTCATAATTTTCACACCTTTTCAGGCTCTTCATGTTTTTGAACCCCGGTTCAGGCTCCTCCTATTTTTCACACCGTTTCATGCTCCTCATATTTTTCACACCTTTTGAAGCTCTTCATATATTTCACACCTTTTCAGGCTCTTCATGATTTTGAACACCGCTTCATGCTCCTCCTATTTTTCAGACCGTTTCATGCTCCTCATATTTTTGACACCTTTTGAAGCTCTTCATATTTTTCACACCTTTTCAGGCTCTTCATGTTTTTCAACACCGCTTCATGGTCCTCCTATGTTTCAGAACGTTTCATGCTCCTCATGTATTTCACACCTTTTGAAACTCTTCATATTTTTTACACCTTTTCAAGCTCTTCATGTTTTTGAACACCATTTCATGCTCCTCCTATTTTTCAGACCTTTTCATGCTCCTCATATTTTTGACAAATTTTGAAGCTCTTCATATTTTGCACACCTTTTCATTCTCTTAATATTTTTCAACACCACTTCATGCTCCTCCAATTTTTCAGTCCGTTTCATGCACATCTCATTTTTGACACCTTTTGAAACTATTCATATTTTTCACACCTTTTCAGGCTCTTCCGGTTTTTCAACACCGCTTCATGATCCTCCTATTTTTCAGACCGTTTCATGCTCCTCATATTTTTACACCTTTTGAAGCTCTTCATATATTTCACACCTTTTCAGGCTCTTCATGGTTTTCAACACAACTTCATGCTCCTCGTATTTTTCAGACCGTTACATGCTCCTCATATTTTTGACACCTTTTGAAGCTCTGCATATATTTCACACATTTTCAGGCTCTTCATGATTTTCAACACCACTTCATGCTCCTCCTATTTTTCAGACCGTTTCATGCTCATCTCATTTTTGACATATTTTGAAGCTCTTCATATTTTTCACACTTTTTGAAGCTCTTCATAATTTTCATATTTTTGAAGCTCTTCATATTTTTCACACTTTTTCAGGCTCTTCATGTTTTTCAACAACTCTTCAGGCTCCTCCTATTTTTCAGACCCTTTCATGCTAATCTAATTTTTGGCACTTTTTGAAGCTCTTCATACTTTTCACACCTTTTAAGTCTCTGCATGTTTTTGAACACCTTTTCATGCTCCTCATGTATTTCACTCCTTTTGAAGCTCTTCATATTTTGCACAAATTTTCAGGTTCTTCTTGTTTTTGAACACAGCTTCATCCTCCTCCTATTTTTAAGAGGGTTTCATGCTCGTCATATTTTTGACACATTTTGAAGCTCTTCATATTTTTCACACCTTTTCAGGCTCTTCATGTTTTTGAACACCGTTTCATGCTCCTCCTATTTTTGAGACCGTTTCATGCTCGTCATATTTTCGACACCTTTTGAAGCTTTCATATTTTTCACACCTTTTCAAGCTCTTCATGTTTTTCAACACCACTTCATGCTCCTCCTTTTTTGCAGACCGTTTCATGCTACTCATATTTTTAACACCCTTTGAAGCTCTTCATATTTCTCACACCTTTTCAGGCTCTTCATGTTTTTCAACACCGCTTCATGCACCTCCGATTTTTCAGACCGTTTCATGCTCCTCATATTTTTGACACCTTTTGAAGCTCTTCATATTTCTCAAACCTTTTCAGGCTCTTCATGTTTTTCAACACCGCTTAATGCACCTCCTATTTTTCAGACCGTTTCATGCTCATCTCATTTTTGACACCTTTTGAAGCTTTTCATATTTT
The DNA here is from genome assembly GCF_033118175.1 of Dama dama. Taxonomy (NCBI): domain Eukaryota; kingdom Metazoa; phylum Chordata; class Mammalia; order Artiodactyla; family Cervidae; genus Dama; species Dama dama. Next base: position 3,312,415 of record NC_083683.1, on the reverse strand, counting down.
TCACATATTTTCAGGCTCTTCATGTTTTTGAACACCGCTTCATGCTAATCCTATTTTTCAAACCATATCATGCTCCTCATGTTTTTCACACCTTTTGAAGCTCTTCATATTTTTCACACCTTTTCAGGCTCTTCATGTTTTTGAACAACACTTCATGCTCCTTCTATTTTTCAGAGAGTTTCATGCTCCTCATGTATTTCACACCTTTTGAAGCTCTTCATATTTTTCACGCCTTTTCAGGCTCTTCATGTTTTTCCACACCACTTCATGCTTCTCTTATTTTTCAGCCCGTTTCATCCTCCTCATGTATTTCACACCTTTAGAAGCTCTTCATATTTTTCACACCTTTTCAGGCTCTTCATGTTTTTGAACACCGTTTCATGCTCCTCCTATTTTTCAGGCCGTTTCATGCTCCTCATATTTTTGACACCTTTTGAAGCTCTTCATATTTTTCACACCTTTTCAGGTTCTTCATGTTTTTCAACACCGCTTCATGCTCCTCCTATTTTTCGGACCGTTTCATGCTCCTCATATTTTTGACACCTTTTGAAGCTCTTCGTATAATTCACACCTTTTCAGGCTCTTCATTTTTTTCAACACCACTTCATGCTCCTCCTATTTTTCAGACCATTTCATGCAGATCTCATTTTTGACACCTTTTGAAGCTCTTCTTATTTTTCAAAACTTTTGAAGCTCTTCATATTTTTCACACGTTTTCAGGCTCTTCATGTTTTTCAACACTGCTTCATGCTCCTCCTATTTTTCAGACCGTTTCATGCTCCTCATATTTTTGACATCTTTTGAAGCTCTATATATGTTTCACACCTTTTCAGGCTCTTCATGTTTTTGAACACCGCTTCATACTCCTCCTATTTTTCAGAATGTTTCATGCTCCTCATATTTTTGACATCTTTTGAAGCTCTTCATATTTTTCACACATTTTCAGGCTCTTTATGTTGTTGAACACCGCTTCATTGTCCTCCTAATTTTCAGAACTTTTCATGCCTCTCATATAATTCACACCTTTTGAAGCTCTTCATATTTTTCACACCGTTTCAGGCTCTTCATGTTTTTCAACACCGTTTCATGCTCCTCCTATTTTTCAGACCGTTTCATGCTCCTCATAATTTTGACACCTTTTGAAGCTCTTCATATTTTTCACACCTTTTGAAGCTGTTCATATATTTCACACCTTTTCAGGCTCTTGATGTTTTTCAACACCACTTCATGCTCCTCCTATTTTTCACATCCTTTCATGCTAATCTAATTTTTGACACCTTTTGAAGCTCTTCAAATTTTTCACACCTTTTGAAGGTCTTCATATTTTTCACACCTTTTCAGGCTGTTCATGTTTTTGAACACCGCTTATGCTCGTCCTATTTTTCAGACCGTTTCATGCTCCTCATATTTTTGACACCTTTTGAAGCTCTTCATATTTTTCACACCTTTTCAGGCTCTTCATGTTTTTCCACACCGCTTCATGATCCTCCTATTTTTCGGACCGTTTCATGCTCCTCATATTTTTGACACCTTTTGAAGCTCTTCATATTTTTCACACCTCTTCAGGCTCTTCATGTTTTTCAACAACACTTCATGCTCCTCGTATTTTTCAGACGGTTTCATTCTCCTCATATTTTTGACACCTTTTGAAGCTCTGCATATATTTCACACCTTTTCAGGCTCTTCATGATTTTCAACACCACTTCATGCTCCTCCTATTTTTCAGACCGTTTCATGCTCATCTCATTTTTGACATCTTTTGAAGCTCTTCATATTTTTCACACCTTTTCAGTCTCTGCATGTTTTTGAACACCGTTTCATGCTCCTCATATATTTCACACCTTTTGAAGCTCTTCATATTTTGCACACCTTTTCAGGCTCTTCATGTTTTTGAACTCTGCTTCATCCTCCTCCTATTTTTAAGAGGGTTTCATGCTCGTCATATTTTTGACATATTTTGAAGCTCTTCATAATTTTCACACCTTTTCAGGCTCTTCATGTTTTTGAAAACCGCTTCATGCTCGTCCTATTTTTCAAACCGTTTCATGCTCCTCATATTTTTGACACCATTTGAAGCTCTTCATATTTTTCACACCTTTTCAGGCTCTTCATTTTTTCAACACCACTTCATGCTCCTCCTATTTTTCAGACCGTTTCATGCAGATCTCCTTTTTGACACCTTTTGAAGCTCTTCATATTTTTCAAAACTTTTGAAGCTCTTCATATTTTTCACACGTTTTCAGGCTCTTCATGTTTTTCTACACCACTTCATGCTCCTCCTATTTTTCAGACCGTTTTATTCTACTCATATGTTTCACACCTTTTTCAAGCTCTTCATGTTTTTCAACACCACTTCATGCTCCTCCTAATTATCAGACCGTTTCATTCTCCTCATATTTATGACACCATTTGAAGCTTTTCATATTTTTCACACCTTTTCATGCTCTTCATGTTTTTTAACACCTTTTCATGCTCCTGCTATATTTCAGACCGTTTCATGCTCCTTATATTTTTGACACCTTTTGAAGCTCTTCATATTTTTCATACGTTTTCAGGCTCTTCATATTTTTCAACACCGCTTCATGCTCCTCCTATTTTTTAGACCGTATCATGCTCCTCATATGTTTCACACCTTTTTAAGGCTCTTCATGTTTTTCAACAACACTTTATGCTCCTCCTATGTTTCAGACCGCTTCATGCTCCTCATATTTTTGACACAGTTTGAAGTTATTCACATTGTTCACACCTTTTGAGGCTCTTCATGTTTTTGAAAACAGTTTCTTGCTCCTCATATTTTTCAGACCGTTACACCCTCTATATATTTGACACCTTTTTGAAGCTCTTCATATTTTTCACACCTTTTGAGGCTCTTCATGATTTTGAAAACAGTTTCTTGCTCCTCATATTTTTCAGACCGTTTCACCCTCTATGTATTTGACACCTTTTTGAAGCTCTTCATATTTTTCACACCTTTTCAGGCTCTTCATGTTTTTCAACACCACTTCAAGCTCCTTCTATTTTTCAGACCGTTTCTTGCTCCTCATATTTTTGACACCTTTGAGGCTCTTCAATATTTCACACATTTTCAGGCTCTTCATGTTTTTCAACACCACTTCAAGCTCCTTCTATTTTTCAGACCGTTTCTTGCTCCTCATATTTTTGACACCTTTGAGGCTGTTCATATATTTCACACTGTTTCAGGCTCTTTATGTTATTCAACACCGCTTCATGCTCCTCCTAATTTTCAGACCGTTTCATTCTCCTCATATTTTTGACACCTTTTGAAGCTCTTCATATTTTTCACACTTTTTCAGGCTCTTCATGTTTTTCAAACCGCTTCATGCTCCTCCTATTTTTCAGACCGTTTCATACTCCTCCTATTTTTCAGACCGTTTCATGCTCCTCATATTTTTGACGCCTTTTGAAGCTCTTCCTATTTTTCACACTTTTTCAGGCTCTTCATATTTTTCAGCACCACTTCATGCTCCTCCTATTTTTCAGACCGTATCATGCTCCTCATATTTTTGACACCTTTTGAAGCTCTTCATATTTTTCACACCTTTTCAGGCTCTTCATGTTTTTCAACACCGTTTCATGCTCCTCCTATTTTTCAGATCATTTCATGCTCCTCATATATTTCACATCTTTTATAGCTCTTCATATTTTTCACACCTTTTCATTCTCTTCAGTTTTCTCAACATCACTTCATGCTTCTCCTATTTTTCACACCGTTTCATGCTCCCACTATTTTTGACACCTTTTCAAGCTCTTTATATATTTCCCACCTCTTCAGGCTCTTAATGTTTTCAACACCGCTTCTTGCTCATCCTATTTGTCGGACCGCTTCATGCTCCTCATATTTTTGACATCTTTTGAAGCTCTTCATATTTTTCACACCTTTTCAGGCTCTTCACGTTTTCAACACCGCTTCATGCTCCTCCTATTTTTCAAACCGAATCATGCTCCTCATATTTTTGAAAACTTTTGAAGCTCTTCATATTTTTCACAACTTTTCAGGCTCTTCATGTTTTGAACACTTCTTCATGCTCTTCCTCTTTTTCAGACCGTTTCATGCTCCTCATATTTTTGACACATTTTGAAGCTCTTCATATTTTTCACTCATTTTCAGGCTCTTCATGTTTTTCAACACCACTTCATGCTCCTCCTATTTTTGAGACCTTTTGATGCTCCTCATATTTTTGACACCTTTAGAAACTCTTCATATTATTCACACCTTTTCAGGCTCTTCATGTTTTTTATCACTGCTTCATGCTCGTCCTATTTTTCAGAACGTTTCATGCTCCTCATATTTTTGACACCTTTTGAAGCTCTTCATATTTTTCACACCTTTTCAGGCTTTTCATGTTTTTGAACACCGCTTCATGTTCCTCCTATTTTTCAGAACGCTTCATGCTCCTCATATTTTTGACACCTTTTGAAGCTCTTCATATATTTCACACCTTTTCAGGCTCTTCATATTTTTGAACACCGCTTCATGCTCCTCCTATTTTTCAGATTGTTTCAAGCTCCTCATATTTTTGACACCTTTTGAAGCTCTTCATATTTTTCACACCTTTTCAGGCTCTTCATGTTTTTCAACACCGCTTCATGCTCGTCGTATTTTGCCGACCGTTTCATGCTCCTCATATTTTTGACACCTTTTGAAGCTCTTCAGATATTTCACACCTTTCCAGGCTCTTCATTTTTTCAACACCACTTCATGCTCCTCCTATTTTTCAGATCGTTTCATGCTCATCTCATTTTAACACCTTTTGAAGCTCTTGATATTTTTGACAAATTTTGAAGGTCTTCATATTTTTCACACGTTTTCAGGCTCTTCATGATTTTCAACACCGCTTCATGCTCCTCCTATATTTCAGACCTTTTCATGCTCATCTCTTTTTGACACCTTTTGAAGCTCTTCAGATTTTTCACACCTTTTGAAGCTCTTCATATTTTTCACATTTATGAATCTCTTCATATTTTCCACACGTTTTCAGACAATTCATGTTTTTCAACATCGCTTCATGCTCCTCCTATTTATCAGACCGTTTCATTCTCCTCATATTTTTGACACCTTTTGAAGCTCTTCATATATTTCACACTTTTTCAGACTTTTCCTTTTTTTCAACACGACTTCATGCTCCTCCTATTTTTCAGACCGTTTCCTGCTCATCTCATTTTGACACCTTTTGAAGCTCTTCATGTTTTTCACATCTTTTGAAGCTCTTCATATTTTTCACAACTTTTCAGGCTCTTTATGATTTTCAACAGCGCTTCATGCTCCTCCTATTTTTCAGACCATTTCATGCTCCTCATGATTTTGACACCATTTGAAGCTCTTCATATTTTTCACACCTTTTAAGGCTCTTCATGTTTTTCAACACCGCTTCATGCTCCTCCAATTTTTCAGACCGTTTCATGCTCCTCATATTTTTGACACCTTTTGAAGCTCTTCATATTTTTCACACATTTTCAGGCTCTTCATGTTTTTCAACACTGCTTCATGCTCCTCCGATTTTTCAGACCGTTTCATGCTCCTAATATTTTTCACACCTTTTGAAGCCTTTCATATTTTTCACAACTTTTTAAGCTCTTCATGTTTTTGAACATCGCTTCATGCTCCTCCTATTTTTCAGACCGTTTCATGCTCATCTCATTTTTGACACCTTTTGAAGCTCTTCATATTTCTCAAAACTTTTCAGGCTCTTCATGTTTTTCAACACCGCTTAATGCACGTCCTATTTTTCAGACCGTTTCATGCTCATCTCATTTTTGACACCTTTTAAAGCTTTTCATATTTTTCACATATTTTCAGGCTCTTCATGTTTTTGAACACCGCTTCATGCTAATCCTATTTTTCAAACCATATCATGCTCCTCATGTTTTTCACACCTTTTGAAGCTCTTCATATTTTTCACACCTTTTCAGGCTCTTCATGGTTTTCAACACAACTTCATGCTCCTCTTATTTTTCAGACCGTTACATGCTCCTCATATTTTTGACAACTTTTGAAGCTCTGCATATTTTTCACACCTTTTCAGGCTCTTCATGTTTTTCAACACCACTTCAGGCTCCTCCTATTTTTCAGACCCTTTCATGCTAATCTAATTTTTGACACTTTTGAAGCTCTTCATATTTTTCACACCTTTTCAGTCTCTGCATGTTTTTGAACACCGTTTCATGCTCCTCATATATTTCACACCCTTTGAAGCTCTTCATATTTTGCTCACCTTTTCAGGCTCTTCATGTTTTTGAACACCGCTTCATCCTCCTCCTATTTGTAAGAGGGTTTCATGCTCGTCATATTTTTGACATATTTTGAAGCTGTTCATAATTTTCACACCTTTTCAGGCTCTTCATGTTTTTGAACCCCGGTTCAGGCTCCTCCTATTTTTCACACCGTTTCATGCTCCTCATATTTTTCACACCTTTTGAAGCTCTTCATATATTTCACACCTTTTCAGGCTCTTCATGATTTTGAACACCGCTTCATGCTCCTCCTATTTTTCAGACCGTTTCATGCTCCTCATATTTTTGACACCTTTTGAAGCTCTTCATATTTTTCACACCTTTTCAGGCTCTTCATGTTTTTCAACACCGCTTCATGGTCCTCCTATGTTTCAGAACGTTTCATGCTCCTCATGTATTTCACACCTTTTGAAACTCTTCATATTTTTTACACCTTTTCAAGCTCTTCATGTTTTTGAACACCATTTCATGCTCCTCCTATTTTTCAGACCTTTTCATGCTCCTCATATTTTTGACAAATTTTGAAGCTCTTCATATTTTGCACACCTTTTCATTCTCTTAATATTTTTCAACACCACTTCATGCTCCTCCAATTTTTCAGTCCGTTTCATGCACATCTCATTTTTGACACCTTTTGAAACTATTCATATTTTTCACACCTTTTCAGGCTCTTCCGGTTTTTCAACACCGCTTCATGATCCTCCTATTTTTCAGACCGTTTCATGCTCCTCATATTTTTACACCTTTTGAAGCTCTTCATATATTTCACACCTTTTCAGGCTCTTCATGGTTTTCAACACAACTTCATGCTCCTCGTATTTTTCAGACCGTTACATGCTCCTCATATTTTTGACACCTTTTGAAGCTCTGCATATATTTCACACATTTTCAGGCTCTTCATGATTTTCAACACCACTTCATGCTCCTCCTATTTTTCAGACCGTTTCATGCTCATCTCATTTTTGACATATTTTGAAGCTCTTCATATTTTTCACACTTTTTGAAGCTCTTCATAATTTTCATATTTTTGAAGCTCTTCATATTTTTCACACTTTTTCAGGCTCTTCATGTTTTTCAACAACTCTTCAGGCTCCTCCTATTTTTCAGACCCTTTCATGCTAATCTAATTTTTGGCACTTTTTGAAGCTCTTCATACTTTTCACACCTTTTAAGTCTCTGCATGTTTTTGAACACCTTTTCATGCTCCTCATGTATTTCACTCCTTTTGAAGCTCTTCATATTTTGCACAAATTTTCAGGTTCTTCTTGTTTTTGAACACAGCTTCATCCTCCTCCTATTTTTAAGAGGGTTTCATGCTCGTCATATTTTTGACACATTTTGAAGCTCTTCATATTTTTCACACCTTTTCAGGCTCTTCATGTTTTTGAACACCGTTTCATGCTCCTCCTATTTTTGAGACCGTTTCATGCTCGTCATATTTTCGACACCTTTTGAAGCTTTCATATTTTTCACACCTTTTCAAGCTCTTCATGTTTTTCAACACCACTTCATGCTCCTCCTTTTTTGCAGACCGTTTCATGCTACTCATATTTTTAACACCCTTTGAAGCTCTTCATATTTCTCACACCTTTTCAGGCTCTTCATGTTTTTCAACACCGCTTCATGCACCTCCGATTTTTCAGACCGTTTCATGCTCCTCATATTTTTGACACCTTTTGAAGCTCTTCATATTTCTCAAACCTTTTCAGGCTCTTCATGTTTTTCAACACCGCTTAATGCACCTCCTATTTTTCAGACCGTTTCATGCTCATCTCATTTTTGACACCTTTTGAAGCTTTTCATATTTTTCACATATTTTCAGGCTCTTCATGTTTTTGAACACCGCTTCATGCTAATCCTATTTTTCAAACCATATCATGCTCCTCATGTTTTTCACACCTTTTGAAGCTCTTCATATTTTTCACACCTTTTCAGGCTCTTCATGTTTTTGAACAACACTTCATGCTCCTTCTATTTTTCAGAGAGTTTCATGCTCCTCATGTATTTCACACCTTTTGAAGCTCTTCATATTTTTCACGCCTTTTCAGGCTCTTCATGTTTTTCCACACCACTTCATGCTTCTCTTATTTTTCAGCCCGTTTCATCCTCCTCATGTATTTCACACCTTTAGAAGCTCTTCATATTTTTCACACCTTTTCAGGCTCTTCATGTTTTTGAACACCGTTTCATGCTCCTCCTATTTTTCAGGCCGTTTCATGCTCCTCATATTTTTGACACCTTTTGAAGCTCTTCATATTTTTCACACATTTTCAGGCTCTTCATGTTTTTCAACACCGCTTCATGCTCCTCCTATTTTTCGGACCGTTTCATGCTCCTCATATTTTTGACACCTTTTGAAGATCTTCGTATAATTCACACCTTTTCAGGCTCTTCATTTTTTTCAACACCACTTCATGCTCCTCCTATTTTTCAGACCATTTCATGCAGATCTCATTTTTGACACCTTTTGAAGCTCTTCTTATTTTTCAAAACTTTTGAAGCTCTTCATATTTTTCACACGTTTTCAGGCTCTTCATGTTTTTCAACACTGCTTCATGCTCCTCCTATTTTTCAGACCGTTTCATGCTCCTCATATTTTTGACATCTTTTGAAGCTCTATATATGTTTCACACCTTTTCAGGCTCTTCATGTTTTTGAACACCGCTTCATACTCCTCCTATTTTTCAGAATGTTTCATGCTCCTCATATTTTTGACATCTTTTGAAGCTCTTCATATTTTTCACACATTTTCAGGCTCTTTATGTTGTTGAACACCGCTTCATTGTCCTCCTAATTTTCAGAACTTTTCATGCCTCTCATATAATTCACACCTTTTGAAGCTCTTCATATTTTTCACACCGTTTCAGGCTCTTCATGTTTTTCAACACCGTTTCATGCTCCTCCTATTTTTCAGACCGTTTCATGCTCCTCATAATTTTGACCCCTTTTGAAGCTCTTCATATTTTTCACACCTTTTGAAGCTGTTCATATATTTCACACCTTTTCAGGCTCTTGATGTTTTTCAACACCACTTCATGCTCCTCCTATTTTTCACATCCTTTCATGCTAATCTAATTTTTGACACCTTTTGAAGCTCTTCAAATTTTTCACACCTTTTGAAGGTCTTCATATTTTTCACACCTTTTCAGGCTGTTCATGTTTTTGAACACCGCTTATGCTCGTCCTATTTTTCAGACCGTTTCATGCTCCTCATATTTTTGACACCTTTTGAAGCTCTTCATATTTTTCACACCTTTTCAGGCTCTTCATGTTTTTCCACACCGCTTCATGATCCTCCTATTTTTCGGACCGTTTCATGCTCCTCATATTTTTGACACCTTTTGAAGCTCTTCATATTTTTCACACCTCTTCAGGCTCTTCATGTTTTTCAACAACACTTCATGCTCCTCGTATTTTTCAGACGGTTTCATTCTCCTCATATTTTTGACACCTTTTGAAGCTCTGCATATATTTCACACCTTTTCAGGCTCTTCATGATTTTCAACACCACTTCATGCTCCTCCTATTTTTCAGACCGTTTCATGCTCATCTCATTTTTGACATCTTTTGAAGCTCTTCATATTTTTCACACCTTTTCAGTCTCTGCATGTTTTTGAACACCGTTTCATGCTCCTCATATATTTCACACCTTTTGAAGCTCTTCATATTTTGCACACCTTTTCAGGCTCTTCATGTTTTTGAACTCTGCTTCATCCTCCTCCTATTTTTAAGAGGGTTTCATGCTCGTCATATTTTTGACATATTTTGAAGCTCTTCATAATTTTCACACCTTTTCAGGCTCTTCATGTTTTTGAACACCGCTTCATGCTCGTCCTATTTTTCAAACCGTTTCATGCTCCTCATATTTTTGACACCATTTGAAGCTCTTCATATTTTTCACACCTTTTCAGGCTCTTCATTTTTTCAACACCACTTCATGCTCCTCCTATTTTTCAGACCGTTTCATGCAGATCTGCTTTTTGACACCTTTTGAAGCTCTTCATATTTTTCAAAACTTTTGAAGCTCTTCATATTTTTCACACGTTTTCAGGCTCTTCATGTTTTTCAACACCGCTTCATGCTCCTCCTATTTTTCAGACCGTTTCATGCTCCTCATATTTTTGACACCTTTTGAAGCTCTATATATTTTTCACACATTTTCAGGCTCTTCATGTTTTTCAACACCGCTTCATGCTCCTCCTATTTTTCAGACCGTTTCATGCTCCTCATATTTTTGACACCTTTTGAAGCTTTTCATATTTCTCACTCATTTTCAGGCTCTTCATGTTTTTGAACATCACTTCATGCTCCTCCTATTTTTCAGACCGTTTCATGCTCCTCATGTATTTCACACCTTTTGCAGCTCTTCATATTTTTCACACCTTTTCAGGCTCTTCATGTTTTTGAACCCCGGTTCAGGCTCCTCCTATTTTTCAGACCGTTTCATGCTCCTCATATTTTTCACAAATTTTGAAGCTCTTCATATATTTCACACCTTTTCAGGCTCTTCATGATTTTGAACACCACTTCATGATCCTCCTATTTTTCAGACCGTTTCATGCTCCTCATATTTTTACACCTTTTGAAGCTCTTCATATATTTCACACCTTTTCAGGCTCTTCATGGTTTTCAACACAACTTCATGCTCCTCGTATTTTTCAGGCCGTTACATGCTCCTCATATTGTTGACACCTTTTGAAGCTCTGCATATATTTCACACATTTTCAGGCTCTTCATGATTTTCAACACCACTTCATGCTCCTCCTATTTTTCAGACCGTTTCATGCTCATCTCATTTTATTCATATTTTGAAGCTCTTCATATTTTTCACACTTTTTGAAGCTCTTCATCATTTTCATATTTTTGAAACTCTTCATATTTTTCACACTTTTTCAGGCTCTTCATGTTTTTCAACAACTCTTCAGGCTCCTCCTATTTTTCAGACCCTTTCATGCTAATCTAGTTTTTGGCACTTTTTGAAGCTCTTCATACTTTTCACACCTTTTAAATCTCTGCATGTTTTTGAACACCTTTTCATGCTCCTCATGTATTTCACTCCTTTTGAAGCTCTTCATATTTTGCACAAATTTTCAGGTTCTTCTTGTTTTTGAACACCTTTTCATGCTCCTCATGTATTTCACTCCTTTTGAAGCTCTTCCTATTTTTCACACATTTTCAGTCTCTGCATGTTTTTGAACACCTTTTCATGCTCCTCATGTATTTCACTCCTTTTGAAGCTCTTCATATTTTGCACAAATTTTCAGGTTCTTCTTGTTTTTGAACACAGCTTCATCCTCCTCCTATTTTTAAGAGGGTTTCATGCTCGTCATATTTTTGACACATTTTGAAGCTCTTCATATTTTTCACACCTTTTCAGGCTCTTCATGTTTTTGATCACCGTTTCATGCTCCTCCTTTTTTTGAGACCGTTTCATGCTCCTCATATTTTCGACACCTTTTGAAGCTTTCATATTTTTCACACCTTTTCAAGCTCTTCATGTTTTTCAACACCACTTCATGCTCCTCCTTTTTTGCAGACCGTTTCATGCTCATCTCATTTTTGACACCTTTTGAAGCTTTTCATATTTTTCACTTATTTTCAGGCTCGTCATGTTTTTGAACACCGCTTCATGCTAATCCTATTTTTCAAACCATATCATGCTCCTCATGTTTTTCACACCTTTTGAAGCTCTTCATATTTTTCACACCTTTTCAGGCTCTTCATGTTTTTGAACACCACTTCATGCTCCTTCTATTTTTCAGAGAGTTTCATGCTCCTCATATTTTTGACACCTTTTGAAGCTCTTCATATTTTTCACACCTTTTGAAGGTCTTCATATTGTTCACACCTTTTCAGGCTCTTCCTGTTTTTCAACAACTCTTCAGGCTCCTCCTATTTTTCAGACCCTTTCATGCTAATCGAATTTTTGGCACTTTTTGAAGCTCTTCATACTTTTCACACCTTTTAAGTCTCTGCATGTTTTTGAACACCTTTTCATGCTCCTCATATTTTTGACACCTTTTGAAGCTCTTCATATTTTTCACACATTTTCAGGCTCTTCATGTTTTTCAACACCGCTTCATGATCCTCCTATTTTTCGGACCGTTTCATGCTCCTCATCTTTTTGACACCTTTTGAAGCTCTTCATATTTTTCACACCTTTTCAGGCTCTTCATGTTTTTCAACAACACTTCATGCTACTCGTATTTTTCAGACGGTTTCATTCTCCTCATATTTTTGACACCTTTTAAAGCTCTGCATATATTTCACACCTTTTCAGGCTCTTCATGATTTTCAACACCACTTCATGCTCCTCCTATTTTTCAGACCGTTTCATGTTCATCTCATTTTTGACATCTTTTGAAGCTCTTCATGATTTTCATATTTTTGAAGCTCTTCATATTTTTCACACTTTTTCAGCCTCTTCATGTTTTTCAACACCTCTTCAGGCTCCTCCTATTTTTCAGACCCTTTCATGCTAATCTAATTTTTGACACTTTTTGAAGCTCTTCATACTTTTCGCACCTTTTAAGTCTCTGCATGTTTTTGAACACCTTTTCATGCTCCTCATGTATTTCACTCCTTTTGAAGCTCTTCATATTTTGCACACATTTTCAGGCTCTTCATGTTTTTGAACACCGCTGCATCCTCCTCCTATTTTTAAGAGGGTTTTATGCTCGTCATATTTTTGACACATTTTGAAGCTCTTCATATTTTTCACAACTTTTCAGGCTCTTCATGTTTTTGAACACCGCTTCATCCTCCTCCTATTTTTAAGAGGGTTTCATGCTCGTCATATTTTTGACACATTTTGAAGCTCTTCTTATTTTTCACACCTTTTCAGGCTCTTCATGTTTTTGAACACCACTTCATGTTCCTCCTATTTTTCAGACCGTTTCATGCTCCTCATATTTTTGTCACCTTTTGAAGCTTTCATATGTTTCACACCTTTTCAAGCTCTTCATGTTTTTCAACACCACTTCATGCTCCTCCTATTTTTCAGAGAGTTTAATGCTCCTCATATTTTTGACACCTTTTGAAGCTCTTCATATTTCTCAAACCTTTTCAGGCTCTTCATGTTTTTCAACACCGCTTAATGCACGTTCTATTTTTCAGACCGTTTCATGCTCATCTCATTTTTGACACCTTTTGAAGCCTTTCATATTTTTCACATATTTTCAGGCTCTTCATGTTTTGGACACCGCTTCATGCTAATCCTATTTTTCAAACCATATCATGCTCCTCATATTTTTGACACCTTTTGAAGCTCTTCATATTTTTCACACCTTTTCAGGCTCTTCATGTTTTTCAACAAAACTTCATGCTCCTCGTATTCTTCAGACGGTTTCATTCTCCTCATATTTTTGACACCTTTTGAAGCTCTGCATATATTTCACACCTTTTCAGGCTCTTCATGATTTTCAACACCACTTCATGCTCCTCCTATTTTTCAGACCGTTTCATGCTCATCTCATTTTTGACATCTTTTGAAGCTCTTCATATTTTTCACACCTTTTCAGGATCTTCATTTTTTTCAACACCACTTCATGCTCCTCCTATTTTTCAGACCGTTTCATGCTCCTCATATTTTTGACACCATTTGAAGCTCTTCATATTTTGCACACCTTTTCAGGCTCTTCATGTTTTTGAACACCGCTTCATGCTCGTCCTATTTTTCAAACCGTTTCATGCTCCTCATATTTTTGACACCATTTGAAGCTCTTCATATTTTTCACACCTTTTCAGGATCTTCATTTTTTTCAACACCACTTCATGCTCCTCCTATTTTTCAGACCGTTTCATGCAGATCTCCTTTTTGACACCTTTTGAAGCTCTTCATATTTTTCATACCTTTTGAAGCTCTTCATATTTTTCACACGTTTTCAGGCTCTTCATGTTTTTCAACACCGCTTCATGCTCCTCCTATTTTTCAGAACTTTTCATGCTCCTCATATATTTGACAAATTTTGAAGCTCTTCATATTTTGCACACCTTTTCATTCTCTTAATATTTTTCAACACCACTTCATGCTCCTCCAATTTTTCAGTCCGATTCATGCACATCTCATTTTTGACACCTTTTGAAGCTATTCATATTTTTCACACCTTTTCAGGCTCTTCCGGTTTTTCAACACCGCTTCATGATCCTCCTATTTTTCAGACCGTTTCATGCTCCTCATATTTTTACACCTTTTGAAGCTCTTCATATATTTCACACCTTTTCAGGCTCTTCATGGTTTTCAACACCACTTCATGCTTCTCGTATTTTTCAGACCGTTACATGCTCCTCATATTTTTAACACCTTTTGAAGCTCTGCATATATTTCACACCTTTTCAGGCTCTTCATGATTTTCAACACCACTTCATGCTCCTCCTATTTTTCAGACCGTTTCATGCTCATCTCATTTTTGACATATTTTGAAGCTCTTCATATTTTTCACACCTTTTGAAGCTCTTCATAATTTCCATATTTTTGAAGCTCTTCATATTTTTCACACTTTTTCAGGCTCTTCATGTTTTTCAACAACTCTTCAGGCTCCTCCTATTTTTCAGACCCTTTCATGCTAATCGAATTTTTGGCACTTTTTGAAGCTCTTCATACTTTTCACACCTTTTAAGTCTCTGCATGTTTTTGAACACCTTTTCATGCTCCTCATGTATTTCACTCCTTTTGAAGCTCTTCATATTTTGCACAAATTTTCAGGTTCTTCTTGTTTTTGAACACAGCTTCATCCTCCTCCTATTTTTAAGAGGGTTTCATGCTCGTCATATTTTTGACACATTTTGAAGCTCTTCATATTTTTCACACCTTTTCAACCTCTTCATGTTTTTCAACACCACTTCATGCTCCTCCTTTTTTGCAGACCGTTTCATGCTACTCATATTTTTGACACCTTTTGAAGCTCTTCATATTTCTCACACCTTTTCAGGCTCTTCATGTTTTTCAACACCGCTTCATGCACCTCCGATTTTTCAGACCGTTTCATGCTCCTCATAATTTTGACACCTTTTGAAGCTCTTCATATTTCTCAAAACTTTTCAGGCTCTTCAGGTTTTTCAACACCGCTTAATGCACCTCCTATTTTTCAGACCGTTTCATGCTCATCTCATTTTTGACACCTTTTGAAGCTTTTCATATTTTTCACATATTTTCAGGCTCTTCATGTTTTTGAACACCGCTTCATGCTAATCCTATTTTTCAAACCATATCATGCTCCTCATGTTTGTCACACCTTTTGAAGCTCTTCATATTTTTCACATCTTTTCAGGCTCTTCATGTTTTTCAACACAACTTCATGCTCCTCCTATTTTTCAGACCGTTTCATGCTCCTCATATTTTTGACACCTTTTTAAGCTTTTCATATTTTTCACACCTTTTCAGGCTCTTCATGTTTTTGAACACCACTTCATGCTCCTCCAATTTTTCAGTCCGTTTCATGCACATCTCATTTTTGACACCTTTTGAAGCTCTTCATATTTTTCACACCTTTTGAAGCTCTTCATATTTTTCACAACTTTTAAGGCTCTTCATGTTTTTCAACACCGCTTCATGGTCCTCCTATTTTTAGACCGTTTCATGCTCCTCATATTTTTGACACCTTTTGAAGCTCATCATATATTTCACTCCTTTTCAGGCTCTTCATGTTTTTCAACACAGCATCATGCTCTTCCTATTTTTCAGATAGTTTCATGCTCCTCAATGTTTGACAAGTTTTGAAGCTCTTCATATTTTTCACACCTTTTCAGGCTCCTCATGTTTTGAACACCGTTTCATGCTCCTCCTATTTTTCAGAAAGTTACATGCTCCTCATATATTTGAGACCTTTTAAAGCTCTTCATATTTTTCACACTTTTTCAGGCTCTTCATGTTTTTCAACACTACTTCATGCTCCTCCTATTTTTCAGATCATTTCATGCTCCTCATATTATTGACACCTTTTGAAGCTCTTCATATATTTCACACCTTTTGAAGCTCTTCATATATTTCACACCTTTTCAGGCACTACTTGTTTTTAAACACCGCTTCATGGTCCTCCTTTTTTTTTGACACATTTTGAAGCTCTTCATATTTTTCACACCTATTCAGGCTCTTAATGTATTTGAACACTGTTTCATTATCCTCCTTTTTTTTGACACATTTTGAAGCTCTTCATAATTTTCACACCTTTTCAGGCTCTCCATATTTTTCAACACCACTTCATGCTCCTCCTATTTTTCAGATCGTTTCATGCTCCACATGTATTTGACACCTTTTGTAGCTCTTCATTTTTTTCACACCTTTTCAGGCTCTTCATGTTTCTCAACATCACTTCATGCCTCTTCTATTTTTCACACCGTTTCATGCTCCTCATATTTTTGACACCGTTTCAAGCTCTTCATATATTTCACACCTTTTCAGGCTCTGAATGTTGTCAACACCGCTTCATGCTCATCCTATTTTTCGGACCGCTTCATGCTCCTCATATTTTTGACATCTTTGGAGCACTTCATATTTTTCACACGTTTTCAGCCTCTTCATGTTTTTCAACACTGCATCATGCTCTTCCTATTTTTCAGATCGTTTCATGCTCCTCAATGTTTGACATGTTTTGAATCTCTTTATATTTTTCACACCATTTCAGGCTCTTCATGTTTTGAACAACGTTTCATGCTCCTCCTATTTTTCAGAAAATTTCATGATCCTCATATATTTGAGACCTTTTAAAGCTCTTCATATTTTTCACAGCTTTTCAGCTCTTCATGTTTGTCAACACCACTTCATGCTCCTCCTATTTTTCAGACCGTTTCTTTCTCCTCATATTTTTGACACCTTTTGAAGCTCTTCATATATTTCACAGATTTTCAGGCTCTTCATCTTTTTGCACACCGCTTCATGCTCCTCCTATTTTTCACACCGTTTCATGCTGCTCTCATTATTGACACATTTCGAAGCTATTCGTATTTTTCACACCTTTGGAAGCTCTTCATATTTTTCACACATTTTCAGGCTTTTCATGTTTTCAACACCTCTTCATACTCCTGCTTTTTTTCAGTCCGTTTCATGTTCCTCATATTTTTCACACCTTTTAATGCTCTTCATATTTTTCACACCTTTTCAGGCTTTTCATGTTTTTCAACACCGCTTCATGCTCCTCCTATTTTTCAGACTGTTTCATGCTCCTCATATTTTTGACAGCTTTTGAAGCTGTTCATATTTTTCACACCTTTTCAGGCTCTTCATGTTTTTCAACCGTGCTTCATGTTCCTCCTAGTTTTCACACCGTTTCATGCTCCTCATATTTTTGACACCTTTTGAAGATCTTAATATTTTTCACACCTTTTCAGGCTCTTCATGTTTTTGAACACCATTTCATGCTCCTCCTTTTTTTTGACACATTTTGAACGTCTTCATAATTTTCACACCTTTCAGGCTCTTCATGTTTTACAACACCGTTTCATGCTCCTCCTATTTTTCAGATCATTTCATGCTCCTCATATATTTCACATCTTTTGTAGCTCTTCATATTTTTCACACCTTTTCAGTCTCTTCAGGTTTCTCAACATCACTTCATGCTTCTCCTATTTTTCACACCGTTTCATGCTCCTCATATTTTTGACACCTTTTCAAGCTCTTTATATATTTCCCACCTTTTCAGGCTCTTAAAGTTTTCAACACCGCTTCATGCTCATCCTATTTTTCAGACCGTTTCATGCTCCTCATATTTTTGACACGTTTTGAGGCTCTTCATGTTTTTCACACCTTTTCAGGCTCTTCATGTTTTTCAACACTCTTTCATGCTGCTCCTATTTTTCAGACCGTTTCATGTTCCTCATATTTTTCACACCTTTTGAAACTCTTCATATTTTACAAAACTTTTCAGGTTCTTCATGTTTTTGACGACTGCTTCATGCTCCTCTTATTTTTCAGACCGTTTCATGCTCCTTATATATTTGACACCTTGTGAAGCTCCTCCTATTTTTCACACCTTTTCAGGCTCTTCATGTTTTTCAACACCGTTTCATGCTCCTCCTATTTTTCAGACCGCTTCAGTCTCCTCATGTATTTCACACCTTTTCAAGCTCTTCATATTTTTCACACCTTTTCAGGCTCTTCATGTTTTTGAACACCGTTTCATGCTCCTCCTATTTTTCAGACCGTTTCATGCTCCTCATATTTTTGACACCTTTTGAACCTCCTCATTTTTTCACAACTTTTGAAACTCTTCATATATTTCACACCTTTTCAGGCACTTCATGATTTCCACGACCACTTCATGCTCCTCCTATTTTTCAGACCGTTTCATGCTCATCTCATTTTTGACACCTTTGGAAGCTCTTCATATATTTCACACCTTTTGAAGCTCTTCATATTTTTCACACGTTTTCAGGCTCTTCATGTTTTTCAACACCGCTTCATGCTCCTCCTATTTTTCAGACCGTTTCATGCTCCTCATATTTTTGACACGTTTTGAGGCTCTTCATGTTTTTCACACCTTTTCAAGCTCTTCATGTTTTTGAACACCACTTCATGCTCCTCCTATTTTTCAGATCGTTTCATGCTCCTCATATTTTTGACCCCTTTTGAAGATCTTCATGTTTTTCACACCTTTTCAGGCTCTTCATATTTTTGAACACCGTATCATGCTCCTCCTATTTTTCAGACCGTTTCAGGCTCCTCATATTTTTGACACCTTTTGAAGCTCCTCATATTTTTCACACCTTTTGAAGCTCTTCATATATTTCACAACTTTTCAGGCACTTCATGTTTTTCAACACCACTTCATGCTCCTCCTATTTTTCAGACCGGTTCATTCTCCTCATATTTTTGACACCTTTTGAAGCTCTTCATATTTTTCACACCTTTTCAGGCTCTTCATGTTTTTCAACATCACTTCATGCTCCTCCTATATTTCAGACCGGTTCATGCTCCTCATATTTTTGACACCTTTTGTAGCTCTTCATATATTTCACACCTTTTGAAGCTCTTCATATTTTTCACACGTTTTCAGGCTATTCATGTTTTTCAACGCCGCTTCATGCTCCTACTATTTTCAGACCGTTTCCACCTCCTCATGTATTTCACACCTTTTGAAGCTCTTCATATATGTCACACCTTTTAGGCTCTTCGTCTTTTTAAAACCGTTTCATGCTCATCCTATTTTTCACACTGTTTCATGCTCCTCATATATTTGACACCTTTTGAAGCTCTTCATATTTTTCACACCTTTTCAGGCTCTTCATGTTTTTGAACACCGCTTCATGGTCCTCATAATTTTCAGACCGTTTCATGCTCCTCATATTGTTGACACCTTTTGAAGCTCTTCATATTTTTCAACATTTTCAGGCTTTTCATATTTTTCAACACCGCTTCATGCTCCTCCAATTTTTCAGAAAGTTTCATGCTCCTCATATTTTTAACATCTTTTGAAGCTCTTCATATTTTTCACACATTTTCATGCTCTTCATCTTTTTCAAAAAAGTTTCATGCTCATCCTATGTTTCATACTGTTTCACGCTCCTAATATTTTTGACACCTTTTGAAGCTCTTTATATTTTTCACACCTTTTCAGGCTCTTCATGTTTTTTACCACCGCATCATGCTCCTCCTATTTTTCAGTCATTTCATGCCTCTCATATTTTTTACACCTTTTGAAGCTCTTCATGTTTTTCACACCTTTTCATGCTCTTCATCTTTTTCAAAACCGTCTCATTCTCATCCTATTTTAAAGACTGTTTCATGCTCCTCATATTTTTGACACCTTTAGAACCTCTTCATATTTTTCACACCTTTTCATCTCTTCATGTTTTCAACACCGTTTCATGCTCCTCCTATTTTTCAGACCGATTCATGCTCCTCATATTTTTGACACCTTTTGAAGCTCTTCTTTTTTTTTCACACATTTTGAAGCTCTTCATATTTTTCACAACTTTTCAGGCTCTTCATGTTTTTGAACACCGCTTCATGCTCCTCTTATTTTTTAGAGAGTTTCATGCTCCTCATGTATTTCACACCTTTTGAAGCTCTTCATATTTTTCACAAGTTTTCAGGCTCTTCATGTTTTTCATCACCACTTCATGCTCCTCCTATTTTTCAGACCGTTTCATGCTCCTCATGTATTTCACACCTTTTGAAGCTCTTTATATTTTTCACACCTTTTTAGGCTCTTCATGTTTTTGAACACGATTTCAGGCTCCTCCTATTTTTCGGACTGTTTCATGCTCATCTAATTTTTGACACCTTTTGAAGCTCTTCATATTTTTCACACCTTTTGAATCTCTTCATATTTGTCAAACGTTTTCAGGCTCTTCATGTTTTTCAACACCCCTTCTTGCTCATCCTATTTTTCAGATCGTTTCATGCTCCTCATATTTTACACGTTTTGAAGCTCTTCATATTTTTCACACCTTTTCAGGCTCTTCATGTCTTTGAACACCGTTTCATGCTGCTCCTATTTTTCAAATCGTTTCATGCTCCTCATATTTTTGACAGATTTTGAAGCTCTTCATTTTTTTCACACCTTTTGAAACTCTTCATATTTTTCAAACGTTTTCAGGCTCTTCATTTTTTTCAACACCGCTTCTTGCTCCTCCTATTTTTCAGATCATTTCATGCTCCTCATATTTTTGACACGTTTTGAAGCTCTTCATATTTTTCACACCTTTTCAGGCTCTTCATGATTTTGAACACCACTTTATGCTCCTCCTATTATTCAGACCGTTTCATTCTCCTCATTATTTTTGACACCTTTTGAAGCTCTTCATATTTTTGAACACCTTTTGAAGCTCTTCATATTTTTCAAACTTTTTCAGGCTCTTCATGTTTTTCCACACCGCTTCATGCTCCTCCTAATTTTCAGACAGTTTCATTTGCCTCCTCTTTTTGACACCTTTTGAAGGTCTTCATATTTTTCACACCTTTTCAGGCTCTTCATTTTTCTCAACACCGTTTCATGCTCCTCCTATTTTAAAGATAGTTTCATGCTCCTCATATATTTGAAAACTTTTGAAGCTATTCATATTTTTCACACCTTTTCAGCCTCTTCATGTTTCTCAACACCACTTCATGCTCCTCCTGTTTTTCACACCATTTCATGATCCTCATATTTTTGACACCTTTAGAAGCTCTTCATGTTTTTCACACCTTTTCATGCTCTTCATCTTTTTCAAAACCGTCTCATTCTCATCCTATTTTAAAGACTGTTTCATGCTCCTCATATTTTTGACACCTTTAGTACCTCTTCATATTTTTCACACCTTTTCATCTCTTCATGTTTTCAACACCGTTTCATGCTCCTCCTATTTTTCAGACCGATTCATGCTCCTCATATTTTTGACACCTTTTGAAGCTCTTCTTTTTTTTTCACACATTTTGAAGCTCTTCATATTTTTCACAACTTTTCAGGCTCTTCATTTTTTTGAACACCGCTTCATGCTCCTCTTATTTTTTAGAGAGTTTCATGCTCCTCATGTATTTCACACCTTTTGAAGCTCTTCATATTTTTCACACCTTTTCAGGCTCTTCATATTTTGAACACCATTTCATTCTTCTCTTATTTTTCAGACCATTTCTTGCTCCTCATATTTATGACACCTTTTGAAGCTCTTCATATTTTTCACACCTTTTGAAGCTGTTCATATTTTTCACACCATTTGAAGCTTTTCATATTTTTCACACGTTTTCAGGTTCTTCATGTTTTTCAACACCGCTTCATGCTCCTGCTAATTTTCAGACCCTTTCATGCTCCACATATTTTTGACACGTTTTGAAGCTCTTCATGTTTTTCACACCTTTTCAGGCTCTTCATGTCTTTCAACACCGTTTCATGCTCCTCCTATTTTTCAGACCTTTTAATGCTCCTCACATTTTTGACACCTTTTGTAGTTCTTCATATATTTCACACATTTTCAGGATCTTTATGTTTTTCAACAACACTTCATGCTCCTCCTATTTTTAAGACCGCTTCATGCTCATCTCATTTTTCACACTTTTGAAACGGTTCATATTTTTCACACCTTTTGAAGCTCTTCATATTTTTACAAGTTTTCAGGTTCTTCATGTTTTTCAACACCGCTTCATGCTCCTCCTATTTTTCAGACTATTTCATGCTCCACATATTTTTGACACGTTTTGAAGCTCTTCATATTTTTCACACCTTTTCAGGCTTTTTATGTTTCTGAACACCGCTTCATGCTGCTCCTATATTTCACATCTTTTGAAGCTCTTCATTATTTTCACACCTTTTCAGGCTCTTCATGTTTTTGAACACAGCTTCATGCTCCTCCTATTTTTCAGACAGTTTAATGCTCCTCATGTATTTCAAACCTTTTGAAGCTCGTCATATATTTCACATCTTCTCAGGCTCTTCATGTTTTGAACACCGTTTCATGCTCCTCCTATTTTTTAGACCGTTTTATGCTCCTCATAATTTTGACACCTTTTGAAGCTCTTCATATTTTTCACAACTTTTCAGGCTCTTCATGTTTTTCAACACCGTCTCATTCTACTCTTATTTTTCAGACCGTTTCATGCTCCTCATGTATTTCACACCTTTTGAAGCTTTTCATATTTTTCACACCTTTTCAGGCTCTTCATGTTATTCAACACCGCTTCATGATCTTCCTATTTTTCAGTCCATTTCATGCTCCTCATATTTTTGACACCTGTTGAAGTTCTTCATATTTTTCCACCTTTTCAGCTCTTCAAGTTTTTCAACACCACTTCATGCTCCTCCTATATTTCAGAGCGTTTCATGCTCCTCATATTTTTGACACCTTTTGAAGCTCTTCATATTTTTCACACCTTTTCAGGCACTTCATATTTTTCAACACCGCTTCATGCTCCTCCTATTTTTCAGATCGTTTCATACTCCTCATATTTTGACACCTTTTGAAGCTCTTCATATTTTTCACAAGTTTTCAGGTTCTTCATGTTTTTCAAGAGCGCATCATGCTCCTCCTATTTTTCACACCGTTTCATGCTCCACATATATTTGACACGTTTTGAAGCTCTTCATATTTTTCACACCTTTACAGGCTTTTTATGTTTTTGAACACCACTTCATGCTGCTCCTATATTTCATACCTTTTGAAGCTCTTCATGTTTTTCATCACCACTTCATGCTCCTCCTATTTTTCAGACCGTTTCATGCTCCTCATGTATTTCACACCTTTTGAAGCTCTTTATATTTTTCACACCTTTTTAGGCTCTTCATGTTTTTGAACACGATTTCAGGCTCCTCCTATTTTTCGGACTGTTTCATGCTCATCTAATTTTTGACACCTTTTGAAGCTCTTCATATTTTTCACACCTTTTGAATCTCTTCATATTTGTCAAACGTTTTCAGGCTCTTCATGTTTTTCAACACCCCTTCTTGCTCATCCTATTTTTCAGATCGTTTCATGCTCCTCATATTTTACACGTTTTGAAGCTCTTCATATTTTTCACACCTTTTCAGGCTCTTCATGTCTTTGAACACCGTTTCATGCTGCTCCTATTTTTCAAATCGTTTCATGCTCCTCATATTTTTGACAGATTTTGAAGCTCTTCATTTTTTTCACACCTTTTGAAACTCTTCATATTTTTCAAACGTTTTCAGGCTCTTCATTTTTTTCAACACCGCTTCTTGCTCCTCCTATTTTTCAGATCGTTTCATGCTCCTCATATTTTTGACAGATTTTGAAGCTCTTCATTTTTTTCCCACCTTTTGAAGCTCTTCATATATTTCACACCTTTTAAGGCTCTTCATGATTTTGAACACCACTTTATGCTCCTCCTATTATTCAGACCGTTTCATTCTCCTCATTATTTTTGACACCTTTTGAAGCTCTTCATATTTTTCAAACTTTTTCAGGCTCTTCATGTTTTTCCACACCGCTTCATGCTCCTCCTAATTTTCATACAGTTTCATTTGCCTCCTCTTTTTGACACCTTTTGAAGGTCTTCATATTTTTCACACCTTTTCAGGCTCTTCATTTTTCTCAACACCGTTTCATGCTCCTCCTATTTTAAAGATAGTTTCATGCTCCTCATATATTTGAAAACTTTTGAAGCTATTCATATTTTTCACACCTTTTCAGCCTCTTCATGTTTCTCAACACCACTTCATGCTCCTCCTGTTTTTCACACCATTTCATGATCCTCATATTTTTGACACCTTTAGAAGCTCTTCATGTTTTTCACACCTTTTCATGCTCTTCATCTTTTTCAAAACCGTCTCATTCTCATCCTATTTTAAAGACTGTTTCATGCTCCTCATATTTTTGACACCTTTAGAACCTCTTCATATTTTTCACACCTTTTCATCTCTTCATGTTTTCAACACCGTTTCATGCTCCTCCTATTTTTCAGACCGATTCATGCTCCTCATATTTTTGACACCTTTTGAAGCTCTTCTTTTTTTTTCACACATTTTGAAGCTCTTCATATTTTTCACAACTTTTCAGGCTCTTCATGTTTTTGAACACCGCTTCATGCTCCTCTTATTTTTTAGAGAGTTTCATGCTCCTCATGTATTTCACACCTTTTGAAGCTCTTCATATTTTTCACACCTTTTCAGGCTCTTCATATTTTGAACACCATTTCATGCTTCTCTTATTTTTCAGACCATTTCTTGCTCCTCATATTTATGACACCTTTTGAAGCTCTTCATATTTTTCACACCTTTTGAAGCTCTTCATATTTTTCACAACTTTTCAGGCTCTTCATGTTTTTCAACACCGCTTCATGCTCCTGCTAATTTTCAGACCCTTTCATGCTCCACATATTTTTGACACGTTTTGAAGCTCTTCATGTTTTTCACACCTTTTCAGGCTCTTCATGTCTTTCAACACCATTTCATGCTCCTCCTATTTTTCAGACCTTTTAATGCTCCTCACATTTTTGACACCTTTTGTAGTTCTTCATATATTTCACACATTTTCAGGATCTTTATGTTTTTCAACAACACTTCATGCTCCTCCTATTTTTAAGACCGCTTCATGCTCATCTCATTTTTCACACTTTTGAAACGGTTCATATTTTTCACACCTTTTGAAGCTCTTCATATTTTTACAAGTTTTCAGGTTCTTCATGTTTTTCAACACCGCTTCATGCTCCTCCTATTTTTCAGACTATTTCATGCTCCACATATTTTTGACACGTTTTGAAGCTCTTCATATTTTTCACACCTTTTCAGGCTTTTTATGTTTCTGAACACCGCTTCATGCTGCTCCTATATTTCACATCTTTTGAAGCTCTTCATTATTTTCACACCTTTTCAGGCTCTTCATGTTTTTGAACACAGCTTCATGCTCCTCCTATTTTTCAGACAGTTTAATGCTCCTCATGTATTTCAAACCTTTTGAAGCTCGTCATATATTTCACATCTTCTCAGGCTCTTCATGTTTTGAACACCGTTTCATGCTCCTCCTATTTTTTAGACCGTTTTATACTCCTCATAATTTTGACACCTTTTGAAGCTCTTCATATTTTTCACAACTTTTCAGGCTCTTCATGTTTTTCAACACCGTCTCATTCTACTCCTATTTTTCAGACCGTTTCATGCTCCTCATGTATTTCACACATTTTGAAGCTTTTCACATTTTTCACACCTTTTCAGGCTCTTCATGTTATTCAACACCGCTTCATGATCTTCCTATTTTTCAGTCCATTTCATGCTCCTCATATTTTTGACACCTGTTGAAGTTCTTCATATTTTTCCACCTTTTCAGCTCTTCAAGTTTTTCAACACCACTTCATGCTCCTCCTATATTTCAGAGCGTTTCATGCTCCTCATATTTTTGACACCTTTTGAAGCTCTTCATATTTTTCACACCTTTTCAGGCACTTCATATTTTTCAACACCGCTTCATGCTCCTCCTATTTTTCAGATCGTTTCATGCTCCTCATATTTTGACACCTTTTGAAGCTCTTCATATTTTTCACAAGTTTTCAGGTTCTTCATGTTTTTCAACACCGCTTCATGCTCCTCCTATTTTTCACACCGTTTCATGCTCCACATATATTTGACACGTTTTGAAGCTCTTCATATTTTTCACACCTTTACAGGCTTTTTATGTTTTTGAACACCACTTCATGCTGCTCCTATATTTCATACCTTTTGAAGCTCTTCATATTTTCCACACCTTTTGAAGCTCTTCATATTTCTCAAACGTTTTCAGGCTCTTCATGTTTTTCAACACCCCTTCTTGCTCATCTATTTTTCAGACCGTTTCATGCTCCTCATATTTTTGACACCTTTTGAAGCTCTTCATATATTTCACACATTTTCAGGCTCTTCATGTTTTTCAACACCACTTCATGCTCCTCCTATTTTTCAGACCGTTTCATGCTCATCTCACTTTTGACACATTTTGAAGCTCTTCATATTTTCCACACCTTTTGAAGCTCTTCATATTTTTCAAACGTTTTCAGGCTCTTCATGTTTTTCCACACCGCTTCATGCTCCTCCTATTTTTCAGATAGTTTCATGCCCCCTTTATTTTTGACACCTTTTGAAGCTCTTCATATTTTTCAAACCGTTTCAGGCTCTTCATGTTTTTCAACACCCCTTCATGCTCCTCCTATTTTTCAAACCGTTTCATGCTCCTCATATTTTTGACACCTTTGAAGCTCTTCATATATTTCACACCTTTTCCACCTCTTCATGTTTTTCAACACTGCTTCTTGCTCCTCCAATTTTTCAGACCGTTTCATGCTCCTCCTATTTTTGATACCTTTTGAAGCTGTTCATATATTTCACACCTTTTCAGGCGTTTCATGTCTTTGAAAACCGTTTCATGCTCGTCATATTTTGACAGTTTTTGATGCTCTTCATATTTTTCACAGCTTTTCAGGCTCTTCATGTTTTTCAACACCACTTCATGCTCCTATTTTTCAGACCGTTTCCTGCTCCTCATATTTTTGACACATTTTCAAACTCTTCATATTTTTCACACCTTTTCAGGCTCTTCTTCTTTTTCAACACCGCTTCATGCTCCTCGTATTTTTCAGACAGTTTCATGTGCCTCCTCTTTTTAACACCTTTTGAAGGTCTTCATATTTTTCACACCTTTTCAGGCTCTTCATGTTTTTCCGCACCGCTTCCTGCTCTTCCTTTTTTTCAGACCGTTCCATGCTCCTCATATTTTTGACACCTTTTGAAGCTCTTCATATTTTGCACACCTTTTCAGGCTCTTTATGTTTTTCAACACCACTTCATGCTCCTCCTATTTTTCAGACCGTTTAATGCTCCTCTTATTTTGACACCTTTTGAAGCTCTGCATATTTTTCAAACCTCTTCAGGTTCTTCATATTTTTCAACAGCGCTTCATGCTCCTCCTATTTTTCAGATAGTTTCATGCCCCCTCTATTTTTGACACCTTTTGAAGCTCTTCATATTTTTCAAACCTTTTCAGGCTCTTCATGTTTTTCAACACCGCTTCATGCTCCTCCTATTTTTCAAACCGTTTCATGCTCCTCATATTTTTGACACCTTTTGAAGCTCTTCATATATTTCACAACTTTTCCACCCCTTCATGTTTTTCAACACTGCTTCTTGCTCCTCCAATTTTTCAGACCGTTTCATGTTCCTCCTATTTTTGATACCTTTTGAAGCTGTTCATATATTTCACACCTTTTCAGGCGTTTCATGTCTTGAACACCGTTTCATGCTCCTAATATTTTGACAGTTTTTGATGCTCTTCATATTTTTCACAGCTTTTCAGGCTCTTGATGTTTTTCAACACCACTTCATGCTCCTATTTTTTAGACCGTTTCCTGCTCCTCATATTTTTGACACATTTTCAAACTCTTCATATTTTTCACACCTTTTCAGGCTCTTCTTGTTTTTCAACACCGGTTCATGCTCCTCCTATTTTTCATACCGTTTCATGCTCCTCATATTTTTGACACCTTTTGAGGCTCTCCATATTTTTCAAACCTTTTCAAGCTCTTCATGTTTTTAAACAGAGCTTCATTTTCCTCCTATTTTTCAGACCGTTTCATGCTCCTCATATTTTTGACACCTTTTGAAGCTCTTCATATTTTTCAACCTTTTCTTGCTTTCCATGTTTTTGAACACCGTTCCATGCTCCTCATATTTTTGACACCTTTGAAGCTCTCAAAATTTTGACACCTTTTGAAGCTCTTCATATTTTTCAAACCTTTTCAAGCTCTTCATGTTTTTCAACACCGCTTCATTTTCCTCCTATTTTTCAGACCGTTTCATGCTCCTCATATTTTTGACACCTTTTGAATCTCTTCATATATTTCACACCTTTTCAGGCTCTTCATGTTTTTGAACACCGCTTCATGATCCTCCTATTTTTCAGACCGTTTCATACACCTCATATTTTTTTCACCTTTTGAAGCTCTTCATATTTTTCACACCTTTTCAGGCTCCTCATGTTTTGCAACACCGCTTCATGCTCCTCCTATTTTTCAGACCATTTCATACTCGTCATATTTTTGACAACTTTTGATGCTCTTCATATTTTTCACACCTTTTCAGGCTCTTCATTTTTTCAACACCGCTTCATGCTCCTCCTATTTTTCAGACCGTTTCATGCTCCTCATATTTTTGACACCTTTTGAAGCTCTCCATATTTTTCAAACCTTTTCAGGCTCTTCATGTTTTGAACACCGCTTCATGCTCCTCCTATTTTTCAGAACGTATCATGCTCCTCATATTTTTCACACCTTTTGAAGCTCTTCATATTTTTCACACCTTTTCAGGCTCTTCATATTTTTGAACACCTCTTCCTCTTCCTCCTATTTTTCAGACCGTTTCTTGCTCCTCATGTATTTCACACCTTTTGAAGCCCTTCATATTTTTCACACCTTTTCAGGCTCTTGATTTTTTTCCACACCACTTCATGCTTCTCCTATTTTTCAACACGTTTCATGCTCCTCATGTATTTCACACCTTTTGAAGCTCTTCTTATTTTTCACACCTTTTCAGGCTCTTCATGTTTTTCAACACCGCTTCATGCTCCTCCTATTTTTCAGACCGTTTCATGCACCTCATATTTTTCTCACCTTTTGAAGCTCTTCATATTTTTCACACCTTTTCAGGCTCCTCATGTTTTGCAACACCGCTTCATGGTCCTCCTATTTTTCAGACCGTTTCATACTCCTCATATTTTTGACAACTTTTGATGCTCTTCATATTTTTCACACCTTTTCAGGCTCTTCATTTTTTCAACACCGCTTCATGCTCCTCCTATTTTTCAGACCGTTTCATGCTCATCTCATTTTTGACACCTTTGGAAGCTTTTCATATTTTTCACAATTTTTCAGGCTCTTCATGTTTTGAACACCGCTTCATGCTCCTCCTATTTTTCAGACCGTATCATGCTCCTCATATTTTGACACCTTTTGAAGCTCTTCATATATTTCACACCTTTTCCGTCTCTTCTTTTTCTTCAACACCACCTCATGCACCTCCTATTGTTCAGACCGTTTCATGATCATCTCATTTTTGACACCTTTTGAAGCTCTTCATATTTTTCACACCTTTTCAGGCTCCTCATTTTTTTCAACACCACTTCATTCTCCTCCTATTTTTCAGACCGTTTCATGCTCATCTCTTTTTTGACACCTTTTGAAGCTCTTCATATTTTTCACACATTTTGAAGCTCTTAATAATTTTCACACCTTTTATGGCTCTTCATGTTTTTCAACACCGGTTCATGGTACTCCTATTTTTTAGACCGTTTCATGCTCCTCATATTTTTGACAACTTGTGAAGCTGTTCATATTTTTCACACCTTTTCAGGCTCTTCATTTTTTTCAACACTGCTTCATGCTCCTCCTATTTTTCAGAACGTTTCATGCTCCTTATAATTTTGACACCTTTTGAAGCTCTTCATATTTTTCACACCTTTTCAGGCTCTTCATGTTTTTCAACACCGCTTTATGCTCCTCATATTTTTCAGACCGTTTCATGCTCCTCATATTTTTGACACATTTTGAAGCTCTTCATGTTTCTCACAGCTTTTCAGGTTCTTCATGTTTTTCAACACTACTTCATGCTCCTCCTATTTTTCAGACGGTTTCATGCTCATCTCATTTTTGACACCTTTTGAAGCTCTTCATATTTTTCACATCTTTTGAAGCTCTTCATATTTTTCACACGTTTTCAGGCTCTTCATGTTGTTCAACACCCTTTCTTGCTCCTCCTATTTTTCAGACCATTTCATGCTCCTCATATTTTTGACACGTTTTGAAGCTCTTCATATTTTTCACACCTTTTCAGGCTCTTCATGTTTTTGAACACCGTTTCATAGTCCTCCTATTTTTCAGACCGTTTCATGCTCCTCATATTTTTGACACCTTTTGAAGCTCTTCATATTTTTCACTACTTTTCAGGGTCTTCCTGTTTTGAACACCGCTTCATGCTCCTCCTATTTTTCAGAACTTTTCATGCTCCTCATATTTTTGACACGTTTTGAAGCTCTTCATATTTTTCACACCTTTTCAGGCTCTTCATGTTTTGAACACCATTTCATGCTCCTCCTATTTTACAGACCGTTTCATTCTCCTCATATTTTTGACACCTTTTGAAGCTCTTCATATTTTTCACACCTTTTCAGGCTCCTCATTTTTTTCAACACCACTTCATTCTCCTCCTATTTTTCAGACCGTTTCATGCTCATCTCTTTTTTGACACCTTTTGAAGCTCTTCATATTTTTCACACATTTTGAAGCTCTTAATAATTTTCACACCTTTTATGGCTCTTCATGTTTTTCAACACCGGTTCATGGTACTCCTATTTTTTAGACCGTTTCATGCTCCTCATATTTTTGACAACTTGTGAAGCTGTTCATATTTTTCACACCTTTTCAGGCTCTTCATTTTTTTCAACACTGCTTCATGCTCCTCCTATTTTTCAGAACGTTTCATGCTCCTTATAATTTTGACACCTTTTGAAGCTCTTCATATTTTTCACACCTTTTCAGGCTCTTCATGTTTTTCAACACCGCTTTATGCTCCTCATATTTTTCAGACCGTTTCATGCTCCTCATATTTTTGACACATTTTGAAGCTCTTCATGTTTCTCACAGCTTTTCAGGTTCTTCATGTTTTTCAACACTACTTCATGCTCCTCCTATTTTTCAGACGGTTTCATGCTCATCTCATTTTTGACACCTTTTGAAGCTCTTCATATTTTTCACATCTTTTGAAGCTCTTCATATTTTTCACACGTTTTCAGGCTCTTCATGTTGTTCAACACCCTTTCTTGCTCCTCCTATTTTTCAGACCATTTCATGCTCCTCATATTTTTGACACGTTTTGAAGCTCTTCATATTTTTCACACCTTTTCAGGCTCTTCATGTTTTTGAACACCGTTTCATAGTCCTCCTATTTTTCAGACCGTTTCATGCTCCTCATATTTTTGACACCTTTTGAAGCTCTTCATATTTTTCACTACTTTTCAGGGTCTTCCTGTTTTGAACACCGCTTCATGCTCCTCCTTTTTTTCAGAACTTTTCATGCTCCTCATATTTTTGACACGTTTTGAAGCTCTTCATATTTTTCACACCTTTTCAGGCTCTTCATGTTTTGAACACCATTTCATGCTCCTCCTATTTTACAGACCGTTTCATTCTCCTCATATTTTTGACACCTTTTGAAGCTCTTCATATATTTCACACCTTTTCAGGCTTTTCATTATTTTCAACACCACTTCATGCTCCTCTTATTTTTCAGACCGTTTCATGCTCATCTCATTTTGACACCTTTTGAAGCTCTTCATGTTTTTCACATCTTCTGAAGCTCTTCATATTTTTCACAAATTTTCAGGCTCTTTATGATTTTCAACACCGCTTCATGCTCCTCCTATTTTTCAGACCGTTTCATGTTCATCTCATTTTGACACTTTTTGAAGCTCTTCATATTTTTCACACCTTGTGAAGCTCTTCATATTTTGCATATTTTTGAAGTTCTTCATAATTTCACACGTTTTCAGACTCTTCATGTTTTTCAACACCACTTCATGATCCTCCTATTTTTCAGACCGTTTCATGCTCCTCATATTTTTGACACCTTTTGAAGCTCTTCATATTTTTCACACCTTTTCAGGCTCTTCATGTTTTTGAACACCGCTTCATGCTCCTCCTATTTTTCAGACCGTTTCATGCTCCTCATATTTTTGACAACTTTTGAAGCTTTTCATATTTTTCACACCTTGTCAGGCTCTTGAAGTTTTTCAACACCACTTCATGGTCCTCCTTTTTTGCAGACCGTTTCATGCTCCTCATATTTTTGACACCTTTTGAAGCTCTTCATATTTTGCACACCTTTTCAGGCTCTTCATGTTTTTGAACACCGCTTCATGATCCTCCTATTTTTCTGACCTTTTCATGCTCCTCATATTTTTGACAACTTTTGAAGCTCTTCATATTTTTCACAACTTTTCAGGCTTTTCCTGTTTTTGAACACCGCTTCATGCTCCTCCTATTTTTCAAACCGTTTCATGCTCCTCATATTTTTGACACCTTTTGAAGCTCTTCATATTTTGCACACCTTTTCAGGCTCTTCATGTTTTTGAACACCGCTTCATGCTCCTCCTATTTTTCAGACTGCTTCATACTCCTCTCATTTTTGACACCTTTTGAAGCTCTTCATATTTTTCATACCTTTTGAAGCTCTTCATATTTTTCACTCGTTTTCACGCTCTTCATGTTTTTCAACACCGCTTCATGCTCCTCCTATTTTTCAGACGGTTTCATGCTCATCTCTTTTTTGACACCTTTTGAAGCTCTTCATATTTTTCATACCTTTTGAAGCTCTTCATATTTTTCACTCGTTTTCACGCTCTTCATGTTTTTCAACACCGCTTCATGCTCCTCCTATTTTTCAGACGGTTTCATGCTCCTCATATTTTTGACACCTTTTGAAGCGCTTCATATTTTTCAAACCTTTTCAGGCTCTTCATGTTTTTGAACACTGCTTCATGCTCCTCGTATTTTTCAAACCATTTCATGATCCTCATGTATTTCACACCTTTGAACCTCTTCATATTTTTCACACCTTTTCAGGCTCTTCATGTGTTTCAACACCACTTCATGCTCCTCAGCTTTTTCAGACCGTTTCATGCTCATTTCTTTTTTGAAACATTTTGAAGCTCTTCATATTTTTCACACCGTTTGAATCTCTTCATATTTTTGACACCTTTTCAGGCTCTTCATGTTTTTGAACACCTCTGCATGCTGCTCCTATTTTTCAGGGCGTGTAATGCTCCTCATGTATTTCACACCTTTTGAAGCTCTTCATATTTTTGACACCTTTTCAGGCTCTTCATGTTTTGCAACACCGCTTCATGCTGTTCCTATTTTTCAGACCGTTTCATGCTCCTCATATTTTTGAGACCTTTTGAAGCTCTTCATATCTTTCACACCTTTTCAGGCTCTTCATGTTTTTCAATACCACTTCATGCTCTACTTATTTTTCAGACCGTTTCATGCTCATCTCATTTTTGACACCTTTTAAAGCTCTTCATATTTTTCACACCTTTTGAAGCTCTTCATATCCTTCATACGTTTTCATGCTCTTTATGTTTTTCAACACCGCTTCTTGCTCCTCCTATTTTTCAGACCGTTTCATGCTCATCTCATTTTTGACACGTTTTAAAGCTCTTCATATTTTTCACACCTTTTGAAGCTCTTCATATTTTTCACACCTTTTCAGGCTCTTGATGTTTTTCCACACCACTTCATGCTTCTCCTAATTTTCAGCTCTTTCATGCTCCTAATGTATTTCACACCTTTTGAAGCTTTTCATATTTTTCACACCTTTTCAGGCTCTTCATGTTTTTCAACACCGCTTCATGCTCCTCCTCTTTTTCAGACCGTTTCATGCTCCTCATATTTTTGATACCTTTTGAAGCTCTTCATATTTCTCACACCTTTTCAGGCTCTTCATGTTTTTCAACACCGCTTCATGCTCCTCCTATTTTTCAGACCGTTTCATGCTCCTCATATTTTTGACACCTTTTGAAGCTCTTCATATTTTTCACACCTTTTCAGGCTCTTCATATTTTTGAACACCGCTTCATGCTCCTCCTATTTTTTAGACCGTTTCATGCTCCTCATATTTTTCACACCTTTTGAAGCTCTTCATATTTTCACACGTTTTCAGACTCTTCATGTTTTTCAACACCGCTTCATGATCCTGCTATTTTTCAGACCGTTTCATGCTCCTCATATATTTCACACCTTTTGAAGCTCTTCATATTTTTCACACCTTTTCAGGCTCTTCATGTTTTTCCACACCACTTCATGCTTCTCCTAATTTTCAGCTCTTTCATGCTCCTCATGTATTTCACACCTTTTGAAGCTTTTCATATTTTTCACACCTTTTCAGGCTCTTCATGTTTTTCAACGCCGCTTCATGCTCCTCCTATTTTTCAGACCGTTTCATGCTCATCTCATTTTTGACACCTTTGGAAGCTTTTCATATTTTTCACAATTTTTCAGGCTCTTCATATTTTTGAACACCGCTTCATGCTCCTCCTATTTTTCAGAGAGTTTCATGCTCCTCATGTATTTCACACCTTTTGAAGCTCTTCATATTTTTCATACCTTTTCAGGCTCTTCATGTTTTTCCACACCACTTCATGCTTCTCCTAATTTTCAGCTCTTTCATGCTCCTCATGTATTTCACACCTTTTGAAGCTTTTCATATTTTTCACACCTTTTCAGGCTCTTCATGTTTTTCAACGCCGCTTCATGCTCCTCCTATTTTTCAGACCGTTTCATGCTCATCTCATTTTTGACACCTTTGGAAGCTTTTCATATTTTTCACAATTTTTCAGGCTCTTCATGTTTTGAACACCGCTTCATGCTCCTCCTATTTTTCAGACCGTATCATGCTCCTCATATTTTGACATCTTTTGAAGCTCTTCATATATTTCACACCTTTTCAGTCTCTTCTTTTTTTTCAACACCACCTCATGCACCTCCTATTTTTCAGACCGTTTCATGATGATCTCATTTTTGACACCTTTTGAAGCTCTTCATATTTTTCACAACTTTTCATGCTCCTCATTTTTTTCAACACCACTTCATTCTCCTCCTATTTTTCAGACCGTTTCATGCTCATCTCTTTTTTGACACCTTTTGAAGCTCTTCATATTTTTCACACATTTTGAAGCTCTTAATATTTTTCACACCTTTTCTGGCTCTTCATGTTTTTCAACACCGGTTCATGGTACTCCTATTTTTTAGACCGTTTCATGCTCCTCATATTTTTCCACCTTTTGAAGCTGTTCATATTTTTCACATCTTTTCAGTCTCTTCATTTTTTTCAACACTGCTTCATCCTCCTCCTATTTTTCAGAACGTTTCATGCTCCTCATATTTTTGACACCTTTTGAAGCTCTTCATATTTTTCACACCTTTTCAGGCTCTTCATGTTTTTCAGCACCGCTTCATGCTCCTCCTATTTTTCAGACCGTTTCTTGCAGCTCATATATTTCACACCTTTTGAAGCTCTTCATATTTTTCACATCTTTTCAGGATCTTCATGTTTTTCAACAACTTTTCATGATCCTCCTATTTTTTAGACCGATTCATGCTCCTCATATATTTGACACCTTTTGAAGCTCTTCATATATTTCACACCTTTTCAGGCTCTTCATGTTTTTCAACACCACTTCATTCTCCTCTTATTTTTAAGACCGTTTCATGCTCCTCATATTTTTGACACCTTTAGCAGCTCTTCATATTTTTCACACATTTTCAGGCTCTTCATGTTTCTCAACACCGCTTCCTGCTCCTCCTCTTTTTCAGACCGTTTCATGCTCCTCATATATTTGACACATTTTGAAGCTCTTCATGTTTCTCACAGCTTTTCAGGTTCTTCATCTTTTTCAACACTACTTCATGCTCCTCCTATTTTTCAGACGGTTTCATGCTCATCTCATTTTTGACACCTTTTGAAGCTCTTCATTTTTTTCACATCTTTTGAAGCTCTTCATATTTATCACACGTTTTCAGGCTCTTCATGTTGTTCAACACCCTTTCTTGCTCCTCCTATTTTTCAGACCATTTCATGCTCCTCATATTTTTGACACGTTTTGAAGCTCTTCATATTTTTCACACCTTTTCAGGCTCTTCATGTTGTTCAACACCCTTTCTTGCTCCTCCTATTTTTCAGACCGTTTCATGCTCCTCATATTTTTGACACGTTTTGAAGCTCTTCATATTTTTCACACCTTTTCAGGCTCTTCATGTTTTTGAACACCGTTTCAAAGTCCTCCTATTTTTCAGACCGTTTCATGCTCCTCATATTTTTGACACCTTTTGAAGCTCTTCATATTTTTCACTACTTTTCAGGGTCTTCCTGTTTTTGAACACCGCTTCATGCTCCTCCTATTTTTCAGAACTTTTCATGCTCCTCATATTTTTGACACCTTTTGAAGCTCTTCTTATTTTTCACACCTTTTCAGGCTCTTCATGTTTTTGAACACCATTTCATGCTCCTCCTATTTTACAGTCCGTTTCATTCTCCTCATATTTTTGACACCTTTTGAAGCTCTTCATATATTTCACACCTTTTCAGGCTTTTCATTATTTTCAACACCACTTCATGCTCCTCTTATTTTTCAGACCGTTTCATGCTCATCTCATTTTGACACTTTTTGAAGCTCTTCATGTTTTTCACATATTCTGAAGCTCTTCATATTTTTCACAAATTTTCAGGCTCTTTATGATTTTCAACACCGCTTCATGCTCCTCCTATGTTTCAGACCGTTGCATGTTCATCTCATTTTGACACCTTTTGAAGCTCTTCATATTTTTCACACCTTTTGAAGCTCTTCATATTTTTCATATTTTTGAAGTTCTTCATAATTTCACATGTTTTCAGACTCTTCATGTTTTTCAACACCGCTTCATGCTCCTCCTATTTTTCAAACCGTATCATTCTCCTCATATTTTTCACACCTTTTGAAGCTCTTCGTATTTTTCACACGTTTTCAGGCTCTTCATGTTTTTGAACACTTCTTCATGTTCCTCCTGTTTTTCAGACCGTTTCATGCTCCTCATATTTTTGACACTTTTTGAAACTTTTCATATTTTTCACACCTTTTCAGGCTCTTCATGTTTTTCAACACCACTTCATGCTCCTTTTTTGCAGACCTTTTCATGCTATTCATATTTTTGACACCTTTTGAAACTCTTCATATTTTTCACACCTTTTCAGGCTCTTCATGTTTCTCAACACCACTTCATGCTCCTCCGATTTTTCAGTCCGTTTCATACTCCTCATATTTGTGACACCTTTTGAAGCTCTTCATATTTTTCACACCTTTTCGGGCTCTTCATGTTTTGAACACCGCTTCATACTCCTCCTATATTTCAGACAGTTTCATGCTCATCTCATTTTTGACACCTTTTGAAGCTTTCCATATTTTTCACAACTTTTCAGGCTCTTCATGTTTTTGAACACCTCTTCATGCTAATCCTATTTTTCAAACCATAACATGCTCCTCATATTTTTCACACCTTTTGAAGCTCTTCATATTTTTTACACCTTTTCAGGCTCTTCATGTTTTTGAACACCACTTCATGCTCCTTATATTTTTCAGAGAGTTTCATGCTCCTCATGTATTTCACACCTTCTGAAGCTCCTCATATTTTTCACACCTTTTCAGGCTCTTCATGTTTTTCCACACCACTTCATGCTTCTCCTAATTTTCAGCTCTTTCATGCTCCTCATGTATTTCACACCTTTTGAAGCTTTTCATATTTTTCACACCTTTTCAGGCTCTTCATGTTTTTCAACACCGCTTCATGCTCCTACTCTTTTTCAGACCGTTTCATGCTCCTCATATTTTTCACACCTTTTGAAGCTCTTCATATTTTCACACGTTTTCAGACTCTTCATGTTTTTCAACACTGCTTCATGATCCTGCTATTTTCAGACCGTTTCATGCTCCTCATATATTTCACACCTTTTGTAGCTCTTCATATTTTTCACACCTTTTGAGGCTCTTCATATTTTTCAAATTTTTGAAGCTCTTCATATTTTTCACACCTTTTCAGGCTCTTCATATTTTTGAACACCGCTTCATGCTCCTCCTATTTTTCCGAGAGTTTCATGCTCCTCATGTATTTCACACCTTTTGAAGCTCTTCATATTTTTCACACCTTTTCAGGCTCTTCATGTTTTTCCACACCACTTCATTCTTCTCCTAATTTTCAGCTCTTTCATGCTCCTCATGTATTTCACACCTTTTGAAGCTTTTCATATTTTTCACACCTTTTCAGGCTCTTCATGTTTTTCAACGCCGCTTCATGCTCCTCCTCTTTTTCAGACCGTTTCATGCTCCTCATATTTTTGACACCTTTTGAAGCTCTTCATATTTTTCACACCTTTTCGGGCTCTTCATGTTTTGAACACCGCTTCATACTCCTCCTATATTTCAGACAGTTTCATGCTCATCTCATTTTTGACACCTTTTGAAGCTTTTCATATTTTTCACAACTTTTCAGGCTCTTCATGTTTTTGAACACCTCTTCATGCTAATCCTATTTTTCAAACCATAACATGCTCCTCATATTTTTCACACCTTTTGAAGCTCTTCATATTTTTTACACCTTTTCAGGCTCTTCATGTTTTTGAACACCACTTCATGCTCCTTATATTTTTCAGAGAGTTTCATGCTCCTCATGTATTTCACACCTTCAGAAGCTCTTCATATTTTTCACACCTTTTCAGGCTCTTCATGTTTTTCCACACCACTTCAAGCTTCTCCAAATTTTCAGCTCTTTCATGCTCCTCATGTATTTCACACCTTTTGAAGCTTTTCATATTTTTCACACGTTTTCAGGCTCTTCATGTTTTTCAACACCGCTTCATGCTCCTCCTCTTTTTCAGACCGTTTCATGCTCCTCATATTTTTGACACCTTTTGAAGCTCTTCATATTTCTCACACCTTTTCAGGCTCTTCATGTTTTTCAACACCGCTTCATGCTCCTCCTATTTTTCAGACCATTTCATGCTCCTCATATTTTTGACACCTTTTGAAGCTCTTCATATTTTTCACACCTTTTCAGGCTCTTCATATTTTTGAACACCGCTTCATGCTCCTGCTTTTTTTTAGACCGTTTCATGCTCCTCATATTTTTCACACCTTTTGAAGCTCTTCATATTTTTCACACGATTTCAGGCTCTTCATGTTTTTGAACACCATTTCATGCTCCTCCTATTTTGCAGACCGTTTCTTGCTCCTCATATTTTTGACACCTTCTGAAGCTCTTCATATTTTTCACACCTTTTGAAGCTCTTCATATTTTTCATATTTTTTGAAGCTCTTCATATTTTCACACGTTTTCAGACTCTTCATGTTTTTCAACACCGCTTCATGATCCTGCTATTTTTCAGACCGTTTCATGCTCCTCATATATTTCACACCTTTTGAAGCTCTTCATATTTTTCACACCTTTTGAAGCTCTTCATATTTTTCATATTTTTGAAGCTCTTCATATTGTTCACACCTTTTCAGGCTCTTCATATTTTTGAACACCGCTTCATGCTCCTCCTATTTTTCCGAGAGTTTCATGCTCCTCATGTATTTCACACCTTTTGAAGCTCTTCATATTTTTCACACCTTTTCAGGCTCTTCATGTTTTTCCACACCACTTCATGCTTCTCCTAATTTTCAGCTCTTTCATGCTCCTCATGTATTTCACACCTTTTGAAGCTTTTCATATTTTTCACACCTTTTCAGGCTCTTCATGTTTTTCAACACCGCTTCATGCTCCTCCTCTTTTTCAGACCGTTTCATGCTCCTCATATTTTTGACACCTTTTGAAGCTCTTCATATTTTTCACACCTTTTCGGGCTCTTCATGTTTTGAACACCGCTTCATACTCCTCCTATATTTCAGACAGTTTCATGCTCATCTCATTTTTGACACCTTTTGAAGCTTTTCATAGTTTTCACAACTTTTCAGGCTCTTCATGTTTTTGAACACCTCTTCATGCTAATCCTATTTTTCAAACCATAACATGCTCCTCATATTTTTCACACCTTTTGAAGCTCTTCATATTTTTTACACCATTTCAGGCTCTTCATGTTTTTGAACACCACTTCATGCTCCTTATATTTTTCAGAGAGTTTCATGCTCCTCATGTATTTCACACCTTCTGAAGCTCTTCATATTTTTCACACCTTTTCAGGCTCTTCATGCTTTTCCACACCACTTCATGCTTCTCCTAATTTTCAGCTCTTTCATGCTCCTCATGTATTTCACACCTTTTGAAGCTTTTCATATTTTTCACACCTTTTCAGTCTCTTCATGTTTTTCAACACCGCTTCATGCTCCTCCTCTTTTTCAGACCGTTTCATGCTTCTCATATTTTTGACACCTTTTGAAGCTCTTCATATTTCTCACACCTTTTCAGGCTCTTCATGTTTTTCAACACCGCTTCATGCTCCTCCTATTTTTCAGATCGTTTCATGCTCCTCATATTTTTGACACCTTTCGAAGCTCTTCATATTTTTCAGACGTTTTCAGGCTCTTCATATTTTTGAACACCGCTTCATGCTCCTCGTATTTTTTAGACCGTTTCATGCTGCTCATATTTTTCACACCTTTTGAAGCTCTTCATATTTTTCACACCTTTTCAGGCTCTTCATGTTTTTGAACACCGCTTCATGCTCCTCGTATTTTTCAGACCGTTTCATGCTCCTCATATTTTTCCCACCTTTTGTAGCTTTTCATATTTTTAACACCTTTTCAGGCTCTTCAAGTTTATCAACACCACTTCATGCTCCTCCTTTTTGCAGACCGTTTCATGCTCCTCATATTTTTGACACCTATTGATGCTCTTAATATATTTCACACCTTTTCAGGCTCTTCATTTCTTCCACACCACTT
Source organism: Dama dama (assembly GCF_033118175.1). Taxonomy (NCBI): domain Eukaryota; kingdom Metazoa; phylum Chordata; class Mammalia; order Artiodactyla; family Cervidae; genus Dama; species Dama dama. Next base: position 3,271,315 of record NC_083683.1, on the reverse strand, counting down.
CATGCTCCTCATATTTTTCAGGCAGTATCATGCTCCTCATATTTTTCACATCTTTTGAAGCTCTTCATATTTTTCACACCTTTTTAGGCTCTTCATATTTTTCAACACCATTTCATGCCGCTTCTATTATTCAGACCGTTTCATGCTCCTCATTTATTTCACACCTTTTGAAGCTCTTCATATTTTTCAAACATTTTCAGGCTCTTCATGTTTTTGAACACCGCTTCATGCTCCTCCTATTTTTCAAACCTTTTCATGATCCTCATGTATTTCAAACATTTGAAAATCTTCATATTTTTCACACCTTTTGAAGCTCTTCATGTTTTTCACAACTTTTCAGGCCTTTCATGTTTTCAACACAGTTTCAGGCTCCGCCTATTTTTCAGACCGTTTCATGCTCCTCATATTTTTGACACCTTTTGAAGCTCTTCATATTTTTCACACCTTTTCATGCTCTTCATGTTTTTGAACACCGCTTTATGCTTCTCCTATTTTTCAGACCGTTTCATGCTCCTCATATTTTTGATACTTTTGAAGCTCTTAATATTTTTCACACCTTTTCAAGCTCTTCATGTTTTGAACACCATTTCATGCTCCTCCTATTTTTCAGACCGTTTCATGCTCCTCATATTTTTGACAAATTTTGAAGCTCCTCATATTTTTCACACCTCTTCAGGCTCTTCATGTTTTTCAACACACTTTCATGCTCCTCATATGTTTGACACCTTTTAAATCTCTTCATATTATTCACACCTTTTCAGGCTCTTCATGATTTTCAACACCGCTTCATGCTCCCCATATTTTTGAGACCGTTTTATGCTACTCATATTTTGACACCTTTTGAAGCTCTTCATGTATTTCACACCTTTTCAGGCTCTACATGTTTTTCAACTCCGCTTCATGCTCGTCATATTTTGAGACCGTTTTATGCTACTCATATTTGACAACTTTTGAAGCTCTTCATATATTTCACACCTTTTAAGGCTCTTCATGTTTCTGAACACCGCTTCATGCTTCTCCTATATTTCACACTTTTTGAAGCTCTTCATATATTTCACACCTTTTCAAGCTCTTCATGTTTCTGAACACCGCTTCATGCTCCTCTTATTTTTGACACCTTTTGAAGCTCTTCATATATTTCACACCTTTTCAGGCTCTTCATGTTTTTGAACACCGCTTCATGCTCCTCCTATATTTCACACCTTTTGAAGCTCTTCATATATTTCACACCTTTTCAGACTCTTCATGTTTTTCACACCTTTTGAAGCTCTTCATATTTTACACATATTTTCACCCTCTTCATGTTTTTCAACACCTTTTCATGCTCCTCGTATTTTTCGGACTGTTTCATTCTCTTCATATTTTTGACACTTTTTGAAGCTCTTCATATTTTTCACACCTTTTCAGGCTCTTCATCTTTTTCAACACCGTTTCATGCTCCTCATATTTTTCAGACCGTTTCATTCTCCTCATATTTATGTCAACTTTTGAAACTCTTCATTTTCTTCACACCTTTTCATGCTCTTCATGTTTTTGAACACTGCTTCATGCTCCTCCTATGTTTCAGACCGTTTCATGCTCCTCATATTTTTGAAACCTTTTGAAGTTCGTCATATATTTCACACCTTTTCAGGCTCTTCATGTTTTTAAACACCTCTTCATTCTTCTCCTGTTTTTCAGACCATTTCATGCTCCTCATATTTTTCACACTTTTTGAAGCTCTTCATATTTTTCACACTTTTTGAAGCTCTTCATACTTTTCACACCTGTCAGGCTCTTCATGTTTTTGAACACCGCTTCCTGCTCCACCTATTTTTCAGATCGCTTATGCTCCTCATATTTTTCACACTTTTTGAATCTCTTCATATTTTTCACACTTTTTCAGGGTCTTCATGTTTTTGAACACCGCTTCATGCTCCTCCTATTTTTCAGACCGTTTCATGCTCCTCATGTATTTCACACCTTTTGAACCTCTTCGTATTTCGCACACCTTTTCAGGCTCTTCATGTTTTTCACAACCACTTCATGCTCTTCCTATTTTTCAGACCGTTTCATGCTCCTCATATTTTTGATACCTTTGAAGCTCTTCATATTTTTCACACCTTTTCAGGCTCTTCATGTTTTGAACACCATTTCATGCTCCTCCTATTTTTCCGACCGTTTCATGCTCCACATCTTTTACACACCTGTTGAAGCTCTTCATATTTTTCACACCATTTCAGGCTCTTCATGTTTTTCAACACGGCTTCATGCTCCTCCTATTTTTTCAGACCGTTTAATGCTCTTCCTATTTTTGACACGTTTTGAGGCTCTTCATATTTTTCTCACCTTTTCAGACTCTTCATGTTTTCGAACACCGCTTCATGCTCCTCCTATTTTTGAGACCGTTTTATGCTCCACATGTATTTCACAGCTTTTGAATCTCTTCAGAATTTTCCCACCTTTCAGGCTCTTCATGTTTTTGAACACCGTTTCATGGTCTTCCTATTTTTCAGACCGTTTCATGCTCCTCATATTTTTGACACCTTTAGAAACTCTTCATATTTTTCACACCTTTTCAGGTTCTTCATGTTTTTGAACACCGTTTCATGCTCCTCCTATTTTTCAGAGCATTTCATGCTCCTCATATTTTTGACACATTTTGAATCTCTTCATATTTTTCACACCTTTTAAGGCTCTTCATGTTTTTGAACACCGCTTCATGCTCCTCCTATTTTTCAGACCGTTTCATGCTATTCATGTATTTAATACCTTTTGAAGCTCTTCATATTTTTCACACCTTTTCAGGCTCTTCATGTTTTTGAACACCTTTTCATGCTCCTCGTATTTTTATGACCGTTTCATGCTCCTCATATTTTTGACCCTTTTTGAACCTCCTCATATTTTTCGCACCTTTTGAACCTCTTCATATATTTCACATCATTTCAGGCTCTTCATGTTTTTCAACACCACTTCATGCTCCTCCTATTTTTCAGACCGTTTCATGCTCCTCATAATTTTGACACGTTTTGAAGCTCTTCAAATTTTTCACACCTTTTCAGGCTCTTCATCTTTTTCAACACCACTTCATGCTCCTCCTCTTTTCCAGAGCGTTTCATTGTCCTCGTATTTTTGACACCTTTAGAAGTTCTTTATATTTTTCACAACTTTTCAGGCTCTTCATGTTTTTCACAACCGCTTCATGCTCCTCCTATTTTTCAGACAGTTTCATTCCTCTCATGTATTTCACACCTTTTGAAGCTCTTCATATTTTTCACACCTTTTCAGGCTCTTCATGTTTTTGAACACCACTTCATGCTCCTCCTATTTTACACACAGTTTCATGCTACAAAAGTATTTCACACCTTTTGAAGCTCTTCTTATTTTTCACACATTTTGAGGCTCTTCATTTGTTTGAACACCGTTTCATGCTGCTCCTAATTTTCAGACCGTTTCATTCTCATCTCATTTTGACAGCTTTTGAAGCTCTTCATATTTTCACGCCTTTTCAGGCTCTTCTTTTTTTTCAACACCACTTCGTGCTCCTCCTAATTTTCAGACCGTTTCATGATCATCTTATTTTGACAGCTTTTGAAGCTCTTCATATATTTCACACCTTTTCAGGCTCTTCTTTTTTTTCAACACCACTTCGTGCTCCTCCTAATTTTCAGACCGTTTCATGATCATCTTATTTTGACAGCTTTTGAAGCTCTTCATATTTTCACACCTTTTGAAGCTCTACATATTATTCACATCTTTTCAGGCTCTTCATGTTTTTGAACACAGCTTCATGCTCCTCCTATTTTTCAGACCGTTTCATGCTCCTCATATTTTTGACACCTTTTGAAGCTCTTCATATTTTTCACACCTTTTCATGCTCTTCATGTTTTTGAACACCGCTTTATGCTTCTCCTATTTTTCAGACCGTTTCATGCTCCTCATATTTTTGATACTTTTGAAGCTCTTAATATTTTTCACACCTTTTCAAGCTCTTCATGTTTTGAACACCATTTCATGCTCCTCCTATTTTTCAGACCGTTTCATGCTCCTCATATTTTTGACAAATTTTGAAGCTCCTCATATTTTTCACACCTCTTCAGGCTCTTCATGTTTTTCAACACACTTTCATGCTCCTCATATGTTTGACACCTTTTAAATCTCTTCATATTATTCACACCTTTTCAGGCTCTTCATGATTTTCAACACCGCTTCATGCTCCCCATATTTTTGAGACCGTTTTATGCTACTCATATTTTGACACCTTTTGAAGCTCTTCATGTATTTCACACCTTTTCAGGCTCTACATGTTTTTCAACTCCGCTTCATGCTCGTCATATTTTGAGACCGTTTTATGCTACTCATATTTGACAACTTTTGAAGCTCTTCATATATTTCACACCTTTTAAGGCTCTTCATGTTTCTGAACACCGCTTCATGCTTCTCCTATATTTCACACTTTTTGAAGCTCTTCATATATTTCACACCTTTTCAAGCTCTTCATGTTTCTGAACACCGCTTCATGCTCCTCTTATTTTTGACACCTTTTGAAGCTCTTCATATATTTCACACCTTTTCAGGCTCTTCATGTTTTTGAACACCGCTTCATGCTCCTCCTATATTTCACACCTTTTGAAGCTCTTCATATATTTCACACCTTTTCAGACTCTTCATGTTTTTCACACCTTTTGAAGCTCTTCATATTTTACACATATTTTCACCCTCTTCATGTTTTTCAACACCTTTTCATGCTCCTCGTATTTTTCGGACTGTTTCATTCTCTTCATATTTTTGACACTTTTTGAAGCTCTTCATATTTTTCACACCTTTTCAGGCTCTTCATCTTTTTCAACACCGTTTCATGCTCCTCATATTTTTCAGACCGTTTCATTCTCCTCATATTTATGTCAACTTTTGAAACTCTTCATTTTCTTCACACCTTTTCATGCTCTTCATGTTTTTGAACACTGCTTCATGCTCCTCCTATGTTTCAGACCGTTTCATGCTCCTCATATTTTTGAAACCTTTTGAAGTTCGTCATATATTTCACACCTTTTCAGGCTCTTCATGTTTTTAAACACCTCTTCATTCTTCTCCTGTTTTTCAGACCATTTCATGCTCCTCATATTTTTCACACTTTTTGAAGCTCTTCATATTTTTCACACTTTTTGAAGCTCTTCATACTTTTCACACCTGTCAGGCTCTTCATGTTTTTGAACACCGCTTCCTGCTCCACCTATTTTTCAGATCGCTTATGCTCCTCATATTTTTCACACTTTTTGAATCTCTTCATATTTTTCACACTTTTTCAGGGTCTTCATGTTTTTGAACACCGCTTCATGCTCCTCCTATTTTTCAGACCGTTTCATGCTCCTCATGTATTTCACACCTTTTGAACCTCTTCGTATTTCGCACACCTTTTCAGGCTCTTCATGTTTTTCACAACCACTTCATGCTCTTCCTATTTTTCAGACCGTTTCATGCTCCTCATATTTTTGATACCTTTGAAGCTCTTCATATTTTTCACACCTTTTCAGGCTCTTCATGTTTTGAACACCATTTCATGCTCCTCCTATTTTTCCGACCGTTTCATGCTCCACATCTTTTACACACCTGTTGAAGCTCTTCATATTTTTCACACCATTTCAGGCTCTTCATGTTTTTCAACACGGCTTCATGCTCCTCCTATTTTTTCAGACCGTTTAATGCTCTTCCTATTTTTGACACGTTTTGAGGCTCTTCATATTTTTCTCACCTTTTCAGGCTCTTCATGTTTTCGAACACCGCTTCATGCTCCTCCTATTTTTGAGACCGTTTTATGCTCCACATGTATTTCACAGCTTTTGAATCTCTTCAGAATTTTCCCACCTTTCAGGCTCTTCATGTTTTTGAACACCGTTTCATGGTCTTCCTATTTTTCAGACCGTTTCATGCTCCTCATATTTTTGACACCTTTAGAAACTCTTCATATTTTTCACACCTTTTCAGGTTCTTCATGTTTTTGAACACCGTTTCATGCTCCTCCTATTTTTCAGAGCATTTCATGCTCCTCATATTTTTGACACATTTTGAATCTCTTCATATTTTTCACACCTTTTAAGGCTCTTCATGTTTTTGAACACCGCTTCATGCTCCTCCTATTTTTCAGACCGTTTCATGCTATTCATGTATTTAATACCTTTTGAAGCTCTTCATATTTTTCACACCTTTTCAGGCTCTTCATGTTTTTGAACACCTTTTCATGCTCCTCGTATTTTTCTGACCGTTTCATGCTCCTCATATTTTTGACCCTTTTTGAACCTCCTCATATTTTTCGCACCTTTTGAACCTCTTCATATATTTCACATCATTTCAGGCTCTTCATGTTTTTCAACACCACTTCATGCTCCTCCTATTTTTCAGACCGTTTCATGCTCCTCATAATTTTGACACGTTTTGAAGCTCTTCAAATTTTTCACACCTTTTCAGGCTCTTCATCTTTTTCAACACCACTTCATGCTCCTCCTCTTTTCCAGAGCGTTTCATTGTCCTCGTATTTTTGACACCTTTAGAAGCTCTTTATATTTTTCACAACTTTTCAGGCTCTTCATGTTTTTCACAACCGCTTCATGCTCCTCCTATTTTTCAGACAGTTTCATTCCTCTCATGTATTTCACACCTTTTGAAGCTCTTCATATTTTTCACACCTTTTCAGGCTCTTCATGTTTTTGAACACCACTTCATGCTCCTCCTATTTTACACACAGTTTCATGCTACAAAAGTATTTCACACCTTTTGAAGCTCTTCTTATTTTTCACACATTTTGAGGCTCTTCATTTGTTTGAACACCGTTTCATGCTGCTCCTAATTTTCAGACCGTTTCATTCTCATCTCATTTTGACAGCTTTTGAAGCTCTTCATATTTTCACGCCTTTTGAAGCTCTTCATATATTTCACACCTTTTCAGGCTCTTCTTTTTTTTCAACACCACTTCATGCTCCTCCTAATTTTCAGACCGTTTCATGATCATCTTATTTTGACAGCTTTTGAAGCTCTTCATATTTTCACACCTTTTGAAGCTCTACATATTATTCACATCTTTTCAGGCTCTTCATGTTTTTGAACACAGCTTCATGCTCCTCCTATTTTTCAGAGAGTTTCATGCTCCTCATGTATTTCACAACTTTTGAAGCTCTTCATGTTTTTCACACCTTTTCAGGCTCTTCATATTTTTCAACACCGCATCATGCTCTTCCTATTTTTCAGACCGTTTCATGCACCCCATATTTTTCACACCTTTTAAAGCTCTTCATATTTTTCACACCTTTTCAGGCTCCTTATGTTTTTCAACACCGATTCATTCTCCTCCTATTTTTCAGACCGTTTCATGCTCCTCATATTCTTGACAAGTTTTAAAGCTCTTCATATTTTTCACACCTTTTCAGGCTCTTCATGATTTTGAACACCGCTTCATGCTCCTCCTATTTTTCAGACCGTTTCATGCTCCTCATATTTTTCACACCTTTTGAAGCTCTTCATATTTTTCACACCTTTTCAGGCTCTTCATTTTTTTGTCACCGCTTCATGCTACTTCTATTTTTCAGACCGTTTCATGCTCCTCATATATTTGACACCTTTTAAAGCTCTTCCTTTTTTCACACCTTTTCATGCTCTTCATGTTTTTCAACACCGTTTCATGCTGCTCCTATTTTTCAGACCGTATCATGCTCCTCATATCATTCACACTTTTTGAAACTCTTTATATTTGTCACACCTTTTCAGGCTCTTCATATTTTTCAACACCGCTTCATGCTCCTCCTATTTTTCAGATCGTTTCATGCTCCTCCTATTTTTCAGACTGTTTCATGCACCTCTTATTATTGACACCTTTTGAAGCTCTTCATATTTTTCACACCTTTTCTTGCTCTTCATGTTTTTCAACAACATTTCATGCTCCTCCTATTTTTCAGACCTTTTCATGCTCCTCATATTTTTCACACCTTTTCATGCTCTTCTTGTTTTTCAACACAGTTTCATGGTCCTCATATGTTTGACACCTTTTGAATCTCTTCATATTTTTCACACCTTTTCAGGCTCTTCATGATTTTCAACACTGCTTCATGCTCCTCATATTTTTGAGACCGTTTCATGCTCCTAATATTGTTCACACCTTTTCAAGATCTTCATGTTATTCAACACCGCTTCATGCTCTTCCTATTTTTCAGGCCGTTTCATGCTCCTCATATTTTTGATACTTTTGAAGCTCTTAATATTTTTCACACCTTTTCAAGCTCTTCATGTTTTGAACACCATTTCATGCTCCTCCTATTTTTCAGACCGTTTCATGCTCCTCATATTTTTGACAAATTTTGAAGCTCCTCATATTTTTCACACCTTTTCAGGCTCTTCATGTTTTTCAACACACTTTCATGCTCCTCATATGTTTGACACCTTTTAAATCTCTTCATATTATTCACACCTTTTCAGGCTCTTCATGATTTTCAACACCGCTTCATGCTCCCCATATTTTTGAGACCGTTTTATGCTACTCATATTTTGACACCTTTTGAAGCTCTTCATGTATTTCACACCTTTTCAGGCTCTACATGTTTTTCAACACCGCTTCATGCTCGTCATATTTTGAGACCGTTTTATGCTACTCATATTTGACAACTTTTGAAGCTCTTCATATATTTCACACCTTTTAAGGCTCTTCATGTTTCTGAACACCGCTTCATGCTTCTCCTATATTTCACTCTTTTTGAAGCTCTTCATATATTTCACACCTTTTCAAGCTCTTCATGTTTCTGAACACCGCTTCATGCTCCTCTTATTTTTGACACCTTTTGAAGCTCTTCATATATTTCACACCTTTTCAGGCTCTTCATGTTTTTGAACACCGCTTCATGCTCCTCCTATATTTCACACCTTTTGAAGCTCTTCATATATTTCACACCTTTTCAGACTCTTCATGTTTTTCACACCTTTTGAAGCTCTTCATATTTTACACATATTTTCACCCTCTTCATGTTTTTCAACACCTTTTCATGCTCCTCGTATTTTTCGGACTGTTTCATTCTCTTCATATTTTTGACACTTTTTGAAGCTCTTCATATTTTTCACACCTTTTCAGGCTCTTCATCTTTTTCAACACCGTTTCATGCTCCTCATATTTTTCAGACCGTTTCATTCTCCTCATATTTATGTCAACTTTTGAAACTCTTCATTTTCTTCACACCTTTTCATGCTCTTCATGTTTTTGAACACTGCTTCATGCTCCTCCTATGTTTCAGACCGTTTCATGCTCCTCATATTTTTGAAACCTTTTGAAGTTCGTCATATATTTCACACCTTTTCAGGCTCTTCATGTTTTTAAACACCTCTTCATTCTTCTCCTGTATTTCAGACCATTTCATGCTCCTCATATTTTTCACACTTTTTGAAGCTCTTCATATTTTTCACACTTTTTGAAGCTCTTCATACTTTTCACACCTGTCAGGCTCTTCATGTTTTTGAACACCGCTTCCTGCTCCACCTATTTTTCAGATCGCTTATGCTCCTCATATTTTTCACACTTTTTGAATCTCTTCATATTTTTCACACTTTTTCAGGGTCTTCATGTTTTTGAACACCGCTTCATGCTCCTCCTATTTTTCAGACCGTTTCATGCTCCTCATGTATTTCACACCTTTTGAACCTCTTCGTATTTCGCACACCTTTTCAGGCTCTTCATGTTTTTCACAACCACTTCATGCTCTTCCTATTTTTCAGACCGTTTCATGCTCCTCATATTTTTGATGCCTTTGAAGCTCTTCATATTTTTCACACCTTTTCAGGCTCTTCATGTTTTGAACACCATTTCATGCTCCTCCTATTTTTCTGACCGTTTCATGCTCCACATCTTTTACACACCTGTTGAAGCTCTTCATATTTTTCACACCATTTCAGGCTCTTCATGTTTTTCAACACCGCTTCATGCTCCTCCTATTTTTTCAGACCGTTTAATGCTCTTCCTATTTTTGACACGTTTTGAGGCTCTTCATATTTTTCTCACCTTTTCAGGCTCTTCATGTTTTCGAACACCGCTTCATGCTCCTCCTATTTTTGAGACCGTTTTATGCTCCACATGTATTTCACAGCTTTTGAATCTCTTCAGAATTTTCCCACCTTTCAGGCTCTTCATGTTTTTGAACACCGTTTCATGGTCTTCCTATTTTTCAGACCGTTTCATGCTCCTCATATTTTTGACACCTTTAGAAACTCTTCATATTTTTCACACCTTTTCAGGTTCTTCATGTTTTTGAACACCGTTTCATGCTCCTCCTATTTTTCAGACCATTTCATGCTCCTCATATTTTTGACACATTTTGAATCTCTTCATATTTTTCACACCTTTTCAGGCTCTTCATGTTTTTGAACACCGCTTCATGCTCCTCCTATTTTTCAGACCGTTTCATGCTATTCATGTATTTAATACCTTTTGAAGCACTTCATATTTTTCACACCTTTTCAGGCTCCTCATGTTTTTGAACACCTTTTCATGCTCCTCGTATTTTTCTGACCGTTTCATGCTCCTCGTATTTTTGACCCTTTTTGAACCTCCTCATATTTTTCGCACCTTTTGAACCTCTTCATATATTTCACATCATTTCAGGCTCTTCATGTTTTTCAACACCACTTCATGCTCCTCCTATTTTTCAGACCGTTTCATGCTCCTCATAATTTTGACACGTTTTGAAGCTCTTCAAATTTTTCACACCTTTTCAGGCTCTTCATCTTTTTCAACACCACTTCATGCTCCTCCTCTTTTCCAGAGCGTTTCATTGTCCTCGTATTTTTGACACCTTTAGAAGCTCTTTATATTTTTCACAACTTTTCAGGCTCTTCATGTTTTTCACAACCGCTTCATGCTCCTCCTATTTTTCAGACAGTTTCATTCCTCTCATGTATTTCACACCTTTTGAAGCTCTTCATATTTTTCACACCTTTTCAGGCTCTTCATGTTTTTGAACACCACTTCATGCTCCTCCTATTTTACACACAGTTTCATGCTCCAAATGTATTTCACACCTTTTGAAGCTCTTCTTATTTTTCACACATTTTGAGGCTCTTCATTTGTTTGAACACCGTTTCATGCTGCTCCTAATTTTCAGACCGTTTCATTCTCATCTCATTTTGACAGCTTTTGAAGCTCTTCATATTTTCACGCCTTTTGAAGCTCTTCATATATTTCACACCTTTTCAGGCTCTTCTTTTTTTTCAACACCACTTCATGCTCCTCCTAATTTTCAGACCGTTTCATGATCATCTTATTTTGACAGCTTTTGAAGCTCTTCATATTTTCACACCTTTTGAAGCTCTACATATTATTCACATCTTTTCAGGCTCTTCATGTTTTTGAACACCGCTTCATGCTCCTCCTATTTTTCAGACCGTTTCATGCTCGTCATATTTTTGACACCTTTTGAAGCTCTTCATATTTTTCACACCTTTTCAGGCTCTTCAGGTTTTTCAACACTGCTTCATGCTCCACCTATTTTTCAGACCGTTTCATCCTCCTCATATTTTTGACACCTTTTGAAGCTCTTCATATTTTTCACACCTTTTCAGGGTCTTCAAGTTTTACAACACCACTTCATGCTCCTCCTTTTTTGCAGACCGTTTCATGCTCCGCATATTTTTGACACCTTTTGAATTTCTTCATATTTTTCACACCTTTTCAGGCTCTTCATGTTTTTGAACACCACTTCATGCTCCTCGTATTTTTCAGAGAGTTTCATGCTCCGCATGTATTTCACACCTTATGAAGCTCTTCATATTTTTCACATCTTTTCAGGCTCTTCATGTTTTTGAACACCGCTTCATGATTCTCCTATTTTTCAGACCCTTTCATGCTGTTCATATTTTTGACACATTTTGAAGCTCTTCATATTTTTCACACCTTTTCAGGCTCTTCATGTTTTTCCACATCACTTCATGCTTCGCCTAATTTTCAGACCGTTTCATGCTCCTCTTGTATTTCACACATTTTGAAGCTCTTCATATTTTTCACACCTTTTTAGGCTCTTCATGTTTTTGACGACCGCTTCATGCTCCTCCTATGTTTCAGACCATTTGATGCTCCTCATATTTTTTGACACCTTTTGAAGCTCTTCATATTTTTCACATCTTTTAGGCTCTTCATGTTTTTCAACACCGTTTCATGATCTTCCTATTTTTCAGACCGTTTCATTCTCATCTCATTTTTGACACCTTTTGAAGCTCTTCATATTTTTCACATCTTTTCAGTCTCTTCATGTTTTTGAACACCACTTCATGCCTCTCCTATTTTTCACAGAGTTTCATGCTCCTCATGTATTTCACACCTTTTGAAGCTCTTCATATTTTTCACACCTTTTCAGGATGTTCATGTTTTTCCAGACAACTTCATGCTTCTCCTATTTTTCAGACCGTTTCATGCTCCTCATGTATTTCACACCTTTGAAGCTCTTCATATTTTTCACACCTTTTCAGGCTCTTCATGTTTTTGATCACCGTTTCATGCTTCTCCTATTTTTCAGACCGTTTCATGCTCCTCATATTTTTCACACCTTTTGAAGCTCTTCATATTTTCACACTTTTTCATGCTCTTCATATTTTTCACAACTTTTCAGGGTCTTCATGTTTTTGAACACCACTTCATGATCCTCCTATTTTTCACACCATTTCATGCTCTTCATAATTTTGACCCATTTTGAAGCTCTTCATATATTTCACACCTTTTCAGGCTCTTCATGTTTTCCAAAACCACTTCATGCTCCTCCTAATTTTCAGACCGTTTCATGTTCTTCTCATTTATGACACATTTTGAAGCTCTTCATACTTTTCACACCTTTTCATGCTCTTCATGTTTTTGAACACAGCTTCATGCTCCTCCTATTTTTCAGACCGTTTCATGCTCGTCATATTTTTGACACATTTTGAAGCTCTTCATATTTTTCACACCTATTCAGACTCTTCATGTTTTTGAACACTGTTTCATGATCCTCCTATTTTTCAGACCGTTTCATGCTCATCTCATTTTTGACACCTTTTGAAGCTTCTCATAATTTTCACTACTGTTTTGGCTCTTCATGTTTTTGAACACCGCTTCATGCTCCTCCTATTTTTCAGAGAGTTTCATGCTCCTCATGTATTTCACAACTTTTGAAGCTCTTCATATTTTTCACACCTTTTCAGGCTCTTCATGTTTTTGATCACCGTTTCATGCTCCTCCTATTTTTCAGACCGTTTCATGCTCCTCATATATTTGACACATTTAGAAGCTCTTCATATTTTCACACCTTTTCAGGCTCTTCATATTTTTCAACACCGCTGCATGCTCCTCCTATTATTCAGACCGTTTCATGTTGATCTCATTTTTGACACCTTTTGAAGCTCTTCATATTTTTCACACCTTTTGAAACTCTTCATATTTTTCACACCTTTTCAGGCCCTTCATGATTTTCAACACCGCTTCATGCTCCTCCAATTTTTAAGACCGTTTCATGCTCCTCATATTTTTGACACCTTTAGAAGATCTTCATATTTTCACACCTTTTCATGCTCTTCATGTTTTTCAACAACGCTTCATGCTCCTCCTAATTTTCAGACAGTTTCATGCTCCTCATATTTTTGACACCTTTTGAAGCTCTTCATATTTTTCACACCTTTTCAGGCTCTTCATATTTTTCAACACCGCATCATGCTCCTCCTATTTTTCAGACCGTTTCATGCACCTCATATTTTTCTCACCTTTTAAAGCTCTTCATATTTTTCACACCTTTTCATGCTCCTTATGTTTTTCAACACCGATTCATTCTCCTCCTATTTTTCAGACCGTTTCATGCTCCTCATATTCTTGACACCTTTTAAAGCTCTTCATATTTTTCACACCTTTTCAGGCTCTTCGTGAGTTTGAACACAGCTTCATGCTCCTCCTATTTTTCAGACCGTTTCATGCTCCTCATAATTTTCACACCTTTTGAAGCTCTTCATATTTTTCACAACTTTTCATGCTCTTCCTATTTTGAACACCGCTTCATGCTCCCCCTTTTTTCAGACCGTTTAAGATCCTCATGTATTTGACACCTTTTGAAGCTCTTCATATTTTTCACACGTTTTCAGGCTCTTCATGTTTTTGAACACCGCTTCATGCTCCACCTATTTTTCAGACCGTTTCATGCTCCTCATATTTTTGACACCTTTTGAAGCTCTTCATATTTTTCACACCTTTTCAGGCTCTTCAGGTTTTTCAACACGGCTTCATGCTCCACCTATTTTTCAGACCGTTTCATCCTCCTCATATTTTTTACACCTTTTGAAGCTCTTCATATTTTTCACACCTTTTCAGGCTCTTCAAGTTTTACAACACCACTTCATGCTCCTCCTATTTTTCAGAGAGTTTCATGCTCCTCATGTATTTCACACCTTATGAAGCTCTTCATATTTTTCACACCTTTTCAGGCTCTTCATGTTTTTCACACCTTTTCAGGCTCTTCATGTTTTGCAACACAACTTCATTCTCCTAGTATTTTTAAGACCGTTTCATGCTACTCATATTTTTGACACCTATTGAAGCTCTTCATATTTCTCACACCTTTTCAGGTTCTTCATGTTTTTCAACACCGCTTCATGCTACTTCTATTTTTCAGACCGTTTCATGCTCCTCATATTTTTCACATCTTTTGAAGCTCTTCATATTTTTCACACCTTTTGAAGCTCTTCATATTTTTCACACGTTTTCAGGCTCTTCATGTTTTTCAACACTGCTTCATGCTGCTTCTGTTTTTAAGACCGTTTCATGCTCCTCATGTTTTTCACACCTTTTGAAGCTCTTCATGTTTTTCACACCTTTTGAAGCTCTTCATATTTTTCACACCTTTTCAGGCTCTCATGTTTTTCATCACCGTTTCATGCTGCTTCTGTTTTTCAGACCGTTTCATGCTCCTCATATTTTTCACACCTTTTGAAGCTCTTCATATTTATCACACCTTTTCAGGCTCTTCATGTTTTTAACACCACTTCATGCTCCTCGTATTTTTCAGACCGTTTCATGCCCCTCATATTTTTGACACCTTTTGAAGCTCTTCATATTTTTCACACTTTTCAGGCTCTTAATGTTTTTCAACACAACATAATGCTCCTCCTATTTTTCAGACTGTTTCATGCACCTCATATTTTTGATACTTTTAGAAGCTCTTCATATTTTTCACACCTTTTCATGCTCTTCTAGTTTTTCAACACCATTTCATGCTCCTCCAATTTCTCAGACCGTTTCATGCTCCTCATATTTTTGACACATTTAGAAGGTATTCATATTTTTCACACCTTTTCAGGCTCTTCATTTTTCAACACCACTTCATGCTCCTCCTATTTTTCAGACCGTTTCATGCTCATCTCAGTTTTGAAACGTTTTGAAGCTCTTCATATTTTCACACCTTTTGAAGCTCTTCATATTTTTCACAACTTTTCAGGCTCTTCTTGTATTTGAACACCGGTTCATGTTCCTCCCATATTTCAGGCCGTTTAATGCTCCTCATGTATTTCACACATTTTTAAGCTCGTCATATTTTTTACACCTTTTCAGGCGCTTCATGTTTTTGAACAACGCTTCATGATCCTCTTATTTTTCAGATCATTTCATGCTCTTCATATTTTTTACACCTTTTGAAACTCTTCATATTTTTCACATCTGTTCAGGCTCTTCATGTTTTTCCACACCACCTCATGCTTCACTTAATTTTCAGACGTTTCATGCTCCTCATGTATTTCACACCTTTTGAAGCTCTTCATATTTTTCACACCTTTTCATGCTCTTCATGTTTTTCAACACAGTTTCATGCTGCTTCTTTTTTTCAGACCGTTTCATGCTCCTCATATTTTTCACACCTTTTGAAGCTCTTCATATTTTTCACACCTTTTCAAGCTCTTTGTGTTTTTCAACACCGTTTCATGCTGCTTCTATTTTTCAGACCGTTTCATGCTCCTCATATTATTCACACCTTTTGAATCTCTTCATATTTTTCACACCTTTTCAGGCTCTTCATGTTTTTGAACACAGCTTCATGCTCCTCCTATTTTTCAGACCGTTTCATGCTCGTCATATTTTTGACACCTTTTGAAGCTCTTCATATTTTTCACACCTATTCAGGCTCTTCATGTTTTTGAACACCGTTTCATGATCCTCCTATTTTTCAGATCGTTTCATGCTCATCTCATTTTTGACACCTTTTGAAGCTTTTCATAATTTTCACTACTTTTTAGGCTCTTCATGTTTTTGATCACCGCTTCATGCTCCTCCTATTTTTCAGAGAGTTTCATGCTCCTCATGTATTTCACAACTTTTGAAGCTCTTCATATTTTTCACACCTTTTCAGGCTGTTCATGTTTTTGAACACCGCTTCATGATTCTCCTATTTTTCAGACCGTTTCATGCTCTTCATATTTTTGACACATTTTGAAGGTCTTCATATTTTTCACACCTTTTCAGGCTCTTCATGTTTTTGAACACAGCTTCATGCTCCTCCTATTTTTCAGACCGTTTCATGCTCGTCATATTTTTGACACCTTTTGAAGCTCTTCATATTTTTTACACCTATTCAGGCTCTTCATGTTGTTGAACACCGTTTCATGATCCTCCTATTTTTCAGACCGTTTCATGCTCATCTCATTTTTGACACCTTTTGAAGTTTCTCATAATTTTCACTACTTTTTTGGCTCTTCATGTTTTTGAACACCGCTTCATGCTCCTCCTATTTTTCAGAGAGTTTCATGCTCCTCATGTATTTCACAACTTTTGAAGCTCTTCATGTTTTTCACACCTTTTCAGGCTCTTCATGTTTTTGATCACCGTTTCATGCTCCTCCTATTTTTCAGACCGTTTCATGCTCCTCATATATTTGACACATTTTGAAGCTCTGAATATTTTTCACACATTTTCAGGCTCTTCATGTTTTTGAACACTGCTTCATGATCCTCCTATTTTTCAGACGGTTTCATGCTCTTCATATATTTGACACGTTTTGAAGCTCTTCATATTTTTCACACCTTTTGAGGGCCTTCATGTTTTTCAACACCGTTTCATCCTGCTTCTCTATTTCAGACAGTTTCATGCTCCTCATATTTTTTACACCTTTTGAAGCTCTTCATATATTTAACACCTTTTCAGGCTCTTTTTTTTTTTTGAACACCGCTTCATGCTCCTCCTAATTTTCAGACCTTTTCATCCTCCTCATGTATTTCACAACTTTTGAAGCTCTTCATATTTTTCACACCTTTTCAGGCTCTTCATGTTTTTGATCACCGTTTCATGCTCCTCCTATTTTTCAGACCGTTTCATGCTCCTCATATATTTGACACATTTAGAAGCTCTTCATATTTTCACACCTTTTCAGGCTCTTCATATTTTTCAACACCGCTGCATGCTCCTCCTATTATTCAGACGGTTTCATGTTGATCTCATTTTTGACACCTTTTGAAGCTCTTCATATTTTTCACACCTTTTGAAACTCTTCATATTTTTCACACCTTTTCAGGCCCTTCATGATTTTCAACACCGCTTCATGCTCCTCCAATTTTTAAGACCGTTTCATGCTCCTCATATTTTTGACACCTTTAGAAGATCTTCATATTTTCACACCTTTTCATGCTCTTCATGTTTTTCAACAACGCATCATGCTCCTCCTATTTTTCAGACCGTTTCATGCTCCTCATAATTTTGACACCTTTTGAAGCTCTTCATATTTTTCACACCTTTTCAGGCTCTTCATATTTTTCAACACCGCATCATGCTCCTCCTATTTTTCAGACCGTTTCATGCACCTCATATTTTTCACACCTTTTAAAGCTCTTCATATTTTTCACACCTTTTCATGCTCCTTATGTTTTTCAACACCGATTCATTCTCCTCCTATTTTTCAGACCGTTTCATGCTCCTCATATTCTTGACACCTTTTAAAGCTCTTCATATTTTTCACACCTTTTCAGGCTCTTCGTGATTTTGAACACAGCTTCATGCTCCTCCTATTTTTCAGACCGTTTCATGCTCCTCATAATTTTCACACCTTTTGTAGCTCTTCATATTTTTCACAACTTTTCATGCTCTTCCTATTTTGAACACCGCTTCATGCTCCCCCTTTTTTCAGACCGTTTAAGCTCCTCATGTATTTGACACCTTTTGAAGCTCTTCATATTTTTCACACGTTTTCAGGCTCTTCATGTTTTTGAACACCGCTTCATGCTCCACCTATTTTTCAGACCGTTTCATGCTTCTCATATTTTTGACACCTTTTGAAGCTCTTCATATTTTTCACACCTTTTCAGGCTCTTCAGGTTTTTCAACACGGCTTCATGCTCCACCTATTTTTCAGACCGTTTCATCCTCCTCATATTTTTGACACCTTTTGAAGCTCTTCATATTTTTCACACCTTTTCAGGCTCTTCAAGTTTTACAACACCACTTCATGCTCCTCCTATTTTTCAGAGAGTTTCATGCTCCTCATGTATTTCACACCTTATGAAGCTCTTCATATTTTTCACACCTTTTCAGGCTCTTCATGTTTTTCACACGTTTTCAGGCTCTTCATGTTTTTCAACACCGCCTCATAATGCTCCTATTTTTCAGACTGTTTCATGCTCCTCATATTTTTGACACCTTTTGAAGCTCTTCATGTTTTTCACACCTTTTCAGGCTCTTCATGTTTTGCAACACAACTTCATTCTCCTAGTATTTTTAAGACCGTTTCATGCTCCTCATATTTTTGACACCTATTGAAGCTCTTCATATTTCTCACACCTTTTCAGGTTCTTCATGTTTTTCAACACCGCTTCATGCTGCTTCTATTTTTCAGACCGTTTCATGCTCCTCATATTTTTCACATCTTTTGAAGCTCTTCATATTTTTCACACCTTTTGAAGCTCTTCATAATTTTCACACGTTTTCAGGCTCTTCATGTTTTTCAACACTGCTTCATGCTGCTTCTGTTTTTAAGACCGTTTCATGCTCCTCATGTTTTTCACACCTTTTGAAGCTCTTCATATTTATCACACCTTTTCAGGCTCTTCATGTTTTTAACACCACTTCATGCTCCTCGTATTTTTCAGACCGTTTCATGCCCCTCATATTTTTGACACCTTTTGAAGCTCTTCATATTTTTCACACTTTTCAGGCTCTTAATGTTTTTCAACACAACATAATGCTCCTCCTATTTTTCAGACTGTTTCATGCACCTCATATTTTTGATACTTTTAGAAGCTCTTCATATTTTTCACACCTTTTCATGCTCTTCTAGTTTTTCAACACCATTTCATGCTCCTCCAATTTCTCAGACCGTTTCATGCTCCTCATATTTTTGACACATTTAGAAGGTATTCATATTTTTCACACCTTTTCAGGCTCTTCATTTTTCAACACCACTTCATGCTCCTCCTATTTTTCAGACCGTTTCATGCTCATCTCAGTTTTGAAACGTTTTGAAGCTCTTCATATTTTCACACCTTTTGAAGCTCTTCATATTTTTCACAACTTTTCAGGCTCTTCTTGTATTTGAACACCGGTTCATGTTCCTCCTATATTTCAGGCCGTTTAATGCTCCTCATGTATTTCACACATTTTTAAGCTCGTCATATTTTTTACACCTTTTCAGGCGCTTCATGTTTTTGAACAACGCTTCATGATCCTCTTATTTTTCAGATCATTTCATGCTCTTCATATTTTTTACACCTTTTGAAACTCTTCATATTTTTCACACCTGTTCAGGCTCTTCATGTTTTTCCACACCACCTCATGCTTCACTTAATTTTCAGACGTTTCATGCTCCTCATGTATTTCACACCTTTTGAAGCTCTTCATATTTTTCACACCTTTTCATGCTCTTCATGTTTTTCAACACAGTTTCATGCTGCTTCTATTTTTCAGACCGTTTCATGCTCCTCATATTTTTCACACCTTTTGAAGCTCTTCATATTTTTCACACCTTTTCAAGCTCTTTGTGTTTTTCAACACCGTTTCATGCTGCTTCTATTTTTCAGACCGTTTCATGCTCCTCATATTATTCACACCTTTTGAAGCTCTTCATATTTTTCACACCTTTTCAGGCTCTTCATGTTTTTGAACACAGCTTCATGCTCCTCCTATTTTTCAGACCGTTTCATGCTCGTCATATTTTTGACACCTTTTGAAGCTCTTCATATTTTTCACACCTATTCAGGCTCTTCATGTTTTTGAACACCGTTTCATGATCCTCCTATTTTTCAGACCGTTTCATGCTCATCTCATTTTTGACACCTTTTGAAGCTTTTCATAATTTTCACTACTTTTTAGGCTCTTCATGTTTTTGATCACCGCTTCATGCTCCTCCTATTTTTCAGAGAGTTTCATGCTCCTCATGTATTTCACAACTTTTGAAGCTCTTCATATTTTTCACACCTTTTCAGGCTGTTCATGTTTTTGAACACCGCTTCATGATTCTCCTATTTTTCAGACCGTTTCATGCTCTTCATATTTTTGACACATTTTGAAGCTCTTCATATTTTTCACACCTTTTCAGGCTCTTCATGTTTTTGAACACAGCTTCATGCTCCTCCTATTTTTCAGACCGTTTCATGCTCGTCATATTTTTGACACCTTTTGAAGCTCTTCATATTTTTTACACCTATTCAGGCTCTTCATGTTTTTGAACACCGTTTCATGATCCTCCTATTTTTCAGACCGTTTCATGCTCATCTCATTTTTGACACCTTTTGAAGTTTCTCATAATTTTCACTACTTTTTTGGCTCTTCATGTTTTTGAACACCGCTTCATGCTCCTCCTATTTTTCAGAGAGTTTCATGCTCCTCATGTATTTCACAACTTTTGAAACTCTTCATATTTTTCACACCTTTTCAGGCTCTTCATGTTTTTGATCACCGTTTCATGCTCCTCCTATTTTTCAGACCGTTTCATGCTCCTCATATATTTGACACATTTTGAAGCTCTGAATATTTTTCACACATTTTCAGGCTCTTCATGTTTTTGAACACTGCTTCATGATCCTCCTATTTTTCAGACGGTTTCATGCTCTTCATATATTTGACACGTTTTGAAGCTCTTCATATTTTTCACACCTTTTGAGGGCCTTCATGTTTTTCAACACCGTTTCATCCTGCTTCTCTATTTCAGACAGTTTCATGCTCCTCATATTTTTTACACCTTTTGAAGCTCTTCATATATTTAACACCTTTTCAGGCTCTTTTTTTTTTTGAACACCGCTTCATGCTCCTCCTAAATTTCAGACCGTTTCATCCTCCTCATGTATTTCACAACTTTTGAAGCTCTTCATATTTTTCACACCTTTTCAGGCTCTTCATGTTTTTGATCACCGTTTCATGCTCCTCCTATTTTTCAGACCGTTTCATGCTCCTCATATATTTGACACATTTAGAAGCTCTTCATATTTTCACACCTTTTCAGGCTCTTCATATTTTTCAACACCGCTGCATGCTCCTCCTATTATTCAGACGGTTTCATGTTGATCTCATTTTTGACACCTTTTGAAGCTCTTCATATTTTTCACACCTTTTGAAACTCTTCATATTTTTCACACCTTTTCAGGCCCTTCATGATTTTCAACACCGCTTCATGCTCCTCCAATTTTTAAGACCGTTTCATGCTCCTCATATTTTTGACACCTTTAGAAGATCTTCATATTTTCACACCTTTTCATGCTCTTCATGTTTTTCAACAACGCATCATGCTCCTCCTATTTTTCAGACCGTTTCATGCTCCTCATAATTTTGACACCTTTTGAAGCTCTTCATATTTTTCACACCTTTTCAGGCTCTTCATATTTTTCAACACCGCATCATGCTCCTCCTATTTTTCAGACCGTTTCATGCACCTCATATTTTTCACACCTTTTAAAGCTCTTCATATTTTTCACACCTTTTCATGCTCCTTATGTTTTTCAACACCGATTCATTCTCCTCCTATTTTTCAGACCGTTTCATGCTCCTCATATTCTTGACACCTTTTAAAGCTCTTCATATTTTTCACACCTTTTCAGGCTCTTCGTGATTTTGAACACAGCTTCATGCTCCTCCTATTTTTCAGACCGTTTCATGCTCCTCATAATTTTCACACCTTCTGAAGCTCTTCATATTTTTCACAACTTTTCATGCTCTTCCTATTTTGAACACCGCTTCATGCTCCCCCTTTTTTCAGACCGTTTAATCTCCTCATGTATTTGACACCTTTTGAAGCTCTTCATATTTTTCACACGTTTTCAGGCTCTTCATGTTTTTGAACACCGCTTCATGCTCCACCTATTTTTCAGACCGTTTCATGCTTCTCATATTTTTGACACCTTTTGAAGCTCTTCATATTTTTCACACCTTTTCAGGCTCTTCAGGTTTTTCAACACGGCTTCATGCTCCACCTATTTTTCAGACCGTTTCATCCTCCTCATATTTTTGACACCTTTTGAAGCTCTTCATATTTTTCACACCTTTTCAGGCTCTTCAAGTTTTACAACACCACTTCATGCTCCTCCTATTTTTCAGAGAGTTTCATGCTCCTCATGTATTTCACACCTTATGAAGCTCTTCATATTTTTCACACCTTTTCAGGCTCTTCATGTTTTTCACACGTTTTCAGGCTCTTCATGTTTTTCAACACCGCTTCATAATGCTCCTATTTTTCAGACTGTTTCATGCTCCTCATATTTTTGACACCTTTTGAAGCTCTTCATATTTTTCACACTTTTCAGGCTCTTAATGTTTTTCAACACAACATAATGCTCCTCCTATTTTTCAGACTGTTTCATGCACCTCATATTTTTGATACTTTTAGAAGCTCTTCATATTTTTCACACCTTTTCATGCTCTTCTAGTTTTTCAACACCATTTCATGCTCCTCCAATTTCTCAGACCGTTTCATGCTCCTCATATTTTTGACACATTTAGAAGGTATTCATATTTTTCACACCTTTTCAGGCTCTTCATTTTTCAACACCACTTCATGCTCCTCCTATTTTTCAGACCGTTTCATGCTCATCTCAGTTTTGAAACGTTTTGAAGCTCTTCATATTTTCACACCTTTTGAAGCTCTTCATATTTTTCACAACTTTTCAGGCTCTTCTTGTATTTGAACACCGGTTCATGTTCCTCCTATATTTCAGGCCGTTTAATGCTCCTCATGTATTTCACACATTTTTAAGCTCGTCATATTTTTTACACCTTTTCAGGCGCTTCATGTTTTTGAACAACGCTTCATGATCCTCTTATTTTTCAGATCATTTCATGCTCTTCATATTTTTTACACCTTTTGAAACTCTTCATATTTTTCACACCTGTTCAGGCTCTTCATGTTTTTCCACACCACCTCATGCTTCACTTAATTTTCAGACGTTTCATGCTCCTCATGTATTTCACACCTTTTGAAGCTCTTCATATTTTTCACACCTTTTCATGCTCTTCATGTTTTTCAACACAGTTTCATGCTGCTTCTATTTTTCAGACCGTTTCATGCTCCTCATATTTTTCACACCTTTTGAAGCTCTTCATATTTTTCACACCTTTTCAAGCTCTTTGTGTTTTTCAACACCGTTTCATGCTGCTTCTATTTTTCAGACCGTTTCATGCTCCTCATATTATTCACACCTTTTGAAGCTCTTCATATTTTTCACACCTTTTCAGGCTCTTCATGTTTTTGAACACAGCTTCATGCTCCTCCTATTTTTCAGACCGTTTCATGCTCGTCATATTTTTGACACCTTTTGAAGCTCTTCATATTTTTCACACCTATTCAGGCTCTTCATGTTTTTGAACACCGTTTCATGATCCTCCTATTTTTCAGACCGTTTCATGCTCATCTCATTTTTGACACCTTTTGAAGCTTTTCATAATTTTCACTACTTTTTAGGCTCTTCATGTTTTTGATCACCGCTTCATGCTCCTCCTATTTTTCAGAGAGTTTCATGCTCCTCATGTATTTCACAACTTTTGAAGCTCTTCATATTTTTCACACCTTTTCAGGCTGTTCATGTTTTTGAACACCGCTTCATGATTCTCCTATTTTTCAGACCGTTTCATGCTCTTCATATTTTTGACACATTTTGAAGCTCTTCATATTTTTCACACCTTTTCAGGCTCTTCATGTTTTTGAACACAGCTTCATGCTCCTCCTATTTTTCAGACCGTTTCATGCTCGTCATATTTTTGACACCTTTTGAAGCTCTTCATATTTTTTACACCTATTCAGGCTCTTCATGTTTTTGAACACCGTTTCATGATCCTCCTATTTTTCAGACCGTTTCATGCTCATCTCATTTTTGACACCTTTTGAAATTTCTCATAATTTTCACTACTTTTTTGGCTCTTCATGTTTTTGAACACCGCTTCATGCTCCTCCTATTTTTCAGAGAGTTTCATGCTCCTCATGTATTTCACAACTTTTGAAACTCTTCATATTTTTCACACCTTTTCAGGCTCTTCATGTTTTTGATCACCGTTTCATGCTCCTCCTATTTTTCAGACCGTTTCATGCTCCTCATATATTTGACACATTTTGAAGCTCTGAATATTTTTCACACATTTTCAGGCTCTTCATGTTTTTGAACACTGCTTCATGATACTCCTATTTTTCAGACGGTTTCATGCTCTTCATATATTTGACACGTTTTGAAGCTCTTCATATTTTTCACACCTTTTGAGGGCCTTCATGTTTTTCAACACCGTTTCATCCTGCTTCTCTATTTCAGACAGTTTCATGCTCCTCATATTTTTTACACCTTTTGAAGCTCTTCATATATTTAACACCTTTTCAGGCTCTTTTTTTTTTTTGAACACCGCTTCATGCTCCTCCTAATTTTCAGACCGTTTCATCCTCCTCATGTATTTCACAACTTTTGAAGCTCTTCATATTTTTCACACCTTTTCAGGCTCTTCATGTTTTTGATCACCGTTTCATGCTCCTCCTATTTTTCAGACCGTTTCATGCTCCTCATATATTTGACACATTTAGAAGCTCTTCATATTTTCACACCTTTTCAGGCTCTTCATATTTTTCAACACCGCTGCATGCTCCTCCTATTATTCAGACGGTTTCATGTTGATCTCATTTTTGACACCTTTTGAAGCTCTTCATATTTTTCACACCTTTTGAAACTCTTCATATTTTTCACACCTTTTCAGGCCCTTCATGATTTTCAACACCGCTTCATGCTCCTCCAATTTTTAAGACCGTTTCATGCTCCTCATATTTTTGACACCTTTAGAAGATCTTCATATTTTCACACCTTTTCATGCTCTTCATGTTTTTCAACAACGCATCATGCTCCTCCTATTATTCAGACCGTTTCATGCTCCTCATAATTTTGACACCTTTTGAAGCTCTTCATATTTTTCACACCTTTTCAGGCTCTTCATATTTTTCAACACCGCATCATGCTCCTCCTATTTTTCAGACCGTTTCATGCACCTCATATTTTTCACACCTTTTAAAGCTCTTCATATTTTTCACACCTTTTCATGCTCCTTATGTTTTTCAACACCGATTCATTCTCCTCCTATTTTTCAGACCGTTTCATGCTCCTCATATTCTTGACACCTTTTAAAGCTCTTCATATTTTTCACACCTTTTCAGGCTCTTCGTGATTTTGAACACAGCTTCATGCTCCTCCTATTTTTCAGACCGTTTCATGCTCCTCATAATTTTCACACCTTTTGAAGCTCTTCATATTTTTCACAACTTTTCATGCTCTTCCTATTTTGAACACCGCTTCATGCTCCCCCTTTTTTCAGACCGTTTAATCTCCTCATGTATTTGACACCTTTTGAAGCTCTTCTTATTTTTCACACGTTTTCAGGCTCTTCATGTTTTTGAACACCGCTTCATGCTCCACCTATTTTTCAGACCGTTTCATGCTTCTCATATTTTTGACACCTTTTGAAGCTCTTCATATTTTTCACACCTTTTCAGGCTCTTCAGGTTTTTCAACACGGCTTCATGCTCCACCTATTTTTCAGACCGTTTCATCCTCCTCATATTTTTGACACCTTTTGAAGCTCTTCATATTTTTCACACCTTTTCAGGCTCTTCAAGTTTTACAACACCACTTCATGCTCCTCCTATTTTTCAGAGAGTTTCATGCTCCTCATGTATTTCACACCTTATGAAGCTCTTCATATTTTTCACACCTTTTCAGGCTCTTCATGTTTTTCACACGTTTTCAGGCTCTTCATGTTTTTCAACACCGCTTCATAATGCTCCTATTTTTCAGACTGTTTCATGCTCCTCATATTTTTGACACCTTTTGAAGCTCTTCATGTTTTTCACACCTTTTCAGGCTCTTCATGTTTTGCAACACAACTTCATTCTCCTAGTATTTTTAAGACCGTTTCATGCTCCTCATATTTTTGACACCTATTGAAGCTCTTCATATTTCTCACACCTTTTCAGGTTCTTCATGTTTTTCAACACCGCTTCATGCTGCTTCTATTTTTCAGACCGTTTCATGCTCCTCATATTTTTCACATCTTTTGAAGCTCTTCATATTTTTCACACCTTTTGAAGCTCTTCATAATTTTCACACGTTTTCAGGCTCTTCATGTTTTTCAACACTGCTTCATGCTGCTTCTGTTTTTAAGACCGTTTCATGCTCCTCATGTTTTTCACACCTTTTGAAGCTCTTCATGTTTTTCACACCTTTTGAAGCTCTTCATATTTTTCACACCTTTTCAGGCTCTCATGTTTTTCATCACCGTTTCATGCTGCTTCTGTTTTTCAGACCGTTTCATGCTCCTCATATTTTTCACACCTTTTGAAGCTCTTCATATTTATCACACCTTTTCAGGCTCTTCATGTTTTTAACACCACTTCATGCTCCTCGTATTTTTCAGACCGTTTCATGCCCCTCATATTTTTGACACCTTTTGAAGCTCTTCATATTTTTCACACTTTTCAGGCTCTTAATGTTTTTCAACACAACATAATGCTCCTCCTATTTTTCAGACTGTTTCATGCACCTCATATTTTTGATACTTTTAGAAGCTCTTCATATTTTTCACACCTTTTCATGCTCTTCTAGTTTTTCAACACCATTTCATGCTCCTCCAATTTCTCAGACCGTTTCATGCTCCTCATATTTTTGACACATTTAGAAGGTATTCATATTTTTCACACCTTTTCAGGCTCTTCACTTTTCAACACCACTTCATGCTCCTCCTATTTTTCAGACCGTTTCATGCTCATCTCAGTTTTGAAACGTTTTGAAGCTCTTCATATTTTCACACCTTTTGAAGCTCTTCATATTTTTCACAACTTTTCAGGCTCTTCTTGTATTTAAACACCGGTTCATGTTCCTCCTATATTTCAGGCCGTTTAATGCTCCTCATGTATTTCACACATTTTTAAGCTCGTCATATTTTTTACACCTTTTCAGGCGCTTCATGTTTTTGAACAACGCTTCATGATCCTCTTATATTTCAGATCATTTCATGCTCTTCATATTTTTTACACCTTTTGAAACTCTTCATATTTTTCACACCTGTTCAGGCTCTTCATGTTTTTCCACACCACCTCATGCTTCACTTAATTTTCAGACGTTTCATGCTCCTCATGTATTTCACACCTTTTGAAGCTCTTCATATTTTTCACACCTTTTCATGCTCTTCATGTTTTTCAACACAGTTTCATGCTGCTTCTATTTTTCAGACCGTTTCATGCTCCTCATATTTTTCACACCTTTTGAAGCTCTTCATATTTTTCACACCTTTTCAAGCTCTTTGTGTTTTTCAACACCGTTTCATGCTGCTTCTATTTTTCAGAGAGTTTCATGCTCCTCATGTATTTCACAACTTTTGAAGCTCTTCATATTTTTCACACCTTTTCAGGCTGTTCATGTTTTTGAACACCGCTTCATGCTCCTCCTATTTTTCAGAGAGTTTCATGCTCCTCATGTATTTCACAACTTTTGAAGCTCTTCATATTTTTCACACCTTTTCAGGCTGTTCATGTTTTTGAACACCGCTTCATGATTCTCCTATTTTTCAGACCGTTTCATGCTCTTCATATTTTTGACCCATTTTGAAGCTCTTCATATTTTTCACACCTTTTCAGGCTCTTCATGTTTTTCCACACCACTTCATGCTTCTCCTAATTTTCAGACCGTTTCATGCTCCTCATATATTTCACACCTTTTGAAGCTCTTCCTATTTTTCACACCTTTTCAGTCTCTTCATGTTTTTGACGACTGCTTAATGCTCCTCTTATTTTTCAGACCGTTTGATGCTCCTCATATTTTTGACACCTTTTGAAGCTCTTTCTATTTTTCACAACTTTTAGTGACTTCATATTTTTCAACACCTTTTCATGATCTTCCTATTTTTCAGACCGTTTCATGCTCATCTCATATTTGACACCTTTTGAAGCTTTTCATATTTTTGACAACTTTTCAGGCTCTTCATGATTTTGAAAACAGCTTCATGCTCCTCCTATTTTTCAAAGAGTTTCATGCTCCTCATGTATTTCACACCTTTTGAAGCTCTTCATATTTTTCACACCTTTTCAGGCTGTTCATGTTTTTCCACACCACTTCATGCTTCTCCTATTTTTCAGCCCGTTTCATGCTCCTCATGTATTTCACATCTTTTGAAGCTCTTCATATTTTTCAAACCTTTTCAGGCTCTTCATGTTTTTGATCACCGTTTCATGCTCCTCCTATTTTTCAGACAGTTTCATGCTCCTCATATTTTTGACACTTTTTGAAGCTCTTCATATTTTACACACCTTTTCAGGCTCTTAATGTTTTTCAACACCACTTCATGCTCCTCCTATTTTTCAGACCGATTCATGCTCCTCATATATTTGACACATTTATAAGCTCTTCATATTTTTCACACCTTTTCAGGCTCTTCATATTTTTCAACACCGCTTCATGCTCCTCCTATTTTTCAGACGGTTTCTTGTTGATCTCATTTTTGACACCTTTTGAAGCTCTTCATATTTTTCACACCTTTTGAAACTCTTCATATTTTTCACACCTTTTCAGGCTCTTCATGTTTTTCACACGTTTTCAGGCTCTTCATGTTTTTCAACACCGTTTCATGCTGTTTCTATTTTTCAGACAGTTTCATGCTCCTCATATTTTTCACATCTTTTGAAGCTCTTCATATTTTTTACACCTTTTCAGACTTTTCATGTTTTTCAACACCGCTTCATGCTCCTGCTATTTTTCAGACTGTTTCATGCTCCTCATATTTTTGACACCTTTAGAAGCTCTTCATATTTTTCAAACCTTTTCAGGCTCTTCATGTTTTTGAACACTGCTTCATGCTCCTCCTATTTTTCAGACCGTTTCATGCTCCTCATATTTTGACACCTTTTGAAGCTTTTCATATTTTTCACACCTTTTCAGGCTCTTCAAGTTTTTCAACACCACTTCATGCTCTTCCTTTTTTGCAGACCATTTCATGCTCCTCATATTTTTGACACCTTTTGTTGCTCTTCATATTTTTCACACCTTTTCAGGCTCTTTATTTTTTCAACACCGCTTCATGCTCCTCCTATATTTCAGACCGTTTCATGCTCAGCTCATTTTTGACACCTTTTGAAGCTTTTCATATTTTTCACAACTTTACAGGCTCTTCATGTTTTTGACCACCGCTTCATGCTCCTCCTATTTTTCTGACCGTATCATGCTCCTGATATTTTTCACACCTTTTCAAGCTCTTCATATTTTTCACACTTTTTCAGGCTCTTCATGTTTTTGAACACCACTTCATGCTCCTCTTATTTTTCAGAGAGTTTCATGCTCCTCATGTATTTCACACCTTTTGAAGCTCTTCATATTTTTCACACCTTTTCAGGCTCTTCATTTTTTCAACACCGCTTCATGCTCCTCCTATTTTTCAGACTGTTTCATGCTCCTCATATTTTTCACACCTTTAAAGCTCTTCATATTTTTCTCACATTTTAAGGCTCTTCGTGTTTTTCAACACCGTGTCATGCTCCTCCTATTTTTCAGACGGTTTCATGCTCCTCATAATTTTCACACCTGTAAAGCTCTTCATAATTTTCACACCTTTTAAGGCTCTTCATGTTTTTGAAAACCACTTCATGCTCCTCCTATTTTTCAGACCGTTTCCTGCTCCTCATATTTTTCAGATCATTTCATGCTTCTGATATATTTGACACCTTTTGAAGCTCTTCATATTTTTCACACCTTTTCAGGCTCTTCATGTTTTTGAACACCGCTTCATGCTCCTCCTATTTTTCAGACCGTTTCATGCTCCTCATATTTTTGACACCTTTTGAAGCTCTTCATATATTTCATACCTTTCAGACTCTTCATGTTTTTGAACACCGATTCATGCTCCTCCTGTTTTTCAGAATGTTTCCTGTTCCTCATTTTTTCAGATCATTTCATGCTCCTCATGTTTTTGACACCCATTGAAGCTCTTCATATTTTTCACACCTTTTCAGGCTCTTCCTGTTTGTCAACACCGCTTCATGTTCCTCCTATTTTTCAGATCTTTTCATGCTACTCATATTTTTGACTCCTTTTGAAGCTCTTCATATTTTTCACACAGTTTCATGCTCTTCATATTTTTCAACACCGTGTCATGCTCCTCCTATTTATAAGACCGTCTCATGCTCCACATATTTTTCACACCTTTAAAGCTCTTCATATTTTTCTCACAGTTTAAGGCTCTTCATGTTTTTCAACACCGTGTCATGCTCCTCCTATTTTTCAGACGGTTTCATGCTCCTCATAATTTTCACACCTTTAAAGCTCTTCAGATTTTTCACACCTTTTAAGGCTCTTCATGTTTTTGAACACCACTTCATGCTCCTCCTATTTTTCAGACCGTTTCATGCTCCTCATATTTTTGACACCTTTTGAAGCTCTGCATATTTTTCACACCTTTTCAGGCTCTTCATGTTTTTCAACACCACTTCAAGCTCCTCCTATTTTTCAGACCCTTTCATGCTAATCTAATTTTTGACACTTTTTGAAGCTCTTCATATTTTTCACACCTTTTCAGTCTCTGCATGTTTTTGAACACCGTTTCATGCTCCTCATATATTTCACACCCTTTGAAGCTCTTCATATTTTGCTCACCTTTTCAGGCTCTTCATGTTTTTGAACACTGCTTCATCCTCCTCCTATTTGTAAGAGGGTTTCATGCTCGTCATATTTTTGACATATTTTGAAGCTCTTCATAATTTTCACACCTTTTCAGGCTCTTCATGTTTTTGAACCCCGGTTCAGGCTCCTCCTATTTTTCAGACTGTTTCGTGCAACTCTTATTTTTCACACCTTTTGAAGCTCTTCATATATTTCACACTTTTTCAGGCTCTTCATGGTTTTGAACACCGCTTCATGCTCCTCCTATTTTTCAGACCGTTTCATGCTCCTCATATTTTTGACACCTTTTGAAGCTCTTCATATTTTTCACACCTTTTCAGGCTCTTCATGTTTTTCAACACCGCTTCATGGTCCTCCTATGTTTCAGAACGTTTCATGCTCCTCATGTATTTCACACCTTTTGAAACTCTTCATATTTTTTACACCTTTTCAATCTCTTCATGTTTTTGAACACCGTTTCATGCTCCTCCTATTTTTCAGACCTTTTCATGCTCCTCATATTTTTGACAAATTTTGAAGCTCTTCATGTTTTGCACACCTTTTCATTCTCTTAATATTTTTCAACACCACTTCATGCTCCTCCAATTTTTCAGTCCGTTTCATGCACATCTCATTTTTGACACCTTTTGAAACTATTCATATTTTTCACACCTTTTCAGGCTCTTCCGGTTTTTCAACACCGCTTCATGATCCTCCTATTTTTCAGACCGTTTCATGCTCCTCATATTTTTACACCTTTTGAAGCTCTTCATATATTTCACACCTTTTCAGGCTCTTCATGGTTTTCAACACAACTTCATGCTCCTCGTATTTTTCAGACCGTTACATGCTCCTCATATTTTTGACACCTTTTGAAGCTCTGCATATATTTCACACATTTTCAGGCTCTTCATGATTTTCAACACCACTTCATGCTCCTCCTATATTTCAGACCGTTTCATGCTCATCTCATTTTTGACATATTTTGAAACTCTTCATATTTTTCACACTTTTTGAAGCTCTTCATAATTTTCATATTTTTGAAGCTCTTCATATTTTTCACACTTTTTCAGGCTCTTCATGTTTTTCAACAACTCTTCAGGCTCCTCCTATTTTTCAGACCCTTTCATGCTAATCGAATTTTTGGCACTTTTTGAAGCTCTTCATACTTTTCACACCTTTTAAGTCTCTGCATGTTTTTGAACACCTTTTCATGCTCCTCATGTATTTCACTCCTTTTGAAGCTCTTCATATTTTGCACAAATTTTCAGGTTCTTCTTGTATTTGAACACAGCTTCATCCTCCTCCTATTTTTAAGAGGGTTTCATGCTCATCATATTTTTGACACATTTTGAAGCTCTTCATATTTTTCACACCTTTTCAGGCTCTTCATGTTTTTGAACACCGTTTCATGCTCCTCCTATTTTTGAGACCGTTTCATGCTCGTCATATTTTCGACACCTTTTGAAGCTTTCATATTTTTCACACCTTTTCAAGCTCTTCATGTTTTTCAACACCACTTCATGCTCCTCCTTTTTTGCAGACCGTTTCATGCTACTCATATTTTTAACACCCTTTGAAGCTCTTCATATTTCTCACACCTTTTCAGGCTCTTCATGTTTTTCAACACCGCTTCATGCACCTCCGATTTTTCAGACCGTTTCATGCTCCTCATATTTTTGACACCTTTTGAAGCTCTTCATATTTCTCAAACCTTTTCAGGCTCTTCATGTTTTTCAACACCGCTTAATGCACCTCCTATTTTTCAGACCGTTTCATGCTCATCTCATTTTTGACACCTTTTGAAGCTTTTCATATTTTTCACATATTTTCAGGCTCTTCATGTTTTTGAACACCGCTTCATGCTAATCCTATTTTTCAAACCATATCATGCTCCTCATGTTTTTCACACCTTTTGAAGCTCTTCATATTTTTCACACCTTTTCAGGCTCTTCATGTTTTTGAACACCACTTCATGCTCCTTCTATTTTTCAGAGAGTTTCCTGCTCCTCATGAATTTCACACATTTGAAGCTCTTCATATTTTTCACACCTTTTCAGGCTCTTCATGTTTTTCCACACCACTTCATGCTTCTCTTATTTTTCAGCCCGTTTCATCCTCCTCATGTATTTCACACCTTTAGAAGCTCTTCATATTTTTCACACCTTTTCAGGCTCTTCATGTTTTTGAACACCGTTTCATGCTCCTCCTAATTTTCAGGCCGTTTCATGCTCCTCATATTTTTGACACCTTTTGAAGCTCTTCATATTTTTCACACCTTTTCAGGCTCTTCATGTTTTTCAACACCGCTTCATGCTCCTCCTATTTTTCGGACCGTTTCATGCTCCTCATATTTTTGACACCTTTTGAAGCTCTTCGTATAATTCACACCTTTTCAGGCTCTTCATTTTTTTCAACACCACTTCATGCTCCTCCTATTTTTCAGACCATTTCATGCAGATCTCATTTTTGACACCTTTTGAAGCTCTTCTTATTTTTCAAAACTTTTGAAGCTCTTCATATTTTTCACACGTTTTCAGGCTCTTCATGTTTTTCAACACTGCTTCATGCTCCTCCTATTTTTCAGACCGTTTCATGCTCATCTCATTTTTGACATATTTTGAAGCTCTTCATATTTTTCACACCTTTTGAAGCTCTTCATAATTTTCATATTTTTGAAGCTCTTCATATTTTTCACACTTTTTCAGGCTCTTCATGTTTTTCAACAACTCTTCAGGCTCCTCCTATTTTTCAGACCCTTTCATGCTAAACGAATTTTTGGCACTTTTTGAAGCTCTTCATACTTTTCACACCTTTTAAGTCTCTGCATGTTATTGAACACCTTTTCATGCTCCTCATGTATTTCACTCCTTTTGAAGCTCTTCATATTTTGCACAAATTTTCAGGTTCTTCTTGTTTTTGAACACAGCTTCATCCTCCTCCTATTTTTAAGAGGGTTTCATGCTCGTCATATTTTTGACACATTTTGAAGCTCTTCATATTTTTCACACCTTTTCAGGCTCTTCATGTTTTTGAACACCGTTTCATTCTCCTCCTATTTTTGAGACCGTTTCATGCTCCTCATATTTTCGACACCTTTTGAAGCTTTCATATTTTTCACACCTTTTCAAGCTCTTCATGTTTTTCAACACCACTTCATGCTCCTCCTTTTTTGCAGACCGTTTCATGCTACTCATATTTTTAACACCTTTTGAAGCTCTTCATATTTCTCACACCTTTTCAGGCTCTTCATGTTTTTCAACACCGCTTAATGCACCTCCGATTTTTCAGACCGTTTCATGCTCCTCATATTTTTGACACCTTTTGAAGCTCTTCATATTTCTCAAACCTTTTCCGGCTCTTCATGTTTTTCAACACCGCTTAATGCACCTCCTATTTTTCAGACCGTTTCATGCTCATCTCATTTTTGACACCTTTTGAAGCTTTTCATATTTTTCACATATTTTCAGGCTCGTCATGTTTTTGAACACCGCTTCATGCTAATCCTATTTTTCAAACCATATCATGCTCCTCATGTTTTTCACACCTTTTGAAGCTCTTCATATTTTTCACACCTTTTCAGGCTCTTCATGTTTTTGAACACCACTTCATGCTCCTTCTATTTTTCAGAGAGTTTCATTCTCCTCATGTATTTCACACCTTTTGAAGCTCTTCATATTTTTCACACCTTTTCAGGCTCTTCATGTTTTTCCACACCACTTCATGCTCCTCCTATTTTTCAGACCGTTTCATGCTCATCTCATTTTTGACATCTTTTGAAGCTCTTCATATTTTTCACACCTTTTCAGTCTCTGCATGTTTTTGAACACCATTTCATGCTCCTCATATATTTCACACCTTTTGAAGCTCTTCATATTTTGCACACCTTTTCAGGCTCTTCATGTTTTTGAACACCGCTTCATCCTCCTCCTATTTTTAAGAGGGTTTCATGCTCGTCATATTTTTGACATATTTTGAAGCTCTTCATAATTTTCACACCTTTTCAGGCTCTTCATGTTTTTGAACACCGCTTCATGCTCGTCCTATTTTTCAAACCGTTTCATGCTCCTCATATTTTTGACACCATTTGAAGCTCTTCATATTTTTCACACCTTTTCAGGCTCTTCATTTTTTTCAACACCACTTCATGCTCCTCCTATTTTTCAGACCGTTTCATGCAGATATCCTTTTTGACACCTTTTGAAGCTCTTCATATTTTTCAAAACTTTTGAAGCTCTTCATATTTTTCACACGTTTTCAGGCTCTTCATGTTTTTCAACACCGCTTCATGCTCCTCCAATTTTTCAGTCCGATTCATGCACATCTCATTTTTGACACCTTTTGAAGCTATTCATATTTTTCACACCTTTTCAGGCTCTTCCAGTTTTTCAACACCGCTTCATGATCCTCCTATTTTTCAGACCGTTTCATGCTCCTCATATTTTTACACCTTTTGAAGCTCTTCATATATTTCACACCTTTTCAGGCTCTTCATGGTTTTCAACACAACTTCATGCTCCTCATATTTTTCTGACCGTTACATGCTCCTCATATTTTTAACACCTTTTGAAGCTCTGCATATATTTCACACCTTTTCAGGCTCTTCATGATTTTCAACACCACTTCATGCTCCTCCTATTTTTCAGACCGTTTCATGCTCATCTCATTTTTGACATATTTTGAAGCTCTTCATATTTTTCACACCTTTTGAAGCTCTTCATAATTTTCATATTTTTGAAGCTCTTCATATTTTTCACACTTTTTCAGGCTCTTCATGTTTTTCAACAACTCTTCAGGCTCCTCCTATTTTTCAGACCCTTTCATGCTAATCGAATTTTTGGCACTTTTTGAAGCTCTTCATACTTTTCACACCTTTTAAGTCTCTGCATGTTTTTGAACACCTTTTCATGCTCCTCATGTATTTCACTCCTTTTGAAGCTCTTCATATTTTGCACAAATTTTCAGGTTCTTCTTGTTTTTGAACACAGCTTCATCCTCCTCCTATTTTTAAGAGGGTTTCATGCTCGTCATATTTTTGACACATTTTGAAGCTCTTCATATTTTTCACACCTTTTCAGGCTCTTCATGTTTTTGAACACCGTTTCATGCTCCTCCTATTTTTGAGACCGTTTCATGCTCCTCATATTTTCGACACCTTTTGAAGCTTTCATATTTTTCACACCTTTTCAAGCTCTTCATGTTTTTCAACACCACTTCATGCTCCTCCTTTTTTGCAGACCGTTTCATGCTACTCATATTTTTAACACCTTTTGAAGCTCTTCATATTTCTCACACCTTTTCAGGCTCTTCATGTTTTTCAACACCGCTTCATGCACCTCCGATTTTTCAGACCGTTTCATGCTCCTCATATTTTTGACACCTTTTGAAGCTCTTCATATTTCTCAAACCTTTTCCGGCTCTTCATGTTTTTCAACACCGCTTAATGCACCTCCTATTTTTCAGACCGTTTCATGCTCATCTCATTTTTGACACCTTTTGAAGCTTTTCATATTTTTCACATATTTTCAGGCTCGTCATGTTTTTGAACACCGCTTCATGCTAATCCTATTTTTCAAACCATATCATGCTCCTCATGTTTTTCACACCTTTTGAAGCTCTTCATATTTTTCACACCTTTTCAGGCTCTTCATGTTTTTGAACACCACTTCATGCTCCTTCTATTTTTCAGAGAGTTTCATTCTCCTCATGTATTTCACACCTTTTGAAGCTCTTCATATTTTTCACACCTTTTCAGGCTCTTCATGTTTTTCCACACCACTTCATGCTCCTCCTATTTTTCAGACCGTTTCATGCTCATCTCATTTTTGACATCTTTTGAAGCTCTTCATATTTTTCACACCTTTTCAGTCTCTGCATGTTTTTGAACACCATTTCATGCTCCTCATATATTTCACACCTTTTGAAGCTCTTCATATTTTGCACACCTTTTCAGGCTCTTCATGTTTTTGAACACCGCTTCATCCTCCTCCTATTTTTAAGAGGGTTTCATGCTCGTCATATTTTTGACATATTTTGAAGCTCTTCATAATTTTCACACCTTTTCAGGCTCTTCATGTTTTTGAACACCGCTTCATGCTCGTCCTATTTTTCAAACCGTTTCATGCTCCTCATATTTTTGACACCATTTGAAGCTCTTCATATTTTTCACACCTTTTCAGGCTCTTCATTTTTTTCACCACCACTTCATGCTCCTCCTATTTTTCAGACCGTTTCATGCAGATATCCTTTTTGACACCTTTTGAAGCTCTTCATATTTTTCAAACCTTTTGAAGCTCTTCATATTTTTCACACGTTTTCAGGCTCTTCATGTTTTTCAACACCGCTTCATGCTCCTCCAATTTTTCAGTCCGATTCATGCACATCTCATTTTTGACACCTTTTGAAGCTATTCATATTTTTCACACCTTTTCAGGCTCTTCCAGTTTTTCAACACCGCTTCATGATCCTCCTATTTTTCAGACCGTTTCATGCTCCTCATATTTTTACACCTTTTGAAGCTCTTCATATATTTCACACCTTTTCAGGCTCTTCATGGTTTTCAACACAACTTCATGCTCCTCATATTTTTCTGACCGTTACATGCTCCTCACATTTTTAACACCTTTTGAAGCTCTGCATATATTTCACACCTTTTCAGGCTCTTCATGATTTTCAACACCACTTCATGCTCCTCCTATTTTTCAGACCGTTTCATGCTCATCTCATTTTTGACATATTTTGAAGCTCTTCATATTTTTCACACCTTTTGAAGCTCTTCATAATTTTCATATTTTTGAAGCTCTTCATATTTTTCACACTTTTTCAGGCTCTTCATGTTTTTCAACAACTCTTCAGGCTCCTCCTATTTTTCAGACCCTTTCATGCTAATCGAATTTTTGGCACTTTTTGAAGCTCTTCATACTTTTCACACCTTTTAAGTCTCTGCATGTTTTTGAACACCTTTTCATGCTCCTCATGTATTTCACTCCTTTTGAAGCTCTTCATATTTTGCACAAATTTTCAGGTTCTTCTTGTTTTTGAACACAGCTTCATCCTCCTCCTATTTTTAAGAGGGTTTCATGCTCGTCATATTTTTGACACATTTTGAAGCTCTTCATATTTTTCACACCTTTTCAGGCTCTTCATGTTTTTGAACACCGTTTCATGCTCCTCCTATTTTTGAGACCGTTTCATGCTCCTCATATTTTCGACACCTTTTGAAGCTTTCATATTTTTCACACCTTTTCAAGCTCTTCATGTTTTTCAACACCACTTCATGCTCCTCCTTTTTTGCAGACCGTTTCATGCTACTCATATTTTTAACACCCTTTGAAGCTCTTCATATTTCTCACACCTTTTCAGGCTCTTCATGTTTTTCAACACCGCTTCATGCACCTCCGATTTTTCAGACCATTTCATGCTCCTCATATTTTTGACACCTTTTGAAGCTCTTCATATTTCTCAAACCTTTTCAGGCTCTTCATGTTTTTCAACACCGCTTAATGCACCTCCTATTTTTCAGACCGTTTCATGCTCATCTCATTTTTGACACCTTTTGATGCTTTTCATATTTTTCACATATTTTCAGGCTCTTCATGTTTTTGAACACCGCTTCATGCTAATCCTATTTTTCAAACCATATCATGCTCCTCATGTTTTTCACACCTTTTGAAGCTCTTTATATTTTTCACACCTTTTCAGGCTCTTCATGTTTTTGAACACCACTTCATGCTCCTTCTATTTTTCAGAGAGTTTCATGCTCCTCATGTATTTCACACCTTTTGAAGCTCTTCATATTTTTCACACCTTTTCAGGCTCTTCATGTTTTTCCACACCACTTCATGCTTCTCTTATTTTTCAGCCCGTTTCATCCTCCTCATGTATTTCACACCTTTAGAAGCTCTTCATATTTTTCACAACTTTTCAGGCTCTTCATGTTTTTGAACACCGCTTCATGGTCCTCCTAATTTTCAGAACTTTTCATGCTCCTCATATAATTCACACCTTTTGAAGCTCTTCATATTTTTCACACATTTTCAGGCTCTTCATGTTTTTCAACAACGTTTCATGCTCCTCCTATTTTTCAGACCGTTTCATGCTCCTCATAATTTTGACACCTTTTGAAGCTCTTCATATTTTTCACACCTTTTGAAGCTGTTCATATATTTCACACCTTTTCAGGCTCTTGATGTTTTTCAACACCACTTCATGCTCCTCCTATTTTTTACACCCTTTCATGCTAATCTAATTTTTGACACCTTTTGAAGCTCTTCATATTTTTCACACCTTTTGAAGGTCTTCATATTTTTCACACCTTTTCAGGCTGTTCATGTTTTTGAACACCGCTTATGCTCGTCCTATTTTTCAGACCGTTTCATGCTCCTCATATTTTTGACACCTTTTGAAGCTCTTCATATTTTTCACACCTTTTCAGGCTCTTCATGTTTTTCAACAACACTTCATGCTACTCGTATTTTTCAGACGGTTTCATTCTCCTCATATTTTTGACACCTTTTAAAGCTCTGCATATATTTCACACCTTTTCAGGCTCTTCATGATTTTCAACACCACTTCATGCTCCTCCTATTTTTCAGACCGTTTCATGTTTATCTCATTTTTGACATCTTTTGAAGCTCTTCATATTTTTCACACCTTTTGAAGCTCTTCATGATTTTCATATTTTTGAAGCTCTTCATATTTTTCACACTTTTTCAGCCTCTTCATGTTTTTCAACACCTCTTCAGGCTCCTCCTATTTTTCAGACCCTTTCATGCTAATCTAACTTTTGACACTTTTTGAAGCTCTTCATACTTTTCGCACCTTTTAAGTCTCTGCATGTTTTTGAACACCTTTTCATGCTCCTCATGTATTTCACTCCTTTTGAAGCTCTTCAGATTTTGCACACATTTTCAGGCTCTTCATGTTTTTGAACACCGCTGCATCCTCCTCCTATTTTTAAGAGGGTTTTATGCTCGTCATATTTTTGACACATTTTGAAGCTCTTCATATTTTTCACACTTTTTCAGGCTCTTCATGTTTTTGAACACCGCTGCATCCTCCTCCTATTTTTAAGAGGGTTTCAATCTCGTCATATTTTTGACACATTTTGAAGCTCGTCATATTTTTCACACCTTTTCAGTCTCTTCATGTTTTTGAACACCACTTCATGCTCCTCCTATTTTTCAGACCGTTTCATGCTCCTCATATTTTTGTCACCTTTTGAAGCTTTCATATTTTTCACACCTTTTCAAGCTCTTCATGTTTTTCAACATCACTTCATGCTCCTCCTATTTTTCAGAGAGTTTAATGCTCCTCATATTTTTGACACCTTTTGAAGCTCTTCATATTTCTCAAACCTTTTCAGGCTCTTCATGTTTTTCAACACCGCTTAATGCACGTCCTATTTTTCAGACCGTTTCATGCTCATCTCATTTTTGACACCTTTTGAAGCCTTTCATATTTTTCACATATTTTCAGGCTCTTCATGTTTTTGAACACCGCATCATGCTAATCCTATTTTTCAAACCATATCATGCTCCTCATATTTTTGACACCTTTTGAAGCTCTTCATATTTTTCAAACCTTTTCAGGCTCTTCATGATTTTCAACAACACTTCATGCTCCTCGTATTTTTCAGACGGTTCCATTCTCCTCATATTTTTGACAGCTTTTGAAGCTCTGCATATATTTCACACCTTTTCAGGCTCTTCATGATTTTCAACACCACTTCATGCTCCTCCTATTTTTCAGACCGTTTCATGCTCATCTCATTTTTGACATCTTTTGAAGCTCTTCATATTTTTCACACCTTTTCAGTCTCTGCATGTTTTTGAACACCGTTTCATGCTCCTCATATATTTCACACCTTTTGAAGCTCTTCATATTTTGCACACCTTTTCAGGCTCTTCATTTTTTTCAACACCACTTCATGCTCCTCCTATTTTTCAGACCGTTTCATGCAGATCTCCTTTTTGACACCTTTTGAAGCTCTTCATATTTTTCAAACCTTTTGAAGCTCTTCATATTTTTCACACGTTTTCAGGCTCTTCATGTTTTTCAACACCGCTTCATGCTCCTCCTATGTTTCAGAACGTTTCATGCTCCTCATGTATTTCACATCTTTTGAAACTCTTCATATTTTTTACACCTTTTCAAGCTCTTCATGTTTTTGAACATCGTTTCATGCTCCTCCTATTTTTCAGACCTTTTCATGCTCCTCATATATTTGACAAATTTTGAAGCTCTTCATATTTTGCACACCTTTTCATTCTCTTAATATTTTTCAACACCACTTCATGCTCCTCCAATTTTTCAGTCCGATTCATGCACATCTCATTTTTGACACCTTTTGAAGCTATTCATATTTTTCACACCTTTTCAGGCTCTTCCGGTTTTTCAACACCGCTTCATGATCCTCCTATTTTTCAGACCGTTTCATGCTCCTCATATTTTTACACCTTTTGAAGCTCTTTATATATTTCACACCTTTTCAGGCTCTTCATGGTTTTCAACACAACTTCATGCTCCTCGTATTTTTCAGACCGTTACATGCTCCTCATATTTTTAACACCTTTTGAAGCTCTGCATATATTTCACACATTTTCAGGCTCTTCATGATTTTCAACACCACTTCATGCTCCTCCTATTTTTCAGACCGTTTCATGCTCATCTCATTTTTGACATATTTTGAAGCTCTTCATATTTTTCACACCTTTTGAAGCTCTTCATAATTTTCATATTTTTGAAGCTCTTCATATTTTTCACACTTTTTCAGGCTCTTCATGTTTTTCAACAACTCTTCAGGCTCCTCCTATTTTTCAGACCCTTTCATGCTAATCGAATTTTTGGCACTTTTTGAAGCTGTTCATACTTTTCACACCTTTTAAGTCTCTGCATGTTTTTGAACACCTTTTCATGCTCCTCATATTTTTGACACCTTTTGAAGCTCTTCATATTTTTCACACCTTTTCAGGCTCTTCATGTTTTTCAACACCGCTTCATGATCCTCCTATTTTTCGGACCGTTTCATGCTCCTCATATTTTTGACACCTTTTGAAGCTCTTCATATTTTTCACACCTTTTCAGGCTCTTCATGTTTTTCAACAACACTTCATGCTACTCGTATTTTTCAGACGGTTTCATTCTCCTCATATTTTTGACACCTTTTAAAGCTCTGCATATATTTCACACCTTTTCAGGCTCTTCATGATTTTCAACACCACTTCATGCTCCTCCTATTTTTCAGACCGTTTCATGTTCATCTCATTTTTGACATCTTTTGAAGCTCTTCATATTTTTCCCACCTTTTGAAGCTCTTCATGATTTTCATATTTTTGAAGCTCTTCATATTTTTCACACTTTTTCAGCCTCTTCATGTTTTTCAACACCTCTTCAGGCTCCTCCTATTTTTCAGACCCTTTCATGCTAATCTAATTTTTGACACTTTTTGAAGCTCTTCATACTTTTCGCACCTTTTAAGTCTCTGCATGTTTTTGAACACCTTTTCATGCTCCTCATGTATTTCACTCCTTTTGAAGCTCTTCAGATTTTGCACACATTTTCAGGCTCTTCATGTTTTTGAACACCGCTGCATCCGCCTCCTATTTTTAAGAGGGTTTTATGCTCGTCATATTTTTGACACATTTTGAAGCTCTTCATATTTTTCACACCTTTTCAGGCTCTTCATGTTTTTGAACACCGCTTCATCCTCCTCCTATTTTTAAGAGGGTTTCATGCTCGTCATATTTTTGACACATTTTGAAGCTCTTCATATTCTTCACACCTTTTCAGTCTCTTCATGTTTTTGAACACCACTTCATGCTCCTCCTATTTTTCAGACCGTTTCATGCTCCTCATATTTTTGTCACCTTTTGAAGCTTTCATATTTTTCACACCTTTTCAAGCTCTTCATGTTTTTCAACACCACTTCATGCTCCTCCTATTTTTCAGACCGTTTCATGCTCCTCATATTTTTGACACCTTTTGAAGCTCTTCATATTTCTCAAACCTTTTCAGGCTCTTCATGTTTTTCAACACCGCTTAATGCACCTCTTTTTTTCAGACCGTTTCATGCTCATCTCATTTTTGACACCTTTTGATGCTTTTCATATTTTTCACATATTTTCAGGCTCTTCATGTTTTTGAACACCGCTTCATGCTAATCCTATTTTTCAAACCATATCATGCTCCTCATGTTTTTCACACCTTTTGAAGCTCTTTATATTTTTCACACCTTTTCAGGCTCTTCATGTTTTTGAACACCACTTCATGCTCCTTCTATTTTTCAGAGAGTTTCATGCTCCTCATGTATTTCACACCTTTTGAAGCTCTTCATATTTTTCACACGTTTTCAGGCTCTTCATGTTTTTCCACACCACTTCATGCTTCTCTTATTTTTCAGCCCGTTTCATCCTCCTCATGTATTTCACACCTTTAGAAGCTCTTCATATTTTTCACAACTTTTCAGGCTCTTCATGTTTTTGAACACCGCTTCATGGTCCTCCTAATTTTCAGAACTTTTCATGCTCCTCATATAATTCACACCTTTTGAAGCTCTTCATATTTTTCACACCTTTTCAGGCTCTTCATGTTTTTCAACAACGTTTCATGCTCCTCCTATTTTTCAGACCGTTTCATGCTCCTCATAATTTTGACACCTTTTGAAGCTCTTCATATTTTTCACACCTTTTGAAGCTGTTCATATATTTCACACCTTTTCAGGCTCTTGATGTTTTTCAACACCACTTCATGCTCCTCCTATTTTTTACACCCTTTCATGCTAATCTAATTTTTGACACCTTTTGAAGCTCTTCATATTTTTCACACCTTTTGAAGGTCTTCATATTTTTCACACCTTTTCAGGCTGTTCATGTTTTTGAACACCGCTTATGCTCGTCCTATTTTTCAGACCGTTTCATGCTCCTCATATTTTTGACACCTTTTGAAGCTCTTCATATTTTTCACACCTTTTCAGGCTCTTCATGATTTTCAACAACACTTCATGCTCCTCGTATTTTTCAGACGGTTTCATTCTCCTCATATTTTTGACAGCTTTTGAAGCTCTGCATATATTTCACACCTTTTCAGGCTCTTCATGATTTTCAACACCACTTCATGCTCCTCCTATTTTTCAGACCGTTTCATGCTCATCTCATTTTTGACATCTTTTGAAGCTCTTCATATTTTTCACACCTTTTCAGTCTCTGCATGTTTTTGAACACCGTTTCATGCTCCTCATATATTTCACACCTTTTGAAGCTCTTCATATTTTGCACACCTTTTCAGGCTCTTCATGTTTTTGAACACCGCTTCATGCTCGTCCTATTTTTCAAACCGTTTCATGCTCCTCATATTTTTGACACCATTTGAAGCTCTTCATATTTTTCACACCTTTTCAGGCTCTTCATTTTTTTCAACACCACTTCATGCTCCTCCTATTTTTCAGACCGTTTCATGCAGATCTCCTTTTTGACACCTTTTGAAGCTCTTCATATTTTTCAAACCTTTTGAAGCTCTTCATATTTTTCACACGTTTTCAGGCTCTTCATGTTTTTCAACACCGCTTCATGCTCCTCCTATGTTTCAGAACGTTTCATGCTCCTCATGTATTTCACATCTTTTGAAACTCTTCATATTTTTTACACCTTTTCAAGCTCTTCATGTTTTTGAACATCGTTTCA
Organism: Dama dama; assembly: GCF_033118175.1. Classification (NCBI taxonomy): domain Eukaryota; kingdom Metazoa; phylum Chordata; class Mammalia; order Artiodactyla; family Cervidae; genus Dama; species Dama dama. Next base: position 3,226,556 of record NC_083683.1, on the reverse strand, counting down.
TGCTCCTCCTATTTTTCAGACCTTTTCATGCTCCTCATATATTTGACAAATTTTGAAGCTCTTCATATTTTGCACACCTTTTCATTCTCTTAATATTTTTCAACACCACTTCATGCTCCTCCAATTTTTCAGTCCGATTCATGCACATCTCATTTTTGACACCTTTTGAAGCTATTCATATTTTTCACACCTTTTCAGGCTCTTCTGGTTTTTCAGCACCGCTTCATGATCCTCCTATTTTTCAGACCGTTTCATGCTCCTCATATTTTTACACCTTTTGAAGCTCTTCATATTTTTCACACCTTTTCAGGCTCTTCATGTTTTTGAACACCGCTGCATCCGCCTCCTATTTTTAAGAGGGTTTTATGCTCGTCATATTTTTGACACATTTTGAAGCTCTTCATATTTTTCACACTTTTTCAGGCTCTTCATGTTTTTGAACACCGCTGCATCCTCCTCCTATTTTTAAGAGGGTTTCAATCTCGTCATATTTTTGACACATTTTGAAGCTCGTCATATTTTTCACACCTTTTCAGTCTCTTCATGTTTTTGAACACCACTTCATGCTCCTCCTATTTTTCAGACCGTTTCATGCTCCTCATATTTTTGTCACCTTTTGAAGCTTTCATATTTTTCACACCTTTTCAAGCTCTTCATGTTTTTCAACATCACTTCATGCTCCTCCTATTTTTCAGAGAGTTTAATGCTCCTCATATTTTTGACACCTTTTGAAGCTCTTCATATTTCTCAAACCTTTTCAGGCTCTTCATGTTTTTCAACACCGCTTAATGCACGTCCTATTTTTCAGACCGTTTCATGCTCATCTCATTTTTGACACCTTTTGAAGCCTTTCATATTTTTCACATATTTTCAGGCTCTTCATGTTTTTGAACACCGCATCATGCTAATCCTATTTTTCAAACCATATCATGCTCCTCATATTTTTGACACCTTTTGAAGCTCTTCATATTTTTCAAACCTTTTCAGGCTCTTCATGATTTTCAACAACACTTCATGCTCCTCGTATTTTTCAGACGGTTCCATTCTCCTCATATTTTTGACAGCTTTTGAAGCTCTGCATATATTTCACACCTTTTCAGGCTCTTCATGATTTTCAACACCACTTCATGCTCCTCCTATTTTTCAGACCGTTTCATGCTCATCTCATTTTTGACATCTTTTGAAGCTCTTCATATTTTTCACACCTTTTCAGTCTCTGCATGTTTTTGAACACCGTTTCATGCTCCTCATATATTTCACACCTTTTGAAGCTCTTCATATTTTGCACACCTTTTCAGGCTCTTCATTTTTTTCAACACCACTTCATGCTCCTCCTATTTTTCAGACCGTTTCATGCAGATCTCCTTTTTGACACCTTTTGAAGCTCTTCATATTTTTCAAACCTTTTGAAGCTCTTCATATTTTTCACACGTTTTCAGGCTCTTCATGTTTTTCAACACCGCTTCATGCTCCTCCTATGTTTCAGAACGTTTCATGCTCCTCATGTATTTCACATCTTTTGAAACTCTTCATATTTTTTACACCTTTTCAAGCTCTTCATGTTTTTGAACATCGTTTCATGCTCCTCCTATTTTTCAGACCTTTTCATTCTCCTCATATATTTGACAAATTTTGAAGCTCTTCATATTTTGCACACCTTTTCATTCTCTTAATATTTTTCAACACCACTTCATGCTCCTCCAATTTTTCAGTCCGATTCATGCACATCTCATTTTTGACACCTTTTGAAGCTATTCATATTTTTCACACCTTTTCAGGCTCTTCCGGTTTTTCAACACCGCTTCATGATCCTCCTATTTTTCAGACCGTTTCATGCTCCTCATATTTTTACACCTTTTGAAGCTCTTTATATATTTCACACCTTTTCAGGCTCTTCATGGTTTTCAACACAACTTCATGCTCCTCGTATTTTTCAGACCGTTACATGCTCCTCATATTTTTAACACCTTTTGAAGCTCTGCATATATTTCACACATTTTCAGGCTCTTCATGATTTTCAACACCACTTCATGCTCCTCCTATTTTTCAGACCGTTTCATGCTCATCTCATTTTTGACATATTTTGAAGCTCTTCATATTTTTCACACCTTTTGAAGCTCTTCATAATTTTCATATTTTTGAAGCTCTTCATATTTTTCACACTTTTTCAGGCTCTTCATGTTTTTCAACAACTCTTCAGGCTCCTCCTATTTTTCAGACCCTTTCATGCTAATCGAATTTTTGGCACTTTTTGAAGCTGTTCATACTTTTCACACCTTTTAAGTCTCTGCATGTTTTTGAACACCTTTTCATGCTCCTCATATTTTTGACACCTTTTGAAGCTCTTCATATTTTTCACACCTTTTCAGGCTCTTCATGTTTTTCAACACCGCTTCATGATCCTCCTATTTTTCGGACCGTTTCATGCTCCTCATATTTTTGACACCTTTTGAAGCTCTTCATATTTTTCACACCTTTTCAGGCTCTTCATGTTTTTCAACAACACTTCATGCTACTCGTATTTTTCAGACGGTTTCATTCTCCTCATATTTTTGACACCTTTTAAAGCTCTGCATATATTTCACACCTTTTCAGGCTCTTCATGATTTTCAACACCACTTCATGCTCCTCCTATTTTTCAGACCGTTTCATGTTCATCTCATTTTTGACATCTTTTGAAGCTCTTCATATTTTTCCCACCTTTTGAAGCTCTTCATGATTTTCATATTTTTGAAGCTCTTCATATTTTTCACACTTTTTCAGCCTCTTCATGTTTTTCAACACCTCTTCAGGCTCCTCCTATTTTTCAGACCCTTTCATGCTAATCTAATTTTTGACACTTTTTGAAGCTCTTCATACTTTTCGCACCTTTTAAGTCTCTGCATGTTTTTGAACACCTTTTCATGCTCCTCATGTATTTCACTCCTTTTGAAGCTCTTCAGATTTTGCACACATTTTCAGGCTCTTCATGTTTTTGAACACCGCTGCATCCGCCTCCTATTTTTAAGAGGGTTTTATGCTCGTCATATTTTTGACACATTTTGAAGCTCTTCATATTTTTCACACCTTTTCAGGCTCTTCATGTTTTTGAACACCGCTTCATCCTCCTCCTATTTTTAAGAGGGTTTCATGCTCGTCATATTTTTGACACATTTTGAAGCTCTTCATATTCTTCACACCTTTTCAGTCTCTTCATGTTTTTGAACACCACTTCATGCTCCTCCTATTTTTCAGACCGTTTCATGCTCCTCATATTTTTGTCACCTTTTGAAGCTTTCATATTTTTCACACCTTTTCAAGCTCTTCATGTTTTTCAACACCACTTCATGCTCCTCCTATTTTTCAGACCGTTTCATGCTCCTCATATTTTTGACACCTTTTGAAGCTCTTCATATTTCTCAAACCTTTTCAGGCTCTTCATGTTTTTCAACACCGCTTAATGCACCTCTTTTTTTCAGACCGTTTCATGCTCATCTCATTTTTGACACCTTTTGATGCTTTTCATATTTTTCACATATTTTCAGGCTCTTCATGTTTTTGAACACCGCTTCATGCTAATCCTATTTTTCAAACCATATCATGCTCCTCATGTTTTTCACACCTTTTGAAGCTCTTTATATTTTTCACACCTTTTCAGGCTCTTCATGTTTTTGAACACCACTTCATGCTCCTTCTATTTTTCAGAGAGTTTCATGCTCCTCATGTATTTCACACCTTTTGAAGCTCTTCATATTTTTCACACGTTTTCAGGCTCTTCATGTTTTTCCACACCACTTCATGCTTCTCTTATTTTTCAGCCCGTTTCATCCTCCTCATGTATTTCACACCTTTAGAAGCTCTTCATATTTTTCACAACTTTTCAGGCTCTTCATGTTTTTGAACACCGCTTCATGGTCCTCCTAATTTTCAGAACTTTTCATGCTCCTCATATAATTCACACCTTTTGAAGCTCTTCATATTTTTCACACCTTTTCAGGCTCTTCATGTTTTTCAACAACGTTTCATGCTCCTCCTATTTTTCAGACCGTTTCATGCTCCTCATAATTTTGACACCTTTTGAAGCTCTTCATATTTTTCACACCTTTTGAAGCTGTTCATATATTTCACACCTTTTCAGGCTCTTGATGTTTTTCAACACCACTTCATGCTCCTCCTATTTTTTACACCCTTTCATGCTAATCTAATTTTTGACACCTTTTGAAGCTCTTCATATTTTTCACACCTTTTGAAGGTCTTCATATTTTTCACACCTTTTCAGGCTGTTCATGTTTTTGAACACCGCTTATGCTCGTCCTATTTTTCAGACCGTTTCATGCTCCTCATATTTTTGACACCTTTTGAAGCTCTTCATATTTTTCACACCTTTTCAGGCTCTTCATGATTTTCAACAACACTTCATGCTCCTCGTATTTTTCAGACGGTTTCATTCTCCTCATATTTTTGACAGCTTTTGAAGCTCTGCATATATTTCACACCTTTTCAGGCTCTTCATGATTTTCAACACCACTTCATGCTCCTCCTATTTTTCAGACCGTTTCATGCTCATCTCATTTTTGACATCTTTTGAAGCTCTTCATATTTTTCACACCTTTTCAGTCTCTGCATGTTTTTGAACACCGTTTCATGCTCCTCATATATTTCACACCTTTTGAAGCTCTTCATATTTTGCACACCTTTTCAGGCTCTTCATGTTTTTGAACACCGCTTCATGCTCGTCCTATTTTTCAAACCGTTTCATGCTCCTCATATTTTTGACACCATTTGAAGCTCTTCATATTTTTCACACCTTTTCAGGCTCTTCATTTTTTTCAACACCACTTCATGCTCCTCCTATTTTTCAGACCGTTTCATGCAGATCTCCTTTTTGACACCTTTTGAAGCTCTTCATATTTTTCAAACCTTTTGAAGCTCTTCATATTTTTCACACGTTTTCAGGCTCTTCATGTTTTTCAACACCGCTTCATGCTCCTCCTATGTTTCAGAACGTTTCATGCTCCTCATGTATTTCACATCTTTTGAAACTCTTCATATTTTTTACACCTTTTCAAGCTCTTCATGTTTTTGAACATCGTTTCATGCTCCTCCTATTTTTCAGACCTTTTCATGCTCCTCATATATTTGACAAATTTTGAAGCTCTTCATATTTTGCACACCTTTTCATTCTCTTAATATTTTTCAACACCACTTCATGCTCCTCCAATTTTTCAGTCCGATTCATGCACATCTCATTTTTGACACCTTTTGAAGCTATTCATATTTTTCACACCTTTTCAGGCTCTTCTGGTTTTTCAGCACCGCTTCATGATCCTCCTATTTTTCAGACCGTTTCATGCTCCTCATATTTTTACACCTTTTGAAGCTCTTCATATATTTCACACCTTTTCAGGCTCTTCATGGTTTTCAACACAACTTCATGCTCCTCGTATATTTCAGACCGTTACATGCTCCTCATATTTTTAACACCTTTTGAAGCTCTGCATATATTTCACACATTTTCAGGCTCTTCATGATTTTCAACACCACTTCATGCTCCTCCTATTTTTCAGACCGTTTCATGCTCATCTCATTTTTGACATATTTTGAAGCTCTTCATATTTTTCACACCTTTTGAAGCTCTTCATAATTTTCATATTTTTGAAGCTCTTCATATTTTTCACACTTTTTCAGGCTCTTCATGTTTTTCAACAACTCTTCAGGCTCCTCCTATTTTTCAGACCCTTTCATGCTAATCGAATTTTTGGCACTTTTTGAAGCTCTTCATACTTTTCACACCTTTTAAGTCTCTGCATGTTTTTGAACACCTTTTCATGCTCCTCATATTTTTGACACCTTTTGAAGCTCTTCATATTTTTCACACCTTTTCAGGCTCTTCATGTTTTTCAACACCGCTTCATGATCCTCCTATTTTTCGGACCGTTTCATGCTCCTCATATTTTTGACACCTTTTGAAGCTCTTCATATTTTTCACACCTTTTCAGGCTCTTCATGTTTTTCAACAACACTTCATGCTACTCGTATTTTTCAGACGGTTTCATTCTCCTCATATTTTTGACACCTTTTAAAGCTCTGCATATATTTCACACCTTTTCAGGCTCTTCATGATTTTCAACACCACTTCATGCTCCTCCTATTTTTCAGACCGTTTCATGTTCATCTAATTTTTGACATCTTTTGAAGCTCTTCATATTTTTCACACCTTTTGAAGCTCTTCATGATTTTCATATTTTTGAAGCTCTTCATATTTTTCACACTTTTTCAGCCTCTTCTTGTTTTTCAACACCTCTTCAGGCTCCTCCTATTTTTCAGACCCTTTCATGCTAATCTAATTTTTGACACTTTTTGAAGCTCTTCATACTTTTCGCACCTTTTAAGTCTCTGCATGTTTTTGAACACCTTTTCATGCTCCTCATGTATTTCACTCCTTTTGAAGCTCTTCAGATTTTGCACACATTTTCAGGCTCTTCATGTTTTTGAACACCGCTGCATCCTCCTCCTATTTTTAAGAGGGTTTTATGCTCGTCATATTTTTGACACATTTTGAAGCTCTTCATATTTTTCACACCTTTTCAGGCTCTTCATGTTTTTGAACACCGCTTCATCCTCCTCCTATTTTTAAGAGGGTTTCATGCTCGTCATATTTTTGACACATTTTGAAGCTCTTCATATTTTTCACACCTTTTCAGTCTCTTCATGTTTTTGAACACCACTTCATGCTCCTCCTATTTTTCAGACCGTTTCATGCTCCTCATATTTTTGTCACCTTTTGAAGCTTTCATATTTTTCACACCTTTTCAAGCTCTTCATGTTTTTCAACACCACTTCATGCTCCTCCTATTTTTCAGAGAGTTTAATGCTCCTCATATTTTTGACACCTTTTGAAGCTCTTCATATTTCTCAAACCTTTTCAGGCTCTTCATGTTTTTCAACACCGCTTAATGCACGTCCTATTTTTCAGACCGTTTCATGCTCATCTCATTTTTGACACCTTTTGAAGCCTTTCATATTTTTCACATATTTTCAGGCTCTTCATGTTTTTGAACACCGCATCATGCTAATCCTATTTTTCAAACCATATCATGCTCCTCATATTTTTGACACCTTTTGAAGCTCTTCATATTTTTCACACCTTTTCAGGCTCTTCATGTTTTTCAACAACACTTCATGCTCCCCGTATTTTTCAGACGGTTTCATTCTCCTCATATTTTTGACACCTTTTGAAGCTCTGCATATATTTCACACCTTTTCAGGCTCTTCATGATTTTCAACACCACTTCATGCTCCTCCTATTTTTCAGACATTTTCATGCTCATCTCATTTTTGACATCTCTTGAAGCTCTTCATATTTTTCACACCTTTTCAGTCTCTGCATCTTTTTGAACACCGTTTCATGCTCCTCATATATTTCACACCTTTTGAAGCTCTTCATATTTTGCACACCTTTTCAGGCTCTTCATGTTTTTGAACACCGCTTCATGCTCGTCCTATTTTTCAAACCGTTTCATGCTCCTCATATTTTTGACACCATTTGAAGCTCTTCATATTTTTCACACCTTTTCAGGCTCTTCATTTTTTTCAACACCACTTCATGCTCCTCCTATTTTTCAGACCGTTTCATGCAGATCTCCTTTTTGACACCTTTTGAAGCTCTTCATATTTTTCAAACCTTTTGAAGCTCTTCATATTTTTCACATGTTTTCAGGCTCTTCATGTTTTTCAACACCGCTTCATGCTCCTCCTATGTTTCAGAACGTTTCATGCTCCTCATGTATTTCACACCTTTTGAAACTCTTCATATTTTTTACACCTTTTCAAGCTCTTCATGTTTTTGAACACCGTTTCATGCTCCTCCTATTTTTCAGACCTTTTCATGCTCCTCATATATTTGACAAATTTTGAAGCTCTTCATATTTTGCACACCTTTTCATTCTCTTAATATTTTTCAACACCACTTCATGCTCCTCCAATTTTTCAGTCCGATTCATGCACATCTCATTTTTGACACCTTTTGAAGCTATTCATATTTTTCACACCTTTTCAGGCTCTTCCGGTTTTTCAACACCGCTTCATGATCCTCCTATTTTTCAGACCGTTTCATGCTCCTCATATTTTTACACCTTTTGAAGCTCTTCATATATTTCACACCTTTTCAGGCTCTTCATGGTTTTCAACACAACTTCATGCTCCTCGTATTTTTCAGACCGTTACATGCTCCTCATATTTTTAACACCTTTTGAAGCTCTGCATATATTTCACACATTTTCAGGCTCTTCATGATTGTCAACACCACTTCATGCTCCTCCTATTTTTCAGACCGTTTCATGCTCATCTCATTTTTGACATATTTTGAGCTCTTCATATTTTTCACACCTTTTGAAGCTCTTCATAATTTTCATATTTTTGAAGCTCTTCATATTTTTCACACTGTTTCAGGCTCTTCATGTTTTTCAACAACTCTTCAGGCTCCTCCTATTTTTCTGACCCTTTCATGCTAATCGAATTTTAGGCACTTTTTGAAGCTCTTCATACTTTTCACACCTTTTAAGTCTCTGCATGTTTTTGAACACCTTTTCATGCTCCTCGTGTATTTCACTCCTTTTGAAGCTCTTCATATTTTGCACAAATTTTCAGGTTCTTCTTGTTTTTGAACACAGCTTCATCCTCCTCCTATTTTTAAGAGGGTTTCATGCTCGTCATATTTTTGACACATTTTGAAGCTCTTCATATTTTTCACACCTTTTCAGGCTCTTCATGTTTTTGAACACCGTTTCATGCTCCTCCTATTTTTGAGAACGTTTCATGCTCGTCATATTTTCGACACCTTTTGAAGCTTTCATATTTTTCACACCTTTTCAAGCTCTTCAGGTTTTTCAACACCACTTCATGCTCCTCCTTTTTTGCAGACCGTTTCATGCTCCTCATATTTTTGACACCTTTTGAAGCTCTTCATATTTCTCACACCTTTTCAGGCTCTTCATGTTTTTCAACACCGCTTCATGCACCTCCGATTTTTCAGACCGTTTCATGCTCCTCATAATTTTGACACCTTTTGAAGCTCTTCATATTTTTCAAAACTTTTCAGGCTCTTCACGTTTTTCAACACCGCTTAATGCACGTCCTATTTTTCAGACCGTTTCATGCTCATCTCATTTTTGACACCTTTTGAAGCTTTTCATATTTTTCACATATTTTCAGGCTCTTCATGTTTTTGAACACCGCTTCATGCTAATCCTATTTTTCAAACCATATCATGCTCCTCATGTTTGTCACACCTTTTGAAGCTCTTCATATTTTTCACACCTTTTCAGGCTCTTCATGTATTTCAACACAACTTCATGCTCCTCCTATATTTCAGACCGTTTCATGCTCCTCATATTTTTGACACCTTTTTAAGCTTTTCATATTTTTCACACCTTTTCAGGCTCTTCATGTTTTTGAACACGACTTCATGCTCCTCCAATTTTTCAGTCCGTTTCATGCACATCTCATTTTTGACACCTTTAGAAGCTATTCATATTTTTCACACCTTTTCAGGCTCTTCCGGTTTTTCAACACCGCTTCATGATCCTCCTATTTTTCAGACCATTTCATGCTCCTCATATTTTTACACCTTTGAAGCTCTTCATATTTTCACACCTTTTCAGGCTCTTCATGGTTTTCAACAACACTTCATGCTACTCGTATTTTTCAGACCGTTACATGCTCCTCATATTTTTGACACCTTTTGAAGCTCTACATATATTTCACACATTTTCAGGCTCTTCATAATTTTCAACACCACTTCATGCTCCTCCTATTTTTCAGACCGTTTCATGCTCATCTCATTTTTGACATATTTTGAAGCTCTTCATATTTTTCACACCTTTTGAAGCTCTTCATAATTTTCATATTTTTGAAGCTCTTCATATTTTTCACACTGTTTCAGGCTCTTCATGTTTTTCAACAACTCTTCAGGCTCCTCCTGTTTTTCAGACCCTTTCATGCTAATCGAATTTTTGGCACTTTTTGAAGCTCTTCATACTTTTCACACCTTTTAAGTCTCTGCATGTTTTTGAACACCTTTTCATGCTCCTCATGTATTTCACTCCTTTTGAAACTCTTCATATTTTGCACAAATTTTCAGGTTCTTCTTGTTTTTGAACACAGCTTCATCCTCCTCCTATTTTTAAGAGGGTTTCATGCTCGTCATATTTTTGACACATTTTGAAGCTCTTCATATTTTTCACACCTTTTCAGGCTCTTCATGTTTTTGAACACCGTTTCATGCTCCTCCTATTTTTGAGACCGTTTCATGCTCCTCATATTTTCGACACCTTTTGAAGCTTTCATATTTTTCACACCTTTTCAAGCTCTTCATGTTTTTCAACACCACTTCATGCTCCTCCTTTTTTGCAGAACGTTTCATGCTACTCATATTTTTGACACCTTTTGAAGCTCTTCATATTTCTCACACCTTTTCAGGCTCTTCATGTTTTTCAACACCGCTTCATGCACCTCCGATTTTTCAGACCTTTTCATGCTCCTCATATTTTTGACACCTTTTGAAGCTCTTCATATTTCTCAAACCTTTTCAGGTTCTTCATGTTTTTCAACACCGCTTAATGCACCTCCTATTTTTCAGACCGTTTCATGCTCATCTCATTTTTGACACCTTTTGAAGCTCTTCATATTTCTCAAACCTTTTCAGGCTCTTCATATTTTTCACAACTTTTCAGGCTCTTGATTTGTTTGAACACCGTTTCATGCTCTTCCTATTTTTCAGACCGTGTCATGCTCCTCATATTTTTTACACCTTTTGAAGCTCTTCATATTTTTCACACATTTTCAGGCTCTTCATGTTTTTCAACACTGCTTCATGCTCCTCCTAATTTTCAGATCTTTTCATGCTCCTCATATTTTTGACACCTTTTGAAGCTCTTCATATTTTTCACAACTTTTCAGGCTCTTCATGTTTTTGAACACCATTTCATGCTCCTCCTATTTTGCAGACCGTTTCATTCTCCTCATATTTTTGACACCTTTTGAAGCTCTTCATATATTTCACACCTTTTCAGATTTTTCATTTTTTTCAACACGACTTCATGCTCCTCCTGTTTTTCAGACCGTTTCATGCTCATCTCATTTTGACACCTTTTGAAGCTCTACATGTTTTTCACATCTTTTGAAGCTCTTCATATTTTTCACAACTTTTCAGGCTCTTTATGATTTTCAACAGCCCTTCATGCTCCTCATATTTTTCGGATCGTTTCATGCTCCTCATATTTTTGACACCTTTTGCAGCTTTCATATTTTTCACACCTTTTCAGGCTCTTCATGTTTTGAACACCACTTCATGCTCCTCCTATTTTTCATAGAGTTTCATGCTCCTCATATTTTTGACACCTTTTGAAGCTCTTCATATTTTTCACACCTTTTGAAGCTCTTCATATATTTCACACCTTTTCAGGCTCTTCATATTTTTGAACACAGCTTCATGCTCCTCCTATTTTTCAGACCGTTTCATGCTCCTCATATATTTGACAACTTTTGAAGCTCTTCCTATTTTTCACATCTTTTCAGGCTCTTCATGTTTTTCAACACCGCTTCATGCTCCTCCTATTTTTCAGAGAGTTTCATGCTCCTCATATTTTTGACACCTTTTGAAGCTCTTCATATTTTTCACACCTTTTCAGCTCTTCATGTTTTGAACACCGTTTCATGCTCCTCCTATTTTTCAGACCGTTTCATTCTCCTATATTTTTGACAGCTTTTGAAGGTCTTCATATTTTTCTCACCTTTTCAAGCTCTTCCTTCTTTTCAACAACGCTTCATGCTCCTCCTATTTTTCAGCCCGTTTCATGCTCCTCATAGTTTTGAAACCTTTTGAAGCTCTTCATATTTTTCACACCTTTTCAGCTCTTCATGTTTTGAACACAGCTTTATGCTCCTCCTATTTTTCAGACCGTTTCATGCTCCTCATGAATTTCACACATTTTGAAGCTCTTCATATTTTTCACAACTTTTGAAGCTCTTCATATATTTCACACCTTTTCATGCTCTTCAAGTTTTTCAACACAACTTCATGCTCCTCCTATTTTTCAGACCGTTTCATGCTCCTCATATTTTTGACATCGTTTGAAGCTTTTCATATTTTTCACACCTTTTCAGGCTCTTCATGTTTTTCAACACCACCTCATGCTCCTCCAGGTTTGCAGACCGTTTCATGCTCCTCCTGATTTTGACACCTTTTGAAGCTCTTCATATTTTTCACACCTTTTCAGGCTCTTCATGTTTTTGAACACCGCTTCATGCTCCTCCTATTTTCAGACCATTTCATGCAGATCTCATTTTTGACACCTTTTGAAGCTCTTCTTATTTTTCAAAACTTTTGAAGCTCTTCATACTTTTCACACGTTTTCAGGCTCTTCATGTTTTTGAACACTGCTTCATGCTCCTCCTATTTTTCAGACAGTTTCATGCTCCTCATATTTTTGACATCTTTTGAAGCTCTATATATTTTTCACACCTTTTCAGGCTCTTCATGTTTTTCAACACCGCTTCATGCTCCTCCTATTTTTCAGAATGTTTCATGCTCCTCATATTTTTGACATCTTTTGAAGCTCTTCATATTTTTCACACATTTTCAGGCTCTTTATGTTTTTGAACACCGCTTCATGGTCCTCATAATTTTCAGAACTTTTCATGCTCCTGATATAATTCACACGTTTTGAAGCTCTTCATATTTTTCACACCTTTTCAGGCTCTTCATGTTTTTCAACACCGTTTCATTCTCCTCCTATTTTTCAGACCGTTTCATGCTCCTCATAATTTTGACACCTTTTGAAGCTCTTCATAATTTTCACACCTTTTGAAGCTGTTCATATATTTCACACCTTTTCAGGCTCTTGATGATTTTCAACACCACTTCATGCTCCTCCTAATTTTCACACCCTTTCATGCTAATCTAATTTTTGACACCTTTTGAAGCTCTTCATATTTTTCACACCTTTTGAAGGTCTTCATATTTTTCACACCTTTTCAGGCTGTTCATGTTTTTGAACACCGCTTATGCTCGTCCTATTTTTCAGACCGTTTCATGCTCCTCATATTTTTGACACCTTTTGAAGCTCTTCATATTTTTCACACCTTTTCAGGCTCTTCATGTTTTTCAACACCGCTTCATGATCCTCCTATTTTTCGGACCGTTTCATGCTCCTCATATTTTTGACACCTTTTGAAGCTCCTCATATTTTTCACACCTTTTCAGGCTCTTCATGTTTTTCAACAACACTTCATGCTCCTCGTATTTTTCAGACGGTTTCATTCTCCTCATATTTTTGACACCTTTTGAAGCTCTGCATATATTTCACACCTTTTCAGGCTCTTCATGATTTTCAACACCACTTCATGCTCCTCCATTTTTCAGACCGTTTCATGCTCATCTCATTTTTGACATCTTTTGAAGCTCTTCATATTTTTCACACCTTTTGAAGCTCTTCATAATTTTCATATTTTTGAAGCTCTTCATATTTTTCACACTTTTTCAGCCTCTTCATGTTTTTCAACACCTGTTCAGGCTCCTCCTATTTTTCAGACCCTTTCATGCTAATCTAATTTTTGACACCTTTTGAAGCTCTTCATATATTTCACACCTTTTCAGGCTCTTCATGTTTTGAACACCACTTCATGCTCCTCCTATTATTCAGAGAGTTTCATGCTCCTCATGTATTTCACACCTTTTGAAGCTCTTCATATTTTTCACACCTTTTGAAGCTCTTCATATATTTCACATCTTTTCAGGCTCTTCATGTTTTTTTAACAACGTTTCATCCTCCTCCTATTTTTGACACATTTTGAAGCTCTTCATATTTTTCACATCTTTTAAGACTCTTCATGTTTTTCAACACAGCTTCATGCTCCTCCGTTTTTTCAGACCGTTTCATCCTCCGCCTATTTTTGACACATTTTGAAGCTCTTCATATTTTTCACATCTTTTAAGACTCTTCATGTTTTTCAACACCGCTTCATGCTCCTCCGTTTTTTCAGACCGTTTCATGCTCCTCTCATTTTTGACACCTTTTGATGCTCTTCATATTTTTCACACCTTTTGAAGCTCTTCATATTTTTCACAACTTTTAAGGCTCTTCATGTTTTTCAACACCGCTTCATGGTCCTCCTATTTTTCAGACCGTTTCATGCTCCTCATATTTTTGACACCTTTTGAAGCTCATCATATATTTCACACCTTTTCAGGCTCTTCATGTTTTTCAACACGGCATCATGCTCTTCCTATTTTTCAGATAGTTTCATGCTCCTCAATGTTTGACAAGTTTTGAAGCTCTTCCTATTTTTCACACCTTTTCAGGCTCTTCATGTTTTGAACACCGTTTCATGCTCCTCCTATTTTTCAGAAAGTTACATGCTCCTCATATATTTGAGACCTTTTAAAGCTCTTCATATTTTTCACACTTTTTCAGGCTCTTCATGTTTTTCAACACTACTTCATGCTCCTCCTATTTTTCAGATCATTTCATGCTCCTCATATTTTTGACACCTTTTGAAGCTCTTCATATATTTCACACCTTTTCAGGCACTACTTGTTTTTAAACACCGCTTCTTGGTCCTCCTTTTTTTTGACACATTTTGAAGCTCTTCATATTTTTCACACCTATTCAGGCTCTTAATGTATTTGAACACTGTTTCATTATCCTCCTTTTTTTTGACACATTTTGAAGCTCTTCATAATTTTCACACCTTTTCAGGCTCTCCATATTTTTCAACACCACTTCATGCTCCTCCTATTTTTCAGATCGTTTCATGCTCCACATGTATTTGACACCTTTTGTAGCTCTTCATTTTTTTCACACCTTTTCAGGCTCTTCATGTTTCTCAACATCACTTCATGCCTCTTCTATTTTTCACACCGTTTCATGCTCCTCATATTTTTGACACCGTTTCAAGCTCTTCATATATTTCACACCTTTTCAGGCTCTGAATGTTGTCAACACCGCTTCATGCTCATCCTATTTTTCGGACCGCTTCATGCTCCTCATATTTTTGACATCTTTGGAGCACTTCATATTTTTCACACGTTTTCAGCCTCTTCATGTTTTTCAACACTGCATCATGCTCTTCCTATTTTTCAGATCGTTTCATGCTCCTCAATGTTTGACATGTTTTGAATCTCTTTATATTTTTCACACCATTTCAGGCTCTTCATGTTTTGAACAACGTTTCATGCTCCTCCTATTTTTCAGAAAATTTCATGATCCTCATATATTTGAGACCTTTTAAAGCTCTTCATATTTTTCACAGCTTTCAGCTCTTCATGTTTGTCAACACCACTTCATGCTCCTCCTATTTTTCAGACCGTTTCTTTCTCCTCATATTTTTGACACCTTTTGAAGCTCTTCATATATTTCACAGATTTTCAGGCTCTTCATCTTTTTGCACACCGCTTCATGCTCCTCCTATTTTTCACACCGTTTCATGCTGCTCTCATTATTGACACATTTCGAAGCTATTCGTATTTTTCACACCTTTGGAAGCTCTTCATATTTTTCACACATTTTCAGGCTTTTCATGTTTTCAACACCTCTTCATACTCCTCCTTTTTTTCAGTCCGTTTCATGTTCCTCATATTTTTCACACCTTTTAATGCTCTTCATATTTTTCACACCTTTTCAGGCTTTTCATGTTTTTCAACACCGCTTCATGCTCCTCCTATTTTTCAGACTGTTTCATGCTCCTCATATTTTTGACAGCTTTTGAATCTGTTCATATTTTTCACACCTTTTCAGGCTCTTCATGTTTTTCAACCATGCTTCATGTTCCTCCTATTTTTCACACCGTTTCATGCTCCTCATATTTTTGACACCTTTTGAAGATCTTAATATTTTTCACACCTTTTCAGGCTCTTCATGTTTTTGAACACCATTTCATGCTCCTCCTTTTTTTTGACACATTTTGAACGTCTTCATAATTTTCACACCTTTCAGGCTCTTCATGTTTTACAACACCGTTTCATGCTCCTCCTATTTTTCAGATCATTTCATGCTCCTCATATATTTCACATCTTTTGTAGCTCTTCATATTTTTCACACCTTTTCAGTCTCTTCAGGTTTCTCAACATCACTTCATGCTTCTCCTATTTTTCACACCGTTTCATGCTCCTCATATTTTTGACACCTTTTCAAGCTCTTTATATATTTCCCACCTTTTCAGGCTCTTAAAGTTTTCAACACCGCTTCATGCTCATCCTATTTTTCAGACCGTTTCATGCTCCTCATATTTTTGACACGTTTTGAGGCTCTTCATGTTTTTCACACCTTTTCAGGCTCTTCATGTTTTTCAACACTGTTTCATGCTGCTCCTATTTTTCAGACCGTTTCATGTTCCTCATATTTTTCACACCTTTTGAAGCTCTTCATATTTTACAAAACTTTTCAGGTTCTTCATGTTTTTGACGACTGCTTCATGCTCCTCCTATTTTTCAGACCGTTTCATGCTCCTTATATATTTGACACCTTGTGAAGCTCCTCCTATTTTTCACACCTTTTCAGGCTCTTCATGTTTTTCAACACCGTTTCATGCTCCTCCTATTTTTCAGACCGCTTCATGCTCCTCATATTTTTGACACCTTTTGAACCTCCTCATTTTTTCACAACTTTTGAAACTCTTCATATATTTCACACCTTTTCAGGCACTTCATGATTTCCACGACCACTTCATGCTCCTCCTATTTTTCAGACCGTTTCATGCTCATCTCATTTTTGACACCTTTGGAAGCTCTTCATATATTTCACACCTTTTGAAGCTCTTCATATTTTTCACACGTTTTCAGGCTCTTCATGTTTTTCAACACCGCTTCATGCTCCTCCTATTTTTCAGACCGTTTCATGCTCCTCATATTTTTGACACGTTTTGAGGCTCTTCATGTTTTTCACACCTTTTCAAGCTCTTCATGTTTTTGAACACCACTTCATGCTCCTCCTATTTTTCAGATCGTTTCATGCTCCTCATATTTTTGACCGCTTTTGAAGATCTTCATGTTTTTCACACCTTTTCAGGCTCTTCATATTTTTGAACACCGTATCATGCTCCTCCTATTTTTCAGACCGTTTCAGGCTCCTCATATTTTTGACACCTTTTGAAGCTCCTCATATTTTTCACACCTTTTGAAGCTCTTCATATATTTCACAACTTTTCAGGCACTTCATGTTTTTCAACACCACTTCATCCTCCTCCTGTTTTTCAGACCGGTTCATTCTCCTCATATTTTTGACAGCTTTTGAAGCTCTTCATATTTTTCACACCTTTTCAGGCTCTTCATGTTTTTCAACATCACTTCATGCTCCTCCTATATTTCAGACCGGTTCATGCTCCTCATATTTTTGACACCTTTTGTAGCTCTTCATATATTTCACACCTTTTGAAGCTCTTCATATTTTTCACACGTTTTCAGGCTATTCATGTTTTTGAACGCCGCTTCATGCTCCTACTATTTTCAGACCGTTTCCACCTCCTCATGTATTTCACACCTTTTGAAGCTCTTCATATATGTCACACCTTTTAGGCTCTTCGTCTTTTTAAAACCGTTTCATGCTCATCCTATTTTTCACACTGTTTCATGCTCCTCATATATTTGACACCTTTTGAAGCTCTTCATATTTTTCACACCTTTTCAGGCTCTTCATGTTTATCAACACAGTTTCATGCTCTTCCTAATTTTCAGACCGTTTCATGCTCCTCATATTGTTGACACCTTTTGAAGCTCTTCATGTTTTTCCACCTTTTCAGGCTTTTCATGTTTTTCAACACCGCTTCATGCTCCTCCAATTTTTCAGAAAGTTTCATGCTCCTCATATTTTTAACATCTTTTGAAGCTCTTCATATTTTTCACACCTTTTCATGCTCTTCATCTTTTTCAAAAAAGTTTCATGCTCATCCTATGTTTCATACTGTTTCACGCTCCTAATATTTTTGACACCTTTTGAAGCTCTTTATATTTTTCACACCTTTTCAGGCTCTTCATGTTTTTGACCACCGCATCATGCTCCTCCTATTTTTCAGTCGTTTCATGCCTCTCATATTTTTTACACCTTTTGAAGCTCTTCATGTTTTTCACACCTTTTCATGCTCTTCATCCTTTTCAAAACCGTCTCATTCTCATCCTATTTTAAAGACTGTTTCATGCTCCTCACATTTTTGACACCTTTAGAACCTCTTCATATTTTTCACACCTTTTCATCTCTTCATGTTTTCAACACCGTTTCATGCTCCTCCTATTTTTCAGACCGATTCATGCTCGTCATATTTTTGACACCTTTTGAAGCTCTTCTTTTTTTTTCACACATTTTGAAGCTCTTCATATTTTTCACAACTTTTCAGGCTCTTCATGTTTTTGAACACCGCTTCATGCTCCTCTTATTTTTTAGAGAGTTTCATGCTCCTCATGTATTTCACACCTTTTGAAGCTCTTCATATTTTTCACACCTTTTCAGGCTCTTCATATTTTGAACACCATTTCATGCTTCTCTTATTTTTCAGACCATTTCTTGCTCCTCATATTTATGACACCTTTTGAAGCTCTTCATATTTTTCACACCTTTTGAAGCTGTTCATATTTTTCACACCATTTGAAGCTTTTCATATTTTTCACACGTTTTCAGGTTCTTCATGTTTTTCAACACCGCTTCATGCTCCTGCTAATTTTCAGACCCTTTCATGCTCCACATATTTTTGACACGTTTTGAAGCTCTTCATGTTTTTCACACCTTTTCAGGCTCTTCATGTCTTTCAACACCGTTTCATGCTCCTCCTATTTTTCAGACCTTTTAATGCTCCTCACATTTTTGACACCTTTTGTAGTTCTTCATATATTTCACACATTTTCAGGATCTTATGTTTTTCAACAACACTTCATGCTCCTCCTATTTTTAAGACCGCTTCATGCTCATCTCATTTTTCACACTTTTGAAACGGTTCATATTTTTCACACCTTTTGAAGCTCTTCATATTTTTACAAGTTTTCAGGTTCTTCATGTTTTTCAACACCGCTTCATGCTCCTCCTATTTTTCAGATTATTTCATGCTCCACATATTTTTGACACGTTTTGAAGCTCTTCATATTTTTCACACATTTTCAGGCTTTTTATGTTTCTGAACACCGCTTCATGCTGCTCCTATATTTCACATCTTTTGAAGCTCTTCATTATTTTCACACCTTTTCAGGCTCTTCATGTTTTGGAACACAGCTTCATGCTCCTCCTATTTTTCAGACAGTTTAATGCTCCTCATGTATTTCAAACCTTTTGAAGCTCGTCATATATTTCACATCTTCTCAGGCTCTTCATGTTTTGAACACCGTTTCATGCTCCTCCTATTTTTTAGACCGTTTTATGCTCCTCATAATTTTGACACCTTTTGAAGCTCTTCATATTTTTCACAACTTTTCAGGCTCTTCATGTTTTTCAACACCGTCTCATTCTACTCCTATTTTTCAGACCGTTTCATGCTCCTCATGTATTTCACACCTTTTGAAGCTTTTCATATTTTTCACACCTTTTCAGGCTCTTCATGTTTTTCAACACCGCTTCATGATCTTCCTATTTTTCAGTCCATTTCATGCTCCTCATATTTTTGACACCTGTTGAAGTTCTTCATATTTTTCCACCTTTTCAGCTCTTCAAGTTTTTCAACACCACTTCATGCTCCTCCTATATTTCAGAGCGTTTCATGCTCCTCATATTTTTGACACCTTTTGAAGCTCTTCATATTTTTCACACCTTTTGAATCTCTTCATATTTGTCAAACGTTTTCAGGCTCTTCATGTTTTTCAACACCCCTTCTTGCTCATCCTATTTTTCAGATCGTTTCATGCTCCTCATATTTTACACGTTTTGAAGCTCTTCATATTTTTCACACCTTTTCAGGCTCTTCATGTCTTTGAACACCGTTTCATGCTGCTCCTATTTTTCAAATCGTTTCATGCTTCTCATATTTTTGACAGATTTTGAAGCTCTTCATTTTTTTCACACCTTTTGAAACTCTTCATATTTTTCAAACGTTTTCAGGCTCTTCATTTTTTTCAACACCGCTTCTTGCTCCTCCTATTTTTCAGATCGTTTCATGCTCCTCATATTTTTGACACGTTTTGAAGCTCTTCATATTTTTCACACCTTTTCAGGCTCTTCATGTCTTTGAACACCGTTTCATGCTGCTCCTATTTTTCAGATCGTTTCATGCTCCTCATATTTTTGAGAGATTTTGAAGCTCTTCATTTTTTTCACACCTTTTGAAGCTCTTCATATATTTCCCACCTTTTAAGGCTCTTCATGATTTTGAACACCACTTTATGCTCCTCCTATTATTCAGACCGTTTCATTTCCTCATTATTTTTGACACCTTTTGAAGCTCTTCATATTTTTGAACACCTTTTGAAGCTCTTCATATTTTTCAAACTTTTTCAGGCTCTTCATGTTTTTCCACACCGCTTCATGCTCCTCCTAATTTTCAGACAGTTTCATTTGCCTCCTCTTTTTGACACCTTTTGAAGGTCTTCATATTTTTCACACCTTTTCAGGCTCTTCATTTTTCTCAACACCGTTTCATGCTCCTCCTATTTTAAAGATAGTTTCATGCTCCTCATATATTTGAAAACTTTTGAAGCTATTCATATTTTTCACACCTTTTCAGCCTCTTCATGTTTCTCAACACCACTTCATGCTCCTCCTGTTTTTCACACCATTTCATGATCCTCATATTTTTGACACCTTTAGAAGCTCTTCATGTTTTTCACACTTTTTCATGCTCTTCATCTTTTTCAAAACCGTCTCATTCTCATCCTATTTTAAAGACTGTTTCATGCTCCTCATATTTTTGACACCTTTTGAACCTCTTCATATATTTCACACTTTTTCAGGCTCTTCATGTTTTTCAACACGGCTTCATGCTCCTCCTATTTTTCAGACCGTTTCATGCTCCTCATATTTTTCACACCTTTTGAAGCTCTTCATATTTTTCACACCTTTTAAGCCTCTTCATGTTTTTTAACACCGCTTCATGCTCCTCCTATTTTCAAGACAGTTTCATACTCCTCATGTATTTCATACCTTTTGAAGCTCCTCATATTTTTCACACCTTTTCAGGCTCTTCATATTTTTGAAAACAGCTTCATGCTCCTCCTAGTTTTAAGACCGTTTCATGCTCCTCATATATTTCACACCTTTTGAAGTTCTTCATATTTTTCACACCTTTTCAGGCTCTGCATGTTTTTCAACACCGTTTCATGCTCCTCCTATTTTTCAGACCGTTTCATGCTCCTCATATTTTTGACACATTTTGAAGTTCTTGATATATTTCACACCTTTTCAGTCTCTTCTTTTTGTTCAACACCACCTCATGCACCTCCTATTTTTCAGACCGTTTCATGATCATCTCATTTTTGACACCTTTTGAAGCTCTTCATATTTTTCACACCTTTTCAGGCTCCTCATTTTTTTCAACACCACTTCATTCTCCTCCTATTTTTCAGACCGTTTCATGCTCATCTCTTTTTTGACACCTTTTGAAGCTCTTTATATTTTTCACACATTTTGAAGCTCTTAATATTTTTCACACCTTTTCTAGCTCTTCATGTTTTTCAACACCGGTTCATGGTACTCCTATTTTTTAGACCGTTTCATGCTCCTCATATTTTTGACAACTTTTGAAGCTGTTCATATTTTTCACACCTTTTCAGGCTCTTCATTTTTTTCAACACTGCTTCATGCTCCTCCTATTTTTCAGAACGTTTCATGCTCCTTATAATTTTGACACCTTTTTAAGCTCTTCATATTTTTCACACCTTTTCTGGCTCTTCATGTTTTTCAACACCACTTCATGCTCCTCCTATTTTTCAGACCGTTTCTTGCACCTCATATATTTCACACCTTTAGAAGCTCTTCATATTTTTCACACATTTTCAGGCTCTTCATGTTTCTCAACACCGCTTCCTGCTCCTCCTCTTTTTCAGACCGTTTCATGCTCCTCATATTTTTGACACATTTTGAAGCTCTTCATGTTTCTCACAGCTTTTCAGGTTCTTCATGTTTTTCAACACTACTTCATGCTCCTCCTATTTTTCAGACGGTTTCATGCTCATCTCATTTTTGACACCTTTTGAAGCTCTTCATATTTTTCACACGTTTTCAGGCTCTTCATGTTGTTCAACACCCTTTCTTGCTCCTCCTATTTTTCAGACCATTTCATGCTCCTCATATTTTTGACACGTTTTGAAGCTCTTCATATTTTTCACACCTTTTCAGGCTCTTCATGTTTTTGAACACCGTTTCATAGTCCTCCTATTTTTCAGACCGTTTCATGCTCCTCATATTTTTGACACCTTTTGAAGCTCTTCATATTTTTCACTACTTTTCAGGGTCTTCCTGTTTTGAACACCGCTTCATGCTCCTCCTATTTTTCAGAACTTTTCATGCTCCTCATATTTTTGACACCTTTTGAAGCTCTTCATATTTTTCACACCTTTTCAGGCTCTTCATGTTTTTGAACACCATTTCATGCTCCTCCTATTTTACAGACCGTTTCATTCTCCTCATATTTTTGACACCTTTTGAAGCTCTTCATATATTTCACACCTTTTCAGGCTTTTCATTATTTTCAACACCACCTCATGCTCCTCTTATTTTTCAGACCGTTTCATGCTCATCTCATTTTGACACCTTTTGAAGCTCTTCATGTTTTTCACATCTTCTGAAGCTCTTCATATTTTTCACAAATTTTCAGGCTCTTTATGATTTTCAACACCGCTTCATGCTCCTCCTATTTTTCAGACCGTTTCATGTTCATCTCGTTTTGACACCTTTTGAAGCTCTTCATATTTTTCACACCTTTTGAAGCTCTTCATATTTTGCATATTTTTGAAGTTGTTCATAATTTCACACGTTTTCAGACTCTTCATGTTTTTCAACACCACTTCATGCTCCTCTTCTTTTTCAGACCGTTTCATGCTCCTCATATTTTTGACACCTTTTGAAGCTCTTCATATTTTTCACACCTTTTCAGGCTCTTCATGTTTTTGAACACCGATTCATGCTCCTCCTATTTTTCAGACCGTTTCATGCTCCTCATATTTTTGACAACTTTTGAAGCTTTTCATATTTTTCACACCTTGTCAGGCTCTTGAAGTTTTTCAACACCACTACATGCTCCTCCTTTTTTGCAGACCGTTTCATGCTCCTCATATTTTTGACACCTTTTGAAGCTCTTCATATTTTGCACACCTTTTCAGGCTCTTCATGTTTTTGAACACCGCTTCATGATCCTCCTATTTTTCTTACCTTTTCATCCTCCTTATATTTTTGACAACTTTTGAAGCTCTTCATATTTTTCACAACTTTTCAGGCTTTTCCTGTTTTTGAACACCGCTTCATGCTCCTCCTATTTTTCAAACCGTTTCATGCTCCTCATATTTTTGACACCTTTTGAAGCTCTTCATATTTTTCACACCTTTTCAGTCTCTTCATGTTTTTGAACACCGCTTCATGCTCCTCCTATTTTCAGACCGTTTCATTCTCCTCATATTTTTGACACCTTTTGAAGCTCTTCATATATTTCACACCTTTTCCGTCTCTTCTTTTTTTTCAACACCACTTCATGCTCCTCCTATTTTTCAGACCGTTTCATGCTCATCTCATTTTTGACACCTTTTGAAGCTCTTCATATTTTTCACACCTTTTCAGGCTCTTCATGTTTTTGAACACCGCTTCATGCTCCTCCTATTTTTCAGACTACTTCATACTCCTCTCATTTTTTACACCTTTTGAAGCTCTTCATATTTTTGACACCTTTTGAGGCTCTTCATATTTCTCACACGTTTTCAGGCTCTTCATGATTTTCAACACCGATTCATGCTCCTCCTCTTTTTCAGACCGTTTCATGCTCCTCATATTTTTGATACCTTTTGAATCTCCTCATATTTTTTACACCTTTTGAACCTCTTCATATATTTCACACTTTTTCAGGCTCTTCATGTTTTTCAACACGGCTTCATGCTCCTCCTATTTTTCAGACCGTTTCATGCTCCTCATATTTTTCACACCTTTTGAAGCTCTTCATATTTTTCACACCTTTTAAGCCTCTTCATGTTTTTTAACACCGCTTCATGCTCCTCCTATTTTCAAGATAGTTTCATACTCCTCATGTATTTCATACCTTTTGAAGCTCCTCATATTTTTCACACCTTTTCAGGCTCTTCATATTTTTGAAAACCGGTTCATGCTCCTCCTATTTTTAAGACCGTTTCATGCTCCTCATATATTTCACACCTTTTGAAGTTCTTCATATTTTTCACACCTTTTCAGGCTCTGCATGTTTTTCAACACCGTTTCATGCTCCTCCTATTTTTCAGACCGTTTCATGCTCCTCATATTTTTGACACATTTTGAAGTTCTTGATATATTTCACACCTTCTCAGGCTCTTCATTTTTTGGAACACGACTTCTTGCTCCTCCTATTTTTCAGACCGTTTCATGCTCATCTCATTTTTGACACCTTTTGAAGCTCTTCATATATTTGACACCATTTGAAGCTCTTCATATTTTTCACACCTTTTCAGGCTCTGCATGTTTTTCAACACCGTTTCATGCTCCTCCTATATTTCAGACCGATTTTTGCTGCTCATATATTTGACACCTTTTGAACCTCTTCATATTTTTAACACCTTTTCAGGCTCTTCATGGTTTTCAACACCGCTTCATGCTCCTCCTATTTTTCAGACCGTTTCATGCTCCTCATATTTTTGACACTTTTTGATGCTCTTCATATTTTTCACACCTTTTCAGGATTTTCATGTTTTTGCACACCGCTTCATGCTCCTCCTATTTTTCACACCTTTTGAAGCTCTTCATATTTTTCACCCTTTTCAGTCTCTTCATGTTTTTGAACACGGTTTCATGCTCCTCCTATTTTTCAGACCGTTTCATGCTCCTCATATTTTTGACACCTTTTGAAGCTCTTCATATTTTTCACATCTTTTCAGGCTCTTCATGGTTTTCAACACCGCTTCATGCTTCACCTATTTTTCAGACGGTTTCATGCTCATCTCTTTTTTGACACCTTTTGAAGCTCTTCATATTTTTCATACCTTTTGAAGCTCTTCATATTTTTCCCTCGTTTTCACGCTCTTCATGTTTTTCAACACCGCTTCATGCTCCTCCGATTTTTCAGACGGTTTCATGCTCCTCATATTTTTGACACCTTTTGAAGCTCTTCATATTTTTCAAACCTTTTCAGGCTCTTCATGTTTTTGAACACTGCTTCATGCTCCTCGTATTTTTCAAACCATTTCATGATCCTCATGTATTTCACACCTTTGAACCTCTTCATATTTTTCACACCTTTTCAGGCTCTTCATGTGTTTCAACACCACTTCATGCTCCTCAGCTTTTTCAGACCGTTTCATGCTCATTTCATTTTTGAAACATTTTGAAGCTCTTCATATTTTTCACACCTTTTGAATCTCTTCATATTTTTGACACCTTTTCAAGCTCTTCATGTTTTTGAACACCTCTGCATGCTCCTCCTATTTTTCAGGGCGTTTAATGCTCCTCATGTATTTCACACCTTTTGAAGCTCTTCATATTTCTGACACCTTTTCAGGCTCTTCATGTTTTGCAACACCGCTTCATGCTGTTCCTATTTTTCAGACCGTTTCATGCTCCTCATATTTTTGAGACCTTTTGAAGCTCTTCATATCTTTCACACCTTTTCAGGCTCTTCATGTTTTTCAATACCACTTCATGCTCCACCTATTTTTCAGACCGTTTCATGCTCATCACATTTTTGACACCTTTTAAAGCTCTTCATATTTTTCACACCTTTTGAAGCTCTTCATATTCTTCATACGTTTTCATGCTCTTTATGTTTTTCAACACCGCTTCTTGCTCCTCCTATTTTTCAGACCGTTTCATGCTCATCTCATTTTTGACACCTTTTAAAGCTCTTCATATTTTTCACACCTTTTGAAGCTCTTCATATTTTTCACACCTTTTCAGGCTCTTGATGTTTTTCCACACCACTTCATGCTTCTCCTAATTTTCAGCTCTTTCATGCTCCTAATGTATTTCACACCTTTTGAAACTTTTCATATTTTTCACACCTTTTCAGGCTCTTCATGTTTTTCAACACCGCTTCATGCTCCTCCTCTTTTTCAGACCGTTTCATGCTCCTCATATTTTTGATACCTTTTGAAGCTCTTCATATTTCTCACACCTTTTCAGGCTCTTCGTGTTTTTCAACACCGCTTCATGCTCCTCCTATTTTTCAGACCGTTTCATGCTCCTCATATTTTTGACACCTTTTGAAGCTCTTCATATTTTTCACACCTTTTCAGGCTCTTCATATTTTTGAACACCGCTTCATGCTCCTCCTATTTTTTAGACCGTTTCATGCTCCTCATATTTTTCACACCTTTTGAAGCTCTTCATATTTTCACACGTTTTCAGACTCTTCATGTTTTTCAACACCCCTTCATGATCCTGCTATCTTTCAGACCGTTTCATGCTCCTCATATATTTTACACCTTTTGAAGCTCTTCATATTTTTCACACCTTTTGAGGCTCTTCATATTTTTCATATTTTTGAAGCTCTTCATATTTTTCACACCTTTTCAGGCTCTTCATATTTTTGAACACCGCTTCATGCTCCTCCTTTTTTTCAGAGAGTTTCATGCTCCTCATGTATTTCACACCTTTTGAAGCTCTTCATATTTTTCACACCTTTTCAGGCTCTTCATGTTTTTCCACACCACTTCATGCTTCTCCTAATTTTCAGCTCTTTCATGCTCCTCATGTATTTCACACCTTTTGAATCTTTTCATATTTTTCACACCTTTTCAGGCTCTTCATGTTTTTCAACGCCGCTTCATGCTCCTCCTCTTTTTCAGACCGTTTCATGCACCTCCTATTTTTCTCACCTTTTGAAGCTCTTCATATTTTTCACACCTTTTCAGGCTCCTCATGTTTTGCAACACCGCTTCATGTTCCTCCTATATTTCAGACCGTTTCATACTCCTCATATTTTTGACACCTTTTGATGCTCTTCATATTTTTCACACCTTTTCCGGCTCTTCATTTTTTCAACACCGCTTCATGCTCCTCCTATTTTTCAGACCGTTTCATGCTCATCTCATTTTTGACACCTTTGGAAGCTTTTCATATTTTTCACAATTTTTCAGGCTCTTCATGTTTTGAACACTGCTTCATGCTCCTCCTATTTCTCAGTCCGTATCATGCTCCTCATATTTTGACATCTTTTGAAGCTCTTCATATATTTCACACCTTTTCAGTCTCTTCTTTTTTTTCAACACCACCTCATGCACCTCCTATTTTTCAGACCGTTTCATGATGATCTCATTTTTGACACCTTTTGAAGCTCTTCATATTTTTCACACCTTTTCAGGCTCCTCATTTTTTTCAACACCACTTCATTCTCCTCCTATTTACAGACCGTTTCATGCTCATCTCTTTTTTGACACCTTTTGAAGCTCTTCATATTTTTCACACATTTTGAAGCTCTTAATATTTTTCACACCTTTTCTGGCTCTTCATGTTTTTCAACACCGGTTCATGGTACTCCTATTTTTTAGACCATTTCATGCTCCTCATATTTTTCCACCTTTTGAAGCTGTTCATATTTTTCACATCTTTTCAGTCTCTTCATTTTTTTCAACACTGCTTCATGCTCCTCCTATTTTTCAGAACGTTTCATGCTCCTCATATTTTTGACACCTTTTGAAGCTCTTCATATTTTTCACACCTTTTCAGGCTCTTCATGATTTTCAACACCGCTTCATGCTCCTCCTATTTTTCAGACCGTTTCTTGCACCTCATATATTTCACACCTTTTGAAGCTCTTCATATTTTTCACATCTTTTCAGGATCTTCATGTTTTTCAACAACTTTTCATGATCCTCCTATTTTTTAGACCGATTCATGCTCCTCATATTTTGACACCTTTTGAAGCTCTTCATATATTTCACACCTTTTCAGGCTCTTCATGTTTTTCAACACCACTTCATGCTCCTCGTATTTTTAAGACCATTTCATGCTCCTCATATTTTTGACACCTTTAGAAGCTCTTCATATTTTTCACACATTTTCAGGCTCTTCATGTTTCTCAACACCGCTTCCTGCTCCTCCTCTTTTTCAGACCGTTTCATGCTCCTCATATATTTGACACATTTTGAAGCTCTTCATGTTTCTCACAGCTTTTCAGGTTCTTCATGTTTTTCAACACTACTTCATGCTCCTCCTATTTTTCAGACGGTTTCATGCTCATCTCATTTTTGACACCTTTTGAAGCTCTTCATATTTTTCACATCTTTTGAATCTCTTCGTATTTTTCACACGTTTTCAGGCTCTTCATGTTGTTCAACACCCTTTCTTGCTCCTCCTATTTTTCAGACCGTTTCATGCTCCTCATATTTTTGACACGTTTTGAAGCTCTTCATATTTTTCACACCTTTTCAGGATCTTCATGTTTTTGAACACCGTTTCATAGTCCTCCTATTTTTCAGACCGTTTCATGCTCCTCATATTTTGACACCTTTGGAAGCTCTTCATATTTTTCACTACTTTTCAGGGTCTTCCTGTTTTTGAACACCGCTTCATGCTCCTCCTATTTTTCAGAACTTTTCATGCTCCTCATATTTTTGACACCTTTTGAAGCTCTTCTTATTTTTCACACCTTTTCAGGCTCTTCATGTTTTTGAACACCATTTCATGCTCCTCCTATTTTACAGTCCGTTTCATTCTCCTCATATATTTGACACCTTTTGAAGCTCTTCATATATTTCACACTTTTTCAGGCTTTTCATTATTTTCAACACCACTTCATGCTCCTCTTATTTTTCAGACCGTTTCATGCTCATCTCATTTTCACACTTTTTGAAGCTCTTCATGTTTTTCACATATTCTGAAGCTCTTCATATTTTTCACAAATTTTCAGGCTCTTTATGATTTTCAACATCGCTTCATGCTCCTCCTATGTTTCAGACCGTTTCATGTTCATCTCATTTTGACACCTTTTGAAGCTCTTCATATTTTTCACACCTTTTGAAGCTCTTCATATTTTTCATATTTTTGAAGTTCTTCATAATTTCACACGTTTTCAGACTCCTCATGTTTTTCAACACCGCTTCATGCTCCTCCTATTTTTCAGACCGTTTCATGCTCCTCATATTTTTGACACCTTTTGAAGCTCTTCATATTTTTCACACCTTTTCAGGCTCTTCATATTTTTGAACACCGCTTCATGCTCCTCCTATTTTTTAGACCGTTTCATGCTCCTCATATTTTTCACACCTTTTGAAGCTCTTCATATTTTCACACGTTTTCAGACTCTTCATGTTTTTCAACACCCCTTCATGATCCTGCTATCTTTCAGACCGTTTCATGCTCCTCATATATTTTACACCTTTTGAAGCTCTTCATATTTTTCACACCTTTTGAGGCTCTTCATATTTTTCATATTTTTGAAGCTCTTCATATTTTTCACACCTTTTCAGGCTCTTCATATTTTTGAACACCGCTTCATGCTCCTCCTTTTTTTCAGAGAGTTTCATGCTCCTCATGTATTTCACACCTTTTGAAGCTCTTCATATTTTTCACACCTTTTCAGGCTCTTCATGTTTTTCCACACCACTTCATGCTTCTCCTAATTTTCAGCTCTTTCATGCTCCTCATGTATTTCACACCTTTTGAATCTTTTCATATTTTTCACACCTTTTCAGGCTCTTCATGTTTTTCAACGCCGCTTCATGCTCCTCCTCTTTTTCAGACCGTTTCATGCACCTCCTATTTTTCTCACCTTTTGAAGCTCTTCATATTTTTCACACCTTTTCAGGCTCCTCATGTTTTGCAACACCGCTTCATGTTCCTCCTATATTTCAGACCGTTTCATACTCCTCATATTTTTGACACCTTTTGATGCTCTTCATATTTTTCACACCTTTTCCGGCTCTTCATTTTTTCAACACCGCTTCATGCTCCTCCTATTTTTCAGACCGTTTCATGCTCATCTCATTTTTGACACCTTTGGAAGCTTTTCATATTTTTCACAATTTTTCAGGCTCTTCATGTTTTGAACACTGCTTCATGCTCCTCCTATTTCTCAGTCCGTATCATGCTCCTCATATTTTGACATCTTTTGAAGCTCTTCATATATTTCACACCTTTTCAGTCTCTTCTTTTTTTTCAACACCACCTCATGCACCTCCTATTTTTCAGACCGTTTCATGATGATCTCATTTTTGACACCTTTTGAAGCTCTTCATATTTTTCACACCTTTTCAGGCTCCTCATTTTTTTCAACACCACTTCATTCTCCTCCTATTTACAGACCGTTTCATGCTCATCTCTTTTTTGACACCTTTTGAAGCTCTTCATATTTTTCACACATTTTGAAGCTCTTAATATTTTTCACACCTTTTCTGGCTCTTCATGTTTTTCAACACCGGTTCATGGTACTCCTATTTTTTAGACCATTTCATGCTCCTCATATTTTTCCACCTTTTGAAGCTGTTCATATTTTTCACATCTTTTCAGTCTCTTCATTTTTTTCAACACTGCTTCATGCTCCTCCTATTTTTCAGAACGTTTCATGCTCCTCATATTTTTGACACCTTTTGAAGCTCTTCATATTTTTCACACCTTTTCAGGCTCTTCATGATTTTCAACACCGCTTCATGCTCCTCCTATTTTTCAGACCGTTTCTTGCACCTCATATATTTCACACCTTTTGAAGCTCTTCATATTTTTCACATCTTTTCAGGATCTTCATGTTTTTCAACAACTTTTCATGATCCTCCTATTTTTTAGACCGATTCATGCTCCTCATATTTTGACACCTTTTGAAGCTCTTCATATATTTCACACCTTTTCAGGCTCTTCATGTTTTTCAACACCACTTCATGCTCCTCGTATTTTTAAGACCATTTCATGCTCCTCATATTTTTGACACCTTTAGAAGCTCTTCATATTTTTCACACATTTTCAGGCTCTTCATGTTTCTCAACACCGCTTCCTGCTCCTCCTCTTTTTCAGACCGTTTCATGCTCCTCATATATTTGACACATTTTGAAGCTCTTCATGTTTCTCACAGCTTTTCAGGTTCTTCATGTTTTTCAACACTACTTCATGCTCCTCCTATTTTTCAGACGGTTTCATGCTCATCTCATTTTTGACACCTTTTGAAGCTCTTCATATTTTTCACATCTTTTGAATCTCTTCGTATTTTTCACACGTTTTCAGGCTCTTCATGTTGTTCAACACCCTTTCTTGCTCCTCCTATTTTTCAGACCGTTTCATGCTCCTCATATTTTTGACACGTTTTGAAGCTCTTCATATTTTTCACACCTTTTCAGGATCTTCATGTTTTTGAACACCGTTTCATAGTCCTCCTATTTTTCAGACCGTTTCATGCTCCTCATATTTTGACACCTTTGGAAGCTCTTCATATTTTTCACTACTTTTCAGGGTCTTCCTGTTTTTGAACACCGCTTCATGCTCCTCCTATTTTTCAGAACTTTTCATGCTCCTCATATTTTTGACACCTTTTGAAGCTCTTCTTATTTTTCACACCTTTTCAGGCTCTTCATGTTTTTGAACACCATTTCATGCTCCTCCTATTTTACAGTCCGTTTCATTCTCCTCATATATTTGACACCTTTTGAAGCTCTTCATATATTTCACACTTTTTCAGGCTTTTCATTATTTTCAACACCACTTCATGCTCCTCTTATTTTTCAGACCGTTTCATGCTCATCTCATTTTCACACTTTTTGAAGCTCTTCATGTTTTTCACATATTCTGAAGCTCTTCATATTTTTCACAAATTTTCAGGCTCTTTATGATTTTCAACATCGCTTCATGCTCCTCCTATGTTTCAGACCGTTTCATGTTCATCTCATTTTGACACCTTTTGAAGCTCTTCATATTTTTCACACCTTTTGAAGCTCTTCATATTTTTCATATTTTTGAAGTTCTTCATAATTTCACACGTTTTCAGACTCCTCATGTTTTTCAACACCGCTTCATGCTCCTCCTATTTTTCAGACCGTTTCATGCTCCTCATATTTTTGACACCTTTTGAAGCTATTCGTATTTTTCACACGTGTTCAGGCTCTTCATGTTTTTGAACACCACATCATGCTCCTTCTATTTTTCAGAGAGTTTCATGCTCCTCATATATTTCACACCTTTTGAAGCTCTTCATATTTTTCACACCTTTTCAGGCTCTTCATGTTTTTGAACACTTCTTCATGTTCCTCCTATTTTTCAGACCGTTTCATGCTCCTCATATTTTTGACACCTTTTGAAACTTTTCATATTTTTCTCACCTTTTCAGGCTCTTCATGTTTTTCAACACCACTTCATGCTCCTTTTTTGCAGACCTTTTCATGCTATTCATATTTTTGACACCTTTTGAAACTCTTCATATTTTTCACACCTTTTCAGGCTCTTCATGTTTTTCAACACCGCTTCATGCTCCTCCGATTTTTCAGTCCGTTTCATGCTCCTCATATTTGTGACACCTTTAGAAGCTCTTCATATTTTTTACACCTTTTCAGGCTCTTCATGTTTTTGAACACCACTTCATGCTCCTTATATTTTTCAGAGAGTTTCATGCTCCTCATGTATTTCACACCTTCTGAAGCTCTTCATATTTTTCACACCTTTTCAGGCTCTTCATGTTTTTCCACACCACTTCATGCTTCTCCTAATTTTCAGCTCTTTCATGCTCCTCATGTATTTCACACCTTTTGAAGCTTTTCATATTTTTCACACCTTTTCAGGCTCTTCATGTTTTTCAACACCGCTTCATGCTCCTCCTCTTTTTCAGACCGTTTCATGCTCCTCATATTTTTGACACCTTTTGAAGCTCTTCATATTTCTCACACCTTTTCAGGCTCTTCATGTTTTTCAACACCGCTTCATGCTCCTCCTATTTTTCAGACCGTTTCATGCTCCTCATATTTTTGACACCTTTTGAAGCTCTTCATATTTTTCACACCTTTTCAGGCTCTTCATATTTTTGAACACCGCTTCATGCTCCTCCTATTTTTTAGACCGTTTCATGCTCCTCATATTTTTCACACCTTTTGAAGCTCTTCATATTTTCACACGTTTTCAGACTCTTCATGTTTTTCAACATCGCTTCATTATCCTGCTATTTTCAGACCGTTTCATGCTCCTCATATATTTCACACCTTTTGAAGCTCTTCATATTTTTCACACCTTTTGAGGGTCTTCATATTTTTCAT
This sequence comes from Dama dama, assembly GCF_033118175.1. Lineage (NCBI taxonomy): Eukaryota > Metazoa > Chordata > Mammalia > Artiodactyla > Cervidae > Dama > Dama dama. The sequence continues at coordinate 3,193,258 of NC_083683.1, read as the reverse complement.
ATTTCTGAAGCTCTTCATATTTTTCACACCTTTTCAGGCTCTTCATATTTTTGAACACCGCTTCATGCTCCTCCTATTTTTCAGAGAGTTTCATGCTCCTCATGTATTTCACACCTTTTGAAGCTCTTCATATTTTTCACACCTTTTCAGGCTCTTCATGTTTTTCCACACCACTTCATGCTTCTCCTAATTTTCAGCTCTTTCATGCTCCTCATGTATTTCACACCTTTTGAAGCTTTTCATATTTTTCACACCTTTTCAGGCTCTTCATGTTTTTCAACGCCGCTTCATGCTCCTCCTCTTTTTCAGACCGTTTCATGCTCCTCATATTTTTGACACCTTTTGAAGCTCTTCATATTTTTCACACCTTTTCGGGCTCTTCATGTTTTGAACACCGCTTCATACTCCTCCTATATTTCAGACAGTTTCATGCTCATCTCATTTTTGACACCTTTTGAAGCTTTTCATATTTTTCACAACTTTTCAGGCTCTTCATGTTTTTGAACACCTCTTCATGCTAATCCTATTTTTCAAACCATAACATGCTCCTCATATTTTTGACACCTTTTGAAGCTCCTCATATTTTTTACACCTTTTCAGGCTCTTCATGTTTTTGAACACCACTTCATGCTCCTTATATTTTTCAGAGAGTTTCATGCTCCTCATGTATTTCACACCTTCAGAAGCTCTTCATATTTTTCACACCTTTTCAGGCTCTTCATGTTTTTCCACACCACTTCATGCTTCTCCAAATTTTCAGCTCTTTCATGCTCCTCATGTATTTCACACCTTTTGAAGCTTTTCATATTTTTCACACGTTTTCAGGCTCTTCATGTTTTTCAACACCGCTTCATGCTCCTCCTCTTTTTCAGACCGTTTCATGCTCCTCATATTTTTGACACCTTTTGAAGCTCTTCATATTTCTCACACCTTTTCAGGCTCTTCATGTTTTTCAACACCGCTTCATGCTCCTCCTATTTTTCAGACCGTTTCATGCTCCTCATATTTTTGACACCTTTTGAAGCTCTTCATATTTTTCACACCTTTTCAGGCTCTTCATATTTTTGAACACCGCTTCATGCTCCTCCTTTTTTTTAGACCGTTTCATGCTCCTCATATTTTTCACACCTTTTGGAGCTCTTCATATTTTTCACACGATTTCAGGCTCTTCATGTTTTTGAACACCATTTCATGCTCCTCCTATTTTGCAGACCGTTTCTTGCTCCTCATATTTTTGACACCTTCTGAAGCTCTTCATATTTTTCACACCTTTTGAAGCTCTTCATATTTTTCATATTTTTGAAGCTCTTCATATTTTCACACGTTTTCAGACTCTTCATGTTTTTCAACACCTCTTCATGATCCTGCTATTTTTCAGACCGTTTCATGCTCCTCACATTTCTCACACCTTTTGAAGCTCTTCATATTTTTCACACCTTTTGAAGCTCTTCATATTTTTCATATTTTTGAAGCTCTTCATATTGTTCACACCTTTTCAGGCTCTTCATATTTTTGAACACCGCTTCATGCTCCTCCTATTTTTCAGAGAGTTTCATGCTCCTCATGTATTTCATACCTTTTGAAGCTCTTCATATTTTTCACACCTTTTCAGGCTCTTCATGTTTTTCCACACCACTTCATGCTTCTCCTAATTTTCAGCTCTTTCATGCTCCTCATGTATTTCACACCTTTTGAAGCTTTTCATATTTTTCACACCTTTTCAGGCTCTTCATGTTTTTCAACACCGCTTCATGCTCCTCCTCTTTTTCAGACCGTTTCATGCTCCTCATATTTTTGACACCTTTTGAAGCTCTTCATATTTCTCACACCTTTTCAGGCTCTTCATGTTTTTCAACACCGCTTCATGCTCCTCCTATTTTTCAGACCGTTTCATGCTCCTCATATTTTTGACACCTTTTGAAGCTCTTCATATTTTTCACACCTTTTCAGGCTCTTCATATTTTTGAACACCGCTTCATCCTCCTCCTATTTTTTAGACCGTTTCATGCTCCTCATATTTTTCACACCTTTTGAAGCTCTTCATATTTTCACACGTTTTCAGACTCTTCATGTTTTTCAACATCGCTTCATGATCCTGCTATTTTCAGACCGTTTCATGCTCCTCATATATTTCACACCTTTTGAAGCTCTTCATATTTTTCACACCTTTTGAGGGTCTTCATATTTTTCATATTTTTGAAGCTCTTCATATTTTTCACACCTTTTCAGGCTCTTCATATTTTTGAACACCGCTTCATGCTCCTCCTATTTTTCAGAGAGTTTCATGCTCCTCATGTATTTCACACCTTTTGAAGCTCTTCATATTTTTCACACCTTTTCAGGCTCTTCATGTTTTTCCACACCACTTCATGCTTCTCCTAATTTTCAGCTCTTTCATGCTCCTCATGTATTTCACACCTTTTGAAGCTTTTCATATTTTTCACACCTTTTCAGGCTCTTCATGTTTTTCAACGCCGCTTCATGCTCCTCCTCTTTTTCAGACCGTTTCATGCTCCTCATATTTTTGACACCTTTTGAAGCTCTTCATATTTTTCACACCTTTTCGGGCTCTTCATGTTTTGAACACCGCTTCATACTCCTCCTATATTTCAGATAGTTTCATGCTCATCTCATTTTTGACACCTTTTGAAGCTTTTCATATTTTTCACAACTTTTCAGGCTCTTCATGTTTTTGAACACCTCTTCATGCTAATCCTATTTTTCAAACCATAACATGCTCCTCATATTTTTCACACCTTTTGAAGCTCTTCATATTTTTCATATTTTTGAAGCTCTTCATATTTTCACACGTTTTCAGACTCTTCATGTTTTTCAACACCTCTTCATGATCCTGCTATTTTTCAGACCGTTTCATGCTCCTCACATTTCTCACACCTTTTGAAGCTCTTCATATTTTTCACACCTTTTGAAGCTCTTCATATTTTTCATATTTTTGAAGCTCTTCATATTGTTCACACCTTTTCAGGCTCTTCATATTTTTGAACACCGCTTCATGCTCCTCCTATTTTTCAGAGAGTTTCATGCTCCTCATGTATTTCACACCTTTTGAAGCTCTTCATATTTTTCACACCTTTTCAGGCTCTTCATGTTTTTCCACACCACTTCATGCTTCTCCTAATTTTCAGCTCTTTCATGCTCCTCATGTATTTCACACCTTTTGAAGCTTTTCATATTTTTCACACCTTTTCAGGCTCTTCATGTTTTTCAACACCGCTTCATGCTCCTCCTCTTTTTCAGACCGTTTCATGCTCCTCATATTTTTGACACCTTTTGAAGCTCTTCATATTTTTCACACCTTTTCGGGCTCTTCATGTTTTGAACACCGCTTCATACTCCTCCTATATTTCAGACAGTTTCATGCTCATCTCATTTTTGACACCTTTTGAAGCTTTTCATAGTTTTCACAACTTTTCAGGCTCTTCATGTTTTTGAACACCTCTTCATGCTAATCCTATTTTTCAAACCATAACATGCTCCTCATATTTTTCACACCTTTTGAAGCTCTTCATATTTTTTACACCTTTTCAGGCTCTTCATGTTTTTGAACACCACTTCATGCTCCTTATATTTTTCAGAGAGTTTCATGCTCCTCATGTATTTCACACCTTCTGAAGCTCTTCATATTTTTCACACCTTTTCAGGCTCTTCATGTTTTTCCACACCACTTCATGCTTCTCCTAATTTTCAGTTCTTTCATGCTCCTCATGTATTTCACACCTTTTGAAGCTTTTCATATTTTTCACACCTTTTCAGGCTCTTCATGTTTTTCAACACCGCTTCATGCTCCTCCTCTTTTTCAGACCGTTTCATGCTCCTCATATTTTTGACACCTTTTGAAGCTCTTCATATTTCTCACACCTTTTCAGGCTCTTCATATTTTTCAACACCGCTTCATGCTCCTCCTATTTTTCAGATCGTTTCATGCTCCTCATATTTTTGACACCTTTCGAAGCTCTTCATATTTTTCAGACGTTTTCAGGCTCTTCATATTTTTGAACACCGCTTCATGCTCCTCCTATTTTTTAGACCGTTTCATGCTGCTCATATTTTTCACACCTTTTGAAGCTCTTCATATTTTTCACACCTTTTCAGGCTCTTCATGTTTTTGAACACCGCTTCATGCTCCTCGTATTTTTCAGACCGTTTCATGCTCCTCATATTTTTCCCACCTTTTGTAGCTTTTCATATTTTTAACACCTTTTCAGGCTCTTCAAGTTTATCAACACCACTTCATGCTCCTCCTTTTTGCAGACCATTTCATGCTCCTCATATTTTTGACACCTATTGATGTGCTTAATATATTTCACACCTTTTCAGGCTCTTCATTTCTTCCACACCACTTCATGCTCCTCATATTGTTCAGGCAGTATCATGCTCCTCATATTTTTCACATCTTTTGAAGCTCTTCATGTTTTTCACACCTTTTCAGCCTCTTCATGTTTTTGAACACCCCTTCTTGCTCCTTTTATTTTTCAGAGAGTTTCATGCTTCTCATGTATTTCACACCTTTTGAAGTTCTTCATATATTTCACACCTTTTCAGGCTCTTCATTTTTTTCAACACCACGTCATGCTCCTCCTATTTTTCAGACCCCTTTATGCTCTTCTCATTTTTGATACCTTTTGAAGCTCTTCATATTTTTCACACCTTTTGAAGCTCTTCATATTTTTCACACCTTTTCAGGCTCTTCATGTTTTTCAACACCGCTTCATGCTCCTCCTATTTTCAGACCGTTTCATGCTCCTCATATTTTTCACACATTTTGAAGCTCCTCCTATTTTTCACAACCTTTCACGCTCTTCATGTTTTTCAACACGGCTTCATGATCCTCCTATTTTTCTGACAGTTTCATGCTCCTCCTATTTTTCAGCACGTTTCATACTCCTCCAAATTTTCAGACCGTTTCATGCTCCTCATATTTGTCACACCTTTCGAAGCTCTTCATATTTTTCACACCTTTTCTGGATCTTCATGTTTTTGAGCACAGCTTCATGCTCCTCCGATTTTTCAGACCGTTTCATGCTCCTCATATATTTCACACCTTTTGAAGCTCTTCATATTTTTCACAGCTTTTCAGGATCTTCATGTTTTTCAACACCATTTCATGCTGCTCCTATTTTTCAGACCGTTTCATGCTCCTCATATTTTTGACACCTTTTGAAGTTCTTCATATTTTTCAAAACTTTTCAGGCTCTCCATGTTTTTGAACACCGCTTCATGCTCCTACTATTTTTGAGACCGTTTCATGCTCCTCATTTATTTCACACCTTTTGAAGCTCTTCATATTTTTCAAGCCTTTTCAGGCTCTTCATGTTTTTGAACACCGCTTCATGCTCCTCCTATTTTTCAGACCGTTTCATGCTCCTCATTTATTTCACACCTTTTGAAGCTCTTCATATTTTTCAAGCCTTTTCAGGCTCTTCATGTTTTTGAACACCGCTTCATGCTCCTCCTATTTTTCAAACCTTTTCATGATCCTCATGTATTTCAAACCTTTGAAACTCTTCATATTTTTCACACCTTTTGAAGCTCTTCATATTTTTCACAACTTTTCAGGCCTTTCATGTTTTCAACACAGTTTCAGGCTCCGCCTATTTTTCAGACCGTTTCATGCTCCTCATATTTTTGACACCTTTTGAAGCTCTTCATATTTTTCACACCTTTTCATGCTCTTCATGTTTTTGAACACCGCTTTATGCTCCTCCTATTTTTCAGACCGTTTCATGCTCCTCATATTTTTCACACCTTTTGAAGCTCTTCATATTTTTCACACCTTTTCAGGCTCTTCATGTTTTTGAACACCGCTTCATGCTTCTCCTATATTTCACACCTTTTGAAGCTCTTCATATTTTTCACACCTTTTCAGGCTCTTCATGTTTTTGAACACCTTTTCATGCTCCTCGTATTTTTCTGACCGTTTCATGCTCCTCATATTTTTGACCCTTTTTGAACCTCCTCATATTTTTCGCACCTTTTGAACCTCTTCATCTATTTCACATCATTTCAGGCTCTTCATGTTTTTCAACACCACTTCATGCTCCTCCTATTTTTCAGACCGTTTCATGCTCCTCATAATTTTGACACGTTTTGAAGCTCTTCAAATTTTTCACACCTTTTCAGGCTCTTCATCTTTTTCAACACCAGTTCATGCTCCTCCTCTTTTCCAGAGCGTTTCATTGTCCTCATATTTTTGACACCTTTAGAAGCTCTTTATATTTTTCACAACTTTTCAGGCTCTTCATGTTTTTCACAACCCCTTCATGCTCCTCCTATTTTTCAGACAGTTTCATTCCTCTCATGTATTTCACACCTTTTGAAGCTCTTCATATTTTTCACACCTTTTCAGGCTCTTCATGTTTTTGAACACCACTTCATGCTCCTCCTATTTTACACACAGTTTCATGCTCCAAATGTATTTCACACCTTTTGAAGCTCTTCTTATTTTTCACACATTTTGAGGCTCTTCATTTGTTTGAACACCGTTTCATGCTGCTCCTAATTTTCAGACCGTTTCATTCTCATCTCATTTTGACAGCTTTTGAAGCTCTTCATATTTTCACGCCTTTTGAAGCTCTTCATATATTTCACACCTTTTCAGGCTCTTCTTTTTTTTCAACACCACTTCATGCTCCTCCTAATTTTCAGACCGTTTCATGATCATCTTATTTTGACAGCTTTTGAAGCTCTTCATATTTTCACAACTTTTGAAGCTCTACATATTATTCACATCTTTTCAGGCTCTTGATGATTTTCAACACCGCTTCATGCTCATCCTATTTTTCAGACTGTTTCATGCTCATCTCATTTTTGACACCTTTGGAAACTCTTCATATTTTTTCACACGTTTTCAGGCTCTTCAAGTTTTTCAACAACATTTCATGCTCCTCCTATTTTTCAGACTGTTTCATGGTCGTCATGTATTTCACACCTTTTGAAGCTCTTTATATTTTTCACACCTTGTCAGGCTCTTCATGTTTCTGAACAGTGCTTCATGCTCCTCCTATTTTTAAGAACGTATCATGCTCCTCATATTTTTGAAACATTTTGAAGCTCGTCTTATATTTCACACCTTTTCAGGCTCTTCATGTTTTTGAACACCACTTCATGCTTCTCATATTTTTCAGACTGTTTCATGGTCCTCATGTATTTCACACATTTTGAAGCTCTTTATATTTTTCACACCTTTTCAGGCTCTTCATGTTTTTGATCACCGTTTCATGCTCCTCCTATTTTTCAGAGAGTTTCATGCTCCTCATGTATTTCACAACTTTGAAGCTCTTCATGTTTTTCACACCTTTTCAGGCTGTTCATGTTTTTTAACACCGCTTCATGATTCTCCTATTTTTCAGACCGTTTCATGCTCTTCATATTTTTGACACATTTTGAAGCTCTTCATATTTTTCACAGCTTTTCAGGCTCTTCATGTTTTTCCACACCACTTCATGCTTCTCCTAATTTTCAGACCGTTTCATGCTCCTCATGTATTTCACACCTTTTGAAGCTCTTCATATTTTTCACACCTTTTCAGGCTCTTCATGATTTTCCACACCCCTTCATGCTTCTCTTATTTTTCAGCCCGTTTCATGCTCCTCATATATTTCACACCTTTTGAAGCTCTTCATATTTTTCAAACCTTTTCAGGCTCTTCATGTTTCTGATCACCGTTTCATGCTCCTCCTATTTTTCAGACGGTTTCATGCTCCTCATATTTTTGACACTTTTTGAAGCTCTTCATATTTTTCACACCTTTTCAGGCTCTTCATTTTTTTCAACACCACTTCATGCTCCTCCTTTTTTTCAGACCGTTTCATGCTCCTCATATATTTGACACATTTAGAAGCTCTTCATATTTGCACATCTTTTCAGGCTCTTCATATTTTTCATCACCGCTTCATGCTCCTCCTATTTTTCAGACGGATTCATGTTGATCTCATTTTTGACACCTTTTGAAGCTCTTCATATTTTTCACACCTTTTCAGGCTCTTCATGTTTTTGAACACCGCTTCATGCTCCTCCTATTTTTCAGAGCGTTTCCTGCTCATCTCATTTTTGACACCTTTGAAAGCTCTTCATATTTTTCACACCTTTTGAAGCTCTTCATATTTTTCACACGTTTTCAGGCTCTTCATGTTTTTCAACAGTGCTTCATGCTCCTCCTACTTTACAGACCGTTTCATGCTCCTCATATTTTTGACACCTTTTGAAGCTCTTCATATTTTTCACACCTTTTCAGGCTCTTCATGTTTTTGACGACCGCTTCTTGCTCCTCCTACTTTTCAGACCATTTCATGCTCCTCATATTTTTGACACCTTTTGAAGCTCTTCATATTTTTCACACCTTTTCAGGCTCTTCATGTTTTTGAACACCGCTTCATGCTCCTCCTATTTTTCAGACCGTTTCCTGCGCATCTCATTTTTGACACCTTTGAAAGCTCTTCATATTTTTCACACCTTTTGAAGCTCTTCATATTTTTCACACTTTTTCAGGCTCTTCATGTTTTTCTATGCCGCTTCATGCTCCTACTATTTTCAGACCGTTTCAACCTCCTCATGTATTTCACACCTTTTGAATCTCTTCATATTTTTCACACATTTTCAGGCTCTTCATGTTTTAGAACATCATTTCAAGCTGCTCCTATTTTTCAGACCGTTTCCTGCTCCTCATATTTTTGACACCTTTAGAAGCTCTTCATATATTTCAAACCTTTTCAGTGTCTTCATTTTTTTGAACACCACTTCATGCTCCTCCTATTTTTCAAAACGTTTCATGCTCATCTCTTTTTGAATCGTATTCAAGCTCTTCATAGCATTCTTCCCTTTTGAAGCTCTTCATATTTTTCACACGTTTTCATGCTCTTCATGATTTTCAGCACAGTTTCATGCTCCTCCTATTTTTCAGACCGTTTCATGTTCCTCATATTTTTGACACGTTTTGAAGCTCATCATATTTTTCACACCTTTTCAAGCTCTTCATGTTTTTCAGCAAAGTTTGATGCTCCTCCTATTTTTCAGACCGTTTCATGCTCCTCATATTTTTGACATTTTTTGAAACTCTTCATATATTTCACACCTTTTCAGGCTCTTCATGTTTTTCAACACCACTTCATGCTCCTCATTTTTTCAGACCGCTTCATGCTCATCTCATGTTTGACACATTTTGAAGCTGTTCATATTTTTCATATCTTTTGAAGCTCTTCATATATTTTACACGTTTTCAGGCTCTTCATGTTTTTCAACACCGCTTCGTGCTGCTCCTAATTTTCAGATCATTTCATGCTCATCGAATTTTACACCTTTTGCAGATCTTCATATTTTCACAAGTTTTGAAGCTCTTCATATTTTTCACACCTTTTTAGGCTCTTCATGTATTTGAACACCGTTTCATGCTCCTCTTATTTTTCAGACCGTTTCATGCTCCTCATATTTTTGACACCTTTTGAAGCTTTTCTTTTTTTTTCACACCTTTTGAAGCTCTTCATATATTTCACACCTTTTCAGGCTCTTCATGCTTTTCAACACTACTTCATGCTCCTCCTATTTTTCAGACCGCTTCATGTTCCTCATATTTTTGACACCTTTTGAAGCTCTTCATATTTTTCACACCTTTTTAGGCTCTTCATGCTTTTCAATACCGCCTCATGCTACTGCTATATTTCAGACCATTTCATGCTCCTCATATTTTTGACACCTTTTGAAGCTCTTCACATTTTTCACACCTTTTCAGACGCTTCATGTTTTTGAACACTGCTTCATGTTCCTCCTATTTTTCAGACCGTTTCATGCTCCTCATATTTTTGACACCTTTTGAAGCTCTTCATATTTTTCACACCTTTTCAGGCTTTTCTTGTGCTTGAACACCGCTTCATGCACCTCCTATTTTTCACACGTTTTGAAGCTCTTCATATTTTTCTCACCTTTTTAGGCTCTTCATGTTTTAGAACACCGCTTCATGCTCCTCCTATTTTTCAGACCGTTTAATGCTCCTCATATATTTCACACCTTTTGAAGCTCTTCATATTTTTCACACCTTTTCAGGCTCTTCTTGTGCTTGAACACCGCTTCATGCACCTCCTATTTTTCACACCTTTTGAAGCTCTTCATATTTTTCTCACCTTTTTAGGCTCTTCATGTTTTAGAACACCGCTTCATGCTCCTCCTATTTTTCAGACCGTTTAATGCTCCTCATATATTTCACACCTTTTGAAGCTCTTCATATTTTTCACACCTTTTCAGGCTCTTCATGTTTTTCCACACCACTTCATGTTCCTAGTATTTTTCAGACCTTTTCATGCTCCTCATATTTTTCACACCTATTGAAGCTCTTCATATTTTCACATCTTTTCAGGCTCTTCATGTTTTTCAACACCACTTCATGCTCCTCCTATAATTCTGACCCTTTCATGCTCCACATATTTTTCACACCTTTTGTAGCTCTTCATATTTTTCACAGCTTTTCAGGGTCTTCATGTTTTTCAACACCGCTTCATGCTCCTCCTATTTGTCAGACCGTTTCATGCTCCTCATATTTTTGACACCTTTTGTAGATCTTCATATTTTTCACACATTTTCAGGCTCTTCATGTTTTTCTACAACACTTCATGCTCCTCCTATTTTTCAGACCGTTTCATGCTCCGCATATTTTTGACACCTTTTGTAGATCTTCATATATTTCACACCTTTTCATGCTCTTCATGTTTTTCGACAACACTTCATGCTCCTCCTATTTTTCAGACGGCTTCATGCTCATCTCATTTTTCACACCTTTTGAAGCTGTTCATATTTATCACACCTTTTGAAGCTCTTCATATTTTTCACACGTTTTCAGGTTCTTCATGTTTTTCAACACCGCTTCATGCTCCTCCTATTTTTCAGACCGTTTCCTGCGCATCTCATTTTTGACACCTTTGAAAGCTCGTCATATTTTTCACACCTTTTGAAGCTCTTAATATTTTTCACATTTTTTAAGGCTCGTCATGTTTTTCATCACCGTTTCATGCTCCTCATATTTTTCAGACCGTTTCAATCTCCTTATATTTTTGACACGTTTTGAAGCTCTTCATATTGTTCACACTTTTTCAGGCTCTTCATGTTTTTGAACACCTTTTCATCTCCTCCTTTTTTTGACACATTTTGAAGTTCTTCATATTTTTTATGCCTTTTCAGCCTCTTCATGTTTTTCAACACTGCGTCATGCTCTTCCTATTTTTCAGATCGTTTCATGCTCCTCAATGTTTGACAGGTTTTGAAGCTCTTTATATTTTTCACAACTTTTCAGGCTCTTCATGTTTTGAACAACGTTTCATGCTCCTCCTATTTTTCAGAAAATTTCATGCTCCTCATATATTTGAGACCTTTTAAAGCTCTTCATATTTTTCACAGCTTTTCAGCTCTTCATGTTTGACAACACCACTTCATGCTCCTCCTATTTTTCAGACCGTTTCATGCTCCTCATAATTTTGACACCTTTTGAAGCTCTTCATATTTTTCACACCTTTTGAAGCTCTTCATATATTTCACACGTTTTCAGGCTCTTCATGTTTTTCACCACCGCTTCATGCTCATCCTATTTTCCAGACCGTTTCATGCTCCTGATATTTTTGACACGTTTTGAAGCTCTTCATATTTTTCACTCATTTTGAAGCTCTTCATATATTTCACACCTTTTCAGGCTCTTCATGATTTTTAACAACACTTCATGCTCCTCCTATTTTTCAGACTATTTCATGCTCATCTCATATTTGACACCATTAGAAGCTCTTCTTATTTTTCACACCTTTTCATGCTCTTCATGTTTTGCTACACCACTTCATGCTCCTCCATTTTTCAGACCATTTCATGCTCATCTCATTTTTGACACCTTTTGAAGCTCTTCATATTTTTCACACCTTTTCAGGCTCTTCATGTTTTGCAACACCTCTTCATGCTCCTCCTATTTTTCAAACCGTTTCATCCTCCTCATATTTTTGACATCTTTTGAAGCTCTTCATATTTTTCACACCTTTTCAGGCTCTTCATGTTTTTGAACACCGCTTCATGCTCCTCCTATTTTTCAGACCTTATCCTGCTCCTCATATTTTTCACACCTATTGAAGCTCTTCATATTTTTCACAACTTTGCAGGCTCTTCATGTTTTTGAACAACACTTCATGCTCCTCCTATTTTACAGAGAGTTTTAGGCCCCTCATGTATTTCACACCGTTTGAAGCTCGTCATATTTTTCACACCTTTTCAGTCTCTTCATGTTTTTCAACACCGTTTCATGCTGCTTATATTTTTCAGACCGTTTCATGCTCCTCATATCTTTCACACCTTTTGAAGCTCTTCATATTTTTCACACCTTTTCAGGCTCTTCATGTTTTTGAACACTGCTTCATGCTCCTCCTATTTTTCAGGTCATTTCATGCTCCTCCTATTTTTGACACCTTTTGAAGCTCTTCATATTTTTCACTCCTTTTCAGGCTCCACATGTTTTTGAACAGCGCATCATGCTCCTCCTATTTTCAGACCGTTCCATGCTCCTCATTTATTTGACACCTTTTGAGGCTCTTCATAAATTTCACACCTTTTCAGGCTCTTCATGTTTTTCAACACCACTTCATCCTCCAAATATTTTTCAGACGGCTTCATGCTCATCTCATTTTTGATACCTTTTGAAGCTCTTCATATTTTTGACACCTTTTAAGCTCTGCATATTTCTCACACTTTTTCAGGCTCTTCATGTGTTTCATCACCGCTTCATGCTCCTCCTATTTTTCAGACCGTTTCATGCTCCTCAAATTTTTGACACCTTTTAAAGCTCTTCATATATTTCACACCTTTTCAGGCTCGTCATTTTTTTGAACACCACTTCATGCTCCTCCTATTTTTCAGACCGTTTCATGCTCCTCAAAATTTGACACCTTATGGAGCTCCTCATATTTTTCACACCTTTTCAGGCTCTTCATGTTTTTGAACACCGTTTTATGTTACTCCTATTTTTCCGACCGTTTCATGCTCCTCATATTTTTGACACCTTTTAAAGCTCTTCATATTTTTCATACCTTTTCAGGCTCTTCATGTGTTCAACAACGCTTCATGCTCCTCCTATTTTTCAGAAAGTTTCATGCTCCTCTTATGTTTGACACTTTTTGAAGCTCTTCACATTTTTTACACCTTTTGAAGCTCTTCATATTTTTCACATCTTTTCAGACTCTTCATGTATTTCAACACCAGGTCATGCTCCTCCTATTTTTCAGAACTTTTCCTGCTCCTCATATTTTTGACACCTTTTGAAGCTCCTCATATATTTCACACCTTGTCAGGCTCTTCATGTTTTTCAACTCCACTTCATGTTCCTCCTATTTTTCAGACCGTTTCATGCTCCTCATATTTTTGACACTTTTTGAAGCTCTTCATATTTTTCAAACCTTTTCAGGCTCTTCATGTATTTCAACACCGCTTCATGCTCCTCCTATTTTTCAGACCGTTTCAATCTGCTCATATTTTTGACACCTTTTGAAACTCTTCATATATTTCTCACCTTTTCAGGCTCTTCATGTTTCTCAACACAGCTTCATGGTCCTCCTATTTTTCAGACCGTTTCATGCTCCTCATATTTTTGACACCTTATGAAACTCTTCATATATTTCACACCTTTTCAGTCTCTTCATGTTTTTCAACTCTGCTTCATGCTCCCCCTATTTTTCAGACCGTTTCATGCTCCTCATATTTTTGACACCTTTTGAAACTCTTCATATTTTTCACACCTTTTCAGGCTCTTCATGTTTTGAACAAAACTTCATGCTCCTCCTATTTTTCAGACAGTTTCATTTTCCTCATATTTTTGACACCTTTTTAAGCTCTTCATATATTTCACACCTTTTCAGGCTCTTTATGTTTTTGAACACCGTTTCATGCTCCTCCTATTTGTCTGACCGTTTCATGCTCCTCATATTTTTGACACCTTTTGAAGCTCTTCATTTATTTCACAGCTTTTCAGTCTCTTCATGGTTTTGAACAGCGTTTCATGCTCCTCCTATTTTTCAGACCTTTTCATGCTCCTCATATTTTTCACTCCTTTTGAGGCTCTGCATATTGTTCACACCTTTTCAGGATCTACATGTTTGTCAACACCGTTTCATTCTCCTCCTATATTTGAGACCGTTTCAAGCTCCTCATATTTTTGACACCTTATGAAGCTCTTCATATATTTCTCACATTTTCAGTCTCTTCATGTTTTTGAACACCGTTTCATGCTCCTGATATTTTTCAGACCTTTTAAGCTCTTCATATTTTTCACAAATTTTCAGGTTCTTCATGTTTTTGAACACCATTTCATGATCCTCCTATTTTTCAGACCATGTCATGCTCCTCATAATTTTGACACCTTTTCGGGCTCTTCATGTTTTTGAACACTGCTTCATACTCCCCCTATTTTTCAGACCGTTCCCTGCTCTTCATATTTCTGACACTTTTTGAAGCTCTTCATATTTTTCACACATTTTCAGGCTCTTCATGTTTTTGAACATGGTTTCATGTTTCTCCTATTTTTCAGACCGTTTCATGCTCCTCATATTTTTGACACCTTTTGAAGCTCTTCATAGTTTTCCCACCTTTTGAAGCTCTTCATATTTTTGACACCTTTTCAGGCTCTTCATGTTTTTCAACACTGCTTCTTGCCACTCCTATTTTTCAGACCGTTTCTTGCGCCTCTTATTTCTGACAGCTTTTGAAGCTCTTCCTGTTTTTCACACCTTTTCAGGCTCTTCATTTTTCAACACCGCTTCATGCTCCTCTTATTTTTCAGACCGTATCATGCTCCTCATATTTTGAAAACTTTTGAAGCTCTTCATATATTTCACACCTTTTCAGGCTATTCATGTTTTTGAACACCGTTTCATGCTCCTCCTATTTTTCAGACCGTTTCATGCTCCTCATATTTTTGACACCTTTTGATGCTCTTCATATATTTCACACCTTTTGAGGCTCCTCATGTATTTCAACACCAATTCATGCTCCTCCTATTTTTCAAACAGTTTCATGCTCCTCCTATTTTTGACACCTTTTGAAATTCTTCATTTATTTCACACCTTTTCAGGCTCATCATGTTTTTCAACACCGTTTCATGCTCTTCCTATTTTTAAGACCGTTTCATGCACCTCATAATATTGAAACCTTTTGAAGCTCTTCATATTTTTCACACATTTTCAGGCTCTTCATGTTTTTCCACACCGTTACAGGCTGGTCATGTTTTTCAGACCGTTTCATGTGCCTCATACATTTGACAACTTTTGAAGCTCTTCATATTTTTCACACCTTTTTAAGCTCTTCATATTTTTCACACTTTTTCAGGCTCTTGATGTTTTTCAACACCGCTTCATGCTCCTCCTATTTTTCAGACCGTTTCATGCTCATCTCATATTTGACACCTTCTGAAGCTCTTCATATTTTTCACACCTTTTGAAGCTCTTCATATTTTTCACACTTTTTCAGGCTCTTCATGTTTTTGAACACCGCTTCATGCTCCTTCTATTTTTCAGAGAGTTTCATGCTCCTCATGTATTTCACACCTTTTGAAGCTCTTCATATTTTTCAATCCTTTTCAGGCTCTTCATGTTTTTGAACTCCGCTTCAAGCTGCTTCTATTTTTCAGACCTTTTCATGATCCTCATATTTTTGACACGTTTTGAAGCTCTTCATATTTTTCACACCTTTTCAGGCTCTTCATATTTTTGAACAGCGTTTCATGCTCCTCCTATTGTTCAGACCGTTTCATGCTCCTCATATTTTTGACACATTTTGAAGCTCTTGATATTCTTCACACCTTTTCAGGCTCTTCATATTTTTGAACAGCGTTTCATGCTCCTCCTATTGTTCAGACCGTTTCATGCTCCTCATATTTTTGACACATTTTGAAGCTCTTGATATTTTTCACAACCTTTCAGGCTCTTCATGTTTTTGAACACTGCTTCATGCTCCGTCTGTTTTTCAGACCGTTTCCTGCTCCTCAAATATTTGACACCTTTTGAAGCTATTCATATTTTTCACACTTTTATAGGCTCTTCATGTTTTTGAACACAGCTTCATGCTCCTCCTATTTTTCATACCGTTTCATGCTCCTCATATTTTTGACACATTTTGAAGCTCTTCATATTTTTCACACCTTTTCAGGCTCTTCATGTTTTTGAACACCACTTCATGCTCCTCCTATTTTTCAGACCGTTTCATACTCCTCATAATTTTTACACCTTTTGAAGCTCTTCATATTTTTCACATATTTTGAGGGTCTTCATATTTTTGAACACCGCTTCATGCTCCTCGTATTTTTAAGACCGTTTCTTGCTCCTCATATTTTTGACACCTTCTGAATCTTTTCATATTTTTCACACCTTTTGAAGCTCTTCATATTTTTCACACCTTTTCAGGCTCTTCATGTTTTTCAACACTGCTTCTTGCCACTCCTATTTTTCAGACCGTTTCTTGCTCCTCTTATTTTTGACAGCTTTTGAAGCTCTTCCTGTTTTTCACACCTTTTCAGGCTCTTCATTTTTCAACACCGCTTCATGCTCCTCTTATTTTTCAGACCGTATCATGCTCCTCATACTTTTGAAAACTTTTGAAGCTCTTCATATATTTCACACCTTTTCAGGCTATTCATGTTTTTGAACACCGTTTCATACTCCTCCTATTTTTCCGACCGTTTCATGCTCCTCATATTTTTGACACCTTTTGATGCTCTTCATATATTTCACACCTTTTGAGGCTCCTCATGTATTTCAACACCAATTCATGCTCCTCCTATTTTTCAAACAGTTTCATGCTCCTCCTATTTTTGACACCTTTTGAAATTCTTCATTTATTTCACACCTTTTCAGGCTCATCATGTTTTTCAACACCGCTTCATGCTCTTCCTATTTTTAAGACCGTTTCATGCACCTCATAATTTTGAAACCTTTTGAAGCTCTTCATATTTTTCACACATTTTCAGGCTCTTCATGTTTTTCCACACCGTTACAGGCTGGTCATATTTTTCAGACCGTTTCAAGTGCCTCATACATTTGACACCTTTTGAAGCTCTTCATATTTTTCACACCTTTTTAAACTCTTCATATTTTTTACACTTTTTCAGGCTCTTGATGTTTTTCAACACCGCTTCATGCTCCTCCTATTTTTCAGACCGTTTCATGCTCATCTCATATTTGACACCTCCTGAAGCTCTTCATATTTTTCACACCTTTTGAAGCACTTCATATTTTTCACACTTTTTCAGGCTCTTCATGTTTTGAACACCGCTTCATGCTCCTTCTATTTTTCAGAGAGTTTCATGCTCCTCATGTATTTCACACCTTTTGAAGCTCTTCATATTTTTCAATCCTTTTCAGGCTCTTCATGTTTTTGAACTCCGCTTCAAGCTGCTTCTATTTTTCAGACCGTTTCATGATCCTCATATTTTTGACACGTTTTGAAGCTCTTGATATTTTTCACACCTTTTCAGGCTCTTCATGTTTTTCAACACCACTTCATGCTCCTCCTATTTTTCAGACCGTTTCATGCTCCTCATATTTTTGACACATTTTGAAGATCTTGATATTTTTCACACCTTTTCAGGCTCTTCATGTTTTTGAACACTGCTTCATGCTCCGCCTGTTTTTCAGACCGTTTCCTGCTCCTCAAATATTTGACACCTTTTGAAGCTATTCATATTTTTCACACTTTTATAGGCTCTTCATGTTTTTGAACACAGCTTCATGCTCCTCCTATTTTTCATACCGTTTCATGCTCCTCATATTTTTGACACATTTTGAAGCTCTTCATATTTTTCACACCTTTTCAGGCTCTTCATGTTTTTGAACACCACTTCATGCTCCTCCTATTTTTCAGACCGTTTCATACTCCTCATAATTTTTACACCTTTTGAAGCTCTTCATATTTTTCACATATTTTGAGGGTCTTCATATTTTTGAACACCGCTTCATGCTCCTCGTATTTTTAAGACCGTTTCATGCTCCTCATATTTTTGACACCTTCTGAATCTTTTCATATTTTTCACACCTTTTGCAGCTCTTCATATTTTTCACACCTTTTCAGGCTCTTCATGTTTTTCAACACTGCTTCTTGCCACTCCTATTTTTCAGACCGTTTCTTGCTCCTCTTATTTTTGACAGCTTTTGAAGCTCTTCCTGTTTTTCACACCTTTTCAGGCTCTTCATTTTTCAACACCGCTTCATGCTCCTCTTATTTTTCAGACCGTATCATGCTCCTCATACTTTTGAAAACTTTTGAAGCTCTTCATATATTTCACACCTTTTCAGGCTATTCATGTTTTTGAACACCGTTTCATACTCCTCCTATTTTTCCGACCGTTTCATGCTCCTCATATTTTTGACACCTTTTGATGCTCTTCATATATTTCACACCTTTTGAGGCTCCTCATGTATTTCAACACCAATTCATGCTCCTCCTATTTTTCAAACAGTTTCATGCTCCTCCTATTTTTGACACCTTTTGAAATTCTTCATTTATTTCACACCTTTTCAGGCTCATCATGTTTTTCAACACCGCTTCATGCTCTTCCGATTTTTAAGACCGTTTCATGCACCTCATAATTTTGAAACCTTTTGAAGCTCTTCATATTTTTCACACATTTTCAGGCTCTTCATGTTTTTCCACACCGTTACAGGCTGGTCATATTTTTCAGACCGTTTCATGTGCCTCATACATTTGACACCTTTTGAAGCTCTTCATATTTTTCACACCTTTTTAAGCTCTTCATATTTTTTACACTTTTTCAGGCTCTTGATGTTTTTCAACACCGCTTCATGCTCCTCTTATTTTTCAGACCGTTTCATGCTCATCTCATATTTGACACCTTCTGAAGCTCTTCATATTTTTCACACCTTTTGAAGCTCTTCATATTTTTCACACTTTTTCAGGCTCTTCATGTTTTGAACACCGCTTCATGCTCCTTCTATTTTTCAGAGAGTTTCATGCTCCTCATGTATTTCACACCTTTTGAAGCTCTTCATATTTTTCAATCCTTTTCAGGCTCTTCATGTTTTTGAACTCCGCTTCAAGCTGCTTCTATTTTTCAGACCGTTTCATGATCCTCGTATTTTTGACACGTTTTGAAGCTCTTCATATTTTTCACACCTTTTCAGGCTCTTCATGTTTTTGAACAGCATTTCATGCTCCTCCTATTGTTCAGACCGTTTCATGCTCCTCATATTTTTGACACATTTTGAAGCTCTTGATATTCTTCACACCTTTTCAGGCTCTTCATGTTTTTGAACACCGCTTCATGCTCCGCCTGTTTTTCAGACCGTTTCCTGCTCCTCAAATTTTTGACACCTTTTGAAGCTATTCATATTTTTCACACTTTTATAGGCTCTTCATGTTTTTGAACACAGCTTCATGCTCCTCCTATTTTTCATACCGTTTCATGCTCCTCATATTTTTGACACATTTTGAAGCTCTATATATTTTTCACACCTTTTCAGGCTCTTCATGTTTTTCAACACCACTTCATGCTCCTCCTATTTTTCAGACCGTTTCATGCTCCTCATATTTTTGACACATTTTGAAGATCTTGATATTTTTCACACCTTTTCAGGCTCTTCATGTTTTTGAACACTGCTTCATGCTCCGCCTGTTTTTCAGACCGTTTCCTGCTCCTCAAATATTTGACACCTTTTGAAGCTATTCATATTTTTCACACTTTTATAAGCTCTTCATGTTTTTGAACACAGCTTCATGCTCCTCCTATTTTTCAGACCGTTTCATGCTCCTCATATTTTTGACACATTTTGAAGCTCTTCATATTTTTCACACCTTTTCAGGCTCTTCATGTTTTTGAACACAACTTCATGCTCCTCCTATTTTTCAGACCGTTTTATACTCCTCATAATTTTTACACCTTTTGAAGCTCTTCATATTTTTCACATATTTTGAGGGTCTTCATATTTTTGAACACCGCTTCATGCTCCTCGTATTTTTAAGACCGTTTCATGCTCCTCGTATTTTTGACACCTTCTGAATCTTTTCATATTTTTCACACCTTCTCAGGCTCTTCATGTTTTTGAACACCGCTTCATGCTAATCCTATTTTTCAAACCATATCATGCTCCTCATATTTTTCAAACCTTTTAAGCTCTTCATATTTTTCACACTTTTTCAGGCTCTTCATGTTTTTCAACACCGCTTCATGCTCCTCCTATTTTTCAGACCGTTTCATGCTCATCAAATTTTTGACACCTTTTGAAGCTCTTCATAATTTTCACACCTTTTTAAGCTCTTCATATTTTTCACACTTTTTCAGGCTCTTCATGTTTTTCAATACCGTTTCATGCTCCTTCTATTTTTCAGACCGTTTCTTGCTCCTCATATTTTTCACACCTTTTGAAGCTCTTCATATTTCTCACACCTTTTCAGGCTCTTCATGTTTTTCTACACCACTTCATGCTTCTCCTATTTTTCAGCCCGTTTCATGCTCCTCATGTATTTCACACCTTTTGAAGCTCTTCATATTTTTCACACCTTTTCAGGCTCTTCATGTTTTTAAACACCATTTCATGCTGCTTCTATTTTTCAGACTGTGGCATGCTCCTCATATTTTTCACACCTTTTGAAGCTCTTCATATTTTTCACACCTTTTCAGGCTCTTCATGTTTTTCTACACCACTTCATGCTTCTCCTATTTTTCAGCCCGTTTCATGCTGCTCATGTATTTCACACCTTTTGACGCTCTTCATATTTTTCACACCTTTTCAGGCTCTTCATGTTTTTCTACACCACTTCATGCTCCTCCTATTTTTCAGACCGTTTCATGCTCCTTATATTTTTGACACCTTTTGAAGCTTTTCATATTTTTCACAACTTTTCAGGCTCTTCATGTTTTTGAACACTACTTCATGCTCCTTCTATTTTTTAAGAGAGTTTCATGCTCCTCATGTATTACACACCTTTTGAAGCTCTTCATATTTTTCACACCTTTACAAGCTCTTCACGTTTTTCCACACCACTTCATGCTACTTCTATTTTTCAGCTCGTTTCATGCTCCTCATGAATTTCACACCTTTTGAAGCTCTTCATATTTTTCACACCTTTTCAGCCTCTTCATGTTTTTGATCACCGTTTCATGCTCCTCCTATTTTTCAGACCGTTTCATGCTCCTCATATTTTTGACACCTTTTGAAGCTCTTCATATTTTTCACACCTTTTCAGGCTCTTCATGTTTTTCAACACCACTTCATGCTCCTCCTATTTTTCAGACCGTTTCATGCTCCTCATATTTTTACACCTTTTGAATTTCTTCATTTTTTTCACACCTTTTCAGGCTCCTCATATTTTTGAACACAACTTCATGCTCCTCCTATTTTTCAGACCGTTTCATACTCCTCATATTTTTCACACCTTTTGAAGCTCTTCATATTTTTCACGCATTTTCAGGCTCTTCATGTTTTTGAACACACCTTCATATTCCTCCTATTTTTCAGACCGTTTCATGCTCCTCATATACTTGACACATTTTTAAGCTCTTCATATTTTTCACACATTTTCAGGCTATTCATGTTTTTCAACACCGCTTCATGCTCCTTGTATTTTTAAGACCGTTTCATGCTCCTCATATTTTTGACACTTTTTTAAGCTCTTCATATTTCTCACACCTTTTCAGGCTCTTCATGTTTTTCAACAACGCTTCATGCACCTCCTATTTGTCAGACCGTTTCATGCTCATCTCATTTATGACACCTTTTGAATCTTTTCATATTTTTCACACCTTCTCAGGCTCTTCATGTTTTTGAACAGCGCTTCATGCTAATCCTATTTTTCAAACCATATCATGCTCCTCATATTTTTCACACCTTTTAAGCTCTTCATATTTTTCACACTTTTTCAGGTTCTTCATGTTTTTCAACACCGCTTCATGCTCCTCCTATTTTTCAGAACGTTTCATGCTCATCAAATTTTTGACACCTTTTGAAGCTCTTCATATTTTTCACACCTTTTGAAGCTCTTCATATTTTTCACACCATTTCAGGCTCTTCATGTTTTTCAACACCGTTTCATGTTGCTTCTATTTTTCAGACCGTTTCATGCTCCTCATATTTTTCACACCTTTTGAAGCTCTTCATATTTTTCACACCTTTTCAGGCTCTTCATGTTTTTCTACACCACTTCATGCTTCTCCTATTTTTCAGCCCGTTTCATGCTCCTCATGTATTTCACACCTTTTGAAGCTCTTCATATTTTTCACACCTTTTCAGGCTCTTCATGTTTTTGAAAACCGCTTCATGCTCCTCCTATTTTTCAGACCGTTTCATGCTCCTCATATTTTTGACATCTTTTGAAGCTTTTCATATTTTTTACACCTTTTCAGGCTCTTCAAGTTTTTCAACACCACTTCATGCTCCTCCTTTTTTGCAGACCGTTTCATGCTCCTCATATTTTTGATACCTTTGATGATCTTCATATTTTTCACACCTTTTCAGGCTCTTCATTTTTTCAAAACCACTTCAAGCTCCTCCTATTTTTCAGACCGTTTCATGCTCATCTCATTTTTGAAACCTTTTGAAGCTCTTCATATTTTTCACACAGTTTCAGGCTCTTCATGTTTTTCAACACTGTTGCATGATCCTCCTATTTTTCAGACCGTTTCATGCTCCTCATATACTTGACACATTTTTAAGCTCTTCATATATTTCACACATTTTCAGGCTTTCATGTTTTTCAACATTGTTGCATGATCCTCCTATTTTTCAGACCGTTTCATGCTCCTCATATACTTGACACATTTTTAAGCTCTTCATATATTTCACACATTTTCAGGCTATTCATGTTTTTCAACACCGCTTCATGCTCCTTGTATTTTTAAGACCGTTTCATGCTCCTCATATTTTTCACACCATTTGAAGCTCTTCATATTTTTCACACCTTTTCAGGCTCTTCATGTTTTTCTACACCACTTCATGCTTCTCCTATTTTTCAGCCCGTTTCATGCTCCTCATTTATTTCACACCTTTTGAAGCTGTTCATATTTTTCATACCTTTTCAGGCTCTTCATGTTTTTCAACACCGTTTCATGCTGCTTCTATTTTTCAGACCGTTTCATGCTCCCCATATTTTTCACACCTTTTGAAGCTCTTCATATTTTTCACACCTTTTCAGGCTCTTCATGTTTTTCTACACCACTTCATGCTTCTCCTATTTTTCAGCCCGTTTCATGCTCCTCATGAATTTCACACCTTTTGAAGCTCTTCATATTTTTAACACCTTTTCAGGCTCTTCATGTATTTGATCACCGTTTCATGCTCCTCCTATTTTTCAGACCGTTTCATGCTCCTCATATTTTTGACACTTTTTGAAGCTCTTCATTTTTTTCACACCTTTTCAGGCTCTTCATGTTTTTGAACACCGCCTCATGCTCCTCCTATTTTTCAGACCATTTCATGCTCCTCATATTTTTGACCCATTTTGAAGCTCTTCATATTTTTCACACCTTTTCAGGCTCTTCATGTTTTTGGACACCACTTCATGCTCCTCCTGTTTTTCAGACCGTTTCCTGCTCTTCAAATTTTTACACCTTTTGAAGCTCTTCATATTTTTCACAAATTTATAGGCTCTTCATGATTTTGAAAACAGCTTCATTCTCCTAATATTTTTCAGACCGTTTCATGCTCCTCATATTTTTGACACCTTTTTAAGCTCTTCATATTTTTCACACCTTTTCAGGCTCTTCTTGTTTTTCAACACCGTTTCATCATCCTCCTATTTTTCAGACCGTTTGATGCTCCTCATGTATTTGACACATTTTTAAGCTCTTCATATATTTCACACATTTTCAGGCTATTCATGTTTTTCAACACCGCTTCATGCTCCTCCTATTTTTCAGACCGTTTCATGCTAATCATATTTTTGACACCTTTTGAAGCTCTTCATATTTCTCACACCTTTTCAGGCTCTTCATGTTTTTCAACACCGCTTCATGCTCCTCTTATTTTTCAGACAGTTTCATGCTCCTCATATTTTTGACACCTTTTGAAGCTCTTCATATTTTTCACATCTTTTGAAGCTCTTTATATTTTTCACACATTTTCAGGCTCTTCATGTATTTCAACACCCCTTGTTGCTCCTCCTATATTTCAGACCATTTCATGCTCCTCATATTTTTGACACCTTTTGAAGCTCTTCATATTTTTCACACCTTTTCAGGCTCTTCATGTTTTTGAACACTACTTCATGCTTCTTCTATTTTTCAGAGAGTTTCATGCTCCTCATGTATTACACACCTTTTGAAGCTCTTCATATTTTTCACACCTTTACAGGCTCTTCATGTTTTTCAACACCACTTCATGCTCCTCCTATTTTTCAGACCGTTTCATGCTCCTCATATTTTTGACAACTTTGGAAGCTCTTCATATTTTTCACACCTTTTCAGGCTCTTCATGTTGTTCAACACCGTTGCATGCTCCTCCTATTTTTCAGACCGTTTCATGCTCCTCATATACTTGACACATTCTTAAGCTCTTCATATATTTCACACATTTTCAGGCTATTCATGTTTTTCAATACCGCTTCATGCTCCTTGTATTTGTAAGAGCGTTTCATGCTCCTCATACTTTTGACACCTTTTGAAGCTCTTCATATTTCTCACACATTTTCAGGCTCTTCATGTTTTTCAATAACGCTTCATGCACCTCCTATTTTTCAGACCGTTTCATACTCATCTCATTTTTGACACCTTTTGAAGCTTTTCATATTTTTCACACCTTTTCAGGCTCTTCATGTTTTTGAACACCGCTTCATGCTAATCCTATTTTTCAAACCATATCATGCTCCTCATATTTTTCACACCATTTTAAGCTCTTCATATTTTTCACACCTTTTCAGGCTCTTCATGTTTTTGAACACTACTTCATGCTCCTTCTATTTTTTAAGAGAGTTTCATGCTCCTCATGTATTACACACCTTTTGAAGCTCTTCATATTTTTCACACCTTTACAGGCTCTTCACGTTTCTCCACACCACTTCATGCTACTCCTATTTTTCAGCTCGTTTCATGCTCCTCATATTTTTGACACCTTTTGAAGCTCTTCATATTTTTCACACCTTTTCAGCCTCTTCATGTTTTTGATCACCGTTTCATGCTCCTCCTATTTTTCAGACCGTTTCATGCTCCTCATATTTTTGACACTTTTTGAAGCTCTTCATATTTTTCACACCTTTTCAGCCACTTCATGTTTTTGATCACCGTTTCATGCTCCTCCTATTTTTCAGACCGTTTCATGCTCCTCATATTTTTGACACCTTTTGAAGCTCTTCATATTTTTCACACCTTTTCAGGCTCTTCATGTTTTTCAACACCACTTCATGCTCCTCCTATTTTTCAGACCGTTTCATGCTCCTCATATTTTTACACCTTTTGAATTTCTTCATTTTTTTCACACCTTTTCAGGCTCTTCATGTTTTTGAACACAAGTTCATGCTCCTCCTATTTTTCAGACCGTTTCATACTCCTCATATTTTTCACACCTTTTGAAGCTCTTCATATTTTTCACACCTTTTCAGGCTCTTCATGTTTTTGAACACAAGTTCATGCTCCTCCTATTTTTCAGACCGTTTCATGCTCCTCATATTTTTGACAGCTTTGGAAGCTCTTCATATTTTTCACACCTTTTCAGACTCTTCATATTTTTCAACACCGTTGCATGATCCTCCTATTTTTCAGACCGTTTCATGCTCCTCATATACTTGACACATTTTTAAGCTCTTCATATATTTCACACATTTTCAGGCTATTCATGTTTTTCAACACCGCTTCATGCTCCTTGTATTTTTAAGACCGTTTCATGCTCCTCATATTTTTGACACCTTTTTAAGCTCTTCATATTTCTCACACATTTTCTGGCTCTTCATGTTTTTCAACAACTCTTCATGCACCTCCAATTTTTCAGACCGTTTCAGGCTCATCTCATTTTTGACACTTTTTGAAGCTCTTCATATTTTCCACATCTTTTCAGGCTCTTCATGTTTTTCAACATCGCTTCATGCTCCTCCTATTTTTCAGAACGTTTCATGCTCATCTCATTTTTGACACCTTTTGAAGCTCTTCATATTTTTCACACCTTTTGAAGCTCTTCATATTTTTCAGACTTTTTCAGTCTCTTCATGTTTTTCAACACCGTTTCATGCTCCCTCTATTTTTCAGACTGTTTCATGCTCCTCATATTTTTCACACCTTTTGAAGCTCTTCATATTTCTCATACCTTTTCAGGCTCTTCATGTTTTTCTACAACAATTCATGCTTCTCCTATTTTTCAGCCCGTTTCATGCTCCTCATGTATTTCACACCTTTTGAAGCTCTTCATATTTTTCACACCTTTTCAGGCTCTTCATGTTTTTCAACACCATTTCATGCTGCTTCTATTTTTCAGACCGTTTCATGCTCCTCATATTTTTCACAACTTCTGAAGCTCTTCATATTTTTCACACCTTTTCAGGCTCTTCATGTTTTTGTTCACCGTTACATTCTCCTCCTATTATTCAGACCGTTTCATGCTCCTCATATTTTTGACACTTTTTGAAGCTCTTTATATATTTCACACCTTTTCAGGCTCTTCATGTTTTTGATCACCGTTACATTCTCCTCCTATTATTCAGACCGTTTCATGTTCCTCATATTTTTGACACTTTTTGAAGCTCTTTATATATTTCACACATTTTCAGACTCTTCATGTTTTTGAACACAGCTTCATGCTCCTCCTATTTTTCAGACCGTTTCATGCTCCTCATATTTTTGACAACTTTGGAAGCTCTTCATATTTTTCACACATTTTCAGGCTCTTCATGTTTTTCAACACTGTTGCATGATCCTCCTATTTTTCAGACCGTTTCATGCTCCTCATATACTTGACACATTTTTAAGCTCTTCATATATTTCACACATTTTCAGGCTATTCATGTTTTTCAACACCGCTTCATGCTCCTTGTATTTTTAAGACCGTTTCATGCTCCTCATATTTTTGACACCTTTTTAAGCTCTTCATATTTTTCACACCTTTTTAAGCTCTTCATATTTCTCACACCTTTTCAGGCTCTTCATGTTTTTCAACAACGCTTCATGCACCTCCTATTTGTCAGACCGTTTCATGCTCATCTCATTTATGACACCTTTTGAATCTTTTCATATTTTTCACACCTTCTCAGGCTCTTCATGTTTTTGAACACCGCTTCATGCTAATCCTATTTTTCAAACCATATCATGCTCCTCATATTTTTCACACCTTTTAAGCTCTTCATATTTTTCACACTTTTTCAGGCTCTTCATGTTTTTCAACACCGCTTCATGCTCCTCCTATTTTTCAGACCGTTTCATGCTCATCAAATTTTTGACACCTTTTGAAGCTCTTCATATTTTTCACACCTTTTGATGCTCTTCATATTTTTCACACTTTTTCAGGCTCTTCATGTTTTTCAACACCGTTTCATGCTGCTTCTATTTTTCAGACCGTTTCATGCTCCTCATATTTTTCACACCTTTTGACGCTCTTCATATTTTTCACACCTTTTCAGGCTCTTCATGTTTTTCTACACCACTTCATGCTCCTCCTATTTTTCAGACCGTTTCATGCTCCTTATATTTTTGACACCTTTTGAAGCTTTTCATATTTTTCACAACTTTTCAGGCTCTTCATGTTTTTGAACACTACTTCATGCTCCTTCTATTTTTTAAGAGAGTTTCATGCTCCTCATGTATTACACACCTTTTGAAGCTCTTCATATTTTTCACACCTTTACAAGCTCTTCACGTTTTTCCACACCACTTCATGCTACTTCTATTTTTCAGCTCGTTTCATGCTCCTCATGAATTTCACACCTTTTGAAGCTCTTCATATTTTTCACACCTTTTCAGCCTCTTCATGTTTTTGATCACCGTTTCATGCTCCTCCTATTTTTCAGACCGTTTCATGCTCCTCATATTTTTGACACCTTTTGAAGCTCTTCATATTTTTCACACCTTTTCAGGCTCTTCATGTTTTTCAACACCACTTCATGCTCCTCCTATTTTTCAGACCGTTTCATGCTCCTCATATTTTTACACCTTTTGAATTTCTTCATTTTTTTCACACCTTTTCAGGCTCCTCATATTTTTGAACACAACTTCATGCTCCTCCTATTTTTCAGACCGTTTCATACTCCTCATATTTTTCACACCTTTTGAAGCTCTTCATATTTTTCACGCATTTTCAGGCTCTTCATGTTTTTGAACACACCTTCATATTCCTCCTATTTTTCAGACCGTTTCATGCTCCTCATATACTTGACACATTTTTAAGCTCTTCATATTTTTCACACATTTTCAGGCTATTCATGTTTTTCAACACCGCTTCATGCTCCTTGTATTTTTAAGACCGTTTCATGCTCCTCATATTTTTGACACTTTTTTAAGCTCTTCATATTTCTCACACCTTTTCAGGCTCTTCATGTTTTTCAACAACGCTTCATGCACCTCCTATTTGTCAGACCGTTTCATGCTCATCTCATTTATGACACCTTTTGAATCTTTTCATATTTTTCACACCTTCTCAGGCTCTTCATGTTTTTGAACACCGCTTCATGCTAATCCTATTTTTCAAACCATATCATGCTCCTCATATTTTTCACACCTTTTAAGCTCTTCATATTTTTCACACTTTTTCAGGTTCTTCATGTTTTTCAACACCGCTTCATGCTCCTCCTATTTTTCAGAACGTTTCATGCTCATCAAATTTTTGACACCTTTTGAAGCTCTTCATATTTTTCACACCTTTTGAAGCTCTTCATATTTTTCACACCATTTCAGGCTCTTCATGTTTTTCAACACCGTTTCATGTTGCTTCTATTTTTCAGACCGTTTCATGCTCCTCATATTTTTCACACCTTTTGAAGCTCTTCATATTTTTCACACCTTTTCAGGCTCTTCATGTTTTTCTACACCACTTCATGCTTCTCCTATTTTTCAGCCCGTTTCATGCTCCTCATGTATTTCACACCTTTTGAAGCTCTTCATATTTTTCACACCTTTTCAGGCTCTTCATGTTTTTGAAAACCGCTTCATGCTCCTCCTATTTTTCAGACCGTTTCATGCTCCTCATATTTTTGACATCTTTTGAAGCTTTTCATATTTTTTACACCTTTTCAGGCTCTTCAAGTTTTTCAACACCACTTCATGCTCCTCCTTTTTTGCAGACCGTTTCATGCTCCTCATATTTTTGATACCTTTGATGATCTTCATATTTTTCACACCTTTTCAGGCTCTTCATTTTTTCAAAACCACTTCAAGCTCCTCCTATTTTTCAGACCGTTTCATGCTCATCTCATTTTTGAAACCTTTTGAAGCTCTTCATATTTTTCACACAGTTTCAGGCTCTTCATGTTTTTCAACACTGTTGCATGATCCTCCTATTTTTCAGACCGTTTCATGCTCCTCATATACTTGACACATTTTTAAGCTCTTCATATATTTCACACATTTTCAGGCTTTCATGTTTTTCAACATTGTTGCATGATCCTCCTATTTTTCAGACCGTTTCATGCTCCTCATATACTTGACACATTTTTAAGCTCTTCATATATTTCACACATTTTCAGGCTATTCATGTTTTTCAACACCGCTTCATGCTCCTTGTATTTTTAAGACCGTTTCATGCTCCTCATATTTTTCACACCATTTGAAGCTCTTCATATTTTTCACACCTTTTCAGGCTCTTCATGTTTTTCTACACCACTTCATGCTTCTCCTATTTTTCAGCCCGTTTCATGCTCCTCATTTATTTCACACCTTTTGATGCTCTTCATATTTTTCACACCTTTTCAGGCTCTTCATGTGTTTCAACACCGTTTCTTGCTCCTCATATTTTTGACACCTTTTTAAGCTCTTCATATTTTTAACACCTTTTCATGCTCTTCAGGTTTATCATCAACGTCTCGTGCTCCTCCTATTTTTTGACCGTTTCATGCTCCTCATATTTTTGACACCTTTTTAAGCTCTTCATGTTTTTCACACCCTTTCACGGTCTTCATATTTTTCAACACCGTTTCATGCTTCTTCTAATTTTCAGACCGTTTCATGCTCCTCATAATTTTGACGCCTTTTGCAGCTCTTCTTATTCTTCACACCTTTTCAGGCTCTTCATGATTTTCAACACCTTTGCAGGCTCCTCCTATTTTTCAGACCGTTTCGTGCTCCTCATATTTTTTACACCTTTTGACGCTCTTTATATTATTCACACCTTTCCATGATCTTCATGTTTTTCAACACTGTTTCATGCTCCTCCTATTTTTCAAACCGTTTACTGCTCCTCATATTTTGACACCTTTTGAAGCTCTTCATATTTTTCACACGTTTTCAGGCTCTTCATGTTTTTCAACGCCGCTTCATGCTCCTCCTATTTTTAAGACCGTTTCATGCACTTCATGTTTGACACCTTTTGAAGCTTCATATATTTCACACCGTTTCTGGCTCTTCATGTTTTTCTATACCGCTTCATTCTCCTCCTAATTTTAAGACTGTTTCATGTTCTTCATAATTTTGGCACCTTTTAAAGCTCTTCATATTTTCCACACCTTTTCAGGCTCTTCATGTTTTTCAAAACCGCTTCATGCTCCTCCTATTTTTCAGACCGTTTCATGCTCCTCATATTTTTCACACCTTTTAAAGCTCTTCATATTTTTCACACCTTTTCAGGCTCTTCACGTTTTTCAACACCGCTTCATGTTCCTACTATTTTTCAGACCGTTTCATGCATCTCATATTTTTGACTCCTTTTAAGTTCTTCATATATTTCACACATTTTCAGGCTCTTCATGTTTTTCAACACCGTTTCATGCTCCTCCTATTTATCAGACCATTTCATGCTCCTCCTATTTTTCAGACAGTTTCATGCTCTTCATATTTTTGACACCTTTTGAAGCTCTTCAAATATTTCACACCTTTTCAGGCTGTTCATGTTTTTGAACACCGTTTCATGCTCCTCATATTTTTCAGACCATATCATGCTCTTCATATTTTTGACACCTTTTGAAGCTCTTCATATTTTTCACACCTTTTCAGGCTCTTCATGTTTTTCAACAGCGCTTCATGCTCCTCCTATTTTTCAGACCGTTTCATGCTCCTCATATTTGTGACACCTTTTGAAGCTCTTCCTATTTTTCACACCTTTTGAAGCTCTTCATGTTTTTCAACACCACTTCATCCTCCTCCTGTTTTTAAGACCTTTAATGTCCCTCATATTTTTGACACCTTTTGAAGCTCTTCCTATTTTTCACACATTTTCAGGCTCTTCATGTTTTTGAACAACGTTTCATGCTCCTCCTACTTTTCAGACCGTATAATGCTCTTCATATATTTCATACGTTTTGAAGCTCTTCATATATTTCACACCTTTTCAGGCTCTTCATGTTTTTCAACACCGCTTCATGCTCCTCCTATTTTTCAGACCATTTCATGCTCATCTCTTTTTTGACACCTTTTGAAGCTCTTCATATTTTCACACTTTTTCAGGCTCTTCATGTTTTTCAACACCTTATCAGGCTCATCGTATTTTTCAGAACGTTTCATGCTCCTCATATTTTTGACACGTTTTCAGTCTCTTCATATTTTTCACACATTTTCAGGCTCTTCATGTTTTTGAACACCACTTCATGCTCCTCATACTTTTCACACCTTTTGAAGCTCTTCATATTTTTCACACATTTTCAGGCTCTTCATGTTTTTGAACACCACTTCATGCTCCTCATACTTTTCACACCTTTTGAAGCTCTTCATATTTTTCACACATTTTCAGGCTCTTTATGTTTTTCACCACCGCTTCATGCTCCTCCTATTTTTCAGACCGTTTCATGCTCATCTCATTTTTGACACCTTTTGAAGCTCTTCGTATTTTTTACACCTTTTGAAGCTCTTCATATTTTTATACCTTTTCAGGCTCTTCATGTTTTTCAAAACCACTTCATGCTTCTCCTGTTTTTCAGACCGTTTCATGCTCCTCATGTATTTCACACCTTTTGAAGCTCTTCATATTTTTCACACGTTTTCAGGCTTTTCATGTTTTTCATCAATGCTTCATGCTCCTTCTCTTTTTCAGACCGTTTCATGCTCCTCATATTTTTCACACCTTTTGAAGCTCTTCATATTTTTCACACGTTTTAAGTCTCTTCATGTTTTTCAACACCACTTCATGCTCGTCATATTTTCCAAACCGTTACATGCTCCTCATATTTTTCACACCTTTTGAATCTCTTCATATATTTCACACTTTTTCAGGCTCTTCATGTTTTTCAACACCACTTCATGCTCCTCCTTCTTTTCAGACCATTTCATGCTCATCTCATTTTTGACACTTTTTGAAGCTGTTCATATTTTTTACACCTTTTGAGGCTCTTCATGTTTTTCAATACCGCTTCATGCTCCTCCTATTTTTCAGACCGTTTCATGCTCCTCGTATTTTTCAGACCGTTTCATGCTCCTCATATTTTGACACCTTTTGAAGCTCTTCATATTTTTCACACATTTTCAGGCTCTTCATGTTTTTGAACAACGTTTCATGCTCCTCCTATTTGTCAGACCGTTTCATGCTCCTCATATGTTTCACACCTTTTGAAGCTCTTCATGTTTTTTAACACCTTTTCATGCTCCTGATATATTTCAGACAGTTTCATGCTCCTCATATTTTGACACCTTTAGAAGCTCTTCATATTTTTCACACCTTTTCAGGGTCTTCATATCTTTCAACACCGCTTCATGCTCCTCGTATTTTTCATACCGTTTCATGCTCCTCATATTTTTCACACCTTTTGAAGCTTGTCTTATTTTCACAGCTTTTCAGGAACTTCATGTTTTTCAACACCGCTTCATGCTCCTCCCATTTTTCAGACCGTTTCATGCTCCTCCTATTTTTCAGACAGTTTCATGCTCCTCATATTTTTGACACCTTTTGAAGCTTGTCTTATTTTCACAGCTTTTCAGGAACTTCATGTTTTTCAACACTGCTTCATGCTCCTCCCATTTTTCAGACCGATTCATGCTCCTCCTATTTTTCAGACCGTTTCATGCTCCTCATGTATTTCCAACCTTTTGAAGCTCTTCATATTTTTCACACCTTTTCAGGCTCTTCATGTTTTTGAACACCGCTTCATGCTCCTCCTATTTTTCAGACCGTTTCATGCTCCTCATAATTTTCACACCTTTTGAAGCTCTTCATATTTTTCACACCTTTTCCGGTTCTTCATGTTTTTGAACACTGCTTCATGCTCCTCCTATTTTTCAACTGTTTCATGCTCCTCATAATTTTGACATCTTTTGAAGTGCTTCATATTTTTCACACCTTTTCAGGCTCTTCATGTTTTTCAACACTGCATCATGCTCTTCCTATTCTTCAGAACTTTTCATGCTCCTCAAATTTTTGACACCTTTTGAAGCTCTTCATATTTTTCACACCTTTTCAGACTCTTCATGTTTTTCAACACCGCTTCATGCTCCTCCTATTTTTCAGACCGTTTCATGCTCCTCCTATTTTTCAGACCGTTTTATGCTTTTCATATTTTTCACAACTTTTGAAGCTCTTCATATTTTTCACACCTTTTAAACTCTTCATGTTTTTGAACACCGCTTCACACTCCTCCTATTTTTCATACCGTTTCATGCTCCTCAAATTTTTGACAGCTTTTGAAGCTCTTCATATACTTTCCACCTTTTCAGGCTCTTCATTTTTGTGGACTCCGCTTCATGCTCCTCCTTTTCTTCAGACCGTTTCATGCTCATCTCATTTTTGACATCTTTTGAAGCTCTTCATATTTTTCACACCTTTTGAATCTCTTCATATTTTTCATATTTTTGAAGCTCTTCATATTTTTCACACGTTTTTAGGCTCTTCATGTTTTTCAATACCACTTCATGCTCCTCCTATTTTTCAGACCGTTTCATGCTCATCTCATTTTTGACACCTTTTGATGCACTTCATATTTTTCACACCTTTTGAAGCTCTTCGTATATTTCACACCTTTTCAGGCTCTTCATGTTTTCAACACCACTTCATGCTCCTCCTACTTTTCAGACCCTTTCATGCTAAACTAAATTTGACACCTTATGAAGCTCTTCATGTTTTTCACACCTTTTCATGCTCTTTATGTTTTTGAACACCGGTTCATGCTCCTCCTATTTTTCAACCCGTTTCATGCTACTCCTATTTTTTACACCTTTTGAAGCTCTTCATATTTTTCACAATTTTTCAGTCTCTGCATTTTTTTGAACACCGCTTCATGCTCCTCCTATTTTTTAGACCGTTTCATGCTCATCTCATTTTTGACACCTTTTGAAGCTCTTCATATTTTTTACACCTTTTGAAGCTCTTCATATTTTTCACACGTTTTCAGGCTCTTCATGTTTTTGAACACCGCTTCATCCTCCTCCTATTTTTAAGAGGGTTTATTGCTCGTCATATTTTTGACACATTTTGAAGCTCTTCATATTTTTCACACCATTTCAGGCTCTTCATCTTTTTGAACACCGCTTCATGCTCGTCCTATTTTCAGACCGTTTCATGCTCCTCATATTTTTGACACGTTTTGAAGCTCTTCATATTTTTCACACCTTTTCAGGCTCTTCATGTTTTTCAACAGCGCTTCATGCTCCTCCTATTTTTCAGACCGTTTCATGCTCCTCATATTTGTGACACCTTTTGAAGCTCTTCCTATTTTTCACACCTTTTGAAGCTCTTCATGTTTTTCAACACCACTTCATCCTCCTCCTGTTTTTAAGACCTTTAATGTCCCTCATATTTTTGACACCTTTTGAAGCTCTTCCTATTTTTCACACATTTTCAGGCTCTTCATGTTTTTGAACAACGTTTCATGCTCCTCCTACTTTTCAGACCGTATAATGCTCCTCATATATTTCATACGTTTTGAAGCTCTTCATATATTTCACACCTTTTCAGGCTCTTCATGTTTTTCAACACCGCTTCATGCTACTTCTATTTTTCAGAGAGTTTCATGCTCCTCATGTATTTCACAGCTTTTGAAGCTCTTCATATTTTTCAAACCTTTTCAGGCTCTTCATGTTTTTCCACACCCCTTCATGCTTCTCCTATTTTTCAGCGCGTTTCATGCTCCTCATGTATTTCACACCTTTTGAAGCTCTTCATATTTTTCACACATTTTCAGGCTCTTCATGTTTTTGATCACCGTTTCATGCTCCTCCTATTTTTCAGACCGTTTCATGCTCATCTCATTTTTGACACCTTTTGAAGCTCTTCATATATTTCACACCTTTTGAAGCTCTTCATATTTTGCACACCTTTCCAGGCTCTTCATATTTTTCAACACCGCTTCATGCTCCACCTATTTTTCAGACCTTTTCATGCTCCTCATATTTTTGACCCCTTTTGAAGCTTTTCATATTTTTAACACCTTTTCAGGCTCTTCATTTTTTTCAACACCGCTTCATGCTTCTCCTATTTTTCAGACAGATTCATGCTCCTCCTATTTTTCAGATTGTTTCATGCACCTCTTATTATTGACACCTTTTGAAGCTCTCATATTTTTCACACCTTTTCAGGCTCTTCATGTTTTTCAACACCGGTTCATGCTTCTCCTATTTTTCAGAGAGTTTCATGCTCCTCATGTATTTCTCACCTTTTGAAGCTCTTCAAATTTTACACACCTTTTCAGGCTCTTCATGTTTTTCAACACCACTTCATGCTCCTCCTATTTTTCAGACCGTTTCGTGCTCCTCATATTTTTGACATCTTTAGAAACTCTACATATCTTTCACACCTTTTCAGACTCTTCATGTTTTTCAACACCGACTCATGATCCTCCTATTTTTCAGACCGTTTCATTCTCCTCATATTTTTGACACCTTTTGAAGCTCTTCATATTTTTCACAAGTTCTCAGGCTCTGCATGTTTTTCAACACCGCTTCATGCTCCTCATATTTTTCAGACCGTTTCATGCTTCTCATATTTTTGACACCTTTTGAAGCTCTTCCTTTTTTTCACACCTTTTCACGCTCTTCATGTTTTTGAACACCGCTTAATGCTCCTCCTATTTTTCAGAACGTTTCATGCTCCTAATATTTTTGACACCTTTTGAAGCTCTTCATATTTTCACACCTTTTCAGGCTCTTCATGTTTTTGAACACCGCTTGGTGCTCCTCCTATTTTTCAGACCGTTTCAAGCTCCTTATATTTTTGACACCTTTTGAAGCTCTTCATATTTTTCACACCTTTTCAGGCTCTTCATGTTTGAACACCGCTTCATGCTCCTTCTATTTTTCAGAGAGTTTCATGCTCCTCATGTATTTCACACCTTTTGAAGCTCTTCATGTTTTTCACACCTTTTCAGGCTCTTCATGTTTTTGAACACCGTTTAATGCTCCTCCTATTTTTCAGAACGTTTCATGCTCCTAATATTTTTGACACCTTTTATAGCTCTTCATATTTTCACACCTTTTCAGGCTCTTCATGTTTTTGAACACCGCTTCGGGCTCCTCCTATTTTTCAGACCGTTTCATGCTCCTAATATTTTTGACAACTTTTGAAGCTCTTCATATTTTTCACACCTTTTCAGGCTCTTCATGTTTGAACACCGCTTCATGCTCCTTCTATTTTTCAGAGAGTTTCATGCTCCTCATGTATTTCACACCTTTTGAAGCTCTTCATATTTTCCACACCTTTTCACGCTCTTCATATTTTTCCACACCACTTCATGCTTCTCCTATTTTTCAGCCCGTTTCAAACTACTCATGTATTTCACACCTTTTGAAGCTCTTCATATTTTTCACACCTTTTCAGGCTTTTCATATTTTTGAACACCGCTTCATGCTCCTCCAATTTTTCAGGCCGTTTCATGTTCCTCATAATTTTGACACCTTTTTAAGCTCTTCATATGTTTCACACCTTTTCAGGCTCTTCATTTTTTTCAACACCACTTCATGCTCCTCCTATTTTTCAGACGGTTTCATGCTCATCTCATTTTTTACACCTTTTGAAGCTCTTCATATTTTTCACACCTTTTCAGGCTCTTCATGTTTTTCACACCTTTTCAGGCTCTTCATGTTTTTCAACACCATTTCAGGCTTCTCCTAATTTGCAGACCGTTTCATTCTCCTCATATTTTTGACACCTTTTGAAGCTCTTTATATATTTCACACCTTTTCAGGCTCTTCATCTTTTTCAACACCACTTCATGCTCCTCCTATTTTTCAGACCGTTTCATGCTCCTCATATTTTTGACACCGTTTGAAGCTCTTCATATTTTGCACACCTTTCCAGGCTCTTCATGTTTTTCCACACCACTTCATGCTTCTCCTATTTTTCAGCCCGTTTCATGCTCCTCATGTATTTCACACCTTTTGAAGCTCTTCATATTTTTCACACCTTTTCAGGCTCTTCACGTTTTGATCACCGTTTCATGCTCCTCTTATTTTTCAGACCGTTTCATGCTCATCTCATTTTTGACACCTTTTGAAGCTCTTCATATATTTCACACATTTTCAACCTCTTCATATTTTTCACACCTTTTCATGCTCTTCATGTTTTTCAACACCGCTTCATGCTTCTCCTATTTTTCAGACAGTTTCATGCTCCTCCTATTTTTCAGACTGTTTCATGCACCTCTTATTATTGACACCTTTTGAAGCTCTCATATTTTTCACACCTTTTCAGGCTCTTCATGTTTTTCAACACCGCTTCATGCTCCTCCTATATCTGAGACCGTTTCACGCTCCACATATTTTTGACAACTTTTGGAGCTCTTCATATTTTTCACAGCTTTTCAGCCTCTTCATGTTTTTTAACCGCTGCATACTCCTCCTATTTTTCAGACCGTTTCATGCTCCTCATATATTTCACACCTTTTGAAGCTCTTCATATTTTTCACACCTTTTCAGGCTCTTCATTTTTTTCAACTCCACTTCATGCTCCTCCTATTTTTCAGACCGTTTCATGCTCATCTGATTTTTGACACCTTTTGAAGCTCTTCATATTTTTCACACCTTTTGATGCTCTTCATGTTTTTCACACGTTTTCAGGCTCTTCTTGTTTTTCCACACCGCTTCATGCTCCTCCAATTTTTCAGGCCGTTTCATGCTCCTCATAATTTTGACACCTTTTGAAGCTCTTCATATGTTTCACACCTTTTCAGGCTCTTCATGTTTTTCAACACCACTTCATGCTCCTGCTATTTTTCAGACGGTTTCATGCTCCTCATATTTTTGACACTTTTTCAAGCTCTTCCTTTTTTTCACACCTTTTCATGCTCTTCATGTTTTTTAACACCGCTTCATGCTTCTCCTATTTTTCAGACATTTTCATGCTCCTCCTATTTTTCAGACTGTTTCATGCAACTCTTATTATTGACACCTTTTGAAGCTCTCATATTTTTCACACCTTTTCAGGCTCTTCATGTTTTTCACCACCGCTTCATGCTCCTCCTATTTTTGCGACCGTTTCATGCTCCTCATATTTTTGACACCTTTGAAGCTCTTCATATTTTATCTCACGTTTTCAGGCACTTCATGTTTTTCATCACCGCTTCATGCTCCTCCTATTTTTCAGACCATTTCATGCTCCTCATATTTTTGACACCTTTGAAGCTCTTCATATTTTATCACACGTTTTCAGGCTCTTCATGTTTTTCAACACCAGTTCATGCTCCTCCTATTTTTCAGACCATTTCATGCTCCTCATATTTTTGACACCTTTTGAAGCTCTTCATATTTTTCACACTTTTTCAGGCTCTTCATGTTTTTCAACACCACTTCATGCTCCTCCTATTTTTCAGACCGTTTCATGCTCCTGATATTTTTGACAATTTTAGAAGCTCTTCATATTTTTCAACACCACTTCATGCTCCTCCTATTTTTCAGACCGTATCATGCTCCTCATATGTTTCACACCTTTTTCAGGCTCTTCATGTTTTTCAACAACACTTCATGCTCCTCCTATGTTTCAGACCGTTTCATGCTCCTCATATTTTTGACACAGTTTGAAGCTCTTCACATTTTTCACACCATTTGAGGCTCTTCATGTTTTTGAAAACAGTTTCTTGCTCCTCATATTTTTCAGACCGTTTCACCCTCTATATATTTGACACCTTTTAGAAGCTCTTCATATTTTTGACACCTTTTCAGGCTCTTCATGTTTTTCAACACCACTTCAAGCTCCTTCTATTTTTCAGACCGTTTCTTGCTCCTCATATTTTTGACACCTTTGAGGCTCTTCATATATTTCACACTGTTTCAGGCTCTTTATGTTTTTCAACACCGCTTCATGCTCCTCCTAATTTCAGACCGTTTCATTCTCCTCATATTTTTGACACCTTTTGAAGCTCTTCATATTTTTCACACATTTTCAGGCTCTTCATGTTTTTCAAACCGCTTCATGCTCCTCCTATTTTTCAGACCGTTTCATGCTTCTCCTATTTTTCAGACCGTTTCATGCTCCTCATATTTTTGACGCCTTTTGAAGCTTTTCATATTTTTCACACTTTTTCAGGCTCTTCATGTTTTTCAGCACCACTTCATGCTCCTCCTATTTTTCAGACCGTTTCATGCTCCTCATATGTTTCACACCTTTTGAAGCTCTTCATATTTTTTTTAACACCTTTTCACGCTCCTCCTATATTTCAGACCGTTTCAAGCTACTCATATTTTTGACACTTTTTGTAGCTCTTCATATTTTTCACACCTTTTCAGGGTCTTCATGTTTTTCTACACCACTTCATGCTCCTCCTATTTTTCGGACCGTTTTATTCTACTCATATGTTTCACACCTTTTTCAAGCTCTTCATGTTTTTCAACACCACTTCATGCTCCTCCTAATTTTCAGACCGTTTCATGCTCCTCATATTTTTGACACCATTTGAAGCTCTTCATATTTTTCACACCTTTTCAGGCTCTTCATTTTTTTTAACACCTTTTCATGCTCCTCCTGTATTTCAGACCGTTTCATGCTCCTTATGTTTTTGACACCTTTTGAAGCTCTTCATATTTTTCACACATTTTCAGGCTCTTCATGTTTTTCAAACCGCTTCATGCTCCTCCTATTTTTCAGACCGTTTCATGCTTCTCCTATTTTTCAGACCGTTTCATGCTCCTCATATTTTTGACGCCTTTTGAAGCTTTTCATATTTTTCACACTTTTTCAGGCTCTTCCTGTTTTTCAGCACCACTTCATGCTCCTCCTATTTTTCAGACCCTTTCAGCTCCTCATATTTTTGACACATTTTGAAGCTCTTCATATTTTTCACACCTTTTCATGCTCTTCATGTTTTTCAACATCGCTTGCTGCTCCTCCTCTTTTTCAGAGCGTTTCATGCTCCTCATAATTTTGACACCTTTGAAGCTCTTCATATTTTTCACACCTTTTCAGGCTCTTCATATTTTTCAACACCACTTCATGCTTCTCCTATTTTTCAGACCGTTTAATGCTCCTCATAATATTGACACTTTTTGAAGCTCTTCATATTTTTCACACTTCTCCAGGCTCTTCATGTTTTTCAACATCGCTTGCTGCTCCTCCTATTTTTCAGACCTTTTCATGCTCCTCATGTTTTTGACACCTTTTGAAGCACTTCCTATTTTTCACACCTTTTCAGGCTCTTCATGTTTTTCAACAACGCTTCATGCTCCTCCTATTTTTCAGACCGTTTCATGCTCCTCATATGTTTCACACCTTTTGAAGCTCTTCATATTTTTTTTAACACCTTTTCACGCTCCTCCTATATTTCAGACCGTTTCAAGCTCCTCATATTTTTGACACTTTTTGTAGCTCTTCATATTTTTCACACCTTTTCAGGGTCTTCATGTTTTTCTACACCACTTCATGCTCCTCCTATTTTTCGGACCGTTTTATTCTACTCATATGTTTCACACCTTTTTCAAGCTCTTCATGTTTTTCAACACCACTTCATGCTCCTCCTAATTATCAGACCGTTTCATGCTCCTCATATTTTTGACACCATTTGAAGCTCTTCATATTTTTCACACCTTTTCAGGCTCTTCATGTTTTTTAACACCTTTTCATGCTCCTCCTGTATTTCAGACCGTTTCATGCTCCTTATGTTTTTGACACCTTTTGAAGCTCTTCATATTTTTCACACGTTTTCAGGCTCTTCATATTTTTCAACACCGCTTCATGCTCCTCCTATTTTTCAGACCGTATCATGCTCCTCATATGTTTCACACCTTTTTCAGGCTCTTCATGTTTTTCAACAACACTTCATGCTCCTCCTATGTTTCAGACCGTTTCATGCTCCTCATATTTTTGACACAGTTTGAAGCTCTTCACATTTTTCACACCTTTTGAGGCTCTTCATGTTTTTGAAAACAGTTTCTTGCTCCTCATTTTTTTCAGACCGTTTCACCCTCTATATATTTGACACCTTTTTGAAGCTCTTCATATTTTTCACACCTTTTGAGGCTCTTCATGTTTTTCAAAACAGTTTCTTGCTCCTCATATTTTTCAGACCGTTTCACCCTCTATATATTTGACCCCTCTTTGAAGCTCTTAATATTTTTCACACCTTTTCAGGCTCTTCTTGTTTTTCAACACCACTTCAAGCTCCTTCTATTTTTCAGACCGTTTCTTGCTCCTCATATTTTTGACACCTTTGAGGCTCTTCCTATATTTCACACTATTTCAGGCTCTTCATCTTTTTCAACACCACTTCAAGCTCCTTCTATTTTTCAGACCGTTTCATGTTTCTCATATATTTGACACAGTTTGAAGCTCTTCATATTTTTCACAACTGTTGAGGCTCTTCATGTTTTTGAAAACAGTTTCTTGCTCCTCTTGTTTTTCAGACCCTTTCACCCTCCTCATATTTTTGATACCTTTTTGAAGCTCTTCATTTTTTTCACACCTTTACAGGCTCTTCAAGTGTATGAACACCGTTTCATGCTCCTCCTATATTTCATACCATTTCATGCTCCTTATATTTTTGACACCTTTTGAAGCTCTTCATATATTTCACACCTTTTCAGGCTCTTCATATTTTTCAACACCGCTTCAAGCTCCTCCTATTTTTCAGACCGTTTCTTGCTCCTCATATTTTTGACACCTTTGAGGCTCTTCATATATTTCACACATTTTCAGGCTCTTCATGTTTTTCAACACCGCTTCATGCTCCTCCTAATTTTCAGACCGTTTCATTCTCCTCATATTTTTGACACCATTTGAAGCTTTTCATATTTTTCACACCTTTTCAGGCTCTTCATGTTTTTTAACACCTTTTCATGCTCCTGCTATATTTCAGACCGTTTCATGCTCCTTATATTTTTGACACCTTTTGAAGCTCTTCATATTTTTCACACCTTTTCAGGCTCTTCATATTTTTCAACACCGCTTCATGCTCCTCCTATTTTTCAGAACGTATCATGCTCCTCATATGTTTCACACATT
This sequence comes from Dama dama, assembly GCF_033118175.1. NCBI lineage: Eukaryota > Metazoa > Chordata > Mammalia > Artiodactyla > Cervidae > Dama > Dama dama. The sequence continues at coordinate 3,150,821 of NC_083683.1, read as the reverse complement.
TTTCAGGCTCTTCATCTTTTTCAACAATACTTCATGCTCATCCTATGTTTCAGACCGTTTCATGCTCCTCATATTTTTGACACAGTTTGAAGCTCTTCACATTTTTCACAACTTTTCAGGCTCTTCATGTTTTTGAAAACAGTTTCTTGCTCCTCATATTTTTCAGACCGTTTCACCCTCTATATATTTGACACCTTTTTGAAGCTCTTCATATTTTTCACACGTTTTCAGTCTCTTCATGTTTTTCAACACCACTTCAAGCTCCTTCTATTTTTCAGACCGTTTCTTGCTCCTCATATTTTTGACACCTTTGAGGCTCTTCATATATTTCACACTGTTTCAGGCTCTTTATGTTTTCAACACCGCTTCATGCTCCTCCTAATTTTCAGACCGTTTCATTCTCCTCATATTTTTGACACCTTTTGAAGCTCTTCATATTTTTCACACTTTTTCAGGCTCTTCATGTTTTTCAAACCGCTTCATGCTCCTCCGATTTTTCAGACCGTTTCATGCTTCTCCTATTTTTCAGACCGTTTCATGCTCCTCATATTTTTGACGCCTTTTGAAGCTCTTCATATTTTTCACACTTTTTCAGGCTCTTCATGTTTTTCAAACCGCTTCATGCTCCTCCTATTTTTCAGACCGTTTCATGCTTCTCCTATTTTTCAGACCGTTTCATGCTCCTCATATTTTTGACGCCTTTTGAAGCTCTTCATATTTTTCACACCTTTTCAGGCTCTTCATGTTTTTCAGCACCACTTCATGCTCCTCCTATTTTTCAGACCGTTTCATGCTTCTCATATTTTTGACCACTTTTGAAGCTCTTCATATTTTTCACACCTTTTCACGCTCTTCATGTTTTTCAACACCGCTTCATGCTCCTACTATTTTTCAGACCCTTTCATGCTCCTCATATTTTTGACACCTTTTTAAGCTCTTCATATTTTTCACACCTTTTCACGCTCTTCATGTTTTTCAACATCGCTTGCTGCTCCTCCTCTTTTTCAGAGCGTTTCATGCTCCTCATAGTTTTGACACCTTTGAAGCTCTTCATATTTTTCACACCTTTTCAGGCTCTTCATATTTTTCAACACCACTTCATGCTTCTCTTATTTTTCAGACCGTTTAATGCTCCTCATATTTTTGACACTTTTTGAAGCTCTTCATATTTTTCACACTTCTCCAGGCTCTTCATTTTTTTGAACACCGATTCATGCTCCTCCTATTTTTCAGACCTTTTCATGCTCCTCATGTTTTTGACACCTTTTGAAGCACATCATATTTTTCATACGTTTTCAGGCTCTTCATATTTTTCAACACCGCTTCATGCTCCTCCTATTTTTCAGACCGTATCATGCTCCTCATATGTTTCACACCTTTTTAAGGCTCTTCATGTTTTTCAACAACACTTCATGCTCCTCCTATGTTTCAGACCGTTTCATGCTCCTCATATTTTTGACACAGTTTGAAGCTCTTCACATTGTTCACACCTTTTGAGGCTCTTCATGTTTTTGAAAACAGTTTCTTGCTCCTCATATTTTTCAGACCGTTTCACCCTCTATATATTTGACACCTTTTTGAAGCTCTTCATATTTTTCACACCTTTTGAGGCTCTTCATGTTTTTGAAAACAGTTTCTTGCTCCTCATATTTTTCAGACCGTTTCACCCTCTATATATTTGACACCATTTTGAAGCTCTTCATATTTTTCACACCTTTTGAGGCTCTTCATGTTTTTGAAAACAGTTTCTTGCTCCTCATATTTTTCAGACCGTTTCACCCTCTCTATATTTGACACCTTTTTGAAGCTCTTCATATTTTTCACACCTTTTGAGGCTCTTCATGTTTTTCAACAACGCTTCATGCTCCTCCTATTTTTCAGACCGTTTCATGCTCCTCATATGTTTCACACCTTTTGAAGCTCTTCATATTTTTTAACACCTTTTCACGCTCCTCCTATATTTCAGACCGTTTCAAGCTCCTCATATTTTTGACACTTTTTGTAGCTCTTCATATTTTTCACACCTTTTCAGGGTCTTCATGTTTTTCTACACCACTTCATGCTCCTCCTATTTTTCAGACCGTTTTATTCTACTCATATGTTTCACAACTTTTTCAAGATCTTCATGTTTTTCAACACCACTTCATGCTCCTCCTAATTATCAGACCATTTCATTCTCCTCATATTTTTGACACCATTTGAAGCTTTTCATATTTTTCACACCTTTTCAGGCTCTTCATGTTTTTTAACAACTTTTCATGCTCCTGCTATATTTCAGACCGTTTCATGCTCCTTATATTTTTGACACCTTTTGAAGCTCTTCATATTTTTCACACGTTTTCATGCTCTTCATATTATTTAACACCGCTTCATGATCCTCCTATTTATCAGACCGTATCATGCTCCTCATATGTTTCACACCTTTTTCAGGCTCTTCATGTTTTTCAACAACACTTCATGCTCCTCCTATATTTCAGACCGTTTCATGCTCCTCATATTTTTGACATAGTTTGAAGCTCTTCACATTTTTCACACCTTTTGAGGCTCTTCATGTTTTTGAAAACAGTTTCTTGCTCCTCATATTTTTCAGACCGTTTCACCCTCTATATATTGACACCTTTTTGAAGCTCTTCATATTTTTCACACCTTTTCAGGCTCTTCATGTTTTTCAACAGCACTTCAAGCTCCTTCTATTTTTCAGACTGTTTCTTGCTCCTCATATTTTTGACACCTTTGAGGCTCTTCATATATTTCACACTTTTTCAGGCTCTTAATGTTTTTCAACACCGCTTCATGCTCCTCCTAATTTTCAGACCGTTTCATTCTACTCATATTTTTGACACCTTTTGAAGCTCTTCATATTTTTCACACTTTTTAAGGCTCTTCATATTTTTCAAACCGCTTCATGCTCCTCCTATTTTCAGACCGCTTCATGCTCCTCCTATTTTTCAGACCGTTTCATTCTCCTCATATTTTTGACACCTTTTGAAGCTCTTCATATTTTTCACACTTCTCCAGGCTCTTCATGTTTTTGAACACTGCTTCATGCTCCTCCTATATTTCAGACCTTTTCATGCTCCTCATGTTTTTGACACCTTTTGAAGCTCTTCATATTTTTCACACCTTTTCAGGCTCTTCATGTTTTTCAACAACGCTTCATGCTCCTCCTATTTTTCAGACCATTTCATGCTCCTCATATGTTTCACACATTTTGAAGCTCTTCATATTTTTTTAACACCTTTTCATGCTCCTCCTATATTTCAGACCGTTTCAAGCTCCTCATATTTTTGACACTTTTTGAAGCTCTTCATATTTTTGACACCTTTTCAGGCTCTTCATGTTTTTCAACACCACTTCAAGCTCCTTCTATTTTTCAGACCGTTTCTTGCTCCTCATATTTTTGACACCTTTGAGGCTCTTCATATATTTCACACTGTTTCAGGCTCTTTATGTTTTTCAACACCGCTTCATGCTCCTCCTAATTTTCAGACCGTTTCATTCTCCTCATATTTTTGACACCTTTTGAAGCTCTTCATATTTTTCACACTTTTTCAGGCTCTTCATGTTTTTCAAACCGCTTCATGCTCCTCCTATTTTTCAGACCGTTTCATGCTTCTCCTATTTTTCAGACCTTTTCATGCTCCTCATGTTTTTGACACCTTTTGAAGCACTTCATATTTTTCACACCTTTTCAGGCTTTTCATGTTTTTCAACAACGCTTCATGCTTCTCCTATTTTTCAGACCGTTTCATGCTCTTCATATGTTTCACACCTTTTGAAGCTCTTCATATTTTTTAACACCTTTTCACACTCCTCCTATATTTCAGACCGTTTCAAGCTCCTCATATTTTTGACACTTTTTGTAGCTCTTCATATTTTTCACACCTTTTCAGGGTCTTCATGTTTTTCTACACCACTTCATGCTCCTCCTATTTTTCAGACCGTTTTATTCTACTCATATGTTTCACACCTTTTTCAAGCTCTTCATGTTTTTCAACACCACTTCATGCTCCTCCTAATTATCAGACCGTTTCATTCTCCTCATATTTATGACACCATTTGAAGCTTTTCATATTTTTCACACCTTTTCAGGCTCTTCATGTTTTTTAACACCTTTTCATGCTCCTGCTATATTTCAGACCGTTTCATGCTCCTTATATTTTTGACACCTTTTGAAGCTCTTCATATTTTTCATACGTTTTCAGGCTCTTCATATTTTTCAACACCGCTTCATGCTCCTCCTATTTTTTAGACCGTATCATGCTCCTCATATGTTTCACACCTTTTTAAGGCTCTTCATGTTTTTCAACAACACTTTATGCTCCTCCTATGTTTCAGACCGTTTCATGCTCCTCATATTTTTGACACAGTTTGAAGTTATTCACATTGTTCACACCTTTTGAGGCTCTTCATGTTTTTGAAAACAGTTTCTTGCTCCTCATATTTTTCAGACCGTTACACCCTCTATATATTTGACACCTTTTTGAAGCTCTTCATATTTTTCACACCTTTTCAGGCTCTTCATGTTTTTCAACACCACTTCAAGCTCCTTCTATTTTTCAGACCCTTTCTTGCTCCTCATATTTTTGACACCTTTGAGGCTCTTCAATATTTCACACATTTTCAGGCTCTTCATGTTTTTCAACACCACTTCAAGCTCCTTCTATTTTTCAGACCGTTTCTTGCTCCTCATATTTTTGACACCTTTGAGGCTCTTCATATATTTCACACTGTTTCAGGCTCTTTATGTTATTCAACACCGCTTCATGCTCCTCCTAATTTTCAGACCGTTTCATTCTCCTCATATTTTTGACACCTTTTGAAGCTCTTCATATTTTTCACACTTTTTCAGGCTCTTCATGTTTTTCAAACCGCTTCATGCTCCTCCTATTTTTCAGACCTTTTCATGCTCCTCCTATTTTTCAGACGTTTCATGCTCCTCATATTTTTGACGCCTTTTGAAGCTCTTCCTATTTTTCACACTTTTTCAGGCTCTTCATATTTTTCAGCACCACTTCATGCTCCTCCTATTTTTCAGACCGTATCATGCTCCTCATATTTTTGACACCTTTTGAAGCTCTTCATATTTTTCACACCTTTTCAGGCTCTTCATGTTTTTCAACACCGTTTCATGCTCCTCCTATTTTTCAGATCATTTCATGCTCCTCATATATTTCACATCTTTTATAGCTCTTCATATTTTTCACACCTTTTCATTCTCTTCAGTTTTCTCAACATCACTTCATGCTTCTCCTATTTTTCACACCGTTTCATGCTCCCACTATTTTTGGCACCTTTTCAAGCTCTTTATATATTTCCCACCTCTTCAGGCTCTTAATGTTTTCAACACCGCTTCTTGCTCATCCTATTTGTCGGACCGCTTCATGCTCCTCATATTTTTGACATCTTTTGAAGCTCTTCATATTTTTCACACCTTTTCAGGCTCTTCATGTTTTTCAACACCGCTTCATGCTCCTCCTATTTTTCAAACCGAATCACGCTCCTCATATTTTTGAAAACTTTTGAAGCTCTTCATATTTTTCACAACTTTTCAGGCTCTTCATGTTTTTGAACACTTCTTCATGCTCTTCCTCTTTTTCAGACCGTTTCATGCTCCTCATATTTTTGACACATTTTGAAGCTCTTCATATTTTTCACTCATTTTCAGGCTCTTCATGTTTTTCAACACCACTTCATGCTCCTCCTATTTTTGAGACCTTTTGATGCTCCTCATATTTTTGACACCTTTAGAAACTCTTCATATTATTCACACCTTTTCAGGCTCTTCATGTTTTTTATCACTGCTTCATGCTCGTCCTATTTTTCAGAACGTTTCATGCTCCTCATATTTTTGACACCTTTTGAAGCTCTTCATATTTTTCACACCTTTTCAGGCTTTTCATGTTTTTGAACACCGCTTCATGTTCCTCCTATTTTTCAGAACGCTTCATGCTCCTCATATTTTTGACACCTTTTGAAGCTCTTCATGTTTTTCACATCTTTTGAAGCTCTTCATATTTTTCACAACTTTTCAGGCTCTTTATGATTTTCAACAGCGCTTCATGCTCCTCCTATTTTTCAGACCATTTCATGCTCCTCATGATTTTGACACCATTTGAAGCTTTCATATTTTAACACCTTTTCAGGCTCTTCATCTTTTTCAACACCACTTCATGCTCCTCCTTTTTTGCAGACCGTTTCATGCTACTCATATTTTTAACACCTTTTGAAGCTCTTCATATTTCTCACAACTTTTCAGGCTCTTCATGTTTTTCAACAACGCTTCATGCTCTTCCGATTTTTCAGACCGTTTCATGCTCCTCATATTTTTGACACCTTTTGAAGCTCTTCATATTTTTCAAACCTTTTCAGGCTGTTCATGTTTTTGAACACCGCTTCATGCTCCTCCTATTTTTCAGACCGTTTCATGCTCCTCATATTTTTGACACCTTTTTAACCTCTTCACATTTTTCACAACTTTTCTGGCTCTTCATGTTTTTCAACACCGCTTCATGGACGTCCTATTTTTCAGACCGTTTCATGCTCATCTCATTTTTGACACCTTTTGAAGTTTTTCATATTTTTGACAACTTTTCAGGCTCTTCATGTTTTTGAACACCGCTTCATGCTAATCCTATTTTTCAAACCATATCATGCTCCTCATATTTTTCACACCTGTTGAAGCTCTTCATATATTTCACACCTTTTCAGGCTCTTCATGTTTTTGAACACCACTTCATGCTCCTTCTCTTTTTCAGAGAGTTTTATGCTCCTCATGTATTTCACACCTTTTGAAGCTCTTCATATTTTTCACACCTTTTCAGGCTCTTCATGTTTTTCAACACCGCTTCATGCTCCTCCAATTTTTCAGACCGTTTCATGCTCCTCATATTTTTGACACCTTTTGAAGCTCTTCATATTTTTCACACCTTTTAAGGCTCTTCATGTTTTACAACACCGCTTCATGCTCCTCCAATTTTTCAGACCGTTTCATGCTCCTCATATTTTTGACACCTTTTGAAGCTCTTCATATTTTTCACACATTTTCAGGCTCTTCATGTTTTTCAACACTGCTTCATGCTCCTCCGATTTTTCAGACCGTTTCATGCTCCTAATATTTTTCACACCTTTTGAAGCCTTTCATATTTTTCACAACTTTTTAAGCTCTTCATGTTTTTGAACATCGCTTCATGCTCCTCCTATTTTTCAGACCGTTTCATGCTCATCTCATTTTTGACACCTTTTGAAGCTCTTCATATTTCTCAAACCTTTTCAGGCTCTTCATGTTTTTCAACACCGCTTAATGCACGTCCTATTTTTCAGACCGTTTCATGCTCATCTCATTTTTGACACCTTTTGAAGCTTTTCATATTTTTCACATATTTTCAGGCTCTTCATGTTTTTGAACACCGCTTCATGCTAATCCTATTTTTCAAACCATATCATGCTCCTCATGTTTTTCACACCTTTTGAAGCTCTTCATATTTTTCACACCTTTTCAGGCTCTTCATGGTTTTCAACACAACTTCATGCTCCTCGTATTTTTCAGACCGTTACATGCTCCTCATATTTTTGACACCTTTTGAAGCTCTGCATATTTTTCACACCTTTTCAGGCTCTTCATGTTTTTCAACACCACTTCAGGCTCCTCCTATTTTTCAGACCCTTTCATGCTAATCTAATTTTTGACACTTTTTGAAGCTCTTCATATTTTTCACACCTTTTCAGTCTCTGCATGTTTTTGAACACCGTTTCATGCTCCTCATATATTTCACACCCTTTGAAGCTCTTCATATTTTGCTCACCTTTTCAGGCTCTTCTTGTTTTTGAACACCGCTTCATCCTCCTCCTATTTGTAAGAGGGTTTCATGCTCGTCATATTTTTGACATATTTTGAAGCTGTTCATAATTTTCACACCTTTTCAGGCTCTTCATGTTTTTGAACCCCGGTTCAGGCTCCTCCTATTTTTCACACCGTTTCATGCTCCTCATATTTTTCACACCTTTTGAAGCTCTTCATATATTTCAGACCTTTTCAGGCTCTTCATGATTTTGAACACCGCTTCATGCTCCTCCTATTTTTCAGACCGTTTCATGCTCCTCATATTTTTGACACCTTTTGAAGCTCTTCATATTTTTCACACCTTTTCAGGCTCTTCATGTTTTTCAACACCGCTTCATGGTCCTCCTATGTTTCAGAACGTTTCATGCTCCTCATGTATTTCACACCTTTTGAAACTCTTCATATTTTTTACACTTTTTCAAGCTCTTCATGTTTTTGAACACCATTTCATGCTCCTCCTATTTTTCAGACCTTTTCATGCTCCTCATATTTTTGACAAATTTTGAAGCTCTTCATATTTTGCACACCTTTTCATTCTCTTAATATTTTTCAACACCACTTCATGCTCCTCCAATTTTTCAGTCCGTTTCGTGCACATCTCATTTTTGACACCTTTTGAAACTATTCATATTTTTCACACCTTTTCAGGCTCTTCCGGTTTTTCAACACCACTTCATGATCCTCCTATTTTTCAGACCGTTTCATGCTCCTCATATTTTTACACCTTTTGAAGCTCTTCATATATTTCACACCTTTTCAGGCTCTTCATGGTTTTCAACACAACTTCATGCTCCTCGTATTTTTCAGACCGTTACATGCTCCTCATATTTTTGACACCTTTTGAAGCTCTGCATATATTTCACACATTTTCAGGCTCTTCATGATTTTCAACACCACTTCATGCTCCTCCTATTTTTCAGACCGTTTCATGCTCATCTCATTTTTGACATATTTTGAAGCTCTTCATATTTTTCACACTTTTTGAAGCTCTTCATAATTTTCATATTTTTGAAGCTCTTCATATTTTTCACACTTTTTCAGGCTCTTCATGTTTTTCAACAACTCTTCAGGCTCCTCCTATTTTTCAGACCCTTTCATGCTAATCGAATTTTTGGCACTTTTTGAAGCTCTTCATACTTTTCACACCTTTTAAGTCTCTGCATGTTTTTGAACACCTTTTCATGCTCCTCATGTATTTCACTCCTTTTGAAGCTCTTCATATTTTGCACAAATTTTCAGGTTCTTCTTGTTTTTGAACACAGCTTCATCCTCCTCCTATTTTTAAGAGGGTTTCATGCTCGTCATATTTTTGACACATTTTGAAGCTCTTCATATTTTTCACACCTTTTCAGGCTCTTCATGTTTTTGAACACCGTTTCATGCTCCTCCTATTTTTGAGACCGTTTCATGCTCGTCATATTTTCGACACCTTTTGAAGCTTTCATATTTTTCACACCTTTTCAAGCTCTTCATGTTTTTCAACACCACTTCATGCTCCTCCTTTCTTGCAGACCGTTTCATGCTACTCATATTTTTAACACCCTTTGAAGCTCTTCATATTTCTCACACCTTTTCAGGCTCTTCATGTTTTTCAACACCGCTTCATGCACCTCCGATTTTTCAGACCGTTTCATGCTCCTCATATTTTTGACACCTTTTGAAGCTCTTCATATTTCTCAAACCTTTTCAGGCTCTTCATGTTTTTCAACACCGCTTAATGCACCTCCTAATTTTCAGACCGTTTCATGCTCATCTCATTTTTGACACCTTTTGAAGCTTTTCATATTTTTCACATATTTTCAGGCTCTTCATGTTTTTGAACACCGCTTCATGCTAATCCTATTTTTCAAACCATATCATGCTCCTCATGTTTTTCACACCTTTTGAAGCTCTTCATATTTTTCACACCTTTTCAGGCTCTTCATGTTTTTGAACACCACTTCATGCTCCTTCTATTTTTCAGAGAGTTTCATGTTCCTCATGTATTTCACACCTTTTGAAGCTCTTCATATTTTTCACGCCTTTTCAGGCTCTACATGTTTTTCCACACCACTTCATGCTTCTCTTATTTTTCAGCCCGTTTCATCCTCCTCATGTATTTCACACATTTAGAAGCTCTTCATATTTTTCACACCTTTTCAGGCTCTTCATGTTTTTGAACACCGTTTCATGCTCCTCCTATTTTTCAGGCCGTTTCATGCTCCTCATATTTTTGACACCTTTTGAAGCTCTTCATATTTTTCACACCTTTTCAGGCTCTTCATGTTTTTCAACACCGCTTCATGCTCCTCCTATTTTTCGGACCGTTTCATGCTCCTCATATTTTTGACACCTTTTGAAGCTCTTCGTATAATTCACACCTTTTCAGGCTCAACATTTTTTTCAACTTCATGCTCCTCCTATTTTTCAGACCATTTCATGCAGATCTCATTTTTGACACCTTTTGAAGCTCTTCTTATTTTTCAAAACTTTTGAAGCTCTTCATATTTTTCACACGTTTTCAGGCTCTTCATGTTTTTCAACACTGCTTCATGCTCCTCCTATTTTTCAGACCGTTTCATGCTCCTCATATTTTTGACATCTTTTGAAGCTCTATATATGTTTCACACCTTTTCAGGCTCTTCATGTTTTTGAACACCGCTTCATACTCCTCCTATTTTTCAGAATGTTTCATGCTCCTCATATTTTTGACATCTTTTGAAGCTCTTCATATTTTTCACACATTTTCAGGCTCTTTATGTTTTTGAACACCGCTTCATTGTCCTCCTAATTTTCAGAACTTTTCATGCCTCTCATATAATTCACACCTTTTGAAGCTCTTCATATTTTTCACACCGTTTCAGGCTCTTCATGTTTTTCAACACCGTTTCATGCTCCTCCTATTTTTCAGACCGTTTCATGCTCCTCATAATTTTGACACCTTTTGAAGCTCTTCATATTTTTCACACCTTTTGAAGCTGTTCATATATTTCACACCTTTTCAGGCTCTTGATGTTTTTCAACACCACTTCATGCTCCTCCTATTTTTCACATCCTTTCATGCTAATCTAATTTTTGACACCTTTTGAAGCTCTTCATATTTTTCACACCTTTTGAAGGTCTTCATATTTTTCACACCTTTTCAGGCTGTTCATGTTTTTGAACACCGCTTATGCTCGTCCTATTTTTCAGACCGTTTCATGCTCCTCATATTTTTGACACCTTTTGAAGCTCTTCATATTTTTCACACCTTTTCAGGCTCTTCATGTTTTTCCACACCGCTTCATGATCCTCCTATTTTTCGGACCGTTTCATGCTCCTCATATTTTTGACACCTTTTGAAGCTCTTCATATTTTTCACACCTTTTCAGGCTCTTCATGTTTTTCAACAACACTTCATGCTCCTCGTATTTTTCAGACGGTTTCATTCTCCTCATATTTTTGACACCTTTTGAAGCTCTGCATATATTTCACACCTTTTCAGGCTCTTCATGATTTTCAACACCACTTCATGCTCCTCCTATTTTTCAGACCGTTTCATGCTCATCTCATTTTTGACATCTTTTGAAGCTCTTCATATTTTTCACACCTTTTCAGTCTCTGCATGTTTTTGAACACCGTTTCATGCTCCTCATATATTTCACACCTTTTGAAGCTCTTCATATTTTGCACACCTTTTCAGGCTCTTCATGTTTTTGAACTCTGCTTCATCCTCCTCCTATTTTTAAGAGGGTTTCATGCTCGTCACATTTTTGACATATTTTGAAGCTCTTCATAATTATCACACCTTTTCAGGCTCTTCATGTTTTTGAACACCGCTTCATGCTCGTCCTATTTTTCAACCCGTTTCATGCTCCTCATATTTTTGACACCATTTGAAGCTCTTCATATTTTTCACACCTTTTCAGGCTCTTCATTTTTTCAACACCACTTCATGCTCCTCCTATTTTTCAGACCGTTTCATGCAGATCTCCTTTTTGACACCTTTTGAAGCTCTTCATATTTTTCAAAACTTTTGAAGCTCTTCATATTTTTCACACGTTTTCAGGCTCTTCATGTTTTTCAACACCGCTTCATGCTCCTCCTATTTTTCAGACCGTTTCATGCTCCTCATATTTTTGACACCTTTTGAAGCTCTATATATTTTTCACACATTTTCAGGCTCTTCATGTTTTTCAACACCGCTTCATGCTCCTCCTATTTTTCAGACCGTTTCATGCTCCTCATATTTTTGACACCTTTTGAAGCTTTTCATATTTCTCACTCATTTTCAGGCTCTTCATGTTTTTGAACATCACTTCATGCTCCTCCTATTTTTCAGACCGTTTCATGCTCCTCATGTATTTCACACCTTTTGCAGCTCTTCATATTTTTCACACCTTTTCAGGCTCTTCATGTTTTTGAACCCCGGTTCAGGCTCCTCCTATTTTTCAGACCGTTTCATGCTCCTCATATTTTTCACAAATTTTGAAGCTCTTCATATATTTCACACCTTTTCAGGCTCTTCATGATTTTGAACACCACTTCATGCTCCTCCTATTTTTCAGTCCGTTTCATGCACATCTCATTTTTGACACCTTTTGAAACTATTGATATTTTTCACACCTTTTCAGGCTCTTCTGGGTTTTCAACACCGCTTCATGATCCTCCTATTTTTCAGACCGTTTCATGCTCCTCATATTTTTACACCTTTTGAAGCTCTTCATATATTTCACACCTTTTCAGGCTCTTCATGGTTTTCAACACAACTTCATGCTCCTCGTATTTTTCAGACCGTTACATGCTCCTCATATTGTTGACACCTTTTGAAGCTCTGCATATATTTCACACATTTTCAGGCTCTTCATGATTTTCAACACCACTTCATGCTCCTCCTATTTTTCAGACCGTTTCATGCTCATCTCATTTTTGACATATTTTGAAGCTCTTCATATTTTTCACACTTTTTGAAGCTCTTCATAATTTTCATATTTTTGAAACTCTTCATATTTTTCACACTTTTTCAGGCTCTTCATGTTTTTCAACAACTCTTCAGGCTCCTCCTATTTTTCAGACCCTTTCATGCTAATCTAGTTTTTGGCACTTTTTGAAGCTCTTCATACTTTTCACACCTTTTAAATCTCTGCATGTTTTTGAACACCTTTTCATGCTCCTCATGTATTTCACTCCTTTTGAAGCTCTTCATATTTTGCACAAATTTTCAGGTTCTTCTTGTTTTTGAACACAGCTTCATCCTCCTCCTATTTTTAAGAGGGTTTCATGCTCGTCATATTTTTGACACATTTTGAAGCTCTTCATATTTTTCACACCTTTTCAGGCTCTTCATGTTTTTGAACACCGTTTCATGCTCCTCCTATTTTTGAGACCGTTTCATGCTCCTCATATTTTCGACACCTTTTGAAGCTTTCATATTTTTCACACCTTTTCAAGCTCTTCATGTTTTTCAACACCACTTCATGCTCCTCCTTTTTTGCAGACCGTTTCATGCTCATCTCATTTTTGACACCTTTTGAAGCTTTTCATATTTTTCACATATTTTCAGGCTCGTCATGTTTTTGAACACCGCTTCATGCTAATCCTATTTTTCAAACCATATCATGCTCGTCATGTTTTTCACACCTTTTGAAGCTCTTCATATTTTTCACACCTTTTCAGGCTCTTCTTGTTTTTGAACACCACTTCATGCTCCTTCTATTTTTCAGAGAGTTTCATGCTCCTCCTGTATTTCACACCTTTTGAAGCTCTGCATATTTTTCACACCTTTTCAGGCTCTTCATGTTTTTCCACACCACTTCATGCTCCTCCTATTTTTCAGGCCGTTTCATGCTCATCTCATTTTTGACATCTTTTGAAGCTCTTCATATTTTTCACACCTTTTCAGTCTCTGCATGTTTTTGAACACCATTTCATGCTCCTCATATATTTCACACCTTTTGAAGCTCTTCATATTTGGCACACCTTTTCAGGCTCTTCATGTTTTTGAACACCGCTTCATCCTCCTCCTATTTTTAAGAGGGTTTCATGCTCGTCATATTTTTGACAAATTTTGAAGCTCTTCATAATTTTCACACCTTTTCAGGCTCTTCATGTTTTTGAACACCGCTTCATGCTCGTCCTATTTTTCAAACCGTTTCATGCTCCTCATATTTCTGACACCATTTGAAGCTCTTCATATTTTTCACACCTTTTCAGGATCTTCATTTTTTTCAACACCACTTCATGCTCCTCCTATTTTTCAGACCGTTTCATGCAGATCTCCTTTTTGACAGCTTTTGAAGCTCTTCATATTTTTCAAACCTTTTGAAGCTCTTCATATTTTTCACACGTTTTCAGGCTCTTCATGTTTTTCAACACCGCTTCATGCTCCTCCAATTTTTCAGTCCGATTCATGCACATCTCATTTTTGACACCTTTTGAAGCTATTCATATTTTTCACACCTTTTCAGGCTCTTCCGGTTTTTCAACACCGCTTCATGATCCTCCTATTTTTCAGACCGTTTCATGCTCCTCATATTTTTACACCTTTTGAAGCTCTTCATATGTTTCACACCTTTTCAGGCTCTTCATGGTTTTCAACACAACTTCATGCTCCTCATATTTTTCTGACCGTTACATGCTCCTCATATTTTTAACACCTTTTGAAGCTCTGCATATATTTCACACCTTTTCAGGCTCTTCATGATTTTCAACACCACTTCATGCTCCTCCTATTTTTCAGACCGTTTCATGCTCATCTCATTTTTGACATATTTTGAAGCTCTTCATATTTTTCACACCTTTTGAAGCTCTTCATAATTTTCATATTTTTGAAGCTCTTCATATTTTTCACACTTTTTCAGGCTCTTCATGTTTTTCAACAACTCTTCAGGCTCCTCCTATTTTTCAGACCCTTTCATGCTAATCGAATTTTTGGCACTTTTTGAAGCTCTTCATACTTTTCACACCTTTTAAGTCTCTGCATGTTTTTGAACACCTTTTCATGCTCCTCATGTATTTCACTCCTTTTGAAGCTCTTCATATTTTGCACAAATTTTCAGGTTCTTCTTGTTTTTGAACACAGCTTCATCCTCCTCCTATTTTTAAGAGGGTTTCATGCTCGTCATACTTTTGACACATTTTGAAGCTCTTCATATTTTTCACACCTTTTCAGGCTCTTCATGTTTTTAAACACCGTTTCATGCTCCTCCTATTTTTGAGACCGTTTCATGCTCGTCATATTTTCGACACCTTTTGAAGCTTTCATATTTTTCACACCTTTTCAAGTTCTTCATGTTTTTCAACACCACTTCATGCTCCTCCTTTTTTGCAGACCGTTTCATGCTAGTCATATTTTTAACACCCTTTGAAGCTCTTCATATTTCTCACACCTTTTCAGGCTCTTCATGTTTTTCAACACCGCTTCATGCACCTCCGATTTTTCAGACCGTTTCATGCTCCTCATATTTTTGACACCTTTTGAAGCTCTTCATATTTCTCAAACCTTTTCAGGCTCTTCATGTTTTTCAACACCGCTTAATGCACCTCCTATTTTTCAGACCGTTTCATGCTCATCTCATTTTTGACACCTTTTGAAGCTTTTCATATTTTTCACATATTTTCAGGCTCTTCATGTTTTTGAACACCGCTTCATGCTAATCCTATTTTTCAAACCATATCATGCTCCTCATGTTTTTCACACCTTTTGAAGCTCTTGATATTTTTCACACCTTTTCAGGCTCTTCATGTTTTTGAACACCACTTCATGCTCCTTCTATTTTTCAGAGAGTTTCATGCTCCTCATGTATTTCACACCTTTTGAAGCTCTTCATATTTTTCACGCCTTTTCAGGCTCTTCATGTTTTTCCACACCACTTCATGCTTCTCTTATTTTTCAGCCCGTTTCATCCTCCTCATGTATTTCACACCTTTAGAAGCTCTTCATATTTTTCACAACTTTTCAGGCTCTTCATGTTTTTGAACACCGTTTCATGCTCCTCCTATTTTTCAGGCCGTTTCATGCTCCTCATATTTTTGACACCTTTTGAAGCTCTTCATATTTTTCACACCTTTTCAGGCTCTTCATGTTTTTCAACATCGCTTCATGCTCCTCCTATTTTTCGGACCGTTTCATGCTCCTCATATTTTTGACACCTTTTGAAGCTCTTCGTATAATTCACACCTTTTCAGGCTCTTCATTTTTTTCAACACAACTTCATGCTCTTCCTATTTTTCAGACCATTTCATGCAGATCTCATTTTTGACACCTTTTGAAGCTCTTCTTATTTTTCAAAACTTTTGAAGCTCTTCATATTTTTCACACGTTTTCAGGCTCTTCATGATTTTCAACACTGCTTCATGCTCCTCCTATTTTTCAGACCGTTTCATGCTCCTCATATTTTTGACATCTTTTGAAGCTCTATATATTTTTCACACATTTTCAGGCTCTTCATGTTTTTGAACACCGCTTCATGCTCCTCCTATTTTTCAGAATGTTTCATGCTCCTCATATTTTTGACATCTTTTGAAGCTCTTCATATTTTTCACACATTTTCAGGCTCTTTATGTTTTTGAACACCGCTTCATGGTCCTCCTAATTTTCAGAACTTTTCATGCTCCTCATATAATTCACACCTTTTGAAGCTCTTCATATTTTTCACACCTTTTCAGGCTCTTCATGTTTTTCAACACCACTTCATGCTCCTCCTATTTTTCAGACCGTTTCATGCTCCTCATAATTTTGACACATTTTGAAGCTCTTCATATTTTTCACACCTTTTGAAGCTGTTCATATATTTCACACCTTTTCAGGCTCTTGATGTTTTTCAACACCACTTCATGCTCCTCCTATTTTTTACACCCTTTCATGCTAATCTAATTTTTGACACCTTTTGAAGCTCTTCATATTTTTCACACCTTTTGAAGGTCTTCATATTGTTCACACCTTTTCAGGCTCTTCATGTTTTTCAACAACTCTTCAGGCTCCTCCTATTTTTCAGACCCTTTCATGCTAATCGAATTTTTGGCACTTTTTGAAGCTCTTCATACTTTTCACACCTTTTAAGTCTCTGCATGTTTTTGAACACCTTTTCATGCTCCTCATATTTTTGACACCTTTTGAAGCTCTTCATATTTTTCACACCTTTTCAGGCTCTTCATGTTTTTCAACACCGCTTCATGATCCTCCTATTTTTCGGACCGTTTCATGCTCCTCATATTTTTGACACCTTTTGAAGCTCTTCATATTTTTCACACCTTTTCAGGCTCTTCATGTTTTTCAACAACACTTCATGCTACTCGTATTTTTCAGACGGTTTCATTCTCCTCATATTTTTGACACCTTTTAAAGCTCTGCATATATTTCACACCTTTTCAGGCTCTTCATGATTTTCAACACCACTTCATGCTCCTCCTATTTTTCAGACCGTTTCATGTTCATCTCATTTTTGACATCTTTTGAAGCTCTTCATGATTTTCATATTTTTGAAGCTCTTCATATTTTTCACACTTTTTCAGCCTCTTCATGTTTTTCAACACCTCTTCAGGCTCCTCCTATTTTTCAGACCCTTTCATGCTAATCTAATTTTTGACACTTTTTGAAGCTCTTCATACTTTTCGCACCTTTTAAGTCTCTGCATGTTTTTGAACACCTTTTCATGCTCCTCATGTATTTCACTCCTTTTGAAGCTCTTCATATTTTGCACACATTTTCAGGCTCTTCATGTTTTTGAACACCGCTGCATCCTCCTCCTATTTTTAAGAGGGTTTTATGCTCGTCATATTTTTGACACATTTTGAAGCTCTTCATATTTTTCACAACTTTTCAGGCTCTTCATGTTTTTGAACACCGCTTCATCCTCCTCCTATTTTTAAGAGGGTTTCATGCTCGTCATATTTTTGACACATTTTGAAGCTCTTCATATTTTTCACACCTTTTCAGGCTCTTCATGTTTTTGAACACCACTTCATGTTCCTCCTATTTTTCAGACCGTTTCATGCTCCTCATATTTTTGTCACCTTTTGAAGCTTTCATATGTTTCACACCTTTTCAAGCTCTTCATGTTTTTCAACACCACTTCATGCTCCTCCTATTTTTCAGAGAGTTTAATGCTCCTCATATTTTTGACACCTTTTGAAGCTCTTCATATTTCTCAAACCTTTTCAGGCTCTTCATGTTTTTCAACACCGCTTAATGCACGTTCTATTTTTCAGACCGTTTCATGCTCATCTCATTTTTGACACCTTTTGAAGCCTTTCATATTTTTCACATATTTTCAGGCTCTTCATGTTTTTGAACACCGCTTCATGCTAATCCTATTTTTCAAACCATATCATGCTCCTCATATTTTTGACACCTTTTGAAGCTCTTCATATTTTTCACACCTTTTCAGGCTCTTCATGTTTTTTAACAAAACTTCATGCTCCTCATATTCTTCAGACGGTTTCATTCTCCTCATATTTTTGACACCTTTTGAAGCTCTGCATATATTTCACACCTTTTCAGGCTCTTCATGATTTTCAACACCACTTCATGCTCCTCCTCTTTTTCAGACCGTTTCATGCTCATCTCATTTTTGACATCTTTTGAAGCTCTTCATATTTTTCACACCTTTTCAGTCTCTGCATGTTTTTGAACACCGTTTCATGCTCCTCATATATTTCACACCTTTTGAAGCTCTTCATATTTTGCACACCTTTTCAGGCTCTTCATGGTTTGAACACCGCTTCATGCTCGTCCTATTTTTCAAACCGTTTCATGCTCCTCATATTTTTGACACCATTTGAAGCTCTTCATATTTTTCACACCTTTTCAGGATCTTCATTTTTTTCAACACCACTTCATGCTCCTCCTTTTTTGCAGACCGTTTCATGCTACTCATATATTTGAAACCTTTTGAAGCTCTTCATATTTCTCACACCTTTTCAGGCTCTTCATGTTTTACAACACCGCTTCATGCACCTCCGATTTTTCAGACCGTTTCATGCTCCTCATATTTTCGACACCTTTTGAAGCTCTTCATATTTCTCAAACCTTTTCAGGCTCTTCATGTTTTTCAACACCGCTTAATGCACCTCCTATTTTTCAGACCGTTTCATGCTCATCTCATTTTTGACACCTTTTGAAGCTTTTCATATTTTTCACATATTTTCAGGCTCTTCATGTTTTTGAACACCGCTTCATGCTAATCCTATTTTTCAAACCATATCATGCTCCTCATGTTTTTCACACCTTTTGAAGCTCTTCATATTTTTCACACCTTTTCATGCTCTACATGTTTTTGAACACCACTTCATGCTCCTTCTATTTTTCAGACCGTTTCATGCTCATCTCATTTTTGACACCTTTTGAAGCTTTTCATATTTTTCACATATTTTCAGGCTCTTCATGTTTTTGAACACCGCTTCATGCTAATCCTATTTTTCAAACCATATCATGCTCCTCATGTTTTTCACACCTTTTGAAGCTCTTCATATTTCTCAAACCTTTTCAGGCTCTTCATGTTTTTCAACACCGCTTAATGCACCTCCTATTTTTCAGACCGTTTCATGCTCATCTCATTTTTGACACCTTTTGAAGCTCTTCATATTTCTCAAACCTCTTCAGGCTCTTCATGTTTTTCAACACAACTTCATGCATCTCCTATTTTTCGGACCGTTTCATGCTCCTCATGTTTTTCAAACCTTTTGAAGCTCTTCATATTTTTCACACCTTTTCAGGCTCTTGATTTGTTTGAACACCGTTTCATGCTCTTCCTATTTTTCAGACCGTTTCATGCTCCTCATATTTTTTACACCTTTTGAAGCTCTTCATATTTTTCACATCTTTTGATGCTCTTCATATTTTTCACACCTTTTCAGGCTCTTCATATTTTTGAACACCGTTTCATAATCCTCCTATTTTTCAGACCGTTTCATTCTCCTCATATTTTTGACACCTTTTGAAGCTCTTCATTTTTTTAACAAATTTTCAGGCTCTTCCTGTTTTTGAACACCGCTTCATGCTACTCCTATTTTTCAGACCGTTTAATGCTCCTCATATTTTTGACACCTTTTGTAGCTCTTCAAATTTTTCACACATTTTCAGGCTCTTCATGTTTTTCAACACTGCTTCCTGCTCCTCCTAATTTTCAGAACTTTTCATGCTCCTCATATTTTTGACACCTTTTGAAGCTCTTCATATTTTTCACAACTTTTCAGGCCCTTCATGTTTTTGAACACCATTTCATGCTCCTCCTATTTTGCAGACCGTTTCATTCTCCTCATATTTTTGACACCTTTTGAAGCTCTTCATATAGTTCACACCTTTTCAGATTTTTCATTTTTTTCAACATGACTTCATGCTCCTCCTGTTTTTCAGACCGTTTCATGCTCATCTCATTTTGACACCTTTTGAAGCTCTTCATGTTTTTCACATCTTTTGAAGCTCTTCATATTTTTCACAACATTTCAGGCTCTTTATGATTTTCAACAGCCCTTCATGCTACTCATATTTTTCAGATCGTTTCATGCTCCTCATATTTTTGACACCTTTTTCAGCTTTCATATTTTTCACACCTTTTCAGGCTCTTCATGTTTTGAACACCACTTCATGCTCCTCCTATTTTTCATAGACTTTCATGCTCCTCATATTTTTGACACCTTTTGAAGCTCTTCATATTTTTCACACCTTTTGAAGCTCTTCATATATTTCACACCTTTTCAGGCTCTTCATGTTTTTGAACACAGCTTCTTGCTCCTCCTATTTTTCAGACCGTTTCATGCTCCTCATATATTTGACAACTTTTGAAGCTCTTCATATTTTTCACATCTTTTCAGGCTCTTCAAGTTTTTCAACACCGCTTCATGCTCCTCCTATTTTTCAGAGAGTTTCATGCTCCTCATATTTTTGACACCTTTTGAAGCTCTTCATATTTTTCACACCTTTTCAGCTCTTCATGTTTTGAACACGGTTTCATGCTCCTCCTATTTTTCAGACCGTTTCATTCTCCTATATTTTTGACAGCTTTTGAAGGTCTTCATATTTTTCTCACCTTTTCAAGCTCTTCATTCTTTTCAACTACGCTTCATGCTCCTCCTATTTTTCAGCCCGTTTCATGCTCCTCATAGTTTTGACACCTTTTGAAGCTCTATATATTTTTCACACCTTTTCAGCTCTTCATATTTTGAACACAGCTTTATGCTCCTCCTATTTTTCAGACCGTTTCATGCTCCTCATGAATTTCACACATTTTGAAGCTCTTCATATTTTTCACACATTTTCAGGCTCTTTATGTTTTTGAACACCGCTTCATGGTCCTCCTAATTTTCAGAACTTTTCATGCTCCTGATATAATTCACACCTTTTGAAGCTCTTCATATTTTTCACACCTTTTCAGGCTCTTCATGTTTTTCAACACCGTTTCATGCTCCTCCTATTTTTCAGACCGTTTCATGCTCCTCATAATTTTGACACATTTTGAAGCTCTTCATCATTTTCACACCTTTTGAAGCTGTTCATATATTTCACACCTTTTCAGGCTCTTGATGTTTTTCAACACCACTTCATGCTCCTCCTAATTTTCACACCCTTTCATGCTAATCTAATTTTTGACACCTTTTGAAGCTCTTCATATTTTTCACACCTTTTGAAGGTCTTCATATTTTTCACACCTTTTCAGGCTGTTCATGATTTTGAACACCGCTTATGCTCGTCGTATTTTTCAGACCGTTTCGTGCTCCTCATATTTTTGACACCTTTTGAAGCTCTTCATATTTTTCACACCTTCTGAAGGTCTTCATATTTTTCACACCTTTTCAGGCTGTTCATGATTTTGAACACCACTTATGCTCGTCGTATTTTTCAGACCGTTTCGTGCTCCTCATATTTTTGACACCTTTTGAAGCTCTTCATATTTTTCACACCTTTTCAGGCTCTTCATGTTTTTCAACACCGCTTCATGATCCTCCTATTTTTCGGACCGTTTCATGCTCCTCATATTTTTGACACCTTTTGAAGCTCTTCATATTTTTCACACCTTTTCAGGCTCTTCATGTTTCTCAACAACACTTCATGCTCCTCATATTTTTCAGACGGTTTCATTCTCCTCATATTTTTGACACCTTTTGAAGCTCTGCATATATTTCACACCTTTTCAGGCTCTTCATGATTTTCAACACCACTTCATGCTCCTCCATTTTTCAGACCGTTTCATGCTCATCTCATTTTTGACATCTTTTGAAGCTCTTCATATTTTTCACACTTTTTGAAGCTCTTCATAATTTTCATATTTTTGAAGCTCTTCATATTTTTCACACTTTTTCAGCCTCTTCATGTTTTTCAACACCTCTTCAGGCTCCTCCTATTTTTCAGACCCTTTCATGCTAATCTAATTTTTTACACTTTTTGAAGCTCTTCATACTTTTTGCACCTTTTAAGTCTCTGCATGTTTTTGAACACCTTTTCATGCTCCTCATGTATTTCACTCCTTTTGAAGCTCTTCATATTTTGCACACATTTTCAGGCTCTTCATGTTTTTCAACACCGCTTCTTGCTCCTGCTATTTTTCAGACCGTTTCATACTCCTCATATTTTTGACACGTTTTGAGGCTCTTCATATTTTTCAAACCTTTTCAGGCTCTTCATGTTTTTGAACACCGCTTCATGCTCCTCCTATTTTTCAGACCGTTTCATGCTCCTCATGTATTTCACACCTTTTGAAGCTCTTCATATTTTGCACACCTTTTCAGGCTCTTCATGTTTTTCACAACCACTTCATGCTCCTCCTATTTTTCAGATCGTTTCATGCACATCTCATTTTTTACACCTTTTGAGGCTCTTCATATTTTTCACACCTTTTCAGGCTCTTCATGTTTTTGAACACCACTTCATGATCCTCCTATTTTTCAGACCGTTTCATGCTCCTCATATATTTGACATTTTTTGAGGCTCTTCATATTTTTCACACCTTTTCAGGCTCGTCATGTTTTTGAACACCGCTTCATGCTCCTCCTGTTTTTCAGACCGTTTCATGCTAGTCATATTTTTGACACCTTTTGAAGCTCTTCATATTTCTCACACCTTTTCAGGCTCTTCATGTTTTTCAACAACGCTTCATGCTCCTCCGATTTTTCAGACGGTTTCATGCTCCTCATACTTTTGACACCTTTTGAAGCTCTTCATATTTTTTACACCTTTTCAGGCTCTTCATGTTTTTCAACACCGCTTCATGCACCTCCTATTTTTCAGAACGTTTCATGCTCATCTCATTTTTGACACCTTTTGAAGCTTTTCATATTTTTCAAAACTTTTCAGGCTCTTCATGTTTTGAACACCGCTTCATGGTAATCCTATTTTTGAAACCATATCATGCTCCTCATAATTTTCACACATTTTGAAGCTCTTCATATTTTTCAAACCTTTTCAGACTCTTCATGTTTTTGAACACCACTTCATGCACCTTCTATTTTTCAGAGAGTTTCATTCTCCTCATGTATTTCACACCTTTTGAAGCTCTTCATATTTTCCACACCTTTTCAGGCTCTTCATGTTTTTGAACACCGTTTCATGCTCCTCCTATTTTTCAGACGGTTTCATGCTCCTCATATTTTGACACCTTTTGAAGCTCTTCATATTTTTCACACTTTTTCAAGCTCTTCATGTTTTTCAACACCACTTCATGCTCCTCCTATTTTTCAGACGTTTCATGTTCCTCATATTTTTGACACCTTTAGAAACTTTTCATATTTTTCACACTTTTTCAGGCTCTTCATGTTTTTCCACACCGCTTCAGCTCCTCCTATTTTTCAGACCATTTCATTCTCCTCATAAATTTGACACATTTTAAAGCTCTTCATATATTTGACACGTTTTCAGGCTCTTCATTTTTTCAACACCACTTCATGCTCCTCCTATTTTTCAGACCGTTTCATGCTCATCTATTTTGACACCTTTTGAAGCTCTTCATATTTTTACACCTTTTAAGCTCTTCACA
Source organism: Dama dama (assembly GCF_033118175.1). NCBI lineage: Eukaryota > Metazoa > Chordata > Mammalia > Artiodactyla > Cervidae > Dama > Dama dama. The sequence goes on along the minus strand of NC_083683.1, from coordinate 3,127,052 downwards.
TTTTTCACACCTTTTCAGGCTCTTCATGTTTTGAACACCGTTTCTTGCTCCTCCTATTATTCAGACCGTTTCATGATCCTCATATATTTGACACCTCTTGAAGCTCTTCATATTTTTCACACCTTTTCAGGCTCTTCAAGATTTTCAACACCGCTTCATGCTCCTCTGATTTTTCAGACCGTTTCATGCTCATCTCATTTTTGACATCTTTTGAAGCACTTCGCATTTTTCACACCTTTTGAAGCTCTTCCTATTTTTCATATTTTTGAACCACTTCATGTTTTTCACACCTTTTCAGGCTCTTCAAGATTTTCAACACCGCTTCATGCTCCTCCGATTTTTCAGACCGTTTCATGCTCATCTAATTTTTGACACCTTTTGAAGCTCTTCATATTTTTCACACCTTTTCAGGCTCTTCATATTTTTCAACACAACTTCATGCATCTCCTATTTTTCGGACCATTTCATGCTCCTCATATTTTTCAAACCTTTTGAAACTCTTCATATTTTTCACACCTTTTCAGGCTCTTCATTTGTTTAAACACCGTTTCATGCTCCTTCTATTATTCAGACCGTTTCATGCTCCTCTTAGTTTTCACACCTTTTGAAGCTCTTCATATATTCTCACCTTTTCAGGCTATTCACGTTTTTCAACAACACGTCGTGCTCCTCCTATTTTTCAGACCGTTTCATGCTCCTCATATTTTTGACACGTTTTGAAGCTCTTCATATTTTTCACACCTTTCAGGCTCTTCATGTTTTGAACACCACTTCATGCTCCTCCTATTATTCAGAGAGTTTCATGCTCCTCATGTATTTCACACCTTTTGAAGCTCTTCATATTTTTCACACCTTTTGAAGCTCTTCATATATTTCACATCTTTTCAGGCTCTTCATGTTTTTTTAACAACGTTTCATCCTCCTCCTATTTTTGACACATTTTGAAGCTCTTCATATTTTTCACATCTTTTAAGACTCTTCATGTTTTTCAACACAGCTTCATGCTCCTCCGTTTTTTCAGACCGTTTCATCCTCCTCCTATTTTTGACACATTTTGAAGCTCTTCATATTTTTCACATCTTTTAAGACTCTTCATGTTTTTCAACACCGCTTCATGCTCCTCCGTTTTTTCAGACCGTTTCATGCTCCTCTCATTTTTGACACCTTTTGAAGCTCTTCATATTTTTCACACCTTTTGAAGCTCTTCATATTTTTCACAACTTTTAAGGCTCTTCATGTTTTTCAACACCGCTTCATGGTCCTCCTATTTTTAGACCGTTTCATGCTCCTCATATTTTTGACACCTTTTGAAGCTCATCATATATTTCACACCTTTTCAGGCTCTTCATGTTTTTCAACACGGCATCATGCTCTTCCTATTTTTCAGATAGTTTCATGCTCCTCAATGTTTGACAAGTTTTGAAGCTCTTCATATTTTTCACACCTTTTCAGGCTCTTCATGTTTTGAACACCGTTTCATGCTCCTCCTATTTTTCAGAAAGTTACATGCTCCTCATATATTTGAGACCTTTTAAAGCTCTTCATATTTTTCACACTTTTTCAGGCTCTTCATGTTTTTCAACACTACTTCATGCTCCTCCAATTTTCCGATCATTTCATGCTCCTCATATTATTGACACCTTTTGAAGCTCTTCATATATTTCACACCTTTTCAGGCACTACTTGTTTTTAAACACCGCTTCATGGTCCTCCTTTTTTTTTTGACACATTTTGAAGCTCTTCATATTTTTCACACCTATTCAGGCTCTTAATGTATTTGAACACTGTTTCATTATCCTCCTTTTTTTTGACACATTTTGAAGCTCTTCATAATTTTCACACCTTTTCAGGCTCTCCATATTTTTCAACACCACTTCATGCTCCTCCTATTTTTCAGATCGTTTCATGCTCCACATGTATTTGACACCTTTTGTAGCTCTTCATTTTTTTCACACCTTTTCAGGCTCTTCATGTTTCTCAACATCACTTCATGCCTCTTCTATTTTTCACACCGTTTCATGCTCCTCATATTTTTGACACCGTTTCAAGCTCTTCATATATTTCACACCTTTTCAGGCTCTGAATGTTGTCAACACCGCTTCATGCTCATCCTATTTTTCGGACCGCTTCATGCTCCTCATATTTTTGACATCTTTGGAGCACTTCATATTTTTCACACGTTTTCAGCCTCTTCATGTTTTTCAACACTGCATCATGCTCTTCCTATTTTTCAGATCGTTTCATGCTCCTCAATGTTTGACATGTTTTGAATCTCTTTATATTTTTCACACCATTTCAGGCTCTTCATGTTTTGAACAACGTTTCATGCTCCTCCTATTTTTCAGAAAATTTCATGATCCTCATATATTTGAGACCTTTTAAAGCTCTTCATATTTTTCACAGCTTTTCAGCTCTTCATGTTTGTCAACACCACTTCATGCTCCTCCTATTTTTCAGACCGTTTCTTTCTCCTCATATTTTTGACACCTTTTGAAGCTCTTCATATATTTCACAGATTTTCAGGCTCTTCATCTTTTTGCACACCGCTTCATGCTCCTCCTATTTTTCACACCGTTTCATGCTGCTCTCATTATTGACACATTTCGAAGCTATTCGTATTTTTCACACCTTTGGAAGCTCTTCATATTTTTCACACATTTTCAGGCTTTTCATGTTTTCAACACCTCTTCATACTCCTCCTTTTTTTCAGTCCGTTTCATGTTCCTCATATTTTTCACACCTTTTAATGCTCTTCATATTTTTCACACCTTTTCAGGCTTTTCATGTTTTTCAACACCGCTTCATGCTCCTCCTATTTTTCAGACTGTTTCATGCTCCTCATATTTTTGACAGCTTTTGAAGCTGTTCATATTTTTCACACCTTTTCAGGCTCTTCATGTTTTTCAACCGTGCTTCATGTTCCTCCTAGTTTTCACACCGTTTCATGCTCCTCATATTTTTGACACCTTTTGAAGATCTTAATATTTTTCACACCTTTTCAGGCTCTTCATGTTTTTGAACACCATTTCATGCTCCTCCTTTTTTTTGACACATTTTGAACGTCTTCATAATTTTCACACCTTTCAGGCTCTTCATGTTTTACAACACCGTTTCATGCTCCTCCTATTTTTCAGATCATTTCATGCTCCTCATATATTTCACATCTTTTGTAGCTCTTCATATTTTTCACACCTTTTCAGTCTCTTCAGGTTTCTCAACATCACTTCATGCTTCTCCTATTTTTCACACCGTTTCATGCTCCTCATATTTTTGACACCTTTTCAAGCTCTTTATATATTTCCCACCTTTTCAGGCTCTTAAAGTTTTCAACACCGCTTCATGCTCATCCTATTTTTCAGACCGTTTCATGCTCCTCATATTTTTGACACGTTTTGAGGCTCTTCATGTTTTTCACACCTTTTCAGGCTCTTCATGTTTTTCAACACTCTTTCATGCTGCTCCTATTTTTCAGACCGTTTCATGTTCCTCATATTTTTCACACCTTTTGAAACTCTTAATATTTTACAAAACTTTTCAGGTTCTTCATGTTTTTGACGACTGCTTAATGCTCCTCTTATTTTTCAGACCGTTTCATGCTCCTTATATATTTGACACCTTGTGAAGCTCCTCCTATTTTTCACACCTTTTCAGGCTCTTCATGTTTTTCAACACCGTTTCATGCTCCTCCTATTTTTCAGACCGCTTCAGTCTCCTCATGTATTTCACACCTTTTCAAGCTCTTCATATTTTTCACACCTTTTCAGGCTCTTCATGTTTTTGAACACCGTTTCATGCTCCTCCTATTTTTCAGACCGTTTCATGCTCCTCATATTTTTGACACCTTTTGAACCTCCTCATTTTTTCACAACTTTTGAAACTCTTCATATATTTCACACCTTTTCAGGCACTTCATGATTTCCACGACCACTTCATGCTCCTCCTATTTTTCAGACCGTTTCATGCTCATCTCATTTTTGACACCTCTGGAAGCTCTTCATATATTTCACACCTTTTGAAGCTCTTCATATTTTTCACACGTTTTCAGGCTCTTCATGTTTTTCAACACGGCATCATGCTCTTCCTATTTTTCAGATAGTTTCATGCTCCTCAATGTTTGACAAGTTTTGAAGCTCTTCATATTTTTCACACCTTTTCAGGCTCTTCATGTTTTGAACACCGTTTCATGCTCCTCCTATTTTTCAGAAAGTTACATGCTCCTCATATATTTGAGACCTTTTAAAGCTCTTCATATTTTTCACACTTTTTCAGGCTCTTCATGTTTTTCAACACTACTTCATGCTCCTCCTATTTTTCAGATCATTTCATGCTCCTCATATTATTGACACCTTTTGAAGCTCTTCATATATTTCACACCTTTTCAGACACTACTTGTTTTTCAACACCGCTTCATGGTCCTCCTTTTTTTTTTGACACATTTTGAAGCTCTTCATATTTTTCACACCTATTCAGGCTCTTAATGTATTTGAACACTGTTTCATTATCCTCCTTTTTTTTGACACATTTTGAAGCTCTTCATAATTTTCACACCTTTTCAGGCTCTCCATATTTTTCAACACCACTTCATGCTCCTCCTATTTTTCAGATCGTTTCATGCTCCACATGTATTTGACACCTTTTGTAGCTCTTCATTTTTTTCACACCTTTTCAGGCTCTTCATGTTTCTCAACATCACTTCATGCCTCTTCTATTTTTCACACCGTTTCATGCTCCTCATATTTTTGACACCGTTTCAAGCTCTTCATATATTTCACACCTTTTCAGGCTCTGAATGTTGTCAACACCGCTTCATGCTCATCCTATTTTTCGGACCGCTTCATGCTCCTCATATTTTTGACATCTTTGGAGCACTTCATATTTTTCACACGTTTTCAGCCTCTTCATGTTTTTCAACACTGCATCATGCTCTTCCTATTTTTCAGATCGTTTCATGCTCCTCAATGTTTGACATGTTTTGAATCTCTTTATATTTTTCACACCATTTCAGGCTCTTCATGTTTTGAACAACGTTTCATGCTCCTCCTATTTTTCAGAAAATTTCATGATCCTCATATATTTGAGACCTTTTAAAGCTCTTCATATTTTTCACAGCTTTTCAGCTCTTCATGTTTGTCAACACCACTTCATGCTCCTCCTATTTTTCAGACCGTTTCTTTCTCCTCATATTTTTGACACCTTTTGAAGCTCTTCATATATTTCACAGATTTTCAGGCTCTTCATCTTTTTGCACACCGCTTCATGCTCCTCCTATTTTTCACACCGTTTCATGCTGCTCTCATTATTGACACATTTCGAAGCTATTCGTATTTTTCACACCTTTGGAAGCTCTTCATATTTTTCACACATTTTCAGGCTTTTCATGTTTTCAACACCTCTTCATACTCCTCCTTTTTTTCAGTCCGTTTCATGTTCCTCATATTTTTCACACCTTTTAATGCTCTTCATATTTTTCACACCTTTTCAGGCTTTTCATGTTTTTCAACACCGCTTCATGCTCCTCCTATTTTTCAGACTGTTTCATGCTCCTCATATTTTTGACAGCTTTTGAAGCTGTTCATATTTTTCACACCTTTTCAGGCTCTTCATGTTTTTCAACCGTGCTTCATGTTCCTCCTAGTTTTCACACCGTTTCATGCTCCTCATATTTTTGACACCTTTTGAAGATCTTAATATTTTTCACACCTTTTCAGGCTCTTCATGTTTTTGAACACCATTTCATGCTCCTCCTTTTTTTTGACACATTTTGAACGTCTTCATAATTTTCACACCTTTCAGGCTCTTCATGTTTTACAACACCGTTTCATGCTCCTCCTATTTTTCAGATCATTTCATGCTCCTCATATTTTTGACAGCTTTTGTAGCTCTTCATATTTTTCACAGCTTTTCAGCTCTTCATGTTTGTCAACACCACTTCATGCTCCTCCTATTTTTCAGACCGTTTCAGGCTCCTCATATTTTTGACACCTTTTGAAGCTCCTCATATTTTTCACACCTTTTGAAGCTCTTCATATATTTCACAACTTTTCAGGCACTTCATGTTTTTCAACACCACTTCATGCTCCTCCTATTTTTCAGACCGGTTCATTCTCCTCATATTTTTGACACCTTTTGAAGCTCTTCATATTTTTCACACCTTTTCAGGCTCTTCATGTTTTTCAACATCACTTCATGCTCCTCCTATATTTCAGACCGGTTCATGCTCCTCATATTTTTGACACCTTTTGTAGCTCTTCATATATTTCACACCTTTTGAAGCTCTTCATATTTTTCACACGTTTTCAGGCTATTCATGTTTTTCAACGCCGCTTCATGCTCCTACTATTTTCAGACCGTTTCCACCTCCTCATGTATTTCACACCTTTTGAAGCTCTTCATATATGTCACACCTTTTAGGCTCTTCGTCTTTTTAAAACCGTTTCATGCTCATCCTATTTTTCACACTGTTTCATGCTCCTCATATATTTGACACCTTTTGAAGCTCTTCATATTTTTCACACCTTTTCAGGCTCTTCATGTTTATCAACACAGTTTCATGCTCTTCCTAATTTTCAGACCGTTTCATGCTCCTCATATTGTTGACACCTTTTGAAGCTCTTCATATTTTTCCACCTTTTCAGGCTTTTCATGTTTTTCAACACCGCTTCATGCTCCTCCAATTTTTCAGAAAGTTTCATGCTCCTCATATTTTTAACATCTTTTGAAGCTCTTCATATTTTTCACACATTTTCATGCTCTTCATCTTTTTCAAAAAAGTTTCATGCTCATCCTATGTTTCATACTGTTTCACGCTCCTAATATTTTTGACACCTTTTGAAGCTCTTTATATTTTTCACACCTTTTCAGGCTCTTCATGTTTTTTACCACCGCATCATGCTCCTCCTATTTTTCAGTCGTTTCATGCCTCTCATATTTTTTACACCTTTTGAAGCTCTTCATGTTTTTCACACCTTTTCATGCTCTTCATCTTTTTCAAAACCGTCTCATTCTCATCCTATTTTAAAGACTGTTTCATGCTCCTCATATTTTTGACACCTTTAGAACCTCTTCATATTTTTCACACCTTTTCATCTCTTCATGTTTTCAACACCGTTTCATGCTCCTCCTATTTTTCAGACCGATTCATGCTCCTCATATTTTTGACACCTTTTGAAGCTCTTCTTTTTTTTTCACACATTTTGAAGCTCTTCATATTTTTCACAACTTTTCAGGCTCTTCATGTTTTTGAACACCGCTTCATGCTCCTCTTATTTTTTAGAGAGTTTCATGCTCCTCATGTATTTCACACCTTTTGAAGCTCTTCATATTTTTCACACCTTTTCAGGCTCTTCATATTTTGAACACCATTTCATGCTTCTCTTATTTTTCAGACCATTTCTTGCTCCTCATATTTATGACACCTTTTGAAGCTCTTCATATTTTTCACACCTTTTGAAGCTGTTCATATTTTTCACACCATTTGAAGCTTTTCATATTTTTCACACGTTTTCATGTTCTTCATGTTTTTCAACACCGCTTCATGCTCTTGCTAATTTTCAGACCCTTTCATGCTCCACATATTTTTGACACGTTTTGAAGCTCTTCATGTTTTTCACACCTTTTCAGGCTCTTCATGTCTTTCAACACCGTTTCATGCTCCTCCTATTTTTCAGACCTTTTAATGCTCCTCACATTTTTGACACCTTTTGTAGTTCTTCATATATTTCACACATTTTCAGGATCTTTATGTTTTTCAACAACACTTCATGCTCCTCCTACTTTTAAGACCGCTTCATGCTCATCTCATTTTTCACACTTTTGAAACGGTTCATATTTTTCACACCTTTTGAAGCTCTTCATATTTTTACAAGTTTTCAGGTTCTTCATGTTTTTCAACACCGCTTCATGCTCCTCCTATTTTTCAGACTATTTCATGCTCCACATATTTTTGACACGTTTTGAAGCTCTTCATATTTTTCACACCTTTTCAGGCTTTTTATGTTTCTGAACACCGCTTCATGCTGCTCCTATATTTCACATCTTTTGAAGCTCTTCATTATTTTCACACCTTTTCAGGCTCTTCATGTTTTTGAACACAGCTTCATGCTCCTCCTATTTTTCAGACAGTTTAATGCTCCTCATGTATTTCAAACCTTTTGAAGCTCGTCATATATTTCACATCTTCTCAGGCTCTTCATGTTTTGAACACCGTTTCATGCTCCTCCTATTTTTTAGACCGTTTTATGCTCCTCATAATTTTGACACCTTTTGAAGCTCTTCATATTTTTCACAACTTTTCAGGCTCTTCATGTTTTTCAACACCGTCTCATTCTACTCTTATTTTTCAGACCGTTTCATGCTCCTCATGTATTTCACACCTTTTGAAGCTTTTCATATTTTTCACACCTTTTCAGGCTCTTCATGTTATTCAACACCGCTTCATGATCTTCCTATTTTTCAGTCCATTTCATGCTCCTCATATTTTTGACACCTGTTGAAGTTCTTCATATTTTTCCACCTTTTCAGCTCTTCAAGTTTTTCAACACCACTTCATGCTCCTCCTATATTTCAGAGCGTTTCATGCTCCTCATATTTTTGACACCTTTTGAAGCTCTTCATATTTTTCACACCTTTTCAGGCACTTCATATTTTTCAACACCGCTTCATGCTCCTCCTATTTTTCAGATCGTTTCATGCTCCTCATATTTTGACACCTTTTGAAACTCTTCATATTTTTCACAAGTTTTCAGGTTCTTCATGTTTTTCAACACCGCATCATGCTCCTCCTATTTTTCACACCGTTTCATGCTCCACATATATTTGACACGTTTTGAAGCTCTTCATATTTTTCACACCTTTACAGGCTTTCTATGTTTTTGAACACCACTTCATGCTGCTCCTATATTTCATACCTTTTGAAGCTCTTCATATTTTTCACACCTTTTCAGGCTCTTCATGTTTTTCATCACCACTTCATGCTCCTCCTATTTTTCAGACCGTTTCATGCTCCTCATGTATTTCACACCTTTTGAAGCTCTTTATATTTTTCACACCTTTTTAGGCTCTTCATGTTTTTGAACACGATTTCAGGCTCCTCCTATTTTTCGGACTGTTTCATGCTCATCTAATTTTTGACACCTTTTGAAGCTCTTCATATTTGTCACACCTTTTGAATCTCTTCATATTTCTCAAACGTTTTCAGGCTCTTCATGTTTTTCAACACCCCTTCTTGCTCATCCTATTTTTCAGATCGTTTCATGCTCCTCATATTTTACACGTTTTGAAGCTCTTCATATTTTTCACACCTTTTCAGGCTCTTCATGTCTTTGAACACCGTTTCATGCTGCTCCTATTTTTCAAATCGTTTCATGCTCCTCATATTTTTGACAGATTTTGAAGCTCTTCATTTTTTTCACACCTTTTGAAACTCTTCATATTTTTCAAACGTTTTCAGGCTCTTCATTTTTTTCAAACCCGCTTCTTGCTCCTCCTATTTTTCAGATCATTTCATGCTCCTCATATTTTTGACACGTTTTGAAGCTCTTCATATTTTTCACACCTTTTCAGGCTCTTCATGTCTTTGAACACCGTTTCATGCTGCTCCTATTTTTCAGATCGTTTCATGCTCCTCATATTTTTGACAGATTTTGAAGCTCTTCATTTTTTTCACACCTTTTGAAGCTCTTCATATATTTCCCACCTTTTAAGGCTCTTCACGATTTTGAACACCACTTTATGCTCCTCCTATTATTCAGACCGTTTCATTCTCCTCATTATTTTTGACACCTTTTGAAGCTCTTCATATTTTTGAACACCTTTTGAAGCTCTTCATATTTTTCAAAATTTTTCAGGCTCTTCATGTTTTTCCACACCGCTTCATGCTCCTCCTAATTTTCAGACAGTTTCATTTGCCTCCTCTTTTTGACACCTTTTGAAGGTCTTCATATTTTTCACACCTTTTCAGGCTCTTCATTTTTCTCAACACCGTTTCATGCTCCTCCTATTTTAAAGATAGTTTCATGCTCCTCATATATTTGAAAACTTTTGAAGCTATTCATATTTTTCACACCTTTTCAGCCTCTTCATGTTTCTCAACACCACTTCATGCTCCTCCTGTTTTTCACACCATTTCATGATCCTCATATTTTTGACACCTTTAGAAGCTCTTCATGTTTTTCACACCTTTTCATGCTCTTCATCTTTTTCAAAACCGTCTCATTCTCATCCTATTTTAAAGACTGTTTCATGCTCCTCATATTTTTGACACCTTTAGAACCTCTTCATATTTTTCACACCTTTTCATCTCTTCATGTTTTCAACACCGTTTCATGCTCCTCCTATTTTTCAGACCGATTCATGCTCCTCATATTTTTGACACCTTTTGAAGCTCTTCTTTTTTTTTTCACACATTTTGAAGCTCTTCATATTTTTCACAACTTTTCAGGCTCTTCATGTTTTTGAACACCGCTTCATGCTCCTCTTATTTTTTAGAGAGTTTCATGCTCCTCATGTATTTCACACCTTTTGAAGCTCTTCATATTTTTCACACCTTTTCAGGCTCTTCATATTTTGAACACCACTTCATGCTTCTCTTATTTTTCAGACCATTTCTTGCTCCTCATATTTATGACACCTTTTGAAGCTCTTCATATTTTTCACACCTTTTGAAGCTGTTCATATTTTTCACACCATTTGAAGCTTTTCATATTTTTCACACGTTTTCAGGTTCTTCATGTTTTTCAACACCGCTTCATGCTCCTGCTAATTTTCAGACCCTTTCATGCTCCACATATTTTTGACACGTTTTGAAGCTCTTCATGTTTTTCACACCTTTTCAGGCTCTTCATGTCTTTCAACACCGTTTCATGCTCCTCCTATTTTTCAGACCTTTTAATGCTCCTCACATTTTTGACACCTTTTGTAGTTCTTCATATATTTCACACATTTTCAGGATCTTTATGTTTTTCAACAACACTTCATGCTCCTCCTATTTTTAAGACCGCTTCATGCTCATCTCATTTTTCACACTTTTGAAACGGTTCATATTTTTCACACCTTTTGAAGCTCTTCATATTTTTACAAGTTTTCAGGTTCTTCATGTTTTTCAACACCGCTTCATGCTCCTCCTATTTTTCAGACTATTTCATGCTCCACATATTTTTGACACGTTTTGAAGCTCTTCATATTTTTCACACATTTTCAGGCTTTTTATGTTTCTAAACACCGCTTCATGCTGCTCCTATATTTCACATCTTTTGAAGCTCTTCATTATTTTCACACCTTTTCAGGCTCTTCATGTTTTTGAACACAGCTTCATGCTCCTCCTATTTTTCAGACAGTTTAATGCTCCTCATGTATTTCAAACCTTTTGAAGCTCGTCATATATTTCACATCTTCTCAGGCTCTTCATGTTTTGAACACCGTTTCATGCTCCTCCTATTTTTTAGACCGTTTTATGCTCCTCATAATTTTGACACCTTTTGAAGCTCTTCATATTTTTCACAACTTTTCAGGCTCTTCATGTTTTTCAACACCGTCTCATTCTACTCTTATTTTTCAGACCGTTTCATTCTCCTCATGTATTTCACACCTTTTGAAGCTTTTCATATTTTTCACACCTTTTCAGGCTCTTCATGTTATTCAACACCGCTTCATGATCTTCCTATTTTTCAGTCCATTTCATGCTCCTCATATTTTTGACACCTGTTGAAGTTCTTCATATTTTTCCACCTTTTCAGCTCTTCAAGTTTTTCAACACCACTTCATGCTCCTCCTATATTTCAGAGCGTTTCATGCTCCTCATATTTTTGACACCTTTTGAAGCTCTTCATATTTTTCACACCTTTTCAGGCACTTCATATTTTTCAACACCGCTTCATGCTCCTCCTATTTTTCAGATCGTTTCATACTCCTCATATTTTGACACCTTTTGAAGCTCTTCATATTTTTCACAAGTTTTCAGGTTCTTCATGTTTTTCAACAGCGCATCATGCTCCTCCTATTTTTCACACCGTTTCATTCTCCACATATATTTGACACGTTTTGAAGCTCTTCATATTTTTCACACCTTTACAGGCTTTTTATGTTTTTGAACACCACTTCATGCTGCTCCTATATTTCATACCTTTTGAAGCTCTTCATATTTTTCACACCTTTTCAGGCTCTTCATGTTTTTCATCACCACTTCATGCTCCTCCTATTTTTCAGACCGTTTCATGCTCCTCATGTATTTCACACCTTTTGAAGCTCTTAATATTTTTCACACCTTTTTAGGCTCTTCATGTTTTTGAACACGATTTCAGGCTCCTCCTATTTTTCGGACTGTTTCATGCTCATCTAATTTTTGACACCTTTTGAAGCTCTTCATATTTTTCACACCTTTTGAATCTCTTCATATTTGTCAAACGTTTTCAGGCTCTTCATGTTTTTCAACACCCCTTCTTGCTCATCCTATTTTTCAGATCGTTTCATGCTCCTCATATTTTACACGTTTTGAAGCTCTTCATATTTTTCACACCTTTTCAGGCTCTTCATGTCTTTGAACACCGTTTCATGCTGCTCCTATTTTTCAAATCGTTTCATGCTCCTCATATTTTTGACAGATTTTGAAGCTCTTCATTTTTTTCACACCTTTTGAAACTCTTCATATTTTTCAAACGTTTTCAGGCTCTTCATTTTTTTCAACACCGCTTCTTGCTCCTCCTATTTTTCAGATCGTTTCATGCTCCTCATATTTTTGACAGATTTTGAAGCTCTTCATTTTTTCACACCTTTTGAAGCTCTTCATATATTTCACACCTTTTAAGGCTCTTCATGATTTTGAACACCACTTTATGCTCCTCCTATTATTCAGACCGTTTCATTCTCCTCATTATTTTTGACACCTTTTGAAGCTCTTCATATTTTTCAAACTTTTTCAGGCTCTTCATGTTTTTCCACACCGCTTCATGCTCCTCCTAATTTTCAGACAGTTTCATTTGCCTCCTCTTTTTGACACCTTTTGAAGGTCTTCATATTTTTCACACCTTTTCAGGCTCTTCATTTTTCTCAACACCGTTTCATGCTCCTCCTATTTTAAAGATAGTTTCATGCTCCTCATATATTTGAAAACTTTTGAAGCTATTCATATTTTTCACACCTTTTCAGCCTCTTCATGTTTCTCAACACCACTTCATGCTCCTCCTGTTTTTCACACCATTTCATGATCCTCATATTTTTGACACCTTTAGAAGCTCTTCATGTTTTTCACACCTTTTCATGCTCTTCATCTTTTTCAAAACCGTCTCATTCTCATCCTATTTTAAAGACTGTTTCATGCTCCTCATATTTTTGACACCTTTAGAACCTCTTCATATTTTTCACACCTTTTCATCTCTTCATGTTTTCAACACCGTTTCATGCTCCTCCTATTTTTCAGACCGATTCATGCTCCTCATATTTTTGACACCTTTTGAAGCTCTTCTTTTTTTTTCACACATTTTGAAGCTCTTCATATTTTTCACAACTTTTCAGGCTCTTCATGTTTTTGAACACCGCTTCATGCTCCTCTTATTTTTTAGAGAGTTTCATGCTCCTCATGTATTTCACACCTTTTGAAGCTCTTCATATTTTTCACACCTTTTCAGGCTCTTCATATTTTGAACACCATTTCATGCTTCTCTTATTTTTCAGACCATTTCTTGCTCCTCATATTTATGACACCTTTTGAAGCTCTTCATATTTTTCACACCTTTTGAAGCTGTTCATATTTTTCACACCATTTGAAGCTTTTCATATTTTTGACACGTTTTCAGGTTCTTCATGTTTTTCAACACCGCTTCATGCTCCTGCTAATTTTCAGACCCTTTCATGCTCCACATATTTTTGACACGTTTTGAAGCTCTTCATGTTTTTCACACCTTTTCAGGCTCTTCATGTCTTTCAACACCATTTCATGCTCCTCCTATTTTTCAGATCTTTTAATGCTCCTCACATTTTTGACACCTTTTGTAGTTCTTCATATATTTCACACATTTTCAGGATCTTTATGTTTTTCAACAACACTTCATGCTCCTCCTATTTTTAAGACCGCTTCATGCTCATCTCATTTTTCACACTATTGAAACGGTTCATATTTTTCACACCTTTTGAAGCTCTTCATATTTTTACAAGTTTTCAGGTTCTTCATGTTTTTCAACACCGCTTCATGCTCCTCCTATTTTTCAGACTATTTCATGCTCCACATATTTTTGACACGTTTTGAAGCTCTTCATATTTTTCACACCTTTTCAGGCTTTTTATGTTTCTGAACACCGCTTCATGCTGCTCCTATATTTCACATCTTTTGAAGCTCTTCATTATTTTCACACCTTTTCAGGCTCTTCATGTTTTTGAACACAGCTTCATGCTCCTCCTATTTTTCAGACAGTTTAATGCTCCTCATGTATTTCAAACCTTTTGAAGCTCGTCATATATTTCACATCTTCTCAGGCTCTTCATGTTTTGAACACCGTTTCATGCTCCTCCTATTTTTTAGACCGTTTTATACTCCTCATAATTTTGACACCTTTTGAAGCTCTTCATATTTTTCACAACTTTTCAGGCTCTTCATGTTTTTCAACACCGTCTCATTCTACTCCTATTTTTCAGACCGTTTCATGCTCCTCATGTATTTCACACATTTTGAAGCTTTTCACATTTTTCACACCTTTTCAGGCTCTTCATGTTATTCAACACCGCTTCATGATCTTCCTATTTTTCAGTCCATTTCATGCTCCTCATATTTTTGACACCTGTTGAAGTTCTTCATATTTTTCCACCTTTTCAGCTCTTCAAGTTTTTCAACACCACTTCATGCTCCTCCTATATTTCAGAGCGTTTCATGCTCCTCATATTTTTGACACCTTTTGAAGCTCTTCATATTTTTCACACCTTTTCAGGCACTTCATATTTTTCAACACCGCTTCATGCTCCTCCTATTTTTCAGACCATTTCATACTCGTCATATTTTTGACAACTTTTGATGCTCTTCATATTTTTCACACCTTTTCAGGCTCTTCATTTTTTCAACACCGCTTCATGCTCCTCCTATTTTTCAGACCGTTTCATGCTCCTCATATTTTTGACACCTTTTGAAGCTCTCCATATTTTTCAAACCTTTTCAGGCTCTTCATGTTTTGAACACCGCTTCATGCTCCTCCTATTTTTCAGACCGTATCATGCTCCTCATATTTTTCACACCTTTTGAAGCTCTTCATATTTTTCACACCTTTTCAGGCTCTTCATATTTTTGAACACCTCTTCCTCTTCCTCCTATTTTTCAGACCGTTTCTTCCTCCTCATGTATTTCACACCTTTTGAAGCCCTTCATATTTTTCACACCTTTTCAGGCTCTTGATGTTTTTCCACACCACTTCATGCTTCTCCTATTTTTCAACACGTTTCATGCTCCTCATGTATTTCACACCTTTTGAAGCTCTTCTTATTTTTCACACCTTTTCAGGCTCTTCATGTTTTTCAACACCGCTTCATGCTCCTCCTATTTTTCAGACCGTTTCATGCACCTCATATTTTTCTCACCTTTTGAAGCTCTTCATATTTTTCACACCTTTTCAGGCTCCTCATGTTTTGCAACACCGCTTCATGGTCCTCCTATTTTTCAGACCGTTTCATACTCCTCATATTTTTGACAACTTTTGATGCTCTTCATATTTTTCACACCTTTTCAGGCTCTTCATTTTTTCAACACCGCTTCATGCTCCTCCTATTTTTCAGACCGTTTCATGCTCATCTCATTTTTGACACCTTTGGAAGCTTTTCATATTTTTCACAATTTTTCAGGCTCTTCATGTTTTGAACACCGCTTCATGCTCCTCCTATTTTTCAGACCGTATCATGCTCCTCATATTTTGACACCTTTTGAAGCTCTTCATATATTTCACACCTTTTCAGTCTCTTCTTTTTCTTCAACACCACCTCATGCACCTCCTATTTTTCAGACCGTTTCATGATCATCTCATTTTTGACACCTTTTGAAGCTCTTCATATTTTTCACACCTTTTCAGGCTCCTCATTTTTTTCAACACCACTTCATTCTCCTCCTGTTTTTCAGACCGTTTCATGCTCATCTCTTTTTTGACACCTTTTGAAGCTCTTCATATTTTTCACACTTTTTCAGGCTCTTCATGTTTTTCAACACCGCTTTATGCTCCTCATATTTTTCAGACCGTTTCATGCTCCTCATATTTTTGACACATTTTGAAGCTCTTCATGTTTCTCACAGCTTTTCAGGTTCTTCATGTTTTTCAACACTACTTCATGCTCCTCCTATTTTTCAGACGGTTTCATGCTCATCTCATTTTTGACACCTTTTGAAGCTCTTCATATTTTTCACATCTTTTGAAGCTCTTCATATTTTTCACACGTTTTCAGGCTCTTCATGTTGTTCAACACCCTTTCTTGCTCCTCCTATTTTTCAGACCATTTCATGCTCCTCATATTTTTGACACGTTTTGAAGCTCTTCATATTTTTCACACCTTTTCAGGCTCTTCATGTTTTTGAACACCGTTTCATAGTCCTCCTATTTTTCAGACCGTTTCATGCTCCTCATATTTTTGACACCTTTTGAAGCTCTTCATATTTTTCACTACTTTTCAGGGTCTTCCTGTTTTGAACACCGCTTCATGCTCCTCCTATTTTTCAGAACTTTTCATGCTCCTCATATTTTGACACGTTTTGAAGCTCTTCATATTTTTCACAACTTTTCAGGCTCTTCATGTTTTGAACACCATTTCATGCTCCTCCTATTTTACAGACCGTTTCATTCTCCTCATATTTTTGACACCTTTTGAAGCTCTTCATATATTTCACACCTTTTCAGGCTTTTCATTATTTTCAACACCACTTCATGCTCCTCTTATTTTTCAGACCGTTTCATGCTCATCTCATTTTGACACCTTTTGAAGCTCTTCATGTTTTTCACATCTTCTGAAGCTCTTCATATTTTTCACAAATTTTCAGGCTCTTTATGATTTTCAACACCGCTTCATGCTCCTCCTATTTTTCAGACCGTTTCATGTTCATCTCATTTTGACACCTTTTGAAGCTCTTCATATTTTTCACACCTTGTGAAGCTCTTCATATTTTGCATATTTTTGAAGTTCTTCATAATTTCACACGTTTTCAGACTCTTCATGTTTTTCAACACCACTTCATGATCCTCCTATTTTTCAGACCGTTTCATGCTCCTCATATTTTTGACACCTTTTGAAGCTCTTCATATTTTTCACACCTTTTCAGGCTCTTCATGTTTTTGAACACCGCTTCATGCTCCTCCTATTTTTCAGACCGTTTCATGCTCCTCATATTTTTGACAACTTTTGAAGCTTTTCATATTTTTCACACCTTGTCAGGCTCTTGAAGTTTTTCAACACCACTTCATGCTCCTCCTTTTTTGCAGACCGTTTCATGCTCCTCATATTTTTGACACCTTTTGAAACTCTTCATATTTTGCACACCTTTTCAGGCTCTTCATGTTTTTGAACACCGCTTCATGATCCTCCTATTTTTCTGACCTTTTCATCCTCCTCATATTTTTGACAACTTTTGAAGCTCTTCATATTTTTCACAACTTTTCAGGCTTTTCCTGTTTTTGAACACCGCTTCATGCTCCTCCTATTTTTCAAACCGTTTCATGCTCCTCATATTTTTGACACCTTTTGAAGCTCTTCATATTTTGCACACCTTTTCAGGCTCTTCATGTTTTTGAACACCGCTTCATGCTCCTCCTATTTTTCAGACTGCTTCAAACTCCTCTCATTTTTGACACCTTTTGAAGCTCTTCATATTTTTCATACCTTTTGAAGCTCTTCATATTTTTCACTCGTTTTCACGCTCTTCATGTTTTTCAACACCGCTTCATGCTCCTCCTATTTTTCAGACGGTTTCATGCTCATCTCTTTTTTGACACCTTTTGAAGCTCTTCATATTTTTCATACCTTTTGAAGCTCTTCATATTTTTCACTCGTTTTCACGCTCTTCATGTTTTTCAACACCGCTTCATGCTCCTCCTATTTTTCAGACGGTTTCATGCTCCTCATATTTTTGACACCTTTTGAAGCTCTTCATATTTTTCAAACCTTTTCAGGCTCTTCATGTTTTTGAACACTGCTTCATGCTCCTCGTATTTTTCAAACCATTTCATGATCCTCATGTATTTCACACCTTTGAACCTCTTCATATTTTTCACACCTTTTCAGGCTCTTCATGTGTTTCAACACCACTTCATGCTCCTCAGCTTTTTCAGACCGTTTCATGCTCATTTCATTTTTGAAACATTTTGAAGCTCTTCATATTTTTCACACCTTTTGAATCTCTTCATATTTTTGACACCTTTTCAGGCTCTTCATGTTTTTGAACACCTCTGCATGCTCCTCCTATTTTTCAGGGCGTTTAATGCTCCTCATGTATTTCACACCTTTTGAAGCTCTTCATATTTTTGACACCTTTTCAGGCTCTTCATGTTTTGCAACACCGCTTCATGCTGTTCCTATTTTTCAGACCGTTTCATGCTCCTCATATTTTTGAGACCTTTTGAAGCTCTTCATATCTTTCACACCTTTTCAGGCTCTTCATGTTTTTCAATACCACTTCATGCTCCACTTATTTTTCAGACCGTTTCATGCTCATCTCATTTTTGACACCTTTTAAAGCTCTTCATATTTTTCACACCTTTTGAAGCTCTTCATATTCTTCATACGTTTTCATGCTCTTTATGTTTTTCAACTCCGCTTCTTGCTCCTCCTATTTTTCAGACCGTTTCATGCTCATCTCATTTTTGACACGTTTTAAAGCTCTTCATATTTTTCACACCTTTTGAAGCTCTTCATATTTTTCACACCTTTTCAGGCTCTTGATGTTTTTCCACACCACTTCATGCTTCTCCTAATTTTCAGCTCTTTCATGCTCCTAATGTATTTCACACCTTTTGAAGCTTTTCATATTTTTCACACCTTTTCAGGCTCTTCATGTTTTTCAACACCGCTTCATGCTCCTCCTCTTTTTCAGACCGTTTCATGCTCCTCATATTTTTGATACCTTTTGAAGCTCTTCATATTTCTCACACCTTTTCAGGCTCTTCATGTTTTTCAACACCGCTTCATGCTCCTCCTATTTTTCAGACCGTTTCATGCTCCTCATATTTTTGACACCTTTTGAAGCTCTTCATATTTTTCACACCTTTTCAGGCTCTTCATATTTTTGAACACCGCTTCATGCTCCTCCTATTTTTTAGACCGTTTCATGCTCCTCATATTTTTCACACCTTTTGAAGCTCTTCATATTTTCACACGTTTTCAGACTCTTCATGTTTTTCAACACCGCTTCATGATCCTGCTATTTTTCAGACCGTTTCATGCTCCTCATATATTTCACACCTTTTGAAGCTCTTCATATTTTTCACACCTTTTCAGGCTCTTCATGTTTTTCCACACCACTTCATGCTTCTCCTAATTTTCAGCTCTTTCATGCTCCTCATGTATTTCACACCTTTTGAAGCTTTTCATATTTTTCACACCTTTTCAGGCTCTTCATGTTTTTCAACGCCGCTTCATGCTCCTCCTATTTTTCAGACCGTTTCATGCTCATCTCATTTTTGACACCTTTGGAAGCTTTTCATATTTTTCACAATTTTTCAGGCTCTTCATATTTTTGAACACCGCTTCATGCTCCTCCTATTTTTCAGAGAGTTTCATGCTACTCATGTATTTCACACCTTTTGAAGCTCTTCATATTTTTCACACCTTTTCAGGCTCTTCATGTTTTTCCACACCACTTCATGCTTCTCCTAATTTTCAGCTCTTTCATGCTCCTCATGTATTTCACACCTTTTGAAGCTTTTCATATTTTTCACACCTTTTCAGGCTCTTCATGTTTTTCAACGCCGCTTCATGCTCCTCCTATTTTTCAGACCGTTTCATGCTCATCTCATTTTTGACACCTTTGGAAGCTTTTCATATTTTTCACAATTTTTCAGGCTCTTCATGTTTTGAACACCGCTTCATGCTCCTCCTATTTTTCAGACCGTATCATGCTCCTCATATTTTGACATCTTTTGAAGCTCTTCATATATTTCACACCTTTTCAGTCTCTTCTTTTTTTTCAACACCACCTCATGCACCTCCTATTTTTCAGACCGTTTCATGATGATCTCATTTTTGACACCTTTTGAAGCTCTTCATATTTTTCACACCTTTTCAGGCTCCTCATTTTTTTCAACACCACTTCATTCTCCTCCTATTTTTCAGACCGTTTCATGCTCATCTCTTTTTTGACACCTTTTGAAGCTCTTCATATTTTTCACACATTTTGAAGCTCTTAATATTTTTCACACCTTTTCTGGCTCTTCATGTTTTTCAACACCGGTTCATGGTACTCCTATTTTTTAGACCGTTTCATGCTCCTCATATTTTTCCACCTTTTGAAGCTGTTCATATTTTTCACATCTTTTCAGTCTCTTCATTTTTTTCAACACTGCTTCATCCTCCTCCTATTTTTCAGAACGTTTCATGCTCCTCATATTTTTGACACCTTTTGAAGCTCTTCATATTTTTCACACCTTTTCAGGCTCTTCATGTTTTTCAGCACCGCTTCATGCTCCTCCTATTTTTCAGACCGTTTCTTGCACCTCATATATTTCACACCTTTTGAAGCTCTTCATATTTTTCACATCTTTTCAGGATCTTCATGTTTTTCAACAACTTTTCATGATCCTCCTATTTTTTAGACCGATTCATGCTCCTCATATATTTGACACCTTTTGAAGCTCTTCATATATTTCACACCTTTTCAGGCTCTTCATGTTTTTCAACACCACTTCATTCTCCTCCTATTTTTAAGACCGTTTCATGCTCCTCATATTTTTGACACCTTTAGAAGCTCTTCATATTTTTCACACATTTTCAGACTCTTCATGTTTTGCAACACCGCTTCCTGCTCCTCCTCTTTTTCAGACCGTTTCATGCTCCTCATATATTTGACACATTTTGAAGCTCTTCATGTTTCTCACAGCTTTTCAGGTTCTTCATCTTTTTCAACACTACTTCATGCTCCTCCTATTTTTCAGACGGTTTCATGCTCATCTCATTTTTGACACCTTTTGAAGCTCTTCATATTTTTCACATCTTTTGAAGCTCTTCATATTTATCACACGTTTTCAGGCTCTTCATGTTGTTCAACACCCTTTCTTGCTCCTCCTATTTTTCAGACCATTTCATGCTCCTCATATTTTTGACACGTTTTGAAGCTCTTCATATTTTTCACACCTTTTCAGGCTCTTCATGTTGTTCAACACCCTTTCTTGCTCCTCCTATTTTTCAGACCGTTTCATGCTCCTCATATTTTTGACACGTTTTGAAGCTCTTCATATTTTTCACACCTTTTCAGGCTCTTCATGTTTTTGAACACCGTTTCAAAGTCCTCCTATTTTTCAGACCGTTTCATGCTCCTCATATTTTTGACACCTTTTGAAGCTCTTCATATTTTTCACTACTTTTCAGGGTCTTCCTGTTTTTGAACACCGCTTCATGCTCCTCCTATTTTTCAGAACTTTTCATGCTCCTCATGTTTTTGACACCTTTTGAAGCTCTTCTTATTTTTCACACCTTTTCAGGCTCTTCATGTTTTTGAACACCATTTCATGCTCCTCCTATTTTACAGTCCGTTTCATTCTCCTCATATTTTTGACACCTTTTGAAGCTCTTCATATATTTCACACCTTTTCAGGCTTTTCATTATTTTCAACACCACTTCATGCTCCTCTTATTTTTCAGACCGTTTCATGCTCATCTCATTTTGACACTTCTTGAAGCTCTTCATGTTTTTCACATATTCTGAAGCTCTTCATATTTTTCACAAATTTTCAGGCTCTTTATGATTTTCAACACCGCTTCATGCTCCTCCTATGTTTCAGACCGTTTCATGTTCATCTCATTTTGACACCTTTTGAAGCTCTTCATATTTTTCACACCTTTTGAAGCTCTTCATATTTTTCATATTTTTGAAGTTCTTCATAATTTCACATGTTTTCAGACTCTTCATGTTTTTCAACACCGCTTCATGCTCCTCCTATTTTTCAAACCGTATCATTCTCCTCATATTTTTCACACCTTTTGAAGCTCTTCGTATTTTTCACACGTTTTCAGGCTCTTCATGTTTTTGAACACTTCTTCATGTTCCTCCTGTTTTTCAGACCGTTTCATGCTCCTCATATTTTTGACACCTTTTGAAACTTTTCATATTTTTCACTCCTTTTCAGGCTCTTCATGTTTTTCAACACCACTTCATGCTCCTTTTTTGCAGACCTTTTCATGCTATTGATATTTTTGACACCTTTTGAAACTCTTCATATTTTTCACACCTTTTCAGGCTCTTCATGTTTTTCAGCACCGCTTCATGCTCCTCCGATTTTTCAGTCCGTTTCATACTCCTCATATTTGTGACACCTTTTGAAGCTCTTCATATTTTTCACACCTTTTCGGGCTCTTCATGTTTTGAACACCGCTTCATACTCCTCCTATATTTCAGACAGTTTCATGCTCATCTCATTTTTGACACCTTTTGAAGCTTTCCATATTTTTCACAACTTTTCAGGCTCTTCATGTTTTTGAACACCTCTTCATGCTAATCCTATTTTTCAAACCATAACATGCTCCTCATATTTTTCACACCTTTTGAAGCTCTTCATATTTTTTACACCTTTTCAGGCTCTTCATGTTTTTGAACACCACTTCATGCTCCTTATATTTTTCAGAGAGTTTCATGCTCCTCATGTATTTCACACCTTCTGAAGCTCTTCATATTTTTCACACCTTTTCAGGCTCTTCATGTTTTTCAACACCGCTTCATGCTACTACTCTTTTTCAGACCGTTTCATGCTCCTCATATTTTTGACACCTTTTGAAGCTCTTCATATTTCTCACACCTTTTCAGGCTCTTCCTGTTTTTCAACACCGCTTCATGCTCCTCCTATTTTTCAGACCGTTTCATGCTCCTCATATTTTTGACACCTTTTGAAGCTCTTCATATTTTTCACACCTTTTCAGGCTCTTCATATTTTTGAACACCGCTTCATGCTCCTCCTATTTTTTAGACCGTTTCATGCTCCTCATATTTTTCACACCTTTTGAAGCTCTTCATATTTTCACATGTTTTCAGACTCTTCATGTTTTTCAACACCGCTTCATGATCCTGCTATTTTCAGACCGTTTCATGCTCCTCATATATTTCACACCTTTTGTAGCTCTTCATATTTTTCACACCTTTTGAGGCTCTTCATATTTTTCAAATTTTTGAAGCTCTTCATATTTTTCACACCTTTTCAGGCTCTTCATATTTTTGAACACCGCTTCATGCTCCTACTATTTTTCCGAGAGTTTCATGCTCCTCATGTATTTCACACCTTTTGAAGCTCTTCATATTTTTCACACCTTTTCAGGCTCTTCATGTTTTTCCACACCACTTCATTCTTCTCCTAATTTTCAGCTCTTTCATGCTCCTCATGTATTTCACACCTTTTGAAGCTTTTCATATTTTTCACACCTTTTCAGGCTCTTCATGTTTTTCAACGCCGCTTCATGCTCCTCCTCTTTTTCAGACCGTTTCATGCTCCTCATATTTTTGACACCTTTTGAAGCTCTTCATATTTTTCACACCTTTTCCGGCTCTTCATGTTTTGAACACCGCTTCATACTCCTCCTATATTTCAGACAGTTTCATGCTCATCTCATTTTTGACACCTTTTGAAGCTTTTCATATTTTTCACAACTTTTCAGGCTCTTCATGTTTTTGAACACCTCTTCATGCTAATCCTATTTTTCAAACCATAACATGCTCCTCATATTTTTGACACCTTTTGAAGCTCTTCATATTTTTTACACCTTTTCAGGCTCTTCATGTTTTTGAACACCACTTCATGCTCCTTATATTTTTCAGAGAGTTTCATGCTCCTCATGTATTTCACACCTTCAGAAGCTCTTCATATTTTTCACACCTTTTCAGGCTCTTCATGTTTTTCCACACCACTTCAAGCTTCTCCAAATTTTCAGCTCTTTCATGCTCCTCATGTATTTCACACCTTTTGAAGCTTTTCATATTTTTCACACGTTTTCAGGCTCTTCATGTTTTTCAACACCGCTTCATGCTCCTCCTCTTTTTCAGACCGTTTCATGCTCCTCATATTTTTGACACCTTTTGAAGCTCTTCATATTTCTCACACCTTTTCAGGCTCTTCATGTTTTTCAACACCGCTTCATGCTCCTCCTATTTTTCAGACCGTTTCATGCTCCTCATATTTTTGACACCTTTTGAAGCTCTTCATATTTTTCACACCTTTTCAGGCTCTTCATATTTTTGAACACCGCTTCATGCTCCTGCTTTTTTTTAGACCGTTTCATGCTCCTCATATTTTTCACACCTTTTGAAGCTCTTCATATTTTTCACACGATTTCAGGCTCTTCATGTTTTTGAACACCATTTCATGCTCCTCCTATTTTGCAGACCGTTTCTTGCTCCTCATATTTTTGACACCTTCTGAAGCTCTTCATATTTTTCACACCTTTTGAAGCTCTTCATATTTTTCATATTTTTTGAAGCTCTTCATATTTTCACACGTTTTCAGACTCTTCATGTTTTTCAACACCGCTTCATGATCCTGCTATTTTTCAGACCGTTTCATGCTCCTCATATATTTCACACCTTTTGAAGCTCTTCATATTTTTCACACCTTTTGAAGCTCTTCATATTTTTCATATTTTTGAAGCTCTTCATATTGTTCACACCTTTTCAGGCTCTTCATATTTTTGAACACCGCTTCATGCTCCTCCTATTTTTCAGAGAGTTTCATGCTCCTCATGTATTTCACACCTTTTGAAGCTCTTCATATTTTTCACACCTTTTCAGGCTCTTCATGTTTTTCCACACCACTTCATGCTTCTCCTAATTTTCAGCTCTTTCATGCTCCTCATGTATTTCACACCTTTTGAAGCTTTTCATATTTTTCACACCTTTTCAGGCTCTACATGTTTTTCAACACCGCTTCATGCTCCTCCTCTTTTTCAGACCGTTTCATGCTCCTCATATTTTTGACACCTTTTGAAGCTCTTCATATTTTTCACACCTTTTCGGGCTCTTCATGTTTTGAACACCGCTTCATACTCCTCCTATATTTCAGACAGTTTCATGCTCATCTCATTTTTGACACCTTTTGAAGCTTTTCATAGTTTTCACAACTTTTCAGGCTCTTCATGTTTTTGAACACCTCTTCATGCTAATCCTATTTTTCAAACCATAACATGCTCCTCATATTTTTCACACCTTTTGAAGCTCTTCATATTTTTTACACCATTTCAGGCTCTTCATGTTTTTGAACACCACTTCATGCTCCTTATATTTTTCAGAGAGTTTCATGCTCCTCATGTATTTCACACCTTCTGAAGCTCTTCATATTTTTCACACCTTTTCAGGCTCTTCATGCTTTTCCACACCACTTCATGCTTCTCCTAATTTTCAGCTCTTTCATGCTCCTCATGTATTTCACACCTTTTGAAGCTTTTCATATTTTTCACACCTTTTCAGGCTCTTCATGTTTTTCAACACCGCTTCATGCTCCTCCTCTTTTTCAGACCGTTTTATGCTCCTCATATTTTTGACACCTTTTGAAGCTCTTCATATTTCTCACACCTTTTCAGGCTCTTCATGTTTTTCAACACCGCTTCATGCTCCTCCTATTTTTCAGATCGTTTCATGCTCCTCATATTTTTGACACCTTTCGATTCTCTTCATATTTTTCAGACGTTTTCAGGCTCTTCATATTTTTGAACACCGCTTCATGCTCCTCGTATTTTTTAGACCGTTTCATGCTGCTCATATTTTTCACACCTTTTGAAGCTCTTCATATTTTTCACACCTTTTCAGGCTCTTCATGTTTTTGAACACCGCTTCATGCTCCTCGTATTTTTCAGACCGTTTCATGCTCCTCATATTTTTCCCACCTTTTGTAGCTTTTCATATTTTTAACACCTTTTCAGGCTCTTCAAGTTTATCAACACCACTTCATGCTCCTCCTTTTTGCAGACCGTTTCATGCTCCTCATATTTTTGACACCTATTGATGCTCTTAATATATTTCACACCTTTTCAGGCTCTTCATTTCTTCCACACCACTTCATGCTCCTCATATTTTTCAGGCAGTATCATGCTCCTCATATTTTTCACATCTTTTGAAGCTCTTCATATTTTTCACACCTTTTTAGGCTCTTCATATTTTTCAACACCATTTCATGCCGCTTCTATTTTTCAGACCGTTTCATGCTCCTCATTTATTTCACACCTTTTGAAGCTCTTCATATTTTTCAAGCATTTTCAGGCTCTTCATGTTTTTGAACACCGCTTCATGCTCCTCCTATTTTTCAAACATTTTCATGATCCTCATGTATTTCAAACATTTGAAAATCTTCATATTTTTCACACCTTTTGAAGCTCTTCATGTTTTTCACAACTTTTCAGGCCTTTCATGTTTTCAACACAGTTTCAGGCTCCGCCTATTTTTCAGACCGTTTCATGCTCCTCATATTTTTGACACCTTTTGAAGCTCTTCATATTTTTCACACCTTTTCATGCTCTTCATGTTTTTGAACACCGCTTTATGCTTCTCCTATTTTTCAGACCGTTTCATGCTCCTCATATTTTTCACACCTTTTGAAGCTCTTCATATTTTTCACACCTTTTCAGGCTCTTCATTTTTTTTGTCACCGCTTCATGCTACTTCTATTTTTCAGACCGTTTCATGCTCCTCATATATTTGACACCTTTTAAAGCTCTTCCTTTTTTCACACCTTTTCATGCTCTTCATGTTTTTCAACACCGTTTCATGCTGCTCCTATTTTTCAGACCGTATCATGCTCCTCATATCATTGACACTTTTTGAAACTCTTTATATTTGTCACACCTTTTCAGGCTCTTCATATTTTTCAACACCGCTTCATGCTCCTCCTATTTTTCAGATCGTTTCATGCTCCTCCTATTTTTCAGACTGTTTCATGCACCTCTTATTATTGACACCTTTTGAAGCTCTTCATATTTTTCACACCTTTTCTTGCTCTTCATGTTTTTCAACAACATTTCATGCTCCTCCTATTTTTCAGACCTTTTCATGCTCCTCATATTTTTCACACCTTTTCATGCTCTTCTTGTTTTTCAACACAGTTTCATGGTCCTCATATGTTTGACACCTTTTGAATCTCTTCATATTTTTCACACCTTTTCAGGCTCTTCATGATTTTCAACACTGCTTCATGCTCCTCATATTTTTGAGACCGTTTCATGCTCCTAATATTGTTCACACCTTTTCAAAATCTTCATGTTATTCAACACCGCTTCATGCTCTTCCTATTTTTCAGGCCGTTTCATGCTCCTCATATTTTTGATACTTTTGAAGCTCTTAATATTTTTCACACCTTTTCAAGCTCTTCATGTTTTGAACACCATTTCATGCTCCTCCTATTTTTCAGACCGTTTCATGCTCCTCATATTTTTGACAAATTTTGAAGCTCCTCATATTTTTCACACCTTTTCAGGCTCTTCATGTTTTTCAACACACTTTCATGCTCCTCATATGTTTGACACCTTTTGAATCTCTTCATATTATTCACACCTTTTCAGGCTCTTCATGATTTTCAACACCGCTTCATGCTCCCCATATTTTTGAGACCGTTTTATGCTACTCATATTTTGACACCTTTTGAAGCTCTTCATGTATTTCACACCTTTTCAGGCTCTACATGTTTTTCAACACCGCTTCATGCTCGTCATATTTTGAGACCGTTTTATGCTACTCATATTTGACAACTTTTGAAGCTCTTCATATATTTCACACCTTTTAAGGCTCTTCATGTTTCTGAACACCGCTTCATGCTTCTCCTATATTTCACACTTTTTGAAGCTCTTCATATATTTCACACCTTTTCAAGCTCTTCATGTTTCTGAACACCGCTTCATGCTCCTCTTATTTTTGACACCTTTTGAAGCTCTTCATATATTTCACACCTTTTCAGGCTCTTCATGTTTTTGAACACCGCTTCATGCTCCTCCTATATTTCACACCTTTTGAAGCTCTTCATATATTTCACACCTTTTCAGACTCTTCATGTTTTTCAACATCGCTTCATACTCCTCCTATTTTTTTGACCGTTTCATGCTCCTCATATATTTGACACCTTTTGAAGCTCTTCATATTTTTCACACCTTTTGAAGCTCTTCATATTTTTCACACCTTTTGAAGCTCTTCATATTTTACACATATTTTCAACCTCTTCATGTTTTTCAACACCTTTTCATGCTCCTCCTATTTTTCGGACTGTTTCATTCTCTTCATATTTTTGACACTTTTTGAAGCTCTTCATATTTTTCACACCTTTTCAGGCTCTTCATCTTTTTCAACACCGTTTCATGCTCCTCATATTTTTCAGACCGTTTCATTCTCCTCATATTTATGTCAACTTTTGAAACTCTTCATTTTCTTCACACCTTTTCATGCTCTTCATGTTTTTGAACACTGCTTCATGCTCCTCCTATGTTTCAGACCGTTTTATGCTCCTCATATTTTTGAAACCTTTTGAAGTTCGTCATATATTTCACACCTTTTCAGGCTCTTCATGTTTTTAAACACCTCTTCATTCTTCTCCTGTTTTTCAGACCATTTCATGCTCCTCATATTTTTCACACTTTTTGAAGCTCTTCATACTTTTCACACCTGTCAGGCTCTTCATGTTTTTGAACTCCGCTTCCTGCTCCACCTATTTTTCAGATCGCTTATGCTCCTCATATTTTTCACACTTTTTGAAGCTCTTCATATTTTTCACACTTTTTCAGGCTCTTCATGTTTTTGAACACCGCTTCATGCTCTTCCTATTTTTCAGTCCGTTTCATGCTCCTCATGTATTTCACACCTTTTGAACCTCTTCGTATTTCGCACACCTTTTCAGGCTCTTCATGTTTTTCACAACCACTTCATGCTCTTCCTATTTTTCAGACCGTTTCATGCTCCTCATATTTTTGATACCTTTGAAGCTCTTCATATTTTTCACACCTTTTCAGGCTCTTCATGTTTTGAACACCATTTCATGCTCCTCCTATTTTTCCGACCGTTTCATGCTCCACATCTTTTACACACCTGTTGAAGCTCTTCATATTTTTCACACCATTTCAGGCTCTTCATGTTTTTCAACACCGCTTCATGCTCCTCCTATTTTTTCAGACCGTTTAATGCTCTTCCTATTTTTGACACGTTTTGAGGCTCTTCATATTTTTCTCACCTTTTCAGGCTCTTCATGTTTTCGAACACCGCTTCATGCTCCTCCTATTTTTGAGACCGTTTTATGCTCCACATGTATTTCAGAGCTTTTGAATCTCTTCAGAATTTTCCCACCTTTCAGGCTCTTCATGTTTTTGAACACCGTTTCATGGTCTTCCTATTTTTCAGACCGTTTCATGCTCCTCATATTTTTGACACCTTTAGAAACTCTTCATATTTTTCACACCTTTTCAGGTTCTTCATGTTTTTGAACACCGTTTCATGCTCCTCCTATTTTTCAGAGCATTTCATGCTCCTCATATTTTTGACACATTTTGAATCTCTTCATATTTTTCACACCTTTTAAGGCTCTTCATGTTTTTGAACACCGCTTCATGCTCCTCCTATTTTTCAGACCGTTTCATGCCATTCATGTATTTAATACCTTTTGAAGCACTTCATATTTTTCACACCTTTTCAGGCTCCTCATGTTTTTGAACACCTTTTCATGCTCCTCGTATTTTTCTGACCGTTTCATGCTCCTCATATTTTTGACCCTTTTTGAACCTCCTCATATTTTTCGCACCTTTTGAACCTCTTCATATATTTCACATCATTTCAGGCTCTTCATGTTTTTCAACACCACTTCATGCTCCTCCTATTTTTCAGACCGTTTCATGCTCCTCATAATTTTGACACGTTTTGAAGCTCTTCAAATTTTTCACACCTTTTCAGGCTCTTCATCTTTTTCAACACCACTTCATGCTCCTCCTCTTTTCCAGAGCGTTTCATTGTCCTCGTATTTTTGACACCTTTAGAAGCTCTTTATATTTTTCACAACTTTTCAGGCTCTTCATGTTTTTCACAACCGCTTCATGCTCCTCCTATTTTTCAGACAGTTTCATTCCTCTCATGTATTTCACACCTTTTGAAGCTCTTCATATTTTTCACACCTTTTCAGGCTCTTCATGTTTTTGAACACCACTTCATGCTCCTCCTATTTTACACACAGTTTCATGCTCCAAATGTATTTCACACCTTTTGAAGCTCTTCTTATTTTTCACACATTTTGAGGCTCTTCATTTGTTTGAACACCGTTTCATGCTGCTCCTAATTTTCAGACCGTTTCATTCTCATCTCATTTTGACAGCTTTTGAAGCTCTTCATATTTTCACGCCTTTTGAAGCTCTTCATATATTTCACACCTTTTCAGGCTCTTCTTTTTTTTCAACACCACTTCATGCTCCTCCTAATTTTCAGACCGTTTCATGATCATCTTATTTTGACAGCTTTTGAAGCTCTTCATATTTTCACACCTTTTGAAGCTCTACATATTATTCACATCTTTTCAGGCTCTTCATGTTTTTGAACACAGCTTCATGCTCCTCCTATTTTTCAGAGAGTTTCATGCTCCTCATGTATTTCACAACTTTTGAAGCTCTTCATGTTTTTCACACCTTTTCAGGCTGTTCATGTTTTTTAACACCACTTCATGATTCTCCTATTTTTCAGACCGTTTCATGCTCTTCATATTTTTGACACATTTTGAAGCTCTTCATATTTTTCACAGCTTTTCAGGCTCTTCATGTTTTTCCACACCACTTCATGCTTCTCTTATTTTTCAGCCCGTTTCATGCTCCTCATATATTTCACACCTTTTGAAGCTCTTCATATTTTTCAAACCTTTTCAGGCTCTTCATGTTTTTGATCACCGTTTCATGCTCCTCCTATTTTTCAGACGGTTTCATGTTGATCTCATTTTTGACACCTTTTGAAGCTCTTCATATATTTCACACTTTTTGAAACTCTTCATATTTTTCACAGCTTTTCAGGCCCTTCATGATTTTCAACACCACTTCATGCTCCTCCTATTTTTAAGACCGTTTCATGCTCCTCATATTTTTGACACCTTTTGAAGCGCTTCATATTTTTCACACCTTTTCAGGCTCTTCATATTTTTCAACACCGCATCATGCTCTTCCTATTTTTCAGACCGTTTCATGCACCTCATATTTTTCACACCTTTTAAAGCTCTTCATATTTTTCACACCTTTTCAGGCTCCTTATGTTTTTCAACACCGATTCATTCTCCTCCTATTTTTCAGACCGTTTCATGCTCCTCATATTCTTGACAAGTTTTAAAGCTCTTCATATTTTTCACACCTTTTCAGGCTCTTCATGATTTTGAACACCGCTTCATGCTCCTCCTATTTTTCAGACCGTTTCATGCTCCTCATATTTTTCACACCTTTTGAAGCTCTTCATATTTTTCACAACTTTTCAGGCTCTTCATATTTTGAACACCGCTTCATGCTCCTCCTATTTTTCAGACCGTTAAATGCTCCTCATGTATTTGACACCTTTTGAAGCTCCTCATATTTTTCACACGTTTTCAGGCTGTTCATGTTTTTGAACACCGCTTCATGCTCCTCCTATTTTTCAGACCGTTTCATGCTCCTCATATTTTTGACACATTTTGAATCTCTTCATATTTTTCACACCTTTTCAGGCTCTTCATGTTTTTGAACACCGCTTCATGCTCCTCCTATATTTCAGACCGTTTCATGCTCCTCATATTTTTCACACCTTTTGAAGCTCTTCATATTTTTCACACCTTTTCAGGCTCTTCATTTTTTTGTCACCGCTTCATGCTACTTCTATTTTTCAGACCGTTTCATGCTCCTCATATATTTGACACCTTTTAAAGCTCTTCCTTTTTTCACACCTTTTCATGCTCTTCATGTTTTTCAACACCGTTTCATGCTGCTCCTATTTTTCAGACCGTATCATGCTCCTCATATCATTCACACTTTTTGAAACTCTTTATATTTGTCACACCTTTTCAGGCTCTTCATATTTTTCAACACCGCTTCATGCTCCTCCTATTTTTCAGATCGTTTCATGCTCCTCCTATTTTTCAGACTGTTTCATGCACCTCTTATTATTGACACCTTTTGAAGCTCTTCATATTTTTCACACCTTTTCTTGCTCTTCATGTTTTTCAACAACATTTCATGCTCCTCCTATTTTTCAGACCTTTTCATGCTCCTCATATTTTTCACACCTTTTCATGCTCTTCTTGTTTTTCAACACAGTTTCATGGTCCTCATATGTTTGACACCTTTTGAATCTCTTCATATTTTTCACACCTTTTCAGGCTCTTCATGATTTTCAACACTGCTTCATGCTCCTCATATTTTTGAGACCGTTTCATGCTCCTAATATTGTTCACACCTTTTCAAAATCTTCATGTTATTCAACACCGCTTCATGCTCTTCCTATTTTTCAGGCCGTTTCATGCTCCTCATATTTTTGATACTTTTGAAGCTCTTAATATTTTTCACACCTTTTCAAGCTCTTCATGTTTTGAACACCATTTCATGCTCCTCCTATTTTTCAGACCGTTTCATGCTCCTCATATTTTTGACAAATTTTGAAGCTCCTCATATTTTTCACACCTTTTCAGGCTCTTCATGTTTTTCAACACACTTTCATGCTCCTCATATGTTTGACACCTTTTGAATCTCTTCATATTATTCACACCTTTTCAGGCTCTTCATGATTTTCAACACCGCTTCATGCTCCCCATATTTTTGAGACCGTTTTATGCTACTCATATTTTGACACCTTTTGAAGCTCTTCATGTATTTCACACCTTTTCAGGCTCTACATGTTTTTCAACACCGCTTCATGCTCGTCATATTTTGAGACCGTTTTATGCTACTCATATTTGACAACTTTTGAAGCTCTTCATATATTTCACACCTTTTAAGGCTCTTCATGTTTCTGAACACCGCTTCATGCTTCTCCTATATTTCACACTTTTTGAAGCTCTTCATATATTTCACACCTTTTCAAGCTCTTCATGTTTCTGAACACCGCTTCATGCTCCTCTTATTTTTGACACCTTTTGAAGCTCTTCATATATTTCACACCTTTTCAGGCTCTTCATGTTTTTGAACACCGCTTCATGCTCCTCCTATATTTCACACCTTTTGAAGCTCTTCATATATTTCACACCTTTTCAGACTCTTCATGTTTTTCAACATCGCTTCATACTCCTCCTATTTTTCAGACCGTTTCATGCTCCTCATATATTTGACACCTTTTGAAGCTCTTCATATTTTTCACACCTTTTGAAGCTCTTCATATTTTTCACACCTTTTGAAGCTCTTCATATTTTACACATATTTTCAACCTCTTCATGTTTTTCAACACCTTTTCATGCTCCTCCTATTTTTCGGACTGTTTCATTCTCTTCATATTTTTGACACTTTTTGAAGCTCTTGATATTTTTCACACCTTTTCAGGCTCTTCATCTTTTTCAACACCGTTTCATGCTCCTCATATTTTTCAGACCGTTTCATTCTCCTCATATTTATGTCAACTTTTGAAACTCTTCATTTTCTTCACACCTTTTCATGCTCTTCATGTTTTTGAACACTGCTTCATCCTCCTCCTATGTTTCAGACCGTTTCATGCTCCTCATGTATTTCACACTTTTTGAACCTCTTCGTATTTCGCACACCTTTTCAGGCTCTTCATGTTTTTCACAACCACTTCATGCTCTTCCTATTTTTCAGACCGTTTCATGCTCCTCATATTTTTGATACCTTTGAAGCTCTTCATATTTTTCACACCTTTTCAGGCTCTTCATGTTTTGAACACCATTTCATGCTCCTCCTATTTTTCCGACCGTTTCATGCTCCACATCTTTTACACACCTGTTGAAGCTCTTCATATTTTTCACACCATTTCAGGCTCTTCATGTTTTTCAACACCGCTTCATGCTCCTCCTATTTTTTCAGACCGTTTAATGCTCTTCCTATTTTTGACACGTTTTGAGGCTCTTCATATTTTTCTCACCTTTTCAGGCTCTTCATGTTTTCGAAGACCGCTTCATGCTCCTCCTATTTTTGAGACCGTTTTATGCTCCACATGTATTTCACAGCTTTTGAATCTCTTCAGAATTTTCCCACCTTTCAGGCTCTTCATGTTTTTGAACACCGTTTCATGGTCTTCCTATTTTTCAGACCGTTTCATGCTCCTCATATTTTTGACACCTTTAGAAACTCTTCATATTTTTCACACCTTTTCAGGTTCTTCATGTTTTTGAACACCGTTTCATGCTCCTCCTATTTTTCAGAGCATTTCATGCTCCTCATATTTTTGACACATTTTGAATCTCTTCATATTTTTCACACCTTTTAAGGCTCTTCATGTTTTTGAACACCGCTTCATGCTCCTCCTATTTTTCAGACCGTTTCATGCTATTCATGTATTTCATACCTTTTGAAGCTCTTCATATTTTTCACACCTTTTCAGGCTCTTCATGTTTTTGAACACCTTTTCATGCTCCTCGTATTTTTCTGACCGTTTCATGCTCCTCATATTTTTGACCCTTTTTGAACCTCCTCATATTTTTCGCACCTTTTGAACCTCTTCATATATTTCACATCATTTCAGGCTCTTCATGTTTTTCAACACCACTTCATGCTCCTCCTATTTTTCAGACCGCTTCATGCTCCTCATAATTTTGACACGTTTTGAAGCTCTTCAAATTTTTCACACCTTTTCAGGCTCTTCATCTTTTTCAACACCACTTCATGCTCCTCCTCTTTTCCAGAGCGTTTCATTGTCCTCGTATTTTTGACACCTTTAGAAGCTCTTTATATTTTTCACAACTTTTCAGGCTCTTCATGTTTTTCACAACCGCTTCATGCTCCTCCTATTTTTCAGACAGTTTCATTCCTCTCATGTATTTCACACCTTTTGAAGCTCTTCATATTTTTCACACCTTTTCAGGCTCTTCATGTTTTTGAACACCACTTCATGCTCCTCCTATTTTACACACAGTTTCATGCTACAAAAGTATTTCACACCTTTTGAAGCTCTTCTTATTTTTCACACATTTTGAGGCTCTTCATTTGTTTGAACACCGTTTCATGCTGCTCCTAATTTTCAGACCGTTTCATTCTCATCTCATTTTGACAGCTTTTGAAGCTCTTCATATTTTCACGCCTTTTGAAGCTCTTCATATATTTCACAACTTTTCAGGCTCTTCATGTTTTTCACAACCGCTTCATGCTCCTCCTATTTTTCAGACAGTTTCATTCCTCTCATGTATTTCACACCTTTTGAAGCTCTTCATATTTTTCACACCTTTTCAGGCTCTTCATGTTTTTGAACACCACTTCATGCTCCTCCTATTTTACACACAGTTTCATGCTCCAAATGTATTTCACACCTTTTGAAGCTCTTCTTATTTTTCACACATTTTGAGGCTCTTCATTTGTTTGAACACCGTTTCATGCTGCTCCTAATTTTCAGACCGTTTCATTCTCATCTCATTTTGACAGCTTTTGAAGCTCTTCATATTTTCACGCCTTTTGAAGCTCTTCATATATTTCACACCTTTTCAGGCTCTTCTTTTTTTTCAACACCACTTCATGCTCCTCCTAATTTTCAGACCGTTTCATGATCATCTTATTTTGACAGCTTTTGAAGCTCTTCATATTTTCACACCTTTTGAAGCTCTACATATTATTCACATCTTTTCAGGCTCTTCATGTTTTTGAACACAGCTTCATGCTCCTCCTATTTTTCAGAGAGTTTCATGCTCCTCATGTATTTCACAACTTTTGAAGCTCTTCATGTTTTTCACACCTTTTCAGGCTGTTCATGTTTTTTAACACCACTTCATGATTCTCCTATTTTTCAGACCGTTTCATGCTCTTCATATTTTTGACACATTTTGAAGCTCTTCATATTTTTCACAGCTTTTCAGGCTCTTCATGTTTTTCCACACCACTTCATGCTTCTCTTATTTTTCAGCCCGTTTCATGCTCCTCATATATTTCACACCTTTTGAAGCTCTTCATATTTTTCAAACCTTTTCAGGCTCTTCATGTTTTTGATCACCGTTTCATGCTCCTCCTATTTTTCAGACGGTTTCATGCTCCTCATATTTTTGACACTTTTTGAAGCTCTTCATATTTTTCACACCTTTTCAGGCTCTTCATTTTTTTCAACACCACTTCATGCTCCTCCTATTTTTCAGACCGTTTCATGCTCCTCATATATTTGACACATTTAGAAGCTCTTCATATTTGCACACCTTTTCAGGCTCTTCATATTTTTCATCACCGCTTCATGCTCCTCCTATTTTTCAGACGGTTTCATGTTGATCTCATTTTTGACACCTTTTGAAGCTCTTCATATATTTCACACCTTTTGAAACTCTTCATATTTTTCACAGCTTTTCAGGCCCTTCATGATTTTCAACACCACTTCATGCTCCTCCTATTTTTAAGACCGTTTCATGCTCCTCATATTTTTGACACCTTTTGAAGCTCTTCATATTTTTCACACCTTTTCAGGCTCTTCATATTTTTCAACACAGCATCATGCTCTTCCTATTTATCAGACCGTTTCATGCATCTCATATTTTTCACACCTTTTAAAGCTCTTCATATTTTTCACACCTTTTCAGGCTCCTTATGTTTTTCAACACCGATTCATTCTCCTCCTATTTTTCAGACCGTTTCATGCTCCTCATATTCTTGACAAGTTTTAAAGCTCTTCATATTTTTCACACCTTTTCAGGCTCTTCATGATTTTGAACACCGCTTCATGCTCCTCCTATTTTTCAGACCGTTTCATGCTCCTCATATTTTTCACACCTTTTGAAGCTCTTCATATTTTTCACAACTTTTCAGGCTCTTCATATTTTGAACACCGCTTCATGCTCCTCCTATTTTTCAGACCGTTAAATGCTCCTCATATATTTGACACCTTTTGAAGCTCCTCATATTTTTCACACGTTTTCAGGCTGTTCATGTTTTTGAACACCGCTTCATGCTCCTCCTATTTTTCAGACCGTTTCATGCTCGTCATATTTTTGACACCTTTTGAAGCTCTTCATATTTTTCACACCTTTTCAGGCTCTTCAGGTTTTTCAACACTGCTTCATGCTCCACCTATTTTTCAGACCGTTTCATCCTCCTCATATTTTTGACACCTTTTGAAGCTCTTCATATTTTTCACACCTTTTCAGGGTCTTCAAGTTTTACAACACCACTTCATGCTCCTCCTTTTTTGCAGACCGTTTCATGCTCCGCATATTTTTGACACCTTTTGAATTTCTTCATATTTTTCACACCTTTTCAGGCTCTTCATGTTTTTGAACACCACTTCATGCTCCTCGTATTTTTCAGAGAGTTTCATGCTCCGCATGTATTTCACACCTTATGAAGCTCTTCATATTTTTCACATCTTTTCAGGCTCTTCATGTTTTTGAACACCGCTTCATGATTCTCCTATTATTCAGACCCTTTCATGCTCTTCATATTTTTGACACATTTTGAAGCTCTTCATATTTTTCACACCTTTTCAGGCTCTTCATGTTTTTCCACATCACATCATGCTTCGCCTAATTTTCAGACCGTTTCATGCTCCTCTTGTATTTCACACATTTTGAAGCTCTTCATATTTTTCACACCTTTTTAGGCTCTTCATGTTTTGACGACCGCTTCATGCTCCTCCTATGTTTCAGACCATTTGATGCTCCTCATATTTTTTGACACCTTTTGAAGCTCTTCATATTTTTCACACCTTTTAGGCTCTTCATGTTTTTCAACACCGTTTCATGATCTTCCTATTTTTCAGACCGTTTCATTCTCATCTCATTTTTGACACCTTTTGAAGCTCTTCATATTTTTCACATCTTTTCAGTCTCTTCATGTTTTTGAACACCACTTCATGCCTCTCCTATTTTTCACAGAGTTTCATGCTCCTCATGTATTTCACACCTTTTGAAGCTCTTCATATTTTTCACACCTTTTCAGGATGTTCATGTTTTTCCAGACAACTTCATGCTTCTCCTATTTTTCAGACCGTTTCATGCTCCTCATGTATTTCACACCTTTGAAGCTCTTCATATTTCTCACACCTTTTCAGGCTCTTCATGTTTTTGATCACCGTTTCATGCTCCTCCTATTTTTCAGACCGTTTCATGCTCCTCATATTTTTCACACCTTTTGAAGCTCTTCATATTTTCACACTTTTTCATGCTCTTCATATTTTTCACAACTTTTCAGGGTCTTCATGTTTTTGAACACCACTTCATGATCCTCCTATTTTTCAGACCATTTCATGCTCTTCATAATTTTGACCCATTTTGAAGCTCTTCATATATTTCACACCTTTTCAGGCTCTTCATGTTTTTCAAAACCACTTCATGCTCCTCCTAATTTTCAGACCGTTTCATGTTCTTCTCTTTTATGGCACATTTTGAAGCTCTTCATATTTTTCACACCTTTTCAGGCTCTTCATGTTTTTGAACACAGCTTCATGCTCCTCCTATTTTTCAGACGGTTTCATGCTCGTCATATTTTTGACACCTTTTGAAGCTCTTCATATTTTTCACACCTATTCAGACTCTTCATGTTTTTGAACACTGTTTCATGATCCTCCTATTTTTCAGACCGTTTCATGCTCATCTCATTTTTGAAACCTTTTGAAGCTTCTCATAATTTTCACTACTTTTTTGGCTCTTCATGTTTTTGAACACCGCTTCATGCTCCTCCTATTTTTCAGAGAGTTTCATGCTCCTCATGTATTTCACAACTTTTGAAGCTCTTCATATTTTTCACACCTTTTCAGGCTCTTCATGTTTTTGATCACCGTTTCATGCTCCTCCTATTTTTCAGACCGTTTCATGCTCCTCATATATTTGACACATTTAGAAGCTCTTCATATTTTCACACCTTTTCAGCTCTTCATATTTTTCAACACCGCTGCATGCTCCTCCTATTATTCAGACAGTTTCATGTTGATCTCATTTTTGACACCTTTTGAAGCTCTTCATATTTTTCACACCTTTTGAAACTCTTCATATTTTTCACACCTTTTCAGGCCCTTCATGATTTTCAACACCGCTTCATGCTCCTCCAATTTTTAAGACCGTTTCATGCTCCTCATATTTTTGACACCTTTAGAAGATCTTCATATTTTCACACCTTTTCATGCTCTTCATGTTTTTCAACAACGCTTCATGCTCCTCCTAATTTTCAGACTGTTTCATGCTCCTCATATTTTTGACACCTTTTGAAGCTCTTCATATTTTTCACACCTTTTCAGGCTCTTCATATTTTTCAACACCGCATCATGCTCCTCCTATTTTTCAGACCGTTTCATGCACCTCATATTTTTCTCACCTTTTAAAGCTCTTCATATTTTTCACACCTTTTCATGCTCCTTATGTTTTTCAACACCGATTCATTCTCCTCCTATTTTTCAGATCATTTCATGCTCCTCATATTCTTGACACCTTTTAAAGCTCTTCATATTTTTCACACCTTTTCAGGCTCTTCGTGAGTTTGAACACAGCTTCATGCTCCTCCTATTTTTCAGACCGTTTCATGCTCCTCATAATTTTCACACCTTTTGAAGCTCTTCATATTTTTCACAACTTTTCAGGCTCTTCCTATTTTGAACACCGCTTCATGCTCCCCCTTTTTTCAGACCGTTTAAGATCCTCATGTATTTGACACCTTTTGAAGCTCTTCATATTTTTCACACGTTTTCAGGCTCTTCATGTTTTTGAACACCGCTTCATGCTCCACCTATTTTTCAGACCGTTTCTTGCTCCTCATATTTTTGACACCTTTTGAAGCTCTTCATATTTTTCACACCTTTTCAGGCTCTTCAGGTTTTTCAACACGGCTTCATGCTCCACCTATTTTTCAGACCGTTTCATCCTCCTCATATTTTTGACACCTTTTGAAGCTCTTCATATTTTTCACACCTTTTCAGGCTCTTCAAGTTTTACAACACCACTTCATGCTCCTCCTATTTTTCAGAGAGTTTCATGCTCCTCATGTATTTCACACCTTATGAAGCTCTTCATATTTTTCACATCTTTTCAGGCTCTTCATGTTTTTCACACCTTTTCAGGCTCTTCATGTTTTGCAACACAACTTCATTCTCCTAGTATTTTTAAGACCGTTTCATGCTCCTCATATTTTTGACACCTATTGAAGCTCTTCATATTTCTCACACCTTTTCAGGTTCTTCAGGTTTTTCAACACCGCTTCATGCTGCTTCTATTTTTCAGACCGTTTCATGCTCCTCATATTTTTCACATCTTTTGAAGCTCTTCATATTTTTCACACCTTTTGAAGCTCTTCATATTTTTCACAAGTTTTCAGGCTCTTCATGTTTTTCAACACTGCTTCATGCTGCTTCTGTTTTTAAGACCGTTTCATGCTCCTCATGTTTTTCACACCTTTTGAAGCTCTTCATGTTTTTCACACCTTTTGAAGCTCTTCATATTTTTCACACCTTTTCAGGCTCTCATGTTTTTCATCACCGTTTCATGCTGCTTCTGTTTTTCAGACCGTTTCATGCTCCTCATATTTTTCACACCTTTTGAAGCTCTTCATATTTATCACACCTTTTCAGGCTCTTCATGTTTTTAATACCACTTCATGCTCCTCGTATTTTTCAGACCGTTTCATGCCCCTCATATTTTTGACACCTTTTGAAGCTCTTCATATTTTTCACACTTTTCAGGCTCTTAATGTTTTTCAACACAACATAATGCTCCTCCTATTTTTCAGACTGTTTCATGCACCTCATATTTTTGATACTTTTAGAAGCTCTTCATATTTTTCACACCTTTTCATGCTCTTCTAGTTTTTCAACAACATTTCATGCTCCTCCAATTTCTCAGACCGTTTCATGCTCCTCATATTTTTGACACATTTAGAAGGTATTCATATTTTTCACACCTTTTCAGGCTCTTCATTTTTCAACACCACTTCATGCTCCTCCTATTTTTCAGACCGTTTCATGCTCATCTCAGTTTTGAAACGTTTTGAAGCTCTTCATATTTTCACACCTTTTGAAGCTCTTCATATTTTTCACAACTTTTCAGGCTCTTCTTGTATTTGAACACCGGTTCATATTCCTCCTATATTTCAGGCCGTTTAATGCTCCTCATGTATTTCACACATTTTTAAGCTCGTCATATTTTTTACACCTTTTCAGGCGCTTCATGTTTTTGAACAACGCTTCATGATCCTCTTATTTTTCAGAACATTTCATGCTCTTCATATTTTTTACACCTTTTGAAACTCTTCATATTTTTCACACCTGTTCAGGCTCTTCATGTTTTTCCACACCACCTCATGCTTCACTTAATTTTCAGACGTTTCATGCTCCTCATGTATTTCACACCTTTTGAAGCTCTTCATATTTTTCACACCTTTTCATGCTCTTCATGTTTTTCAACACAGTTTCATGCTGCTTCTATTTTTCAGACCGTTTCATGCTCCTCATATTTTTCACACCTTTTGAAGCTCTTCATATTTTTCACACCTTTTCAAGCTCTTTGTGTTTTTCAACACCGTTTCATGCTGCTTCTATTTTTCAGACCGTTTCATGCTCCTCATATTATTCACACCTTTTGAAGCTCTTCATATTTTTCACACCTTTTCAGGCTCTTCATGTTTTTGAACACAGCTTCATGCTCCTCCTATTTTTCAGACCGTTTCATGCTCGTCATATTTTTGACACCTTTTGAAGCTCTTCATATTTTTCACACCTATTCAGGCTCTTCATGTTTTTGAACACCGTTTCATGATCCTCCTATTTTTCAGATCGTTTCATGCTCATCTCATTTTTGACACCTTTTGAAGCTTTTCATAATTTTCACTACTTTTTAGGCTCTTCATGTTTTTGATCACCGCTTCATGCTCCTCCTATTTTTCAGAGAGTTTCATGCTCCTCATGTACTTCACAACTTTTGAAGCTCTTCATATTTTTCACACCTTTTCAGGCTGTTCATGTTTTTGAACACCGCTTCATGATTCTCATATTTTTCAGACCGTTTCATGCTCTTCATATTTTTGACACATTTTGAAGCTCTTCATATTTTTCACACCTTTTCAGGCTCTTCATGTTTTGAACACAGCTTCATGCTCCTCCTATTTTTCAGACCGTTTCATGCTCGTCATATTTTTGACACCTTTTGAAGCTCTTCATATTTTTTACACCTATTCAGGCTCTTCATGTTTTTGAACACCGTTTCATGATCCTCCTATTTTTCAGACCGTTTCATGCTCATCTCATTTTTGACACCTTTTGAAGTTTCTCATAATTTTCACTACTTTTTTGGCTCTTCATGTTTTTGAACACCGCTTCATGCTCCTCCTATTTTTCAGAGAGTTTCATGCTCCTCATGTATTTCACAACTTTTGAAGCTCTTCATATTTTTCACACCTTTTCAGGCTCTTCATGTTTTTGATCACCGTTTCATGCTCCTCCTATTTTTCAGACCGTTTCTTGCTCCTCATATATTTGACACATTTTGAAGCTCTGAATATTTTTCACACATTTTCAGGCTCTTCATGTTTTTGAACACTGCTTCATGATCCTCCTATTTTTCAGACGGTTTCATGCTCTTCATATATTTGACACGTTTTGAAGCTCTTCATATTTTTCACACCTTTTGAGGGCCTTCATGTTTTTCAACACCGTTTCATCCTGCTTCTCTATTTCAGACAGTTTCATGCTCCTCATATTTTTTACACCTTTTGAAGCTCTTCAT
The DNA here is from genome assembly GCF_033118175.1 of Dama dama. Classification (NCBI taxonomy): domain Eukaryota; kingdom Metazoa; phylum Chordata; class Mammalia; order Artiodactyla; family Cervidae; genus Dama; species Dama dama. The sequence continues at coordinate 3,084,123 of NC_083683.1, read as the reverse complement.
ATATTTAACACCTTTTCAGGCTCTTTTTTTTTTGAACACCGCTTCATGCTCCTCCTAATTTTCAGACCGTTTCATCCTCCTCATGTATTTCACAACTTTTGAAGCTCTTCATATTTTTCACACCTTTTCAGGCTCTTCATGTTTTTGAACACCACTTCATGCTCCTCCTATTTTTCAGACCGTTTCATGCTCCTCATATATTTGACACATTTAGAAGCTCTACATATTTTCACACCTTTTCAGGCTCTTCATATTTTTCAACACCGCTGCATGCTCCTCCTATTATTCAGACGGTTTCATGTTGATCTCATTTTTGACACCTTTTGAAGCTCTTCATATTTTTCACACCTTTTGAAACTCTTCATATTTTTCACACCTTTTCAGGCCCTTCATGATTTTCAACACCGCTTCATGCTCCTCCAATTTTTAAGACCGTTTCATGCTCCTCATATTTTTGACACCTTTAGAAGGTCTTCATATTTTCACACCTTTTCATGCTCTTCATGTTTTTCAACAACGCATCATGCTCCTCCTATTTTTCAGACCCTTTCATGCTCCTCATAATTTTGACACCTTTTGAAGCTCTTCATATTTTTCACACCTTTTCAGGCTCTTCATATTTTTCAACACCGCATCATGCTCCTCCTATTTTTCAGACCGTTTCATGCACCTCATATTTTTCACACCTTTTAAAGCTCTTCATATTTTTCACACCTTTTCATGCTCCTTATGTTTTTCAACACCGATTCATTCTCCTCCTATTTTTCAGACCGTTTCATGCTCCTCATATTCTTGACACCTTTTAAAGCTCTTCATATTTTTCACACCTTTTCAGGCTCTTCGTGATTTTGAACACAGCTTCATGCTCCTCCTATTTTTCAGACCGTTTCATGCTCCTCATAATTTTCACACCTTTTGAAGCTCTTCATATTTTTCACAACTTTTCATGCTCTTCCTATTTTGAACACCGCTTCACGCTCCCCCTTTTTTCAGACCGTTTAAGCTCCTCATGTATTTGACACCTTTTGAAGCTCTTCATATTTTTCACACGTTTTCAGGCTCTTCATGTTTTTGAACACCGCTTCATGCTCCACCTATTTTTCAGACCGTTTCATGCTTCTCATATTTTTGACACCTTTTGAAGCTCTTCATATTTTTCACACCTTTTCAGGCTCTTCAGGTTTTTCAACACGGCTTCATGCTCCACCTATTTTTCAGACCGTTTCATCCTCCTCATATTTTTGACACCTTTTGAAGCTCTTCATATTTTTCACACCTTTTCAGGCTCTTCAAGTTTTACAACACCACTTCATGCTCCTCCTATTTTTCAGAGAGTTTCATGCTCCTCATGTATTTCACACCTTATGAAGCTCTTCATATTTTTCACACCTTTTCAGGCTCTTCATGTTTTTCACACGTTTTCAGGCTCTTTATGTTTTTCAACACCGCTTCATAATGCTCCTATTTTTCAGACTGTTTCATGCTCCTCATATTTTTGACACCTTTTGAAGCTCTTCATGTTTTTCACACCTTTTCAGGCTCTTCATGTTTTGCAACACAACTTCATTCTCCTAGTATTTTTAAGACCGTTTCATGCTCCTCATATTTTTGACACCTATTGAAGCTCTTCATATTTCTCACACCTTTTCAGGTTCTTCATGTTTTTCAACACCGCTTCATGCTGCTTCTATTTTTCAGACCGTTTCATGCTCCTCATATTTTTCACATCTTTTGAAGCTCTTCATATTTTTCACACCTTTTGAAGCTCTTCATAATTTTCACACGTTTTCAGGCTCTTCATGTTTTTCAACACTGCTTCATGCTGCTTCTGTTTTTAAGACCGTTTCATGCTCCTCATGTTTTTCACACCTTTTGAAGCTCTTCATGTTTTTCACACCTTTTGAAGCTCTTCATATTTTTCACACCTTTTCAGGCTCTCATGTTTTTCATCACCGTTTCATGCTGCTTCTGTTTTTCAGACCGTTTCATGCTCCTCATATTTTTCACACCTTTTGAAGCTCTTCATATTTATCACACCTTTTCAGTCTCTTCATGTTTTTAACACCACTTCATGCTCCTCGTATTTTTCAGACCGTTTCATGCCCCTCATATTTTTGACACCTTTTGAAGCTCTTCATATTTTTCACACTTTTCAGGCTCTTAATGTTTTTCAACACAACATAATTCTCCTCCTATTTTTCAGACTGTTTCATGCACCTCATATTTTTGATACTTTTAGAAGCTCTTCATATTTTTCACACCTTTTCATGCTCTTCTAGTTTTTCAACACATTTCATGCTCCTCCAATTTCTCAGACCGTTTCATGCTCCTCATATTTTTGACACATTTAGAAGGTATTCATATTTTTCACACCTTTTCAGGCTCTTCATTTTTCAACACCACTTCATGCTCCTCCTATTTTTCAGACCGTTTCATGCTCATCTCAGTTTTGAAACGTTTTGAAGCTCTTCATATTTTCACACCTTTTGAAGCTCTTCATATTTTTCACAACTTTTCAGGCTCTTCTTGTATTTAAACACCGGTTCATGTTCCTCCTATATTTCAGGCCGTTTAATGCTCCTCATGTATTTCACACATTTTGAAGCTCTTCATATTTTTTACACCTTTTCAGGCGCTTCATGTTTTTGAACAACGCTTCATGATCCTCTTATATTTCAGATCATTTCATGCTCTTCATATTTTTTACACCTTTTGAAACTTTTCATATTTTTCACACCTGTTCAGGCTCTTCATGTTTTTCCACACCACCTCATGCTTCACTTAATTTTCAGACGTTTCATGCTCCTCATGTATTTCACACCTTTTGAAGCTCTTCATATTTTTCACACCTTTTCATGCTCTTCATGTTTTTCAACACAGTTTCATGCGGCTTCTATTTTTCAGACCGTTTCATGCTCCTCATATTTTTCACACCTTTTGAAGCTCTTCATATTTTTCACACCTTTTCAAGCTCTTTGTGTTTTTCAACACCGTTTCATGCTGCTTCTATTTTTCAGAGAGTTTCATGCTCCTCATGTATTTCACAACTTTTGAAGCTCTTCATATTTTTCACACCTTTTCAGGCTGTTCATGTTTTTGAACACCGCTTCATGCTCCTCCTATTTTTCAGAGAGTTTCATGCTCCTCATGTATTTCACAACTTTTGAAGCTCTTCATATTTTTCACACCTTTTCAGGCTGTTCATGTTTTTGAACACCGCTTCATGATTCTCCTATTTTTCAGACCGTTTCATGCTCTTCATATTTTTGACCCATTTTGAAGCTCTTCATATTTTTCACACCTTTTCAGGCTCTTCATGTTTTTCCACACCACTTCATGCTTCTCCTAATTTTCAGACCGTTTCATGCTCCTCATATATTTCACACCTTTTGAAGCTCTTCCTATTTTTCACACCTTTTCAGTCTCTTCATGTTTTTGACGACCGCTTAATGCTGCTCTTATTTTTCAGACCGTTTGATGCTCCTCATATTTTTGACACCTTTTGAAGCTCTTTCTATTTTTCACAACTTTTAGTGACTTCATATTTTTCAACACCTTTTCATGATCTTCCTATTTTTCAGACCGTTTCATGCTCATCTCATATTTGACACCTTTTGAAGCTTTTCATATTTTTGACAACTTTTCAGGCTCTTCATGATTTTGAAAACAGCTTCATGCTCCTCCTATTTTTCAAAGAGTTTCATGCTCCTCATGTATTTCACACCTTTTGAAGCTCTTCATATTTTTCACACCTTTTCAGGCTGTTCATGTTTTTCCACACCACTTCATGCTTCTCCTATTTTTCAGCCCGTTTCATGCTCCTCATGTATTTCACATCTTTTGAAGCTCTTCATATTTTTCAAACCTTTTCAGGCTCTTCATGTTTTTGATCACCGTTTCATGCTCCTCCTATTTTTCAGACAGTTTCATGCTCCTCATATTTTTGACACTTTTTGAAGCTCTTCATATTTTACACACCTTTTCAGGCTCTTAATGTTTTTCAACACCACTTCATGCTCCTCCTATTTTTCAGACCGATTCATGCTCCTCATATATTTGACACATTTATAAGCTCTTCATATTTTTCACACCTTTTCAGGCTCTTCATATTTTTCAACACCGCTTCATGCTCCTCCTATTTTTCAGACGGTTTCTTGTTGATCTCATTTTTGACACCTTTTGAAGCTCTTCATATTTTTCACACCTTTTGAAACTCTTCATATTTTTCACACCTTTTCAGGCTCTTCATGTTTTTCACACGTTTTCAGGCTCTTCATGTTTTTCAACACCGTTTCATGCTGTTTCTATTTTTCAGACAGTTTCATGCTCCTCATATTTTTCACATCTTTTGAAGCTCTTCATATTTTTTACACCTTTTCAGACTTTTCATGTTTTTCAACACCGCTTCATGCTCCTGCTATTTTTCAGACTGTTTCATGCTCCTCATATTTTTGACACCTTTAGAAGCTCTTCATATTTTTCAAACCTTTTCAGGGTCTTCATGTTTTTGAACACTGCTTCATGCTCCTCCTATTTTTCAGACCGTTTCATGCTCCTCATATTTTGACACCTTTTGAAGCTTTTCATATTTTTCACACCTTTCAGGCTCTCCAAGTTTTTCAACACCACTTCATGCTCTTCCTTTTTTGCAGACCATTTCATGCTCCTCATATTTTTGACACCTTTTGTTGCTCTTCATATTTTTCACACCTTTTCAGGCTCTTTATTTTTTCAACACCGCTTCATGCTCCTCCTATATTTCAGACCGTTTCATGCTCAGCTCATTTTTGACACCTTTTGAAGCTTTTCATATTTTTCACAACTTTACAGGCTCTTCATGTTTTTGACCACCGCTTCATGCTCCTCCTATTTTTCTGACCGTATCATGCTCCTGATATTTTTCACACCTTTTCAAGCTCTTCATATTTTTCACACTTTTTCAGGCTCTTCATGTTTTTGAACACCACTTCATGCTCCTCTTATTTTTCAGAGAGTTTCATGCTCCTCATGTATTTCACACCTTTTGAAGCTCTTCATATTTTTCACACCTTTTCAGGCTCTTCATTTTTTCAACACCGCTTCATGCTCCTCCTATTTTTCAGACTGTTTCATGCTCCTCATATTTTTCACACCTTTAAAGCTCTTCATATTTTTCTCACATTTTAAGGCTCTTCGTGTTTTTCAACACCGTGTCATGCTCCTCCTATTTTTCAGACGGTTTCATGCTCCTCATAATTTTCACACCTGTAAAGCTCTTCATAATTTTCACACCTTTTAAGGCTCTTCATGTTTTTGAAAACCACTTGATGCTCCTCCTATTTTTCAGACCGTTTCCTGCTCCTCATATTTTTCAGATCATTTCATGCTTCTGATATATTTGACACCTTTTGAAGCTCTTCATATTTTTCACACCTTTTCAGGCTCTTCATGTTTTTGAACACCGCTTCATGCTCCTCCTATTTTTCAGACCGTTTCATGCTCCTCATATTTTTGACACCTTTTGAAGCTCTTCATATATTTCATACCTTTCAGACTCTTCATGATTTTGAACACCGATTCATGCTCCTCCTGTTTTTCAGAATGTTTCCTGTTCCTCATTTTTTCAGATCTTTTCATGCTCCTCATGTTTTTGACACCTTTTGAAGCTCTTCATATTTTTCACACCTTTTCAGGCTCTTCCTGTTTGTCAACACCGCTTCATGTTCCTCCTATTTTTCAGATCTTTTCATGCTACTCATATTTTTGACTCCTTTTGAAGCTCTTCATATTTTTCACACAGTTTCATGCTCTTCATATTTTTCAACACCGTGTCATGCTCCTCCTATTTATAAGACCGTCTCATGCTCCACATATTTTTCACACCTTTAAAGCTCTTCATATTTTTCTCACAGTTTAAGGCTCTTCATGTTTTTCAACACCGTGTCATGCTCCTCCTATTTTTCAGACGGTTTCATGCTCCTCATAATTTTCACACCTTTAAAGCTCTTCAGATTTTCACACCTTTTAAGGCTCTTCATGTTTTTGAACACCACTTCATGCTCCTCCTATTTTTCAGACCGTTTCATGCTCCTCATATTTTTGACACCTTTTGAAGCTCTGCATATTTTTCACACCTTTTCAGGCTCTTCATGTTTTTCAACACCACTTCAGGCTCCTCCTATTTTTCAGACCCTTTCATGCTAATCTAATTTTTGACACTTTTTGAAGCTCTTCATATTTTTCACACCTTTTCAGTCTCTGCATGTTTTTGAACACCGTTTCATGCTCCTCATATATTTCACACCCTTTGAAGCTCTTCATATTTTGCTCACCTTTTCAGGCTCTTCATGTTTTTGAACACCGCTTCATCCTCCTCCTATTTGTAAGAGGGTTTCATGCTCGTCATATTTTTGACATATTTTGAAGGTCTTCATAATTTTCACACCTTTTCAGGCTCTTCATGTTTTTGAACCCCGGTTCAGGCTCCTCCTATTTTTCAGACCGTTTCATGCTCCTCATATTTTTCACACCTTTTGAAGCTCTTCATATATTTCACACTTTTTCAGGCTCTTCATGGTTTTGAACACCGCTTCATGCTCCTCCTATTTTTCAGACCGTTTCATGCTCCTCATATTTTTGACACCTTTTGAAGCTCTTCATATTTTTCACACCTTTTCAGGCTCTTCATGTTTTTCAACACCGCTTCATGGTCCTCCTATGTTTCAGAACGTTTCATGCTCCTCATGTATTTCACACCTTTTGAAACTCTTCATATTTTTTACACCTTTTCAATCTCTTCATGTTTTTGAACACCGTTTCATGCTCCTCCTATTTTTCAGACCTTTTCATGCTCCTCATATTTTTGACAAATTTTGAAGCTCTTCATATTTTCCACACCTTTTCATTCTCTTAATATTTTTCAACACCACTTCATGCTCCTCCAATTTTTCAGTCCGTTTAATGCACATCTCATTTTTGACACCTTTTGAAACTATTCATATTTTTCACACCTTTTCAGGCTCTTCCGGTTTTTCAACACCGCTTCATGATCCTCCTATTTTTCAGACCGTTTCATGCTCCTCATATTTTTGACACCTTTTGAAGCTCTGCATATTTTTCACACCTTTCAGGCTCTCCAAGTTTTTCAACACCACTTCATGCTCTTCCTTTTTTGCAGACCATTTCATGCTCCTCATATTTTTGACACCTTTTGTTGCTCTTCATATTTTTCACACCTTTTCAGGCTCTTTATTTTTTCAACACCGCTTCATGCTCCTCCTATATTTCAGACCGTTTCATGCTCAGCTCATTTTTGACACCTTTTGAAGCTTTTCATATTTTTCACAACTTTACAGGCTCTTCATGTTTTTGACCACCGCTTCATGCTCCTCCTATTTTTCTGACCGTATCATGCTCCTGATATTTTTCACACCTTTTCAAGCTCTTCATATTTTTCACACTTTTTCAGGCTCTTCATGTTTTTGAACACCACTTCATGCTCCTCTTATTTTTCAGAGAGTTTCATGCTCCTCATGTATTTCACACCTTTTGAAGCTCTTCATATTTTTCACACCTTTTCAGGCTCTTCATTTTTTCAACACCGCTTCATGCTCCTCCTATTTTTCAGACTGTTTCATGCTCCTCATATTTTTCACACCTTTAAAGCTCTTCATATTTTTCTCACATTTTAAGGCTCTTCGTGTTTTTCAACACCGTGTCATGCTCCTCCTATTTTTCAGACGGTTTCATGCTCCTCATAATTTTCACACCTGTAAAGCTCTTCATAATTTTCACACCTTTTAAGGCTCTTCATGTTTTTGAAAACCACTTGATGCTCCTCCTATTTTTCAGACCGTTTCCTGCTCCTCATATTTTTCAGATCATTTCATGCTTCTGATATATTTGACACCTTTTGAAGCTCTTCATATTTTTCACACCTTTTCAGGCTCTTCATGTTTTTGAACACCGCTTCATGCTCCTCCTATTTTTCAGACCGTTTCATGCTCCTCATATTTTTGACACCTTTTGAAGCTCTTCATATATTTCATACCTTTCAGACTCTTCATGATTTTGAACACCGATTCATGCTCCTCCTGTTTTTCAGAATGTTTCCTGTTCCTCATTTTTTCAGATCTTTTCATGCTCCTCATGTTTTTGACACCTTTTGAAGCTCTTCATATTTTTCACACCTTTTCAGGCTCTTCCTGTTTGTCAACACCGCTTCATGTTCCTCCTATTTTTCAGATCTTTTCATGCTACTCATATTTTTGACTCCTTTTGAAGCTCTTCATATTTTTCACACAGTTTCATGCTCTTCATATTTTTCAACACCGTGTCATGCTCCTCCTATTTATAAGACCGTCTCATGCTCCACATATTTTTCACACCTTTAAAGCTCTTCATATTTTTCTCACAGTTTAAGGCTCTTCATGTTTTTCAACACCGTGTCATGCTCCTCCTATTTTTCAGACGGTTTCATGCTCCTCATAATTTTCACACCTTTAAAGCTCTTCAGATTTTCACACCTTTTAAGGCTCTTCATGTTTTTGAACACCACTTCATGCTCCTCCTATTTTTCAGACCGTTTCATGCTCCTCATATTTTTGACACCTTTTGAAGCTCTGCATATTTTTCACACCTTTTCAGGCTCTTCATGTTTTTCAACACCACTTCAGGCTCCTCCTATTTTTCAGACCCTTTCATGCTAATCTAATTTTTGACACTTTTTGAAGCTCTTCATATTTTTCACACCTTTTCAGTCTCTGCATGTTTTTGAACACCGTTTCATGCTCCTCATATATTTCACACCCTTTGAAGCTCTTCATATTTTGCTCACCTTTTCAGGCTCTTCATGTTTTTGAACACCGCTTCATCCTCCTCCTATTTGTAAGAGGGTTTCATGCTCGTCATATTTTTGACATATTTTGAAGGTCTTCATAATTTTCACACCTTTTCAGGCTCTTCATGTTTTTGAACCCCGGTTCAGGCTCCTCCTATTTTTCAGACCGTTTCATGCTCCTCATATTTTTCACACCTTTTGAAGCTCTTCATATATTTCACACTTTTTCAGGCTCTTCATGGTTTTGAACACCGCTTCATGCTCCTCCTATTTTTCAGACCGTTTCATGCTCCTCATATTTTTGACACCTTTTGAAGCTCTTCATATTTTTCACACCTTTTCAGGCTCTTCATGTTTTTCAACACCGCTTCATGGTCCTCCTATGTTTCAGAACGTTTCATGCTCCTCATGTATTTCACACCTTTTGAAACTCTTCATATTTTTTACACCTTTTCAATCTCTTCATGTTTTTGAACACCGTTTCATGCTCCTCCTATTTTTCAGACCTTTTCATGCTCCTCATATTTTTGACAAATTTTGAAGCTCTTCATATTTTCCACACCTTTTCATTCTCTTAATATTTTTCAACACCACTTCATGCTCCTCCAATTTTTCAGTCCGTTTAATGCACATCTCATTTTTGACACCTTTTGAAACTATTCATATTTTTCACACCTTTTCAGGCTCTTCCGGTTTTTCAACACCGCTTCATGATCCTCCTATTTTTCAGACCGTTTCATGCTCCTCATATTTTTACACCTTTTGAAGCTCTTCATATATTTCACACCTTTTCAGGCTCTTCATGGTTTTCAACACAACTTCATGCTCCTCGTATTTTTCAGACAGTTACATGCTCCTCATATTTTTGACACCTTTTGAAGCTCTGCATATATTTCACACATTTTCAGGCTCTTCATGATTTTCAACACCACTTCATGCTCCTCCTATTTTTCAGACCGTTTCATGCTCATCTCATTTTTGACATATTTTGAAACTCTTCATATTTTTCACACTTTTTGAAGCTCTTCATAATTTTCATATTTTTGAAGCTCTTCATATTTTTCACACTTTTTCAGGCTCTTCATGTTTTTCAACAACTCTTCAGGCTCCTCCTATTTTTCAGACCCTTTCATGCTAATCGAATTTTTGGCACTTTTTGAAGCTCTTCATACTTTTCACACCTTTTAAGTCTCTGCATGTTTTTGAACACCTTTTCATGCTCCTCATGTATTTCACTCCTTTTGAAGCTCTTCATATTTTGCACAAATTTTCAGGTTCTTCTTGTATTTGAACACAGCTTCATCCTCCTCCTATTTTTAAGAGGGTTTCATGCTCATCATATTTTTGACACATTTTGAAGCTCTTCATATTTTTCATACCTTTTCAGGCTCTTCATGTTTTTGAACACCGTTTCATGCTCCTCCTATTTTTGAGACCGTTTCATGCTCGTCATATTTTCGACACCTTTTGAAGCTTTCATATTTTTCACACCTTTTCAAGCTCTTCATGTTTTTCAACACCACTTCATGCTCCTCCTTTTTTGCAGACCGTTTCATGCTACTCATATTTTTAACACCCTTTGAAGCTCTTCATATTTCTCACACCTTTTCAGGCTCTTCATGTTTTTCAACACCGCTTCATGCACCTCCGATTTTTCAGACCGTTTCATGCTCCTCATATTTTTGACACCTTTTGAAGCTCTTCATATTTCTCAAACCTTTTCAGGCTCTTCATGTTTTTCAACACCGCTTAATGCACCTCCTATTTTTCAGACCGTTTCATGCTCATCTCATTTTTGACACCTTTTGAAGCTTTTCATATTTTTCACATATTTTCAGGCTCTTCATGTTTTTGAACACCGCTTCATGCTAATCCTATTTTTCAAACCATATCATGCTCCTCATGTTTTTCACACCTTTTGAAGCTCTTCATATTTTTCACACCTTTTCAGGCTCTTCATGTTTTTGAACACCACTTCATGCTCCTTCTATTTTTCAGAGAGTTTCCTGCTCCTCATGAATTTCACACCTTTTGAAGCTCTTCATATTTTTCACACCTTTTCAGGCTCTTCATGTTTTTCCACACCACTTCATGCTTCTCTTATTTTTCAGCCCGTTTCATCCTCCTCATGTATTTCACACCTTTAGAAGCTCTTCATATTTTTCACACCTTTTCAGGCTCTTCATGTTTTTGAACACCGTTTCATGCTCCTCCTAATTTTCAGGCCGTTTCATGCTCCTCATATTTTTGACACCTTTTGAAGCTCTTCATATTTTTCACACCTTTTCAGGCTCTTCATGTTTTTCAACACCGCTTCATGCTCCTCCTATTTTTCGGACCGTTTCATGCTCCTCATATTTTTGACACCTTTTGAAGCTCTTCGTATAATTCACACCTTTTCAGGCTCTTCATTTTTTTCAACACCACTTCATGCTCCTCCTGTTTTTCAGACCATTTCATGCAGATCTTATTTTTGACACCTTTTGAAGCTCTTCTTATTTTTCAAAACTTTTGAAGCTCTTCATATTTTTCACACGTTTTCAGGCTCTTCATGTTTTTCAACACTGCTTCATGCTCCTCCTATTTTTCAGACCGTTTCATGCTCCTCATATTTTTGACATCTTTTGAAGCTCTATATATTTTTCACACCTTTTCAGGCTCTTCATGTTTTTGAACACCGCTTCATATTCCTCCTATTTTTCAGAATGTTTCATGCTCCTCATATTTTTGACATCTTTTGAAGCTCTTCATATTTTTCACACATTTTCAGGCTCTTTATGTTTTTGAACACCGCTTCATTGTCCTCCTAATTTTCAGAACTTTTCATGCTCCTCATATAATTCACACCTTTTGAAGCTCTTCATATTTTTCACACCGTTTCAGGCTCTTCATGTTTTTCAACACCGTTTCATGCTCCTCCTATTTTTCAGACCGTTTCATGCTCCTCATAATTTTGACACCTTTTGAAGCTCTTCATATTTTTCACACCTTTTGAAGCTGTTCATATATTTCACACCTTTTCAGGCTCTTGATGTTTTTCAACACCACTTCATGCTCCTCCTATTTTTCACATCCTTTCATGCTAATCTAATTTTTGACACCTTTTGAAGCTCTTCATATTTTTCACACCTTTTGAAGGTCTTCATATTTTTCACACCTTTTCAGGCTGTTCATGTTTTTGAACACCGCTTATGCTCGTCCTATTTTTCAGATCGTTTCATGCTCCTCATATTTTTGACACCTTTTGAAGCTCTTCATATTTTTCACACCTTTTCAGGCTCTTCATGTTTTTCAACACTGCTTCATAATCCTCCTATTTTTCGGACCGTTTCATGCTCCTCATATTTTTGACACCTTTTGTAGCTCTTCATATTTTTCACACCTTTTCAGGCTCTTCATGTTTTTCAACAACACTTCATGCTCCTCGTATTTTTCAGACGGTTTCATTCTCCTCATATTTTTGACACCTTTTGAAGCTCTGCATATATTTCACACCTTTTCAGGCTCTTCATGATTTTCAACACCACTTCATGCTTCTCCTATTTTTCAGACCGTTTCATGCTCATCTCATTTTTGACATCTTTCGAAGCTCTTCATATTTTTCACACCTTTTCAGTCTCTGCATGTTTTTGAACACCGTTTCAGGCTCCTCATATATTTCACACCTTTTGAAGCTCTTCATATTTTGCACACCTTTTCAGGCTCTTCATGTTTTTGAACACCGCTTCATCCTCCTCCTATTTTTAAGAGGGTTTCATGCTCGTCATATTTTTGACATATTTTGAAGCTCTTCATAATTTTCACACCTTTTCAGGCTCTTCATGTTTTTGAACACCGCTTCATGCTCGTCCTATTTTTCAAACCGTTTCATGCTCCTCATATTTTTGACATCATTTGAAGCTCTTCATATTTTTCACACCTTTTCAGGCTCTTCATTTTTTTCAACACCACTTCATGCTCCTCCTATTTTTCAGACCGTTTCATGCAGATCTCCTTTTTGACACCTTTTGAAGCTCTTCATATTTTTCAAACCTTTTGAAGCTCTTCATATTTTTCACACGTTTTCAGGCTCTTCATGTTTTTCAACACCGCTTCATGCTCCTCCTATTTTTCAGACCGTTTCATGCTCCTCATATTTTTGACACCTTTTGAAGCTCTATATATTTTTCACACATTTTCAGGCTCTTCATGTTTTTCAACACCGCTTCATGCTCCTCCTATTTTTCAGACCGTTTCATGCTCCTCATATTTTTGACACCTTTTGAAGCTTTTCATATTTCTCACTCATTTTCAGGCTCTTCATGTTTTTGAACATCACTTCATGCTCCTCCTATTTTTCAGACCGTTTCATGCTCCTCATGTATTTCACACCTTTTGAAGCTCTTCATATTTTTCACACCTTTTCTGGCTCTTCATGTTTTTGAACCCCGGTTCAGGCTCCTCCTATTTTTCAGACCGTTTCATGCTCCTCATATTTTTCACATATTTTGAAGCTCTTCATATATTTCACACCTTTTCAGGCTCTTCATGATTTTGAACACCACTTCATGCTCCTCCTATTTTTCAGTCCGTTTCATGCACATCTCATTTTTGACACCTTTTGAAACTATTCATATTTTTCACACCTTTTCAGGCTCTTCCGTGTTTTCAACACCGCTTCATGATCCTCCTATTTTTCAGACCGTTTCATGCTCCTCATATTTTTACACCTTTTGAAGCTCTTCATATATTTCACACCTTTTCAGGCTCTTCATGGTTTTCAACACAACTTCATGCTCCTCGTATTTTTCAGACCGTTACATGCTCCTCATATTTTTGACACCTTTTGAAGCTCTGCATATATTTCACACATTTTCAGGCTCTTCATGATTTTCAACACCACTTCATGCTCCTCCTATTTTTCAGACCGTTTCATGCTCATCTCATTTTTGACATATTTTGAAGCTCTTCATATTTTTCACACCTTTTGAAGCTCTTCATGATTTTCATATTTTTGAAACTCTTCATATTTTTCACACTTTTTCAGGCTCTTCATGTTTTTCAACAACTCTTCAGGCTCCTCCTATTTTTCAGACCCTTTCATGCTAATCTAGTTTTTGGCACTTTTTGAAGCTCTTCATACTTTTCACACCTTTTAAATCTCTGCATGTTTTTGAACACCTTTTCATGCTCCTCATGTATTTCACTCCTTTTGAAGCTCTTCATATTTTGCACAAATTTTCAGGTTCTTCTTGTTTTTGAACACCTTTTCATGCTCCTCATGTATTTCACTCCTTTTGAAGCTCTTCCTATTTTTCACACATTTTCAGTCTCTGCATGTTTTTGAACACCTTTTCATGCTCCTCATGTATTTCACTCCTTTTGAAGCTCTTCATATTTTGCACAAATTTTCAGGTTCTTCTTGTTTTTGAACACAGCTTCATCCTCCTCCTATTTTTAAGAGGGTTTCATGCTCGTCATATTTTTGACACATTTTGAAGTTCTTCATATTTTTCACACCTTTTCAGGCTCTTCATGTTTTTGAACACCGTTTCATGCTCCTCCTATTTTTGAGACCGTTTCATGGTCCTCATATTTTTGACACCTTTTGAAGCTCTTCATATTTCTCAAATCTTTTCAGGCTCTTCATGTTTTTCAACACCGCTTCATGCACCTCTGATTTTTCAGACCGTTTCATGCTCCTCATATTTTTGACACCTTTTGAAGCTCTTCATATTTCTCAAACCTTTTCGGGCTCTTCATGTTTTTCAACACCACTTCATGCTCCTCCTTTTTTGCAGACCGTTTCATGCTACTCATATTTTTAACACCTTTTGAAGCTCTTCATATTTCTCACACCTTTTCAGGCTCTTCATGTTTTTCAACACCGCTTCATGCACCTCCGATTTTTCAGACCGTTTCATGCTCCTCATATTTTTGACACCTTTTGAAGCTCTTCATATTTCTCAAACCTTTTCAGGCTCTTCATGTTTTTCAACACCGCTTAATGCACGTCCTATTTTTCAGACCGTTTCATGCTCATCTCATTTTTGACACCTTTTGAAGCTTTTCATATTTTTCACATATTTTCAGGCTCGTCATGTTTTTGAACACCGCTTCATGCTAATCCTATTTTTCAAACGATATCATGCTCCTCATGTTTTTCACACCTTTTGAAGCTCTTCATATTTTTCACACCTTTTCAGGCTCTTCATGTTTTTGAACACCACTTCATGCTCCTTGTATTTTTCAGAGAGTTTCATTCTCCTCATGTATTTCACACCTTTTGAAGCTCTTCATATTTTTCACACCTTTTCAGGCTCTTCATGTTTTTCCACACCACTTCATGCTCCTCCTATTTTTCAGACCGTTTCATGCTCATCTCATTTTTGACATCTTTTGAAGCTCTTCATATTTTTCACACCTTTTCAGTCTCTGCATGTTTTTGAATACCATTTCATGCTCCTCATATATTTCACACCTTTTGAAGCTCTTCATATTTTGCACACCTTTTCAGGCTCTTCATGTTTTTGAACACCGCTTCATCCTCCTCCTATTTTTAAGAGGGTTTCATGCTCGTCATATTTTTGACATATTTTGAAGCTCTTCATAATTTTCACACCTTTTCAGGCTCTTCATGTTTTTGAACACCGCTTCATGCTCGTCCTATTTTTCAAACCGTTTCATGCTCCTCATATTTTTGACACCATTTGAAGCTCTTCATATTTTTCACACCTTTTCAGGCTCTTCATTTTTTTCAACACCACTTCATGCTCCTCCTATTTTTCAGACCGTTTCATGCAGATCTCCTTTTTGACACCTTTTGAAGCTCTTCATATTTTTCACACGTTTTCAGGCTCTTCATGTTTTTCAACACCGCTTCATGCTCCTCCAATTTTTCAGTCCGATTCATGCACATCTCATTTTTGACACCTTTTGAAGCTATTCATATTTTTCACACCTTTTCAGGCTCTTCCAGTTTTTCAACACCGCTTCATGATCCTCCTATTTTTCAGACCGTTTCATGCTCCTCATATTTTTACACCTTTTGAAGCTCTTCATATATTTCACACCTTTTCAGGCTCTTCATGGTTTTCAACACAACTTCATGCTCCTCATATTTTTCTGACCGTTACATGCTCCTCATATTTTTAACACCTTTTGAAGCTCTGCATATATTTCACACCTTTTCAGGCTCTTCATGATTTTCAACACCACTTCATGCTCCTCCTATTTTTCAGACCGTTTCATGCTCATCTCATTTTTGACATATTTTGAAGCTCTTCATATTTTTCACACCTTTTGAAGCTCTTCATAATTTTCATATTTTTGAAGCTCTTCATATTTTTCACACTTTTTCAGGCTCTTCATGTTTTTCAACAACTCTTCAGGCTCCTCCTATTTTTCAGACCCTTTCATGCTAATCGAATTTTTGGCACTTTTTGAAGCTCTTCATACTTTTCACACCTTTTAAGTCTCTGCATGTTTTTGAACACCTTTTCATGCTCCTCATGTATTTCACTCCTTTTGAAGCTCTTCATATTTTGCACAAATTTTCAGGTTCTTCTTGTTTTTGAACACAGCTTCATCCTCCTCCTATTTTTAAGAGGGTTTCATGCTCGTCATATTTTTGACACATTTTGAAGCTCTTCATATATTTCACACCTTTTCAGGCTCTTCATGTTTTTGAACACCGTTTCATGCTCCTCCTATTTTTGAGACCGTTTCATGCTCGTCATATTTTCGACACCTTTTGAAGCTTTCATATTTTTCACACCTTTTCAAGCTCTTCATGTTTTTCAACACCACTTCATGCTCCTCCTTTTTTGCAGACCGTTTCATGCTACTCATATTTTTAACACCCTTTGAAGCTCTTCATATTTCTCACACCTTTTCAGGCTCTTCATGTTTTTCAACACCGCTTCATGCACCTCCGATTTTTCAGACCATTTCATGCTCCTCATATTTTTGACACCTTTTGAAGCTCTTCATATTTCTCAAACCTTTTCAGGCTCTTCATGTTTTTCAACACCGCTTAATGCACCTCCTATTTTTCAGACCGTTTCATGCTCATCTCATTTTTGACACCTTTTGATGCTTTTCATATTTTTCACATATTTTCAGGCTCTTCATGTTTTTGAACACCGCTTCATGCTAATCCTATTTTTCAAACCATATCATGCTCCTCATGTTTTTCACACCTTTTGAAGCTCTTTATATTTTTCACACCTTTTCAGGCTCTTCATGTTTTTGAACACCACTTCATGCTCCTTCTATTTTTCAGAGAGTTTCATGCTCCTCATGTATTTCACACCTTTTGAAGCTCTTCATATTTTTCACACCTTTTCAGGCTCTTCATGTTTTTCCACACCACCTCATGCTTCTCTTATTTTTCAGCCCGTTTCATCCTCCTCATGTATTTCACACCTTTAGAAGCTCTTCATATTTTTCACAACTTTTCAGGCTCTTCATGTTTTTGAACACCGCTTCATGGTCCTCCTAATTTTCAGAACTTTTCATGCTCCTCATATAATTCACACCTTTTGAAGCTCTTCATATTTTTCACACGTTTTCAGGCTCTTCATGTTTTTCAACAACGTTTCATGCTCCTCCTATTTTTCAGACCGTTTCATGCTCCTCATAATTTTGACACCTTTTGAAGCTCTTCATATTTTTCACACCTTTTGAAGCTGTTCATATATTTCACACCTTTTCAGGCTCTTGATGTTTTTCAACACCACTTCATGCTCCTCCTATTTTTTACACCCTTTCATGCTAATCTAATTTTTGACACCTTTTGAAGCTCTTCATATTTTTCACACCTTTTGAAGGTCTTCATATTTTTCACACCTTTTCAGGCTGTTCATGTTTTTGAACACCGCTTATGCTCGTCCTATTTTTCAGACCGTTTCATGCTCCTCATATTTTTGACACCTTTTGAAGCTCTTCATATTTTTCACACCTTTTCAGGCTCTTCATGTTTTTCAACAACACTTCATGCTACTCGTATTTTTCAGACGGTTTCATTCTCCTCATATTTTTGACACCTTTTAAAGCTCTGCATATATTTCACACCTTTTCAGGCTCTTCATGATTTTCACACCACTTCATGCTCCTCCTATTTTTCAGACCGTTTCATGTTTATCTCATTTTTGACATCTTTTGAAGCTCTTCATATTTTTCACACCTTTTGAAGCTCTTCATGATTTTCATATTTTTGAAGCTCTTCATATTTTTCACACTTTTTCAGCCTCTTCATGTTTTTCAACACCTCTTCAGGCTCCTCCTATTTTTCAGACCCTTTCATGCTAATCTAACTTTTGACACTTTTTGAAGCTCTTCATACTTTTCGCACCTTTTAAGTCTCTGCATGTTTTTGAACACCTTTTCATGCTCCTCATATTTTTGACACCTTTTGAAGCTCTTCATATTTTTCACACCTTTTCAGGCTCTTCATGTTTTTCAACACCGCTTCATGATCCTCCTATTTTTCGGACCGTTTCATGCTCCTCATATTTTTGACACCTTTTGAAGCTCTTCATATTTTTCACACCTTTTCAGGCTCTTCATGTTTTTCAACAACACTTCATGCTACTCGTATTTTTCAGATGGTTTCATTCTCCTCATATTTTTGACACCTTTTAAAGCTCTGCATATATTTCACACCTTTTCAGGCTCTTCATGATTTACAACACCACTTCATGCTCCTCCTATTTTTCAGACCGTTTCATGTTCATCTCATTTTTGACATCTTTTGAAGCTCTTCATATTTTTCACACCTTTTGAAGCTCTTCATGATTTTCATATTTTTGAAGCTCTTCATATTTTTCACACTTTTTCAGCCTCTTCATGTTTTTCAACACCTCTTCAGGCTCCTCCTATTTTTCAGACCCTTTCATGCTAATCTAATTTTTGACACTTTTTGAAGCTCTTCATACTTTTCGCACCTTTTAAGTCTCTGCATGTTTTTGAACACCTTTTCATGCGCCTCATGTATTTCACTCCTTTTGAAGCTCTTCAGATTTTGCACACATTTTCAGGCTCTTCATGTTTTTGAACACCGCTGCATCCTCCTCCTATTTTTAAGAGGGTTTTATGCTCGTCATATTTTTGACACATTTTGAAGCTCTTCATATTTTTCACACCTTTTCAGGCTCTTCATGTTTTTGAACACCGCTTCATCCTCCTCCTATTTTTAAGAGGGTTTCATGCTCGTCATATTTTTGACACATTTTGAAGCTCTTCATATTTTTCACACCTTTTCAGTCTCTTCATGTTTTTGAACACCACTTCATGCTCCTCCTATTTTTCAGAGAGTTTAATGCTCCTCATATTTTTGACACCTTTTGAAGCTCTTCATATTTCTCAAACCTTTTCAGGCTCTTCATGTTTTTCAACACCGCTTAATGCACGTCCTATTTTTCAGACCGTTTCATGCTCATCTCATTTTTGACACCTTTTGAAGCCTTTCATATTTTTCACATATTTTCAGGCTCTTCATGTTTTTGAACACCGCATCATGCTAATCCTATTTTTCAAACCATATCATGCTCCTCATATTTTGACACCTTTTGAAGCTCTTCATATTTTTCACACCTTTTCAGGCTCTTCATGTTTTTCAACAACACTTCATGCTCCTCGTATTTTTCAGACTGTTTCATTCTCCTCATATTTTTGACACCTTTTGAAGCTCTGCATATATTTCACACCTTTTCAGGCTCTTCATGATTTTCAACACCACTTCATGCTCCTCCTATTTTTCAGACCGTTTCATGCTCATCTCATTTTTGACATCTTTTGAAGCTCTTCATATTTTTCACACCTTTTCAGTCTCTGCATCTTTTTGAACACCGTTTCATGCTCCTCATATATTTCACACATTTTGAAGCTCTTCATATTTTGCACACCTTTTCAGGCTCTTCATGTTTTTGAACACCGCTTCATGCTCGTCCTATTTTTCAAACCGTTTCATGCTCCTCATATTTTTGACACCATTTGAAGCTCTTCATATTTTTCACACCTTTTCAGGCTCTTCATTTTTTTCAACACCACTTCATGCTCGTCCTATTTTTCAGACCGTTTCATGCAGATCTCCTTTTTGACACCTTTTGAAGCTCTTCATATTTTTCAAACCTTTTGAAGCTCTTCATATTTTTCACATGTTTTCAGGCTCTTCATGTTTTTCAACACCGCTTCATGCTCCTCCTATGTTTCAGAACGTTTCATGCTCCTCATGTATTTCACACCTTTTGAAACTCTTCATATTTTTTACACCTTTTCAAGCTCTTCATGTTTTTGAACACCGTTTCATGCTCCTCCTATTTTTCAGACCTTTTCATGCTCCTCATATATTTGACAAATTTTGAAGCTCTTCATATTTTGCACACCTTTTCATTCTCTTAATATTTTTCAACACCACTTCATGCTCCTCCAATTTTTCAGTCCGATTCATGCACATCTCATTTTTGACACCTTTTGAAGCTATTCATATTTTTCACACCTTTTCAGGCTCTTCCGGTTTTTCAACACCGCTTCATGATCCTCCTATTTTTCAGACCGTTTCATGCTCCTCATATTTTTACACCTTTTGAAGCTCTTCATATATTTCACACCTTTTCAGGCTCTTCATGGTTTTCAACACCACTTCATACTCCTCGTATTTTTCAGACCGTTACATGCTCCTCATATTTTTAACACCTTTTGAAGCTCTGCATATATTTCACACATTTTCAGGCTCTTCATGATTTTCAACACCACTTCATGCTCCTCCTATTTTTCAGACCGTTTCATGCTCATCTCATTTTTGACATATTTTGAAGCTCTTCATATTTTTCACACCTTTTGAAGCTCTTCATAATTTTCATATTTTTGAAGCTCTTCATATTTTTCACACTTTTTCAGGCTCTTCATGTTTTTCAACAACTCTTCAGGCTCCTCCTATTTTTCTGACCCTTTCATGCTAATCGAATTTTTGGCACTTTTTGAAGCTCTTCATACTTTTCACACCTTTTAAGTCTCTGCATGTTTTTGAACACCTTTTCATGCTCCTCATGTATTTCACTCCTTTTGAAGCTCTTCATATTTTGCACAAATTTTCAGGTTCTTCTTGTTTTTGAACACAGCTTCATCCTCCTCCTATTTTTAAGAGGGTTTCATGCTCGTCATATTTTTGACACATTTTGAAGCTCTTCATATTTTTCACACCTTTTCAGGCTCTTCATGTTTTTGAACACCGTTTCATGCTCCTCCTATTTTTGAGAACGTTTCATGCTCGTCATATTTTCGACACCTTTTGAAGCTTTCATATTTTTCACACCTTTTCAAGCCCTTCATGTTTTTCAACACCACTTCATGCTCCTCCTTTTTTGCAGACCGTTTCATGCTACTCATATTTTTGACACCTTTTGAAGCTCTTCATATTTCTCACACCTTTTCAGGCTCTTCATGTTTTTCAACACCGCTTCATGCACCTCCGATTTTTCAGACCGTTTCATGCTCCTCATAATTTTGACACCTTTTGAAGCTCTTCATATTTCTCAAAACTTTTCAGGCTCTTCACGTTTTTCAACACCGCTTAATGCACCTCCTATTTTTCAGACCGTTTCATGCTCATCTCATTTTTGACACCTTTTGAAGCTTTTCATATTTTTCACATATTTTCAGGCTCTTCATGTTTTTGAACACCGCTTCATGCTAATCCTATTTTTCAAACCATATCATGCTCCTCATGTTTGTCACACCTTTTGAAGCTCTTCATATTTTTCACACCTTTTCAGGCTCTTCATGTATTTCAACACAACTTCATGCTCCTCCTATATTTCAGACCGTTTCATGCTCCTCATATTTTTGACACCTTTTTAAGCTTTTCATATTTTTCACACCTTTTCAGGCTCTTCATGTTTTTGAACACCACTTCATGCTCCTCCAATTTTTCAGTCCGTTTCATGCACATCTCATTTTTGACACCTTTAGAAGCTATTCATATTTTTCACACCTTTTCAGGCTCTTCCGGTTTTTCAACACCGCTTCATGATCCTCCTATTTTTCAGACCATTTCATGCTCCTCATATTTTTACACCTTTGAAGCTCTTCATATTTTCACACCTTTTCAGGCTCTTCATGGTTTTCAACAACACTTCATGCTACTCGTATTTTTCAGACCGTTACATGCTCCTCATATTTTTGACACCTTTTGAAGCTCTGCATATATTTCACACATTTTCAGGCTCTTCATGATTTTCAACACCACTTCATGCTCCTCCTATTTTTCAGACCGTTTCATGCTCATCTCATTTTTGACATATTTTGAAGCTCTTCATATTTTTCACACCTTTTGAAGCTCTTCATGATTTTCATATTTTTGAAACTCTTCATATTTTTCACACTTTTTCAGGCTCTTCATGTTTTTCAACAACTCTTCAGGCTCCTCCTATTTTTCAGACCCTTTCATGCTAATCTAGTTTTTGGCACTTTTTGAAGCTCTTCATACTTTTCACACCTTTTAAATCTCTGCATGTTTTTGAACACCTTTTCATGCTCCTCATGTATTTCACTCCTTTTGAAGCTCTTCATATTTTGCACAAATTTTCAGGTTCTTCTTGTTTTTGAACACCTTTTCATGCTCCTCATGTATTTCACTCCTTTTGAAGCTCTTCCTATTTTTCACACATTTTCAGTCTCTGCATGTTTTTGAACACCTTTTCATGCTCCTCATGTATTTCACTCCTTTTGAAGCTCTTCATATTTTGCACAAATTTTCAGGTTCTTCTTGTTTTTGAACACAGCTTCATCCTCCTCCTATTTTTAAGAGGGTTTCATGCTCGTCATATTTTTGACACATTTTGAAGTTCTTCATATTTTTCACACCTTTTCAGGCTCTTCATGTTTTTGAACACCGTTTCATGCTCCTCCTATTTTTGAGACCGTTTCATGGTCCTCATATTTTTGACACCTTTTGAAGCTCTTCATATTTCTCAAATCTTTTCAGGCTCTTCATGTTTTTCAACACCGCTTCATGCACCTCTGATTTTTCAGACCGTTTCATGCTCCTCATATTTTTGACACCTTTTGAAGCTCTTCATATTTCTCAAACCTTTTCGGGCTCTTCATGTTTTTCAACACCACTTCATGCTCCTCCTTTTTTGCAGACCGTTTCATGCTACTCATATTTTTAACACCTTTTGAAGCTCTTCATATTTCTCACACCTTTTCAGGCTCTTCATGTTTTTCAACACCGCTTCATGCACCTCCGATTTTTCAGACCGTTTCATGCTCCTCATATTTTTGACACCTTTTGAAGCTCTTCATATTTCTCAAACCTTTTCAGGCTCTTCATGTTTTTCAACACCGCTTAATGCACGTCCTATTTTTCAGACCGTTTCATGCTCATCTCATTTTTGACACCTTTTGAAGCTTTTCATATTTTTCACATATTTTCAGGCTCGTCATGTTTTTGAACACCGCTTCATGCTAATCCTATTTTTCAAACGATATCATGCTCCTCATGTTTTTCACACCTTTTGAAGCTCTTCATATTTTTCACACCTTTTCAGGCTCTTCATGTTTTTGAACACCACTTCATGCTCCTTGTATTTTTCAGAGAGTTTCATTCTCCTCATGTATTTCACACCTTTTGAAGCTCTTCATATTTTTCACACCTTTTCAGGCTCTTCATGTTTTTCCACACCACTTCATGCTCCTCCTATTTTTCAGACCGTTTCATGCTCATCTCATTTTTGACATCTTTTGAAGCTCTTCATATTTTTCACACCTTTTCAGTCTCTGCATGTTTTTGAATACCATTTCATGCTCCTCATATATTTCACACCTTTTGAAGCTCTTCATATTTTGCACACCTTTTCAGGCTCTTCATGTTTTTGAACACCGCTTCATCCTCCTCCTATTTTTAAGAGGGTTTCATGCTCGTCATATTTTTGACATATTTTGAAGCTCTTCATAATTTTCACACCTTTTCAGGCTCTTCATGTTTTTGAACACCGCTTCATGCTCGTCCTATTTTTCAAACCGTTTCATGCTCCTCATATTTTTGACACCATTTGAAGCTCTTCATATTTTTCACACCTTTTCAGGCTCTTCATTTTTTTCAACACCACTTCATGCTCCTCCTATTTTTCAGACCGTTTCATGCAGATCTCCTTTTTGACACCTTTTGAAGCTCTTCATATTTTTCACACGTTTTCAGGCTCTTCATGTTTTTCAACACCGCTTCATGCTCCTCCAATTTTTCAGTCCGATTCATGCACATCTCATTTTTGACACCTTTTGAAGCTATTCATATTTTTCACACCTTTTCAGGCTCTTCCAGTTTTTCAACACCGCTTCATGATCCTCCTATTTTTCAGACCGTTTCATGCTCCTCATATTTTTACACCTTTTGAAGCTCTTCATATATTTCACACCTTTTCAGGCTCTTCATGGTTTTCAACACAACTTCATGCTCCTCATATTTTTCTGACCGTTACATGCTCCTCATATTTTTAACACCTTTTGAAGCTCTGCATATATTTCACACCTTTTCAGGCTCTTCATGATTTTCAACACCACTTCATGCTCCTCCTATTTTTCAGACCGTTTCATGCTCATCTCATTTTTGACATATTTTGAAGCTCTTCATATTTTTCACACCTTTTGAAGCTCTTCATAATTTTCATATTTTTGAAGCTCTTCATATTTTTCACACTTTTTCAGGCTCTTCATGTTTTTCAACAACTCTTCAGGCTCCTCCTATTTTTCAGACCCTTTCATGCTAATCGAATTTTTGGCACTTTTTGAAGCTCTTCATACTTTTCACACCTTTTAAGTCTCTGCATGTTTTTGAACACCTTTTCATGCTCCTCATGTATTTCACTCCTTTTGAAGCTCTTCATATTTTGCACAAATTTTCAGGTTCTTCTTGTTTTTGAACACAGCTTCATCCTCCTCCTATTTTTAAGAGGGTTTCATGCTCGTCATATTTTTGACACATTTTGAAGCTCTTCATATATTTCACACCTTTTCAGGCTCTTCATGTTTTTGAACACCGTTTCATGCTCCTCCTATTTTTGAGACCGTTTCATGCTCGTCATATTTTCGACACCTTTTGAAGCTTTCATATTTTTCACACCTTTTCAAGCTCTTCATGTTTTTCAACACCACTTCATGCTCCTCCTTTTTTGCAGACCGTTTCATGCTACTCATATTTTTAACACCCTTTGAAGCTCTTCATATTTCTCACACCTTTTCAGGCTCTTCATGTTTTTCAACACCGCTTCATGCACCTCCGATTTTTCAGACCATTTCATGCTCCTCATATTTTTGACACCTTTTGAAGCTCTTCATATTTCTCAAACCTTTTCAGGCTCTTCATGTTTTTCAACACCGCTTAATGCACCTCCTATTTTTCAGACCGTTTCATGCTCATCTCATTTTTGACACCTTTTGATGCTTTTCATATTTTTCACATATTTTCAGGCTCTTCATGTTTTTGAACACCGCTTCATGCTAATCCTATTTTTCAAACCATATCATGCTCCTCATGTTTTTCACACCTTTTGAAGCTCTTTATATTTTTCACACCTTTTCAGGCTCTTCATGTTTTTGAACACCACTTCATGCTCCTTCTATTTTTCAGAGAGTTTCATGCTCCTCATGTATTTCACACCTTTTGAAGCTCTTCATATTTTTCACACCTTTTCAGGCTCTTCATGTTTTTCCACACCACCTCATGCTTCTCTTATTTTTCAGCCCGTTTCATCCTCCTCATGTATTTCACACCTTTAGAAGCTCTTCATATTTTTCACAACTTTTCAGGCTCTTCATGTTTTTGAACACCGCTTCATGGTCCTCCTAATTTTCAGAACTTTTCATGCTCCTCATATAATTCACACCTTTTGAAGCTCTTCATATTTTTCACACCTTTTCAGGCTCTTCATGTTTTTCAACAACGTTTCATGCTCCTCCTATTTTTCAGACCGTTTCATGCTCCTCATAATTTTGACACCTTTTGAAGCTCTTCATATTTTTCACACCTTTTGAAGCTGTTCATATATTTCACACCTTTTCAGGCTCTTGATGTTTTTCAACACCACTTCATGCTCCTCCTATTTTTTACACCCTTTCATGCTAATCTAATTTTTGACACCTTTTGAAGCTCTTCATATTTTTCACACCTTTTGAAGGTCTTCATATTTTTCACACCTTTTCAGGCTGTTCATGTTTTTGAACACCGCTTATGCTCGTCCTATTTTTCAGACCGTTTCATGCTCCTCATATTTTTGACACCTTTTGAAGCTCTTCATATTTTTCACACCTTTTCAGGCTCTTCATGTTTTTCAACAACACTTCATGCTACTCGTATTTTTCAGACGGTTTCATTCTCCTCATATTTTTGACACCTTTTAAAGCTCTGCATATATTTCACACCTTTTCAGGCTCTTCATGATTTTCACACCACTTCATGCTCCTCCTATTTTTCAGACCGTTTCATGTTTATCTCATTTTTGACATCTTTTGAAGCTCTTCATATTTTTCACACCTTTTGAAGCTCTTCATGATTTTCATATTTTTGAAGCTCTTCATATTTTTCACACTTTTTCAGCCTCTTCATGTTTTTCAACACCTCTTCAGGCTCCTCCTATTTTTCAGACCCTTTCATGCTAATCTAACTTTTGACACTTTTTGAAGCTCTTCATACTTTTCGCACCTTTTAAGTCTCTGCATGTTTTTGAACACCTTTTCATGCTCCTCATATTTTTGACACCTTTTGAAGCTCTTCATATTTTTCACACCTTTTCAGGCTCTTCATGTTTTTCAACACCGCTTCATGATCCTCCTATTTTTCGGACCGTTTCATGCTCCTCATATTTTTGACACCTTTTGAAGCTCTTCATATTTTTCACACCTTTTCAGGCTCTTCATGTTTTTCAACAACACTTCATGCTACTCGTATTTTTCAGATGGTTTCATTCTCCTCATATTTTTGACACCTTTTAAAGCTCTGCATATATTTCACACCTTTTCAGGCTCTTCATGATTTACAACACCACTTCATGCTCCTCCTATTTTTCAGACCGTTTCATGTTCATCTCATTTTTGACATCTTTTGAAGCTCTTCATATTTTTCACACCTTTTGAAGCTCTTCATGATTTTCATATTTTTGAAGCTCTTCATATTTTTCACACTTTTTCAGCCTCTTCATGTTTTTCAACACCTCTTCAGGCTCCTCCTATTTTTCAGACCCTTTCATGCTAATCTAATTTTTGACACTTTTTGAAGCTCTTCATACTTTTCGCACCTTTTAAGTCTCTGCATGTTTTTGAACACCTTTTCATGCGCCTCATGTATTTCACTCCTTTTGAAGCTCTTCAGATTTTGCACACATTTTCAGGCTCTTCATGTTTTTGAACACCGCTGCATCCTCCTCCTATTTTTAAGAGGGTTTTATGCTCGTCATATTTTTGACACATTTTGAAGCTCTTCATATTTTTCACACCTTTTCAGGCTCTTCATGTTTTTGAACACCGCTTCATCCTCCTCCTATTTTTAAGAGGGTTTCATGCTCGTCATATTTTTGACACATTTTGAAGCTCTTCATATTTTTCACACCTTTTCAGTCTCTTCATGTTTTTGAACACCACTTCATGCTCCTCCTATTTTTCAGAGAGTTTAATGCTCCTCATATTTTTGACACCTTTTGAAGCTCTTCATATTTCTCAAACCTTTTCAGGCTCTTCATGTTTTTCAACACCGCTTAATGCACGTCCTATTTTTCAGACCGTTTCATGCTCATCTCATTTTTGACACCTTTTGAAGCCTTTCATATTTTTCACATATTTTCAGGCTCTTCATGTTTTTGAACACCGCATCATGCTAATCCTATTTTTCAAACCATATCATGCTCCTCATATTTTGACACCTTTTGAAGCTCTTCATATTTTTCACACCTTTTCAGGCTCTTCATGTTTTTCAACAACACTTCATGCTCCTCGTATTTTTCAGACTGTTTCATTCTCCTCATATTTTTGACACCTTTTGAAGCTCTGCATATATTTCACACCTTTTCAGGCTCTTCATGATTTTCAACACCACTTCATGCTCCTCCTATTTTTCAGACCGTTTCATGCTCATCTCATTTTTGACATCTTTTGAAGCTCTTCATATTTTTCACACCTTTTCAGTCTCTGCATCTTTTTGAACACCGTTTCATGCTCCTCATATATTTCACACATTTTGAAGCTCTTCATATTTTGCACACCTTTTCAGGCTCTTCATGTTTTTGAACACCGCTTCATGCTCGTCCTATTTTTCAAACCGTTTCATGCTCCTCATATTTTTGACACCATTTGAAGCTCTTCATATTTTTCACACCTTTTCAGGCTCTTCATTTTTTTCAACACCACTTCATGCTCGTCCTATTTTTCAGACCGTTTCATGCAGATCTCCTTTTTGACACCTTTTGAAGCTCTTCATATTTTTCAAACCTTTTGAAGCTCTTCATATTTTTCACATGTTTTCAGGCTCTTCATGTTTTTCAACACCGCTTCATGCTCCTCCTATGTTTCAGAACGTTTCATGCTCCTCATGTATTTCACACCTTTTGAAACTCTTCATATTTTTTACACCTTTTCAAGCTCTTCATGTTTTTGAACACCGTTTCATGCTCCTCCTATTTTTCAGACCTTTTCATGCTCCTCATATATTTGACAAATTTTGAAGCTCTTCATATTTTGCACACCTTTTCATTCTCTTAATATTTTTCAACACCACTTCATGCTCCTCCAATTTTTCAGTCCGATTCATGCACATCTCATTTTTGACACCTTTTGAAGCTATTCATATTTTTCACACCTTTTCAGGCTCTTCCGGTTTTTCAACACCGCTTCATGATCCTCCTATTTTTCAGACCGTTTCATGCTCCTCATATTTTTACACCTTTTGAAGCTCTTCATATATTTCACACCTTTTCAGGCTCTTCATGGTTTTCAACACCACTTCATACTCCTCGTATTTTTCAGACCGTTACATGCTCCTCATATTTTTAACACCTTTTGAAGCTCTGCATATATTTCACACATTTTCAGGCTCTTCATGATTTTCAACACCACTTCATGCTCCTCCTATTTTTCAGACCGTTTCATGCTCATCTCATTTTTGACATATTTTGAAGCTCTTCATATTTTTCACACCTTTTGAAGCTCTTCATAATTTTCATATTTTTGAAGCTCTTCATATTTTTCACACTTTTTCAGGCTCTTCATGTTTTTCAACAACTCTTCAGGCTCCTCCTATTTTTCTGACCCTTTCATGCTAATCGAATTTTTGGCACTTTTTGAAGCTCTTCATACTTTTCACACCTTTTAAGTCTCTGCATGTTTTTGAACACCTTTTCATGCTCCTCATGTATTTCACTCCTTTTGAAGCTCTTCATATTTTGCACAAATTTTCAGGTTCTTCTTGTTTTTGAACACAGCTTCATCCTCCTCCTATTTTTAAGAGGGTTTCATGCTCGTCATATTTTTGACACATTTTGAAGCTCTTCATATTTTTCACACCTTTTCAGGCTCTTCATGTTTTTGAACACCGTTTCATGCTCCTCCTATTTTTGAGAACGTTTCATGCTCGTCATATTTTCGACACCTTTTGAAGCTTTCATATTTTTCACACCTTTTCAAGCCCTTCATGTTTTTCAACACCACTTCATGCTCCTCCTTTTTTGCAGACCGTTTCATGCTACTCATATTTTTGACACCTTTTGAAGCTCTTCATATTTCTCACACCTTTTCAGGCTCTTCATGTTTTTCAACACCGCTTCATGCACCTCCGATTTTTCAGACCGTTTCATGCTCCTCATAATTTTGACACCTTTTGAAGCTCTTCATATTTCTCAAAACTTTTCAGGCTCTTCACGTTTTTCAACACCGCTTAATGCACCTCCTATTTTTCAGACCGTTTCATGCTCATCTCATTTTTGACACCTTTTGAAGCTTTTCATATTTTTCACATATTTTCAGGCTCTTCATGTTTTTGAACACCGCTTCATGCTAATCCTATTTTTCAAACCATATCATGCTCCTCATGTTTGTCACACCTTTTGAAGCTCTTCATATTTTTCACACCTTTTCAGGCTCTTCATGTATTTCAACACAACTTCATGCTCCTCCTATATTTCAGACCGTTTCATGCTCCTCATATTTTTGACACCTTTTTAAGCTTTTCATATTTTTCACACCTTTTCAGGCTCTTCATGTTTTTGAACACCACTTCATGCTCCTCCAATTTTTCAGTCCGTTTCATGCACATCTCATTTTTGACACCTTTAGAAGCTATTCATATTTTTCACACCTTTTCAGGCTCTTCCGGTTTTTCAACACCGCTTCATGATCCTCCTATTTTTCAGACCATTTCATGCTCCTCATATTTTTACACCTTTGAAGCTCTTCATATTTTCACACCTTTTCAGGCTCTTCATGGTTTTCAACAACACTTCATGCTACTCGTATTTTTCAGACCGTTACATGCTCCTCATATTTTTGACACCTTTTGAAGCTCTACATATATTTCACACATTTTCAGGCTCTTCATAATTTTCAACACCACTTCATGCTCCTCCTATTTTTCAGACCGTTTCATGCTCATCTCATTTTTGACATATTTTGAAGCTCTTCATATTTTTCACACCTTTTGAAGCTCTTCATAATTTTCATATTTTTGAAGCTCTTCATATTTTTCACACTGTTTCAGGCTCTTCATGTTTTTCAACAACTCTTCAGGCTCCTCCTGTTTTTCAGACCCTTTCATGCTAATCGAATTTTTGGCACTTTTTGGAGCTCTTCATACTTTTCACACCTTTTAAGTCTCTGCATGTTTTTGAACACCTTTTCATGCTCCTCATGTATTTCACTCCTTTTGAAACTCTTCATATTTTGCACAAATTTTCAGGTTCTTCTTGTTTTTGAACACAGCTTCATCCTCCTCCTATTTTTAAGAGGGTTTCATGCTCGTCATATTTTTGACACATTTTGAAGCTCTTCATATTTTTCACACCTTTTCAGGCTCTTCATGTTTTTGAACACCGTTTCATGCTCCTCCTATTTTTGAGACCGTTTCATGCTCCTCATATTTTCGACACCTTTTGAAGCTTTCATATTTTTCACACCTTTTCAAGCTCTTCATGTTTTTCAACACCACTTCATGCTCCTCCTTTTTTGCAGAACGTTTCATGCTACTCATATTTTTGACACCTTTTGAAGCTCTTCATATTTCTCACACCTTTTCAGGCTCTTCATGTTTTTCAACACCGCTTCATGCACCTCCGATTTTTCAGACCTTTTCATGCTCCTCATATTTTTGACACCTTTTGAAGCTCTTCATATTTCTCAAACCTTTTCAGGTTCTTCATGTTTTTCAACACCGCTTAATGCACCTCCTATTTTTCAGACCGTTTCATGCTCATCTCATTTTTGACACCTTTTGAAGCTCTTCATATTTCTCAAACCTTTTCAGGCTCTTCATATTTTTCACAACTTTTCAGGCTCTTGATTTGTTTCAACACCGTTTCATGCTCTTCCTATTTTTCAGACCGTGTCATGCTCCTCATATTTTTTACACCTTTTGAAGCTCTTCATATTTTTCACACATTTTCAGGCTCTTCATGTTTTTCAACACTGCTTCATGCTCCTCCTAATTTTCAGATCTTTTCATGCTCCTCATATTTTTGACACCTTTTGAAGCTCTTCATATTTTTCACAACTTTTCAGGCTCTTCATGTTTTTGAACACCATTTCATGCTCCTCCTATTTTGCAGACCGTTTCATTCTCCTCATATTTTTGACACCTTTTGAAGCTCTTCATATATTTCACACCTTTTCAGATTTTTCATTTTTTTCAACACGACTTCATGCTCCTCCTGTTTTTCAGACCGTTTCATGCTCATCTCATTTTGCCACCTTTTGAAGCTCTTCATGTTTTTCACATCTTTTGAAGCTCTTCATATTTTTCACAACTTTTCAGGCTCTTTATGATTTTCAACAGCCCTTCATGCTCCTCATATTTTTCGGATCGTTTCATGCTCCTCATATTTTTGACACCTTTTGCAGCTTTCATATTTTTCACACCTTTTCAGGCTCTTCATGTTTTGAACACCACTTCATGCTCCTCCTATTTTTCATAGAGTTTCATGCTCCTCATATTTTTGACACCTTTTGAAGCTCTTCATATTTTTCACACCTTTTGAAGCTCTTCATATATTTCACACCTTTTCAGGCTCTTCATATTTTTGAACACAGCTTCATGCTCCTCCTATTTTTCAGACCGTTTCATGCTCCTCATATATTTGACAACTTTTGAAGCTCTTCCTATTTTTCACATCTTTTCAGGCTCTTCATGTTTTTCAACACCGCTTCATGCTCCTCCTATTTTTCAGAGAGTTTCATGCTCCTCATATTTTTGACACCTTTTGAAGCTCTTCATATTTTTCACTCCTTTTCAGCTCTTCATGTTTTGAACACCGTTTCATGCTCCTCCTATTTTTCAGACCGTTTCATTCTCCTATATTTTTGACAGCTTTTGAAGGTCTTCATATTTTTCTCACCTTTTCAAGCTCTTCCTTCTTTTCAACAACGCTTCATGCTCCTCCTATTTTTCAGCCCGTTTCATGCTCCTCATAGTTTTGAAACCTTTTGAAGCTCTTCATATTTTTCACACCTTTTCAGCTCTTCATGTTTTGAACACAGCTTTATGCTCCTCCTATTTTTCAGACCGTTTCATGCTCCTCATGAATTTCACACATTTTGAAGCTCTTCATATTTTTCACAACTTTTGAAGCTCTTCATATATTTCACACCTTTTCATGCTCTTCAAGTTTTTCAACACAACTTCATGCTCCTCCTATTTTTCAGACCGTTTCATGCTCCTCATATTTTTGACATCTTTTGAAGCTTTTCATATTTTTCACACCTTTTCAGGCTCTTCATGTTTTTCAACACCACCTCATGCTCCTCCAGGTTTGCAGACCGTTTCATGCTCCTCCTGATTTTGACACCTTTTGAAGCTCTTCATATTTTTCACACCTTTTCAGGCTCTTCATGTTTTTGAACACCGCTTCATGCTCCTCCTATTTTTCAGACCATTTCATGCAGATCTCATTTTTGACACCTTTTGAAGCTCTTCTTATTTTTCAAAACTTTTGAAGCTCTTCATACTTTTCACACGTTTTCAGGCTCTTCATGTTTTTGAACACTGCTTCATGCTCCTCCTATTTTTCAGACAGTTTCATGCTCCTCATATTTTGACATCTTTTGAAGCTCTATATATTTTTCACACCTTTTCAGGCTCTTCATGTTTTTCAACACCGCTTCATGCTCCTCCTATTTTTCAGAATGTTTCATGCTCCTCATATTTTTGACATCTTTTGAAGCTCTTCATATTTTTCACACATTTTCAGGCTCTTTATGTTTTTGAACACCGCTTCATGGTCCTCATAATTTTCAGAACTTTTCATGCTCCTGATATAATTCACACGTTTTGAAGCTCTTCATATTTTTCACACCTTTTCAGGCTCTTCATGTTTTTCAACACCGTTTCATTCTCCTCCTATTTTTCAGACCGTTTCATGCTCCTCATAATTTTGACACCTTTTGAAGCTCTTCATAATTTTCACACCTTTTGAAGCTGTTCATATATTTCACACCTTTTCAGGCTCTTGATGATTTTCAACACCACTTCATGCTCCTCCTAATTTTCACACCCTTTCATGCTAATCTAATTTTTGACACCTTTTGAAGCTCTTCATATTTTTCACACCTTTTGAAGGTCTTCATATTTTTCACACCTTTTCAGGCTGTTCATGTTTTTGAACACCGCTTATGCTCGTCCTATTTTTCAGACCGTTTCATGCTCCTCATATTTTTGACACCTTTTGAAGCTCTTCATATTTTTCACACCTTTTCAGGCTCTTCATGTTTTTCAACACCGCTTCATGATCCTCCTATTTTTCGGACCGTTTCATGCTCCTCATATTTTTGACACCTTTTGAAGCTCCTCATATTTTTCACACCTTTTCAGGCTCTTCATGTTTTTCAACAACACTTCATGCTCCTCGTATTTTTCAGACGGTTTCATTCTCCTCATATTTTTGACACCTTTTGAAGCTCTGCATATATTTCACACCTTTTCAGGCTCTTCATGATTTTCAACACCACTTCATGCTCCTCCATTTTTCAGACCGTTTCATGATCATCTCATTTTTGACATCTTTTGAAGCTCTTCATATTTTTCACACCTTTTGAAGCTCTTCATAATTTTCATATTTTTGAAGCTCTTCATATTTTTCACACTTTTTCAGCCTCTTCATGTTTTTCAACACCTGTTCAGGCTCCTCCTATTTTTCAGACCCTTTCATGCTAATCTAATTTTTGACACCTTTTGAAGCTCTTCATATATTTCACACCTTTTCAGGCTCTTCATGTTTTGAACACCACTTCATGCTCCTCCTATTATTCAGAGAGTTTCATGCTCCTCATGTATTTCACACCTTTTGAAGCTCTTCATATTTTTCACACCTTTTGAAGCTCTTCATATATTTCACATCTTTTCAGGCTCTTCATGTTTTTTTAACAACGTTTCATCCTCCTCCTATTTTTGACACATTTTGAAGCTCTTCATATTTTTCACATCTTTTAAGACTCTTCATGTTTTTCAACACAGCTTCATGCTCCTCCGTTTTTTCAGACCGTTTCATCCTCCTCCTATTTTTGACACATTTTGAAGCTCTTCATATTTTTCACATCTTTTAAGACTCTTCATGTTTTTCAACACCGCTTCATGCTCCTCCGTTTTTTCAGACCGTTTCATGCTCCTCTCATTTTGACACCTTTTGATGCTCTTCATATTTTTCACACCTTTTGAAGCTCTTCATATTTTTCACAACTTTTAAGGCTCTTCATGTTTTTCAACACCGCTTCATGGTCCTCCTATTTTTCAGACCGTTTCATGCTCCTCATATTTTTGACACCTTTTGAAGCTCATCATATATTTCACACCTTTTCAGGCTCTTCATGTTTTTCAACACGGCATCATGCTCTTCCTATTTTTCAGATAGTTTCATGCTCCTCAATGTTTGACAAGTTTTGAAGCTCTTCATATTTTTCACACCTTTTCAGGCTCTTCATGTTTTGAACACCGTTTCATGCTCCTCCTATTTTTCAGAAAGTTACATGCTCCTCGTATATTTGAGACCTTTTAAAGCTCTTCATATTTTTCACACTTTTTCAGGCTCTTCATGTTTTTCAACACTACTTCATGCTCCTCCTATTTTTCAGATCATTTCATGCTCCTCATATTTTTGACACCTTTTGAAGCTCTTCATATATTTCACACCTTTTCAGGCACTACTTGTTTTTAAACACCGCTTCATGGTCCTCCTTTTTTTTTGACACATTTTGAAGCTCTTCATATTTTTCACACCTATTCAGGCTCTTAATGTATTTGAACACTGTTTCATTATCCTCCTTTTTTTTGACACATTTTGAAGCTCTTCATAATTTTCACACCTTTTCAGGCTCTCCATATTTTTCAACACCACTTCATGCTCCTCCTATTTTTCAGATCGTTTCATGCTCCACATGTATTTGACACCTTTTGTAGCTCTTCATTTTTTTCACACCTTTTCAGTCTCTTCAGGTTTCTCAACATCACTTCATGCTTCTCCTATTTTTCACACCGTTTCATGCTCCTCATATTTTTGACACCTTTTCAAGCTCTTTATATATTTCCCACCTTTTCAGGCTCTTAAAGTTTTCAACACCGCTTCATGCTCATCCTATTTTTCAGACCGTTTCATGCTCCTCATATTTTTGACACGTTTTGAGGCTCTTCATGTTTTTCACACCTTTTCAGCCTCTTCATGTTTTTCAACACTGCATCATGCTCTTCCTATTTTTCAGATCGTTTCATGCTCCTCAATGTTTGACATGTTTTGAATCTCTTTATATTTTTCACACCATTTCAGGCTCTTCATGTTTTGAACAACATTTCATGCTCCTCCTATTTTTCAGAAAATTTCATGATCCTCATATATTTGAGATCTTTTAAAGCTCTTCATATTTTTCACAGCTTTCAGCTCTTCATGTTTGTCAACACCACTTCATGCTCCTCCTATTTTTCAGACCGTTTCTTTCTCCTCATATTTTTGACACCTTTTGAAGCTCTTCATATATTTCACAGATTTTCAGGCTCTTCATCTTTTTGCACACCGCTTCATGCTCCTCCTATTTTTCACACCGTTTCATGCTGCTCTCATTATTGACACATTTCGAAGCTATTCGTATTTTTCACACCTTTGGAAGCTCTTCATATTTTTCACACATTTTCAGGCTTTTCATGTTTTCAACACCTCTTCATACTCCTCCTTTTTTTCAGTCCGTTTCATGTTCCTCATATTTTTCACACCTTTTAATGCTCTTCATATTTTTCACACCTTTTCAGGCTTTTCATGTTTTTCAACACCGCTTCATGCTCCTCGTAATTTTCAGACTGTTTCATGCTCCTCATATTTTTGACAGCTTTTGAAGCTGTTCATATTTTTCACACCTTTTCAGGCTCTTCATGTTTTTCAACCGTGCTTCATGTTCCTCCTATTTTTCACACCGTTTCATGCTCCTCATATTTTTGACACCTTTTGAAGATCTTAATATTTTTCACACCTTTTCAGGCTCTTCATGTTTTTGAACACCATTTCATGCTCCTCCTTTTTTTTGACACATTTTGAACGTCTTCATAATTTTCACACCTTTCAGGCTCTTCATGTTTTACAACACCGTTTCATGCTCCTCCTATTTTTCAGATCATTTCATGCTCCTCATATTTTTCACATCTTTTGTAGCTCTTCATATTTTTCACACCTTTTCAGTCTCTTCAGGTTTCTCAACATCACTTCATGCTTCTCCTATTTTTCACACCGTTTCATGCTCCTCATATTTTTGACACCTTTTCAAGCTCTTTATATATTTCCCACCTTTTCAGGCTCTTAAAGTTTTCAACACCGCTTCATGCTCATCCTATTTTTCAGACCGTTTCATGCTCCTCATATTTTTGACACGTTTTGAGGCTCTTCATGTTTTTCACACCTTTTCAGGCTCTTCATGTTTTTCAACACTGTTTCATGCTGCTCCTATTTTTCAGACCGTTTCATGTTCCTCATATTTTTCACACCTTTTGAAGCTCTTCATATTTTACAAAACTTTTCAGGTTCTTCATGTTTTTGACGACTGCTTCATGCTCCTCCTATTTTTCAGACCGTTTCATGCTCCTTATATATTTGACACCTTGTGAAGCTCCTCCTATTTTTCACACCTTTTCAGGCTCTTCATGTTTTTCAACACCGTTTCATGCTCCTCCTATTTTTCAGACCGCTTCAGTCTCCTCATGTATTTCACACCTTTTCAAGCTCTTCATATTTTTCACACCTTTTCAGGCTCTTCATGTTTTTGAACACCGTTTCATGCTCCTCCTATTTTTCAGACCGTTTCATGCTCCTCATATTTTTGACACCTTTTGAACCTCCTCATTTTTTCACAACTTTTGAAACTCTTCATATATCTCACACCTTTTCAGGCACTTCATGATTTCCAAGACCACTTCATGCTCCTCCTATTTTTCAGACCGTTTCATGCTCATCTCATTTTTGACACCTTTGGAAGCTCTTCATATATTTCACACCTTTTGAAGCTCTTCATATTTTTCACACGTTTTCAGGCTCTTCATGTTTTTCAACACCGCTTCATGCTCCTCCTATTTTTCAGACCGTTTCATGCTCCTCATATTTTTGACACGTTTTGAGGCTCTTCATGTTTTTCACACCTTTTCAAGCTCTTCATGTTTTTGAACACCACTTCATGCTCCTCCTATTTTTCAGATCGTTTCATGCTCCTCATATTTTTGACCCCTTTTGAAGATCTTCATGTTTTTCACACCTTTTCAGGCTCTTCATATTTTTGAACACCGTATCATGCTCCTCCTATTTTTCAGACCGTTTCAGGCTCCTCATATTTTTGACACCTTTTGAAGCTCCTCATATTTTTCACACCTTTTGAAGCTCTTCATATATTTCACAACTTTTCAGGCACTTCATGTTTTTCAACACCACTTCATGCTCCTTCTGTTTTTCAGACCGGTTCATTCTCCTCATATTTTTGACACCTTTTGAAGCTCTTCATATTTTTCACACCTTTTCAGGCTCTTCATGTTTTTCAACATCACTTCATGCTCCTCCTATATTTCAGACCGGTTCATGCTCCTCATATTTTTGACACCTTTTGTAGCTCTTCATATATTTCACACCTTTTGAAGCTCTTCATATTTTTCACACGTTTTCAGGCTATTCATGTTTTTGAACACCGCTTCATGCTCCTCTTATTTTTTAGAGAGTTTCATGCTCCTCATGTATTTCACACCTTTTGAAGCTCTTCATATTTTTCACACCTTTTCAGGCTCTTCATATTTTGAACACCATTTCATGCTTCTCTTATTTTTCAGACCATTTCTTGCTCCTCATATTTATGACACCTTTTGAAGCTCTTCATATTTTTCACACCTTTTGAAGCTGTTCATATTTTTCACACCATTTGAAGCTTTTCATATTTTTCACACGTTTTCAGGTTCTTCATGTTTTTCAACACCGCTTCATGCTCCTGCTAATTTTCAGACCCTTTCATGCTCCACATATTTTTGACACGTTTTGAAGCTCTTCATGTTTTTCACACCTTTTCAGGCTCTTCATGTCTTTCAACACCGTTTCATGCTCCTCCTATTTTTCAGACCTTTTAATGCTCCTCACATTTTTGACACCTTTTGTAGTTCTTCATATATTTCACACATTTTCAGGATCTTATGTTTTTCAACAACACTTCATGCTCCTCCTATTTTTAAGACCGCTTCATGCTCATCTCATTTTTCACACTTTTGAAACGGTTCATATTTTTCACACCTATTGAAGCTCTTCATATTTTTACAAGTTTTCAGGTTCTTCATGTTTTTCAACACCGCTTCATGCTCCTCCTATTTTTCAGATTATTTCATGCTCCACATATTTTTGACACGTTTTGAAGCTCTTCATATTTTTCACACATTTTCAGGCTTTTTATGTTTCTGAACACCGCTTCACGCTGCTCCTATATTTCACATCTTTTGAAGCTCTTCATTATTTTCACACCTTTTCAGGCTCTTCATGTTTTGGAACACAGCTTCATGCTCCTCCTATTTTTCAGACAGTTTAATGCTCCTCATGTATTTCAAACCTTTTGAAGCTCGTCATATATTTCACATCTTCTCAGGCTCTTCATGTTTTGAACACCGTTTCATGCTCCTCCTATTTTTTAGACCGTTTTATGCTCCTCATAATTTTGACACCTTTTGAAGCTCTTCATATTTTTCACAACTTTTCAGGCTCTTCATGTTTTTCAACACCGTCTCATTCTACTCTTATTTTTCAGACCGTTTCATGCTCCTCATGTATTTCACACCTTTTGAAGCTTTTCATATTTTTCACACCTTTTCAGGCTCTTCATGTTATTCAACACCGCTTCATGATCTTCCTATTTTTCAGTCCATTTCATGCTCCTCATATTTTTGACACCTGTTGAAGTTCTTCATATTTTTCCACCTTTTCAGCTCTTCAAGTTTTTCAACACCACTTCATGCTCCTCCTATATTTCAGAGCGTTTCATGCTCCTCATATTTTTGACACCTTTTGAAGCTCTTCATATTTTTCACACCTTTTCAGGCACTTCATATTTTTCAACACCGCTTCATGCTCCTCCTATTTTTCAGATCGTTTCATGCTCCTCATATTTTGACACCTTTTGAAGCTCTTCATATTTTTCACAAGTTTTCAGGTTCTTCATGTTTTTCAACACCGCATCATGCTCCTCCTTTTTTCACACCGTTTCATGCTCCACATATATTTGACACGTTTTGAAGCTCTTCATATTTTTCACACCTTTACAGGCTTTTTATGTTTTTGAACACCACTTCATGCTGCTCCTATATTTCATACCTTTTGAAGCTCTTCATATTTTTCACACCTTTTCAGGCTCTTCATGTTTTTCATCACCACTTCATGCTCCTCCTATTTTTCAGACCGTTTCATGCTCCTCATGTATTTCACACCTTTTGAAGCTCTTTATATTTTTCACACCTTTTTAGGCTCTTCATGTTTTTGAACACGATTTCAGGCTCCTCCTATTTTTCGGACTGTTTCATGCTCATCTAATTTTTGACACCTTTTGAAGCTCTTCATATTTTTCACACCTTTTGAATCTCTTCATATTTGTCAAACGTTTTCAGGCTCTTCATGTTTTTCAACACCCCTTCTTGCTCATCCTATTTTTCAGATCGTTTCATGCTCCTCATATTTTACACGTTTTGAAGCTCTTCATATTTTTCACACCTTTTCAGGCTCTTCATGTCTTTGAACACCGTTTCATGCTGCTCCTATTTTTCAAATCGTTTCATGCTTCTCATATTTTTGACAGATTTTGAAGCTCTTCATTTTTTTCACACCTTTTGAAACTCTTCATATTTTTCAAACGTTTTCAGGCTCTTCATTTTTTTCAACACCGCTTCTTGCTCCTCCTATTTTTCAGATCGTTTCATGCTCCTCATATTTTTGACACGTTTTGAAGCTCTTCATATTTTTCACACCTTTTCAGGCTCTTCATGTCTTTGAACACCGTTTCATGCTGCTCCTATTTTTCAGATCGTTTCATGCTCCTCATATTTTTGAGAGATTTTGAAGCTCTTCATTTTTTTCACACCTTTTGAAGCTCTTCATATATTTCACACCTTTTAAGGCTCTTCATGATTTTGAACACCACTTTATGCTCCTCCTATTATTCAGACCGTTTCATTCTCCTCATTATTTTTGACACCTTTTGAAGCTCTTCATATTTTTGAACACCTTTTGAAGCTCTTCATATTTTTCAAACTTTTTCAGGCTCTTCATGTTTTTCCACACCGCTTCATGCTCCTCCTAATTTTCAGACAGTTTCATTTGCCTCCTCTTTTTGACACCTTTTGAAGGTCTTCATATTTTTCACACCTTTTCAGGCTCTTCATTTTTCTCAACACCGTTTCATGCTCCTCCTATTTTAAAGATAGTTTCATGCTCCTCATATATTTGAAAACTTTTGAAGCTATTCATATTTTTCACACCTTTTCAGCCTCTTCATGTTTCTCAACACCACTTCATGCTCCTCCTGTTTTTCACACCATTTCATGATCCTCATATTTTTGACACCTTTAGAAGCTCTTCATGTTTTTCACACTTTTTCATGCTCTTCATCTTTTTCAAAACCGTCTCATTCTCATCCTATTTTAAAGACTGTTTCATGCTCCTCATATTTTTGACACCTTTAGTACCTCTTCATATTTTTCACACCTTTTCATCTCTTCATGTTTTCAACACCGTTTCATGCTCCTCCTATTTTTCAGACCGATTCATGCTCCTCATATTTTTGACACATTTTGAAGCTCTTCTTTTTTTTTCACACAATTTGAAGCTCTTCATATTTTTCACAACTTTTCAGGCTCTTCATGTTTTTGAACACCGCTTCATGCTCCTCTTATTTTTTAGAGAGTTCATGCTCCTCATGTATTTCACACCTTTTGAAGCTCTTCATATTTTTCACACCTTTTCAGGCTCTTCATATTTTGAACACCATTTCATGCTTCTCTTATTTTTCAGACCATTTCTTGCTCCTCATATTTATGACACCTTTTGAAGCTCTTCATATT
Source organism: Dama dama (assembly GCF_033118175.1). NCBI lineage: Eukaryota > Metazoa > Chordata > Mammalia > Artiodactyla > Cervidae > Dama > Dama dama. Next base: position 3,042,538 of record NC_083683.1, on the reverse strand, counting down.
TTTCACACCTTTTGAAGCTGTTCATATTATTCACACCATTTGAAGCTTTTCATATTTTTCACACGTTTTCAGATTCTTCATGTTTTTCAACACCGCTTCATGCTCCTGCTAATTTTCAGACCCTTTCATGCTCCACATATTTTTGACACGTTTTGAAGCTCTTCATGTTTTTCACACCTTTTCAGGCTCTTCATGTCTTTCAACACCGTTTCATGCTCCTCCTATTTTTCAGACCTTTTAATGCTCCTCACATTTTTGACACCTTTTGTAGTTCTTCATATATTTCACACATTTTCAGGATCTTTATGTTTTTCAACAACACTTCATGCTCCTCCTATTTTTAAGACCGCTTCATGCTCATCTCATTTTTCACACTTTTGAAACGGTTCATATTTTTCACACCTTTTGAAGCTCTTCATATTTTTACAAGTTTTCAGGTTCTTCATGTTTTTCAACACCGCTTCATGCTCCTCCTATTTTTTCAGACTATTTCATGCTCCACATATTTTTGACACGTTTTGAAGCTCTTCATATTTTTCACACCTTTTCAGGCTTTTTATGTTTCTGAACACCGCTTCATGCTGCTCCTATATTTCACATCTTTTGAAGCTCTTCATTATTTTCACACCTTTTCAGGCTCTTCATGTTTTTGAACACAGCTTCATGCTCCTCCTATTTTTCAGACAGTTTAATGCTCCTCATGTATTTCAAACCTTTTGAAGCTCGTCATATACTTCACATCTTCTCAGGCTCTTCATGTTTTGAACACCGTTTCATGCTCCTCCTATTTTTTAGACCGTTTTATACTCCTCATAATTTTGACACCTTTTGAAGCTCTTCATATTTTTCACAACTTTTCAGGCTCTTCATGTTTTTCAACACCGTCTCATTCTACTCCTATTTTTCAGACCGTTTCATGCTCCTCATGTATTTCACACATTTTGAAGCTTTTCACATTTTTCACACCTTTTCAGGCTCTTCATGTTATTCAACACCGCTTCATGATCTTCCTATTTTTCAGTCCATTTCATGCTCCTCATATTTTTGACACCTGTTGAAGTTCTTCATATTTTTCCACCTTTTCAGCTCTTCAAGTTTTTCAACACCACTTCATGCTCCTCCTATATTTCAGAGCGTTTCATGCTCCTCATATTTTTGACACCTTTTGAAGCTCTTCATATTTTTCACACCTTTTCAGGCACTTCATATTTTTCAACACCGCTTCATGCTCCTCCTATTTTTCAGATCGTTTCATGCTCCTCATATTTTGACACCTTTTGAAGCTCTTCATATTTTTCACAAGTTTTCAGGTTCTTCATGTTTTTCAACACCGCATCATGCTCCTCCTTTTTTCACACCGTTTCATGCTCCACATATATTTGACACGTTTTGAAGCTCTTCATATTTTTCACACCTTTACAGGCTTTTTATGTTTTTGAACACCACTTCATGCTGCTCCTATATTTCATACCTTTTGAAGCTCTTCATATTTTTCACACCTTTTCAGGCTCTTCATGTTTTTCATCACCACTTCATGCTCCTCCTATTTTTCAGACCGTTTCATGCTCCTCATGTATTTCACACCTTTTGAAGCTCTTTATATTTTTCACACCTTTTTAGGCTCTTCATGTTTTTGAACACGATTTCAGGCTCCTCCTATTTTTCGGACTGTTTCATGCTCATCTAATTTTTGACACCTTTTGAAGCTCTTCATATTTTTCACACCTTTTGAATCTCTTCATATTTGTCAAACGTTTTCAGGCTCTTCATGTTTTTCAACACCCCTTCTTGCTCATCCTATTTTTCAGATCGTTTCATGCTCCTCATATTTTACACGTTTTGAAGCTCTTCATATTTTTCACACCTTTTCAGGCTCTTCATGTCTTTGAACACCGTTTCATGCTGCTCCTATTTTTCAAATCGTTTCATGCTTCTCATATTTTTGACAGATTTTGAAGCTCTTCATTTTTTTCACACCTTTTGAAACTCTTCATATTTTTCAAACGTTTTCAGGCTCTTCATTTTTTTCAACACCGCTTCTTGCTCCTCCTATTTTTCAGATCGTTTCATGCTCCTCATATTTTTGACACGTTTTGAAGCTCTTCATATTTTTCACACCTTTTCAGGCTCTTCATGTCTTTGAACACCGTTTCATGCTGCTCCTATTTTTCAGATCGTTTCATGCTCCTCATATTTTTGAGAGATTTTGAAGCTCTTCATTTTTTTCACACCTTTTGAAGCTCTTCATATATTTCACACCTTTTAAGGCTCTTCATGATTTTGAACACCACTTTATGCTCCTCCTATTATTCAGACCGTTTCATTCTCCTCATTATTTTTGACACCTTTTGAAGCTCTTCATATTTTTGAACACCTTTTGAAGCTCTTCATATTTTTCAAACTTTTTCAGGCTCTTCATGTTTTTCCACACCGCTTCATGCTCCTCCTAATTTTCAGACAGTTTCATTTCCTCCTCTTTTTGACACCTTTTGAAGGTCTTCATATTTTTCACACCTTTTCAGGCTCTTCATTTTTCTCAACACCGTTTCATGCTCCTCCTATTTTAAAGATAGTTTCATGCTCCTCATATATTTGAAAACTTTTGAAGCTATTCATATTTTTCACACCTTTTCAGCCACTTCATGTTTCTCAACACCACTTCATGCTCCTCCTGTTTTTCACACCATTTCATGATCCTCATATTTTTGACACCTTTAGAAGCTCTTCATGTTTTTCACACTTTTTCATGCTCTTCATCTTTTTCAAAACCGTCTCATTCTCATCCTATTTTAAAGACTGTTTCATGCTCCTCATATTTTTGACACCTTTAGTACCTCTTCATATTTTTCACACCTTTTCATCTCTTCATGTTTTCAACACCGTTTCATGCTCCTCCTATTTTCAGACCGATTCATGCTCCTCATATTTTTGACACATTTTGAAGCTCTTATTTTTTTTTCACACAATTTGAAGCTCTTCATATTTTTCACAACTTTTCAGGCTCTTCATGTTTTTGAACACCGCTTCATGCTCCTCTTATTTTTTAGAGAGTTTCATGCTCCTCATGTATTTCACACCTTTTGAAGCTCTTCATATTTTTCACACCTTTTCAGGCTCTTCATATTTTGAACACCATTTCATGCTTCTCTTATTTTTCAGACCATTTCTTGCTCCTCATATTTATGACACCTTTTGAAGCTCTTCATATTTTTCACACCTTTTGAAGCTGTTCATATTATTCACACCATTTGAAGCTTTTCATATTTTTCACACGTTTTCAGGTTCTTCATGTTTTTCAACACCGCTTCATGCTCCTGCTAATTTTCAGACCCTTTCATGCTCCACATATTTTTGACACGTTTTGAAGCTCTTCATGTTTTTCACACCTTTTCAGGCTCTTCATGTCTTTCAACACCGTTTCATGCTCCTCCTATTTTTCAGACCTTTTAATGCTCCTCACATTTTTGACACCTTTTGTAGTTCTTCATATATTTCACACATTTTCAGGATCTTTATGTTTTTCAACAACACTTCATGCTCCTCCTATTTTTAAGACCGCTTCATGCTCATCTCATTTTTCACACTTTTGAAACGGTTCATATTTTTCACACCTTTTGAAGCTCTTCATATTTTTACAAGTTTTCAGGTTCTTCATGTTTTTCAACACCGCTTCATGCTCCTCCTATTTTTTCAGACTATTTCATGCTCCACATATTTTTGACACGTTTTGAAGCTCTTCATATTTTTCACACCTTTTCAGGCTTTTTATGTTTCTGAACACCGCTTCATGCTGCTCCTATATTTCACATCTTTTGAAGCTCTTCATTATTTTCACACCTTTTCAGGCTCTTCATGTTTTTGAACACAGCTTCATGCTCCTCCTATTTTTCAGACAGTTTAATGCTCCTCATGTATTTCAAACCTTTTGAAGCTCGTCATATATTTCACATCTTCTCAGGCTCTTCATGTTTTGAACACCGTTTCATGCTCCTCCTATTTTTTAGACCGTTTTATACTCCTCATAATTTTGACACCTTTTGAAGCTCTTCATATTTTTCACAACTTTTCAGGCTCTTCATGTTTTTCAACACCGTCTCATTCTACTCCTATTTTTCAGACCGTTTCATGCTCCTCATGTATTTCACACATTTTGAAGCTTTTCACATTTTTCACACCTTTTCAGGCTCTTCATGTTATTCAACACCGCTTCATGATCTTCCTATTTTTCAGTCCATTTCATGCTCCTCATATTTTTGACACCTGTTGAAGTTCTTCATATTTTTCCACCTTTTCAGCTCTTCAAGTTTTTCAACACCACTTCATGCTCCTCCTATATTTCAGAGCGTTTCATGCTCCTCATATTTTTGACACCTTTTGAAGCTCTTCATATTTTTCACACCTTTTCAGGCACTTCATATTTTTCAACACCGCTTCATGCTCCTCCTATTTTTCAGATCGTTTCATGCTCCTCATATTTTGACCCCTTTTGAAGCTCTTCATATTTTTCACAAGTTTTCAGGTTCTTCATGTTTTTCAACACCGCTTCATGCTCCTCCTATTTTTCACACCGTTTCATGCTCCACATATATTTGACACGTTTTGAAGCTCTTCATATTTTTCACACCTTTACAGGCTTTTTATGTTTTTGAACACCACTTCATGCTGCTCCTATATTTCATACCTTTTGAAGCTCTTCATATTTTCCACACCTTTTGAAGCTCTTCATATTTCTCAAACTTTTTCAGGCTCTTCATGTTTTTCAACACCCCTTCTTGCTCATCTATTTTCCAGACCGTTTCATGCTTCTCTCATTTCTGACATCTTTTGAAGCTCTTCATATATTTCACACATTTTCAGGCTCTTCATGTTTTTCAACACCACTTCATGGTCCTCCTATTTTTCAGACCGTTTCATGCTCATCTCACTTTTGACACATTTTGAAGCTCTTCATATTTTCCACACCTTTTGAAGCTCTTCATATTTTTCAAACGTTTTCAGGCTCTTCATGTTTTTCCACACCGCTTCATGCTCCTCCTATTTTTCAGATAGTTTCATGCCCCCTTTATTTTTGACACCTTTTGAAGCTCTTCATATTTTTCAAACCGTTTCAGGCTCTTCATGTTTTTCAACACCGCTTCATGCTCCTCCTATTTTTCAAACCGTTTCATGCTCCTCATATTTTTGACACCTTTTGAAGCTCTTCATATATTTCACACCTTTTCCACCTCTTCATGTTTTTCAACACTGCTTCTTGCTCCTCCAATTTTTCAGACCGTTTCATGCTCCTCCTATTTTTGATACCTTTTGAAGCTGTTCATATATTTCACACCTTTTCAGGCGTTTCATGTCTTTGAAAACCGTTTCATGCTCGTCATATTTTGACAGTTTTTGATGCTCTTCATATTTTTCACAGCTTTTCAGGCTCTTCATGTTTTTCAACACCACTTCATGCTCATATTTTTCAGACCGTTTCCTGCTCCTCATATTTTTGACACATTTTCAAACTCTTCATATTTTTCACACCTTTTCAGGCTCTTCTTGTTTTTCAACACCGCTTCATGCTCCTCGTATTTTTCAGACAGTTTCATGTGCCTCCTCTTTTTAACACCTTTTGAAGGTCTTCATATTTTTCACACCTTTTCAGGCTCTTCATGTTTTTCCACACCGCTTCCTGCTCTTCCTTTTTTTCAGACCGTTCCATGCTCCTCATATTTTTGACACCTTTTGAAGCTCTTCATATTTTGCACACCTTTTCAGGCTCTTTATGTTTTTCAACACCACTTCATGCTCCTCCTATTTTTCAGACCGTTTAATGCTCCTCTTATTTTTGACACCTTTTGAAGCTCTTCATATTTTTCAAACCTCTTCAGGTTCTTCATATTTTTCAACAGCGCTTCATGCTCCTCCTATTTTTCAGATAGTTTCATGCCCCCTCTATTTTTGACACCTTTTGAAGCTCTTCATATTTTTCAAACCTTTTCAGGCTCTTCATGTTTTTCAGCACCGCTTCATGCTCCTCCTATTTTTCAGACCGTTTCATGCTCCTCATATTTTTGACACCTTTTGAAGCTCTTCATATATTTCACACCTTTTCCACCCCTTCATGTTTTTCAACACTGCTTCTTGCTCCTCCAATTTTTCAGACCGTTTCATGCTCCTCCTATTTTTGATACCTTTTGAAGCTGTTCATATATTTCACACCTTTTCAGGCGTTTCATGTCTTGAACACCGTTTCATGCTTCTCATATTTTGACAGTTTGATGCTCTTCATATTTTTCACAGCTTTTCAGGCTCTTCATGTTTTTCAACACCACTTCATACTCCTATTTTTTAGACCGTTTCCTGCTCCTCATATTTTTGACACATTTTCAAACTCTTCATATTTTTCACACCTTTTCAGGCTCTTCTTGTTTTTCAACACCGGTTCATGCTCCTCCTATTTTTCATACCGTTTCATGCTCCTCATATTTTTGACACCTTTTGAAGCTCTTCATATTTTTCAACGTTTTCTTGCTTTCCATGTTTTTGAACACCGTTCCATGCTCCTCATATTTTTGACACCTTTGAAGCTCTTCAAAATTTTGACACCTTTTGAAGCTCTTCATATTTTTCAAACCTTTTCAGGCTCCTCATGTTTTGCAACACCGCTTCATGCTCCTCCTATTTTTCAGACCATTTCATACTCGTCATATTTTTGACACCTTTTGATGCTCTTCATATTTGTCACAACTTTTCAGGCTCTTCATTTTTTCAACACCGCTTCATGCTCCTCCTATTTTACAGCCTGTTTCATGCTCATCTCATTTTTGACACCTTTGGAAGCTTTTCATATTTTTCACAACTTTTCAGGCTCTTCATGTTTTGAACACCGCTTCATGCTCCTCCTATTTTTCAGACCGTATCATGCTCCTCATATTTTTCACACCTTTTGAAGCTCTTCATATTTTTCACACCTTTTCAGGCTCTTCATATTTTTGAACACCTCTTCATCTTCCTCCTATTTTTCAGACCGTTTCTTGCTCCTCATATTTTTGACAACTTTTGAAGCTCTTCATATTTTTCACACCTTTTCAGGCTCTTGATGTTTTTCCACACCACTTCATGCTTCTCCTATTTTTCAACAAGTTTCATGCTCCTCATGTATTTCACACCTTTTGAAGCTCCTCATATTTTTCACACCTTTTCAGGCTCTTCATGTTTTTCAACACCGCTTCATGCTCCTCCTATTTTTCAGACCGTTTCATGCACCTCATATTTTTCTCACCTTTTGAAGCTCTTCATATTTTTCACACATTTTCAGGCTCCTCATGTTTTGCAACACCGCTTCATGCTCCTCCTATTTTTCAGACCGTTTCATACTCCTCATATTTTTGACAACTTTTGATGCTCTTCATATTTTTCACACCTTTTCAGGCTCTTCATTTTTTCAACACCGCTTCATGCTCCTCCTATTTTTCAGACCGTTTCATGCTCATCTCATTTTTGACACCTTTGGAAGCTTTTCATATTTTTCACAATTTTTCAGGTTCTTCATGTTTTGAACACCGCTTCATGCTCCTCCTATTTTTCAGACCGTATCATGCTCCTCATATTTTGACACCTTTTGAAGCTCTTCATATATTTCACACCTTTTCAGTCTCTTCTTTTTCTTCAACACCACCTCATGCACCTCCTATTTTTCAGACCGTTTCATGATCATGTCATTTTTGACACCTTTTGAAGCTCTTCATATTTTTCACACCTTTTCAGGCTCCTCATTTTTTTCAACACCACTTTATTCTCCTCCTATTTTTCAGACCGTTTCATGCTCATCTCTTTTTTGACACCTTTTGAAGCTCTTCATATTTTTCACACATTTTGAAGCTCTTAATATTTTTCACACCTTTTCTGGCTCTTCATGTTTTTCAACACCGGTTCATGGTACTCCTATTTTTTAGACCGTTTCATGCTCCTCATATTTTTGACAACTTTTGAAGCTGTTCATATTTTTCACACCTTTTCAGGCTCTTCATGTTTTTCAACACCGCTTCATGCTCCTCCTATTTTTCAGACCGTTTCATGCACCTCATATTTTTCTCACCTTTTGAAGCTCTTCATATTTTTCACACCCTTTCAGGCTCCTCATCTTTTGCAACACCGCTTCATGGTCCTCCTATTTTTCAGACCGTTTCATACTCCTCATATTTTTGACAACTTTTGATGCTCTTCATATTTTTCACACCTTTTCAGGCTCTTCATTTTTTAAACACCGCTTCATGCTCCTCCTATTTTTCAGACCGTTTCATGCTCATCTCATTTATGACACCTTTGGAAGCTTTTCATATTTTTCACAATTTTTCAGGTTCTTCATGTTTTGAACACCGCTTCATGCTCCTCCTATTTTTCAGACCGTATCATGCTCCTCATACTTTGACACCTTTTGAAGCTCTTCATATATTTCACACCTTTTCAGTCTCTTCTTTTTCTTCAACACCACCTCATGCACCTCCTATTTTTCAGACCGTTTCATGCTCCTCATATATTTCACACCTTTTGAAGCTCTTCATATTTTTCACACCTTTTCAGGCTCCTCATTTTTTTCAACACCACTTCATTCTCCTCCTATTTTTCAGACCGTTTCATGCTCATCTCTTTTTTGACACCTTTTGAAGCTCTTCATATTTTTCACATCTTTTGAAGCTCTTCATATTTTTCACACGTTTTCAGGCTCTTCATGTTGTTCAACACCCTTTCTTGCTCCTCCTATTTTTCAGACCATTTCATGCTCCTCATATTTTTGACACGTTTTGAAGCTCTTCATATTTTTCACACCTTTTCAGGCTCTTCATGTTTTTGAACACCGTTTCATAGTCCTCCTATTTTTCAGACCGTTTCATGCTCCTCATATTTTTGACACCTTTTGAAGCTCTTCATATTTTTCACTACTTTTCAGGGTCTTCCTGTTTTGAACACCGCTTCATGCTCCTCCTATTTTTCAAACCGTTTCATGCTCCTCATATTTTTGACACCTTTTGAAGCTCTTCATATTTTTCACAACTTTTCAGGCTCTTCATGTTTTTGAACACCATTTCATGCTCCTCCTATTTTACAGACCGTTTCATTCTCCTCATATTTTTGACACCTTTAGAAGCTCTTCATATATTTCACACCTTTTCAGGCTTTTCATTATTTTCAACACCACTTCATGCTCCTCTTATTTTTCAGACCGTTTCATGCTCATCTCATTTTGACACCTTTTGAAGCTCTTCATGTTTTTCACATCTTCTGAAGCTCTTCATATTTTTCACAAATTTTCAGGCTCTTTATGATTTTCAACACCGCTTCATGCTCCTCCAATTTTTCAGACCGTTTCATGTTCATCTCATTTTGACACCTTTTGAAGCTCTTCATATTTTTCACACCTTTTGAAGCTCTTCATATTTTGCATATTTTTGAAGTTCTTCATAATTTCACACGTTTTCAGACTCTTCATGTTTTTCAACACCACTTCATGCTCCTCCTATTTTTCAGACCGTTTCATGCTCCTCATATTTTTGACAACTTTTGAAGCTTTTCATACTTTTCACACCTTGTCAGGCTCTTGAAGTTTTTCAACACCACTTCATGCTCCTCCTTTTTTGCAGACCGTTTCATGCTCCTCATATTTTTGACACCTTTTGAAGCTCTCATACTTTTCACACCTTTTCAGGCTCTTCATGTTTTTGAACACCGCTTCATGATCCTCCTATTTTTCAGACCGTTTCATGCTCCTCATATTTTGACACCTTTGGAAGCTCTTCATATTTTTCACTACTTTTCAGGGTCTTCCTGTTTTTGAACACCGCTTCATGCTCCTCCTATTTTTCAGAACTTTTCATGCTCCTCATATTTTTGACACCTTTTGAAGCTCTTCATGTTTCTCACAGCTTTTCAGGTTCTTCATGTTTTTCAACACTACTTCATGCTCCTCCTATTTTTCAGACGGTTTCATGCTCATCTCATTTTGACACTTTTTGAAGCTCTTCATGTTTTTCACATATTCTGAAGCTCTTCATATTTTTCACAAATTTTCAGGCTCTTTATGATTTTCAACACCGCTTCATGCTCCTCCTATGTTTCAGACCGTTTCATGTTCATCTCATTTTGACACCTTTTGAAGCTCTTCATATTTTTCACACCTTTTGAAGTTCTTCATATTTTTCATATTTTTGAAGTTCTTCATAATTTCACACGTTTTCAGACTCTTCATGTTTTTCAACACCGCTTCATGCTCCTCCTATTTTTCAAACCGTATCATTCTCCTCATATTTTTGACACCTTTTGAAGCTATTCGTATTTTTCACACGTGTTCAGGCTCTTCATGTTTTTGAACACCACATCATGCTCCTTCTATTTTTCAGAGAGTTTCATGCTCCTCATATATTTCACACCGTTTGAAGCTCTTCATATTTTTCACACCTTTTCAGGCTCTTCATGTTTTTGAACACTTCTTCATGTTCCTCCTATTTTTCAGACCGTTTCATGCTCCTCATATTTTTGACACCTTTTGAAACTTTTCATATTTTTCACACCTTTTCAGGCTCTTCATGTTTTTCAACACCACTTCATGCTCCTTTTTTGCAGACCTTTTCATGCTATTCATATTTTTGACACCTTTTGAAACTCTTCATATTTTTCACACCTTTTCAGGCTCTTCATGTTTTTCAACACCGCTTCATGCTCCTCCGATTTTTCAGTCCGTTTCATGCTCCTCATATTTGTGACACCTTTTGAAGCTCTTCATATTTTTTACACCTTTTCAGGCTCTTCATGTTTTTGAACACCACTTCATGCTCCTTATATTTTTCAGAGAGTTTCATGCTCCTCATGTATTTCACACCTTCTGAAGCTCTTCATATTTTTCACACCTTTTCAGGCTCTTCATGTTTTTCCACACCACTTCATGCTTCTCCTAATTTTCAGCTCTTTCATGCTCCTCATGTATTTCACACCTTTTGAAGCTTTTCATATATTTCACACCTTTTCAGGCTCTTCATGTTTTTCAACACCGCTTCATGCTCCTCCTCTTTTTCAGACCGTTTCATGCTCCTCATATTTTTGACACCTTTTGAAGCTCTTCATATTTCTCACACCTTTTCAGGCTCTTCATGTTTTTCAACACCGCTTCATGCTCCTCCTATTTTTCAGACCGTTTCATGCTCCTCATATTTTTGACACCTTTTGAAGCTCTTCATATTTTTCACACCTTTTCAGGCTCTTCATATTTTTGAACACCGCTTCATGCTCCTCCTATTTTTTAGACCGTTTCATGCTCCTCATATTTTTCACACCTTTTGAAGCTCTTCATATTTTCACACGTTTTCAGACTCTTCATGTTTTTCAACATCGCTTCATGATCCTGCTATTTTCAGACCGTTTCATGCTCCTCATATATTTCACACCTTTTGAAGCTCTTCATATTTTTCACACCTTTTGAGGGTCTTCATATTTTTCATATTTTTGAAGCTCTTCATATTTTTCACACCTTTTCAGGCTCTTCATATTTTTGAACACCGCTTCATGCTCCTCCTATTTTTCAGAGAGTTTCATGCTCCTCATGTATTTCACACCTTTTGAAGCTCTTCATATTTTTCACACCTTTTCAGGCTCTTCATGTTTTTCCACACCACTTCATGCTTCTCCTAATTTTCAGCTCTTTCATGCTCCTCATGTATTTCACACCTTTTGAAGCTTTTCATATTTTTCACACCTTTTCAGGCTCTTCATGTTTTTCAACGCCGCTTCATGCTCCTCCTCTTTTTCAGACCGTTTCATGCTCCTCATATTTTTGACACCTTTTGAAGCTCTTCATATTTTTCACACCTTTTCGGGCTCTTCATGTTTTGAACACCGCTTCATACTCCTCCTATATTTCAGACAGTTTCATGCTCATCTCATTTTTGACACCTTTTGAAGCTTTTCATATTTATCACAACTTTTCAGGCTCTTCATGTTTTTGAACACCTCTTCATGCTAATCCTATTTTTCAAACCATAACATGCTCCTCATATTTTTCACACCTTTTGAAGCTCTTCATATTTTTTACACCTTTTCAGGCTCTTCATGTTTTTGAACACCACTTCATGCTCCTTATATTTTTCAGAGAGTTTCATGCTCCTCATGTATTTCACACCTTCAGAAGCTCTTCATATTTTTCACACCTTTTCAGGCTCTTCATGTTTTTCCACACCACTTCATGCTTCTCCTAATTTTCAGTTCTTTCATGCTCCTCATGTATTTCACACCTTTTGAAGCTTTTCATATTTTTCACACCTTTTCAGGCTCTTCATGTTTTTCAACACCGCTTCATGCTCCTCCTCTTTTTCAGACCGTTTCATGCTCCTCATATTTTTGACACCTTTTGAAGCTCTTCATATTTCTCACACCTTTTCAGGCTCTTCATATTTTTCAACACCGCTTCATGCTCCTCCTATTTTTCAGATCGTTTCATGCTCCTCATATTTTTGACACCTTTCGAAGCTCTTCATATTTTTCAGACGTTTTCAGGCTCTTCATATTTTTGAACACCGCTTCATGCTCCTCCTATTTTTTAGACCGTTTCATGCTGCTCATATTTTTCACACCTTTTGAAGCTCTTCATATTTTTCACACCTTTTCAGGCTCTTCATGTTTTTGAACACCGCTTCATGCTCCTCGTATTTTTCAGACCGTTTCATGCTCCTCATATTTTTCCCACCTTTTGTAGCTTTTCATATTTTTAACACCTTTTCAGGCTCTTCAAGTTTATCAACACCACTTCATGCTCCTCCTTTTTGCAGACCGTTTCATGCTCCTCATATTTTTGACACCTATTGATGCTCTTAATATATTTCACACCTTTTCAGGCTCTTCATTTCTTCCACACCACTTCATGCTCCTCATATTGTTCAGGCAGTATCATGCTCCTCATATTTTTCACATCTTTTGAAGCTCTTCATGTTTTTCACACCTTTTCAGCTTCTTCATGTTTTTGAACACCCCTTCTTGCTCCTTTTATTTTTCAGAGAGTTTCATGCTTCTCATGTATTTCACACCTTTTGAAGCTCTTCATATATTTCACACCTTTTCAGGCTCTTCATTTTTTTCAACACCACGTCATGCTCCTCCTATTTTTCAGACCCCTTTATGCTCTTCTCATTTTTGATACCTTTTGAAGCTCTTCATATTTTTCACACCTTTTGAAGCTCTTCATATTTTTCACACCTTTTCAGGCTCTTCATGTTTTTCAACACCGCTTCATGCTCCTCCTATTTTCAGACCGTTTCATGCTCCTCATATTTTTCACACATTTTGAAGCTCCTCCTATTTTTCACAACCTTTCACGCTCTTCATGTTTTTCAACACGGCTTCATGATCCTCCTATTTTTCTGACAGTTTCATGCTCCTCCTATTTTTCAGCACGTTTCATACTCCTCCAAATTTTCAGACCGTTTCATGCTCCTCATATTTGTCACACCTTTCGAAGCTCTTCATATTTTTCACACCTTTTCTGGATCTTCATGTTTTTGAGCACAGCTTCATGCTCCTCCGATTTTTCAGACCGTTTCATGCTCCTCATATATTTCACACCTTTTGAAGCTCTTCATATTTTTCACAGCTTTTCAGGATCTTCATGTTTTTCAACACCATTTCATGCTGCTCCTATTTTTCAGACCGTTTCATGCTCCTCATATTTTTGACACCTTTTGAAGTTCTTCATATTTTTCAAAACTTTTCAGGCTCTCCATGTTTTTGAACACCGCTTCATGCTCCTACTATTTTTGAGACCGTTTCATGCTCCTCATTTATTTCACACCTTTTGAAGCTCTTCATATTTTTCAAGCCTTTTCAGGCTCTTCATGTTTTTGAACACCGCTTCATGCTCCTCCTATTTTTCAGACCGTTTCATGCTCCTCATTTATTTCACACCTTTTGAAGCTCTTCATATTTTTCAAGCCTTTTCAGGCTCTTCATGTTTTTGAACACCGCTTCATGCTCCTCCTATTTTTCAAACCTTTTCATGATCCTCATGTATTTCAAACCTTTGAAACTCTTCATATTTTTCACACCTTTTGAAGCTCTTCATATTTTTCACAACTTTTCAGGCCTTTCATGTTTTCAACACAGTTTCAGGCTCCGCCTATTTTTCAGACCGTTTCATGCTCCTCATATTTTTGACACCTTTTGAAGCTCTTCATATTTTTCACACCTTTTCATGCTCTTCATGTTTTTGAACACCGCTTTATGCTCCTCCTATTTTTCAGACCGTTTCATGCTCCTCATATTTTTCACACCTTTTGAAGCTCTTCATATTTTTCACACCTTTTCAGGCTCTTCATGTTTTTGAACACCGCTTCATGCTCCTCCTATATTTCACACCTTTTGAAGCTCTTCATATTTTTCACACCTTTTCAGGCTCTTCATGTTTTTGAACACCTTTTCATGCTCCTCGTATTTTTCTGACCGTTTCATGCTCCTCATATTTTTGACCCTTTTTGAACCTCCTCATATTTTTCGCACCTTTTGAACCTCTTCACATATTTCACATCATTTCAGGCTCTTCATGTTTTTCAACACCACTTCATGCTCCTCCTATTTTTCAGACCGTTTCATGCTCCTCATAATTTTGACACGTTTTGAAGCTCTTCAAATTTTTCACACCTTTTCAGGCTCTTCATCTTTTTCAACACCAGTTCATGCTCCTCCTCTTTTCCAGAGCGTTTCATTGTCCTCATATTTTTGACACCTTCAGAAGCTCTTTATATTTTTCACAACTTTTCAGGCTCTTCATGTTTTTCACAACCGCTTCATGCTCCTCCTATTTTTCAGACAGTTTCATTCCTCTCATGTATTTCACACCTTTTGAAGCTCTTCATATTTTTCACACCTTTTCAGGCTCTTCATGTTTTTGAACACCACTTCATGCTCCTCCTATTTTACACACAGTTTCATGCTCCAAAAGTATTTCACACCTTTTGAAGCTCTTCTTATTTTTCACACATTTTGAGGCTCTTCATTTGTTTGAACACCGTTTCATGCTGCTCCTAATTTTCAGACCGTTTCATTCTCATCTCATTTTGACAGCTTTTGAAGCTCTTCATATTTTCACGCCTTTTGAAGCTCTTCATATATTTCACACCTTTTCAGGCTCTTCTTTTTTTTCAACACCACTTCATGCTCCTCCTAATTTTCAGACCGTTTCATGATCATCTTATTTTGACAGCTTTTGAAGCTCTTCATATTTTCACACCTTTTGAAGCTCTACATATTATTCACATCTTTTCAGGCTCTTGATGATTTTCAACACCGCTTCATGCTCATCCTATTTTTCAGACTGTTTCATGCTCATCTCATTTTTGACACCTTTGGAAACTCTTCATATTTTTTCACACGTTTTCAGGCTCTTCAAGTTTTTCAACAACATTTCATGCTCCTCCTATTTTTCAGACTGTTTCATGGTCGTCATGTATTTCACACCTTTTGAAGCTCTTTATATTTTTCACACCTTGTCAGGCTCTTCATGTTTCTGAACAGTGCTTCATGCTCCTCCTATTTTTAAGAACGTATCATGCTCCTCATATTTTTGAAACATTTTGAAGCTCTTCTTATATTTCACACCTTTTCAGGCTCTTCATGTTTTTGAACACCACTTCATGCTTCTCATATTTTTCAGACTGTTTCATGGTCCTCATGTATTTCACACATTTTGAAGCTCTTTATATTTTTCACACCTTTTCAGGCTCTTCATGTTTTTGATCACCGTTTCATGCTCCTCCTATTTTTCAGAGAGTTTCATGCTCCTCATGTATTTCACAACTTTTGAAGCTCTTCATGTTTTTCACACCTTTTCAGGCTGTTCATGTTTTTTAACACCGCTTCATGATTCTCCTATTTTTCAGACCGTTTCATGCTCTTCATATTTTTGACACTCTTTGAAGCTCTTCATATTTTTCACAGCTTTTCAGGCTCTTCATGTTTTTCCACACCACTTCATGCTTCTCCTAATTTTCAGACCGTTTCATGCTCCTCATGTATTTCACACCTTTTGAATCTCTTCATATTTTTCACACCTTTTCAGGCTCTTCATGATTTTCCACACCCCTTCATGCTTCTCTTATTTTTCAGCCCGTTTCATGCTCCTCATATATTTCACACCTTTTGAAGCTCTTCATATTTTTCAAACCTTTTCAGGCTCTACATGTTTTTGATCACCGTTTCATGCTCCTCCTATTTTTCAGACGGTTTCATGCTCCTCATATTTTTGACACTTTTTGAAGCTCTTCATATTTTTCACACCTTTTCAGGCTCTTGATTTTTTTCAACACCACTTCATGCTCCTCCTTTTTTTCAGACCGTTTCATGCTCCTCATATATTTGACACATTTAGAAGCTCTTCATATTTGCACATCTTTTCAGGCTCTTCATATTTTTCTTCACCGCTTCATGCTCCTCCTATTTTTCAGACGGTTTCATGTTGATCTCATTTTTGACACCTTTTGAAGCTCTTCATATTTTTCACACCTTTTCAGGCTCTTCATATTTTTCAACACCGCATCATGCTCTTCCTATTTTTCAGACCGTTTCATGCACCTCATATTTTTCACACCTTTTAAAGCTCTTCATATTTTTCACACCTTTTCAGGCTCCTTATGTTTTTCAACACCGATTCATTCTCCTCCTATTTTTCAGACCGTTTCATGCTCCTCATATTCTTGACAAGTTTTAAAGCTCTTCATATTTTTCACTCCTTTTCAGGCTCTTCATGATTTTGAATACCGCTTCATGCTCCTCCTATTTTTCAGACCGTTTCATGCTCCTCATATTTTTCACACCTTTTGAAGCTCTTCATATTTTTCACAACTTTTCAGGCTCTTCATATTTTGAACACCGCTTCATGCTCCTCCTATTTTTCAGACCGTTAAATGCTCCTCATGTATTTGACACCATTTGAAGCTCCTCATATTTTTCACACGTTTTCAGGCTGTTCATGTTTTTGAACACCGCTTCATGCTCCTCCTATTTTTCAGACCGTTTCATGCTCGTCATATTTTTGACACCTTTTGAAGCTCTTCATATTTTTCACACCTTTTCAGTGTCTTCAAGTTTTACAACACCACTTCATGCTCCTCCTTTTTTGCAGACCGTTTCATACTCCGCATATATTTGACACCTTTTGAATTTCTTCATATTTTTCACACCTTTTCAGGCTCTTCATGTTTTTGAACACCACTTCATGCTCCTCGTATTTTTCAGAGAGTTTCATGCTCCGCATGTATTTCACACCTTATGAAGCTCTTCATATTTTTCACACCTTTTCAGGCTCTTCATGTTTTTGAAAACCGCTTCATGATTCTCCTATTTTTCAGACCCTTTCATGCTCTTCATATTTTTGACACATTTTGAAGCTCTTCATATTTTTCACACCTTTTCAGGCTCTTCATGTTTTTCCACACCACTTCATGCTTCGCCTAATTTTCAGACCGTTTCATGCTCCTCTTGTATTTCACACATTTTGAAGCTCTTCATAGTTTTCACACCTTTTTAGGCTCTTCATGTTTTTGATGACCGCTTCATGCTCCTCCTATTTTTCAGACCATTTGATGCTCCTCATATTTTTTGACACCTTTTGAAGCTCTTCATATTTTTCACACCTTTTAGGCTCTTCATGTTTTTCAACACCGTTTCATGATCTTCCTATTTTTCAGACCGTTTCATTCTCATCTCATTTTTGACACCTTTTGAAGCTCTTCATATTTTTCACATCTTTTCAGTCTCTTCATGTTTTTGAACACCACTTCATGCCTCTCCTATTTTTCACAGAGTTTCATGCTCCTCATGTATTTCACACCTTTTGAAGCTCTTCATATTTTTCACACCTTTTCAGGATGTTCATGTTTTTCCAGACAACTTCATGCTTCTCCTATTTTTCAGACCGTTTCATGTTCCTCATGTATTTCACACCTTTGAAGCTCTTCATATTTTTCACACCTTTTCAGGCTCTTCATGTTTTTGATCACCGTTTCATGCTCCTCCTATTTTTCAGACCATTTCATGCTCCTCATATTTTTCACACCTTTTGAAGCTCTTCATATCTTTCACAACTTTTCAGGGTCTTCATGTTTTTGAACACCACTTCATGATCCTCCTATTTTTCAGACTATTTCATGTTCTTCATAATTTTGACCCATTTTGAAGCTCTTCATATATTTCACACCTTTTCAGGCTCTTCATGTTTTTCAAAACCACTTCATGCTCCTCCTAATTTTCAGACCGTTTCATGTTCTTCTCATTTATGACACATTTTGAAGCTCTTCATATTTTTCACACCTTTTCAGGCTCTTCATGTTTTTGAACACAGCTTCATGCTCCTGCTATTTTTCAGACCGTTTCATGCTCGTCATATTTTTGACACCTTTTGAAGCTCTTCATATTTTTCACACCTATTCAGGCTCTTCATGTTTTTGAACACAGCTTCATGCTCCTCCTATTTTTCAGACCGTTTCATGCTCGTCATATTTTTGACACCTTTTGAAGCTCTTCATATTTTTCACACCTATTCAGGCTCTTCATGTTTTTGAACACAGCTTCATGCTCCTCCTATTTTTCAGAGAGTTTCATGCTCCTCATGTATTTCACACCTTATGAAGCTCTTCATATTTTTCACACCTTTTCAGGCTCTTCATGTTTTTCACACCTTTTCAGGCTCTTCATGTTTTGCAACACAACATCATTCTCCTAGTATTTTTAAGACCGTTTCATGCTCCTCATATTTTTGACACCTATTGAAGCTCTTCATATTTCTCACACCTTTTCAGGTTCTTCATGTTTTTCAACACCGCTTCATGCTGCTTCTATTTTTCAGACCGTTTCATGCTCCTCATATTTTTCACATCTTTTGAAGCTCTTCATATTTTTCACACCTTTTGAAGCTCTTCATATTTTTCACACGTTTTCAGGCTCTTCATGTTTTTCAACACTGCTTCATGCTGCTTCTGTTTTTAAGACCGTTTCATGCTCCTCATGTTTTTCACACCTTTTGAAGCTCTTCATGTTTTTCACACCTTTTGAAGCTCTTCATATTTTTCACACCTTTTCAGGCTCTCATGTATTTCATCACCGTTTCATGCTGCTTCTGTTTTTCAGACCGTTTCATGCTCCTCATATTTTTCACACCTTTTGAAGCTCTTCATATTTATCACACCTTTTCAGGCTCTTCATGTTTTTAACACCACTTCATGCTCCTCGTATTTTTTCAGACCGTTTCATGCCCCTCATATTTTTGACACCTTTTGAAGCTCTTCATATTTTTCACACTTTTCAGGCTCTTAATGTTTTTCAACACAACATAATGCTCCTCCTATTTTTCAGACTGTTTCATGCACCTCATATTTTTGATACTTTTAGAAGCTCTTCATTATTTTCACACCTTTTCATGCTCTTCTAGTTTTTCAACACCATTTCATGCTCCTCCAATTTCTCAGACCGTTTCATGCTCCTCATATTTTTGACACATTTAGAAGGTATTCATATTTTTCACACCTTTTCAGGCTCTTCATTTTTCAACACCACTTCATGCTCCTCCTATTTTTCAGACCGTTTCATGCTCATCTCAGTTTTGAAATGTTTTGAAGCTCTTCATATTTTTCACACCTTTTGAAGCTCTTCATATTTTTCACACCTTTTCAGGCTCTTCATGTTTTTCACACGTTTTCAGGCTCTTCATGTTTTTCAACACCGTTTCATGCTGTTTCTATTTTTCAGACAGTTTCATGCTCCTCATATTTTTCACATCTTTTGAAGCTCTTCATATTTTTCACACCTTTTCAGACTTTTCATGTTTTTCAACACCGCTTCATGCTCCTGCTATTTTTCAGACTGTTTCATGCTCCTCATATTTTTGACACCTTTAGAAGCTCTTCATATTTTTCAAACCTTTTCAGGCTCTTCATGTTTTTGAACACTGCTTCATGCTCCTCCTGTTTTTCAGAATGTTTCCTGTTCCTCATTTTTTCAGATCATTTCATGCTCCTCATGTTTTTGACACCTTTTGAAGCTCTTCATATTTTTCACACCTTTTCAGGCTCTTCCTGTTTGTCAACACCGCTTCATGTTCCTCCTATTTTTCAGATCTTTTCATGCTACTCATATTTTTGACTCCTTTTGAAGCTCTTCATATTTTACACACAGTTTCATGCTCTTCATATTTTTCAACACCGTGTCATGCTCCTCCTATTTATCAGACCGTTTCATGCTCCACATATTTTTCACACCTTTAAAGCTCTTCATATTTTTCTCACAGTTTAAGGCTCTTCATGTTTTTCAACACCGTGTCATGCTCCTCCTATTTTTCAGACGGTATCATGCTCTTCATAATTTTCACACCTTTAAAGCTCTTCATATTTTTCACACCTTTTAAGGCTCGTCATATTTTTGAACACCACTTCATGCTCCTCCTATTTTTCAGACAGTTTGATGTTCCTGCTATTTTTCAGATCATTTCATGCTCCTGATATTTTGACACCTTTTGAAGCTCTTCATATTTTTCACACCTTTTCAGGCTCTTCATGTTTTTGAACACCGCTTCATGCTCCTCCTATTTTTCAGACCTTTTCATGCTCCTCATATTTTTGACTCCTTTTGACGCTCTTCATATTTTTCACACCTTTTCAGGCTCTTCATCTTTTTCAACACCGCTTCATGCTCCTCCTATTTTTCAGACCGTTTCAGGCTCCTCATATTTTTGACACCTTTTGAAGCTCTTCATATTTTTCACACCTTTTCAGGCTCTTCATCTTTTTCAACACCATTTCATGCTCCTCCTATTTTTCAGACAGTTTCATGCTCCTCATATTTTTCACACCTTTTGAAGCTCTTCATATTTTTCACAACTTTTCAGGCTCTCCATGTTTTTGAAAACCCTTTCGTGCTCCTCGTATTTTTCAGACCGTTTCATGCTCCTCATATTTTTGACACCTTTTGAAGCTCTTCATATTTTTCACACCTTTTCAGGCTCTTCATGTTTTTCAACACCGCTTCATGCTCCTCCTATTTTTCAGGCCTTTTCATGCTCCTCAAAATTTTGAAAGCTTTTGAAGCTGCTCCTATTTTCACACCTTTTGAAGCTCTTCATATTTTTCACACGTTTTCAGGCTCTTCATGTTTTTCAACACCGTTTCAAGCTCCTCCTATTTTTCCGACCGTTTCATGCTCCTCATATTTTTGACAATTTTGGAAGCTCTTCATATTTTTCACACCTTTTCTGGCTGTTCATCTTTTTCAAGACCGCTTCATGCTCCTCCTATTTTTCAGACAGTTTCATGCTCCTCCTATTTTTCAGACCGTTTCATGCTCCTCATATTTTTGACACCTTTTGAAGCTCTTCATATTTTTCACACATTTTCAGGCTCTTCATGTTTTTCAACACCGCTTCTTCTCCTCCTATTTTTGAGACCGTTTCATGCTCCTCATATTTTTGACACCTTTTGAAGCTCTTCATATTTTTCACACGTTTTTACGTTCTTCATGTTATTCATCACCGCTTCACGCTCCTCCTATTTTTGAGACGGTTTTACGCTCCACATATTTTTGACAACTTTTGGAGCTCTTCATATTTTTCACACCTTTTCAGGCTCTTCATGTTTTTGAACACCGCTTCATGCTCCTCCTATTTTTCAGACCGTTCCATGCTCCTCATATTTTTCACACCTTTTGAAGCTTTTCATATTTTTCACACCGTTTCAGGCTCTTTATGTTTTTTAAAACCACTTCAAGCTCCTCGTATTTTTCAGACCTTTTCATGCTCCTCATATTTTTGACACCTTTTCAAGCTCTTCATATTTTTCACACATTTTGAAGCTCTTCATACTTTTCACACCTTCTTAGGCTCTTCATGTATTGGAGCACAGCTTCATGCTGCTCCTGTTTTTAAGACCGTTTCATGCTCCTCATATATTTGACACCTTTTGAAGCTGTTCATATTTTTCACACCTTTTCAGGCTCTTCATGTTTTTGAACACATTTTCATGCTGCCCCTATTTTTGAGAACGTTTCATGCTCCTCATATTTTTGACACTTTATGGGGCTCTTCATATTTTTTACACCATTCCAGGCTCTTCATATTTTTGAACACCGTTTCATGTTCTTCCTATTTTTCAGACCGTTTCATGCTCCTCATATTTTTGACAACTTTTTAAGCTCTTCATATATTTCAAACCTTTTCAGGCTCTTCATGTTTTTAAACACCGCTTCATGCTCCTCCTATTTTTGCGACCGTTTCATGCTCCTCATATTTTTGACAACTTTTTAAGCTCTTCATATATTTCAAACCTTTTCAGGCTTTCCATATTTTTGAACACTGCTTCATGCTCCTGCTATTTTTGAGACCGTTTCATGCTCCTCATATTTTTGACACCTTTGAAGCTGTTCATATTTTTCACACATTTTCAAGCTCTTCATATTTTTCACACCTTCTCAGGCTCTTCATGTATTTGAGCACAGCTTCATGCTTCTCCGATTTTTCAGACCGTTTCATGCTCCTCTTATATTTGACACCTTTTGAAGCTGTTCATATTTTTCACACCTTTTCAGGCTCTTCATGTTTTTCAACACTGCTTCTTCTCCTCCTATTTTTGAGACCGTTTCATGCTCCTCATATTTTTGACACCTTTTGAAGCTCTTCATAATTTTCACACGTTTTTACGTTCTTCATGTTATTCATCACCGCTTCACGCTCCTCCTATTTTTGAGACGGTTTTACGCTCCACATATTTTTGACAACTTTTGGAGCTCTTCATATTTTTCACACCTTTTCAGGCTCTTCATGTTTTTGAACACCGCTTCATGCTCCTCCTATTTTTCAGACCGTTTCATGCTCCTCATATTTTTCACACCTTTTGAAGCTCTTCATATTTTTCACACCTTTTCAGGCTCTTTATGTTTTTTAAAACCACTTCAAGCTCCTCGTATTTTTCAGACCTTTTCATGCTCCTCATATTTTTGACACCTTTTCAAGCTCTTCATATTTTTCACACATTTTGAAGCTCTTCATACTTTTCACACCTTCTTAGGCTCTTCATGTATTTGAGCACAGCTTCATGCTGCTCCTGTTTTTAAGACCGTTTCTTGCTCCTCATATATTTGACACCTTTTGAAGCTGTTCATATTTTTCACACCTTTTCAGGCTCTTCATGTTTTTGAACACCTTTTCATGCTGCTCCTATTTTTGAGAACGTTTCATGCTCCTCATATTTTTGACACTTTATGGGGCTCTTCATATTTTTCACACCATTCCAGGCTCTTCATATTTTTGAACACCGTTTCATGTTCTTCCTATTTTTCAGACCGTTTCATGCTCCTCATATTTTTGACAACTTTTTAAGCTCTTCATATATTTCAAACCTTTTCAGGCTCTTCATGTTTTTAAACACCGCTTCATGCTCCTCCTATTTTTGCGACCGTTTCATGCTCCTCATATTTTTGACAACTTTTTAAGCTCTTCATATATTTCAAACCTTTTCAGGCTTTCCATATTTTTGAACACTGCTTCATGCTCCTGCTATTTTTGAGACCGTTTCATGCTCCTCATATTTTTGACACCTTTGAAGCTGTTCATATTTTTCACACATTTTCAAGCTCTTCATATTTTTCACACCTTCTCAGGCTCTTCATGTATTTGAGCACAGCTTCATGCTTCTCCGATTTTTCAGACCGTTTCATGCTCCTCTTATATTTGACACCTTTTGAAGCTGTTCATATTTTTCACACCTTTTCATGCTCTTCATGTTTTTCAACTCCGCTTCATGCTTCTCCTATTTTTCAGACAGTTTCATGCTCCTCCTGTTTTTCAGACGCTTTCATTCTCCTCATATTTTTGACACTGTTAGAAGCTCTTCATATATTTCACACCTTTACAGTCTCTTCTTTTTTTTCAACACCACTTCATGCTACTCCTATTTTTCAGACAGTTTCATGCTCATCTCATTTTTGACACGTTTTGAGGCTCTTCATATTTTTCACACCTTTTAAGGCTTTTCATGTTTTTGAACACCGCTTCATGCTCCTCCTATTTTTCAGACCATTTCATGCTGCTCATATTTTTGACACCTTTTGAAGCTCTTCATATTTTTCACAAATTTTCAGGCTCTTCCTGTTTTTGAACACCGTTTCATGCTCCTCCTATTTTTCAGACCGTTTCATGATCCTCATGTATTTCACACCTTTTGAAGCTCTTCATATTTTTCACACGTTTTAAGGCTCTTCATGTTTTTCAACACCGCTTCATGCTCCTCCTATTTTTCAGACCGTTTCATAGTCCTCATGTATTTCACACCTTTTGAAGCTCTTCATATTTTTCACACGTTTTCATCTCTTCATGTTTTTGAACACTGCTTCATGCTCCTCCTATTTTTCAGACCGTTTCATGCTCCTCATATTTTTGACACATTTTGAAGCTTTCATATTTTTCACACCTTTACAGGCTCTTCATGTTTTTCCACACCATTTCATGCTTCTCCTATTTTTCAAACCTTTTCATGATCCTCATGAATTTCACACCTTTTGAAGCTCTTCATATTTTTCACACCTTTTCAGGCTCTTCATGTTTTTGATCACCGCTTCCTGATCCTCCTATTTTTCTGAGAGTTTCATGCTCCTCATGTATTTCACATCTTTTGAAGCTCTTCATATTTTTCACAACTTTTCAGGCTCTTCATGTTTTTCCACACCACTTCATGCTTCTCCTATTTTTCGGCCTGTTTCATGCTCCTCATGTATTTCACACATTTTGAAACTCTTCATATTTTTCACACCTTTTCAGGCTCTTCATATTTTTACTCACCGTTTCATCCTTCTCCTATTTTTCAGACCTTCATTCTCCTCATATATTTGACACATTTTGAAGCTCTGAATATTTTTCACACATTTTCAGGCTCTTCATGTTTTTGAACACTGCTTCATGATCCTCCTATTTTTCAGACGGTTTCATGCTCTTCATAAGTTTGACACCTTTTGAAGCTCTTCATATTTTTCACACCTTTTGAGGGCCTTCATGTTTTTCAACACCGTTTCATGCTGCTTCTCTATTTCAGACCGTTTCATGCTCCTCATATTTTTACACCTTTTGAAGCTGTTCATATTTTTAACACCTTTTCAGGCTCTTTTTTTTTTTGAACACCGCTTCATGCTCCTCCTAATTTTCAGACCGTTTCATGCTCCTCATATTTTTTACACCTTTCGAAGCTCTTCATATATTTCACAACTTTTCAGGCACTTCATGTTTTCAACACCACTTCATGCTCCTCCTATTTTTCAGACTGCTTAATGCTCCTCATTTTTTCACACCTTTTGAAGCTCTTCGTATTTTTCACACCTTTTCAGTCTCTTCATGTTTTTCAACACCACTTCATGCTCCTCCTAATTTTCAGACCTGTTCATGCTCCTCATATTTTTGACACGTTTTGTAGCTCTTCATATATTTCACACCTTTTAAGGCTCTTCATGTTTCTCAACAAGACTTCATGGTCCTCGGATTTTTCAGACCGGTTCATGCTCCTCATATTTTTGATACCTTTTGAAGCTCTTCATATATTTCACACCTTTTCAGGCTCTTCATGTTTTTCAACAACACTTCATCTCCTCCTATTTTTCAGACCGCTTCATGCTCATCTCATTTTTGAGAACTTTTGAAGCTCTTCATATTTTTCACACCTTTTGAATCTCCTCATATTTTTCACACGTTTTCAGGCTCTTCATGTTTTTCAACACCACTTCATGCTCCTCCTATTTTTCAGACCTTTTCATGCTCCTCATATTTTTCACACCTTTCGAAGCTCTTACTAATTTTCACACCTTTTCAGGCTCTTCATGTTTTTGAACAACGTTTCATGCTTCTCCTATTTTTCAGACCGTTTCATGCTCCTCATATTTTTAACACATTTTGAAGCTTTTCATATTTTTCACACCTTTTCAGGCTCTTCATGCATTTTAAAAACACTTCATGCTCCTCCTATTTTTCAGACCGTTTCATTTTCCTCATATTTTTGACACATTTTGAAGCTCTTCATATTTTTCACAACTTTTCAGGCTTTTCATGTTTTTGAACACCGCTTCATGTTCCTCCTATTTTTCAAACTGTTTCATGCTCCTCATGTATTTGACACCTTTTGAAGCTCTTCATATATTTCACACTTTTTCAATCTCTCATGCTTTTGAACACAGCTTCATGCTCCTCCTATTTTTCATGCCGTTTCATGTTCCTCATATATTTCACGTCTTTTGAAGCTCTTCCTATTTTTCACACATTTTCAGGCTTTTCATGTTTTTCAACACCGTTTCTTGCTCCTCCTAATTTTCAGACCGTTTCATGCTCCTCATATTTTTGACACCTTTTGAAGCTCTTCATAATTTTCACACCTTTTCAGACTCTTCATATTTTTGAACACCGCTTCATGCTCCTCCTATTTTTCAGACCGTTTCATGCTCCTCATATTTTTGAAACCTTTTGAAGCTCTTCATATATTTCACACCTTTTCAGGCTGTTCATATTTTTCACCACCACTTCATAGTCCTCCTATTTTTCAGACCGTTTCATGCTCATCTAATTTTTGACACCTTTGGAAGCTCTTCATACTTTCACACGTTTTGAAGCTCTTCATATTTTTCACACGTTTTCAGGCTCTTCACGTTTTTCAACACCGCTTCATACTCCTCCAATTTTTCAGACCGTTTCATGCTCCTCATATATTTTACACTTTTTAAGGCTCTTTATATTTTGCACACCTTTTCAAGCTGTACATGTTTTTGAACACCACTTCATATTCCTCCTATTTTTCAGACCGTTTCATGCTCCTCATATTTTTGACACCTTTTGAAGCTCTTCATATTTTTCACACCTTTTCAGGCTCTTCATGTTTTAAACACTGATTCATGTTACTTCTATTTTTCAGACCGTTTAATGCTCCTCATATTTTTGACACCTTTTGAAGCTCTTCAAATATTTCACACCTTTGAAGCTCTTCATATATTTCACACCTTTGAAGCTCTTCATATATTTCACACCTTTTCAGGCTCTTCATGTTTTTCACCACCACGTCATGCTCCTCCTATTTTTCAGACCGTTTCATGCTCCTCATATTTTTGACACCTTTTGAAGCTCTTCATATATTTCAAACCTTTTCAGTGTCTTCATTTTTTTGACCACCACTTCATGCTCCTCCTATTTTTCAGACCGTTTCATGCTCCTCATATTTTTGACACCTTTAGAAGCTCTTCATATATTTCAAACCTTTTCAGTGTCTTCATTTTTTTGAACACCACTTCATGCTCCTCCTATTTTTCAAAACGTTTCATGCTCATCTCTTTTTGAATCGTATTCAAGCTCTTCATATCATTCTTCCCTTTTGAAGCTCTTCATTTTTTTCACACGTTTTCATGCTCTTCATGATTTTCAGCACAGTTTCATGCTCCTCCTATTTTTCAGACCGTTTCATGTTCCTCATATTTTTGACACGTTTTGAAGCTCATCATATTTTTCACACGTTTTCAAGCTCTTCATGTTTTTCAGCACAGTTTGATGCTCCTCCTATTTTTCAGACCGTTTCATGCTCCTCATATTTTTGACATTTTTTGAAACTCTTCATATATTTCACACCTTTTCAGGCTCTTCATGTTTTTCAACACCACTTCATGCTCCTCATTTTTTCAGACCGCTTCATGCTCATCTCATGTTTGACACATTTTGAAGCTGTTCATATTTTTCATATCTTTTGAAGCTCTTCATATATTTTACACGTTTTCAGGCTCTTCATGTTTTTCAACACCGCTTCGTGCTGCTCCTAATTTTCAGATCATTTCATGCTCATCGAATTTTACACCTTTTGCAGATCTTCATATTTTCACAACTTTTGAAGCTCTTCATATTTTTCACACCTTTTTAGGCTCTTCATGTATTTGAACACCGTTTCATGCTCCTCTTATTTTTCAGACCGTTTCATGCTCCTCATATTTTTGACACCTTTTGAAGCTCTTCTTTTTTTTCACACCTTTTGAAGCTCTTCATATATTTCACACCTTTTCAGGCTCTTCATGCTTTTCAACACTACTTCATGCTCCTCCTATTTTTCAGACCGCTTCATGTTCCTCATATTTTTGACACCTTTTGAAGCTCTTCATATTTTTCACACCTTTTTAGGCTCTTCATGCTTTTCAATACCGCTTCATGCTACTGCTATATTTCAGACTGTTTCATGCTTCTCATATTTTTGACACCTTTTGAAGCTCTTCACATTTTTCACACCTTTTCAGACGCTTCATGTTTTTGAACACTGCTTCATGTTCCTCCTATTTTTCAGACCGTTTCATGCTCCTCATATTTTTGACACCTTTTGAAGCTCTTCATATTTTTCACACCTTTTCAGGCTTTTCTTGTGCTTGAACACCGCTTCATGCACCTCCTATTTTTCACACGTTTTGAAGCTCTTCATATTTTTCTCACCTTTTTAGGCTCTTCATGTTTTAGAACACCGCTTCATGCTCCTCCTATTTTTCAGACCGTTTAATGCTCCTCATATATTTCACACCTTTTGAAGCTCTTCATATTTTTCACACCTTTTCAGGCTCTTCTTGTGCTTGAACACCGCTTCATGCACCTCCTATTTTTCACACCTTTTGAAGCTCTTCATATTTTTCTCACCTTTTTAGGCTCTTCATGTTTTAGAACACCGCTTCATGCTCCTCCTATTTTTCAGACCGTTTAATGCTCCTCATATATTTCACACCTTTTGAAGCTCTTCATATTTTTCACACCTTTTCAGGCTCTTCATGTTTTTGAACACAGCTTCATGCTCCTCCTATTTTTCAGACCGTTTCATGCACCTCATGCATTTCACACCTTTTGAAGCTCTTCATATTTTTCACACATTTTCAGTGTCTTCATGTTTTTCAACACTACTTCATGCTCCTCCTATTTTTCAGACCGTTTCATGTTCCTCATATTTTTGACACCTTTTGAAGCTCTTCATATTTTTCACACATTTTCAGTGTCTTCATGTTTTTCAACACTACTTCATGCTCCTCTTGTTTTTCAGACCCTTTCATGTTCCTCATATTTTTCACACCTTTTGAAGCTCTTCATTTTTTTCACACCTTTTCAGGCTCTTCATTTTTCTCAACACCGTTTCATGCTCCTCCTATATGTCACACCTTTTCATGCTCCTCATATTTTTGACATATTTTGAAGCTCTTCATATTTTTCACAACTTTTCAGGGTCTTCATTTTTTTGAACAGCGAATCATGCTCCTCCTATTTTTCAGACTGTTTCATGCTCCTCATATTTTTCACACCTTTTGAAACTCTTCATATTTTTCACACCTTTTCAGGCTCTTCATGTTTTTGAACACAGCTTCATGCTCCTCCTATTTTTCAGACCGTTTCATGCACCTCATGCATTTCACACCTTTTGAAGCTCTTCATATTTTTCACACATTTTCAGTGTCTTCATGTTTTTCAACACTACTTCATGCTCCTCCTATTTTTCAGACCGTTTCCTGTTCCTCATATTTTTGACACCTTTTGAAGCTCTTCATATTTTTCACACCTTTTTAGGCTCTTCATGCTTTTCAATACCGCCTCATGCTACTGCTATATTTCAGACTGTTTCATGCTCCTCATATTTTTGACACCTTTTGAAGCTCTTCACATTTTTCACACCTTTTCAGACGCTTCATGTTTTTGAACACTGCTTCATGTTCCTCCTCCTTTTCCGAGCGTTTCATGCTCATCTCATTTTTGACACTATTGAAGCTCTTCATATTTTTCACACCTTTTGAAACTCTTCATATTTTTCACACGTTTTCAGGCTCTTCATGATTTTCAACACCGCTTCTTGCTCCTCCTGTTTTTCAGACCGTTTCATGTTCCTCATATTTTTCACACCTTTTGAAGCTCTTCATATGTTTCACACCTTTTCAGGCTCTTCATGTTTTTGAACACCGTTTCATGCTGCTCCTATTTTTCAGACCGTTTCATGCTCCTCATATTTTTGACACCTTTTGAAGCTCTTCTTCATTTTCACACCTTTTCAGGCTCTTCATGTTTTTCCACACCACTTCATGTTCCTAGTATTTTTCAGACCTTTTCATGCTCCTCATATTTTTCACACCTATTGAAGCTCTTCATATTTTCACATCTTTTCAGGCTCTTCATGTTTTTCAACACCACTTCATGCTCCTCCTATAATTCTGACCCTTTCATGCTCCACATATTTTTCACACCTTTTGTAGCTCTTCATATTTTTCACAGCTTTTCAGGGTCTTCATGTTTTTCAACACCGCTTCATGCTCCTCCTATTTGTCAGACCGTTTCATGCTCCTCATATTTTTGACACCTTTTGTAGATCTTCATATTTTTCACACATTTTCAGGCTCTTCATGTTTTTCTACAACACTTCATGCTCCTCCTATTTTTCAGACCGTTTCATGCTCCGCATATTTTTGACACCTTTTGTAGATCTTCATATATTTCACACCTTTTCATGCTCTTCATGTTTTTCGACAACACTTCATGCTCCTCCTATTTTTCAGACGGCTTCATGCTCATCTCATTTTTCACACCTTTTGAAGCTGTTCATATTTATCACACCTTTTGAAGCTCTTCATATTTTTCACACGTTTTCAGGTTCTTCATGTTTTTCAACACCGCTTCATGCTCCTCCTATTTTTCAGACCGTTTCCTGCGCATCTCATTTTTGACACCTTTGAAAGCTCGTCATATTTTTCACACCTTTTGAAGCTCTTAATATTTTTCACATTTTTTAAGGCTCGTCATGTTTTTCATCACCGTTTCATGCTCCTCATATTTTTCAGACCGTTTCAATCTCCTTATATTTTTGACACGTTTTGAAGCTCTTCATATTGTTCACACTTTTTCAGGCTCTTCATGTTTTTGAACACCTTTTCATCTCCTCTTTTTTTTTGACACATTTTGAAGTTCTTCATATTTTTTATGCCTTTTCAGCCTCTTCATGTTTTTCAACACTGCGTCATGCTCTTCCTATTTTTCAGATCGTTTCATGCTCCTCAATGTTTGACAGGTTTTGAAGCTCTTTATATTTTTCACAACTTTTCAGGCTCTTCATGTTTTGAACAACGTTTCTTGCTCCTCCTATTTTTCAGAAAATTTCATGCTCCTCATATATTTGAGACCTTTTAAAGCTCTTCATATTTTTCACAGCTTTTCAGCTCTTCATGTTTGTCAACACCACTTCATGCTCCTCCTATTTTTCAGACCGTTTCATGCTCCTCATAATTTTGACACCTTTTGAAGCTCTTCATATTTTTCACACCTTTTGAAGCTCTTCATATATTTCACACCTTTTCAGGCTCTTGATGTTTTTCAACACCACTTCATGCTCCTCCTATTTTTCAGACCGTTTCATTCTCCTCATATATTTGACACCTTTTGAAGCTCTTCATATATTTCACACCTTTTCAGGCTCTTCATCTTTTTGCACACCACTTCATGCTCCTGCAATTTTTCAGACCGTTTCATGCTCCTCATATTTTTGACACGTTTTGAGGCTTGTCCTATTTTTCACACCTTCTCAGGCTCTTCATGTTTTTGAACACCGTATCATAATCCTCCTTTTTTTCAGACCGTTTCATGCTCCTCATGTTTTTGACACCTTTTGAAGCTCTTCATATTTTTCACACCTTTTCAGGCTCTTCATGTTTTTGAACACCGCTTCATGCTCCCTCTATTTTTCAGACCATTACATGCTCCTCATATTTTTGACACCTTTTGAAGCTCTTCATATTTTTCACACCTTTTCAGGCTCTTCATGTTTTTCAACACAACTTCATGCTCCTCCTATTTTTCAGACCGTTTCATGCTCCTCATATTTTTGACACCTTTTTAAGCTTTTCATATTTTTCACACCTTTTCAGCCTCTTCATGTTTTTCAACACCACTTCATGCTTCACCTTTTTTGCAGACCGTTTCATGCTCCTCATATTTTTGACACCTTTTGAAGCTCTTCATATTTTTCACAACTTTTCAGGCTCTTCATGTTTTTCAAAACCGCTTCATGCTCCTGCTATTTTTCAGACCGTTTCATGCTCCTCATATTTTGACACCTTTTGAAGCTATTCATATTTTTCACATCTTTTCAGGCTCTTCATGTTTTTGAACACCACTTCATGCTCCCCCTATGTTTCAGAGAATTTCATGCTCCTCATTTATTTCACAACTTTTGAAGCTCTTCATATTTTTCACACATTTTTCAGGCTCTTCTTGTTTTTCAACACCGCTTCATGCTCCTCGTATTTTGCAGACCGTTTCATGCTCCTCATATTTTTGACACCTTTTGAAGCTCTTCAGATATTTCACACCTTTCCAGGCTCTTCATTTTTTCAACACCACTTCATGCACCTCCTATTTTTCAGATCGTTTCATGTTCATCTCATTTTGCCACCTTTTGAAGCTCTTCATATTTTTGACAACTTTTGAAGCTCTTCATATTTTTCACACCTTTTCAGGCTCTTCATGATTTTCAACACCGCTTCATGCTACTCCTATTTTTCAGACCTTTTCATGCTCATCTCTTTTTTGACCACTTTTCAAGCTCTTCATATTTTTCACACCTTTTGAAGCTCTTCATGTTTTTCACATTTATGAAGCTCTTCATATTTTCCACACGTTTTCAGACAATTCATGTTTTTCAACATCGCTTGATTCTCCTCCTATTTTTCAGACCGTTTCATTCTCCTCATATTTTTGACACCTTTTGAAGCTCTTCATATATTTCACACTTTTTCAGACTTTTCCTTTTTTTCAACACGACTTCATGCTCCTCCTATTTTTCAGACCGTTTCATGCTCATCTCATTTTGACACCTTTTGAAGCTCTTCATGTTTTTCACACATTTTGAAGCACTTCATATTTTTCATATTTTTGAAGCTCTTCATTTTTTAACGCATTTTCAGACTCTTCATGTTTTTCAACACCGCTTCATGCTCCTCCGCTTTTTCAGACGGTTTCATGCTCCTCATATTTTTGACAGGTTTTGAAGCTTTCATATTTTTCACACCCTTTCAGGCTCTTCATGTTTTTGAACACCGTTTCATAATCCTCCTATTTTTCAGACCGTTTCATGCTCCTCATATTTTTGACACCTTTTTAAGCTCTTCATATTTTTCACACCTTTTCAGGCTCTTCATGTTTTTGAACACCGCTTCATGCTTCTTATATTTTTCAGACCGTTTCATGCTCCTCATATTTTTGACACCTTTTGAAGCTCTTCATATTTTTCACACCTTTTGAAGCTCTTCATATTTTTCACACGTTTTCAGGCTCTTCATGTTTTTAAACACAGTTTCATGCTTCTCCTATTTTTCAGACCGTTTCATGCTCATCACATTTTTGTCACCTTTTGAAGCTCTTCATATTTTTCACACCTTTTCAGGCTCTTCATATTTTTCAACACCGTTTCATGCTCCACCTATATTTCAGACCATTTCATGCTCCTCATATTTTGACACCTTTTGAAGCTCTTCATATTTTTCACAACTTTTCAGGCTCTTCATATTTTTGAACACCGCTTCATTCTCTTCCTATTTTTCAGACCGTTTCAAGCTCCTCATATTTTGACACCTTTTGAAGCTCTTCATATTTTTCACACATTTTAAGTGTCTTCATGTTTTTCAACACGACTTCATGCTCCTCCTATTTTTCAGTCCGTTTCATGTTCCTCGTATTATTGACACCTTTTGAAGCTCTTCATATTTCTCACACAATTTAAGTGTCTTCTTGTTTTTCAACACGACTTCATGCTCCTCCTGTTTTTCAGACCGTTTCATGCTCCTCATATTTTTGACACCTTTTGAAGCTCTTCATATTTTTCACACATTTTAAGTGTCTTCATGTTTTTCAACACCGTTTCATGCTCCTCCTATTTTTCAGACCGTTTCATGCTCCTCATATTTTTGACACCTTTTGAAGCTCTTCTTTTTCTTTCACACATTTTGAAGCTCTTCATATTTTTCACAACTTTTCAGGCTCTTTATATTTATGAACTCGACTTTATGCTCCTCCTTTTTTTCAGACCATTTCATGCTCCTCTCATTTTTGACACCTTTTGAAGCTTTGCATATTTTTCACATCTTTTCACGCTCTTCATGTTTTTGAACACCGCTTCATGCTCCTCCTATTTTTCAGACCACATCATTCTCCTCATATTTTTCACACCTTTTGAAGCTCTTCAAATTTTTCACACCTTTTCAGGCTCTTCATATTTTTGAACACCGTTTCATGCTTCTCGTATTTTTCAGACCATTTCTTGTTCCTCATATTTGTGACACCTTTTGAAGCTCTTCATATTTTACACACCTTTTCAGACTCTTCATATTTTTGAACACTGCTTCATGCTCCTCCTATTTTTCAGACCGTTTCATGCTCCTCATATTTTTGACATCTTTTGATGATCTTCATATTTTTCACACCTTTTCAGGCTCTTCATGTTTCTGAACATCGCTTCATGCTCCTCCTATTTTTCAGACCGTTTAATCCTCCTAATGTATTTCACACTTTTTGAAGCTCTTCATATTTTTCACACCTTTTCAGACTCTTCATATTTTTGAACACCGCTTCATGCTCCTCCTATTTTTCAGACCGTATCATGCTCCTCATATTTTTCACACCTTTTGAAGCTCTTCATATTTTTCACAACTTTTCAGGCTCTTTATATTTATGAACTCGACTTCATGCTCCTCCTATTTTTCAGACCATTTCATGCTCCTCTCATTTTTGACACCTTTTGAAGCTTTGCATATTTTTCACAACTTTTCAGGCTCTTCATGTTTTTGAACACCGCTTCATGCTCCTCCTATTTTCAGACCACATCATTCTCCTCATATTTTTCACACCTTTTGAAGCTCTTCATATTTTTCACACCTTTTCAGGCTCTTCAAGTTTTTTAACACCACTTCATGCTCCTCCTTTTTTCAGAACGTTTCATGCTCCTCATATTTTTAACACCTTTTGAATCTCTTCATATTTTTCACACCTTTTCATGATCTTCTTGTTTTTCAACCCCGTATCATGCTCCTCCTATTTTTCAGATGGTTTCATGCTCCTCATATTTTTCACACCTTCAAACTCTTCATATTTTTCACACAATTTAAGGCTCTTCATGTTTTTCATCACAGTGTCATGCTCCTCCTATTTTTCAGACGGTTTCATGCCTCTCATAATTTTCACACCTTTAAAGCTCTTCACATTTTTCACACCTTTTAAGGCTCTTCATGTTTTTGAACACCACTTCATGCTCCTCCTATTTTTCAGACCGTTTCATGCTCCTCATATTTTTGACACCTTTTGAAGCTCTTCATATTTTAACACCTTTACAGGCTCTTCATGTTTTTGAACACCATTTCATGCTCCTCATATTTTGACAACTATTGAAACTCTTCATATTTTTCAGACAGTTTCATGCTCCTCATATTTTTGACACCTTTTGAAGCTCTTCATATATTTCACAGCTTTTCAGGCTCTTCAGGATTTTGAACATCGTTTCATGCTCCTCCTATTTTTCAGAACGTTCCATGCTCCTCATATTTTTCACACCTTTTGGAGCTCTTCATATTTTTCACACCTTTTCTGGCTCTTCATATTTTTCAACACCACTTCATGCTCCTCCTATGTTTAGAACGTTTAATGCTAACCATAATTTTGACACCTTTTGAAACTCTTCATATTTTTGAAACCTTTTCAGGCTCTTCATGTTTCTCAACACCATTTCATGCTCCTCCTATTTCAGACCGTTTCATGCTCCTCATATTTTTGACACGTTTTGAAACTCTTCACATTTTTCACACCTTTTAAGGCTCTTCATGTTTTTGAACACCACTTCATTCTCCTCCTATTTTTCAGACCGTTTCATGCTCCTCATATTTTTGACACCTTTTGTAGCTCTTCATATTTTTCACACGTTTTCAGGCTCTTCATGTTTTTCAAAACCGCTTCATGCTCCTCCTATTTTCAGAACGTTTCATACTTCTCATATTTTTGACACCTTTTGAAGCTCTTCATATTTTTCACAGCTTTTCAGGCTCTTCATGTTTTTGAACACCCCTTCATGCTCCTCTTCGTTTTCAGACCGTTTCATGCTCCTCATATTTTTGACACCTTTTGTAGCTCTTCATATTTTTCACACGTTTTCAGGCTCTTCATGTTTTTCAAAACCGCTTCAAGCTCCTCCTATTTTTCAGAACGTTTCATACTTCTCATATTTTTGACACCTTTTGAAGCTCTTCATATTTTTCACAGCTTTTCAGGCACTTCATGTTTTTCAACACCGCTTCATGCTCCTCCTATTTTTCAGACCGTTTCATGCTCATCACATTTTTGACACCATTCGAAGCTTTGCATATTTTTCACAACTTTTCAGGCTCTTCATGTTTTTGAACACCGCTTCAAGCTCCTCCTATTTTTCAGACCATTTCATGCTCCTCTCATTTTTGACACCTTTTGAAGCTTTGCATATTTTTCACAACTTTTCACGCTCTTCATGTTTTTGAACACCGCTTCATGCTCCTCCTATTTTTCAGACCGCATCATGCTCCTCATATTTTTCACACCTTTTGAAGCTCTTCATATTTTTCACACCTTTTCAGGCTCTTCAAGTTTTTTAACACCACTTCATGCTCCTCCTTTTTTCAGAACGTTTCATGCTCCTCATATTTTTGACACCTTTTGAAGCTCTTCATATTTTTCACACCTTTTCAGGCTCTTCATCTTTTTCAACACCACTTCATGCTCCTCCTATTTTTCAGACCGTTTCATGCTCCTCATATTTTTGACACCTTTTGAAGCTCTTCATATTTTTCACACATTTTAAGTGTCTTCATGTTTTTCAACACCGTTTCATGCTCCTCCTATTTTTCAGACCGTTTCATGCTCCTCATATTTTTGACACCTTTTGAAGCTCTTCTTTCTCTTTCACACATTTTGAAGCTCTTCATATTTTTCACAACTTTTCAGGCTCTTTATATTTATGAACTCGACTTTATGCTCCTCCTATTTTTCAGACCATTTCATGCTCCTCTCATTTTTGACACCTTTTGAAGCTTTGCATATTTTTCACATCTTTTCACGCTCTTCATGTTTTTGAACACCGCTTCATGCTCCTCCTATTTTTCAGACCACATCATTCTCCTCATATTTTTCACACCTTTTGAAGCTCTTCATATTTTTCACACCTTTTCGGGCTCTTCATATTTTTGAACACCGTTTCATGCTTCTCGTATTTTTCAGACCATTTCTTGTTCCTCATATTTGTGACACCTTTTGAAGCTCTTCATATTTTTCACACCTTTTCAGACTCTTCATATTTTTGAACACTGCTTCATGCTCCTCCTATTTTTCAGACCGTTTCATGCTCCTCATATTTTTGACATCTTTTGATGATCTTCATATTTTTCACACCTTTTCAGGCTCTTCATGTTTCTGAACATCGCTTCATGCTCCTCCTATTTTTCAGACCGTTTAATCCTCCTAATGTATTTCACACTTTTTGAAGCTCTTCATATTTTTCACACCTTTTCAGACTCTTCATATTTTTGAACACCGCTTCATGCTCCTCCTATTTTTCAGACCGTATCATGCTCCTCATATTTTTCACACCTTTTGAAGCTCTTCATATTTTTCACAACTTTTCAGGCTCTTTATATTTATGAACTCGACTTCATGCTCCTCCTATTTTTCAGACCATTTCATGCTCCTCTCATTTTTGACACCTTTTGAAGCTTTGCATATTTTTCACAACTTTTCAGGCTCTTCATGTTTTTGAACACCGCTTCATGCTCCTCCTATTTTCAGACCACATCATTCTCCTCATATTTTTCACACCTTTTGAAGCTCTTCATATTTTTCACACCTTTTCAGGCTCTTCAAGTTTTTTAACACCACTTCATGCTCCTCCTTTTTTCAGAACGTTTCATGCTCCTCATATTTTTAACACCTTTTGAAGCTCTTCATATTTTTCACACCTTTTCAGGCTCTTCATCTTTTTCAACACCACTTCATGCTCCTCCTATTTCTCAGACAGTTTCAGGCTCCTCATATTTTTGACAGCTTTTGAATCTCTTCATATTTTTCACACCTTTTCATGATCTTCATGTTTTTCAACCCCGTATCATGCTCCTCCTATTTTTCAGATGGTTTCATGCTCCTCATATTTTTCACACCTTCAAACTCTTCATATTTTTCACACAATTTAAGGCTCTTCATGTTTTTCATCACAGTGTCATGCTCCTCCTATTTTTCAGACGGTTTCATGCCTCTCATAATTTTCACACCTTTAAAGCTCTTCACATTTTTCACACCTTTTAAGGCTCTTCATGTTTTTGAACACCACTTCATGCTCCTCCTATTTTTCAGACCGTTTCATGCTCCTCATATTTTTGACACCTTTTGAAGCTCTTCATATTTTAACACCTTTACAGGCTCTTCATGTTTTTGAACACCATTTCATGCTCCTCATATTTTGACAACTATTGAAACTCTTCATATTTTTCAGACAGTTTCATGCTCCTCATATTTTTGACACCTTTTGAAGCTCTTCATATATTTCACAGCTTTTCAGGCTCTTCAGGATTTTGAACATCGTTTCATGCTCCTCCTATTTTTCAGAACGTTCCATGCTCCTCATATTTTTCACACCTTTTGGAGCTCTTCATATTTTTCACACCTTTTCTGGCTCTTCATATTTTTCAACACCACTTCATGCTCCTCCTATGTTTAGAACGTTTAATGCTAACCATAATTTTGACACCTTTTGAAACTCTTCATATTTTTGAAACCTTTTCAGGCTCTTCATGTTTCTCAACACCATTTCATGCTCCTCCTATTTCAGACCGTTTCATGCTCCTCATATTTTTGACACGTTTTGAAACTCTTCACATTTTTCACACCTTTTAAGGCTCTTCATGTTTTTGAACACCACTTCATTCTCCTCCTATTTTTCAGACCGTTTCATGCTCCTCATATTTTTGACACCTTTTGTAGCTCTTCATATTTTTCACACGTTTTCAGGCTCTTCATGTTTTTCAAAACCGCTTCATGCTCCTCCTATTTTCAGAACGTTTCATACTTCTCATATTTTTGACACCTTTTGAAGCTCTTCATATTTTTCACAGCTTTTCAGGCTCTTCATGTTTTTGAACACCCCTTCATGCTCCTCTTCGTTTTCAGACCGTTTCATGCTCCTCATATTTTTGACACCTTTTGTAGCTCTTCATATTTTTCACACGTTTTCAGGCTCTTCATGTTTTTCAAAACCGCTTCATGCTCCTCCTATTTTTCAGAACGTTTCATACTTCTCATATTTTTGACACCTTTTGAAGCTCTTCATATTTTTCACAGCTTTTCAGGCACTTCATGTTTTTCAACACCGCTTCATGCTCCTCCTATTTTTCAGACCGTTTCATGCTCATCACATTTTTGACACCATTCGAAGCTTTGCATATTTTTCACAACTTTTCAGGCTCTTCATGTTTTTGAACACCGCTTCAAGCTCCTCCTATTTTTCAGACCATTTCATGCTCCTCTCATTTTTGACACCTTTTGAAGCTTTGCATATTTTTCACAACTTTTCACGCTCTTCATGTTTTTGAACACCGCTTCATGCTCCTCCTATTTTTCAGACCGCATCATGCTCCTCATATTTTTCACACCTTTTGAAGCTCTTCATATTTTTCACACCTTTTCAGGCTCTTCAAGTTTTTTAACACCACTTCATGCTCCTCCTTTTTTCAGAACGTTTCATGCTCCTCATATTTTTGACACCTTTTGAAGCTCTTCATATTTTTCACACCTTTTCAGGCTCTTCATCTTTTTCAACACCACTTCATGCTCCTCCTATTTTTCAGACCGTTTCATGCTCCTCATATTTTTGACACCTTTTGAAGCTCTTCATATTTTTCACACATTTTAAGTGTCTTCATGTTTTTCAACACCGTTTCATGCTCCTCCTATTTTTCAGACCGTTTCATGCTCCTCATATTTTTGACACCTTTTGAAGCTCTTCTTTTTCTTTCACACATTTTGAAGCTCTTCATATTTTTCACAACTTTTCAGGCTCTTTATATTTATGAACTCGACTTTATGCTCCTCCTATTTTTCAGACCATTTCATGCTCCTCTCATTTTTGACACCTTTTGAAGCTTTGCATATTTTTCACATCTTTTCACGCTCTTCATGTTTTTGAACACCGCTTCATGCTCCTCCTATTTTTCAGACCACATCATTCTCCTCATATTTTTCACACCTTTTGAAGCTCTTCATATTTTTCACACCTTTTCAGGCTCTTCATATTTTTGAACACCGTTTCATGCTTCTCGTATTTTTCAAACCATTTCTTGTTCCTCATATTTGTGACACCTTTTGAAGCTCTTCATATTTTTCACACCTTTTCAGACTCTTCATATTTTTGAACACTGCTTCATGCTCCTCCTATTTTTCAGACCGTTTCATGCTCCTCATATTTTTGACATCTTTTGATGATCTTCATATTTTTCACACCTTTTCAGGCTCTTCATGTTTCTGAACATCGCTTCATGCTCCTCCTATTTTTCAGACCGTTTAATCCTCCTAATGTATTTCACACTTTTTGAAGCTCTTCATATTTTTCACACCTTTTCAGACTCTTCATATTTTTGAACACCGCTTCATGCTCCTCCTATTTTTCAGACCGTATCATGCTCCTCATATTTTTCACACCTTTTGAAGCTCTTCATATTTTTCACAACTTTTCAGGCTCTTTATATTTATGAACTCGACTTCATGCTCCTCCTATTTTTCAGACCATTTCATGCTCCTCTCATTTTTGACACCTTTTGAAGCTTTGCATATTTTTCACAACTTTTCAGGCTCTTCATGTTTTTGAACACCGCTTCATGCTCCTCCTATTTTCAGACCACATCATTCTCCTCATATTTTTCACACCTTTTGAAGCTCTTCATATTTTTCACACCTTTTCAGGCTCTTCAAGTTTTTTAACACCACTTCATGCTCCTCCTTTTTTCAGAACGTTTCATGCTCCTCATATTTTTAACACCTTTTGAAGCTCTTCATATTTTTCACACCTTTTCAGGCTCTTCATCTTTTTCAACACCACTTCATGCTCCTCCTATTTCTCAGACAGTTTCAGGCTCCTCATATTTTTGACAGCTTTTGAATCTCTTCATATTTTTCACACCTTTTCATGATCTTCATGTTTTTCAACCCCGTATCATGCTCCTCCTATTTTTCAGATGGTTTCATGCTCCTCATATTTTTCACACCTTCAAACTCTTCATATTTTTCACACAATTTAAGGCTCTTCATGTTTTTCATCACAGTGTCATGCTCCTCCTATTTTTCAGACGGTTTCATGCCTCTCATAATTTTCACACCTTTAAAGCTCTTCACATTTTTCACACCTTTTAAGGCTCTTCATGTTTTTGAACACCACTTCATGCTCCTCCTATTTTTCAGACCGTTTCATGCTCCTCATATTTTTGACACCTTTTGAAGCTCTTCATATTTTAACACCTTTACAGGCTCTTCATGTTTTTGAACACCATTTCATGCTCCTCATATTTTGACAACTATTGAAACTCTTCATA
The DNA here is from genome assembly GCF_033118175.1 of Dama dama. NCBI lineage: Eukaryota > Metazoa > Chordata > Mammalia > Artiodactyla > Cervidae > Dama > Dama dama. The sequence continues at coordinate 3,000,886 of NC_083683.1, read as the reverse complement.
TTTTTCAGACAGTTTCATGCTCCTCATATTTTTGACACCTTTTGAAGCTCTTCATATATTTCACAGCTTTTCAGGCTCTTCAGGATTTTGAACATCGTTTCATGCTCCTCCTATTTTTCAGAACGTTCCATGCTCCTCATATTTTTCACACCTTTTGGAGCTCTTCATATTTTTCACACCTTTTCTGGCTCTTCATATTTTTCAACACCACTTCATGCTCCTCCTATGTTTAGAACGTTTAATGCTAACCATAATTTTGACACCTTTTGAAACTCTTCATATTTTTGAAACCTTTTCAGGCTCTTCATGTTTCTCAACACCATTTCATGCTCCTCCTATTTCAGACCGTTTCATGCTCCTCATATTTTTGACACGTTTTGAAACTCTTCACATTTTTCACACCTTTTAAGGCTCTTCATGTTTTTGAACACCACTTCATTCTCCTCCTATTTTTCAGACCGTTTCATGCTCCTCATATTTTTGACACCTTTTGTAGCTCTTCATATTTTTCACACGTTTTCAGGCTCTTCATGTTTTTCAAAACCGCTTCATGCTCCTCCTATTTTCAGAACGTTTTATACTTCTCATATTTTTGACACCTTTTGAAGCTCTTCATATTTTTCACAGCTTTTCAGGCTCTTCATGTTTTTGAACACCCCTTCATGCTCCTCTTCGTTTTCAGACCGTTTCATGCTCCTCATATTTTTGACACCTTTTGTAGCTCTTCATATTTTTCACACGTTTTCAGGCTCTTCATGTTTTTCAAAACCGCTTCATGCTCCTCCTATTTTTCAGAACGTTTCATACTTCTCATATTTTTGACACCTTTTGAAGCTCTTCATATTTTTCACAGCTTTTCAGGCACTTCATGTTTTTCAACACCGCTTCATGCTCCTCCTATTTTTCAGACCGTTTCATGCTCATCACATTTTTGACACCATTCGAAGCTTTGCATATTTTTCACAACTTTTCAGGCTCTTCATGTTTTTGAACACCGCTTCAAGCTCCTCCTATTTTTCAGACCATTTCATGCTCCTCTCATTTTTGACACCTTTTGAAGCTTTGCATATTTTTCACAACTTTTCACGCTCTTCATGTTTTTGAACACCGCTTCATGCTCCTCCTATTTTTCAGACCGCATCATGCTCCTCATATTTTTCACACCTTTTGAAGCTCTTCATATTTTTCACACCTTTTCAGGCTCTTCAAGTTTTTTAACACCACTTCATGCTCCTCCTTTTTTCAGAACGTTTCATGCTCCTCATATTTTTGACACCTTTTGAAGCTCTTCATATTTTTCACACCTTTTCAGGCTCTTCATCTTTTTCAACACCACTTCATGCTCCTCCTATTTCTCAGACAGTTTCAGGCTCCTCATATTTTTGACAGCTTTTGAATCTCTTCATATTTTTCACACCTTTTCATGATCTTCATGTTTTTCAACCCCGTGTCATGCTCCTCCTATTTTTCAGATGGTTTCATGCTCCTCATATTTTTCACACCTTCAAACTCTTCATATTTTTCACACAATTTAAGGCTCTTCATGTTTTTCATCACAGTGTCATGCTCCTCCTATTTTTCAGACGGTTTCATGCTCCTCATAATTTTCACACCTTTAAAGCTCTTCATATTTTTCACACCTTTTAAGGCTCTTCATGTTTTTGAACACCACGTCATGCTCCTCCTATTTTTCAGACCGTTTCATGCTCCTCATATTTTTGACACCTTTTGAAGCTCTTCATATTTTAACACCTTTACAGGCTCTTCATGTTTTTGAACACCATTTCATGCTCCTCATACTTTGACAACTATTGAAACTCTTCATATTTTTCAGACAGTTTCATGCTCCTCATATTTTTGACACCTTTTGAAGCTCTTCATATATTTCACAGCTTTTCAGGCTCTTCAGGATTTTGAACATCGTTTCATGCTCCTCCTATTTTTCAGAACGTTCCATGCTCCTCATATTTTTCACACCTTTTGGAGCTCTTCATATTTTTCACACCTTTTCTGGCTCTTCATATTTTTCAACACCACTTCATGCTCCTCCTATGTTTAGAACGTTTAATGCTAACCATAATTTTGACACCTTTTGAAACTCTTCATATTTTTGAAACCTTTTCAGGCTCTTCATGTTTCTCAACACCATTTCATGCTCCTCCTATTTCAGACCGTTTCATGCTCCTCATATTTTTGACACGTTTTGAAACTCTTCACATTTTTCACACCTTTTAAGGCTCTTCATGTTTTTGAACACCACTTCATTCTCCTCCTATTTTTCAGACCGTTTCATGCTCCTCATATTTTTGACACCTTTTGTAGCTCTTCATATTTTTCACACGTTTTCAGGCTCTTCATGTTTTTCAAAACCGCTTCATGCTCCTCCTATTTTCAGAACGTTTCATACTTCTCATATTTTTGACACCTTTTGAAGCTCTTCATATTTTTCACAGCTTTTCAGGCTCTTCATGTTTTTGAACACCCCTTCATGCTCCTCTTCGTTTTCAGACCGTTTCATGCTCCTCATATTTTTGACACCTTTTGTAGCTCTTCATATTTTTCACACGTTTTCAGGCTCTTCATGTTTTTCAAAACCGCTTCATGCTCCTCCTATTTTTCAGAACGTTTCATACTTCTCATATTTTTGACACCTTTTGAAGCTCTTCATATTTTTCACAGCTTTTCAGGCACTTCATGTTTTTCAACACCGCTTCATGCTCCTCCTATTTTTCAGACCGTTTCATGCTCATCACATTTTTGACACCATTCGAAGCTTTGCATATTTTTCACAACTTTTCAGGCTCTTCATGTTTTTGAACACCGCTTCAAGCTCCTCCTATTTTTCAGACCATTTCATGCTCCTCTCATTTTTGACACCTTTTGAAGCTTTGCATATTTTTCACAACTTTTCACGCTCTTCATGTTTTTGAACACCGCTTCATGCTCCTCCTATTTTTCAGACCGCATCATGCTCCTCATATTTTTCACACCTTTTGAAGCTCTTCATATTTTTCACACCTTTTCAGGCTCTTCAAGTTTTTTAACACCACTTCATGCTCCTCCTTTTTTCAGAACGTTTCATGCTCCTCATATTTTTGACACCTTTTGAAGCTCTTCATATTTTTCACACCTTTTCAGGCTATTCATCTTTTTCAACACCACTTCATGCTCCTCCTATTTTTCAGACCGTTTCATGCTCCTCATATTTTTGACACCTTTTGAAGCTCTTCATATTTTTCACACATTTTAAGTGTCTTCATGTTTTTCAACACCGTTTCATGCTCCTCCTATTTTTCAGACCGTTTCATGCTCCTCATATTTTTGACACCTTTTGAAGCTCTTCTTTTTCTTTCACACATTTTGAAGCTCTTCATATTTTTCACAACTTTTCAGGCTCTTTATATTTATGAACTCGACTTCATGCTCCTCCTATTTTTCAGACCATTTCATGCTCCTCTCATTTTTGACACCTTTTGAAGCTTTGCATATTTTTCACAACTTTTCAGGCTCTTCATGTTTTTGAACACCGCTTCATGCTCCTCCTATTTTCAGACCACATCATTCTCCTCATATTTTTCACACCTTTTGAAGCTCTTCATATTTTTCACACATTTTCAGTGTCTTCATGTTTTTCAACACCGCTTCATGCTCCTCCTATTTTTCAGACCGTTTCATGCTCCTCATATTTTTGACACCTTTTGAAGCTCTTCATATTTTTCACACCTTTTCAGGCTCTTTATGTTTTTGAACACCGCTTCATGCTCCTCCTATTTTCCAGAACGTTTCATGCTCCTCATATTTTTGACACCTTTTGAAGCTCTTCATATTTTTCACACCTTTTCAGGCTCTTCATGTTTTTGAACACCGCTTCATGCTCCTCCTATTTTTCAGACCGTTTCATGCTCATCTAATTTTTGGCACTTTTTGAAGCTCTTCATATTTTTCACACCTTTTGAACCTCTTCATATTTTTCATATTTTTGAAGCTCTTCATATTTTCACACGTTTTCAGACTCTTCATGTTTTTCAACACCGTTTCATGCTTCTGTTATTTTTCAGATCGTTTCTTGCTCCTCATAATTTGACACCCTTGGAAGCTCTTCATATTTTTCACACCTTTTCAGGCTCTTCAGGTTTTTCCACACCACTTAATGCTTCTCCTATTTTTCAGACCGTTTCATGCTCCTCATGTATTTCACACATTTTGAAGCTCTTCACATTTTTCACACCTTTTCAGGCTCTTCAAGTTTTTCATCACCACTTCATGCTCCTCCTTTTCTCAGAACGTTTCATGCTCCTCATATTTTTGACACCTTTTGAAGCTCTTCATATTTTTCACACCTTTTCAGTCTTTTCATGTTTTTGAACACCGCTTCATGTTCCTCCTATTTTTCAGACCGTTTCATGCTCCTCATATTTTTGACACCTTTTGAAGCTCTTCATTTATTTCACACCATTTCAGGCTCTTCATATTTTTGAACACCGCTTCATGCTCCTCCTATTTTTCAGATTGTTTCATGCTCCTCATATTTTTGACACCTTTTGGAGCTCTTCATATTTTTCACACCTTTTCAGGCTCTTCATGTTTTTCAACACCACTTCATGCTCCTCCTTTTTTGCAGACCGTTTCATGCTCCTCATATTTTTGACACCTTTTGAAGCTATTCGTATTTTTCACACGTTTTCAGACAATTCATGTTTTTCAACATCGCTTCATGCTCCTCGTATTTTGCCGACCGTTTCATGCTTTTCATATTTTTGACAACTTTTGAAGCTCTTCAGATATTTCACACCTTTCCAGGCTCTTCATTTTTTCAACACCACTTCATGATCCTCCAATTTTTCAGATCGTTTCATGCTCATGTCATTTTAACACCTTTTGAAGCTCTTCATATTTTTGACAAATTATGAAGTTCTTCATATTTTTCACACGTTTTCAGGCTCTTCATGATTTTCAACACCGCTTCATGTTCCTCCTATTTTTCAGACCTTTTCATGCTCATCTCTTTTTTGACCACTTTTCAAGCTCTTCATATTTTTCACACCTTTTGAAGCTCTTCATGTTTTTCACATTTATGAAGCTCTTCATATTTTCCACACGTTTTCAGACAATTCATGTTTTTCAACATCGCTTGATTCTCCTCCTATTTTTCAGACCGTTTCATTCTCCTCATATTTTTGACACCTTTTGAAGCTCTTCATATATTTCACACTTTTTCAGACTTTTCCTTTTTTTCAACACGACTTCATGCTCCTCCTATTTTTCAGACCGTTTCATGCTCATCTCATTTTGAGACCTTTTGAAGCTCTTCATGTTTTTCACACATTTTGAAGCACTTCATATTTTTCATATTTTTGAAGCTCTTCATTTTTTAACGCATTTTCAGACTCTTCATGTTTTTCAACACCGCTTCATGCTCCTCCGCTTTTTCAGACGGTTTCATGCTCCTCATATTTTTGACAGGTTTTGAAGCTTTCATATTTTTCACACCCTTTCAGGCTCTTCATGTTTTTGAACACCGTTTCATAATCCTCCTATTTTTCAGACCGTTTCATGCTCCTCATATTTTTGACACCTTTTTAAGCTCTTCATATTTTTCACACCTTTTCAGGCTCTTCATGTTTTTGAACACCGCTTCATGCTTCTTATATTTTTCAGACCGTTTCATGCTCCTCATATTTTTGACACCTTTTGAAGCTCTTCATATTTTTCACACCTTTTGAAGCTCTTCATATTTTTCACACGTTTTCAGGCTCTTCATGTTTTTAAACACAGTTTCATGCTTCTCCTATTTTTCAGACCGTTTCATGCTCATCACATTTTTGTCACCTTTTGAAGCTCTTCATATTTTTCACACCTTTTCAGGCTCTTCATATTTTTCAACACCGTTTCATGCTCCACCTATATTTCAGACCATTTCATGCTCCTCATATTTTGACACCTTTTGAAGCTCTTCATATTTTTCACAACTTTTCAGGCTCTTCATATTTTTGAACACCGCTTCATTCTCTTCCTATTTTTCAGACCGTTTCAAGCTCCTCATATTTTGACACCTTTTGAAGCTCTTCATATTTTTCACACATTTTAAGTGTCTTCATGTTTTTCAACACGACTTCATGCTCCTCCTATTTTTCAGTCCGTTTCATGTTCCTCGTATTATTGACACCTTTTGAAGCTCTTCATATTTCTCACACAATTTAAGTGTCTTCTTGTTTTTCAACACGACTTCATGCTCCTCCTATTTTTCAGACCGTTTCATGCTCCTCATATTTTTGACACCTTTTGAAGCTCTTCATATTTTTCACACATTTTAAGTGTCTTCATGTTTTTCAACACCGTTTCATGCTCCTCCTATTTTTCAGACCGTTTCATGCTCCTCATATTTTTGACACCTTTTGAAGCTCTTCTTTTTCTTTCACACATTTTGAAGCTCTTCATATTTTTCACAACTTTTCAGGCTCTTTATATTTATGAACTCGACTTTATGCTCCTCCTATTTTTCAGACCATTTCATGCTCCTCTCATTTTTGACACCTTTTGAAGCTTTGCATATTTTTCACATCTTTTCACGCTCTTCATGTTTTTGAACACCGCTTCATGCTCCTCCTATTTTTCAGACCACATCATTCTCCTCATATTTTTCACACCTTTTGAAGCTCTTCATATTTTTCACACCTTTTCAGGCTCTTCATATTTTTGAACACCGTTTCATGCTTCTCGTATTTTTCAGACCATTTCTTGTTCCTCATATTTGTGACACCTTTTGAAGCTCTTCATATTTTTCACACCTTTTCAGACTCTTCATATTTTTGAACACTGCTTCATGCTCCTCCTATTTTTCAGACCGTTTCATGCTCCTCATATTTTTGACATCTTTTGATGATCTTCATATTTTTCACACCTTTTCAGGCTCTTCATGTTTCTGAACATCGCTTCATGCTCCTCCTATTTTTCAGACCGTTTAATCCTCCTAATGTATTTCACACTTTTTGAAGCTCTTCATATTTTTCACACCTTTTCAGACTCTTCATATTTTTGAACACCGCTTCATGCTCCTCCTATTTTTCAGACCGTATCATGCTCCTCATATTTTTCACACCTTTTGAAGCTCTTCATATTTTTCACAACTTTTCAGGCTCTTTATATTTATGAACTCGACTTCATGCTCCTCCTATTTTTCAGACCATTTCATGCTCCTCTCATTTTTGACACCTTTTGAAGCTTTGCATATTTTTCACAACTTTTCAGGCTCTTCATGTTTTTGAACACCGCTTCATGCTCCTCCTATTTTCAGACCACATCATTCTCCTCATATTTTTCACACCTTTTGAAGCTCTTCATATTTTTCACACCTTTTCAGGCTCTTCAAGTTTTTTAACACCACTTCATGCTCCTCCTTTTTTCAGAACGTTTCATGCTCCTCATATTTTTAACACCTTTTGAAGCTCTTCATATTTTTCACACCTTTTCAGGCTCTTCATCTTTTTCAACACCACTTCATGCTCCTCCTATTTCTCAGACAGTTTCAGGCTCCTCATATTTTTGACAGCTTTTGAATCTCTTCATATTTTTCACACCTTTTCATGATCTTCATGTTTTTCAACCCCGTATCATGCTCCTCCTATTTTTCAGATGGTTTCATGCTCCTCATATTTTTCACACCTTCAAACTCTTCATATTTTTCACACAATTTAAGGCTCTTCATGTTTTTCATCACAGTGTCATGCTCCTCCTATTTTTCAGACGGTTTCATGCCTCTCATAATTTTCACACCTTTAAAGCTCTTCACATTTTTCACACCTTTTAAGGCTCTTCATGTTTTTGAACACCACTTCATGCTCCTCCTATTTTTCAGACCGTTTCATGCTCCTCATATTTTTGACACCTTTTGAAGCTCTTCATATTTTAACACCTTTACAGGCTCTTCATGTTTTTGAACACCATTTCATGCTCCTCATATTTTGACAACTATTGAAACTCTTCATATTTTTCAGACAGTTTCATGCTCCTCATATTTTTGACACCTTTTGAAGCTCTTCATATATTTCACAGCTTTTCAGGCTCTTCAGGATTTTGAACATCGTTTCATGCTCCTCCTATTTTTCAGAACGTTCCATGCTCCTCATATTTTTCACACCTTTTGGAGCTCTTCATATTTTTCACACCTTTTCTGGCTCTTCATATTTTTCAACACCACTTCATGCTCCTCCTATGTTTAGAACGTTTAATGCTAACCATAATTTTGACACCTTTTGAAACTCTTCATATTTTTGAAACCTTTTCAGGCTCTTCATGTTTCTCAACACCATTTCATGCTCCTCCTATTTCAGACCGTTTCATGCTCCTCATATTTTTGACACGTTTTGAAACTCTTCACATTTTTCACACCTTTTAAGGCTCTTCATGTTTTTGAACACCACTTCATTCTCCTCCTATTTTTCAGACCGTTTCATGCTCCTCATATTTTTGACACCTTTTGTAGCTCTTCATATTTTTCACACGTTTTCAGGCTCTTCATGTTTTTCAAAACCGCTTCATGCTCCTCCTATTTTCAGAACGTTTCATACTTCTCATATTTTTGACACCTTTTGAAGCTCTTCATATTTTTCACAGCTTTTCAGGCTCTTCATGTTTTTGAACACCCCTTCATGCTCCTCTTCGTTTTCAGACCGTTTCATGCTCCTCATATTTTTGACACCTTTTGTAGCTCTTCATATTTTTCACACGTTTTCAGGCTCTTCATGTTTTTCAAAACCGCTTCATGCTCCTCCTATTTTTCAGAACGTTTCATACTTCTCATATTTTTGACACCTTTTGAAGCTCTTCATATTTTTCACAGCTTTTCAGGCACTTCATGTTTTTCAACACCGCTTCATGCTCCTCCTATTTTTCAGACCGTTTCATGCTCATCACATTTTTGACACCATTCGAAGCTTTGCATATTTTTCACAACTTTTCAGGCTCTTCATGTTTTTGAACACCGCTTCAAGCTCCTCCTATTTTTCAGACCATTTCATGCTCCTCTCATTTTTGACACCTTTTGAAGCTTTGCATATTTTTCACAACTTTTCACGCTCTTCATGTTTTTGAACACCGCTTCATGCTCCTCCTATTTTTCAGACCGCATCATGCTCCTCATATTTTTCACACCTTTTGAAGCTCTTCATATTTTTCACACCTTTTCAGGCTCTTCAAGTTTTTTAACACCACTTCATGCTCCTCCTTTTTTCAGAACGTTTCATGCTCCTCATATTTTTGACACCTTTTGAAGCTCTTCATATTTTTCACACCTTTTCAGGCTCTTCATCTTTTTCAACACCACTTCATGCTCCTCCTATTTTTCAGACCGTTTCATGCTCCTCATATTTTTGACACCTTTTGAAGCTCTTCATATTTTTCACACATTTTAAGTGTCTTCATGTTTTTCAACACCGTTTCATGCTCCTCCTATTTTTCAGACCGTTTCATGCTCCTCATATTTTTGACACCTTTTGAAGCTCTTCTTTTTCTTTCACACATTTTGAAGCTCTTCATATTTTTCACAACTTTTCAGGCTCTTTATATTTATGAACTCGACTTTATGCTCCTCCTATTTTTCAGACCATTTCATGCTCCTCTCATTTTTGACACCTTTTGAAGCTTTGCATATTTTTCACATCTTTTCACGCTCTTCATGTTTTTGAACACCGCTTCATGCTCCTCCTATTTTTCAGACCACATCATTCTCCTCATATTTTTCACACCTTTTGAAGCTCTTCATATTTTTCACACCTTTTCAGGCTCTTCATATTTTTGAACACCGTTTCATGCTTCTCGTATTTTTCAGACCATTTCTTGTTCCTCATATTTGTGACACCTTTTGAAGCTCTTCATATTTTTCACACCTTTTCAGACTCTTCATATTTTTGAACACTGCTTCATGCTCCTCCTATTTTTCAGACCGTTTCATGCTCCTCATATTTTTGACATCTTTTGATGATCTTCATATTTTTCACACCTTTTCAGGCTCTTCATGTTTCTGAACATCGCTTCATGCTCCTCCTATTTTTCAGACCGTTTAATCCTCCTAATGTATTTCACACTTTTTGAAGCTCTTCATATTTTTCACACCTTTTCAGACTCTTCATATTTTTGAACACCGCTTCATGCTCCTCCTATTTTTCAGACCGTATCATGCTCCTCATATTTTTCACACCTTTTGAAGCTCTTCATATTTTTCACAACTTTTCAGGCTCTTTATATTTATGAACTCGACTTCATGCTCCTCCTATTTTTCAGACCATTTCATGCTCCTCTCATTTTTGACACCTTTTGAAGCTTTGCATATTTTTCACAACTTTTCAGGCTCTTCATGTTTTTGAACACCGCTTCATGCTCCTCCTATTTTCAGACCACATCATTCTCCTCATATTTTTCACACCTTTTGAAGCTCTTCATATTTTTCACACCTTTTCAGGCTCTTCAAGTTTTTTAACACCACTTCATGCTCCTCCTTTTTTCAGAACGTTTCATGCTCCTCATATTTTTAACACCTTTTGAAGCTCTTCATATTTTTCACACCTTTTCAGGCTCTTCATCTTTTTCTACACCACTTCATGCTCCTCCTATTTCTCAGACAGTTTCAGGCTCCTCATATTTTTGACAGCTTTTGAATCTCTTCATATTTTTCACAGCTTTTCATGATCTTCATGTTTTTCAACCCCGTATCATGCTCCTCCTATTTTTCAGATGGTTTCATGCTCCTCATATTTTTCACACCTTCAAACTCTTCATATTTTTCACACAATTTAAGGCTCTTCATGTTTTTCATCACAGTGTCATGCTCCTCCTATTTTTCAGACGGTTTCATGCCTCTCATAATTTTCACACCTTTAAAGCTCTTCACATTTTTCACACCTTTTAAGGCTCTTCATGTTTTTGAACACCACTTCATGCTCCTCCTATTTTTCAGACCGTTTCATGCTCCTCATATTTTTGACACCTTTTGAAGCTCTTCATATTTTAACACCTTTACAGGCTCTTCAGGTTTTTGAACACCATTTCATGCTCCTCATATTTTGACAACTATTGAAACTCTTCATATTTTTCAGACAGTTTCATGCTCCTCATATTTTTGACACCTTTTGAAGCTCTTCATATATTTCACAGCTTTTCAGGCTCTTCAGGATTTTGAACATCGTTTCATGCTCCTCCTATTTTTCAGAACGTTCCATGCTCCTCATATTTTTCACACCTTTTGGAGCTCTTCATATTTTTCACACCTTTTCTGGCTCTTCATATTTTTCAACACCACTTCATGCTCCTCCTATGTTTAGAACGTTTAATGCTAACCATAATTTTGACACATTTTGAAACTCTTCATATTTTTGAAACCTTTTCAGGCTCTTCATGTTTCTCAACACCATTTCATGCTCCTCCTATTTCAGACCGTTTCATGCTCCTCATATTTTTGACACGTTTTGAAACTCTTCACATTTTTCACACCTTTTAAGGCTCTTCATGTTTTTGAACACCACTTCATTCTCCTCCTATTTTTCAGACCGTTTCATGCTCCTCATATTTTTGACACCTTTTGTAGCTCTTCATATTTTTCACACGTTTTCAGGCTCTTCATGTTTTTCAAAACCGCTTCATGCTCCTCCTATTTTCAGAACGTTTTATACTTCTCATATTTTTGACACCGTTTGAAGCTCTTCATATTTTTCACAGCTTTTCAGGCTCTTCATGTTTTTGAACACCCCTTCATGCTCCTCTTCGTTTTCAGACCGTTTCATGCTCCTCATATTTTTGACACCTTTTGTAGCTCTTCATATTTTTCACACGTTTTCAGGCTCTTCATGTTTTTCAAAACCGCTTCATGCTCCTCCTATTTTTCAGAACGTTTCATACTTCTCATATTTTTGACACCTTTTGAAGCTCTTCATATTTTTCACAGCTTTTCAGGCACTTCATGTTTTTCAACACCGCTTCATGCTCCTCCTATTTTTCAGACCGTTTCATGCTCATCACATTTTTGACACCATTCGAAGCTTTGCATATTTTTCACAACTTTTCAGGCTCTTCATGTTTTTGAACACCGCTTCAAGCTCCTCCTATTTTTCAGACCATTTCATGCTCCTCTCATTTTTGACACCTTTTGAAGCTTTGCATATTTTTCACAACTTTTCACGCTCTTCATGTTTTTGAACACCGCTTCATGCTCCTCCTATTTTTCAGACCGCATCATGCTCCTCATATTTTTCACACCTTTTGAAGCTCTTCATATTTTTCACACCTTTTCAGGCTCTTCAAGTTTTTTAACACCACTTCATGCTCCTCCTTTTTTCAGAACGTTTCATGCTCCTCATATTTTTGACACCTTTTGAAGCTCTTCATATTTTTCACACCTTTTCAGGCTCTTCATCTTTTTCAACACCACTTCATGCTCCTCCTATTTCTCAGACAGTTTCAGGCTCCTCATATTTTTGACAGCTTTTGAATCTCTTCATATTTTTCACACCTTTTCATGATCTTCATGTTTTTCAACCCCGTGTCATGCTCCTCCTATTTTTCAGATGGTTTCATGCTCCTCATATTTTTCACACCTTCAAACTCTTCATATTTTTCACACAATTTAAGGCTCTTCATGTTTTTCATCACAGTGTCATGCTCCTCCTATTTTTCAGACGGTTTCATGCTCCTCATAATTTTCACACCTTTAAAGCTCTTCATATTTTTCACACCTTTTAAGGCTCTTCATGTTTTTGAACACCACGTCATGCTCCTCCTATTTTTCAGACCGTTTCATGCTCCTCATATTTTTGACACCTTTTGAAGCTCTTCATATTTTAACACCTTTACAGGCTCTTCATGTTTTTGAACACCATTTCATGCTCCTCATACTTTGACAACTATTGAAACTCTTCATATTTTTCAGACAGTTTCATGCTCCTCATATTTTTGACACCTTTTGAAGCTCTTCATATATTTCACAGCTTTTCAGGCTCTTCAGGATTTTGAACATCGTTTCATGCTCCTCCTATTTTTCAGAACGTTCCATGCTCCTCATATTTTTCACACCTTTTGGAGCTCTTCATATTTTTCACACTTTTTCTGGCTCTTCATATTTTTCAACACCACTTCATGCTCCTCCTATGTTTAGAACGTTTAATGCTCCCCATAATTTTGACACCTTTTGAAACTCTTCATATTTTTGAAACCTTTTCAGGCTCTTCATGTTTCTCAACACCATTTCATGCTCCTCCTATTTCAGACCGTTTCATGCTCCTCATATTTTTGACACGTTTTGAAACTCTTCATTTTTTTCTCACCTTTTCAGGCTCTTCATGTTTTTCAACAGTGCTTCATTCTCCTCCTATTTTTCAGACCGTTTCATGCACCTCATATTTGTGACACCTTTTGTAGCTCTTCATATTTTTCACACGTTTTCAGGCTCTTCATGTTTTTCAAAACCACTTCATGCTCCTCCTATTTTTCAGAACGTTTCATACTTCTCATATTTTTGACACCTTTTGAAGCTCTTCATATTTTTCACCGCTTTTCAGGCTCTTCATGTTTTTCAAAACCGCTTCATGCTCCTCCTATTTTTCAGAACGTTTCATACTTCTCATATTTTTGACACCTTTTGAAGCTCTTCATATTTTTCACAGCTTTTCAGGCTCTTCATGTTTTTGAACACCCCTTCATGCTCCTCTTCGTTTTCAGACCGTTTCATACTCCTCATATTTTTGACACCTTTTGTAGCTCTTCATATTTTTCACACGTTTTCAGGCTCTTCATGTTTTTCAAAACCGCTTCATGCTCCTCCTATTTTTCAGAACGTTTCATACTTCTCATATTTTTGTCACCTTTTGAAGCTCTTCATATTTTTCACAGCTTTTCAGGCACTTCATGTTTTTCAACACCGCTTCATGCTCCTCCTATTTTTCAGACCGTTTCATGCTCATCACATTTTTGACACCATTCGAAGCTTTGCATATTTTTCACAACTTTTCAGGCTCTTCATGTTTTTGAACACCGCTTCATGCTCCTCCTATTTTTCAGACCGTATCATGCTCCTCATATTTTTCACACCTTTTGAAGCTCTTCATATTTTTCACAACATTTCAGGCTCTTCATATTTATGAATTCGACTTCATGCTCCTCCTGTTTTTCAGACCATTTCATGCTCCTCTCATTTTTGTCACCTTTTGAAGCTTTGCATATTTTTCACAAATTTTCAGGCTCTTCATGTTTTTGAACACCGCTTCATGCTCCTCCTATTTTTCAGACCGCATCATGCTCCTCATATTTTTCACACCTTTTGAAGCTCTTCATATTTTTCACACCTTTTCAGGCTCTTCAAGTTTTTTAACACCACTTCATGCTCCTCCTTTTTTCAGAACGTTTCATGCTCCTCATATTTTTGACACCTTTTGAAGCTCTTCATATTTTTCACACCTTTTCAGGCTCTTCATCTTTTTCAACACCACTTCATGCTCCTCCTATTTCTTAGACAGTTTCAGGCTCCTCATATTTTTGACAGCTTTTGAATCTCTTCATATTTTTCACACCTTTTCATGATCTTCATGTTTTTCATCACAGTGTCATGCTCCTCCTATTTTTCAGAGGGTTTCATGCTCCTCATAATTTTCACACCTTTAAAGCTCTTCATATTTTTCACACCTTTTAAGGCTCTTCATGTTTTTGAACACCACTTCATGCTCCTCCTATTTTTCAGACCGTTTCATGCTCCTCATATTTTTGACACCTTTTGAAGCTCTTCATATTTTAACACCTTTACAGGCTCTTCATGTTTTTGAACACCATTTCATGCTCCTCATATTTTGACAACTATTGAAACTCTTCATATTTTTCAGACAGTTTCATGCTCCTCATATTTTTGACACCTTTTGAAGCTCTTCATATATTTCACAGCTTTTAAGGCTCTTCAGGATTTTGAACATCGTTTCATGCTCCTCCAATTTTTCAGAACGTTCCATGCTCCTCATATTTTTCACACCTTTTGGAGCTCTTCATATTTTTCACACCTTTTCTGGCTCTTCATATTTTTCAACACCACTTCATGCTCCTCCTATGTTTAGAACGTTTAATGCTCCCCATAATTTTGACACCGTTGAAACTCTTCATATTTTTGAAACCTTTTCAGGCTCTTCATGTTTCTCAACACCATTTCATGCTCCTCCTATTTTACAGAGAATTTCATGCTCCTCATGTATTTCACACCTTTTAAGGCTCTTCATATTTTTCACACCTTTTCAGGCTCTTCTTGTTTTTGAACACCATTTCATGCTGCTTCTATTTTTCAGACCGTTTCATGCTCCTCATATTTTTCACACCTTTTCAAGCTCTTCATATTTTTCACACCTTTTCAGGCTCTTCATGTGTTTGAACTCCGCTTCATGCTCCTCTTCTTTTTCAGACCGTTTCATGCTCCTCATATTTTTGACACCTTTTGAAGCTCTTCATATTTTAACACCTTTACAGGCTCTTCATGTTTTTGAACACCATTTCATGCTCCTCATATTTTGACAACTATTGAAACTCTTCATATTTTTCAGACAGTTTCATGCTCCTCATATTTTTGACACCTTTTGAAGCTCTTCATATATTTCACAGCTTTTCAGGCTCTTCAGGATTTTGAACATCGTTTCATGCTCCTCCTATTTTTCAGAACGTTCCATGCTCCTCATATTTTTCACACCTTTTGGAGCTCTTCATATTTTTCACACCTTTTCTGGCTCTTCATATTTTTCAACACCACTTCATGCTCCTCCTATGTTTAGAACGTTTAATGCTAACCATAATTTTGACACATTTTGAAACTCTTCATATTTTTGAAACCTTTTCAGGCTCTTCATGTTTCTCAACACCATTTCATGCTCCTCCTATTTCAGACCGTTTCATGCTCCTCATATTTTTGACACGTTTTGAAACTCTTCACATTTTTCACACCTTTTAAGGCTCTTCATGTTTTTGAACACCACTTCATTCTCCTCCTATTTTTCAGACCGTTTCATGCTCCTCATATTTTTGACACCTTTTGTAGCTCTTCATATTTTTCACACGTTTTCAGGCTCTTCATGTTTTTCAAAACCGCTTCATGCTCCTCCTATTTTCAGAACGTTTTATACTTCTCATATTTTTGACACCGTTTGAAGCTCTTCATATTTTTCACAGCTTTTCAGGCTCTTCATGTTTTTGAACACCCCTTCATGCTCCTCTTCGTTTTCAGACCGTTTCATGCTCCTCATATTTTTGACACCTTTTGTAGCTCTTCATATTTTTCACACGTTTTCAGGCTCTTCATGTTTTTCAAAACCGCTTCATGCTCCTCCTATTTTTCAGAACGTTTCATACTTCTCATATTTTTGACACCTTTTGAAGCTCTTCATATTTTTCACAGCTTTTCAGGCACTTCATGTTTTTCAACACCGCTTCATGCTCCTCCTATTTTTCAGACCGTTTCATGCTCATCACATTTTTGACACCATTCGAAGCTTTGCATATTTTTCACAACTTTTCAGGCTCTTCATGTTTTTGAACACCGCTTCAAGCTCCTCCTATTTTTCAGACCATTTCATGCTCCTCTCATATTTGACACCTTTTGAAGCTTTGCATATTTTTCACAACTTTTCACGCTCTTCATGTTTTTGAACACCGCTTCATGCTCCTCCTATTTTTCAGACCGCATCATGCTCCTCATATTTTTCACACCTTTTGAAGCTCTTCATATTTTTCACACCTTTTCAGGCTCTTCAAGTTTTTTAACACCACTTCATGCTCCTCCTTTTTTCAGAACGTTTCATGCTCCTCATATTTTTGACACCTTTTGAAGCTCTTCATATTTTTCACACCTTTTCAGGCTCTTCATCTTTTTCAACACCACTTCATGCTCCTCCTATTTCTCAGACAGTTTCAGGCTCCTCATATTTTTGACAGCTTTTGAATCTCTTCATATTTTTCACACCTTTTCATGATCTTCATGTTTTTCAACCCCGTGTCATGCTCCTCCTATTTTTCAGATGGTTTCATGCTCCTCATATTTTTCACACCTTCAAACTCTTCATATTTTTCACACAATTTAAGGCTCTTCATGTTTTTCATCACAGTGTCATGCTCCTCCTATTTTTCAGACGGTTTCATGCTCCTCATAATTTTCACACCTTTAAAGCTCTTCATATTTTTCACACCTTTTAAGGCTCTTCATGTTTTTGAACACCACGTCATGCTCCTCCTATTTTTCAGACCGTTTCATGCTCCTCATATTTTTGACACCTTTTGAAGCTCTTCATATTTTAACACCTTTACAGGCTCTTCATGTTTTTGAACACCATTTCATGCTCCTCATACTTTGACAACTATTGAAACTCTTCATATTTTTCAGACAGTTTCATGCTCCTCATATTTTTGACACCTTTTGAAGCTCTTCATATATTTCACAGCTTTTCAGGCTCTTCAGGATTTTGAACATCGTTTCATGCTCCTCCTATTTTTCAGAACGTTCCATGCTCCTCATATTTTTCACACCTTTTGGAGCTCTTCATATTTTTCACACTTTTTCTGGCTCTTCATATTTTTCAACACCACTTCATGCTCCTCCTATGTTTAGAACGTTTAATGCTCCCCATAATTTTGACACCTTTTGAAACTCTTCATATTTTTGAAACCTTTTCAGGCTCTTCATGTTTCTCAACACCATTTCATGCTCCTCCTATTTCAGACCGTTTCATGCTCCTCATATTTTTGACACGTTTTGAAACTCTTCATTTTTTTCTCACCTTTTCAGGCTCTTCATGTTTTTCAACAGTGCTTCATTCTCCTCCTATTTTTCAGACCGTTTCATGCACCTCATATTTGTGACACCTTTTGTAGCTCTTCATATTTTTCACACGTTTTCAGGCTCTTCATGTTTTTCAAAACCACTTCATGCTCCTCCTATTTTTCAGAACGTTTCATACTTCTCATATTTTTGACACCTTTTGAAGCTCTTCATATTTTTCACCGCTTTTCAGGCTCTTCATGTTTTTCAAAACCGCTTCATGCTCCTCCTATTTTTCAGAACGTTTCATACTTCTCATATTTTTGACACCTTTTGAAGCTCTTCATATTTTTCACAGCTTTTCAGGCTCTTCATGTTTTTGAACACCCCTTCATGCTCCTCTTCGTTTTCAGACCGTTTCATACTCCTCATATTTTTGACACCTTTTGTAGCTCTTCATATTTTTCACACGTTTTCAGGCTCTTCATGTTTTTCAAAACCGCTTCATGCTCCTCCTATTTTTCAGAACGTTTCATACTTCTCATATTTTTGTCACCTTTTGAAGCTCTTCATATTTTTCACAGCTTTTCAGGCACTTCATGTTTTTCAACACCGCTTCATGCTCCTCCTATTTTTCAGACCGTTTCATGCTCATCACATTTTTGACACCATTCGAAGCTTTGCATATTTTTCACAACTTTTCAGGCTCTTCATGTTTTTGAACACCGCTTCATGCTCCTCCTATTTTTCAGACCGTATCATGCTCCTCATATTTTTCACACCTTTTGAAGCTCTTCATATTTTTCACAACATTTCAGGCTCTTCATATTTATGAATTCGACTTCATGCTCCTCCTGTTTTTCAGACCATTTCATGCTCCTCTCATTTTTGTCACCTTTTGAAGCTTTGCATATTTTTCACAAATTTTCAGGCTCTTCATGTTTTTGAACACCGCTTCATGCTCCTCCTATTTTTCAGACCGCATCATGCTCCTCATATTTTTCACACCTTTT
Organism: Dama dama; assembly: GCF_033118175.1. Lineage (NCBI taxonomy): Eukaryota > Metazoa > Chordata > Mammalia > Artiodactyla > Cervidae > Dama > Dama dama. The sequence goes on along the minus strand of NC_083683.1, from coordinate 2,982,112 downwards.
GAAGCTCTTCATATTTTTCACACCTTTTCAGGCTCTTCAAGTTTTTTAACACCACTTCATGCTCCTCCTTTTTTCAGAACGTTTCATGCTCCTCATATTTTTGACACCTTTTGAAGCTCTTCATATTTTTCACACCTTTTCAGGCTCTTCATCTTTTTCAACACCACTTCATGCTCCTCCTATTTCTTAGACAGTTTCAGGCTCCTCATATTTTTGACAGCTTTTGAATCTCTTCATATTTTTCACACCTTTTCATGATCTTCATGTTTTTCATCACAGTGTCATGCTCCTCCTATTTTTCAGAGGGTTTCATGCTCCTCATAATTTTCACACCTTTAAAGCTCTTCATATTTTTCACACCTTTTAAGGCTCTTCATGTTTTTGAACACCACTTCATGCTCCTCCTATTTTTCAGACCGTTTCATGCTCCTCATATTTTTGACACCTTTTGAAGCTCTTCATATTTTAACACCTTTACAGGCTCTTCATGTTTTTGAACACCATTTCATGCTCCTCATATTTTGACAACTATTGAAACTCTTCATATTTTTCAGACAGTTTCATGCTCCTCATATTTTTGACACCTTTTGAAGCTCTTCATATATTTCACAGCTTTTAAGGCTCTTCAGGATTTTGAACATCGTTTCATGCTCCTCCAATTTTTCAGAACGTTCCATGCTCCTCATATTTTTCACACCTTTTGGAGCTCTTCATATTTTTCACACCTTTTCTGGCTCTTCATATTTTTCAACACCACTTCATGCTCCTCCTATGTTTAGAACGTTTAATGCTCCCCATAATTTTGACACCGTTGAAACTCTTCATATTTTTGAAACCTTTTCAGGCTCTTCATGTTTCTCAACACCATTTCATGCTCCTCCTATTTTACAGAGAATTTCATGCTCCTCATGTATTTCACACCTTTTAAGGCTCTTCATATTTTTCACACCTTTTCAGGCTCTTCTTGTTTTTGAACACCATTTCATGCTGCTTCTATTTTTCAGACCGTTTCATGCTCCTCATATTTTTCACACCTTTTCAAGCTCTTCATATTTTTCACACCTTTTCAGGCTCTTCATGTGTTTGAACTCCGCTTCATGCTCCTCTTCTTTTTCAGACCGTTTCATGCTCCTCATATTTTTGACACCTTTTCAAGCTCTTCATATTTTTCACACCTTTTCAGGCTCTTCATGTGTTTGAACACCGCTTCATGCTCCTCCTCTTTTTCAGACAGTTTCATGTTCCACATATTTTTCACACGTTTTGAAGCTCTTCATATTTTTCACACCTTTTCAGGCTCTTCATGTTTTTCAACACCACTTCTTGCTTCTCCTATTTTTCAGACCGATTAATGCTCCTAATATTTTTGACACCTTTTGAAGCTCTTCATATTTTTCACACGTTTTGAAGCTCTTCATATTTTTCACACCTTTTCAGGCTCTTCATGTTTTTCAACACCACTTCTTGCTTCTCCTATTTTTCAGACCGTTTCATGGTCATCTCGGTTTTGATATCTTTTGAAGCTCTTCATATTTTTCACACATTTTGAAGCTCTTCATATTTTTCACACGTTTTCAGGCTCTTCATGTTTTTCACCACCGCTTCATGCTCATCCTATTTTCCAGACCGTTTCATGCTCCTGATATTTTTGACACGTTTTGAAGCTCTTCATATTTTTCACTCATTTTGAAGCTCTTCATATATTTCACACCTTTTCAGGCTCTTCATGATTTTTAACAACACTTCATGCTCCTCCTATTTTTCAGACTATTTCATGCTCATCTCATATTTGACACCTTTAGAAGCTCTTCTTATTTTTCACACCTTTTCATGCTCTTCATGTTTTGCTACACCACTTCATGCTCCTCCATTTTTCAGACCATTTCATGCTCATCTCATTTTTGACACCTTTTGAAGCTCTTCATATTTTTCACACCTTTTCAGGCTCTTCATGTTTTGCAACACCTCTTCATGCTCCTCCTATTTTTCAAACCGTTTCATCCTCCTCATATTTTTGACATCTTTTGAAGCTCTTCATATTTTTCACACCTTTTCAGGCTCTTCATGTTTTTGAACACCGCTTCATGCTCCTCCTATTTTTCAGACCTTATCCTGCTCCTCATATTTTTCACACCTATTGAAGCTCTTCATATTTTTCACAACTTTGCAGGCTCTTCATGTTTTTGAACAACACTTCATGCTCCTCCTATTTTACAGAGAGTTTTAGGCCCCTCATGTATTTCACACCGTTTGAAGCTCGTCATATTTTTCACACCTTTTCAGTCTCTTCATGTTTTTCAACACCGTTTCATGCTGCTTATATTTTTCAGACCGTTTCATGCTCCTCATATCTTTCACACCTTTTGAAGCTCTTCATATTTTTCACACCTTTTCAGGCTCTTCATGTTTTTGAACACTGCTTCATGCTCCTCCTATTTTTCAGGTCATTTCATGCTCCTCCTATTTTTGACACCTTTTGAAGCTCTTCATATTTTTCACTCCTTTTCAGGCTCCACATGTTTTTGAACAGCGCATCATGCTCCTCCTATTTTCAGACCGTTCCATGCTCCTCATATTTTTGACACCTTTTGAAGCTCTTCATAAATTTCACACCTTTTCAGGCTCTTCATGTTTTTCAACACCACTTCATCCTCCAAATATTTTTCAGACGGCTTCATGCTCATCTCATTTTTGATACCTTTTGAAGCTCTTCATATTTTTGACACCTTTTAAGCTCTGCATATTTCTCACACTTTTTCAGGCTCTTCATGTGTTTCATCACCGCTTCATGCTCCTCCTATTTTTCAGACCGTTTCATGCTCCTCAAATTTTTGACACCTTTTAAAGCTCTTCATATATTTCACACCTTTTCAGGCTCGTCATTTTTTTGAACACCACTTCATGCTCCTCCTATTTTTCAGACCGTTTCATGCTCCTCAAATTTTTGACACCTTATGGAGCTCCTCATATTTTTCACACCTTTTCAGGCTCTTCATGTTTTTCAACACCACTTCTTGCTTCTCCTATTTTTCAGACCGTTTCATGGTCATCTCGGTTTTGATATCTTTTGAAGCTCTTCATATTTTTCACACATTTTGAAGCTCTTCATATTTTTCACACGTTTTCAGGCTCTTCATGTTTTTCACCACCGCTTCATGCTCATCCTATTTTCCAGACCGTTTCATGCTCCTGATATTTTTGACACGTTTTGAAGCTCTTCATATTTTTCACTCATTTTGAAGCTCTTCATATATTTCACACCTTTTCAGGCTCTTCATGATTTTTAACAACACTTCATGCTCCTCCTATTTTTCAGACTATTTCATGCTCATCTCATATTTGACACCTTTAGAAGCTCTTCTTATTTTTCACACCTTTTCATGCTCTTCATGTTTTGCTACACCACTTCATGCTCCTCCATTTTTCAGACCATTTCATGCTCATCTCATTTTTGACACCTTTTGAAGCTCTTCATATTTTTCACACCTTTTCAGGCTCTTCATGTTTTGCAACACCTCTTCATGCTCCTCCTATTTTTCAAACCGTTTCATCCTCCTCATATTTTTGACATCTTTTGAAGCTCTTCATATTTTTCACACCTTTTCAGGCTCTTCATGTTTTTGAACACCGCTTCATGCTCCTCCTATTTTTCAGACCTTATCCTGCTCCTCATATTTTTCACACCTATTGAAGCTCTTCATATTTTTCACAACTTTGCAGGCTCTTCATGTTTTTGAACAACACTTCATGCTCCTCCTATTTTACAGAGAGTTTTAGGCCCCTCATGTATTTCACACCGTTTGAAGCTCGTCATATTTTTCACACCTTTTCAGTCTCTTCATGTTTTTCAACACCGTTTCATGCTGCTTATATTTTTCAGACCGTTTCATGCTCCTCATATCTTTCACACCTTTTGAAGCTCTTCATATTTTTCACACCTTTTCAGGCTCTTCATGTTTTTGAACACTGCTTCATGCTCCTCCTATTTTTCAGGTCATTTCATGCTCCTCCTATTTTTGACACCTTTTGAAGCTCTTCATATTTTTCACTCCTTTTCAGGCTCCACATGTTTTTGAACAGCGCATCATGCTCCTCCTATTTTCAGACCGTTCCATGCTCCTCATATTTTTGACACCTTTTGAAGCTCTTCATAAATTTCACACCTTTTCAGGCTCTTCATGTTTTTCAACACCACTTCATCCTCCAAATATTTTTCAGACGGCTTCATGCTCATCTCATTTTTGATACCTTTTGAAGCTCTTCATATTTTTGACACCTTTTAAGCTCTGCATATTTCTCACACTTTTTCAGGCTCTTCATGTGTTTCATCACCGCTTCATGCTCCTCCTATTTTTCAGACCGTTTCATGCTCCTCAAATTTTTGACACCTTTTAAAGCTCTTCATATATTTCACACCTTTTCAGGCTCGTCATTTTTTTGAACACCACTTCATGCTCCTCCTATTTTTCAGACCGTTTCATGCTCCTCAAATTTTTGACACCTTATGGAGCTCCTCATATTTTTCACACCTTTTCAGGCTCTTCATGTTTTTGAACACCGTTTTATGTTACTCCTATTTTTCCGACCGTTTCATGCTCCTCATATTTTTGACACCTTTTAAAGCTCTTCATATTTTTCATACCTTTTCAGGCTCTTCATGTGTTCAACAACGCTTCATGCTCCTCCTATTTTTCAGAAAGTTTCATGCTCCTCTTATGTTTGACACTTTTTGAAGCTCTTCATATTTTTTACACCTTTTGAAGCTCTTCATATTTTTCACATCTTTTCAGACTCTTCATGTATTTCAACACCAGGTCATGCTCCTCCTATTTTTCAGAACTTTTCCTGCTCCTCATATTTTTGACACCTTTTGAAGCTCCTCATATATTTCACACCTTGTCAGGCTCTTCATGTTTTTCAACTCCACTTCATGTTCCTCCTATTTTTCAGACCGTTTCATGCTCCTCATATTTTTGACACTTTTTGAAGCTCTTCATATTTTTCAAACCTTTTCAGGCTCTTCATGTATTTCAACACCGCTTCATGCTCCTCCTATTTTTCAGACCGTTTCAATCTGCTCATATTTTTGACACCTTTTGAAACTCTTCATATATTTCTCACCTTTTCAGGCTCTTCATGTTTCTCAACACAGCTTCATGGTCCTCCTATTTTTCAGACCGTTTCATGCTCCTCATATTTTTGACACCTTATGAAACTCTTCATATATTTCACACCTTTTCAGTCTCTTCATGTTTTTCAACTCTGCTTCATGCTCCCCCTATTTTTCAGACCGTTTCATGCTCCTCATATTTTTGACACCTTTTGAAGCTCTTCATATTTTTCACACCTTTTCAGGCTCTTCATGTTTTTCAACACCACTTCTTGCTTCTCCTATTTTTCAGACCGTTTCATGGTCATCTCGGTTTTGATATCTTTTGAAGCTCTTCATATTTTTCACACATTTTGAAGCTCTTCATATTTTTCACACGTTTTCAGGCTCTTCATGTTTTTCACCACCGCTTCATGCTCATCCTATTTTCCAGACCGTTTCATGCTCCTGATATTTTTGACACGTTTTGAAGCTCTTCATATTTTTCACTCATTTTGAAGCTCTTCATATATTTCACACCTTTTCAGGCTCTTCATGATTTTTAACAACACTTCATGCTCCTCCTATTTTTCAGACTATTTCATGCTCATCTCATATTTGACACCTTTAGAAGCTCTTCTTATTTTTCACACCTTTTCATGCTCTTCATGTTTTGCTACACCACTTCATGCTCCTCCATTTTTCAGACCATTTCATGCTCATCTCATTTTTGACACCTTTTGAAGCTCTTCATATTTTTCACACCTTTTCAGGCTCTTCATGTTTTGCAACACCTCTTCATGCTCCTCCTATTTTTCAAACCGTTTCATCCTCCTCATATTTTTGACATCTTTTGAAGCTCTTCATATTTTTCACACCTTTTCAGGCTCTTCATGTTTTTGAACACCGCTTCATGCTCCTCCTATTTTTCAGACCTTATCCTGCTCCTCATATTTTTCACACCTATTGAAGCTCTTCATATTTTTCACAACTTTGCAGGCTCTTCATGTTTTTGAACAACACTTCATGCTCCTCCTATTTTACAGAGAGTTTTAGGCCCCTCATGTATTTCACACCGTTTGAAGCTCGTCATATTTTTCACACCTTTTCAGTCTCTTCATGTTTTTCAACACCGTTTCATGCTGCTTATATTTTTCAGACCGTTTCATGCTCCTCATATCTTTCACACCTTTTGAAGCTCTTCATATTTTTCACACCTTTTCAGGCTCTTCATGTTTTTGAACACTGCTTCATGCTCCTCCTATTTTTCAGGTCATTTCATGCTCCTCCTATTTTTGACACCTTTTGAAGCTCTTCATATTTTTCACTCCTTTTCAGGCTCCACATGTTTTTGAACAGCGCATCATGCTCCTCCTATTTTCAGACCGTTCCATGCTCCTCATATTTTTGACACCTTTTGAAGCTCTTCATAAATTTCACACCTTTTCAGGCTCTTCATGTTTTTCAACACCACTTCATCCTCCAAATATTTTTCAGACGGCTTCATGCTCATCTCATTTTTGATACCTTTTGAAGCTCTTCATATTTTTGACACCTTTTAAGCTCTGCATATTTCTCACACTTTTTCAGGCTCTTCATGTGTTTCATCACCGCTTCATGCTCCTCCTATTTTTCAGACCGTTTCATGCTCCTCAAATTTTTGACACCTTTTAAAGCTCTTCATATATTTCACACCTTTTCAGGCTCGTCATTTTTTTGAACACCACTTCATGCTCCTCCTATTTTTCAGACCGTTTCATGCTCCTCAAATTTTTGACACCTTATGGAGCTCCTCATATTTTTCACACCTTTTCAGGCTCTTCATGTTTTTGAACACCGTTTTATGTTACTCCTATTTTTCCGACCGTTTCATGCTCCTCATATTTTTGACACCTTTTAAAGCTCTTCATATTTTTCATACCTTTTCAGGCTCTTCATGTGTTCAACAACGCTTCATGCTCCTCCTATTTTTCAGAAAGTTTCATGCTCCTCTTATGTTTGACACTTTTTGAAGCTCTTCATATTTTTTACACCTTTTGAAGCTCTTCATATTTTTCACATCTTTTCAGACTCTTCATGTATTTCAACACCAGGTCATGCTCCTCCTATTTTTCAGAACTTTTCCTGCTCCTCATATTTTTGACACCTTTTGAAGCTCCTCATATATTTCACACCTTGTCAGGCTCTTCATGTTTTTCAACTCCACTTCATGTTCCTCCTATTTTTCAGACCGTTTCATGCTCCTCATATTTTTGACACTTTTTGAAGCTCTTCATATTTTTCAAACCTTTTCAGGCTCTTCATGTATTTCAACACCGCTTCATGCTCCTCCTATTTTTCAGACCGTTTCAATCTGCTCATATTTTTGACACCTTTTGAAACTCTTCATATATTTCTCACCTTTTCAGGCTCTTCATGTTTCTCAACACAGCTTCATGGTCCTCCTATTTTTCAGACCGTTTCATGCTCCTCATATTTTTGACACCTTATGAAACTCTTCATATATTTCACACCTTTTCAGTCTCTTCATGTTTTTCAACTCTGCTTCATGCTCCCCCTATTTTTCAGACCGTTTCATGCTCCTCATATTTTTGACACCTTTTGAAACTCTTCATATTTTTCACACCTTTTCAGGCTCTTCATGTTTTGAACAAAACTTCATGCTCCTCCTATTTTTCAGACAGTTTCATTTTCCTCATATTTTTGACACCTTTTTAAGCTCTTCATATATTTCACACCTTTTCAGGCTCTTTATGTTTTTGAACACCGTTTCATGCTCCTCCTATTTGTCTGACCGTTTCATGCTCCTCATATTTTTGACACCTTTTGAAGCTCTTCATTTATTTCACAGCTTTTCAGTCTCTTCATGGTTTTGAACAGCGTTTCATGCTCCTCCTATTTTTCAGACCTTTTCATGCTCCTCATATTTTTCACTCCTTTTGAGGCTCTGCATATTGTTCACACCTTTTCAGGATCTACATGTTTGTCAACACCGTTTCATTCTCCTCCTATATTTGAGACCGTTTCAAGCTCCTCATATTTTTGACACCTTTTGAAGCTCTTCATATATTTCTCACATTTTCAGTCTCTTCATGTTTTTGAACACCGTTTCATGCTCCTCATTTTTTTCAAACCTTTTGAAGCTTTTCATATTTTTCACACATTTTCAGGCTCTTCATATTTTTGAACATGGTTTCATGCTTCTCCTATTTTTCAGACCGTTTCATGCACCTCATATTTTTGACACCTTTTGAAGCTCTTCATATTTTTCACACATTTTCAGTGTCTTCAATTTTTTGAACACCGTTTCATGCTCCTGATATTTTTCAGACCTTTTAAGCTCTTCATATTTTTCACAAATTTTCAGGTTCTTATGTTTTTGAACACCATTTCATGATCCTCCTATTTTTCAGACCATGTCATGCTCCTCATAATTTTGACACCTTTTCGGGCTCTTCATGTTTTTGAACACTGCTTCATACTCCCCCTATTTTTCAGACCGTTCCCTGCTCTTCATATTTCTGACACTTTTTGAAGCTCTTCATATTTTTCACACATTTTCAGGCTCTTCATGTTTTTGAACATGGTTTCATGCTTCTCCTATTTTTCAGACCGTTTCATGCTTCTCATATTTTTGACACCTTTTGAAGCTCTTCATAGTTTTCACACCTTTTGAAGCTCTTCATATTTTTGACACCTTTTCAGGCTCTTCATGTTTTTCAACACTGCTTCTTGCCACTCCTATTTTTCAGACCGTTTCTTGCGCCTCTTATTTCTGACAGCTTTTGAAGCTCTTCCTGTTTTTCACACCTTTTCAGGCTCTTCATTTTTCAACACCGCTTCATGCTCCTCTTATTTTTCAGACCGTATCATGCTCCTCATATTTTGAAAACTTTTGAAGCTCTTCATATATTTCACACCTTTTCAGGCTATTCATGTTTTTGAACACCGTTTCATGCTCCTCCTATTTTTCAGACCGTTTCATGCTCCTCATATTTTTGACACCTTTTGATGCTCTTCATATATTTCACACCTTTTGAGGCTCCTCATGTATTTCAACACCAATTCATGCTCCTCCTATTTTTCAAACAGTTTCATGCTCCTCCTATTTTTGACACCTTTTGAAATTCTTCATTTATTTCACACCTTTTCAGGCTCATCATGTTTTTCAACACCGTTTCATGCTCTTCCTATTTTTAAGACCGTTTCATGCACCTCATAATTTTGAAACCTTTTGAAGCTCTTCATATTTTTCACACATTTTCAGGCTCTTCATGTTTTTCCACACCGTTACAGGCTGGTCATGTTTTTCAGACCGTTTCATGTGCCTCATACATTTGACAACTTTTGAAGCTCTTCATATTTTTCACACCTTTTTAAGCTCTTCATATTTTTCACACTTTTTCAGGCTCTTGATGTTTTTCAACACCGCTTCATGCTCCTCCTATTTTTCAGACCGTTTCATGCTCATCTCATATTTGACACCTTCTGAAGCTCTTCATATTTTTCACACCTTTTGAAGCTCTTCATATTTTTCACACTTTTTCAGGCTCTTCATGTTTTTGAACACCGCTTCATGCTCCTTCTATTTTTCAGAGAGTTTCATGCTCCTCATGTATTTCACACCTTTTGAAGCTCTTCATATTTTTCAATCCTTTTCAGGCTCTTCATGTTTTTGAACTCCGCTTCAAGCTGCTTCTATTTTTCAGACCTTTTCATGATCCTCATATTTTTGACACGTTTTGAAGCTCTTCATATTTTTCACACCTTTTCAGGCTCTTCATATTTTTGAACAGCGTTTCATGCTCCTCCTATTGTTCAGACCGTTTCATGCTCCTCATATTTTTGACACATTTTGAAGCTCTTGATATTCTTCACACCTTTTCAGGCTCTTCATGTTTTTGAACACCGCTTCATGCTCCGCCTGTTTTTCAGACCGTTTCCTGCTCCTCAAATTTTTGACACCTTTTGAAGCTATTCATATTTTTCACACTTTTATAGGCTCTTCATGTTTTTGAACACAGCTTCATGCTAGTCCTATTTTTCATACCGTTTCATGCTCCTCATATTTTTGACACATTTTGAAGCTCTACATATTTTTCACACCTTTTCAGGCTCTTCATGTTTTTCAACACCACTTCATGCTCCTCCTATTTTTCAGACCGTTTCATGCTCCTCATATTTTTGACACATTTTGAAGCTCTTGATATTTTTCACACCTTTTCAGGCTCTTCATGTTTTTGAACACTGCTTCATGCTCCGCCTGTTTTTCAGACCGTTTCCTGCTCCTCAAATATTTGACACCTTTTGAAGCTATTCATATTTTTCACACTTTTATAGGCTCTTCATGTTTTTGAACACAGCTTCATGCTCCTCCTATTTTTCATACCGTTTCATGCTCCTCATATTTTTGACACATTTTGAAGCTCTTCATATTTTTCACACCTTTTCAGGCTCTTCATGTTTTTGAACACCACTTCATGCTCCTCCTATTTTTCAGACCGTTTCATAATCCTCATAATTTTTACACCTTTTGAAGCTCTTCATATTTTTCACATATTTTGAGGGTCTTCATATTTTTGAACACCGCTTCATGCTCCTCGTATTTTTAAGACCGTTTCATGCTCCTCATATTTTTGACACCTTCTGAATCTTTTCATATTTTTCACACCTTTTGAAGCTCTTCATATTTTTCACACCTTTTCAGGCTCTTCATGTTTTTCAACACTGCTTCTTGCCACTCCTATTTTTCAGACCGTTTCTTGCTCCTCTTATTTTTGACAGCTTTTGAAGCTCTTCCTGTTTTTCACACCTTTTCAGGCTCTTCATTTTTCAACACCGCTTCATGCTCCTCTTATTTTTCAGACCGTATCATGCTCCTCATACTTTTGAAAACTTTTGAAGCTCTTCATATATTTCACACCTTTTCAGGCTATTCATGTTTTTGAACACCGTTTCATGCTCCTCCTATTTTTCCGACCGTTTCATGCTCCTCATATTTTTGACACCTTTTGATGCTCTTCATATATTTCACACCTTTTGAGGCTCCTCATGTATTTCAACACCAATTCATGCTCCTCCTATTTTTCAAACAGTTTCATGCTCCTCCTATTTTTGACACCTTTTGAAATTCTTCATTTATTTCACACCTTTTCAGGCTCATCATGATTTTCAACACCGCTTCATGCTCTTCCTATTTTTAAGACCGTTTCATGCACCTCATAATTTTGAAACCTTTTGAAGCTCTTCATATTTTTCACACATTTTCAGGCTCTTCATGTTTTTCCACACCGTTACAGGCTGGTCATATTTTTCAGACCGTTTCAAGTGCCTCATACATTTGACACCTTTTGAAGCTCTTCATATTTTTCACACCTTTTTAAACTCTTCATATTTTTTACACTTTTTCAGGCTCTTGATGTTTTTCAACACTGCTTCATGCTCCTCCTATTTTTCAGACCGTTTCATGCTCATCTCATATTTGACACCTCCTGAAGCTCTTCATATTTTTCACACCTTTTGAAGCTCTTCATATTTTTCACACTTTTTCAGGCTCTTCATGTTTTGAACACCGCTTCATGCTCCTTCTATTTTTCAGAGAGTTTCATGCTCCTCATGTATTTCACACCTTTTGAAGCTCTTCATATTTTTCAATCCTTTTCAGGCTCTTCATGTTTTTGAACTCCGCTTCAAGCTGCTTCTATTTTTCAGACCGTTTCATGATCCTCATATTTTTGACACGTTTTGAAGCTCTTGATATTTTTCACACCTTTTCAGGCTCTTCATGTTTTTCAACACCACTTCATGCTCCTCCTATTTTTCAGACCGTTTCATGCTCCTCATATTTTTGACACATTTTGAAGCTCTTGATATTTTTCACACCTTTTCAGGCTCTTCATGTTTTTGAACAGTGCTTCATGCTCCGCCTGTTTTTCAGACCGTTTCCTGCTCCTCAAATATTTGACACCTTTTGAAGCTATTCATATTTTTCACACTTTTATAGGCTCTTCATGTTTTTGAACACAGCTTCATGCTCCTCCTATTTTTCATACCGTTTCATGCTCCTCATATTTTTGACACATTTTGAAGCTCTTCATATTTTTCACACCTTTTCAGGCTCTTCATGTTTTTGAACACCACTTCATGCTCCTCCTATTTTTCAGACCGTTTCATAATCCTCATAATTTTTACACCTTTTGAAGCTCTTCATATTTTTCACATATTTTGAGGGTCTTCATATTTTTGAACACCGCTTCATGCTCCTCGTATTTTTAAGACCGTTTCATGCTCCTCATATTTTTGACACCTTCTGAATCTTTTCATATTTTTCACACCTTTTGAAGCTCTTCATATTTTTCACACCTTTTCAGGCTCTTCATGTTTTTCAACACTGCTTCTTGCCACTCCTATTTTTCAGACCGTTTCTTGCTCCTCTTATTTTTGACAGCTTTTGAAGCTCTTCCTGTTTTTCACACCTTTTCAGGCTCTTCATTTTTCAACACCGCTTCATGCTCCTCTTATTTTTCAGACCGTATCATGCTCCTCATACTTTTGAAAACTTTTGAAGCTCTTCATATATTTCACACCTTTTCAGGCTATTCATGTTTTTGAACACAGTTTCATGCTCCTCCTATTTTTCCGACCGTTTCATGCTCCTCATATTTTTGACACCTTTTGATGCTCTTCATATATTTCACACCTTTTGAGCCTCCTCATGTATTTCAACACCAATTCATGCTCCTCCTATTTTTCAAAGAGTTTCATGCTCCTCCTATTTTTGACACCTTTTGAAATTCTTCATTTATTTCACACCTTTTCAGGCTCATCATGTTTTTCAACACCGCTTCATGCTCTTCCTATTTTTAAGACCGTTTCATGCACCTCATAATTTTGAAACCTTTTGAAGCTCTTCATATTTTTCACACATTTTCAGGCTCTTCATGTTTTTCCACTCCGTTACAGGCTGGTCATATCTTTCAGACCGTTTCATGTGCCTCATACATTTGAAACCTTTTGAAGCTCTTCATATTTTTTACACTTTTTCAGGCTCTTGATGTTTTTCAACACCGCTTCATGCTCCTCCTATTTTTCAGACCGTTTCATGCTCATCTCATATTTGACACCTTCTGAAGCTCTTCATATTTTTCACACCTTTTGAAGCTCTTCATATTTTTCACACTTTTTCAGGCTCTTCATGTTTTGAACACCGCTTCATGCTCCTTCTATTTTTCAGAGAGTTTCATGCTCCTCATGTATTTCACACCTTTTGAAGCTCTTCATATTTTTCAATCCTTTTCAGGCTCTTCATATTTTTGAACTCCGCTTCAAGCTGCTTCTATTTTTCAGACCTTTTCATGATCCTCATATTTTTGACACGTTTTGAAGCTCTTCATATTTTTCACACCTTTTCAGGCTCTTCATGTTTTTGAACAGCATTTCATGCTCCTCCTATTGTTCAGACCGTTTCATGCTCCTCATATTTTTGACACATTTTGAAGCTCTTCATATTTGTCACACCTTTTCAGGCTCTTCATGTTTTTGAACACCGCTTCATGCTCCGCCTGTTTTTCAGACCGTTTCCTGCTCCTCAAATTTTTGACACCTTTTGAAGCTATTCATATTTTTCACACTTTTATAGGCTCTTCATGTTTTTGAACACAGCTTCATGCTCCTCCTATTTTTCATACCGTTTCATGCTCCTCATATTTTTGACACATTTTGAAGCTCTATATATTTTTCACACCTTTTCAGGCTCTTCATGTTTTTCAACACCACTTCATGCTCCTTCTATTTTTCAGACCGTTTCATGCTCCTCATATTTTTGACACATTTTGAAGCTCTTGATATTTTTCACACCTTTTCAGGCTCTTCATGTTTTTGAACACTGCTTCATGCCCCGCCTGTTTTTCAGACCGTTTCCTGCTCCTCAAATATTTGACACCTTTTGAAGCTCTTCATATTTTTCACACTTTTATAGGCTCTACATGTTTTTGAACACAGCTTCATGCTCCTCCTATTTTTCATACCGTTTCATGCTCCTCATATTTTTGACACATTTTGAAGCTCTTCATATTTTTCACACCTTTTCAGGCTCTTCATGTTTTTGAACACAACTTCATGCTCCTCCTATTTTTCAGACCGTTTTATACTCCTCATAATTTTTACACCTTTTGAAGCTCTTCATATTTTTGACATATTTTGAGGGTCTTCATATTTTTGAACACCGCTTCATGCTCCTCGTATTTTTAAGACCATTTCATGCTCCTCGTATTTTTGACACCTTCTGAATCTTTTCATATTTTTCACACCTTCTCAGGCTCTTCATGTTTTTGAACACCGCTTCATGCTAATCCTATTTTTCAAACCATATCATGCTCCTCATATTTTTCACACCTTTTAAGCTCTTCATATTTTTCACACTTTTTCAGGCTCTTCATGTTTTTCAACACCGCTTCATGCTCCTCCTATTTTTCAGACCGTTTCATGCTCATCAAATTTTTGACACCTTTTGAAGCTCTTCATAATTTTCACACCTTTTTAAGCTCTTCATATTTTTCACACTTTTTCAGGCTCTTCATGTTTTTCAATACCGTTTCATGCTCCTTCTATTTTTCAGACCGTTTCTTGCTCCTCATATTTTTCACACCTTTTGAAGCTCTTCATATTTCTCACACCTTTTCAGGCTCTTCATGTTTTTCTACACCACTTCATGCTTCTCCTATTTTTCAGCCCGTTTCATGCTCCTCATGTATTTCACACCTTTTGAAGCTCTTCATATTTTTCACACCTTTTCAGGCTCTTCATGTTTTTAAACAACATTTCATGCTGCTTCTATTTTTCAGACTGTGGCATGCTCCTCATATTTTTCACACCTTTTGAAGCTCTTCATATTTTTCACACCTTTTCAGGCTCTTCATGTTTTTCTACACCACTTCATGCTTCTCCTATTTTTCAGCCCGTTTCATGCTCCTCATGTATTTCACACCTTTTGACGCTCTTCATATTTTTCACACCTTTTCAGGCTCTTCATGTTTTTCTACACCACTTCATGCTCCTCCTATATTTCAGACCGTTTCATGCTCCTTATATTTTTGACACCTTTTGAAGCTTTTCATATTTTTCACAACTTTTCAGGCTCTTCATGTTTTTGAACACTACTTCATGCTCCTTCTATTTTTTAAGAGAGTTTCATGCTCCTCATGTATTACACACCTTTTGAAGCTCTTCATATTTTTCACACCTTTACAAGCTCTTCACGTTTTTCAACACCACTTCATGCTACTTCTATTTTTCAGCTCGTTTCATGCTCCTCATGAATTTCACACCTTTTGAAGCTCTTCATATTTTTCACACCTTTTCAGCCTCTTCATGTTTTTGATCACCGTTTCATGCTCCTCCTATTTTTCAGACCGTTTCATGCTCCACATATTTTTGACACCTTTTGAAGCTCTTCATATTTTTCACACCTTTTCAGGCTCTTCATGTTTTTCAACACCACTTCATGCTCCTCCTATTTTTCAGACCGTTTCATGCTCCTCATATTTTTACACCTTTTGAATTTCTTCATTTTTTTCACACCTTTTCAGGCTCCTCATATTTTTGAACACAACTTCATGCTCCTCCTATTTTTCAGACCGTTTCATACTCCTCATATTTTTCACACCTTTTGAAGCTCTTCATATTTTTCACGCATTTTCAGGCTCTTCATGTTTTTGAACAGACCTTCATGGTCCTCCTATTTTTCAGACCGTTTCATGCTCCTCATATTTTTGACAGCTTTGGAAGCTCTTCATATTTTTCACACCTTTTCAGACTCCTCATGTTTTTCAACACCGTTGCATGATCTTCCTATTTTTCAGACCGTTTCATGCTCCTCATATACTTGACACATTTTTAAGCTCTTCATATATTTCACATATTTTCAGGCTATTCATGTTTTTCAACACCGCTTCATGCTCCTTGTATTTTTAAGACCGTTTCATGCTCCTCATATTTTTGATACCTTTTTAAGCTCTTCATATTTCTCACACATTTTCTGGCTCTTCATGTTTTTCAACAACTCTTCATGCACCTCCAATTTTTCAGACCGTTTCATGCTCATCTCATTTTTGACACTTTTTGAAGCTCTTCATATTTTTCACACCTTTTCAGGCTCTTCATGTTTTTCAACACCGCTTCATGCTCCTCCTATTTTTCAGAACGTTTCATGCTCATCTCATTTTTGACACCTTTTGAAGCTCTTCATATTTTTCACACCTTTTGAAGCTCTTCATATTTTTCAGACTTTTTCAGTCTCTTCATGTTTTTCAACACCGTTTCATGCTCCTTCTATTTTTCAGACCGTTTCATGCTCGTCATATTTTTCACACCTTTTGAAGCTCTTCATATTTCTCACACCTTTTCAGGTTCTTCATGTTTTTCAACACCATTTCATGCTGCTTCTATTTTTCAGACCGTTTCATGCTCCACATATTTTTCACACCTTTTGAAGCTCTTCATATTTTTCACACCTTTTCAGGCTCTTCATGTTTTTCTACACCACTTCATGCTTCTCCTATTTTTCAGCCCGTTTCATGCTCCTCATGTATTTCACACCTTTTGAAGCTCTTCATATTTTTCACACCTTTTCAGGCTCTTCATGTTTTTCTACACCACTTCATGCTCCTCCTATTTTTCAGACCGTTTCATGCTCCTCATATTTTTGACATCTTTTGAATCTTTTCATATTTTTCACACCTTTTCAGGCTCTTCAAGTTTTTCAACACCACTTCATGCTCCTCCTTTTTTGCAGACCTTTTCTTGCTCCTCATATTTTTGATACCTTTTGATGATCTTCATATTTTTCACACCTTTTCAGGCTCTTCATTTTTTCAACACCACTTCATGCTCCTCCTATTTTTCAGACCGTTTCATGCTCATCTCATTTTTGAAACCTTTTGAAGCTTTTCATATTTTTCACAACGTTTCAGGCTCTTCTAGTTTTTGAACACCGCTTCATGCTCCTCCTATTTTTCAGACCGTTTCATGCTCATCTCATTTTTGACACCTTTTGAAGCTTTTCATATTTTTCACAACATTTCAGGCTCTTCTTGTTTTTGAAGACCGCTTCATGCTCCTCCTATTTTTCAGACCGTTTCATGCTCCTCATATTTCACACCTTTTGAAGCTCTTCATATTTTTCACACCTTTTCAGGCTCTTCATGTTTTTGATCACCATTACATTCTCCTCCTATTATTCAGACCGTTTCATGCTCCTCATATTTTTGACACTTTTTGAAGCTCTTTATATATTTCACACCTTTTCAGGCTCTTCATGATTTTGATCACCGTTACATTCTCCTCCTACTATTCAGACCGTTTCATGCTCCTCATATATTTGACACTTTTTGAAGCTCTTTATATATTTCACACATTTTCAGGCTCTTCATGTTTTTGAACACAGCTTCATGCTCCTCCTATTTTTCAGACCATTTCATGCTCCTCATATTTTTGACAACTTTGGAAGCTCTTCATATTTTTCACACATTTTCAGGCTCTTCATGTTTTTCAACACTGTTGCATGATCCTCCTATTTTTCAGACCGTTTCATGCTCCTCATATACTTGACACATTTTTAAGCTCTTCATATATTTCACACATTTTCAGGCTATTCATGTTTTTCAACACCGCTTCATGCTCCTTGTATTTTTAAGACCGTTTCATGCTCCTCATATTTTTGACACCTTTTTAAGCTCTTCATATTTCTCACACCTTTTCAGGCTCTTCATGTTTTTCAACAACGCTTCATGCACCTCCTATTTGTCAGACCGTTTCATGCTCATCTCATTTATGACACCTTTTGAATCTTTTCATATTTTTCACACCTTCTCAGGCTCTTCATGTTTTTGAACACCGCTTCATGCTAATCCTATTTTTCAAACCATATCATGCTCCTCATATTTTTCACACCTTTTAAGCTCTTCATATTTTTCACACTTTTTCAGGTTCTTCATGTTTTTCAACACCGCTTCATGCTCCTCCTATTTTTCAGAACGTTTCATGCTCATCAAATTTTTGACACCTTTTGAAGCTCTTCATATTTTTCACACCTTTTGAAGCTCTTCATATTTTTCACACCATTTCAGGCTCTTCATGTTTTTCAACACCGTTTCATGTTGCTTCTATTTTTCAGACCGTTTCATGCTACTCATATTTTTCACCCCTTTTCAAGCTCTTCATATTTTTCACACCTTTTCAGGCTCTTCATGTTTTTCTACACCACTTCATGCTTCTCCTATTTTTCAGCCCGTTTCATGCTCCTCATGTATTTCACACCTTTTGAAGCTCTTCATATTTTTCACACCTTTTCAGGCTCTTCATGTTTTTGAACACCGCTTCATGCTCCTCCTATTTTTCAGACCGTTTCATGCTCCTCATATTTTTGACATCTTTTGAAGCTTTTCATATTTTTCACACCTTTTCAGGCTCTTCATGTTTTTCAACACCACTTCATGCTCCTCCTTTTTTGCAGACCGTTTCATGCTCCTCATATTTTTGATACCTTTTGATGATCTTCATATTTTTCACACCTTTTCAGGCTCTTCATTTTTTCAAAACCACTTCAAGCTCCTCCTATTTTTCAGACCGTTTCATGCTCATCTCATTTTTGAAACCTTTTGAAGCTCTTCATATTTTTCACACAGTTTCAGGCTCTTCATGTTTTTCAACACTGTTGCATGATCCTCCTATTTTTCAGACCGTTTCATGCTCCTCATATACTTGACACATTTTTAAGCTCTTCATATATTTCACACATTTTCAGGCTTTCATGTTTTTCAACACTGTTGCATGATCCTCCTATTTTTCAGACCGTTTCATGCTCCTCATATACTTGACACATTTTTAAGCTCTTCATATATTTCACACATTTTCAGGCTATTCATGTTTTTCAACACCGCTTCATGCTCCTTGTATTTTTAAGACCGTTTCATGCTCCTCATATTTTTGACACCTTTTTAAGCTCTTCATATTTCTCACACCTTTTCAGGCTCTTCATGTTTTTCAACAACGCTTCATGCACCTCCTATTTGTCAGACCGTTTCATGCTCATCTCATTTATGACACCTTTTGAAACTTTTCATATTTTTCACACCTTCTCAGGCTCTTCATGTTTTTGAACACCGCTTCATGCTAATCCTATTTTTCAAACCATATCATGCTCCTCATATTTTTCACACCTTTTAAGCTCTTCATATTTTTCACACTTTTTCAGGCTCTTCATGTTTTTCAACACCGCTTCATGCTCCTCCTATTTTTCAGAACGTTTCATGCTCATCAAATTTTTGACACCTTTTGAAGCTCTTCATATTTTTCACACCTTTTGAAGCTCTTCATATTTTTCACACCATTTCAGGCTCTTCATGTTTTTCCACACCGTTTCATGTTGCTTCTATTTTTCAGACCGTTTCATGCTCCTCATATTTTTCACACCATTTGAAGCTCTTCATATTTTTCACACCTTTTCAGGCTCTTCATGTTTTTGAACACCGCTTCATGCTCCTCCTATTTTTCAGACCATTTCATGCTCCTCATATTTTTGACATCTTTTGAAGCTTTTCATATTTTTCACACCTTTTCAGGCTCTTCAAGTTTTTCAACACCACTTCATGCTCCTCCTTTTTTGCAGACCGTTTCATGCTCCTCATATTTTTGATACCTTTTGATGATCTTCATATTTTTCACACCTTTTCAGGCTCTTCATTTTTTCAACACCACTTCAAGCTCCTCCTATTTTTCAGACCGTTTCATGCTCATCTCATTTCTGAAACCTTTTGAAGCTCTTCATATTTTTCACACATTTTCAGGCTCTTCATGTTTTTCAACACTGTTGCATGATCCTCCTATTTTTCAGACCATTTCATGCTCCTCATATACTTGACACATTTTTAAGCTCTTCATATATTTCACACATTTTCAGGCTATTCATGTTTTTCAACACCGCTTCATGCTCCTTGTATTTTTAAGACCATTTCATGCTCCTCATATTTTTGACAGCTTTTTAAGCTCTTCATATTTTTCACATCTTTTTAAGCTCTTCATATTTCTCACACCTTTTCAGGCTCTTCATGTTTTTCAACAACGCTTCTTGCACCTCCTATTTGTCAGACCGTTTCATGCTCATCTCATTTATGACACCTTTTGAATCTTTTCATATTTTTCACACCTTCTCAGGCTCTTCATTTTTTCAACACCACTTCATGCTCCTCCTATTTTTCAGACCGTTTCATGCTCATCTCATTTTTGAAACCTTTTGAAGCTTTTCATATTTTTCACAACGTTTCAGGCTCTTCTAGTTTTTGAACACCGCTTCATGCTCCTCCTATTTTTCAGACCGTTTCATGCTCATCTCATTTTTGACACCTTTTGAAGCTTTTCATATTTTTCACAACTTTTCAGGCTCTTCATGTTTTTGAACACCGCTTCAATCTCCTCCTATTTTTCAGACCGTTTCATGCTCCTCATATTTTACACCTTTTGAAGCTCTTCATATTTTTCACACCTTTTCAGGCTCTTCATGTTTTTCAACACCGTTACATTCTCCTCCTATTATTCAGACCGTTTCATGCTCCTCATATTTTTGACACTTTTTGAAGCTCTTTATATATTTCACACCTTTTCAGGCTCTTCATGTTTTTGATCACCGTTACATTCTCCTCCTATTATTCAGACCGTTTCATGTTCCTCATATTTTTGACACTTTTTGAAGCTCTTTATATATTTCACACATTTTCAGGCTCTTCATGTTTTTGAACACAGCTTCATGCTCCTCCTATTTTTCAGACCGTTTCATGCTCCTCATATTTTTGACAACTTTGGAAGCTCTTCATATTTTTCACACATTTTCAGGCTATTCATGTTTTTCAACACCGCTTCATGCTCCTTGTATTTTTAAGACCGTTTCATGCTCCTCATATTTTTGACACCTTTTTAAGCTCTTCATATTTTTCACACCTTTTTAAGCTCTTCATATTTCTCACACCTTTTCAGGCTCTTCATATTTTTCAACAACGCTTCATGCACCTCCTATTTGTCAGACCGTTTCATGCTCATCTCATTTATGACACCTTTTGAATCTTTTCATATTTTTCACACCTTCTCAGGCTCTTCATGTTTTTGAACACCGCTTCATGCTAATCCTATTTTTCAAACCATATCATGCTCCTCATATTTTTCACACCTTTTAAGCTCTTCATATTTTTCACACATTTTCAGGCTCTTCATGTTTTTCAACACCGCTTCATGCTCCTCCTATTTTTCAGACCGTTTCATGCTCATCAAATTTTTGACACCTTTTGAAGCTCTTCATATTTTTCACACCTTTTCAGGCTCTTCATGTTTTTGAAGACCGCTTCATGCTCCTCCTATTTTTCAGACCGTTTCATGCTCCTCATATTTTTGACACTTTTTGAAGCTCTTTATATATTTCACACCTTTTCAGGCTCTTCATGTTTTTGATCACCGTTACATTCTCCTCCTATTATTCAGACCGTTTCATGTTCCTCATATTTTTGACACTTTTTGAAGCTCTTTATATATTTCACACATTTTCAGGCTCTTCATGTTTTTGAACACAGCTTCATGCTACTCCTATTTTTCAGACCGTTTCATGCTCCTCATATTTTTGACAACTTTGGAAGCTCTTCATATTTTTCACACATTTTCAGGCTCTTCATATTTTTCAACACTGTTGCATGATCCTCCTATTTTTCAGACCGTTTCATGCTCCTCATATACTTGACACATTTTTAAGCTCTTCATATATTTCACACATTTTCAGGCTATTCATGTTTTTCAACACTGCTTTATGCTCCTTGTATTTTTAAGACCGTTTCATGCTCCTCATATTTTTGACACCTTTTTAAGCTCTTCATATTTCTCACACCTTTTCAGGCTCTTCATGTTTTTCAACAACGCTTCATGCACCTCCTATTTTTCAGACCGTTTCATGCTCATCTCATTTTTGACACCTTTTGAAGCTTTTCATATTTTTCACACCTTATCAGGCTCTTCATGTTTTTCCACACCGCATCATGCTTCTCCTATTTTTCAGCAAGTTTCATGCTCCTCATGTATTTGACACCTTTTGAAGCTCTTCATATTTTTCAAAACTTTCCAGGCTCTTCCTGTTTTTGAACAGCGCTTCAAGCTCCTCCTATATTTCAGACCGTTTCATGCTCCTCATATATTTCACACCTTTTGAAGCTCTTTATATTTTTCACATCTTTTCAGGATCTTCAGGTTTTTGAACACCGCTTCATGCTCCTCATATTTTTCAGACCGTTTCATGCTCCTCGTATTTTTGACATCTTTTGAAGCTTTTCATATTTTTCACACCTTCTCAGGCTCTTCAAGTTTTTCAACACCACTTCATGCTCCTCCGTTTTTGCAGACCGTTTGATGCTCCTCATATTTTTGATACCTTTTGATGCTCTTCATATTTTTCACACCTTTTCAGGCTCTTCATTTTTTCAACACCGCTTCATGCTCCTCCTATTTTTCAGACCGTTTCATGCTCATCTCATTTTTAACACCTCTTGAAGCTTTTCATATTTTTCACAACGTTTCAGGCTCTTCAAGTTTTTGAACACCGCTTCATGCTCCTCCTATTTTTCAGACAGTTTCATGCTCATCTCATTTTTGACACCTTTTGAAGCTTTTCATATTTTTCACACCTTTTCAGGCTCTTCATGTTTTTGAACACCGCTTCATGCTAATCCTATTTTTCAAACCATAACATGCTCCTCATATTTTTCACACCTTTTTAAGCTCTTCATATTTTTCACACCTTTTCAGGCTCTTCATGTTTTTGAACACTACTTCATGCTCTTTCTATTTTTCAGAGAGTTTCATGCTCCACATGTATTACACACCTTTTGAAGCTCTTCATATTTTTCACACCTTTACAGGCTCTTCATGTTTTTGCACACCACTTCATGCTTCTGCTATTTTTCAGCTCATTTCATGCTCCTCATGAATTTCACACCTTTTGAAGCTCTTCATATTTTTAACACCTTTTCAGGCTCTTCATGTATTTGATCACCGTTTCATGCTCCTCCTATTTTTCAGACCGTTTCATGCTCCTCATATTTTTGACACTTTTTGAAGCTCTTCATTTTTTTCACACCTTTTCAGGCTCTTCATGTTTTTGAACACCGCCTCATGCTCCTCCTATTTATCAGACCATTTCATGCTCCTCATATTTTTGACCCATTTTGAAGCTCTTCATATTTTTCACACCTTTCCAGGCTCTTCATGTTTTTGGACACCACTTCATGCTCCTCCTGTTTTTCAGACCGTTTCCTGCTCTTCAAATTTTTACACCTTTTGAAGCTCTTCATATTTTTCACAAATTTATAGGCTCTTCATGATTTTGAAAACAGCTTCATTCTCCTAATATTTTTCAGACCGTTTCATGCTCCTCATATTTTTGACACCTTTTTAAGCTCTTCATATTTTTCACACTTTTTCAGGCTCTTCTTGTTTTTCAACACCGTTTCATCATCCTCCTATTTTTCAGACCGTTTGATGCTCCTCATGTATTTGACACATTTTTAAGCTCTTCATATATTTCACACATTTTCAGGCTATTCATGTTTTTCAACACCGCTTCATGCTCCTCCTATTTTTCAGACCGTTTCATGCTAATCATATTTTTGACACCTGTTGAAGCTCTTCATATTTCTCACACCTTTTCAGGCTCTTCATGTTTTTCAACACCGCTTCATGCTCCTCCTATTTTTCAGACAGTTTCATGCTCCTCATATTTTTGACACCTTTTGAAGCTCTTCATATTTTTCACATCTTTTGAAGCTCTTTATATTTTCCACACATTTTCAGGCTCTTCATGTATTTCAACACCCCTTGTTGCTCCTCCTATATTTCAGACCATTTCATGCTCCTCATATTTTTGACACCTTTTGAAGCTCTTCATATTTTTCACACCTTTTCAGGCTCTTCATGTTTTTGAACACTACTTCATGCTTCTTCTATTTTTCAGAGAGTTTCATGCTCCTCATGTATTACACACCTTTTGAAGCTCTTCATATTTTTCACACCTTTACAGGCTCTTCATGTTTTTCAACACCACTTCATGCTCCTCCTATTTTTCAGACCGTTTCATGCTCCTCATATTTTTGACAACTTTGGAAGCTCTTCATATTTTTCACACCTTTTCAGGCTCTTCATGTTGTTCAACACCGTTGCATGCTCCTCCTATTTTTCAGACCGTTTCATGCTCCTCATATACTTGACACATTTTTAAGCTCTTCATATATTTCACACATTTTCAGGCTATTCATGTTTTTCAATACCGCTTCATGCTCCTTGTATTTGTAAGAGCGTTTCATGCTCCTCATACTTTTGACACCTTTTGAAGCTCTTCATATTTCTCACACATTTTCAGGCTCTTCATATTTTTCAATAACGCTTCATGCACCTCATATTTTTCAGACCGTTTCATACTCATCTCATTTTTGACACCTTTTGAAGCTTTTCATATTTTTCACACCTTTTCAGGCTCTTCATGTTTTTGAACACCGCTTCATGCTAATCCTATTTTTCAAACCATATCATGCTCCTCATATTTTTCACACCATTTTAAGCTCTTCATATTTTTCACACCTTTTCAGGCTCTTCATGTTTTTGAACACTACTTCATGCTCCTTCTATTTTTTAAGAGAGTTTCATGCTCCTCATGTATTACACACCTTTTGAAGCTCTTCATATTTTTCACACCTTTACAGGCTCTTCACGTTTCTCCACACCACTTCATGCTCCTCCTATTTTTCAGCTCGTTTCATGCTCCTCATATTTTTGACACCTTTTGAAGCTCTTCATATTTTTCACACCTTTTCAGCCTCTTCATGTTTTTGATCACCGTTTGATGCTCCTCGTATTTTTCAGACCGTTTCATGCTCCTCATATTTTTGACACTTTTTGAAGCTCTTCATATTTTTCACACCTTTTCAGCCTCTTCATGTTTTTGATCACCGTTTCATGCTCCTCCTATTTTTCAGACCGTTTCATGCTTCTCATATTTTTGACACCTTTTGAAGCTCTTCATATTTTTCACACCTTTTCAGGCTCTTCATGTTTTTCAACACCACTTCATGCTCCTCCTATTTTTCAGACCGTTTCATGCTCCTCATATTTTTACACCTTTTGAATTTCTTCATTTTTTTCACACCTTTTCAGGCTCTTCATGTTTTTGAACACAAGTTCATGCTCCTCCTATTTTTCAGACCGTTTCATACTCCTCATATTTTTCACACCTTTTGAAGCTCTTCATATTTTTCACACCTTTTCAGGCTCTTCATGTTTTTGAACACAAGTTCATGCTCCTCCTATTTTTCAGACCGTTTCATGCTCCTCATATTTTTGACAGCTTTGGAAGCTCTTCATATTTTTCACACCTTTTCAGACTCTTCATATTTTTCAACACCGTTGCATGATCCTCCTATTTTTCAGACCGTTTCATGCTCCTCATATACTTGACACATTTTTAAGCTCTTCATATATTTCACACATTTTCAGGCTATTCATGTTTTTCAAAACCGCTTCATGCTCCTTGTATTTTTAAGACCGTTTCATGCTCCTCATATTTTTGACACCTTTTTAAGCTCTTCATATTTCTCACACATTTTCTGGCTCTTCATGTTTTTCAACAACTCTTCATGCACCTCCAATTTTTCAGACCGTTTCATGCTCATCTCATTTTTGACACTTTTTGAAGCTCTTCATATTTTTCACATCTTTTCAGGCTCTTCATGTTTTTCAACACCGCTTCATGCTCCTCCTATTTTTCAGAACGTTTCATGCTCATCTCATTTTTGACACCTTTTGAATCTCTTCATATTTTTCACACCTTTTGAAGCTCTTCATATTTTTCAGACTTTTTCAGTCTCTTCATGTTTTTCAACATCGTTTCATGCTCCCTCTATTTTTCAGACTGTTTCATGCTCCTCATATTTTTCACACCTTTTGAAGCTCTTCATATTTCTCATACCTTTTCAGGCTCTTCATGTTTTTCTACAACAATTCATGCTTCTCCTATTTTTCAGCCCGTTTCATGCTCCTCATGTATTTCACACCTTTTGAAGCTCTTCATATTTTCACACCTTTTCAGGCTCTTCATGTTTTTCAACACCATTTCATGCTGCTTCTATTTTTCAGACCGTTTCATGCTCCTCATATTTTTCACACCTTCTGAAGCTCTTCATATTTTTCACACCTTTTCAGGCTCTTCATGTTTTTGTTCACCGTTACATTCTCCTCCTATTATTCAGACCGTTTCATACTCCTCATATTTTTGACACTTTTTGAAGCTCTTTATATATTTCACACCTTTTCAGGCTCTTCATGTTTTTGATCACCGTTACATTCTCCTCCTATTATTCAGACCGTTTCATGTTCCTCATATTTTTGACACTTTTTGAAGCTCTTTATATATTTCACACCTTTTCAGGCTCTTCATGTTTTTCAACACCACTTCATGCTCCTCCTATTTTTCAGACCGTTTCATGCTCCTCATATTTTTGACAACTTTGGAAGCTCTTCATATTTTTCACACATTTTCAGGCTCTTCATGTTTTTCAACACTGTTGCATGATCCTCCTATTTTTCAGACCGTTTCATGCTCCTCATATACTTGACACATTTTTAAGCTCTTCATATATTTCACACATTTTCAGGCTATTCATGTTTTTCAACACCGCTTCATGCTCCTTGTATTTTTAAGACCGTTTCATGCTCCTCATATTTTTGACACCTTTTTAAGCTCTTCATATTTTTCACACCTTTTTAAGCTCTTCATATTTCTCACACCTTTTCAGGCTCTTCATGTTTTTCAACAACGCTTCATGCACCTCCTATTTGTCAGACCGTTTCATGCTCATCTCATTTATGACACCTTTTGAATCTTTTCATATTTTTCACACCTTCTCAGGCTCTTCATGTTTTTGAACACCGCTTCATGCTAATCCTATTTTTCAAACCATATCATGCTCCTCATATTTTTCACACCTTTTAAGCTCTTCATATTTTTCACACTTTTTCAGGCTCTTCATGTTTTTCAACACCGCTTCATGCTCCTCCTATTTTTCAGACCGTTTCATGCTCATCAAATTTTTGACACCTTTTGAAGCTCTTCATATTTTTCACACCTTTTGATGCTCTTCATATTTTTCACACCATTTCAGGCTCTTCATGTTTTTCAACACCGTTTCATGCTGCTTCTATTTTTCAGACCGTTTCATGCTCCTCATATTTTTCACACCTTTTGAAGCTCTTCATATTTTTCACACCTTTTCAGGCTCTTCATGTTTTTCTACACCACTTCATGCTTCTCCTATTTTTCAGCCCGTTTCATGCTCCTCATTTATTTCACACCTTTTGAAGCTCTTCATATTTTTCACACCTTTTCAGGCTCTTCATGTTTTTCAACACCGTTTCATGCTGCTTCTATTTTTCAGACCGTTTCATGCTCCTCATATTTTTCACACCTTTTGAAGCTCTTCATATTTTTCACACCTTTTCAGGCTCTTCATGTTTTTCTACATCACTTCATGCTTCTCCTATTTTTCAGCCCGTTTCATGCTCCTCATGTATTTTACACCTTTGAAGCTCCTCATATTTTTCACACCTTTTCAGGCTCTTCATGTTTTTGAACACCGCTTCATGCTTCTCCTATTTTTCAGACCGTTTCATGCTCCTCATATATTTGACATCTTTTGAAGCTTTTCATATTTTTCACACCTTTTCATGCTCTTCAAGTTTTTCAACACCACTTCATGCTCCTCCTTTTTTGCAGACCGTTTCATGCTCCTCATATTTTTGATACCTTTTGATGATCTTCATATTTTTCACACCTTTTCAGGCTCTTCATTTTTTCAACACCACTTCAAGCTCCTCCTATTTTTCAGACCGTTTCATGCTCATCTCATTTTTGAAACCTTTTGAAGCTCTTCATATTTTTCACACATTTTCAGGCTCTTCATGTTTTTCAACACTGTTGCATGATCCTCCTATTTTTCAGACCGTTTCATGCTCCTCATATACTTGACACATTTTTAAGCTCTTCATATATTTCACACATTTTCAGGCTATGCAATTTTTTCAACACCGCTTCATGCTCCTTGTATTTTTAAGACCGTTTCATGCTCCTCATATTTTTGACACCTTTTGAAGCTCTTCATATTTTTCACACCTTTTCAGGCTCTTCATGTTTTTGAACACCGCTTCATGCTCCTCCTATTTTTCAGACCGTTTCATGCTCATCTCATTTTTGACACCTTTTAAAGCTTTTCATATTTTTCACACCTTTTCAGGCTCTTCATGGTTTTGAACACCGCTTCATGCTAATCCTATTTTTCCAACCATATCATGCTCCTCATATTTTTCATACCATTTTAAGCTCTTCATATTTTTCACACCTTTTCAGGCTCTTCATGTTTTTGAACACCGCTTCATGCTCCTCCTATTTTTCAGACCGTTTCATGCTCCTCATATTTCACACCTTTTGAAGCTCTTCATATTTTTCACACCATTTCAGGCTCTTCATGTTTTTGAACACCGCTTCATGCTAATCCCATTTTTCAAACCATATCATGCTCCTCATATTTTTCACACCTTTTTAAGCTCTTCATATTTTTCACACCTTTTCAGGCTCTTCATGTTTTTGAACACTACTTCATGCTCTTTCTATTTTTCAGAGAGTTTCATGCTCCTCATGTATTACACACCTTTTGAAGCTCTTCATATTTTTCACACCTTTACAGGCTCTTCATGTTTTTCAACACCACTTCATGCTCCTACTATTTTTCAGACCGTTTCATGCTCCTCATATTTGACAACTTTGGAAGCTCTTCATATTTTTCACACCTTTTCAGGCTCTTCATGTTGTTCAACACCGTTGCATGATCCTCCTATTTTTCAGACCGTTTCATGCTCCTCATATACTTGACACATTTTTAAGCTCTTCATATATTTCACACATTTTCAGGCTATTCATGTTTTTCAACACCGCTTCATGCTCCTTGTATTTTTAAGACCGTTTCAGGCTCCTCATATTTTTGACATCTTTTTAAGCTCTTCATATTTCTCACACATTTTCTGGCTCTTCATGTTTTTCAACAACTCTTCATGCACCTCCAATTTTTCAGACCGTTTCATGCTCATCTCATTTTTGACACTTTTTGAAGCTCTTCATATTTTTCACACCTTTTCAGGCTCTTCATGTTTTTGAACTTCGCTTCATGCTCCTCCTATTTTTCAGACCGTTTCATGCTCCTCATTTTTTTGACATATTTTGAAGGTCTTCATATTTCTCACACCTTTTCAGGCTCTTCATGGTTTTCAACAACGCTTCATGCACCTCCTATTTTTCAGAACGTTTCATGCTCATCTCATTTTTGACACCTTTTGAAGCTTTTCATATTTTTCACACCTTTTCAGACTCTTCATGTTTTTGAACACCGCTTCATGCTAATCCTATTTTTCAAACCATAACATGCTCCTCATATTTTTCACACCTTTTTAAGCTCTTCATATTTTTCACACCTTTTCAGGCTCTTCTTGTTTTTGAACACTACTTCATGCTCCTTCTATTTTTCAGAGAGTTTCATGCTCCACATGTATTACACACCTTTTGAAGCTCTTCATATTTTTCACACCTTTACAGGCTCTTCATGTTTTTCCACACCACTTCATGCTTCTGCTATTTTTCAGCTCATTTCATGCTCCTCATGAATTTCACACCTTTTGAAGCTCTTCATATTTTTAACACCTTTTCAGGCTCTTCATGTATTTGATCACCGTTTCATGCTCCTCCTATTTTTCAGACCGTTTCATGCTCCTCATATTTTTGACACTTTTTGAAGCTCTTCATTTTTTTCACACCTTTTCAGGCTCTTCATGTTTTTGAACACCGCCTCATGCTCCTCCTATTTTTCAGACCATTTCATGCTCCTCATATTTTTGACCCATTTTGAAGCTCTTCATATTTTTCACACCTTTTCAGGCTCTTCATGTTTTTGGACACCACTTCATGCTCCTCCTGTTTTTCAGACCGTTTCCTGCTCTTCAAATTTTTACACCTTTTGAAGCTCTTCATATTTTTCACAAATTTATAGGCTCTTCATGATTTTGAAAACAGCTTCATTCTCCTAATATTTTTCAGACCGTTTCATGCTCCTCATATTTTTGACACCTTTTTAAGCTCTTCATATTTTTCACACCTTTTCAGGCTCTTCTTGTTTTTCAACACCGTTTCATCATCCTCCTATTTTTCAGACCGTTTGATGCTCCTCATGTATTTGACACATTTTTAAGCTCTTCATATATTTCACACATTTTCAGGCTATTCATGTTTTTCAACACCGCTTCATGCTCCTCCTATTTTTCAGACCGTTTCATGCTAATCATATTTTTGACACCTGTTGAAGCTCTTCATATTTCTCACACCTTTTCAGGCTCTTCATGTTTTTCAACACCGCTTCATGCTCCTCCTATTTTTCAGACAGTTTCATGCTCCTCATATTTTTGACACCTTTTGAAGCTCT
This sequence comes from Dama dama, assembly GCF_033118175.1. NCBI lineage: Eukaryota > Metazoa > Chordata > Mammalia > Artiodactyla > Cervidae > Dama > Dama dama. The sequence goes on along the minus strand of NC_083683.1, from coordinate 2,951,428 downwards.
TCATATTTTAACACCTTTACAGGCTCTTCATGTTTTTGAACACCATTTCATGCTCCTCATATTTTGACAACTATTGAAACTCTTCATATTTTTCAGACAGTTTCATGCTCCTCATATTTTTGACACCTTTTGAAGCTCTTCATATATTTCACAGCTTTTAAGGCTCTTCAGGATTTTGAACATCGTTTCATGCTCCTCCAATTTTTCAGAACGTTCCATGCTCCTCATATTTTTCACACCTTTTGGAGCTCTTCATATTTTTCACACCTTTTCTGGCTCTTCATATTTTTCAACACCACTTCATGCTCCTCCTATGTTTAGAACGTTTAATGCTCCCCATAATTTTGACACCGTTGAAACTCTTCATATTTTTGAAACCTTTTCAGGCTCTTCATGTTTCTCAACACCATTTCATGCTCCTCCTATTTTACAGAGAATTTCATGCTCCTCATGTATTTCACACCTTTTAAGGCTCTTCATATTTTTCACACCTTTTCAGGCTCTTCTTGTTTTTGAACACCATTTCATGCTGCTTCTATTTTTCAGACCGTTTCATGCTCCTCATATTTTTCACACCTTTTCAAGCTCTTCATATTTTTCACACCTTTTCAGGCTCTTCATGTGTTTGAACTCCGCTTCATGCTCCTCTTCTTTTTCAGACCGTTTCATGCTCCTCATATTTTTGACACCTTTTCAAGCTCTTCATATTTTTCACACCTTTTCAGGCTCTTCATGTGTTTGAACACCGCTTCATGCTCCTCCTCTTTTTCAGACAGTTTCATGTTCCACATATTTTTCACACGTTTTGAAGCTCTTCATATTTTTCACACCTTTTCAGGCTCTTCATGTTTTTCAACACCACTTCTTGCTTCTCCTATTTTTCAGACCGATTAATGCTCCTAATATTTTTGACACCTTTTGAAGCTCTTCATATTTTTCACACGTTTTGAAGCTCTTCATATTTTTCACACCTTTTCAGGCTCTTCATGTTTTTCAACACCACTTCTTGCTTCTCCTATTTTTCAGACCGTTTCATGGTCATCTCGGTTTTGATATCTTTTGAAGCTCTTCATATTTTTCACACATTTTGAAGCTCTTCATATTTTTCACACGTTTTCAGGCTCTTCATGTTTTTCACCACCGCTTCATGCTCATCCTATTTTCCAGACCGTTTCATGCTCCTGATATTTTTGACACGTTTTGAAGCTCTTCATATTTTTCACTCATTTTGAAGCTCTTCATATATTTCACACCTTTTCAGGCTCTTCATGATTTTTAACAACACTTCATGCTCCTCCTATTTTTCAGACTATTTCATGCTCATCTCATATTTGACACCTTTAGAAGCTCTTCTTATTTTTCACACCTTTTCATGCTCTTCATGTTTTGCTACACCACTTCATGCTCCTCCATTTTTCAGACCATTTCATGCTCATCTCATTTTTGACACCTTTTGAAGCTCTTCATATTTTTCACACCTTTTCAGGCTCTTCATGTTTTGCAACACCTCTTCATGCTCCTCCTATTTTTCAAACCGTTTCATCCTCCTCATATTTTTGACATCTTTTGAAGCTCTTCCTATTTTTCACACCTTTTCAGGCTCTTCATGTTTTTGAACACCGCTTCATGCTCCTCCTATTTTTCAGACCTTATCCTGCTCCTCATATTTTTCACACCTATTGAAGCTCTTCATATTTTTCACAACTTTGCAGGCTCTTCATGTTTTTGAACAACACTTCATGCTCCTCCTATTTTACAGAGAGTTTTAGGCCCCTCATGTATTTCACACCGTTTGAAGCTCGTCATATTTTTCACACCTTTTCAGTCTCTTCATGTTTTTCAACACCGTTTCATGCTGCTTATATTTTTCAGACCGTTTCATGCTCCTCATATCTTTCACACCTTTTGAAGCTCTTCATATTTTTCACACCTTTTCAGGCTCTTCATGTTTTTGAACACTGCTTCATGCTCCTCCTATTTTTCAGGTCATTTCATGCTCCTCCTATTTTTGACACCTTTTGAAGCTCTTCATATTTTTCACTCCTTTTCAGGCTCCACATGTTTTTGAACAGCGCATCATGCTCCTCCTATTTTCAGACCGTTCCATGCTCCTCATATTTTTGACACCTTTTGAAGCTCTTCATAAATTTCACACCTTTTCAGGCTCTTCATGTTTTTCAACACCACTTCATCCTCCAAATATTTTTCAGACGGCTTCATGCTCATCTCATTTTTGATACCATTTGAAGCTCTTCATATTTTTGACACCTTTTAAGCTCTGCATATTTCTCACACTTTTTCAGGCTCTTCATGTGTTTCATCACCGCTTCATGCTCCTCCTATTTTTCAGACCGTTTCATGCTCCTCAAATTTTTGACACCTTTTAAAGCTCTTCATATATTTCACACCTTTTCAGGCTCGTCATTTTTTTGAACACCACTTCATGCTCCTCCTATTTTTCAGACCGTTTCATGCTCCTCAAATTTTTGACACCTTATGGAGCTCCTCATATTTTTCACACCTTTTCAGGCTCTTCATGTTTTTGAACACCGTTTTATGTTACTCCTATTTTTCCGACCGTTTCATGCTCCTCATATTTTTGACACCTTTTAAAGCTCTTCATATTTTTCATACCTTTTCAGGCTCTTCATGTGTTCAACAACGCTTCATGCTCCTCCTATTTTTCAGAAAGTTTCATGCTCCTCTTATGTTTGACACTTTTTGAAGCTCTTCATATTTTTTACACCTTTTGAAGCTCTTCATATTTTTCACATCTTTTCAGACTCTTCATGTATTTCAACACCAGGTCATGCTCCTCCTATTTTTCAGAACTTTTCCTGCTCCTCATATTTTTGACACCTTTTGAAGCTCCTCATATATTTCACACCTTGTCAGGCTCTTCATGTTTTTCAACTCCACTTCATGTTCCTCCTATTTTTCAGACCGTTTCATGCTCCTCATATTTTTGACACTTTTTGAAGCTCTTCATATTTTTCAAACCTTTTCAGGCTCTTCATGTATTTCAACACCGCTTCATGCTCCTCCTATTTTTCAGACCGTTTCAATCTGCTCATATTTTTGACACCTTTTGAAACTCTTCATATATTTCTCACCTTTTCAGGCTCTTCATGTTTCTCAACACAGCTTCATGGTCCTCCTATTTTTCAGACCGTTTCATGCTCCTCATATTTTTGACACCTTATGAAACTCTTCATATATTTCACACCTTTTCAGTCTCTTCATGTTTTTCAACTCTGCTTCATGCTCCCCCTATTTTTCAGACCGTTTCATGCTCCTCATATTTTTGACACCTTTTGAAACTCTTCATATTTTTCACACCTTTTCAGGCTCTTCATGTTTTGAACAAAACTTCATGCTCCTCCTATTTTTCAGACAGTTTCATTTTCCTCATATTTTTGACACCTTTTTAAGCTCTTCATATATTTCACACCTTTTCAGGCTCTTTATGTTTTTGAACACCGTTTCATGCTCCTCCTATTTGTCTGACCGTTTCATGCTCCTCATATTTTTGACACCTTTTGAAGCTCTTCATTTATTTCACAGCTTTTCAGTCTCTTAATGGTTTTGAACAGCGTTTCATGCTCCTCCTATTTTTCAGACCTTTTCATGCTCCTCATATTTTTCACTCCTTTTGAGGCTCTGCATATTGTTCACACCTTTTCAGAATCTACATGTTTGTCAACACCGTTTCATTCTCCTCCTATATTTGAGACCGTTTCAAGCTCCTCATATTTTTGACACCTTTTGAAGCTCTTCATATATTTCTCACATTTTCAGTCTCTTCATGTTTTTGAACACCGTTTCATGCTCCTCATTTTTTTCAAACCTTTTGAAGCTTTTCATATTTTTCACACATTTTCAGGCTCTTCATATTTTTGAACATGGTTTCATGCTTCTCCTATTTTTCAGACCGTTTCATGCACCTCATATTTTTGACACCTTTTGAAGCTCTTCATATTTTTCACACATTTTCAGTGTCTTCAATTTTTTGAACACCGTTTCATGCTCCTGATATTTTTCAGACCTTTTAAGCTCTTCATATTTTTCACAAATTTTCAGGTTCTTATGTTTTTGAACACCATTTCATGATCCTCCTATTTTTCAGACCATGTCATGCTCCTCATAATTTTGACACCTTTTCGGGCTCTTCATGTTTTTGAACACTGCTTCATACTCCCCCTATTTTTCAGACCGTTCCCTGCTCTTCATATTTCTGACACTTTTTGAAGCTCTTCATATTTTTCACACATTTTCAGGCTCTTCATGTTTTTGAACATGGTTTCATGCTTCTCCTATTTTTCAGACCGTTTCATGCTTCTCATATTTTTGACACCTTTTGAAGCTCTTCATAGTTTTCACACCTTTTGAAGCTCTTCATATTTTTGACACCTTTTCAGGCTCTTCATGTTTTTCAACACTGCTTCTTGCCACTCCTATTTTTCAGACCGTTTCTTGCGCCTCTTATTTCTGACAGCTTTTGAAGCTCTTCCTGTTTTTCACACCTTTTCAGGCTCTTCATTTTTCAACACCGCTTCATGCTCCTCTTATTTTTCAGACCGTATCATGCTCCTCATATTTTGAAAACTTTTGAAGCTCTTCATATATTTCACACCTTTTCAGGCTATTCATGTTTTTGAACACCGTTTCATGCTCCTCCTATTTTTCAGACCGTTTCATGCTCCTCATATTTTTGACACCTTTTGATGCTCTTCATATATTTCACACCTTTTGAGGCTCCTCATGTATTTCAACACCAATTCATGCTCCTCCTATTTTTCAAACAGTTTCATGCTCCTCCTATTTTTGACACCTTTTGAAATTCTTCATTTATTTCACACCTTTTCAGGCTCATCATGTTTTTCAACACCGTTTCATGCTCTTCCTATTTTTAAGACCGTTTCATGCACCTCATAATTTTGAAACCTTTTGAAGCTCTTCATATTTTTCACACATTTTCAGGCTCTTCATGTTTTTCCACACCGTTACAGGCTGGTCATGTTTTTCAGACCGTTTCATGTGCCTCATACATTTGACAACTTTTGAAGCTCTTCATATTTTTCACACCTTTTTAAGCTCTTCATATTTTTCACACTTTTTCAGGCTCTTGATGTTTTTCAACACCGCTTCATGCTCCTCCTATTTTTCAGACCGTTTCATGCTCATCTCATATTTGACACCTTCTGAAGCTCTTCATATTTTTCACACCTTTTGAAGCTCTTCATATTTTTCACACTTTTTCAGGCTCTTCATGTTTTTGAACACCGCTTCATGCTCCTTCTATTTTTCAGAGAGTTTCATGCTCCTCATGTATTTCACACCTTTTGAAGCTCTTCATATTTTTCAATCCTTTTCAGGCTCTTCATGTTTTTGAACTCCGCTTCAAGCTGCTTCTATTTTTCAGACCTTTTCATGATCCTCATATTTTTGACACGTTTTGAAGCTCTTCATATTTTTCACACCTTTTCAGGCTCTTCATATTTTTGAACAGCGTTTCATGCTCCTCCTATTGTTCAGACCGTTTCATGCTCCTCATATTTTTGACACATTTTGAAGCTCTTGATATTCTTCACACCTTTTCAGGCTCTTCATGTTTTTGAACACCGCTTCATGCTCCGCCTGTTTTTCAGACCGTATCCTGCTCCTCAAATTTTTGACACCTTTTGAAGCTATTCATATTTTTCACACTTTTATAGGCTCTTCATGTTTTTGAACACAGCTTCATGCTAGTCCTATTTTTCATACCGTTTCATGCTCCTCATATTTTTGACACATTTTGAAGCTCTACATATTTTTCACACCTTTTCAGGCTCTTCATGTTTTTCAACACCACTTCATGCTCCTCCTATTTTTCAGACCGTTTCATGCTCCTCATATTTTTGACACATTTTGAAGCTCTTGATATTTTTCACACCTTTTCAGGCTCTTCATGTTTTTGAACACTGCTTCATGCTCCGCCTGTTTTTCAGACCGTTTCCTGCTCCTCAAATATTTGACACCTTTTGAAGCTATTCATATTTTTCACACTTTTATAGGCTCTTCATGTTTTTGAACACAGCTTCATGCTCCTCCTATTTTTCATACCGTTTCATGCTCCTCATATTTTTGACACATTTTGAAGCTCTTCATATTTTTCACACCTTTTCAGGCTCTTCATGTTTTTGAACACCACTTCATGCTCCTCCTATTTTTCAGACCGTTTCATAATCCTCATAATTTTTACACCTTTTGAAGCTCTTCATATTTTTCACATATTTTGAGGGTCTTCATATTTTTGAACACCGCTTCATGCTCCTCGTATTTTTAAGACCGTTTCATGCTCCTCATATTTTTGACACCTTCTGAATCTTTTCATATTTTTCACACCTTTTGAAGCTCTTCATATTTTTCACACCTTTTCAGGCTCTTCATGTTTTTCAACACTGCTTCTTGCCACTCCTATTTTTCAGACCGTTTCTTGCTCCTCTTATTTTTGACAGCTTTTGAAGCTCTTCCTGTTTTTCACACCTTTTCAGGCTCTTCATTTTTCAACACCGCTTCATGCTCCTCTTATTTTTCAGACCGTATCATGCTCCTCATACTTTTGAAAACTTTTGAAGCTCTTCATATATTTCACACCTTTTCAGGCTATTCATGTTTTTGAACACCGTTTCATGCTCCTCCTATTTTTCCGACCGTTTCATGCTCCTCATATTTTTGACACCTTTTGATGCTCTTCATATATTTCACACCTTTTGAGGCTCCTCATGTATTTCAACACCAATTCATGCTCCTCCTATTTTTCAAACAGTTTCATGCTCCTCCTATTTTTGACACCTTTTGAAATTCTTCATTTATTTCACACCTTTTCAGGCTCATCATGATTTTCAACACCGCTTCATGCTCTTCCTATTTTTAAGACCGTTTCATGCACCTCATAATTTTGAAACCTTTTGAAGCTCTTCATATTTTTCACACATTTTCAGGCTCTTCATGTTTTTCCACACCGTTACAGGCTGGTCATATTTTTCAGACCGTTTCAAGTGCCTCATACATTTGACACCTTTTGAAGCTCTTCATATTTTTCACACCTTTTTAAACTCTTCATATTTTTTACACTTTTTCAGGCTCTTGATGTTTTTCAACACTGCTTCATGCTCCTCCTATTTTTCAGACCGTTTCATGCTCATCTCATATTTGACACCTCCTGAAGCTCTTCATATTTTTCACACCTTTTGAAGCTCTTCATATTTTTCACACTTTTTCAGGCTCTTCATGTTTTGAACACCGCTTCATGCTCCTTCTATTTTTCAGAGAGTTTCATGCTCCTCATGTATTTCACACCTTTTGAAGCTCTTCATATTTTTCAATCCTTTTCAGGCTCTTCATGTTTTTGAACTCCGCTTCAAGCTGCTTCTATTTTTCAGACCGTTTCATGATCCTCATATTTTTGACACGTTTTGAAGCTCTTGATATTTTTCACACCTTTTCAGGCTCTTCATGTTTTTCAACACCACTTCATGCTCCTCCTATTTTTCAGACCGTTTCATGCTCCTCATATTTTTGACACATTTTGAAGCTCTTGATATTTTTCACACCTTTTCAGGCTCTTCATGTTTTTGAACAGTGCTTCATGCTCCGCCTGTTTTTCAGACCGTTTCCTGCTCCTCAAATATTTGACACCTTTTGAAGCTATTCATATTTTTCACACTTTTATAGGCTCTTCATGTTTTTGAACACAGCTTCATGCTCCTCCTATTTTTCATACCGTTTCATGCTCCTCATATTTTTGACACATTTTGAAGCTCTTCATATTTTTCACACCTTTTCAGGCTCTTCATGTTTTTGAACACCACTTCATGCTCCTCCTATTTTTCAGACCATTTCATACTCCTCATAATTTTTACACCTTTTGAAGCTCTTCATATTTTTCACATATTTTGAGGGTCTTCATATTTTTGAACACCGCTTCATGCTCCTCGTATTTTTAAGACCGTTTCATGCTCCTCATATTTTTGACACCTTCTGAATCTTTTCATATTTTTCACACCTTTTGAAGCTCTTCATATTTTTCACACCTTTTCAGGCTCTTCATGTTTTTCAACACTGCTTCTTGCCACTCCTATTTTTCAGACCGTTTCTTGCTCCTCTTATTTTTGACAGCTTTTGAAGCTCTTCCTGTTTTTCACACCTTTTCAGGCTCTTCATTTTTCAACACCGCTTCATGCTCCTCTTATTTTTCAGACCGTATCATGCTCCTCATACTTTTGAAAACTTTTGAAGCTCTTCATATATTTCACACCTTTTCAGGCTATTCATGTTTTTGAACACCGTTTCATGCTCCTCCTATTTTTCCGACCGTTTCATGCTCCTCATATTTTTGACACCTTTTGATGCTCTTCATATATTTCACACCTTTTGAGGCTCCTCATGTATTTCAACACCAATTCATGCTCCTCCTATTTTTCAAAGAGTTTCATGCTCCTCCTATTTTTGACACCTTTTGAAATTCTTCATTTATTTCACACCTTTTCAGGCTCATCATGTTTTTCAACACCGCTTCATGCTCTTCCTATTTTTAAGACCGTTTCATGCACCTCATAATTTTGAAACCTTTTGAAGCTCTTCATATTTTTCACACATTTTCAGGCTCTTCATGTTTTTCCACTCCGTTACAGGCTGGTCATATTTTTCAGACCGTTTCATGTGCCTCATACATTTGAAACCTTTTGAAGCTCTTCATATTTTTCACACCTTTTTAAGCTCTTCATATTTTTTACACTTTTTCAGGCTCTTGATGTTTTTCAACACCGCTTCATGCTCCTCCTATTTTTCAGACCGTTTCATGCTCATCTCATATTTGACACCTTCTGAAGCTCTTCATATTTTTCACACCTTTTGAAGCTCTTCATATTTTTCACACTTTTTCAGGCTCTTCATGTTTTGAACACTGCTTCATGCTCCTTCTATTTTTCAGAGAGTTTCATGCTCCTCATGTATTTCACACCTTTTGAAGCTCTTCATATTTTTCAATCCTTTTCAGGCTCTTCATGTTTTTGAACTCCGCTTCAAGCTGCTTCTATTTTTCAGACCTTTTCATGATCCTCATATTTTTGACACGTTTTGAAGCTCTTCATATTTTTCACACCTTTTCAGGCTCTTCATGTTTTTGAACAGCATTTCATGCTCCTCCTATTGTTCAGACCGTTTCATGCTCCTCATATTTTTGACACATTTTGAAGCTCTTCATATTTGTCACACCTTTTCAGGCTCTTCATGTGTTTGAACACCGCTTCATGCTCCGCCTGTTTTTCAGACCGTTTCCTGCTCCTCAAATTTTTGACACCTTTTGAAGCTATTCATATTTTTCACACTTTTATAGGCTCTTCATGTTTTTGAACACAGCTTCATGCTCCTCCTATTTTTCATACCGTTTCATGCTCCTCATATTTTTGACACATTTTGAAGCTCTATATATTTTTCACACCTTTTCAGGCTCTTCATGTTTTTCAACACCACTTCATGCTCCTCCTATTTTTCAGACCGTTTCATGCTCCTCATATTTTTGACACATTTTGAAGCTCTTGATATTTTTCACACCTTTTCAGGCTCTTCATGTTTTTGAACACTGCTTCATGCTCCGCCTGTTTTTCAGACCCTTTCCTGCTCCTCAAATATTTGACACCTTTTGAAGCTCTTCATATTTTTCACACTTTTATAGGCTCTTCATGTTTTTGAACACAGCTTCATGCTCCTCCTATTTTTCATACCGTTTCATGCTCCTCATATTTTTGACACATTTTGAAGCTCTTCATATTTTTCACACCTTTTCAGGCTCTTCATGTTTTTGAACACAACTTCATGCTCCTCCTATTTTTCAGACCGTTTTATACTCCTCATAATTTTTACACCTTTTGAAGCTCTTCATATTTTTGACATATTTTGAGGGTCTTCATATTTTTGAACACCGCTTCATGCTCCTCGTATTTTTAAGACCATTTCATGCTCCTCGTATTTTTGACACCTTCTGAATCTTTTCATATTTTTCACACCTTCTCAGGCTCTTCATGTTTTTGAACACCGCTTCATGCTAATCCTATTTTTCAAACCATATCATGCTCCTCATATTTTTCACACCTTTTAAGCTCTTCATATTTTTCACACTTTTTCAGGCTCTTCATGTTTTTCAACACCGCTTCATGCTCCTCCTATTTTTCAGACCGTTTCATGCTCATCAAATTTTTGACACCTTTTGAAGCTCTTCATAATTTTCACACCTTTTTAAGCTCTTCATATTTTTCACACTTTTTCAGGCTCTTCATGTTTTTCAATACCGTTTCATGCTCCTTCTATTTTTCAGACCGTTTCTTGCTCCTCATATTTTTCACACCTTTTGAAGCTCTTCATATTTCTCACACCTTTTCAGGCTCTTCATGTTTTTCTACACCACTTCATGCTTCTCCTATTTTTCAGCCCGTTTCATGCTCCTCATGTATTTCACACCTTTTGAAGCTCTTCATATTTTTCACACCTTTTCAGGCTCTTCATGTTTTTAAACAACATTTCATGCTCCTCCTATTTTTCAGACCGTTTCATGCTCATCTCATATTTGACACCTTCTGAAGCTCTTCATATTTTTCACACCTTTTGAAGCTCTTCATATTTTTCACACTTTTTCAGGCTCTTCATGTTTTTGAACACCGCTTCATGCTCCTTCTATTTTTCAGAGAGTTTCATGCTCCTCATGTATTTCACACCTTTTGAAGCTCTTCATATTTTTCAATCCTTTTCAGGCTCTTCATGTTTTTGAACTCCGCTTCAAGCTGCTTCTATTTTTCAGACCTTTTCATGATCCTCATATTTTTGACACGTTTTGAAGCTCTTCATATTTTTCACACCTTTTCAGGCTCTTCATATTTTTGAACAGCGTTTCATGCTCCTCCTATTGTTCAGACCGTTTCATGCTCCTCATATTTTTGACACATTTTGAAGCTCTTGATATTCTTCACACCTTTTCAGGCTCTTCATGTTTTTGAACACCGCTTCATGCTCCGCCTGTTTTTCAGACCGTTTCCTGCTCCTCAAATTTTTGACACCTTTTGAAGCTATTCATATTTTTCACACTTTTATAGGCTCTTCATGTTTTTGAACACAGCTTCATGCTAGTCCTATTTTTCATACCGTTTCATGCTCCTCATATTTTTGACACATTTTGAAGCTCTACATATTTTTCACACCTTTTCAGGCTCTTCATGTTTTTCAACACCACTTCATGCTCCTCCTATTTTTCAGACCGTTTCATGCTCCTCATATTTTTGACACATTTTGAAGCTCTTGATATTTTTCACACCTTTTCAGGCTCTTCATGTTTTTGAACACTGCTTCATGCTCCGCCTGTTTTTCAGACCGTTTCCTGCTCCTCAAATATTTGACACCTTTTGAAGCTATTCATATTTTTCACACTTTTATAGGCTCTTCATGTTTTTGAACACAGCTTCATGCTCCTCCTATTTTTCATACCGTTTCATGCTCCTCATATTTTTGACACATTTTGAAGCTCTTCATATTTTTCACACCTTTTCAGGCTCTTCATGTTTTTGAACACCACTTCATGCTCCTCCTATTTTTCAGACCGTTTCATAATCCTCATAATTTTTACACCTTTTGAAGCTCTTCATATTTTTCACATATTTTGAGGGTCTTCATATTTTTGAACACCGCTTCATGCTCCTCGTATTTTTAAGACCGTTTCATGCTCCTCATATTTTTGACACCTTCTGAATCTTTTCATATTTTTCACACCTTTTGAAGCTCTTCATATTTTTCACACCTTTTCAGGCTCTTCATGTTTTTCAACACTGCTTCTTGCCACTCCTATTTTTCAGACCGTTTCTTGCTCCTCTTATTTTTGACAGCTTTTGAAGCTCTTCCTGTTTTTCACACCTTTTCAGGCTCTTCATTTTTCAACACCGCTTCATGCTCCTCTTATTTTTCAGACCGTATCATGCTCCTCATACTTTTGAAAACTTTTGAAGCTCTTCATATATTTCACACCTTTTCAGGCTATTCATGTTTTTGAACACCGTTTCATGCTCCTCCTATTTTTCCGACCGTTTCATGCTCCTCATATTTTTGACACCTTTTGATGCTCTTCATATATTTCACACCTTTTGAGGCTCCTCATGTATTTCAACACCAATTCATGCTCCTCCTATTTTTCAAACAGTTTCATGCTCCTCCTATTTTTGACACCTTTTGAAATTCTTCATTTATTTCACACCTTTTCAGGCTCATCATGATTTTCAACACCGCTTCATGCTCTTCCTATTTTTAAGACCGTTTCATGCACCTCATAATTTTGAAACCTTTTGAAGCTCTTCATATTTTTCACACATTTTCAGGCTCTTCATGTTTTTCCACACCGTTACAGGCTGGTCATATTTTTCAGACCGTTTCAAGTGCCTCATACATTTGACACCTTTTGAAGCTCTTCATATTTTTCACACCTTTTTAAACTCTTCATATTTTTTACACTTTTTCAGGCTCTTGATGTTTTTCAACACTGCTTCATGCTCCTCCTATTTTTCAGACCGTTTCATGCTCATCTCATATTTGACACCTCCTGAAGCTCTTCATATTTTTCACACCTTTTGAAGCTCTTCATATTTTTCACACTTTTTCAGGCTCTTCATGTTTTGAACACCGCTTCATGCTCCTTCTATTTTTCAGAGAGTTTCATGCTCCTCATGTATTTCACACCTTTTGAAGCTCTTCATATTTTTCAATCCTTTTCAGGCTCTTCATGTTTTTGAACTCCGCTTCAAGCTGCTTCTATTTTTCAGACCGTTTCATGATCCTCATATTTTTGACACGTTTTGAAGCTCTTGATATTTTTCACACCTTTTCAGGCTCTTCATGTTTTTCAACACCACTTCATGCTCCTCCTATTTTTCAGACCGTTTCATGCTCCTCATATTTTTGACACATTTTGAAGCTCTTGATATTTTTCACACCTTTTCAGGCTCTTCATGTTTTTGAACAGTGCTTCATGCTCCGCCTGTTTTTCAGACCGTTTCCTGCTCCTCAAATATTTGACACCTTTTGAAGCTATTCATATTTTTCACACTTTTATAGGCTCTTCATGTTTTTGAACACAGCTTCATGCTCCTCCTATTTTTCATACCGTTTCATGCTCCTCATATTTTTGACACATTTTGAAGCTCTTCATATTTTTCACACCTTTTCAGGCTCTTCATGTTTTTGAACACCACTTCATGCTCCTCCTATTTTTCAGACCATTTCATACTCCTCATAATTTTTACACCTTTTGAAGCTCTTCATATTTTTCACATATTTTGAGGGTCTTCATATTTTTGAACACCGCTTCATGCTCCTCGTATTTTTAAGACCGTTTCATGCTCCTCATATTTTTGACACCTTCTGAATCTTTTCATATTTTTCACACCTTTTGAAGCTCTTCATATTTTTCACACCTTTTCTGGCTCTTCATGTTTTTCAACACTGCTTCTTGCCACTCCTATTTTTCAGACCGTTTCTTGCTCCTCTTATTTTTGACAGCTTTTGAAGCTCTTCCTGTTTTTCACACCTTTTCAGGCTCTTCATTTTTCAACACCGCTTCATGCTCCTCTTATTTTTCAGACCGTATCATGCTCCTCATACTTTTGAAAACTTTTGAAGCTCTTCATATATTTCACACCTTTTCAGGCTATTCATGTTTTTGAACACCGTTTCATGCTCCTCCTATTTTTCCGACCGTTTCATGCTCCTCATATTTTTGACACCTTTTGATGCTCTTCATATATTTCACACCTTTTGAGGCTCCTCATGTATTTCAACACCAATTCATGCTCCTCCTATTTTTCAAAGAGTTTCATGCTCCTCCTATTTTTGACACCTTTTGAAATTCTTCATTTATTTCACACCTTTTCAGGCTCATCATGTTTTTCAACACCGCTTCATGCTCTTCCTATTTTTAAGACCGTTTCATGCACCTCATAATTTTGAAACCTTTTGAAGCTCTTCATATTTTTCACACATTTTCAGGCTCTTCATGTTTTTCCACTCCGTTACAGGCTGGTCATATTTTTCAGACCGTTTCATGTGCCTCATACATTTGAAACCTTTTGAAGCTCTTCATATTTTTCACACCTTTTTAAGCTCTTCATATTTTTTACACTTTTTCAGGCTCTTGATGTTTTTCAACACCGCTTCATGCTCCTCCTATTTTTCAGACCGTTTCATGCTCATCTCATATTTGACACCTTCTGAAGCTCTTCATATTTTTCACACCTTTTGAAGCTCTTCATATTTTTCACACTTTTTCAGGCTCTTCATGTTTTGAACACCGCTTCATGCTCCTTCTATTTTTCAGAGAGTTTCATGCTCCTCATGTATTTCACACCTTTTGAAGCTCTTCATATTTTTCAATCCTTTTCAGGCTCTTCATGTTTTTGAACTCCGCTTCAAGCTGCTTCTATTTTTCAGACCTTTTCATGATCCTCATATTTTTGACACGTTTTGAAGCTCTTCATATTTTTCACACCTTTTCAGGCTCTTCATGTTTTTGAACAGCATTTCATGCTCCTCCTATTGTTCAGACCGTTTCATGCTCCTCATATTTTTGACACATTTTGAAGCTCTTCATATTTGTCACACCTTTTCAGGCTCTTCATGTGTTTGAACACCGCTTCATGCTCCGCCTGTTTTTCAGACCGTTTCCTGCTCCTCAAATTTTTGACACCTTTTGAAGCTATTCATATTTTTCACACTTTTATAGGCTCTTCATGTTTTTGAACACAGCTTCATGCTCCTCCTATTTTTCATACCGTTTCATGCTCCTCATATTTTTGACACATTTTGAAGCTCTATATATTTTTCACACCTTTTCAGGCTCTTCATGTTTTTCAACACCACTTCATGCTCCTCCTATTTTTCAGACCGTTTCATGCTCCTCATATTTTTGACACATTTTGAAGCTCTTGATATTTTTCACACCTTTTCAGGCTCTTCATGTTTTTGAACACTGCTTCATGCTCCGCCTGTTTTTCAGACCGTTTCCGGCTCCTCAAATATTTGACACCTTTTGAAGCTCTTCATATTTTTCACACTTTTATAGGCTCTTCATGTTTTTGAACACAGCTTCATGCTCCTCCTATTTTTCATACCGTTTCATGCTCCTCATATTTTTGACACATTTTGAAGCTCTTCATATTTTTCACACCTTTTCAGGCTCTTCATGTTTTTGAACACAACTTCATGCTCCTCCTATTTTTCAGACCGTTTTATACTCCTCATAATTTTTACACCTTTTGAAGCTCTTCATATTTTTGACATATTTTGAGGGTCTTCATATTTTTGAACACCGCTTCATGCTCCTCGTATTTTTAAGACCATTTCATGCTCCTCGTATTTTTGACACCTTCTGAATCTTTTCATATTTTTCACACCTTCTCAGGCTCTTCATGTTTTTGAACACCGCTTCATGCTAATCCTATTTTTCAAACCATATCATGCTCCTCATATTTTTCACACCTTTTAAGCTCTTCATATTTTTCACACTTTTTCAGGCTCTTCATGTTTTTCAACACCGCTTCATGCTCCTCCTATTTTTCAGACCGTTTCATGCTCATCAAATTTTTGACACCTTTTGAAGCTCTTCACAATTTTCACACCTTTTTAAGCTCTTCATATTTTTCACACTTTTTCAGGCTCTTCATGTTTTTCAATACCGTTTCATGCTCCTTCTATTTTTCAGACCGTTTCTTGCTCCTCATATTTTTCACACCTTTTGAAGCTCTTCATATTTCTCACACCTTTTCAGGCTCTTCATGTTTTTCTACACCACTTCATGCTTCTCCTATTTTTCAGCCCGTTTCATGCTCCTCATGTATTTCACACCTTTTGACGCTCTTCATATTTTTCACACCTTTTCAGGCTCTTCATGTTTTTCTACACCACTTCATGCTCCTCCTATTTTTCAGACCGTTTCATGCTCCTTATATTTTTGACACCTTTTGAAGCTTTTCATATTTTTCACAACTTTTCAGGCTCTTCATGTTTTTGAACACTACTTCATGCTCCTTCTATTTTTTAAGAGAGTTTCATGCTCCTCATGTATTACACACCTTTTGAAGCTCTTCATATTTTTCACACCTTTACAAGCTCTTCACGTTTTTCCACACCACTTCATGCTACTTCTATTTTTCAGCTCGTTTCATGCTCCTCATGAATTTCACACCTTTTGAAGCTCTTCATATTTTTCACACCTTTTCAGCCTCTTCATGTTTTTGATCACCGTTTCATGCTCCTCCTATTTTTCAGACCGTTTCATGCTCCTCATATTTTTGACACCTTTTGAAGCTCTTCATATTTTTCACACCTTTTCAGGCTCTTCATGTTTTTCAACACCACTTCATGCTCCTCCTATTTTTCAGACCGTTTCATGCTCCTCATATTTTTACACCTTTTGAATTTCTTCATTTTTTTCACACCTTTTCAGGCTCCTCATATTTTTGAACACAACTTCATGCTCCTCCTATTTTTCAGACCGTTTCATACTCCTCATATTTTTCACACCTTTTGAAGCTCTTCATATTTTTCACGCATTTTCAGGCTCTTCATGTTTTTGAACAGACCTTCATGGTCCTCCTATTTTTCAGACCGTTTCATGCTCCTCATATTTTTGACAGCTTTGGAAGCTCTTCATATTTTTCACACCTTTTCAGACTCCTCATGTTTTTCAACACCGTTGCATGATCTTCCTATTTTTCAGACCGTTTCATGCTCCTCATATACTTGACACATTTTTAAGCTCTTCATATATTTCACACATTTTCAGGCTATTCATGTTTTTCAACACCGCTTCATGCTCCTTGTATTTTTAAGACCGTTTCATGCTCCTCATATTTTTGATACCTTTTTAAGCTCTTCATATTTCTCACACATTTTCTGGCTCTTCATGTTTTTCAACAACTCTTCATGCACCTCCAATTTTTCAGACCGTTTCATGCTCATCTCATTTTTGACACTTTTTGAAGCTCTTCATATTTTTCACACCTTTTCAGGCTCTTCATGTTTTTCAACACCGCTTCATGCTCCTCCTATTTTTCAGAACGTTTCATGCTCATCTCATTTTTGACACCTTTTGAAGCTCTTCATATTTTTCACACCTTTTGAAGCTCTTCATATTTTTCAGACTTTTTCAGTCTCTTCATGTTTTTCAACACCGTTTCATGCTCCTTCTATTTTTCAGACCGTTTCATGCTCGTCATATTTTTCACACCTTTTGAAGCTCTTCATATTTCTCACACCTTTTCAGGTTCTTCATGTTTTTCAACACCATTTCATGCTGCTTCTATTTTTCAGACCGTTTCATGCTCCACATATTTTTCACACCTTTTGAAGCTCTTCATATTTTTCACACCTTTTCAGGCTCTTCATGTTTTTCTACACCACTTCATGCTTCTCCTATTTTTCAGCCCGTTTCATGCTCCTCATGTATTTCACACCTTTTGAAGCTCTTCATATTTTTCACACCTTTTCAGGCTCTTCATGTTTTTCTACACCACTTCATGCTCCTCCTATTTTTCAGACCGTTTCATGCTCCTCATATTTTTGACATCTTTTGAATCTTTTCATATTTTTCACACCTTTTCAGGCTCTTCAAGTTTTTCAACACCACTTCATGCTCCTCCTTTTTTGCAGACCTTTTCTTGCTCCTCATATTTTTGATACCTTTTGATGATCTTCATATTTTTCACACCTTTTCAGGCTCTTCATTTTTTCAACACCACTTCATGCTCCTCCTATTTTTCAGACCGTTTCATGCTCATCTCATTTTTGAAACCTTTTGAAGCTTTTCATATTTTTCACAACGTTTCAGGCTCTTCTAGTTTTTGAACACCGCTTCATGCTCCTCCTATTTTTCAGACCGTTTCATGCTCATCTCATTTTTGACACCTTTTGAAGCTTTTCATATTTTTCACAACATTTCAGGCTCTTCTTGTTTTTGAAGACCGCTTCATGCTCCTCCTATTTTTCAGACCGTTTCATGCTCCTCATATTTCACACCTTTTGAAGCTCTTCATATTTTTCACACCTTTTCAGGCTCTTCATGTTTTTGATCACCATTACATTCTCCTCCTATTATTCAGACCGTTTCATGCTCCTCATATTTTTGACACTTTTTGAAGCTCTTTATATATTTCACACCTTTTCAGGCTCTTCATGATTTTGATCACCGTTACATTCTCCTCCTACTATTCAGACCGTTTCATGCTCCTCATATTTTTGACACTTTTTGAAGCTCTTTATATATTTCACACATTTTCAGGCTCTTCATGTTTTTGAACACAGCTTCATGCTCCTCCTATTTTTCAGACCATTTCATGCTCCTCATATTTTTGACAACTTTGGAAGCTCTTCATATTTTTCACACATTTTCAGGCTCTTCATGTTTTTCAACACTGTTGCATGATCCTCCTATTTTTCAGACCGTTTCATGCTCCTCATATACTTGACACATTTTTAAGCTCTTCATATATTTCACACATTTTCAGGCTATTCATGTTTTTCAACACCGCTTCATGCTCCTTGTATTTTTAAGACCGTTTCATGCTCCTCATATTTTTGACACCTTTTTAAGCTCTTCATATTTCTCACACCTTTTCAGGCTCTTCATGTTTTTCAACAACGCTTCATGCACCTCCTATTTGTCAGACCGTTTCATGCTCATCCCATTTATGACACCTTTTGAATCTTTTCATATTTTTCACACCTTCTCAGGCTCTTCATGTTTTTGAACACCGCTTCATGCTAATCCTATTTTTCAAACCATATCATGCTCCTCATATTTTTCACACCTTTTAAGCTCTTCATATTTTTCACACTTTTTCAGGTTCTTCATGTTTTTCAACACCGCTTCATGCTCCTCCTAATTTTCAGAACGTTTCATGCTCATCAAATTTTTGACACCTTTTGAAGCTCTTCATATTTTTCACACCTTTGAAGCTCTTCATATTTTTCACACCATTTCAGGCTCTTCATGTTTTTCAACACCGTTTCATGTTGCTTCTATTTTTCAGACCGTTTCATGCTACTCATATTTTTCACACCTTTTGAAGCTCTTCATATTTTTCACACCTTTTCCGGCTCTTCATGTTTTTCTACACCACTTCATGCTTCTCCTATTTTTCAGCCCGTTTCATGCTCCTCATGTATTTCACACCTTTTGAAGCTCTTCATATTTTTCACACCTTTTCAGGCTCTTCATGTTTTTGAACACCGCTTCATGCTCCTCCTATTTTTCAGACCGTTTCATGCTCCTCATATTTTTGACATCTTTTGAAGCTTTTCATATTTTTCACACCTTTTCAGGCTCTTCATGTTTTTCAACACCACTTCATGCTCCTCCTTTTTTGCAGACCGTTTCATGCTCCTCATATTTTTGATACCTTTTGATGATCTTCATATTTTTCACACCTTTTCAGGCTCTTCATTTTTTCAAAACCACTTCAAGCTCCTCCTATTTTTCAGACCGTTTCATGCTCATCTCATTTTTGAAACCTTTTGAAGCTCTTCATATTTTTCACACAGTTTCAGGCTCTTCATGTTTTTCAACACTGTTGCATGATCCTCCTATTTTTCAGACCGTTTCATGCTCCTCATATACTTGACACATTTTTAAGCTCTTCATATATTTCACACATTTTCAGGCTTTCATGTTTTTCAACACTGTTGCATGATCCTCCTATTTTTCAGACCGTTTCATGCTCCTCATATACTTGACACATTTTTAAGCTCTTCATATATTTCACACATTTTCAGGCTATTCATGTTTTTCAACACCGCTTCATGCTCCTTGTATTTTTAAGACCGTTTCATGCTCCTCATATTTTTGACACCTTTTTAAGCTCTTCATATTTCTCACACATTTTCAGGCTCTTCATGTTTTTCAACAACGCTTCATGCACCTCCTATTTGTCAGACCGTTTCATGCTCATCTCATTTATGACACCTTTTGAAACTTTTCATATTTTTCACACCTTCTCAGGCTCTTCATGTTTTTGAACACCGCTTCATGCTAATCCTATTTTTCAAACCATATCATGCTCCTCATATTTTTCACACCTTTTAAGCTCTTCATATTTTTCACACTTTTTCAGGCTCTTCATGTTTTTCAACACCGCTTCATGCTCCTCCTATTTTTCAGAACGTTTCATGCTCATCAAATTTTTGACACCTTTTGAAGCTCTTCATATTTTTCACACCTTTTGAAGCTCTTCATATTTTTCACACCATTTCAGGCTCTTCATGTTTTTCCACACCGTTTCATGTTGCTTCTATTTTTCAGACCGTTTCATGCTCCTCATATTTTTCACACCTTTTGAAGCTCTTCATATTTTTCACACCTTTTCAGGCTCTTCATGTTTTTCTACACCACTTCATGCTTCTCCTATTTTTCAGCCCGTTTCATGCTCCTCATTTATTTCACACCTTTTGAAGCTGTTCATATTTTTCATACCTTTTCAGGCTCTTCATGTTTTTCAACACCGTTTCATGCTGCTTCTATTTTTCAGACCGTTTCATGCTCCCCATATTTTTCACACCTTTTGAAGCTCTTCATATTTTTCACACCTTTTAAGGCTCTTCATGTTTTTCTACACCACTTCATGCTTCTCCTATTTTTCAGCCCGTTTCATGCTCCTCATGTATTTCACACCTTTTGAAGCTCTTCATATTTTTCACACCTTTTCAGGCTCTTCATGTTTTTGAACACCGCTTCATGCTCCTCCTATTTTTCAGACCATTTCATGCTCCTCATATTTTTGACATCTTTTGAAGCTTTTCATATTTTTCACACCTTTTCAGGCTCTTCAAGTTTTTCAACACCACTTCATGCTCCTCCTTTTTTGCAGACCGTTTCATGCTCCTCATATTTTTGATACCTTTTGATGATCTTCATATTTTTCACACCTTTTCAGGCTCTTCATTTTTTCAACACCACTTCAAGCTCCTCCTATTTTTCAGACCGTTTCATGCTCATCTCATTTTTGAAACCTTTTGAAGCTCTTCATATTTTTCACACATTTTCAGGCTCTTCATGTTTTTCAACACTGTTGCATGATCCTCCTATTTTTCAGACCATTTCATGCTCCTCATATACTTGACACATTTTTAAGCTCTTCATATATTTCACACATTTTCAGGCTATTCATGTTTTTCAACACCGCTTCATGCTCCTTGTATTTTTAAGACCGTTTCATGCTCCTCATATTTTTGACAGCTTTTTAAGCTCTTCATATTTTTCACATCTTTTTAAGCTCTTCATATTTCTCACACCTTTTCAGGCTCTTCATGTTTTTCAACAACGCTTCTTGCACCTCCTAATTGTCAGACCGTTTCATGCTCATCTCATTTATGACACCTTTTGAATCTTTTCATATTTTTCACACCTTCTCAGGCTCTTCATTTTTTCAACACCACTTCATGCTCCTCCTATTTTTCAGACCGTTTCATGCTCATCTCATTTTTGAAACCTTTTGAAGCTTTTCATATTTTTCAAACGTTTCAGGCTCTTCTAGTTTTTGAACACCGCTTCATGCTCCTCCTATTTTTCAGACCGTTTCATGCTCATCTCATTTTTGACACCTTTTGAAGCTTTTCATATTTTTCACAACTTTTCAGGCTCTTCATGTTTTTGAACACCGCTTCAATCTCCTCCTATTTTTCAGACCGTTTCATGCTCCTCATATTTTACACCTTTTGAAGCTCTTCATATTTTTCACACCTTTTCAGGCTCTTCATGTTTTTCAACACCGTTACATTCTCCTCCTATTATTCAGACCGTTTCATGCTCCTCATATTTTTGACACTTTTTGAAGCTCTTTATATATTTCACACCTTTTCAGGCTCTTCATGTTTTTGATCACCGTTACATTCTCCTCCTATTATTCAGACCGTTTCATGTTCCTCATATTTTTGACACTTTTTGAAGCTCTTTATATATTTCACACATTTTCAGGCTCTTCATGTTTTTGAACACAGCTTCATGCTCCTCCTATTTTTCAGACCGTTTCATGCTCCTCATATTTTTGACAACTTTGGAAGCTCTTCATATTTTTCACACATTTTCAGGCTATTCATGTTTTTCAACACCGCTTCATGCTCCTTGTATTTTTAAGACCGTTTCATGCTCCTCATATTTTTGACACCTTTTTAAGCTCTTCATATTTTTCACACCTTTTTAAGCTCTTCATATTTCTCACACCTTTTCAGGCTCTTCATATTTTTCAACAACGCTTCATGCACCTCCTATTTGTCAGACCGTTTCATGCTCATCTCATTTATGACACCTTTTGAATCTTTTCATATTTTTCACACCTTCTCAGGCTCTTCATGTTTTTGAACACCGCTTCATGCTAATCCTATTTTTCAAACCATATCATGCTCCTCATATTTTTCACACCTTTTAAGCTCTTCATATTTTTCACACATTTTCAGGCTCTTCATGTTTTTCAACACCGCTTCATGCTCCTCCTATTTTTCAGACCGTTTCATGCTCATCAAATTTTTGACACCTTTTGAAGCTCTTCATATTTTTCACACCTTTTCAGGCTCTTCATGTTTTTAAAGACCGCTTCATGCTCCTCCTATTTTTCAGACCGTTTCATGCTCCTCATATTTTTGACACTTTTTGAAGCTCTTTATATATTTCACACCTTTTCAGGCTCTTCATGTTTTTGATCACCGTTACATTCTCCTCCTATTATTCAGACCGTTTCATGTTCCTCATATTTTTGACACTTTTTGAAGCTCTTTATATATTTCACACATTTTCAGGCTCTTCATGTTTTTGAACACAGCTTCATGCTACTCCTATTTTTCAGACCGTTTCATGCTCCTCATATTTTTGACAACTTTGGAAGCTCTTCATATTTTTCACACATTTTCAGGCTCTTCATATTTTTCAACACTGTTGCATGATCCTCCTATTTTTCAGACCGTTTCATGCTCCTCATATACTTGACACATTTTTAAGCTCTTCATATATTTCACACATTTTCAGGCTATTCATGTTTTTCAACACTGCTTTATGCTCCTTGTATTTTTAAGACCGTTTCATGCTCCTCATATTTTTGACACCTTTTTAAGCTCTTCATATTTCTCACACCTTTTCAGGCTCTTCATGTTTTTCAACAACGCTTCATGCACCTCCTATTTTTCAGACCGTTTCATGCTCATCTCATTTTTGACACCTTTTGAAGCTTTTCATATTTTTCACACCTTATCAGGCTCTTCATGTTTTTCCACACCGCATCATGCTTCTCCTATTTTTCAGCAAGTTTCATGCTCCTCATGTATTTGACACCTTTTGAAGCTCTTCATCTTTTTCAAAACTTTTCAGGCTCTTCCTGTTTTTGAACAGCGCTTCAAGCTCCTCCTATATTTCAGACCGTTTCATGCTCCTCATATATTTCACACCTTTTGAAGCTCTTTATATTTTTCACATCTTTTCAGGATCTTCAGGTTTTTGAACACCGCTTCATGCTCCTCATATTTTTCAGACCGTTTCATGCTCCTCGTATTTTTGACATCTTTTGAAGCTTTTCATATTTTTCACACCTTCTCAGGCTCTTCAAGTTTTTCAACACCACTTCATGCTCCTCCGTTTTTGCAGACCGTTTGATGCTCCTCATATTTTTGATACCTTTTGATGCTCTTCATATTTTTCACACATTTTCAGGCTCTTCATTTTTTCAACACCGCTTCATGCTCCTCCTATTTTTCAGACCGTTTCATGCTCCTCATATTTTTGACACCTTTTGAAGCTTTTCATATTTTTCACACCTTTTCAGGCTCTTCATGGTTTTGAACACCGCTTCATGCTAATCCTATTTTTCCAACCATATCATGCTCTTCATATTTTTCATACCATTTTAAGCTCTTCATATTTTTCACACCTTTTCAGGCTCTTCATGTTTTTGAACACCGCTTCATGCTCCTCCTATTTTTCAGACAGTTTCATGCTCATCTCATTTTTGACACCTTTTGAAGCTTTTCATATTTTTCACACCTTTTCAGGCTCTTCATGTTTTTGAACACCGCTTCATGCTAATCCTATTTTTCAAACCATAACATGCTCCTCATATTTTTCACACCTTTTTAAGCTCTTCATATTTTTCACACCTTTTCAGGCTCTTCATGTTTTTGAACACTACTTCATGCTCCTTCTATTTTTCAGAGAGTTTCATGCTCCACATGTATTACACACCTTTTGAAGCTCTTCATATTTTTCACACCTTTACAGGCTCTTCATGTTTTTCCACACCACTTCATGCTTCTGCTATTTTTCAGCTCATTTCATGCTCCTCATGAATTTCACACCTTTTGAAGCTCTTCATATTTTTAACACCTTTTCAGGCTCTTCATGTATTTGATCACCGTTTCATGCTCCTCCTATTTTTCAGACCGTTTCATGCTCCTCATATTTTTGACACTTTTTGAAGCTCTTCATTTTTTTCACACCTTTTCAGGCTCTTCATGTTTTTGAACACCGCCTCATGCTCCTCCTATTTTTCAGACCATTTCATGCTCCTCATATTTTTGACCCATTTTGAAGCTCTTCATATTTTTCACACCTTTTCAGGCTCTTCATGTTTTTGGACACCACTTCATGCTCCTCCTGTTTTTCAGACCGTTTCCTGCTCTTCAAATTTTTACACCTTTTGAAGCTCTTCATATTTTTCACAAATTTATAGGCTCTTCATGATTTTGAAAACAGCTTCATTCTCCTAATATTTTTCAGACCGTTTCATGCTCCTCATATTTTTGACACCTTTTTAAGCTCTTCATATTTTTCACACCTTTTCAGGCTCTTCTTGTTTTTCAACACCGTTTCATCATCCTCCTATTTTTCAGACCGTTTGATGCTCCTCATGTATTTGACACATTTTTAAGCTCTTCATATATTTCACACATTTTCAGGCTATTCATGTTTTTCAACACCGCTTCATGCTCCTCCTATTTTTCAGACCGTTTCATGCTAATCATATTTTTGACACCTGTTGAAGCTCTTCATATTTCTCACACCTTTTCAGGCTCTTCATGTTTTTCAACACCGCTTCATGCTCCTCCTATTTTTCAGACAGTTTCATGCTCCTCATATTTTTGACACCTTTTGAAGCTCTTCATATTTTTCACATCTTTTGAAGCTCTTTATATTTTTCACACATTTTCAGGCTCTTCATGTATTTCAACACCCCTTGTTGCTCCTCCTATATTTCAGACCATTTCATGCTCCTCATATTTTTGACACCTTTTGAAGCTCTTCATATTTTTCACACCTTTTCAGGCTCTTCATGTTTTTGAACACTACTTCATGCTTCTTCTATTTTTCAGAGAGTTTCATGCTCCTCATGTATTACACACCTTTTGAAGCTCTTCATATTTTTCACACCTTTACAGGCTCTTCATGTTTTTCAACACCACTTCATGCTCCTCCTATTTTTCAGACCGTTTCATGCTCCTCATATTTTTGACAACTTTGGAAGCTCTTCATATTTTTCACACCTTTTCAGGCTCTTCATGTTGTTCAACACCGTTGCATGCTCCTCCTATTTTTCAGACCGTTTCATGCTCCTCATATACTTGACACATTTTTAAGCTCTTCATATATTTCACACATTTTCAGGCTATTCATGTTTTTCAATACCGCTTCATGCTCCTTGTATTTGTAAGAGCGTTTCATGCTCCTCATACTTTTGACACCTTTTGAAGCTCTTCATATTTCTCACACATTTTCAGGCTCTTCATGTTTTTCAATAACGCTTCATGCACCTCCTATTTTTCAGACCGTTTCATACTCATCTCATTTTTGACACCTTTTGAAGCTTTTCATATTTTTCACACCTTTTCAGGCTCTTCATGTTTTTGAACACCGCTTCATGCTAATCCTATTTTTCAAACCATATCATGCTCCTCATATTTTTCACACCATTTTAAGCTCTTCATATTTTTCACACCTTTTCAGGCTCTTCATGTTTTTGAACACTACTTCATGCTCCTTCTATTTTTTAAGAGAGTTTCATGCTCCTCATGTATTACACACCTTTTGAAGCTCTTCATATTTTTCACACCTTTACAGGCTCTTCACGTTTCTCCACACCACTTCATGCTCCTCCTATTTTTCAGCTCGTTTCATGCTCCTCATATTTTTGACACCTTTTGAAGCTCTTCATATTTTTCACACCTTTTCAGCCTCTTCATGTTTTTGATCACCGTTTGATGCTCCTCCTATTTTTCAGACCGTTTCATGCTCCTCATATTTTTGACACTTTTTGAAGCTCTTCATATTTTTCACACCTTTTCAGCCTCTTCATGTTTTTGATCACCGTTTCATGCTCCTCCTATTTTTCAGACCGTTTCATGCTTCTCATATTTTTGACACCTTTTGAAGCTCTTCATATTTTTCACACCTTTTCAGGCTCTTCATGTTTTTCAACACCACTTCATGCTCCTCCTATTTTTCAGACCGTTTCATGCTCCTCATAATTTTACACCTTTTGAATTTCTTCATTTTTTTCACACCTTTTCAGGCTCTTCATGTTTTTGAACACAAGTTCATGCTCCTCCTATTTTTCAGACCGTTTCATACTCCTCATATTTTTCACACCTTTTGAAGCTCTTCATATTTTTCACACCTTTTCAGGCTCTTCATGTTTTTGAACACAAGTTCATGCTCCTCCTATTTTTCAGACCGTTTCATGCTCCTCATATTTTTGACAGCTTTGGAAGCTCTTCATATTTTTCACACCTTTTCAGACTCTTCATATTTTTCAACACCGTTGCATGATCCTCCTATTTTTCAGACCGTTTCATGCTCCTCATATACTTGACACATTTTTAAGCTCTTCATATATTTCACACATTTTCAGGCTATTCATGATTTTCAACACCGCTTCATGCTCCTTGTATTTTTAAGACCGTTTCATGCTCCTCATATTTTTGACACCTTTTTAAGCTCTTCATATTTCTCACACATTTTCTGGCTCTTCATGTTTTTCAACAACTCTTCATGCACCTCCAATATTTCAGACCGTTTCATGCTCATCTCATTTTTGACACTTTTTGAAGCTCTTCATATTTTTCACATCTTTTCAGGCTCTTCATGTTTTTCAACACCGCTTCATGCTCCTCCTATTTTTCAGACCGTTTCATGCTCCTCATATTTTTGACACTTTTTGAAGCTCTTCATATTTTTCACACCTTTTCAGCCTCTTCATGTTTCTGATCACCGTTTCATGCTCCTCCTATTTTTCAGACCGTTTCATGCTCCTCATATTTTTGACACCTTTTGAAGCTCTTCATATTTTTCACACCTTTTCAGGCTCTTCATGTTTTTCAACACCACTTCATGCTCCTCCTATTTTTCAGACCGTTTCATGCTCCTCATATTTTTACACCTTTTGAATTTCTTCATTTTTTTCACACCTTTTCAGGCTCTTCATGTTTTTGAACACAAGTTCATGCTCCTCCTATTTTTCAGACCGTTTCATACTCCTCATATTTTTCACACCTTTTGAAGCTCTTCATATTTTTCACACCTTTTCAGGCTCTTCATGTTTTTGAACACAAGTTCATGCTCCTCCTATTTTTCAGACCGTTTCATGCTCCTCATATTTTTGACAGCTTTGGAAGCTCTTCATATTTTTCACACCTTTTCAGACTCTTCATATTTTTCAACACCGTTGCATGATCCTCCTATTTTTCAGACCGTTTCATGCTCCTCATATACTTGACACATTTTTAAGCTCTTCATATATTTCACACATTTTCAGGCTATTCATGATTTTCAACACCGCTTCATGCTCCTTGTATTTTTAAGACCGTTTCATGCTCCTCATATTTTTGACACCTTTTTAAGCTCTTCATATTTCTCACACATTTTCTGGCTCTTCATGTTTTTCAACAACTCTTCATGCACCTCCAATTTTTCAGACCGTTTCATGCTCATCTCATTTTTGACACTTTTTGAAGCTCTTCATATTTTTCACATCTTTTCAGGCTCTTCATGTTTTTCAACACCGCTTCATGCTCCTCCTATTTTTCAGAACGTTTCATGCTCATCTCATTTTTGACACCTTTTGAAGCTCTTCATATTTTTCACACCTTTTGAAGCTCTTCATATTTTTCAGACTTTTTCAGTCTCTTCATGTTTTTCAACATCGTTTCATGCTCCCTCTATTTTTCAGACTGTTTCATGCTCCTCATATTTTTCACACCTTTTGAAGCTCTTCATATTTCTCATACCTTTTCAGGCTCTTCATGTTTTTCTACAACAATTCATGCTTCTCCTATTTTTCAGCCCGTTTCATGCTCCTCATGTATTTCACACCTTTTGAAGCTCTTCATATTTTCACACCTTTTCAGGCTCTTCATGTTTTTCAACACCATTTCATGCTGCTTCTATTTTTCAGACCGTTTCATGCTCCTCATATTTTTCACACCTTCTGAAGCTCTTCATATTTTTCACACCTTTTCAGGCTCTTCATGTTTTTGTTCACCGTTACATTCTCCTCCTATTATTCAGACCGTTTCATACTCCTCATATTTTTGACACTTTTTGAAGCTCTTTATATATTTCACACCTTTTCAGGCTCTTCATGTTTTTGATCACCGTTACATTCTCCTCCTATTATTCAGACCGTTTCATGTTCCTCATATTTTTGACACTTTTTGAAGCTCTTTATATATTTCACACCTTTTCAGGCTCTTCATGTTTTTCAACACCACTTCATGCTCCTCCTATTTTTCAGACCGTTTCATGCTCCTCATATTTTTGACAACTTTGGAAGCTCTTCATATTTTTCACACATTTTCAGGCTCTTCATGTTTTTCAACACTGTTGCATGATCCTCCTATTTTTCAGACCGTTTCATGCTCCTCATATACTTGACACATTTTTAAGCTCTTCATATATTTCACACATTTTCAGGCTATTCATGTTTTTCAACACAGCTTCATGCTCCTTGTATTTTTAAGACCGTTTCATGCTCCTCATATTTTTGACACCTTTTTAAGCTCTTCATATTTTTCACACCTTTTTAAGCTCTTCATATTTCTCACACCTTTTCAGGCTCTTCATGTTTTTCAACAACGCTTCATGCACCTCCTATTTGTCAGACCGTTTCATGCTCATCTCATTTATGACACCTTTTGAATCTTTTCATATTTTTCACACCTTCTCAGGCTCTTCATGTTTTTGAACACCGCTTCATGCTAATCCTATTTTTCAAACCATATCATGCTCCTCATATTTTTCACACCTTTTAAGCTCTTCATATTTTTCACACTTTTTCAGGCTCTTCATGTTTTTCAACACCGCTTCATGCTCCTCCTATTTTTCAGACCGTTTCATGCTCATCAAATTTTTGACACCTTTTGAAGCTCTTCATATTTTTCACACCTTTTGATGCTCTTCATATTTTTCACACCATTTCAGGCTCTTCATGTTTTTCAACACCGTTTCATGCTGCTTCTATTTTTCAGACCGTTTCATGCTCCTCATATTTTTCACACCTTTTGAAGCTCTTCATATTTTTCACACCTTTTCAGGCTCTTCATGTTTTTCTACACCACTTCATGCTTCTCCTAATTTTCAGCCCGTTTCATGCTCCTCATTTATTTCACACCTTTTGAAGCTCTTCATATTTTTCACACCTTTTCAGGCTCTTCATGTTTTTCAACACCGTTTCATGCTGCTTCTATTTTTCAGACCGTTTCATGCTCCTCATATTTTTCACACCTTTTGAAGCTCTTCATATTTTTCACACCTTTTCAGGCTCTTCATGTTTTTCTACATCACTTCATGCTTCTCCTATTTTTCAGCCCGTTTCATGCTCCTCATGTATTTTACACCTTTGAAGCTCCTCATATTTTTCACACCTTTTCAGGCTCTTCATGTTTTTGAACACCGCTTCATGCTTCTCCTATTTTTCAGACCGTTTCATGCTCCTCATATATTTGACATCTTTTGAAGCTTTTCATATTTTTCACACCTTTTCATGCTCTTCAAGTTTTTCAACACCACTTCATGCTCCTCCTTTTTTGCAGACCGTTTCATGCTCCTCATATTTTTGATACCTTTTGATGATCTTCATATTTTTCACACCTTTTCAGGCTCTTCATTTTTTCAACACCACTTCAAGCTCCTCCTATTTTTCAGACCGTTTCATGCTCATCTCATTTTTGAAACCTTTTGAAGCTCTTCATATTTTTCACACATTTTCAGGCTCTTCATGTTTTTCAACACTGTTGCATGATCCTCCTATTTTTCAGACCGTTTCATGCTCCTCATATACTTGACACATTTTTAAGCTCTTCATATATTTCACACATTTTCAGGCTATGCAATTTTTTCAACACCGCTTCATGCTCCTTGTATTTTTAAGACCGTTTCATGCTCCTCATATTTTTGACACCTTTTGAAGCTCTTCATATTTTTCACACCTTTTCAGGCTCTTCATGTTTTTGAACACCGCTTCATGCTCCTCCTATTTTTCAGACCGTTTCATGCTCATCTCATTTTTGACACCTTTTAAAGCTTTTCATATTTTTCACACCTTTTCAGGCTCTTCATGGTTTTGAACACCGCTTCATGCTAATCCTATTTTTCCAACCATATCATGCTCCTCATATTTTTCATACCATTTTAAGCTCTTCATATTTTTCACACCTTTTCAGGCTCTTCATGTTTTTGAACACCGCTTCATGCTCCTCCTATTTTTCAGACCGTTTCATGCTCCTCATATTTCACACCTTTTGAAGCTCTTCATATTTTTCACACCATTTCAGGCTCTTCATGTTTTTGAACACCGCTTCATGCTAATCCCATTTTTCAAACCATATCATGCTCCTCATATTTTTCACACCTTTTTAAGCTCTTCGTATTTTTCACACCTTTTCAGGCTCTTCATGTTTTTGAACACTACTTCATGCTCCTTCTATTTTTCAGAGAGTTTCATGCTCCTCATGTATTACACACCTTTTGAAGCTCTTCATATTTTTCACACCTTTACAGGCTCTTCATGTTTTTCAACACCACTTCATGCTCCTACAATTTTTCAGACCGTTTCATGCTCCTCATATTTGACAACTTTGGAAGCTCTTCATATTTTTCACACCTTTTCAGGCTCTTCATGTTGTTCAACACCGTTGCATGATCCTCCTATTTTTCAGACCGTTTCATGCTCCTCATATACTTGACACCTTTTTAAGCTCTTCATATATTTCACACATTTTCAGGCTATTCATGTTTTTCAACACCGCTTCATGCTCCTTGTATTTTTAAGACCGTTTCAGGCTCCTCATATTTTTGACATCTTTTTAAGCTCTTCATATTTCTCACACATTTTCTGGCTCTTCATGTTTTTCAACAACTCTTCATGCACCTCCAATTTTTCAGACCGTTTCATGCTCATCTCATTTTTGACACTTTTTGAAGCTCTTCATATTTTTCACACCTTTTCAGGCTCTTCATGTTTTTGAACTTCGCTTCATGCTCCTCCTATTTTTCAGACCGTTTCATGCTCCTCATTTTTTTGACATATTTTGAAGGTCTTCATATTTCTCACACCTTTTCAGGCTCTTCATGGTTTTCAACAACGCTTCATGCACCTCCTATTTTTCAGAACGTTTCATGCTCATCTCATTTTTGACACCTTTTGAAGCTTTTCATATTTTTCACACCTTTTCAGACTCTTCATGTTTTTGAACACCGCTTCATGCTAATCCTATTTTTCAAACCATAACATGCTCCTCATATTTTTCACACCTTTTTAAGCTCTTCATATTTTTCACACCTTTTCAGGCTCTTCATGTTTTTGAACACTACTTCATGCTCCTTCTATTTTTCAGAGAGTTTCATGCTCCACATGTATTACACACCTTTTGAAGCTCTTCATATTTTTCACACCTTTACAGGCTCTTCATGTTTTTCCACACCACTTCATGCTTCTGCTATTTTTCAGCTCATTTCATGCTCCTCATGAATTTCACACCTTTTGAAGCTCTTCATATTTTTAACACCTTTTCAGGCTCTTCATGTATTTGATCACCGTTTCATGCTCCTCCTATTTTTCAGACCGTTTCATGCTCCTCATATTTTTGACACTTTTTGAAGCTCTTCATTTTTTTCACACCTTTTCAGGCTCTTCATGTTTTTGAACACCGCCTCATGCTCCTCCTATTTTTCAGACCATTTCATGCTCCTCATATTTTTGACCCATTTTGAAGCTCTTCATATTTTTCACACCTTTTCAGGCTCTTCATGTTTTTGGACACCACTTCATGCTCCTCCTGTTTTTCAGACCGTTTCCTGCTCTTCAAATTTTTACACCTTTTGAAGCTCTTCATATTTTTCACAAATTTATAGGCTCTTCATGATTTTGAAAACAGCTTCATTCTCCTAATATTTTTCAGACCGTTTCATGCTCCTCATATTTTTGACACCTTTTTAAGCTCTTCATATTTTTCACACCTTTTCAGGCTCTTCTTGTTTTTCAACACCGTTTCATCATCCTCCTATTTTTCAGACCGTTTGATGCTCCTCATGTATTTGACACATTTTTAAGCTCTTCATATATTTCACACATTTTCAGGCTATTCATGTTTTTCAACACCGCTTCATGCTCCTCCTATTTTTCAGACCGTTTCATGCTAATCATATTTTTGACACCTGTTGAAGCTCTTCATATTTCTCACACCTTTTCAGGCTCTTCATGTTTTTCAACACCGCTTCATGCTCCTCCTATTTTTCAGACAGTTTCATGCTCCTCATATTTTTGACACCTTTTGAAGCTCTTCATATTTTTCACATCTTTTGAAGCTCTTTATATTTTTCACACATTTTCAGGCTCTTCATGTATTTCAACACCCCTTGTTGTTCCTCCTATATTTCAGCCCATTTCATGCTCCTCATATTTTTGACACCTTTTGAAGCTCTTCATATTTTTCACACCTTTTCAGGCTCTTCATGTTTTTGAACACTACTTCATGCTTCTTCTATTTTTCAGAGAGTTTCATGCTCCTCATGTATTACACACCTTTTGAAGCTTTTCATATTTTTCACACCTTTACAGGCTCTTCATGTTTTTCAACACCACTTCATGCTCCTCCTATTTTTCAGACCTTATCATGCTCCTCATATTTTTGACAACTTTGGAAGCTCTTCATATTTTTCACACCTTTTCAGGCTCTTCATGTTGTTCAACACCGTTGCATGCTCCTCCTATTTTTCAGACCGTTTCATGCTCCTCATATACTTGACACATTCTTAAGCTCTTCATATATTTCACACATTTTCAGGCTATTCATGTTTTTCAATACCGCTTCATGCTCCTTGTATTTGTAAGAGCGTTTCATGCTCCTCATACTTTTGACACCTTTTGAAGCTCTTCATATTTCTCACACATTTTCAGGCTCTTCATGTTTTTCAATAACGCTTCATGCACCTCCTATTTTTCAGACCGTTTCATACTCATCTCATTTTTGACACCTTTTGAAGCTTTTCATATTTTTCACACCTTTTCAGGCTCTTCATGTTTTTGAACACCGCTTCATGCTAATCCTATTCTTCAAACCATATCATGCTCCTCATATTTTTCACACCATTTTAAGCTCTTCATATTTTTCACACCTTTTCAGGCTCTTCATGTTTTTGAACACTACTTCATGCTCCTTCTATTTTTTAAGAGAGTTTCATGCTCCTCATGTATTTCACACCTTTTGAAGCTCTTCATATTTTTCACACCTTTACAGGCTCTTCACGTTTCTCCACACCACTTCATGCTACTCCTATTTTTCAGCTCGTTTCATGCTCCTCATATTTTTGACACCTTTTGAAGCTCTTCATATTTTTCACACCTTTTCAGCCTCTTCATGTTTTTGATCACCGTTTCATGCTCCTCCTATTTTTCAGACCGTTTCATGCTCCTCATATTTTTGACACTTTTTGAAGCTCTTCATATTTTTCACACCTTTTCAGCCTCTTCATGTTTTTGATCACCGTTTCATGCCCCTCCTATTTTTCAGACCGTTTCATGCTCCTCATATTTTTGACACCTTTTGAAGCTCTTCATATTTTTCACACCTTTTCAGGCTCTTCATGTTTTTCAACACCACTTCATGCTCCTCCTATTTTTCAGACCGTTTCATGCTCCTCATATTTTTACACCTTTTGAATTTCTTCATTTTTTTCACACCTTTTCAGGCTCTTCATGTTTTTGAACACAAGTTCATGATCCTCCTATTTTTCAGACCGTTTCATACTCCTCATATTTTTCACACCTTTTGAAGCTCTTCATATTTTTCACACCTTTTCAGGCTCTTCATGTTTTTGAACACAAGTTCATGCTCCTCCTATTTTTCAGACCGTTTCATGCTCCTCATATTTTTGACAGCTTTGGAAGCTCTTCATATTTTTCACACCTTTTCAGACTCTTCATATTTTTCAACACCGTTGCATGATCCTCCTATTTTTCAGACCGTTTCATGCTCCTCATATACTTGACACATTTTTAAGCTCTTCATATATTTCACACATTTTCAGGCTATTCATGTTTTTCAACACCGCTTCATGCTCCTTGTATTTTTAAGACCGTTTCATGCTCCTCATATTTTTGACACCTTTTTAAGCTCTTCATATTTCTCACACATTTTCTGGCTCTTCATGTTTTTCAACAACTCTTCATGCACCTCCAATTTTTCAGACCGTTTCAGGCTCATCTCATTTTTGACACTTTTTGAAGCTCTTCATATTTTTCACATCTTTTCAGGCTCTTCATGTTTTTCAACATCGCTTCATGCTCCTCCTATTTTTCAGAACGTTTCATGCTCATCTCATTTTTGACACCTTTTGAAGCTCTTCATATTTTTCACACCTTTTGAAGCTCTTCATATTTTTCAGACTTTTTCAGTCTCTTCATGTTTTTCAACATCGTTTCATGCTCCCTCTATTTTTCAGACTGTTTCATGCTCCTCATATTTTTCACACCTTTTGAAGCTCTTCATATTTCTCATACCTTTTCAGGCTCTTCATGTTTTTCTACAACAATTCATGCTTCTCCTATTTTTCAGCCCGTTTCATGCTCCTCATGTATTTCACACCTTTTGAAGCTCTTCATATTTTTCACACCTTTTCAGGCTCTTCATGTTTTTCAACACCATTTCATGCTGCTTCTATTTTTCAGACCGTTTCATGCTCCTCATATTTTTCACACCTTCTGAAGCTCTTCATATTTTTCACACCTTTTCAGGCTCTTCATGTTTTTGTCACCGTTAAATTCTCCTCCTATTATTCAGACCATTTCATGCTCCTCATATTTTTGACACTTTTTGAAGCTCTTTATATATTTCACACCTTTTCAGGCTCTTCATGTTTTTGATCACCGTTACATTCTCCTCCTATTATTCAGACCGTTTCATGTTCCTCATATTTTTGACACTTTTTGAAGCTCTTTATATATTTCACACATTTTCAGGCTCTTCATGTTTTTGAACACAGCTTCATGCTCCTCCTATTTTTCAGACCGTTTCATGCTCCTCATATTTTTGACAACTTTGGAAGCTCTTCATATTTTTCACACATTTTCAGGCTCTTCATGTTTTTCAACACTGTTGCATGATCCTCCTATTTTTCAGACCGTTTCATGCTCCTCATATACTTGACACATTTTTAAGCTCTTCATATATTTCACACATTTTCAGGCTATTCATGTTTTTCAACACCGCTTCATGCTCCTTGTATTTTTAAGACCGTTTCATGCTCCTCATATTTTTGACACCTTTTTAAGCTCTTCATATTTTTCACACCTTTTTAAGCTCTTCATATTTCTCACACCTTTTCAGGCTCTTCATGTTTTTCAACAACGCTTCATGCACCTCCTATTTGTCAGACCGTTTCATGCTCATCTCATTTATGACACCTTTTGAATCTTTTCATATTTTTCACACCTTCTCAGGCTCTTCATGTTTTTGAACACCGCTTCATGCTAATCCTATTTTTCAAACCATATCATGCTCCTCATATTTTTCACACCTTTTAAGCTCTTCATATTTTTCACACTTTTTCAGGCTCTTCATGTTTTTCAACACCGCTTCATGCTCCTCCTATTTTTCAGACCGTTTCATGCTCATCAAATTTTTGACACCTTTTGAAGCTCTTCATATTTTTCACACCTTTTGATGCTCTTCATATTTTTCACACTTTTTCAGGCTCTTCATGTTTTTCAACACCGTTTCATGCTGCTTCTATTTTTCAGACCGTTTCATGCTCCTCATATTTTTCACACCTTTTGAAGCTCTTCATATTTTTCACACCTTTTCAGGCTCTTCATGTTTTTCTACACCACTTCATGCTTCTCCTATTTTTCAGCCCGTTTCATGCTCCTCATTTATTTCACAACTTTTGAAGCTCTTCATATTTTTCACACCTTTTCAGGCTCTTCATGTTTTTGAACACCGCTTCATGCTCCTCCTATTTTTCAGACCGTTTCATGCTCCTCATATATTTGACATCTTTTGAAGCTTTTCATATTTTTCACACCTTTTCATGCTCTTCAAGTTTTTCAACACCACTTCATGCTCCTCCTTTTTTGCAGACCGTTTCATGCTCCTCATATTTTTGATACCTTTTGATGATCTTCATATTTTTCACACCTTTTCAGGCTCTTCATTTTTTCAACACCACTTCAAGCTCCTCCTATTTTTCAGACCGTTTCATGCTCATCTCATTTTTGAAACCTTTTGAAGCTCTTCATATTTTTCACACATTTTCAGGCTCTTCATGTTTTTCAACACTGTTGCATGATCCTCCTATTTTTCCGACCGTTTCATGCTCCTCATATACTTGACACATTTTTAAGCTCTTCATATATTTCACACATTTTCAGGCTATTCAAGTTTTTCAACACCGCTTCATGCTCCTTGTATTTTTAAGACCGTTTCATGCTCCTCATATTTTTGACACCTTTTTAAGCTCTTCATATTTTTCACACCTTTTTAAGCTCTTCATATTTCTCACACCTTTTCAGGTTCTTCATGTTTTTCAACACACGCTTCATGCACCTCCTATTTGTCAGACCGTTTCATGCTCATCTCATTTATGACACCTTTTGAATCTTTTCATATTTTTCACACCTTCTCAGGCTCTTCATGTTTTTGAACACCGCTTCATGCTAATCCTATTTTTCAAACCATATCATGCTCCTCATATTTTTCACACCTTTTAAGCTCTTCATATTTTTCACACTTTTTCAGGCTCTTCATGTTTTTCAACACCGCTTCATGCACCTCCTATTTGTCAGACCGTTTCATGTTCATCTCATTTATGACACCTTTTGAATCTTTTCATATTTTTCACACCATTTCAGGCTCTTCATGTTTTTCAACACCGTTTCATGCTGCTTCTATTTTTCAGACCGTTTCATGCTCCTCATATTTTTCACACCTTTTGAAGCTCTTCATATTTTTCACACCTTTTCAGGCTCTTCATGTTTATCTACACCACTTCATGCTTCTCCTATTTTTCAGCCCGTTTCATGCTCCTCATATATTTGATATCTTTTGATAATCTTCATATTTTTCACACCTTTTCAGGCTCTTCATGTTTTTCAAAACCACTTCATGCTCCTCCTATTATTCAGACCGTTTCATGCTCCTCATATATTTGATATCTTTTGATAATCTTCATATTTTTCACACCTTTTCAGGCTCTTCATTTTTTCAACACCACTTCATGCTCCTCCTATTTTTCAGACCGTTTCATGCTCATCTCATTTTTGAAACCTTTTGAAGCTTTTCATATTTTTCACAACGTTTCAGGCTCTTCAAGTTTTTGAACACCGCTTCATGCTCCTCCTATTTTTCAGACCGTTTCATGCTCATCTCATTTTTGACACCTTTTGAAGCTTTTCATATTTTTCACAACTTTTCAGGCTCTTCATGTTTTTGAACACCGCTTCATGCTCCTCCTATTTTTCAGACCGTTTCATGCTCCTCATATTTTACACCTTTTGAAGCTCTTCATATTTTTCACACCTTTTCAGGCTCTTCATGTTTTTGATCACCGTTACATTCTCCTCCTATTATTCAGACCGTTTCATGCTCCTCATATTTTTGACACTTTTTGAAGCTCTTTATATATTTCACACCTTTTCAGGCTCTTCATGTTTTTGATCACCGTTACATTCTCCTCCTATTATTCAGACCGTTTCATGTTCCTCATATTTTTGACACTTTTTGAAGCTCATTATATATTTCACACATTTTCAGGCTCTTCATGTTTTTGAACACAGCTTCATGCTCCTCCTATTTTTCAGACCGTTTCATGCTCCTCATATTTTTGACAACTTTTTAAGCTCTTCCTATTTTTCACACCTTTTTAAGCTCTTCATATTTCTCACACCTTTTCAGGTTCTTCATGTTTTTCAACAACGCTTCATGCACCTCCTATTTGTCAGACCGTTTCATGCTCATCTCATTTATGACACCTTTTGAATCTTTTCATATTTTTCACACCTTCTCAGGCTATTCATGTTTTTCAACACCGCTTCATGCTCCTCCTATTTTTCAGACCGTTTCATGCTCATCAAATTTTTGACACCTTTTGAAGCTCTTCATATTTTTCACATCTTTTGAAGCTCTTCATATTTTTCACACCATTTCAGGCTCTTCATGTTTTTCAACACCGTTTCATGCTGCTTCTATTTTTCAGACCGTTTCATGCTCCTCATATTTTTCACACCTTTTGAAGCTATTCATATTTTTCACACCTTTTCAGGCTCTTCATATTTTTCTACACCACTTCATGCTTCTCTTATTTTTCAGCCCGTTTCATGTTCCTCATTTATTTCACACCTTTTGAAGCTCTTCATATTTTTCACACCTTTTCAGGCTCTTCATGTTTTTCAACACCGTTTCATGCTGCTTCTAATTTTCAGACCGCTTCATGCTCCTCATATTTTTCACACCTTTTGAAGCTCTTCATATTTTTCACACCTTTTCAGGCTCTTCATGTTTTTCTACACCACTTCATGCTTCTCCTATTTTTCAGCCCGTTTCATGCTCCTCATGTAATTTACACCTTTTGAAGCTCTTCATATTTTTCACACCTTTTCAGGCTCTTCATGTTTTTGAACACCGCTTCATGCTCCTCCTATTTTTCAGACCGTTTCATGCTCCTCATATTTTTGATACCTTTTGATGATCTTCATATTTTTCACACCTTTTCAGGCTCTTCATTTTTTCAACACCACTTCATGCTCCTCCTATTTTTCAGACCATTTCATGCTCATCTCATTTTTGAAACCTTTTGAAGCTTTTCATATTTTTCACAACGTTTCAGGCTCTTCAAGTTTTTGAACACCGCTTCATGCTCCTCCTATTTTTCAGACCGTTTCATGCTCCTCATATTTTACTCCTTTTGAAGCTCTTCATATTTTTCACACCTTTTCAGGCTCTTCATGTTTTTGATCACCGTTACATTCTCCTCTTATTATTCAGACCGTTTCATGCTCCTCATATTTTTGACACTTTTTGAAGCTCTTTATATATTTCACACCTTTTCAGGCTCTTCATATTTTTGATCACCGTTACATTCTCCTCCTATTATTCAGACCGTTTCATGTTCCTCATATTTTTGACACTTTTTGAAGCTCTTTATATATTTCACACATTTTCAGGCTCTTCATGT
Source organism: Dama dama (assembly GCF_033118175.1). Taxonomy (NCBI): domain Eukaryota; kingdom Metazoa; phylum Chordata; class Mammalia; order Artiodactyla; family Cervidae; genus Dama; species Dama dama. The sequence continues at coordinate 2,911,662 of NC_083683.1, read as the reverse complement.
TTTTGAACACAGCTTCATGATCCTCCTATTTTTCAGACCGTTTCATGCTCCTCATATTTTTGACAACTTTGGAAGCTCTTCATATTTTTCACACATTTTCAGGCTCTTCATGTTTTTCAACACTGTTGCATGATCCTCCTATTTTTCAGACCGTTTCATGCTCCTCATATACTTGACACATTTTTAAGCTCTTCATATATTTCACACATTTTCAGGCTATTCATGTTTTTCAACACCGCTTCATGCTCCTTGTATTTTTAAGACCGTTTCATGCTCCTCATATTTTTGACACCTTTTTAAGCTCTTCATATTTTTCACACCTTTTTAAGCTCTTCATATTTATCACACCTTTTCAGGCTCTTCATATTTTTCAACAACGCTTCATGCACCTCCTATTTGTCAGACCGTTTCATGCTCATCTCATTTATGACACCTTTTGAATCTTTTCATATTTTTCACACCTTCTCAGGCTCTTCATGTTTTTGAACACCGCTTCATGCTAATCCTATTTTTCAAACCATATCATGCTCCTCATATTTTTCACACCTTTTAAGCTCTTCATATTTTCACACTTTTTCAGGCTCTTCATGTTTTTCAACACCGCTTCATGCTCCTCCTATTTTTCAGACCGTTTCATGCTCATCAAATTTTTGACACCTTTTGAAGCTCTTCATATTTTTCACACCTTTTGAAGCTCTTCATATTTTTCACACCATTTCAGGCTCTTCATGTTTTTCAACACCGTTTCATGCTGCTTCAATTTTTCAGACCGTTTCATGCTCCTCATATTTTTCACACCTTTTGAAGCTCTTCATATTTTTCACACCTTTTCAGGCTCTTCATGTTTTTCTACACCACTTCATGCTTCTCCTATTTTTCAGCCCGTTTCATGCTCCTCATTTATTTCACACCTTTTGAAGCTCTTCATATTTTTCACACCTTTTCAGGCTCTTCATGTTTCTCAACACCGTTTCATGCTGCTTCTATTTGTCAGACCGTTAAATGCTCCTCATATTTTTCACACCTTTTGAAGCTCTTCATATTTTTCACACCTTTTCAGGCTCTTCATGTTTTTCTACACCACTTCATGCTTCTCCTATTTTTCAGCCCGTTTCATGCTCCTCATGTATTTCACACCTTTTGAAGCTCTTCATATTTTTCACACCTTTTCAGGCTCTTCATGTTTTTGAACACCGCTTCATGCTCCTCCTATATTTCAGACCGTTTCATGCTCCTCATATTTTTGACATCTTTTGAAGCTTTTCATATTTTTCACACCTTTTCAGGCTCTTCAAGTTTTTCAACACCACTTCATGCTCCTCCTTTTTTGCAGACCGTTTCATGCTCCTCATATTTTTGATATCTTTTGATGATCTTCATATTTTTCACTCCATATCAGGCTCTTCATTTTTTCAACACCACTTCATGCTCCTCCTATTTTTCAGACCGTTTCATGCTCATCTCATTTTTGAAACCTTTTGAAGCTTTTCATATTTTTCACAACGTTTCAGGCTCTTCAAGTTTTTGAAAACCGCCCCATGCTCCTCCTATTTTTCAGACCGTTTCATGCTCATCTCATTTTTGACACCTTTGAAGCTTTTCATATTTTTCACAACTTTTCAGGCTCTTCATGTTTTTGAACACCGTTTCATGCTCCTCCTATTTTTCAGACCGTTTCATGCTCCTCATATTTTACACCTTTTGAAGCTCTTCATATTTTTCACACCTTTTCAGGCTCTTCATGTTTTTGATCACCGTTACATTCTCCTCCTATTATTCAGACCGTTTCATGTTCCTCATATTTTTGACACTTTTTGAAGCTCTTTATATATTTCACACATTTTCAGGCTCTTCATGTTTTTGAACACAGCTTCATGCTCCTCCTATTTTTCAGAATGTTTCATGCTCCTCATATTTTTGACAACTTTGGAAGCTCTTCATATTTTTCACACATTTTCAGGCTCTTCATGTTTTTCAACACTGTTGCATGATCCTCCTATTTTTCAGACCGTTTCATGCTCCTCATATACTTGACACATTTTTAAGCTCTTCATATATTTCACACATTTTCAGTCTATTCATGTTTTTCAACACTGCTTCATGCTCCTTGTATTTTTAAGACCGTTTCATGCTCCTCATATTTTTGACACCTTTTTAAGCTCTTCATATTTTTCACACCTTTTCAGGCTCTTCATGTTTTTCCACACCACATCATGCTTCTCCTATTTTTCAGAAAGTTTCATGCTCCTCATGTATTTCACACCTTTTGAAGCTCTTCATATTTTTCAAAACTTTTCAGGCTCTTCCTTTTTTTGAACAGCGCTCATGCTACTCCTATATTTCAGACCGTTTCATGCTCCTCATATATTTCACACCTTTTTAAGCTCTTCATATTTTTCTCACCTTTTCAGGCTCTTCATGTTTTTGAACACTACTTCATGCTCCTTCTATTTTTCAGAGAGTTTCATGCTCCTCATATATTACACACCTTTTGAAGCTCTTCATATTTTTCACACCTTTACAGGCTCTTCATGTTTTTCAATACCACTTCATGCTCCTCCTATTTTTCAGACCGTTTCATGCTCCTCATATATTTGACAACTTTGGAAGCTCTTCATATTTTTCACACCTTTTCAGGCTCTTCATGTTGTTCAACACCATTGCATGATCCTCCTATTTTTCAGACCGTTTCATGCTCCTCATATACTTGACACATTTTTAAGCTCTTCATATATTTCACACATTTTCAGGCTATTCATGTTTTTCAACACCGCTTCATGCTCCTTGTATTTTTAAGACCGTTTCATGCTCCTCATATTTTTGACACCTTTTTAAGCTCTTCATATTTCTCACACATTTTCTGGCTCTTCATGTTTTTCAACAACTCTTCATGCACCTCCAATTTTTCAGACCGTTTCATGCTCATCTCATTTTTGACACCTTTTGAAGTTTTTCATATTTTTCACACCTTTTCAGGCTCTTCATGTTTTTGAACACCGCTTCATGCTAATCCTATTTTTCAAACCATATCATGCTCCTCATATTTTTCACACCATTTTAAGCTCTTCATATTTTTCACACCTTTTCAGGCTCTTCATGTTTTTGAACACTACTTCATGCTCCTTCTATTTTTTAAGAGAGTTTCATGCTCCTCATGTATTACACACCTTTTGAAGCTCTTCATATTTTTCACACCTTTACAGGCTCTTCACTTTTTTTCACAGCACTTCATGCTACTCCTATTTTTCAGCTCGTTTCATGCTCCTCATGAATTTCACACCTTTTGAAGCTCTTCATGTTTTTCACACCTTTTCAGATCTTCATGTTTTTGATCACCGTTTCATGCTCCTCCTATTTTTCAGACCGTTTCATGCTCCTCATATTTTTGACACCTTTTGAAGCTCTTCATATTTTTCACACCTTTTCAGGCTCTTCATGTTTTTCAACACCACTTCATGCTCCTCCTATTTTTCAGACCGTTTCATGCTCCTCATATTTTTACACTTTTTGAATTTCTTCATTTTTTTCACACCTTTTCAGGCTCTTCATGTTTTTGAACACCGCCTCATTCTCCGCCTATTTTTCAGACCGTTTCATGCTCCTCATATTTTTGACACATTTTGAAGCTCTTCATATTTTTCACACCTTTTCAGGCTCTTCATGTTTTTCAACACCACTTCATGCTCCTCCTATTTTTCAGACCGTTTCATGCTCCTCATATTTTTACACCTTTTGAATTTCTTCATATTTTTCACACCTTTTCAGACTCTTCATGTTTTTCAACACCGTTGCATGATCCTCCTATTTTTCAGACCGTTTCATGCTCCTCATATACTTGACACATTTTTAAGCTCTTCATATATTTCACACATTTTCAGGCTATTCATGTTTTTCAACACCGCTTCATGCTCCTTGTATTTTTTAAGACCGTTTCATGCTCCTCATATTTTTGACAACTTTTTAAGCTCTTCATATTTCTCACACGTTTTCTGGCTCTTCATGTTTTTCAACACCGCTTCATGCTCCTCCTATTTTTCAGAACGTTTCATGCTCATCTCATTTTTGACACCTTTTGAAGCTCTTCATATTTTTCACACCTTTTGAAGCTCTTCATATTTTTCAGACTTTTTCAGTCTCTTCATGTTTCTCAACACCGCTTCATGCTCCTCCTATTTTTCAGAGAGTTTCATGTTCCTCATATATTTCACACCTTTTGAAGCTCTTCATATTTTTCAAACCTTTTCAGGCTCTTCATGTTTTTGATCAACGTTTCATGCTCCTCCTATTTTTCAGACCGTTTCATGCTCCTCATATTTATGACACCTTTTGAAACTCTTCCTATTTTTCACACCTTTTCATGCTCTTCATGTTTCTGAAAACCGCTTCATGATCCTCCTATTTCAGACCGTTTCATTCTCCTCATATATTTCACACCTTTTGAAGCTCTTCATATTTTTCACACCTTTTCAGGCTCTTCATGTTTTTGAACACTGCTTCATGCTCCTCGTATTTTTCAGATCGTTTCATGCTCCTCATATTTTTGACACTTTTTGAGCTCTTCATATTTTTCACACCTTTTCAGGATCTTCATGTTTTTGAACACCGCTTCATGATCCTCCTGATTTTCAGACCGTTTCATGCTCTTCACATATTTGAAACATTTTGAAGCTCTTCATATTTTTCACACCTTTTCAGGCTCTTCAGTTTTTCACCACCACTTCATTCTCCTCCTATTTTTCAGACCGTTTCATGCTCATCTCATTTTTGTCAAGTTTGAAGCTCTTCATATTTTTCACATCTTTTGAAGCTCTTCATATTTTTCACACGTTTTCAGGCTCTTCATGTTTTTCAAAACCGTTTCATGCTGCTTCTATTTTTCAGACCGTTTCATGCTCCTCATATTTTTCACACCTTTTGAAGCTCTTCATATTTTTCACACCCTTTTAAGATCTTCATGTTTTTGAACACAGCTTCATGCTCCTCCTATTTTTCAGACCGTTTCATGCTCCTCATATTTTTGACACTTTTTGAAGCTCTTCATATTTTTCACACCTTTTCAGGCTCTTCATATTTTTGAACACAGCTTCATGCTCCTCCTATTTTTCAGACCGTTTCATGCTCCTCATATTTTTGACACCTTTTGAATCTCTTCATATTTTTCACACCTTTTCAGGCTCTTCATATTTTTGAACACAGCTTCATGCTCCTCCTATTTTTCAGACCGTTTCATGCTCCTCATATTTTTGACACTTTTTGAAGCTTTTCATATTTTTCACATCTTTTCAGGCTCTTCATGTTTTTCAACACCATTTCATGATCCTCCTATTTTTCAGACCGTTTCATGCTCATCTCATTTTTGACACCTTTTGAAGCTTTTCATATTTTTCACACATTTTCAGGCTCTTCATATTTTTCCACACCACTTCATGCTTCTCCTATTTTTCAGCCCGTTTCATGCTCCTCATGTATTTCACAGCTTTTGAAGCTCTTCATATTTTTCACACCTTTTCAGGCTCTTCATGTTTTTCCACAGCACTTCATGCTTCTCTTATTTTTCAGCCCGTTTCATGCTCCTCATGTATTTCACACCTTTTGAAGCTCTTCATATTTTTCACCCCTTTTCAGGCTCTTCATGTTTTTGGTCACCGTTTCATGCTCCTCCTATTTTTCAGACCGTTTCATGCTCCTCATATTTTTGACACCTTTTGAAGCTCTTCGTATTTTTCACACCTTTTCAGGCTCTTCATGTTTTTGAACACCGCTTCATGATCCTCCTGATTTTCAGACCGTTTCATGCTCTTCATATTTTTGAAACATTTTGAAGCTCTTCATATTTTTCACACCTTTTCAGGCTCTTCATGTTTTTCACCACCACTTCTGGCTCCTCCTATTTTTCAGACCATTTCATGCTCATCTCAATTTGTCACCTTTGAAGCTCTTTATATTTTTCACACCTTTTGAAGCTCTTCATATTTTTCTGACGTTTTCAGGCTCTTCATTTGTTTCAACACCGTTTCATGCTGCTTCTATTTTTCAGACCGTTTCATGCTCCTCATATTTTTCACACCTTTTGAAGCTCTTCACATTTTTCACACCTTTTCAGGCTCTTCATGTTTTTTACACAGCTTCATGCTCCACCTATTTATCAGACCGTTTCATGCTCCTCATATTTTTGACACCTTTTGCAGCTCTTTATATTTTTCACACTATTTCAGGCTCTTCATGATTTTCAACACCGTTTCATGTTATTCCTATTTTTCAGACCGTTTAATGCTCATCTCATTTTTGACACCTTTTGAAGCTTTTCATATTTTTCACAACTTTTCAGGCTCTTCATGTTTTTGAACACCGCTTCATGCTCCTCCTATTTTTCAGAGAGTTTCATGCTCCTCATGTATTTCACAGCTTTTGAAGCTCTTCATATTTTACACACCTTTTCAGGCTCTTCATGTGTTTGATCACCGTTTCATGCTCCTTCTATTTTTCAGATCGTTTAATGCTCCTCATGAATTTCACACCTTTTGAAGCTCTTCATGTTTTTCACACCTTTTCAGATCTTCATGTTTTTGATCACCGTTTCATGCTCCTCCTATTTTTCAGACCGTTTCATGCTCCTCATATTTTTGACACTTTTTGAGCTCTTCATATTTTTCAAACCTTTTCAGGCTCTTCATGTTTTTCGACACAGCTTCATGCTCCTCCTATTTTTCAGACCGTTTCATGCTCCTCATATTTATGACACCTTTTGAAGCTCTTCATATTTTTCACACCTTTTCATGCTCTTCATTTTTCTGAAAACTGCTTCATGATCCTCCTATTTTTCAGACCATTTCATTCTCCTCATATATTTCACACCTTTTGAAGCTCTTCATATTTTTCACACCTTTTCAGGCTCTTCATGTTTTTGAACACTGCTTCATGCTCCTCGTATTTTTCAGATCGTTTCAAGCTCCTCATATTTTTGACACTTTTTGAGCTCTTCATATTTTTCACACGTTTTCAGGATCTTCATGTTTTTGAACACCCCTGCATGATCCTCCTATTTTTCAGCCCGTTTCATGCTCCTCATGTATTTCACACCTTTTGAAGCTCTTCATATTTTTCACACCTTTTCAGGCTCTTCATGTTTTTGATCACCGCTTCATGATCCTCCTAATTTTCAGACCGTTTCATGCTCTTCATATTTTTGAAACATTTTGAAGCTCTTCATATTTTTCACACCTTTTCAGGCTCTTCATGTTTTTCACCACCACTTCATGCTCCTCCTATTTTTCAGACCGTTTCATGCTCATCTCATTTTTGTCACCTTTGAAGCTCTTTATATTTTTCACACCTTTTGAAGCTCTTCATATTTTTCACACGTTTTCAGGCTCTTCATGTGTTTCAACACAGTTTCATGCTGCTTCTATTTTTCAGACCGTTTCATGCTCCTCATATTTTTGACACCTTTTGCAGCTCTTTATATTTTTCACACTATTTCAGGCTCTTCATGATTTTCAACACCGTTTCATGTTATTCCTATTTTTCAGACCGTTTAATGCTCATCCCATTTTTGACACCTTTTGAAGCTTTTCATATTTTTCACAACTTTTCAGGCTCTTCATGTTTTTCAACACCGCTTCATGCTCCTCCTATTTTTCAGAGAGTTTCATGCTCCTCATGTATTTCACACCTTTTGAAGCTCTTCATATTTTCCACACCTTTTCAGGCTCTTCATGTGTTTGATCACCGTTTCATGCTCCGTCTAATTTTCAGACCGTTTATGCTCCTCATATTTTTGACACATTTTGAAGCTCCTCATATTTCCACACCTTTTCAGGCTCTTCATGTTTTTGATCACCGTTTCATGCTCCTCCTATTTTTCAGACCTTTTCATCCTCCTCATATTTTTGACACCTTTTGAAGCTCTTCATATTTTTCACACCTTTTCAGGCTCTTCATGTTTTTGAACACCGCTTCATGATCCTCCTGTTTTTCAGACCGTTTCATGCTCTTCATATTTGTGAAACATTTTGAAACTCTTCATATTTTTCACACCTTTTCAGGCTCTTCATATTTTTCACCACCACTTCACGCTCCTCCTATATTTCAGACCGTATCATGCTCATCTCATTTTTGTCACCTTTGAAGCTCTTTTTTTTTCACACCTTTTGAAGCTCTTCATATTTTTCACACCTTTTCAGGCTCTTCATATTTTTCACCACCACTTCATGCTCCTACTATTTTTCAGACCGTTTCATGCTCATCTCAATTTTGACACCTTTTGAAGCTTTTCATATTTTTCACAACTTTTCAGGCTCTTCATGTTTTTTAACATCGCTTCATGCTCCTCCTATTTTTCAGAGAGTTTCTTGCTCCTCATGTATTTCACACCTTTTGAAGCTCTTCATATTTTTCACACCTTTTCATGCTCTTCATGTTTCTGAAAACCGCTTCATGATCCTCCTATTTTTCAGACCGTTTCATTCTCCTCATATATTTCACACCTTTTGAAGCTCTTCATATTTTCCACACCTTTTCAGGCTCTTCATGTGTTTGATCCCCGTTTCATGCTCCTTCTATTTTTCAGACCGTTTCATGGTCTTCATATTTTTGACACCTTTTGAAGCTCTTCATATTTTTCACATCATTGAAGCTCTTCATATTTTTCACGCCTTTTCAGCCTCTTCATGATTTTCAACACCGCTTCATGCTCCTCGTATTTTTCGAACCGTTTTATGCTCATCTCATTTTTGACACCTTTTGAAGCTCTTCATATTTTTCACACCTTTTGAAGCTCTTCATATTTTTCATATGTTTGAAGCTCTTCATATTTTCACACGTTTTCAGACTCTTCATGTTTTTCAACACCGCTTCATGCCCCTGCTATTTTTCAGACAGTTCATGCTCCTCATATTTTTGACAGGTTTTGAGGCTTTTCATATTTTTCACACCTTTTCAGGCTCTTCATGTTTTTGAACACCGTTTCATAATCCGCCTATTTTTAAGACCGTTTCATGCTCCTCATATTTTTGACACCTTTAGAACCTCTTCATATTTTACACAGCTTTCAAGGCTCTTCATGTTTTTCAACACCGCTTCATGCTCCTCCTCTTTTTCAGAACGTTTCATGCTCCTCATATATTTGACACCTTTTGAAGCTCTTGATATTTCTCACACCTTTTCAGGTTCTTCATGTTTTGCAACACCGCTTCATGCTCCTCCTATTTTTCAGACCGTTTCATGCTCATCTCATTTTTGACACCTTTTGAAGCTCTTCATATTTTTCACATCTTTTGAAGCTCTTTATATTTTTCACACATTTTCAGGCTTTTCATGTTTTTGAACACCGCTTCATGTTCCTCCTATTTTTCAGACCGTTTCATGCTCCTCATATTTTTGACACCTTTTGAAGCTCTTCATATATTTCACAACTTTTCAGGCTCTTCATATTTTTGAACACCGCTTCATGCTCCTCCTATTTTTCGAATTGTTTCATGCTCCTCTTATTTTTGACACCTTTTGAAGCTCTTCATATTTTTCACACCTTTTCAGGCTCTTCATGTTTTTCAACACCGCTTCATGCTCGTCGTATTTTGCCGACCGTTTCATGCTCCTCATGTTTTTGACACCTTTTGAAGCTCTTCAGATATTTCACACCTTTCCAGGCTCTTCATTTTTTCAACACCACTTCATGCTCCTCCTATTTTTCTGATCGTTTCATGCTCATCTCATTTTAACACCTTTTGAAGCTCTTCATATTTTTGACAAATTTTGAAGGTCTTCATATTTTTCACACGTTTTCAGGCTCTTCATGATTATCAACACCGCTTCATGCTCCTCCTATTTTTCAGACCTTTTCATGCTCCTCATATTTTTGACACCTTTTGAAGCTCTTCATATTTTTCACACCTTTTGAAGCTCTTCATATTTTTCACATTTATGAATCTCTTCATATTTTCCACACGTTTTCAGACAATTCATGTTTTTCAACATCGCTTCATGCTCCTCCTATTTTTCAGACCGTTTCATTCTCCTCATATTTTTTACACCTTTTGAAGCTCTTCATATATTTCACACTTTTTCAGACTTTTCCTTTTATTCAACACGGCTTCATGCTCCTCCTATTTTTCAGACCGTTTCATGCTCATCTCATTTTGACACCTTTTGAAGCTCTTCATGTTTTTCTCATCTTTTGAAGCTCTTCATATTTTTCACAACTTTTCAGGCTCTTTATGATATTCAACAGCGCTTCATGCTCCTCCTATTTTTCAGACCGTTTCATGCTCCTCATAATTTTGACACCTTTTGATGCTTTCATATTTTTAACACCTTTTCAGGCTCTTCATCTTTTTCAACACCACTTCATGCTCCTCCTTTTTTGCAGACCGTTTCATGCTACTCATACTTTTAACACCTTTTGAAGCTCTTCATATTTCTCACACCTTTTCAGGCTCTTCATGTTTTTCAACAACGCTTCATGCTCCTCCGATTTTTCAGACCGTTTCATGCTCCTCATATTTTTGACACCTTTTGAAGCTCTTCATATTTTTCACCCCTTTTCAGGCTCTTCATGTTTTTGAACACCGCTTCATGCTTCTCCTATTGTTCAGACCGTTTCATGCTCCTCATATTTTTGACACCTTTTGAAGCTCTTCATATTTTTCACCCCTTTTCAGGCTCTTCATGTTTTTGATCACCGTTTCATGCTCCTCTTATTTTTCAGACCGTTTCATGCTCCTCATATTTTTGACACCTTTTGAAGCTCTTCATATTTTACACAGCTTTCAAGGCTCTTCATGTTTTTCAACACCGCTTCATGCTCCTCCTCTTTTTCAGAACGTTTCATGCTCCTCATATATTTGACACCTTTTGAAGCTCTTGATATTTCTCACACCTTTTCAGGTTCTTCATGTTTTGCAACACCGCTTCATGCTCCTCCTATTTTTCAGACCGTTTCATGCTCATCTCATTTTTGACACCTTTTGAAGCTCTTCATATTTTTCACCCCTTTTCAGGCTCTTCATGTTTTTGATCACCGTTTCATGCTCCTCTTATTTTTCAGACCGTTTCATGCTCCTCATATTTTTGACACCTTTTGAAGCTCTTCATATTTTTCACACCTTTTCAGGCTCTTCATGTTTTTGAACACCGCTTCATGGTCCTCCTGTTTTTCAGACCGTATCATGCTCATCTCATTTTTGACACCTTTGAAGCTCTTTATATTTTTCACACCTTTTGAAGCTCTTCATATTTTTCACACGTTTTCAGGCTCTTCATATTTGTGAAACATTTTGAAGCTCTTCATATTTTTTACACCTTTTCAGACTCTTCATGTTTTTCACCACCACTTCGCGCTCCTCCTATTTTTCAGACCGTATCATGCTCATCTCATTTTTGTCACCTTTGAAGCTCATTATATTTTTCACACCTTTTGAAGCTCTTCATATTTTTCACACGTTTTCAGGCTCTTCATGTTTTTCAACACCGTTTCATGCTGCTTCTATTTTTCAGTCCGTTTCATGCTCCTCATATTTTTCACACCTTTTGAAGCTCTTCATATTTTTCACACCTTTTCAGGATCTTCATGTTTTGGAACACAGATTCATGCTCCTCCAATTTATCAGACCGTTTCATGCTCTTCATATTTTTGACACCTTTTGAAGCTCTTTATATTTTTCACAGTTTTTCAGGCTCTTCATGATTTTCAACACCGTTTCATGTTATTCCTATTTTTCAGTCCGTTTAATGCTCATCTCATTTTTGACACCTTTTGAAGCTTTTCATATTTTTCACAACTTTTCAGGCTATTCATGTTTTTGAACACCGCTTCATGCTCCTCCTATTTTTCAGATTGATTCATGCTCCTCATATTTTTGACACCTTTTGAAGCTCTTCATATTTTTCACACCTTTTCAGGCTCTTCATGTTTTTCAACACCGCTTCATGCTCGTCGTATTTTGCCGACCGTTTCATGCTCCTCCTATTTTTGACACCTTTTGAAGCTCTTCAGATATTTCACACCTTTCCAGGCTCTTCATTTTTTCAACACCACTTCATGCTCCTCCTATTTTTCAGATCGTTTCATGCTCATCTCATTTTAACACCTTTTGAAGCTCTTCATATTTTTGACAAATTTTGAAGGTCTTCATATTTTTCACACGTTTTCAGGCTCTTCATGATTTTCAATACCGCTTCATGCTCCTCCTATTTTTCAGACCTTTTCATGCTCATCTCTTTTTTGACACCTTTTGAAGCTCTTCATATTTTTCACACCTTTTGAAGCTCTTCATATTTTTCACATTTATGAATCTCTTCATATTTTCCACACGTTTTCAGACAATTCATGTTTTTCATCATCGCTTCATGCTCCTCCTATTTTTCAGCCCGTTTCATTCTCCTCATATTTTTGACACCTTTTGAAGCTCTTCATATATTTCACAGTTTTTCAGATTTTCCCTTTTTTCAACACGACTTCATGCTCCTCCTATTTTTCAGACCGTTTCATGCTCATCTCATTTTGACACCGTTTGAAGCTCTTCATGTTTTTCACATCTTTTGAAGCTCTTCATATTTTTCACAACTTTTCAGGCTCTTTATGATTTTCAACAGCGCTTCATGCTCCTCTTATTTTTCAGACCGTTTCATGCTCCTCATAATTTTGACACCTTTTGAAGCTCTTCATATTTTTAACACCTTTTCAGGCTTTTCATGTTTTTGAACACCACTTCATGCTTCTCCTATTTTTCAGACCGTTTCATGCTCCTCATATTTTTGACACCTTTTGAAGCTCTTCATATTTTTCACTACTTTTCAGGCTCTTCATGTTTTTCAACACCGCTTCATGCACGTCCTATTTTACAGACCGTTTCATGCTCATCTCATTTTTGACACCTTTTGAAGGTTTTCATATTTTTCACAACTTTTCAGTCTCTTCATGTTTTTGAACACCGCTTCGTGCTAATCCTATTTTTCAAACCATATCATGCTCCTCATATTTTTCACACCTTTTGAAGCTCTTCATATATTTCACACCTTTTCAGGCTCTTCATGTTTTTGAACACCACTTCATGCTCCTTCTCTTTTTCAGAGAGTTTTATGCTCCTCATGTATTTCACACCTTTTGAAGCTCTTCATATTTTTCACACCTTTTCAGGCTCTTCATGTTTTTGAACACCGCTTCATGCTGCTCATATTTTTCAGACCGTTTCATGCTCCTCATATTTTTGACACCTTTTGAAGCTCTTCATTTTTTTCACCTTTTAAGGCTCTTCATGTTTTTCAACACCGCTTCATGCTCCTCCAATTTTTCAGACCATTTCATGCTCCTCATATTTTTGACACGTTTGAAGCTCTTCATATTTTTCACACATTTTCAGGCTCTTCATGTTTTTCAACACCGCTTCATGCTCCTCCGATTTTTCAGACCGTTTCATGCTCCTCATATTTTTCACACCTTTTGAAGCCTTTCATATTTTTCACAACTTTTCAGGCTCTTCATGTTTTTGAACACAGCTTCATGCTCCTCCTATTTTTCAGACCGTATCATGGTCCTCATATTTTTCAAACCTTTTGAAGCTCTTCATATTTTTCACACGTTTTCAGTCTATTCATGTTTTTGAACACCATTTCAGGCTCCTCCTATTTTTCAGAGAGTTTCATGCTCCTCATGTATTTCACACCTTTGAAAGCTCTTCATATTTTTCAAAGATTTTGAAGCTCTTCATATTTTTCACACCTTTTCAGGCTCTTCATGTCTTTCAACACCGTTTCAGGCTCCTCCTATTTTTCAGACCGTTTCATGCTCATCTCAATTTTGACACATTTTGAAGCTCTTCATATTTTTCACACATTTTCAGGCTCTTCATGTTTTTGAACACCGCTTCATGCTCCTCCTATTTTTCAGAGAGTTTCATGCTCCTCATGTATTTCACACCTTTTGAAGCTCTTCATATTTTTCACACCTTTTCAGGCTCTTCATGTTTTTGATCACCGTTTCATGCTCCTCCTATTTTTCAGACCGTTTCATGCTCCTCATATTTATGACACCTTTTGAAACTCTTCCTATTTTTCACACCTTTTCATGCTTTTCATGTTTCTGAAAACCTCTTCATGATCCTCCTATTTTTCAGACCGTTTCAATCTCCTCATATATTTCACACCTTTTGAAGCTCTTCATATTTTTCACACCTTTTCATGCTCTTCATGTTTCTGAAAACCGCTTCATGATCCTCCTATTTTTCAGACCGTTTCATTCTCCTCATATATTTCACACCTTTTGAAGCTCTTCATATTTTTCACACCTTTTCAGGCTCTTCATGTTTTTGAACACTGCTTCATGCTCCTCGTATTTTTCAGATCGTTTCATGCTCCTCATATTTTTGACACTTTTTGAGCTCTTCATATTTTTCACACCTTTTCAGGCTCTTCATGTTTTTGAACACCACTTCACGCTCCTCCTAATTTTCAGACCTTATCATGCTCCTCTTATTTTTCACACCTTTTGACGCTCTTCATATTTTTCACACCTTTTCAGGCTCTTCATATTTTTGAACACGACTTCATGCTCCTCCTGTTTTTCAGACCGTTTCATGCTCCTCTCATTTTTGACACATTTTGAAGCTTTGCATATTTTTCACAACTTTTCAGGCTCTTCATGTTTTTGAACACCGCTTCATGCTCCTCCTATTTTTCAGACCGTATCATGCTCCTCATATTTTTCACACCTTTTGAAGCTCTTCATATTTTTCACACCTTTTCAGGCTCTTCTTTTTTTTCAACACTACTTGTTGCTACTCCTATTTTTAGACCTTTTCATGCTCATCTAATTTTTGACACCTTTTGAAGCTCTTCATATTTTTTACACCTTTTGAAGCTCTTCATATTTTTAACATTTTTGAAGCCCCTCATAATTTTCAAACGATTTCAGACTCTTCATGTTTTTCAACTCCGCTTCATGCTCCTGTTATTTATCATACCGTTTCATACTCCTCATATTTTTGACACCTTTTGAGGCTCCTCACATTTTTCACACTTTTTCAGGCTCTTCATGTTTTTGAACACAGCTTCATGCTCCTCCTATTTTTTCTACCGTATCATGCTCCTCATATTTTTCACACCTTTTGAAGCTCTTCATATTTTTCACACCTTTTCAGGCTCTTCATGTTTTTGAACAGCACTTCATGCTCCTCCTATTTTTCAGACCGTTTCGTACTCCTCATATTTTTGACACATTTTGAAGCTCTTCATATTTTCAGACATTTTCAGTCTCTTCATGTTTTCAACACCGCTTCATGCTCCTCCTATTTTTCAGATCGTTTCATGCTCCTCATATTTTGACACCTTTTGAACCTCTTCATAATTTTCACACCTTTTCAGGCACTTCATGTTTTTGAACACTTCTTCATGCTCCTCCTCTTTTTCAGACAGTTTCCTGCTCCTCATATTTTTGACACCTCTTGAAGGTCTTCATATTTTTCACACATTTTCAGGCTCTTCATGTTTTTGATCACCGTTTCATGCTCCTCCTATTTTTCAGACCGTTTCATGCTCCTCATATATTTGACAACTTTTGAAGCTCTTCATGTTTTTCACACCTTTTCAGACACTTCATATTTTTCAACATCGCTCCATGCTCCTCCTGTTTTTCAGACCGTTTCATACTCCTCATATTATTGACACCTTTTGAAGCTCTTCATATTTTCCACACCTTTTCAGGCTCTTCATGTTTTTCAACACCGCTTAATGATCCTCATATTTTTCAGATCGTTTCATGCTCCTCATATTTTGACACCTTTTGAAGCTCTTCATATTTTTCACATCTTTTCAGGCTCTTCATGTTTTGAACACTTCTTCATGCTCCTCCGATTTTTCAGACCGTTTCATTCTCCTCATATTTTTGACACGTTTTGAAGGTCTTCATATTTTTCACACCTTTTCAGGATCTTCATGTTATTCAACACCACTTCATGCTCCTCCTTTTTCTTAGACCGTTTCAGGCTCCTCATATTTTTCACACCTTTTGAAGCCGTTCATATTTCTCACACCTTTTCAGGCGCTTCATGTATTTCAACACCGCTTCATGCTCCTCCTATTTTTCAGAACGTTTCATGCTCATCTCATTTTTGACACCATTCGAAGCTTTGCATATTTTTCACAACTTTTCAGGGTCTTCATATTTTTGAACACCGCCTCATGCTCCTCCTATTTTTCAGACCGTATCATGCTCCTCATATATTTCACACATTTTGAAGCTCTTCATATTTTTCACACCTTTTCAGGCTCTTCATATTTATGAACTCGACTTCATGCTCCTCCTATTTTTCAGACCATTTCATGGTCCTCTCATTTTTGACAATTTTTGAAGCTTTGCATATTTTTCACAACTTTTAAGGCTCTTCATGTTTTTGAACACCGCTTCATGCTCCTCCTATTTTTCAAACCGTATCATGCTCCTCATATTTTTCACACCTTTTGAAGCTCTTCATATTTTTCACACCTTTTCATGCTCTTCATTTTTTTCAACACTATTTGTTACTCCTCCTATTTTTTAGACCGTTTCATGCTCATCTAATTTTTGACACCTTTTGAAGCTCTTCATATTTTTCACACCTTTTCAGGCTCTTCTTTTTTTTCAACACTACTTGTTGTTCCTCCTATTTTTTAGACCGTTTCATGCTCCTCATATTTTTCACACCTTTTGAAGCTCTTCATATTTTTCCCACCTTTTCAGGCTCTTCATGTTTTTCAACACCAGTTCATGCTCCTCCTATTTTTCAGACCATTCATGCTCCTCATATTTTTGAAACCTTTAGAAACTATTCATATTTTTCACACCTTTTCCAGCTCTTCATGTTTTTCAACACCACTTCATGCTCCTCCTATTTTCAGATCGTTTCATGCTCCTCATATTTGACACCTTTTGAAGCTCTTCATATTTTTCACACCTTTTCAGGCTCTTCATGTTTTTGAACACTTCTTCTTTCTCCTCCTCTTTTTCAAACCCTTTCATGCTTCTCATATTTTTGACACCTTTTAAAGCTCTTCATATTTTTCACACCTTTTCAGACTCTTCATGTTTTTCAACACCACTTCATGCTCCTCCTATTTTTCAGACCGTTTCATGCTCCTCATATTTCTGACACCTTTAGAAACTCTTCATATTTTTCACACCTTTTCAGGCTCTTCATGTTTTTTAACACCTCTTCATACTCCTCCTATTTTTCAGACCGTTTCATTCTCCTCATATTTTTGACACCTTTTCAAGCTCTTCATATATTTCACACCTTTTCAGGTTTTTCATTTTTTTCAACACCGCTTCATGCTCGTCCTATTTTTCAGAACGTTTCATGCTCCTCAAATTTTTGACACCTTTTGAAGCTCTTCATATTTTTCACACCTTTTCAGGCTTTTCATGTTTTTGAACACCGCTTCATGTTCCTCCTATTTTTCAGACCGTTTCATGCTCCTCATATTTTTGACACCTTTTGAAGCTCTTCATATATTTCACACCTTTTCAGGCTCTTCATATTTTTGAACACCGCTTCATGCTCCTCCTAATATCAGACCGTTTCATGCTCCTCTCATTTCTGACACCTTTTGAAGCTTTGCATTTCTTTACACAACTTTTCAGGCTCTTCATGTTTTTGAACACTGCTTCATGCTCCTCCTATTTTTCAGACCGTATCATGCTCCTCATATTTTTCACACATTTTGAAGCTCTTCATATTTTTCACACCTTTTCAGGCTCTTCATTTTTTTCAACACTACTTGTTGCTCCTCCTATTTTTTAGACCTTTTCATGCTCATCTAATTTTTGACACTTTTGAAGCTCTTCATATTTTTTACACCTTTTGAAGCTCTTCATATTTTTCACATTTTTGAAGCTCTTCTTATTTTTCACACGATTTCAGACTCTTCATGTTTTTCAACACCGCTTCATGCTCCTGCTATTTATCATACCGTTGCATACTCCTCATATTTTTGACATGTTTTGAGGCTCTTCATATTTTTCACACCTTTTCATGCTCTTCATTTTTTTCAACACTATTTGTTACTCCTCCTATTTTTCAGACCGTTTCCTGCTCCTCATATTTTTCACACCTTTTGAAACTCTTTATATTCTTCTCACCTTTTCAGGCTCTTCATGTTTTTGAACAGCACTTCATGCTCCTCCTATTTTTTAGAAAGTTTCATGCTCCTCATGTATTTCACACCTTTTGAAGCTCTTCATATTTTTCACATCTTTTCAGGTTCCTCATGTTTTTGATCACCGTTTCATGCTCCTCCTATTTTTCAGACCCTTTCATGCTCCTCATATTTTTGACAACTTTTGAAGCTCTTCATATTTTTCACACCTTTTCAGGCTCTTCATGTTTTTCAACACCACTTCATGCTCCTCCTATTTTTCAGATCGTTTCATGCTCCTCATATTTGACACCTTTTGAAGCTCTTCATATTTTTCACACCTTTTCAGGCTCTTCATGTTTTTGAACACTTCTTCTTGCTCCTCCTCTTTTTCAAACCCTTTCATGCTTCTCATATTTTTGACACCTTTTAAAGCTCTTCATATTTTTCACACCTTTTCAGGCTCTTCATGTTTTTCAACACCACTTCATGCTCCTCCTATTTTTGAGACCGTTTCATGCTCCTCATATTTCTGACACCTTTAGAAACTCTTCATATTTTTCACACCTTTTCAGGCTCTTCATGTTTTTTCAACACCACTTCATGCTCCTCCTATTTTTCAAACCGTTTCATGCTCCTCATCTTTTTGACAGCTTTTGAAGCTCTTCATATATTTCACACCTTTTCAGGCTCTTCATGTTTTTCACCACCGCTTCATGCACCTCTATTTTTCAGACCGTTTCATGCTCATCTCAATTTTGACACCTTTTGAAGCTTTTCATATTTTTCACAACTTTTCAGGCTCTTCATGTTTTTGAACACCGCTTCATGCACCTCCTATTTGTCAGACCGCTTCATGCTCATCTAATTTTTGACACCTTTTGAAGCTCTTCATATTTTTAACATTTTTGAAGCTCTTCATAATTTTCAAACGATTTCAGACTCTTCATGTTTTTCAACTCCGCTTCATGCTCCTGCTCTTTATCATACCATTTCATACTCCTCATATTTTTGACACATTTTGAGGCTCTTCATATTGTTCACACCTTTTCAGGCTCTTCATGTTTTTGAACTCCGCTTCATGCTCCTCCTATTTTTTCGACCGTATCATGTTCCTCATATTTTTCACACCTTTTGAAGCTCTTTATATTTTTCTCACCTTTTCAGGCTCTTCATGTTTTGAACAGCACTTCATGCTCCTCCTATTGTTGAGACCGTTTCATGCTCCTCATATTTCTGACACCTTTAGAAACTCTTCATATTTTTCACACCTTTTCAGGCTCTTCATGTTTTTTAACACCTCTTCATACTCCTCCTGTTTTTCAGACCGATTCATTCTCCTCATATTTTTACACCTTTTCAAGCAATTCATATTTTTCACACCTTTTCAGGTTCTTCATTTTTTTCAACACCACTTCATGCTCCTCCTATTTTTCAGAGCGTTTCATGCTCCTCATCTTTTTGACAGCTTTTGAAGCTCTTCATATATTTCACACATTTTCAGGCTCTTCATGTTTTTCAACACCGCTTCATGCTCGTCCTTTTTTTCAGAACGTTTCATGCTCCTCAAATTTTTGACACCTTTTGAAGCTCTTCATATTTTTCACACCTTTTCAGGCTCTTCATATTTTTGAACACCGCTTCATGCTCCTCTATTTTCAGACCATTTCATGCTCCTCTCATTTTTGACACCTTTTGAAGCTTTGCATTTCTTTCACAACTTTTCAGGCTCTTCATGTTTTTGAACACCGCTTCATGCTCCTCCTATTTTTCAGACCGTATCATGCTCCTCATATTTTTGACACCATTTTAAGCTCTTCATATTTTTCACACCTTTTCAGGCTCTTCATGTTTTTCAACACCGCTTCATGCTCCTGCTATTTATCATACCGTTGCATACTCCTCATATTTTTGACATGTTTTGAGGCTCTTCATATTTTTCACACCTTTTCAGGCTCTTCATGTTTTTGAACACAGCTTCATGCTCCTCCTATTTTTTCTACCGTATCATGCTCCTCATATTTTTAACACCTTTTGAAGCTCTTCATATTTTTCACACCTTTTCAGGCTCTTCATGTTTTTGAACAGCACTTCATGATCCTCCTTTTTTTCAGACCGTTTCAGGCTCCTCATATTTTTCACACCTTTTGAAGCCGTTCATATTTCTCACACCTTTTCATGCTCTTCATTTTTTTCAACACTATTTGTTACTCCTCCTATTTTTTAGACCGTTTCATGCTCATCTAATTTTTGACAACTTTTGAAGCTCTTCATATTTTTCACCTTTTTGAAGCTCTTCATTTTTTTCACACAATTTCAGACTCTTCATGTTTTTCAACACCGCTTCATGCTCCTTCTATTTATCATACCGTTTCATACTACTCATATTTTGACACGTTTTGAGGCTCTTCATATTTTTCACACCTTTTCAGGCTCTTCATGTTTTTGAACTCCGCTTCATGCTCCTCCTATTTTTTTGACCGTATCAAGCTCCTCATATTTTTCACACCTTTTGAAGCTCTTCATATTTTTCTCACCTTTTCAGGCTCTTCATGTTTTTGAACAGCACTTCAAGCTCCTCCTATTTTTCAGAGAGTTTCATGCTCCTCATGTATTTCACACCTTTTGAAGCTCTTCATATTTTTCACACCTTTTCAGGCTCTTCATGTTTTTCCACACCACTTCATGCTTCTCCTATTTTTCATCCGTTTCATGCTCATCTCAATTTTGACACCTTTTGAAGCTTTTCATATTTTTCACAACTTTTCAGGCTCTTCATGTTTTTGAACACCGCTTCATGCTCCTCCTATTTTTCAGACCGTTTCCTGCTCCTCATATTTTTGACACCTTTTGAAGCTCTTCATATTTTTCACACCTTTTCAGACTCTTCATGTTTTTCAACACCGCTTCATGCTCCTCCTTTTTTTCAGACCGTTTTTTGCTCCTCCTGTATTTCACACCTTTTGAAGCTCTTCATATTTTTCACACCTTTTGAAGCTCTTCATATTTTTCACATTTTTGAAGCTCTTCATATTTTCCACACGTTTTCAGACTCTTCATGTTTTTCAACATCACTTCATGCTCCTCCTATATTTCAGACCGTTTCATGCTCCTCATATTTTGACACCTTTTGAAGCTCTTCATATTTTTCACACCTTTTCAGGCTCTTCATGTTTTTGAACACCGCTTCATTCTCGTCCTATTTTTCAGACCGTTTCCTGCTCCTCATATTTTTGACACATTTGAAGCTCTTCATATATTTCACAACTTTTCAGACTTTTCCTTTTTTTCAACACGACTTCATGCTCCTCCTATTTTTCAGACCGTTACATGCTCATCTCATTTTGACACCTTTTGAAGCTCTTCATATTTTTCACACCTTTTCAGGCTCTTCATGTTTTTGAACACCGCTTCATGCTCCTCCTATTTTTCAGACCGTTTCATGCTCCTCATGTATTTCACACCGTTTGAAGCTCTTCATATTTTTCACACCTTTTCAGGCTCTTCATGTTTTTGATTACCGTTTCATCCTCCTCCTATTTTTCAGACCATTTCATGCTCCTCATATTTTTCACACCTTTTGAAGCTCTTCATATTTTTCCCACCTTTTCAGGCTCTTCATGGTTTTCAACACCAGTTCATGCTCCTCCTATTTTGCCGACCATTCATGCTCCTCATATATTTGAAACCTTTAGAAACTCTTCATATTTTTCACACCTTTTCTGGCTCTTCATGTTTTTCAACACCGCTTCATGCACCTCTATTTTTGAGACCGTTTCATGCTCATCTCATTTTTGACACCTTTTGAAGCTCTTCATATTTTTCACACCTTTTCAGGCTCTTCATGTTTTTGAACACCACTTCACGCTCCTCCTAATTTTCAGACCGTATCATGCTCCTCATATTTTTCACACCTTTTGACGCTCTTCATATTTTTCACACCTTTTCAGGCTCTTCATATTTTTGAACACGACTTCATGCTCCTCCTATTTTTCAGACCGTTTCATGCTCCTCTCATTTTTGACCCCTTTTGAAGCTTTGCATATTTTTCACAACTTTTCAGGCTCTTCATGTTTTTGAACACCGCTTCATGCTCCTCCTATTTTTCAGACCGTATCATGCTCCTCATATTTTTCACACCTTTTGAAGCTCTTCATTATTTCACACCTTTTCAGGCTCTTCTTTTTTTTCAACACTACTTGTTGCTCCTCCTATTTTTTAGACCTTTTCATGCTCATCTAATTTTTGACACCTTTTGAAGCTCTTCATATTTTTTACACCTTTTGAAGCTCTTCATATTTTTAACATTTTTGAAGCTCTTCATAATTTTCAAACGATTTCAGACTCTTCATGTTTTTCAACTCCACTTCATGCTCCTGCTATTTATCATACCGTTTCATACTCCTCATATTTTTGACACCGTTTGAGGCTCTTCATATTTTTCACACCTTTTCAGGCTCTTCATGTTTTTGAACACAGCTTGATGCTCCTCCTATTTTTTTCTACCGTATCATGCTCCTCATATTTTTCACACCTTTTGAAGCTCTTCATATTTTTCACACCTTTTCAGGCTCTTCATGTTTTTCAACACCGCTTCATGCTCCTCCTATTTTTCAGACCGTTTCATGCTCCTCATATTTTTGACACCTTTTGAGCTCTTCATATTTTTCACAACTTTTCAGCCTCTTAATGTTTTTAAACACCGCTTCATGCTCCTCCTATTTTTCAGACCGTTTCATGCTCCTCATATTTTTCACACCTTTTGAAGCTCTTCATATTTTTCACAACTTTTCAGGCTCTTCATGTTTTTGAATACCGCTTCATGCTTCTCCTATTTTTCAGAACGTTTCATACTCCTCATAAATTTGACATCTTTTTAACGTCTTCATATTTTTCACACCTTTTCAGGCTCTTCATGTTTTTCAACACCACTTCATGCTCCTCCTATTTTTCAGACCGCTTAATGCTCCTCACGTATTTCACACCTTTTGAAGCTCCTCATATTTTTCACACCTTTTCATGCTCTTCATGTTTTTGAACATGGCTTCATGCTCCTCCTATTTTTCAGACCATTTCATGCTCCTCATATTTTTGAAACCTTTTGAAGCTCTTCATATTTTTCACACCTTTTCAGGCTCTTCTTATTTTTGAACACCGCTTCATGCTCCTCCTATTTTTGAGACCGTATCATGCTCCACATATTTTTGACACCTTTTGAAGCTTTCCATATTTTTCACACCTTTTCAGGCTCTTCATGTTTTTCAACACCACTTCATGCTCCTCCTATTTTTCAACCGTTTCATGCTCATGTAATTTTTGACACCTTTTGAAGCTCGTCATATTTTTCACACCTTTTGAAGCTCTTCATATTTTTCACACGTTTTCAGGCTCTTCATGTTTTTCAACACAGCTTCATGCTCCTCATATTTTTCAGACCGTTTAATCCTCCTCATGTATTTCACACCTTTTGAATCTCTTCATATTTTTCACACGTTTTCAGGCTCTTCATCGTTTTCAACACCGCTTCATGCTCCTCCTATTTTTCAGACCGTTTCATGCTCATCTCATTTTTGACACCTTTTGAAGCTCTTCATATTTGTCACACCTTTTGATGCGCTTCATATTTTTCATATTTTTGAAGCTCTTCATATTTTCACACGTTTTCGGACTCTTCATGTGTTTCAACACCGCTTCATGCTCCTGCTATTGTTCAGACCGTTTCATGCTCCTCATATTTTTGACACGTTTTGAGGCTTTTCTATTTTTCACACCTTTTCAGCTCTTCATGTTTTTGAACACCGCTTCATCCTCCTTCTATTTTTCAGACCATTTCATGATCCTCATATTTTTGACACCTTTTGAAGCTCTTCTAATTTTTCACACCTTTTCAGGCACTTCATGTTTTTGAACACCGCTTCATGCTCCTCCTATTTTCCAGACCGTTTCATGCTCCTCATATTTTTGACACCTTTTGAAGCTCTTCATATTTTTCACACCTTTTCATTCTCTTCATGATTTTCAACAGCATTTCATGCTCCTCCTATTTTTCAGACTGTTTCATGCTCATCTTATTTTTGACACCTTTTCAAGCTCTTCATACTTTTCAAAACTTTTGAAGCTCTTCATATTTTTCACATTTTTGAAGCTCTTCATATATTTCACACCTTTACAGGCTCTTCTTTTTTTTCAACACCACTTCATGCTCCTCCTATTTTTCAGACCGTTTCATGCTCATCTCATTTTTGACACCTTTTGAAGCTCTTCATATTTTTCACAACTTTGAAGCTCTTCATATTTTTCTAACCTTTTCAGGATCTTCACTTTTTTGATAAACGCTTCATGCTCCTCGTATTTTTCAGACCGTTTCATGCTCCTCCTATTTTTGACACCTTTTGAAGCTCCTCATATTTTTCACACCTTTTGAAGCTCTTCATATTTTTCATACCTTTTGAAGCTCTTCATGTATTTCATACCTTTTCAGGCTCTTCATGATTTTCAACACCGCTTCATGCTCCTCCTATTTTTCAGACCGTTTCATGCTCATCTCATTTTTGACACCATTTGAAGCTCTTCATATTTTTCACACCTTTTGAAACTGTTCTTATTTTTCATATTTTTGAAGCTCTTCATATTTTCACACGTTTTCAGACTCTTCATGTTTTTCAACACCGCTTTATGCTCTTGGTATTTTTCAGACCGTTTCATCCTCCTCATATTTTTGACAGTTTTTGAGGCTTTTCATATTTTTAACACCCATTCAGGTTCTTCATGTTTTTGAACACCGTTTCATAATCTTCCTATTTTTCAGACCGTTTCATGCTCCTCATATTTTTGACACCTTTTTAAGCTCTTCATATTTTTCACACTTTTTCAGGCTCTTCATGTTTTTGAACACCGCTTCATGCTTCTTATATTTTTCAGACCGTTTCATGCTCCTCATATTTTTGACACCTTTTGAAGCTCTTCATATTTTTCACACCTTTTGAAGCTCTTCATATTTTTCACACGTTTTCATGCTCTTCATGTTTTTCAACACTGCTTCATGCTCCTCCTATTTTTCAGACCGTTCCTTGCTACTCATATTTTTGACACCTTTTGAAGCTCTTCATATTTTTCACACCTTTTCAGGCTCTTCATGTTTTTCAACAATGCTTCATGCACCTCCTATATTTCAGAACGTTTCATGCTCCTCATATTTTTGACACCTTTTGAAGCTCTTCATATTTTTGACACCTTTTGAAGCTCTTCATTTTTTTCACACCTTTTAAAGCTCTTCATATTTTTCACACGTTTTCAGGCTCTTCTTGTTTTTCAACACCATTTCATGCTCCTCCTATTTTTCAGACCGTTTCATGCTCCTCATATTTTTCACGCCTTTTGAAGCTCTGCATATTTTTCACACCTTTTCAGGCTCTACATGTTTTTCAACACCATTTCATGCTCCTCCTATTTTTCAGACCGTTTCATGCTCCTCATATTTTTCACACCTTTTGAAGCTCTTCATATTTTTCCCACCTTTTCAGGCCCTTCATGTTTTTCAACCCCAGTTCATGCTCCTCCTATTTTTCAGACCGTTTCATGCTCCTCATATTTTTGAAACCTTTAGAAACTCTTCATATTTTTTACACCTTTTCAGGCCCTTCATGTATTTCAACACCGCTTCATGCTCCTCCTATTTTTCAGTCCGTGTCATGCTGCTCATATTTTTGACATCTTTTGAAGCTCTTCATATTTTTTACACCTTTTGCAGCTCTTCATAATTTTCATATTTTTGAATCTCTTCATATTTTTCACACATTTTCAGGTTCTTCATGTTTTTCAACACCACTTCAGGCTCCTCCTATTTTTCAGACCCTTTCATGCTAATCTAATTTTTGACACTTTTTGAAGCTCTTCATATTTTTCACACCTTTTCAGTCTCTGCATGTTTTTGAACACCGTTTCATGCTCCTCATGTATTTCACACCTTTTGAAGCTCTTCATATTTTGCACACATTTTCAGGCTCTTCATGTTTTTGAACACCGCTTCATGCTCGTCCTATTTTTAAGAGGGTTTCATGCTCGTCATATTTTTGACATATTTTGAAGCTCTTCATAATTTTCACACCTTTTCAGGCTCTTCATGTTTTTGAACACCGCTTCATGCTCGTCCTATTTTTCAAACCGTTTCATGCTCCTCATATTTTTGACACCTTTTGAAGCTCTTCATATTTTTCACACCTTTTCAGGCTCTTCATTTTTTTCAACATCACTTCATGCTCCTCCTATTTTTCAGACCGTTTCATGCAGATCTCCTTTTTGACACCTTTTGAAACTCTTCATATTTTTCAAACCTTTTGAAGCTCTTCATATTTTTCACACGTTTTCAGGCTCTTCATGTTTTTCAACACCACTTCATGCTCCTCCTATTTTTCAGACCGTTTCATGCTCCTCATATTTTTGACACCTTTTGAAGCTCTATATATTTTTCACACCTTTTCAGGCTCTTCATGTTTTTCAACACCGCTTCATGCTCCTGCTATTTTTCAGAATGTTTCATGCACCTCATATTTTTGACACCTTTTGAAGCTCTTCATATTTTTCACACCTTTTCAGGCTTTTCTTGTTTTTGAACACCGCTTCATGCTCCTCCTATTTTTCAGAATGTTTCATGCTCCTCATATTTTTGACACCTTTTGAAGCTTTCCATATTTTTCACACCTTTTCAGGCTCTTCATGTTTTTCAACACCACTTCATGCTCCTCCTATTTTTCAACCGTTTCATGCTCATGTAATTTTTGACACCTTTTGAAGCTCGTCATATTTTTCACACCTTTTGAAGCTCTTCATATTTTTCACACGTTTTCAGGCTCTTCATGTTTTTCAACACAGCTTCATGCTCCTCATATTTTTCAGACCGTTTAATCCTCCTCATGTATTTCACACCTTTTGAATCTCTTCATATTTTTCTCACTTTTTCAGGCTCTTCATCGTTTTCAACACCGCTTCATGCTCCTCCTATTTTTCAGACCGTTTCATGCTCATCTCATTTTTGACACCTTTTGAAGCTCTTCATATTTGTCACACCTTTTGAAGCGCTTCATATTTTTCATATTTTTGAAGCTCTTCATACTTTCACACGTTTTCAGACTCTTCATGTGTTTCAACACCGCTTCATGCTCCTGCTATTGTTCAGACCGTTTCATGCTCCTCATATTTTTGACACGTTTTGAGGCTTTTCTATTTTTCACACCTTTTCAGCTCTTCATGTTTTTGAACACTGCTTCATCCTCCTTCTATTTTTCAGACCATTTCATGATCCTCATATTTTTGACACCTTTTGAAGCTCTTCATATTTTTCACACTTTTTCAGGCTCTTCATGTTTTTGAACACCGCTTCATGCTTCTTATATTTTTCAGACCGTTTCATGCTCCTCATATTTTTGACACCTTTTGAAGCTCTTCATATTTTTCACACCTTTTGAAGCTCTTCATATTTTTCACACGTTTTCATGCTCTTCATGTTTTTCAACACTGCTTCATGCTCCTCCTATTTTTCAGACCGTTCCTTGCTACTCATATTTTTGACACCTTTTGAAGCTCTTCATATTTTTCACACCTTTTCAGGCTCTTCATGTTTTTCAACAATGCTTCATGCACCTCCTATATTTCAGAACGTTTCATGCTCCTCATATTTTTGACACCTTTTGAAGCTCTTCATATTTTTGACACCTTTTGAAGCTCTTCATTTTTTTCACACCTTTTAAAGCTCTTCATATTTTTCACACGTTTTCAGGCTCTTCTTGTTTTTCAACACCATTTCATGCTCCTCCTATTTTTCAGACCGTTTCATGCTCCTCATATTTTTCACGCCTTTTGAAGCTCTGCATATTTTTCACACCTTTTCAGGCTCTACATGTTTTTCAACACCATTTCATGCTCCTCCTATTTTTCAGACCGTTTCATGCTCCTCATATTTTTCACACCTTTTGAAGCTCTTCATATTTTTCCCACCTTTTCAGGCCCTTCATGTTTTTCAACCCCAGTTCATGCTCCTCCTATTTTTCAGACCGTTTCATGCTCCTCATATTTTTGAAACCTTTAGAAACTCTTCATATTTTTTACACCTTTTCAGGCCCTTCATGTATTTCAACACCGCTTCATGCTCCTCCTATTTTTCAGTCCGTGTCATGCTGCTCATATTTTTGACATCTTTTGAAGCTCTTCATATTTTTTACACCTTTTGCAGCTCTTCATAATTTTCATATTTTTGAATCTCTTCAAATTTTTCACACATTTTCAGGTTCTTCATGTTTTTCAACACCACTTCAGGCTCCTCCTATTTTTCAGACCCTTTCATGCTAATCTAATTTTTGACACTTTTTGAAGCTCTTCATATTTTTCACACCTTTTCAGTCTCTGCATGTTTTTGAACACCGTTTCATGCTCCTCATGTATTTCACACCTTTTGAAGCTCTTCATATTTTGCACACATTTTCAGGCTCTTCATGTTTTTGAACACCGCTTCATGCTCGTCCTATTTTTAAGAGGGTTTCATGCTCGTCATATTTTTGACATATTTTGAAGCTCTTCATAATTTTCACACCTTTTCAGGCTCTTCATGTTTTTGAACACCGCTTCATGCTTGTCCTATTTTTCAAACCGTTTCATGCTCCTCATATTTTTGACACCTTTTGAAGCTCTTCATATTTTTCACACCTTTTCAGGCTCTTCATTTTTTTCAACATCACTTCATGCTCCTCCTATTTTTCAGACCGTTTCATGCAGATCTCCTTTTTGACACCTTTTGAAACTCTTCATATTTTTCAAACCTTTTGAAGCTCTTCATATTTTTCACACGTTTTCAGGCTCTTCATGTTTTTCAACACCACTTCATGCTCCTCCTATTTTTCAGACCGTTTCATGCTCCTCATATTTTTGACACCTTTTGAAGCTCTATATATTTTTCACACCTTTTCAGGCTCTTCATGTTTTTCAACACCGCTTCATGCTCCTGCCATTTTTCAGAATGTTTCATGCACCTCATATTTTTGACACCTTTTGAAGCTCTTCATATTTTTCACACCTTTTCAGGCTTTTCTTGTTTTTGAACACCGCTTCATGCTCCTCCTATTTTTCAGAATGTTTCATGCTCCTCATATTTTTGACACCTTTTGAAGCTTTCCATATTTTTCACACCTTTTCAGGCTCTTCATGTTTTTCAACACCACTTCATGCTCCTCCTATTTTTCAACCGTTTCATGCTCATGTAATTTTTGATACCTTTTGAAGCTCGTCATATTTTTCACACCTTTTGAAGCTCTTCATATTTTTCACACGTTTTCAGGCTCTTCATGTTTTTCAACACAGCTTCATGCTCCTCATATTTTTCAGACCGTTTAATCCTCCTCATGTATTTCACACCTTTTGAATCTCTTCATATTTTTCTCACTTTTTCAGGCTCTTCATCGTTTTCAACACCGCTTCATGCTCCTCCTATTTTTCAGACCGTTTCATGCTCATCTCATTTTTGACACCTTTTGAAGCTCTTCATATTTGTCACACCTTTTGAAGCGCTTCATATTTTTCATATTTTTGAAGCTCTTCATACTTTCACACGTTTTCAGACTCTTCATGTGTTTCAACACCGCTTCATGCTCCTGCTATTGTTCAGACCGTTTCATGCTCCTCATATTTTTGACACGTTTTGAGGCTTTTCTATTTTTCACACCTTTTCAGCTCTTCATGTTTTTGAACACTGCTTCATCCTCCTTCTATTTTTCAGACCATTTCATGATCCTCATATTTTTGACACCTTTTGAAGCTCTTCTAATTTTTCACACCTTTTCAGGCACTTCATGTTTTTGAACACCGCTTCATGCTCCTCCTATTTTTCAGACCGTTTCATGCTCCTCATACTTTTGACACCTTTTGAAGCTCTTCATATTTTTCACACCTTTTCATTCTCTTCATGATTTTCAACAGCATTTCATGCTCCTCCTATTTTTCAGACCGTTTCATGCTCATCTCATTTTTGACACCTTTTCAAGCTCTTCATATTTTTCAAACCTTTTGAAGCTGTTCTTATTTTTCATATTTTTGAAGCTCTTCATATTTTCACACGTTTTCATACTCTTCATGTTTTTCAACACCGCTTCATGCTCCTGCTATTTTTCAGACCGTTTCATCCTCCTCATATTTTTGACAGGGTTGGAGGCTTTTCATATTTTTAACACCCATTCAGGCTCTTCATGTTTTTGAACACCGTTTAATAATCTTCCTATTTTTCAGACCTTTTCATGCTCCTCATATTTTTGACACCTTTTGAAGCTCTTCATTTTTTTCTCACCTTTTAAAGCTCTTCATATTTTTCACACGTTTTCAGGCTCTTCATGTTTTTGAAAACTGCTTCATGCTAATCCTATTTTTTAGACAGTTTCATGCTCCTCATATTTTTCATGCCTTTTGAAGCTCTTCATATTTTTCACACCTTTTCAGGCTCTTCATGTTTTTGATCACAATTTCATGCTTCTCCTATTTTTCAGACCGTTTCATGCTCCTCATATTTTTGACACCTTTTAAAGCTCCTCATATTTTTCACACCTTTTCAGGCTCTTCATGTTTTTCAACACCGCCTCATGCTGCTCCTTTTTTTCAGACCGTTTCATGCTCCTCATATTTATGACACCTTTAGAAGCTCTTCTTATTTTTCACACCTTTTCAGGCTCTTCATGTTTTCAACACAGCTTCATGCTCCTATTTTTTTTCAGAACGTTTCATTCTCCTCATATTTTTGACACCTTTTGAAGCTCTTCATATTTTTCACACCTATTCAGGATCGTCATGTTTTTGAACACCGCTTCATGCGCCTCCTATTTTTCAGACCGTTTCATGCTCCTCATATTTTTGACAGATTTTGAAGCTTTTCATATTTTTCACACCTTTTCAGGCTCTTCAAGTTTTTCAACACCACTTCATGCTCCTCCTTTTTGCAGACGTTTTCATGCTCCTCATATTTTTGACACCTTTTGATGCTCTTCATATTTTTCACACCTTTTCAGGCTCTTCATGTTTTTGAACACCGCTTCATAATCCTCCTATTTTTCAGACCGTTTCATTCTCCTCATATTTTTGACACGTTTTGAAGCTCTTCATATTTTTCACACCTTCTCAGGCTCTTCATGTTTTTCAACACTGCTTCATGCTCCTCCTATTTTTCAGACCGTTCCTTGCTACTCATATTTTTGACACCTTTTGAAGCTCTTCATATTTTTCACAACTTTTCAGGTTCTTCATGTTTTTCAACAATGCTTCATGCACCTCCTATATTTCAGAACGTTTCATGCTCCTCATATTTTTGACACCTTTTGAAGCTCTTCATATTTTTGACACCTTTTGAAGCTCTTCATTTTTTTCACACCTTTTAAAGCTCTTCATATTTTTCACACGTTTTCAGGCTCTTCATGTTTTTGAACACCGCTTCATGCTAATCCTATTTTCTAGACAGTTTCATGCTCCTCCTATTTTTCAGACCGTATCAAGTTCCTCATATTTTTGACACCTTTTGAAGCACTTCATACTTTTCATAATTTGAAGATCTTCATATATTTCACACGATTTCAGACTCTTCCTGTTTTTCAACACCGCTTCATGCTCCTGCTATTTATCATACCGTTTCATACTTCTCATATTTTTGACACGTTTTGATGCTCTTCATATTTTTCACACCTTTTCAGTCTCTGCATGTTTTTG
Organism: Dama dama; assembly: GCF_033118175.1. NCBI lineage: Eukaryota > Metazoa > Chordata > Mammalia > Artiodactyla > Cervidae > Dama > Dama dama. Next base: position 2,879,826 of record NC_083683.1, on the reverse strand, counting down.
AACACTGTTTCATGCTACTCATGTATTTCACACCTTTTGAAGCTCTTCATATTTTGCACACCTTTTCAGGCTCTTCATGTTGTTGAACACCGCTTCATCCTCCTCCTATTTTTAAGAGGGTTTCATGCTCGTCATATTTTTGACACATTTTGAAGCTCTTCATATTTTTCACAACTTTTGAAGCTGTTCATATATTTCACACCTTTTCAGGCTCTTCATGTTTTTCAACACCACTTCATGCTCCTCCTATTTTTCAGACCCTTTCATGCTAATCTAATTGTTGACACCTTTTGAAGCTCTTCATATTTTTCACACCTTTTCAGGCTGTGCATGTTTTTGAACATCGCTTGTGCTCGTCCTATTTTCAGACCGTTTCATGCTCCTCATATTTTTGACACCTTTTGAAGCTCTTCATATTTTTCACACCTTTTCAGGCTCTTCATGTATTTCAACACCGCTTCATGAACCTCCTATTTTTCAGACCGTTTCATTCTCCTCATATTTTTGACACGTTTTGAAGCTCTTCATATTTTTCACACCTTCTCAGGCTCTTCATGTTTTTCAACTCCGCTTCATGCTCCTCCTATTTTTCAGACCGTATCAAGTTCCTCATATTTTTGACACCTTTTGAAGCTCTTCATACTTTTCATAATTTGAAGATCTTCATATATTTCACACGATTTTAGACTCTTCCTGTTTTTCAACACCGCTTCATGCTCCTGCTATTTATCATACCGTTTCATACTTCTCATATTTTTGACACGTTTTGAGGCTCTTCATATTTTTCACACCTTTTCAGTCTCTGCATGTTTTTGAACACTGCTTCATGCTCCTCCTATTTTTCAGACCGTTTCATGCTCCTCATATTTTTCACACCTTTTGAAGCTCTTCATATTTTTCACAACTTTTCAGGCTCTTCATGTTTTTGAATACCGCTTCATGCTTCTCCTATTTTTCAGAACGTTTCATACTCCTCATATTTTTGACATCTTTTTAACCTCTTCATATTTTTCACACCTTTTCAGGCTCTTGATGTTTTTCAACACCACTTCACGCTCCTCCTATTTTTCAGACCGCTTAATGCTCCTCACGTATTTCACACCTTTTGAAGCTCCTCATATTTTTCACACCTTTTCATGCTCTTCATTTTTTTCAACACCACTTCACGCTCCTCCTATTTTTCAGACCGCTTAATGCTCCTCACGTATTTCACACCTTTTGAAGCTCCTCATATTTTTCACACCTTTTCATGCTCTTCATGTTTTTCAACACTGCTTCATGCTCCTCCTATTTTTCAGACCGTTCCTTGCTACTCATATTTTTGACACCTTTTGAAGCTCTTCATATTTTTGACACCTTTTGAAGTTCTTCATTTTTTTCACACCTTTTAAAGCTCTTCATATTTTTCACACGTTTTCAGGCTCTTCATGTATTTGAACACCGCTTCATGCTAATCCTATTTTTTAGACAGTTTCATGCTCCTCATATTTTTCATGCCTTTTGAAGCTCTTCATATTTTTCACACCTTTTCAGGCTCTTCATGTTTTAATCACAATTTCATGCTTCTCCTATTTTTCAGACCGTTTCATGCTCCTCATATTTTTGACACCTTTTGAAGCTCCTCATATTTTTCACACCTTTTCAGGCTCTTCATGTTTTTCAACACCGCCTCATGCTGCTCCTATTTTTCAGACCGTTTCATGCTCCTCATATTTATGACACCTTTAGAAGCTCTTCTTATTTTTCACACCTTTTCAGGCTCTTCATGTTTTCAACACAGCTTCATGCTCCTCATTTTTTTCAGAACGTTTCATTCTCCTCATATTTTTGACACCTTTTGAAGCTCTTCATATTTTTCACACCTATTCAGGATCGTCATGTTTTTGAACACCGCTTCATGCGCCTCCTATTTTTCAGACCGTTTCATGCTCCTCATATTTTTGACAGATTTTGAAGCTTTTCATATTTTTCACACCTTTTCAGGCTCTTCAAGTTTTTCAACACCACTTCATGCTCCTCCTTTTTGCAGACGTTTTCATCCTCCTCATATTTTTGACACCTTTTGAAGCTCTTCATATTTTTCACACCTTTTCAGGCTCTTCATGTTTTTGAACACCGCTTCATAATCCTCCTATTTTTCAGACCGTTTCATGCTCCTCATATTTTTGACACGTTTTGAAGCTCTTCATATTTTTCACACCTTCTCAGGCTCTTCATGTTTTTCAACTCCGCTTCATGCTCCTCCTATTTTTCAGACCGTATCAAGTTCCTCATAGTTTTCACACCTTTTGAAGCTCTTCATACTTTTCATAATTTGAAGATCTTCATATATTTCACATGATTTCAGACTCTTCCTGTTTTTCAACACCGCTTCATGCTCCTGCTATTTATCATACCGTTTCATACTTCTCATATTTTTGACACGTTTTGAGGCTCTTCATATTTTTCACACCTTTTCAGTCTCTGCATGTTTTTGAACACTGTTTCATGCTCCTCATGTATTTCACACCTTTTGAAGCTCTTCATATTTTGCACACCTTTTCAGGCTCTTCATGTTGTTGAACACCGCTTCATCCTCCTCCTATTTTTAAGAGGGTTTCATGCTCGTCATATTTTTGACACATTTTGAAGCTCTTCATATTTTTCACAACTTTTGAAGCTGTTCATATATTTCACACCTTTTCAGGCTCTTCATGTTTTTCAACACCACTTCATGCTCCTCCTATTTTTCAGACCCTTTCATACTAATCTAATTTTTGACACCTTTTGAATCTCTTCATATTTTTCACATCTTTTGAAGCTCTTCATATTTTTCATACCTTTTCAGGCTGTGCATGTTTTTGAACATCTCTTGTGCTCGTCCTATTTTCAGACCGTTTCATGCTCCTCATATTTTTGACACCTTTTGAAGCTCTTCATATTTTTCACACCTTTTCAGGCTCTTCATGTTTTTCAACACCGCTTCATGAACCTCCTATTTTTCGGACCGATTCATGCACCTCATATATTTGACACATTTTGAAGCTCTTCATATTTTTCACCCCTTTTCAGGCTCTTCATGGTTTTCAACACCACTTCATGCTCCTCGTCTTTTTCAGACCGTTTCATGCTCCTCATATTTTTGACACCTTTTGTAGCTCTGCATATTTTTCACACCTTTTCAGGCTCTTCATGATTTTCAACACCACTTCATGCTCCTGTTTTTCAGACCGTTTCATGCTCATCTCATTTTTGACATCTTTTGAAGCTCTTCATATTTTTTACACCTTTTGAAGCTCTTCATAATTTTCATATTTTTGAATCTCTTCATATTTTTCACACATTTTCAGGTTCTTCATGTTTTTCAACACCACTTCAGGCTCCTCCTATTTTTCAGACCCTTTCATGCTAATCTAATTTTTGACACTTTTTGAAGCTCTTCATATTTTTCACACCTTTTCAGTCTCTGCATGTTTTTGAACACCGTTTCATGCTCCTCATATATTTCACACCTTTTGAAGCTCTTCATATTTTGCACACCTTCTCAGGCTCTTCATGTTTTTGACCACCGCTTCATCCTCCCCCTATTTTTAAGAGGGTTTCATGCTCGTCATATTTTTGACATATTTTGAAGCTCTTCATAATTTTCACACCTTTTCAGGCTCTTCATGTTTTTGAACACCGCTTCATGCTCGTGCTATTTTTCAAACCGTTTCATGCTCCTCATATTTTTGACACCTTTTGAAGCTCTTCATATTTTTCACACCTTTTCAGGCTCTTCATTTTTTTCAACATCACTTCATGCTCCTCCTATTTTTCAGACCGTTTCATGCAGATCTCCTTTTTGACACCTTTTGAAACTCTTCATATTTTTCAAACCTTTTGAAGCTCTTCATATTTTTCACACGTTTTCAGGCTCTTCATGTTTTTCAACACCGCTTCATGCTCCTCCTATTTTTCAGACCGTTTCATGCTCCTCATATTTTTGACACCTTTTGAAGCTCTATATATTTTTCACACCTTTTCAGGCTCTTCATGTTTTTCAACACCGCTTCATGCTCCTGCTATTTTTCAGAATGTTTCATGCTCCTCATATTTTTGACACCTTTTGAAGCTCTTCATATTTTTCACACCTTTTCAGGCTCTTCTTGTTTTTGAACACCGCTTCATGCTCCTCCTATTTTTCAGAATGTTTCATGCTCCTCATATTTTTGACACCTTTTGAAGCTTTCCATATTTTTCACACCTTTTCAGGCTCTTCATGTTTTTCAACACCGCTTCATGCTCCTCCTATTTTTCAGACCGTTTCATGCTCCTCATATGTTTCACACCTTTTGAAGCTCTTCATGTTTTTTAACACGTTTTCATGCTCCTCCTATATTTCAGACCGTTTAATGCTCCTTATATTTTTGACACCATTTGAAGCTCTTCATATTTTTCGCACCTTTTCAGGCTCTTCATATTTTTCAACACCACTTCATGCTTCTCCAATTGTTCAGACCGTTTCATGCTCCTCATATATTTGACACCTTTTGAAGCTCTTCATATTTTTCATATCTTTTCAGGCTCTTCATATTTTTCAACCCGCTTAAGCTCCTCCTATTTTTCAGACCGTTACTTGCTCCTCATATTTTTGACACCTTTGAGGCTCTTCATATATTTCACACCTTTTCAGACTCTTTATGTTTTTGAACACCGATTCATGCTCCTCCTATTTTTCAGACCGTTTCATGCTCCTCCTATTTTTCAGACCGTTTCATGCTCCTCATATTTTTGACACCTTTTGAACCTCTTCATATTTTTCACATCTTTTCAAGCTCTTCATGTTTTAAACACCGCTTCATGCTCCTACTATTTTTCAGACCGTTTCCTGCTCCTCATATTTTTGACACCTTTTGCAGCTCTTCATATTATTCACACCTTTTCAGGCTCTTCATGTTTTTCAACACCACTTCATGCTCCTCCTTTTTTTCAGACCGTTTCATGCTTCATATTTTTGACGCCTTTTGAAGCTCTTCATATTTTTCACACTTCTCCAGGCTCTTCATGTTTTTGAACACCGTTTCATGCTCCTCCTGTTTTTCACACCGTTTCATGCTGCTAATATTTTTGACACCTTTTGAAGTTCTTCATATTTTTCACACCTTTTCAGGCTCTTCACGTTTTTCAACACCACTTCATGCTCCTCCTATTTTTCAGGCCGTTTCATGCTCCTTATATTTTTGACACCCTTTGAAGTTCTTCATATTTTTCACACCTTACAGGCTCTTCATGGTTTTCAACACCACTTCATGCTCCTCCTATTTTTCAGACCGTTTCATGCTCCTCACATATTTGACACCTTTTGAAGCTCTTCAGATTTTTCACACCTTTTCAGGCTCTTCATATTTTTCAACACCGCTTCATGCTCCTCCTATTTTTCAGACCGTTTCATGCTCCTCATCTTTTTGACACGTTTTGAAACTCTTCATATTTATCACACCTTTTCAGGCTCTTCATGTTTTTCAACACCATTTCATGCTCCTCCTTTTTTCAGACCGTTTTATGCTCCTCATATATTTGACACCTTTGAAACTCTTCATAATTTCCACACCTTTTCAGGCTCTTCATGTTTTTCTACACCGCTTCATGCTCCCCCTATATTTCAGACCGTTCATGCCTCTCATATTTTTGAAACCTTTTGAAGCTCTTCATATTTTTCACACCTTTTCAGGCTCTTCATATTTTTCAACACCATTTCATGCTCCTCCTTTTTTTTCAATCCGTTTTATGCTCCTCATATATTTGACACCTTTTGAAGTTCTTCATATTTTTCACACCTTACAGGCTCTTCATGGTTTTCAACACCACTTCATGCTCCTTCTATTTTTCAAACCTTTTCAGGCTCCTCTTATTTTTTTTTTATTGTTATTTTTTTTTAATTTTTTTTTATTATTTTTATTTTTTTTTCCAGTGGGTTTTGTCATACCTTGATATGAATCAGTCATGGATTTACATGTATTCCCAGTCCCGATTCCCCCTCCCACCTCCCTCTCCACCCGATTCCTCTGGGTCTTCCCAGTGCACCAAGCCGGAGCACTTGTCTCGTGCATCCTACCTGGGCTGGTGCTCTGTTTCACCATAGATAGCATACATGCTGTTCTTTTGAAATATCCCACCCTCACATTCTCCCACAAAGTTTAAAAGTCTGTTCTGTATTTCTGTGTCTCTTTTTCTGTTCTGCATATAGGGTTATCGTTGTCACCTTTCTAAATTCCATATACATGTGTCAGTATGCTGTAATGTTCTTTATCTTTCTGGCTTACTTCACTCTGTATAATGGGCTTCAGCTTCATCCATCTCATTAGGACTGATTCAAATGAATTCTTTTTAATGGCTGAGTAATATTCCATGGTGTATATGTACCACAGCTTTCTTATCCATTCATCTGCTGACGGGCATCTAGGTTGCTTCCATGTCCTGGCTATTATAAACAGTGCTGCGATGAACATTGGGGTGCACGTGTCTCTTTCATACGAACCTATGGACACCTTATCTTTGACAAAGGAGGCAAGGATATGCAATGGAAAAAAGACAACCTCTTTAACAAGTGGTGCTGGGAAAACTGGTCAACCACTTGTAAAAGAATGAAAATAGAACACTTTCTAACACCATACACAAAAATAAACTCAAAATGGATTAAAGATCTAAATGTAAGACCAGAAACTATAAAACTCCTAGAGGAGAAGATAGGCAAAACACTCTCCGACATAAATCAAAGCAAGATCCTCTATGACCCACCTCCCAGAATATTGGAAATAAAAGCAAAACTAAACAAATGGGACCTAATGAAACTTAAAAGCTTTTGCACTACAAAGGAAACTATAAGTAAGGTGAAAAGACAGCCCTCAGATTGGGAGAAAATAATAGCAAATGAAGAAACAGACAAAGGATTAATCTCAAAAATATACAAGCAAATCCTGCAGCTCAATTCCAGAAAAATAAATGGCCCAATAAAAAATGAGCCAAAGAACTAAACAGACATTTCTCCAAAGAAGACATACAGATGGATAACAAACACATGAAAAGATGCTCAACATCACTCATTATTAGAGAAATGCAAATCAAAACCACAATGAGGTACCATTACATGCCAGTCTGGATGGCTGCTATCCAAAAGTCTACAAGCAATAAATGCTGGAGAGGGAGTGGAGAAAAGGGAACCCTCTTATACTGTTGGTGGGAATGCACACTAGTACAGCCGATATGGAAAACGGTGTAGAGATTTCTTAAAAAACTGGAAATAGAACTGCCATATGACCCAGCAATTCCACTTCTGGGCATACACACTGAGGAAACCAGATCCTTTTATTTTTCAGACCGTTTCAAACTCCTCATATTTTTTACACCTTTTGAAGCTCTTCATATATTTCACACCTTTTCAGGCTCTTCATGTTTTTCAACACCGCTTCATGCTCCTCCTATTTTTCAGACCGTTTCAAGGTCCTCATATTTTTGACACCTTTTGAAGCTCTTCGTATTTTTCACACCTTTTCAGGCTCTTCATGTTTTTGAACACCGTTTCATGCTCCTCCTATTTTTCAGACCGTTTCATGCTCCTCATGTTTTTGAGACGTTTTGAAGCTCTGCATATTTTTCATAACATTCAGGCTCTTCATGTTTTTGAAACACCGTTACATGCTCCTCCTATTTTTCATACCATATCATGCTCGTCATTTTTTTGACACATTTTGAAGCTCTTCATATTTTTCACACCTTTTCAGGCTCTTTATGTTTTTCAACGCCGTATCATGCTCCTCCTATTTTTCAGACCGTTTCATGCTCCTCATATCTTTGATACCTTTTGAAGCTCTTCATATTTTTCACATCATTTCAGGCTCTTCAAGTTTTTGAAAACGGCTTCATGCTCCTCCTAATTTTCAGACCGTTTTTTGCTCATCATATTTTTGACACATTTTGAAGCTCTTCATATTTTTCACAGCTTTTCAGGCTCTTCATGTTTTGAACACAGTTTCATGCTCCGCATATTTTTCACACCTTTTCATGCTCTTCATATTTTTCACAGCTTTTCAGGCTCTTCATGTTTCTCAACACCGTTTCATGCTTCTCCTATTTTTCAGACCATTTCATGCTCCTCATATTTTTGACAGCTTTTGAAGCTCTTCAAATATTTCACACCTTTTCAGGCTTTTCATGTTTTTGAACATCGCTTCATGCTCCTCCTATTTTTCAGACCATTTCATGCTCCTCGTATTTTTCACACCTTGTGAAGCTCTTCATATTTTTCACACCTTTTCAGGCTCTTCATGTTTTTCAAAACCGCTTAATGCTCCTCATATTTTTCAGACCGCTTCATGCTCCTCATATTTTTGACACCTTTTGAAGCTCTTCCTATATTTCACACCTTTTCAGGCTCTTCATGTTTTTGAACACCGCTTAATGCTCCTCCTATTTTTCAGATTGTTTCATGCTACTCATATTTTTGACACCTTTGAAGCTCTTCATATTTTTCACACCCTTCCAGGCTCTTCATGTTCTTCATCACCGTTTCATGCTCCTCCTATTTTTCAAACTGTTTCAGGCTCCTCATATTTTTCACACCTTTTGAAGCTCTTCATATTTTTCACACCTTTTCAGGCTCTTCATGTTTTTCAAAACCGCTTCATGCTCCACCTGTTTTTCAGACCGTTTCCAGCTCCTCATGTTTTTCATATCTTTTGAAGCTCTTCATATTTTTCACACGTTTTCAGGCTCTTCATGATTTTCAACACCGCTTCATGATCCTCCTATTTATCAGACCGTTTCATGCTCATCTCATTTTTGACACCTTTTGAAGCTGCTCATATATTTCACACCTTTTGAAGCTCTTCATATTTTTCACACGTTTTCAGGCTCTTCATGTTTTTCAACACCACTTCATGATTCTCCCATTTTTCAGACTGTTTCATGCTCCTCATCATTTTCACACGTTTTGAAGCTCTTCATATTTTTCACAACATTTCAGGCTCTTCAAGTTTTTCAACACCGCTTCATGCTCCTCCAATTTTTCAGACCGTTTCATGCTCCTCATGTAATTCACACCTTTTGAAGCTCTTCATATTTTTCACACCTTTTCAGGCTCTTCATGTTTTTCAACACTTCTTCATGCTCCTCATATTTTTCAGACCGTTTCATGCTCCTCATATTTTTGACACCTTTTGAAGCTCTTCATTTTTTTCACACCTTTTCAGGCTCTTCATGTTTTTGAACACGGCTTCATGTTCCTCCTATTTTTCACACCGTTTAATGCTCCTCATATATTTGACACCTTTTGAAGCTCTTCATATTTTTCACACCTTTTCAGACTCTTCATGATTTTGACCACCGCTTCGTGCCTATCCTATTTTTCAGACCGTTTCATGCTCCTCATAATTTTGACAATTTTATAAGCTCTTCATATTTTTCACACTTTTTCAGGCTCTTCATGTTTTTGAACACCGCTTCATGCTCCTCCTATTTTTCAAACTTTTGAAGCTCTTCATGTTTTTCACACCTTTTCAGGCTCTTCATGTTTTTGAACACAGCTTCATGCTCCTCCTAATTTTCAGACCGTTTCATGCTCCTCATACATTTCACACCTTTTTAAGCTCTTCCTATTTTTCACACCTTTTCAGGCTCTTCATGTTTTTGAACACCGTTTTATGCTGCCTCTATTTTTCAGACCGTTTCATGCTCCTCATATATTTTAAACCTTTTGAATCTCTTCATATATTTTACACCTTTTCAGGCTGTTCATGTTTTTCAACAACGCTTCATGATCTTCCTATTATTCAGACCGTTTCATGCTCCTCAAGTATTTCACACCTTTGAAGCTCTTCATATTTTTCACACCTTTTCAGGCTCTTCATGTTTTTCAACACCACTTAATGCCCCTCCTATTTTTCAGACCGTATCATGCTCATCTCATTTTTACACCTTTTGAAGCTCTTCATATTTGTCACACCTTTTGAAGCTCTTCCTATTTTTCACACCTTTTCAGGCTCTTCAGGGTTTTGAACACCGCTTCATGCTCCTCATATTTTTCACACCTTTTGAAGCTCTTCATATTTTTCACACCTTTTCAGGCTCTTCATGTTTTTCAACACCGCTTCTTGCTCCTCCATTTTTCACACCCTTTCATGCTTCTCATGTATTTCACACCTTTTGAAACTCTTCATATTTTTCACATCTTTTCAGGCTCTTCATGTTTTTGAACAAGGTTTCATGCTCCTCCCATTTTTCAAAACGTTTCATGCTACTCATATTTTTGACACGTTTTGAAGCTCTTCATATTTTTCCCATTTTAAAGGCTCTTCATGTTTTTGAACACCGTTTCATGCTCCTCCTATTTTTCAGACCGTTCATGCTCCTCATATTTTGACACATTTTGAAGCTCTTCTTATTTTTCACATCTTTTCAGGCTCTTCATGTTTTTGAACAAGGTTTCATTCTCCTCCTAATTTTCAGACCGTTTCATGCTCCTCATATTTTTGACACGTTTTGAAGCTCTTCATATTTTTCACATTTTTCAGGCTCTTCATGGTTTTGAACACCGTTTCATGCTCCTCCTATTTTTCAGACCGTTCATGCTCCTCATATTTTGACACCTTTTGAAGCTCTTCATATTTTTCACACCTTTTCAGGCTCTTCATGTTACTGAACCCCGCGTCATGCTCCTCCTATTTTTCATATCGTTTCATGCTTCTCATATTTTTCACATCTTTTGAAGCTCTTCATATTTTTCACACCTTTTCAGGCTCTTCATGTTTTTCAACACCGCTTCATGCTCCTCCTATTTTTCAGACCGTTTCATGCTCATCTCATTTTTGACACCTTTTGAAGCTCTTCATATTCTTCACTCCTTTTGAAGCTCTTCATATTTTTCACACCTTTTGAAGCTCTTCATATTTCTCACACCTTTTCAGACTCTTCATGTTTTTCAACACCGCTTTTTGCTCCTCCTATTTTCAGACCGTTTCATGCTCCTCATATTTTTGACACGTTTTGAAGTTCTTCATGTTTTTCACACCTTTTCAGGCTCTTCATGTTTTTCAACACCGCTTCATGCTCCTCCTATTTTTCAGACCGTTTCATGCTCATCTCATTTTTGACACCTTTTGAAGCTCTTCATATTCTTCACTCCTTTTGAAGCTCTTCATATTTTTCACACCTTTTGAAGCTCTTCATATTTCTCACACCTTTTCAGACTCTTCATGTTTTTCAACACCGCTTTTTGCTCCTCCTATTTTCAGACCGTTTCATGCTCCTCATATTTTTGACACATTTTGAAGTTCTTCATGTTTTTCACACCTTTTCAGGCTCTTCATGTTTTTAAACACCGCTTCATGCTGCTCCTGTTTTTCAGACCTTTTCATGCTCCTCATATTTTTCCCATCTTTTGAAGTTCTTCTTATTTTTCACACCTTTCCAGGCTCTTCATATTTTTGAACACCGCTTCATGCTCCTCCTATTTTACAGACCGTTTCATTCTCCTCATGTATTTCACACGTAATGAATCTCTTCCAATTTTTCACACCTTTTCATGTTCTTCATGTTTTACAACACTGCATCATGCCTCTCCTATTTTTCAGATTGTTACACGCTCCTCATATTTTTGACACCTTTTGAAGCTCTTCGTGTTTTTCACACCTTTTCAAGCTCTTCATCATTTTCAAAACCGCTTCATGCTCCTCCTATTTTACAGACCGTTTCATTCTCCTCATGTATTTCACACGTAATGAAGCTCTTCCAATTTTGCACAACTTTTCAGTCTCTTCATGTTTTGCAACACCGCATCATGCTCCTCCTATTTTTCAGACTGTTTCATGCTCCTCATATTTTTGACACCTTTTGAAGCTCTTCATATTTTTGACACCTTTTGAAGCTCTTCATGTTTTTCACACCTTTTCAGGCTCTTCATGATTTTCAACACCGCTTCATGCTCCTGCTATTTTTCAGACCGTTTCATGCTCATCTCTTTTTTGACACCTTTAGAAGCTGTTCATATTTTTCACACCTTTTAAAGCTCTTCATATTTTTCACATTTTTGAAACTCTTCAAATTTTTCTCACCTTTTGAAGCTCTTCATGTTTTTCACACCTTTTCAGGCTTCTCATGTTTTTGAACACCGCTTCATGCTCCTCCTATTTTTCACTCCTTTTGAAGCTCTTCATATTTTTCACACCTTTTCAGGCTGTACATGTTTTTGAACACCACTTCATGCTCCTCCTATTTTTCAGACCGTTTCTTGCTCCTCATGTATTTCACACATTTTGAAGCTCTTCATATTTTTCACACCTTTTAAATGTCTTCATGTTTTTGATCACTGTTTCATGCTGCTCCTGTTTTTCAGACCATTTCATGATACTCATATTTTTGACACCTTTTGAAGCTCTTCATATTTTTCACACTTTTTCAGGCTGTTTATAGTTTTCAACACCGCTGCATGATTCTCCTATATTTGAGACCATTTCATGCTCCTCATATTTTTGACACCTTTTGAAGCTCTTCATATTTTTCACAACTTTTCAGGCTGTTCATGTTTTGGAACACCGTTTCATGCTCCTCCTTTTTTTCAGACCGTTTCATGCTCCTCATATCTTTGACACCTTTTGAAGCTCTATATTTTTCACACCTTTTCAGGATCTTCATGTTTTTGAAAACCGCTTCATGCTACTCCTATTTTTCAGACCGTTTCATGCTCCTCCTATTTTTCACACTTTTTGAAGCTCTTCATATTTTTCACACCTTTTCAGGCTCTTCATGTTTTGAACACCGTTTCATGCTGCTCCTATTTTTCAGACTCTTTCATGTTCGTCATATTTTTGACACCTTTTGAAGCTCTTCGTATTTTTCACACCTTTTCAGGCTCTTCATGTTTTTGAAAACCGCTTCATGCTCCTCCTATTTTTCACACCTTTTGAAGCTCTTCATATTTTTCACTTCTTTTCAGGCTCTTCATGTTTTTTAACACCGCTTCATGCTCCTCATATTTTTCAGACCGTTTCATGCTCCTCATATTTTTGACATCTTTTGAAGCTCTTCACATTTTTCACACATTTTCAGGCTCTAAATGTTTTTCAACACCGCTTGATGATCCTCCTATATTTCAGACCGTTTCATGCTCCTCATATTTTTGACACCTTTTGAAGCTCTTCATATTTTTCACACCTTTTCAGACTCTTCATGTTTTTCAACACCGCTTCATGCTGCTCCTATTTTTCAGACCGTTTCATGCTCATCTCTTTTTTGACAACTTTTGAAGCTCTTCATATTTTCATACCTTTTGAAGCTCTTCATATTTTTCACACGTTTTCAGGCTCTTCATGTTTTTCAACACCGCTTCATTCTCCTCCTATTTTTCAGACCGTTTCATGCTCCTCATATTTTTGACACGTTTTGAAGCTCTTCATATTTTTCACTCCTTTTCCGTCTCTTCTTGTTTTTCAACACCGCTTCTTGCTCCTCCTATTTTTCAGACCGTTTCATGCTCCTCATATTGTTGACACCTTTTGAAGCACTTCATATTTTTCACACCTTTTCAGGCTCTTCATATTTTTGAACACCGCTTCATGTTCCTCCTGTTTTTCACACCTTTTGAAGCACTTCATATTTTTCACACCTTTTCAGGCTCTTCATATTTTTGAACACCGCTTCTTGTTCCTCCTGTTTTTCACACCTTTTCAAGCTCTTCATATTTTTCACACCTTTTCAGGCTCTTCAGGTTTTTGAACACCTCTTCATGCTCCTCCTATTTTTCAGACCGTTTCATGCTCCTCATGTATTTCACACCTTTTGAAGCTGTTCATATTTTTCACACCTTTTCAGGCTCTCCATGTTTCTGAACACCACTTTCTGCTCCTCCTATTTTTGAGGCCGTTTCATGCTCATCTCATTTTTGACACCTTCTGAAGCTCTTCATTTTTTTCACACCTTTTGAGCTCTTCATATTCTTCACACGTTTTCAGGCTCTTCATGTATTTCAATAACGCTTCTTACTCCTCCTATTTTTCAGACCGTTTCATGCTCCTCATATTTTTGACATCTTTTGAAGCTCTTCACATTTTTCACACATTTTCAGGCTTTTCATGTTTCTGAACACCGCTTCATCCTCCTCCTATTTTTCACACCTTTTGAAGCTCTTCATATTTTTCACAGCTTTTCAGGCTGCACATGTTTTTGAACACGACTTCATGCTCCTCATCTTTTTCAGTCTGTTTCATGCTCCTCATATTTTTCACACCGTTTGAAGCTCTTCATATTTTTCACACGTTTTCAGGCCCTTCATGTTTTTGAACACCGCTTCATGCTCCTCCTATTTTTCAGACGGTTTCAGGCTGCTCGTATTTTTCAGACCGTTTCATGATCCTCATGTATTTCACACCTTTTGAACCTCTTCATATTTTTCACACCTTTTCAATGTCTTCATGTTTTTGAACACTGTTTCATGCTGCTCCTGTTTTTCAGACCATTTCATGATACTCATATTTTTGACACCTTTTGAAGCTCTTCATATTTTTCACACATTTTCAGGCTGTTTATAGTTTTCAACACCGCTGCATGATTCTCCTATATTTGAGACCATTTCATGCTCCTCATATTTTTGACATTTTTTGAAGCTCTTCATATTTTTCACACCTTTTGAAGCTCTTCCTATTTTTAACAGCTTTTCAGGCTCTTCATGTTTTTCAACACCGCTTCATGCTCCTCCTATTTTTCAGACCATTTCATGCTCCTCATATTTTTGACATCTTTTGAAGCTCTTCATATTTTTGACACCTTTTGAAGGTCTTCATATTTTTCACACCTTTTGAAGCTCTTCATATTTTTCACTTCTTTTCAGGCTCTTCATGTTTTTTAACACCGCTTCATGTTCCTCATATTTTTCAGATCGTTTCATGCTCCTCATATTTTTGACATCTTTTGAAGCTCTTCACGTTTATCACACATTTTCAGGCTCTTCATGTTTTTCAACACCGCTTGATGATCCTCCTATATTTCAGACCGTTTCATGCTCCTCATATTTTTGACACGTTTTGAAGCTCTTCATATTTTTCACACCTTTTCCGTCTCTTCTTGTTTTTCAACACCGCTTCTTGCTCCTCCTATTTTTCAGACCGTTTCATGCTCCTCATATTGTTGACACCTTTTGAAGCACTTCATATTTTTCACACCTTTTCAAGCTCTTCATATTTTTGAACACCGCTTCATGTTCCTCCTGTTTTTCACACCTTTTGAAGCTCTTCATATTTTTCACACCTTTTCAGGCTCTTCAGGTTTTTGAACACCTCTTCATGCTCCTCCTATTTTTCAGACCGTTTCATGCTCCTCATGTATTTCACACCTTTTGAAGCTGTTCATATTTTTCACACCTTTTCAGGCTCTCCATGTTTCTGAACACCACTTCCTGCTCCTCCTATTTTTGAGGCCGTTTCATGCTCATCTCATTTTTGACACCTTCTGAAGCTCTTCATTTTTTTCACACCTTTTGAGCTCTTCATACTCTTCACACGTTTTCAGGCTCTTCATGTATTTCAATAACGCTTCTTACTCCTCCTATTTTTCAGACCGTTTCATGTTCCTCATATTTTTGACATCTTTTGAAGCTCTTCACATATTTCAAACATTTTCAGGCTTTTCATGTTTCTGAACACCGCTTCATCCTCCTCCTATTTTTCACACCTTTTGAAGCTCTTCATATTTTTCACAGCTTTTCAGGCTGCACATGTTTTTGAACACGACTTCATGCTCCTCATCTTTTTCAGTCTGTTTCATGCTCCTCATATTTTTCACACCGTTTGAAGCTCTTCATATTTTTCACACGTTTTCAGGCTCTTCATGTTTTTGATCACCGTTTCATGCTCCTCCTATTTTTCAGACCGTTTCATGCTCCTCATATTTTTGACCATTTTATAAGCTCTTCATATTTTTCACACTTTTTTAGGCTCTTCATGTTTTTTAACACCGCTTCATGCTCCTCCTATTTTTCAAACTTTTTGAAGCTCTTCATGTTTTTCACACCTTATCAGCCTCTTCATGTTTTTGAACACCTCTTCACGCTACTCCTATTTTTCAGACCTTTTCATGCTCCTCATGTATTTCACACGTTTTGAAGCTCTTCATATTTTTCACACCTTTTCAGACTCTTCATGTTTTTGAACACTGCTTCATGCTCCTCCTATTTTTCAGACCGTTTCAAGCTCCTCATATTTTTGACACCTTTTGAAGCTCTTCATATTTTTCACACCTTTTCAGTCTCTTCATGTTTTTCAACTCCACTCATGCTCCTCCTCTTTTTCTGACCTTTTCATGCTCCTCATATTTTTGACACCTTTTGAAGCTCTTCATATTTTTCACACCTTTTGAAGCTCTTCATATTTTTCACAGCTTTTCAGGGTCTTCAAGTTTTTCAACACCGTTTCATTCTCCTCCTATTTTTCAGACCGTTTCATGCTCATCTCATTTTTGACACCTTTTGAAGCTCTTCATATTTTTCACACCTTTTGAAGTTCTTCATATTTTACACGTTTTCAGGCTCTTCAAGTTTTTCAACATCGCTTCATGCTCCTCCTATTTTTCAGACCGTTTCATACTCCTCATATTTTTGACACGTTTTGAGGCTCTTCATAATTTTCACACAATTTTAGGCTCTTCATGTTTTTGAACACCGTGTCATGCTCCTCGTATTTTTCACACCTTTTAAAGCTCTTCATATTTTCACAACTTTTCAGGCTCTCATGTTTTTGAACACAGCTTCATGCTCCTCCTATTTTTTATATCGTTTCGTGATACTCATGTATTTCACACCTTTTGAAGCTCTTCATATTTTTCTCACCTTTTCAGGCTGTACATGTTTTTGAAGACCACTTCATGCTCCTCATCTTTTTCAGACCGTTTCATGCTCCTGATATTTTTCACACCGTTTGAAGCTCTTCATATTATTCACACGTTTTCAGGCTCTTCATGTTTTTGAACACCGTTTCATGCTCCTCCTATTTTTCAGACCGTTCATGCTCCTCATATTTTGACACATTTTGAAGCTCTTCATATTTTTCACACCTTTTCAGGCTCTTCATGTTTTTGAACACCGTTTCATGCTCCTCCTATTTTTCAGACCGTTCATGCTCCTCATATTTTGACACCTTTTGAAGCTCTTCATATTTTTCACACCTTTTCAGGCTCTTCATGTTTCTGAACACCGCGTCATGCTCCTCCTATTTTTCATATCGTTTCGTGCTTCTCATATTTTTCACACCTTTTGAAGTTCTTCATATTTTTCACACCTTTTCAGGCTCTTCATGTTTTCAACACCGCTTCATGCTCCTCCTATTTTTCAGACCGTTTCATGCTCATCTCATTTTTGACACCTTTTGAAGCTCTTCATATTCTTCACTCCTTTTGAAGCTCTTCATATTTTTCACACCTTTTGAAGCTCTTTATATTTCTCACACCTTTTCAAGCTCTTCATCATTTTCAAAACCGCTTCATGCTCCTCCTATTTTACAGACAGTTTCATTCTCCTCATGTATTTCACACGTAATGAAGCTCTTCCAATTTTGCACAACTTTTCAGTCTCTTCATGTTTTACAACACCGCATCATGCTCCTCCTATTTTTCAGACTGTTTCATGCTCCTCATATTTTTGACACCTTTTGAAGCTCTTCATATTTTTCACACCTTTTGAAGCTCTTCATGTTTTTCACACCTTTTCAGGCTTCTCACGTTTTTGAACACCGCTTCATGCTCCTCCTATTTTTCACTCCTTTTGAAGCTCTTCATATTTTTCACACCTTTTCAGGCTGTACATGTTTTTGAACACCACTTCATGCTCCTCCTATTTTTCAGACCGTTTCTTGCTCCTCATGTATTTCACACATTTTGAAGCTCTTCATATTTTTCACACCTTTTCAGTGTCTTCATGTTTTTGATCACTGTTTCATGCTGCTCCTGTTTTTCAGACCATTTCATGATACTCATATTTTTGACACCTTTTGAAGCTCTTCATATTTTTCACACTTTTTCAGGCTGTTTATAGTTTTCAACACCGCTGCATGATTCTCCTATATTTGAGACCATTTCATGCTCCTCATATTTTTGACATTTTTTGAAGCTCTTCATATTTTTCACACCTTTTGAAGCTCTTCCTATTTTTCACAGGTTTTCAGGCTCTTCATGTTTTTCAACACCGCTTCATGTTCCTCCTATTTTTCCGACCGTTTCATGCTCATCTCATTTTTGACACCTTTTGAAGGTCTTCATATTTTTCACACCTTTTGAAGCTCTTCATATTTTTCACTTCTTTTCAGGCTCTTCATGTTTTTTAACACCGCTTCATGCTCCTCATATTTTTCAGACCGTTTCATGCTCCTCATATTTTGACATCTTTTGAAGCTCTTCACATTTTTCACACATTTTCAGGCTCTAAATGTTTTTCAACACCGCTTGATGATCCTCCTATATTTCAGACCGTTTCATGCTCCTCATATTTTTGACACCTTTTGAAGCTCTTCATATTTTTCACACCTTTTCAGACTCTTCATGTTTTTCAACACCGCTTCATGCTGCTCCTATTTTTCAGACCGTTTCATGCTCATCTCTTTTTTGACAACTTTTGAAGCTCTTCATATTTTCATACCTTTTGAAGCTCTTCATATTTTTCACACGTTTTCAGGCTCTTCATGTTTTTCAACACCGCTTCATTCTCCTCCTATTTTTCAGACCGTTTCATGCTTCTCATATTTTTGACACGTTTTGAAGCTCTTCATATTTTTCACTCCTTTTCCGTCTCTTCTTGTTTTTCAACACCGCTTCTTGCTCCTCCTATTTTTCAGTCCGTTTCATGCTCCTCATATTGTTGACACCTTTTGAAGCACTTCATATTTTTCACACCTTTTCAGGCTCTTCATATTTTTGAACACCGCTTCATGTTCCTCCTGTTTTTCACACCTTTTGAAGCACTTCATATTTTTCACACCTTTTCAGGCTCTTCATATTTTTGAACACCGCTTCATGTTCCTCCTGTTTTTCACACCTTTTGAAGCTCTTCATATTTTTCACACCTTTTCAGGCTCTTCAGGTTTTTGAACACCTCTTCATGCTCCTCCTATTTTTCAGACCGTTTCATGCTCCTCATGTATTTCACACCTTTTGAAGCTGTTCATATTTTTCACACCTTTTCAGGCTCTCCATGTTTCTGAACACCACTTCCTGCTCCTCCTATTTTTGAGGCCGTTTCATGCTCATCTCATTTTTGACACCTTCTGAAGCTCTTCATTTTTTTCACACCTTTTGAGCTCTTCATATTCTTCACACGTTTTCAGGCTCTTCATGTATTTCAATAACGCTTCTTACTCCTCCTATTTTTCAGACCGTTTCATGCTCCTCATATTTTTGACATCATTTGAAGCTCTTCACATTTTTCACACATTTTCAGGCTTTTCATGTTTCTGAACACCGCTTCATCCTCCTCCTATTTTTCACACCTTTTGAAGCTCTTCATATTTTTCACAGCTTTTCAGGCTGCACATGTTTTTGAACACGACTTCATGCTCCTCATCTTTTTCAGTCTGTTTCATGCTCCTCATATTTTTCACACCGTTTGAAGCTCTTCATATTTTTCACACGTTTTCAGGCCCTTCATGTTTTTGAACACCGCTTCATGCTCCTCCTATTTTTCAGACGGTTTCAGGCTGCTCATATTTTTCAGACCGTTTCATGCTCCTCATATTTTTGACAATTTTATAAGCTCTTCATATTTTTCACACTTTTTCAGGCTCTTCATGTTTTTGAGCACCGCTTCATGCTCCTCCTATTTTTCAAACCTTTTGAAGCTCTTCATGTTTTTCACACCTTATCAGCCTCTTCATGTTTTTGAACATCTCTTCATGCTCCTCATATTTTTGACAATTTTATAAGCTCTTCATATTTTTCACACTTTTTCAGGCTCTTCATGTTTTTGAACACCGCTTCATGCTCCTCCTATTTTTCAAACCTTTTGAAGCTCTTCATATTTTTCACACGTTTTCAGGCCCTTCATGTTTTTGAACAGCACTTCATGCTCCTCCTACTTTTCAGACTGTTTCATGCTCATCTCATTTTTGACACCTTTTCAGGGTCTTCATATTTTTCAAACTTTTGAAGATCTTCATATTTTTCACACTTTTTCAGGCTCTTCATGTTTTGAACACTGCTTCATGCTCCTCCTATTTTTCAGACCGTTTCATTCTCCTCATGTTTTTCACACCTTTTGAAGCTCTTCATAATTTTCACACCTTTTCATGCTCTTCATGTTTTTGAACACCGTTTCATGCTCGTCCTATTTTTCAGACCATTTCAAGCTCCTCATATTTTTGAAACCTTTTGAAGCTCTTCATATTTTTCACACCTTTTCAGGCTTTTCATGTATTTGAACACCGCTTCATGCTCCTCACATTTCTCACACCTTTTGAAGCTCTTCATATTTTTCTCACCTTTTCAGGCTCCTCATGTTTTTGAACACCGCTTCATGCTCCTCATATTTTTCAGACCGTTTCATGATCCTCATGTATTTCACACCTTTTGAACCTCTTCATATTTTTCACACCTTTTCAATGTCTTCATGTTTTTGAACACTGTTTCATGCTGCTCCTGTTTTTCAGACCATTTCATGATACTCATATTTTTGACACCTTTTGAAGCTCTTCATATTTTTCACACTTTTTCAGGCTGTTTATAGTTTTCAACACCGCTGCATGATTCTCCTATATTTGAGACCATTTCATGCTCCTCATATTTTTGACATTTTTTGAAGCTCTTCATATTTTTCACACCTTTTGAAGGTCTTCATATTTTTCACACCTTTTGAAGCTCTTCATATTTTTCACTTCTTTTCAGGCTCTTCATGTTTTTCAACACCGCTTCATGCTCCTCCTATTTTTCAGACCGTTTCATGCTCCTCATATTTTTGACATCTTTTGAAGCTCTTCATATTTTTGACACCTTTTGAAGGTCTTCATATTTTTCACACCTTTTGAAGCTCTTCATATTTTTCACTTCTTTTCAGGCTCTTCATGTTTTTCAACACCGCTTCATGCTCCTCCTATTTTTCAGACCGTTTCATGCTCCTCATATTTTTGACATCTTTTGAAGCTCTTCATATTTTTGACACCTTTTGAAGGTCTTCATATTTTTCACACCTTTTGAAGCTCTTCATATTTTTCACTTCTTTTCAGGCTCTTCATGTTTTTTAACACCGCTTCATGTTCCTCATATTTTTCAGATCGTTTCATGCTCCTCATATTTTTGACATCTTTTGAAGCTCTTCACGTTTATCACACATTTTCAGGCTCTTCATGTTTTTCAACACCGCTTGATGATCCTCCTATATTTCAGACCGTTTCATGCTCCTCATATTTTTGACACCTTTTGAAGCTCTTCATAGTTTTCACACCTTTTCCGTCTCTTCTTGTTTTTCAACACCGCTTCTTGCTCCTCCTATTTTTCAGACCGTTTCATGCTCCTCATATTGTTGACACCTTTTGAAGCACTTCATATTTTTCACACCTTTTCAGGCTCTTCATATTTTTGAACCCCGCTTCATGTTCCTCCTGTTTTTCACACCTTTTGAAGCTCTTCATATTTTTCACACCTTTTCAGGCTCTTCAGGTTTTTGAACACCTCTTCATGCTCCTCCTATTTTTCAGACCGTTTCATGCTCCTCATGTATTTCACACCTTTTGAAGCTGTTCATATTTTTCACACCTTTTCAGGCTCTCCATGTTTCTGAACACCACTTCCTGCTCCACCTATTTTTGAGGCCGTTTCATGCTCATCTCATTTTTGACACCTTCTGAAGCTCTTCATTTTTTTCACACCTTTTGAGCTCTTCATACTCTTCACACGTTTTCAGGCTCTTCATGTATTTCAATAACGCTTCTTACTCCTCCTATTTTTCAGACCGTTTCATGCTCCTCATGTATTTCACACCTTTTGAAGCTCTTCATATTTTGCACGCGTTTTCAGGCTCTTCATGTTTTTTCACAACCAATTCATGCTCCTCCTATTTTTCAGACCGTATCATGCTCCTCTTTTTTTTCACACATTTTGAAGCTCTTCATATTTCTCACACGTTTTCAGGCTCTTCATGGTTTTCAACAACGCTTCATGCACCTCCTATTTTTCAGAACGTTTCATGCTCATCTCATTTTTGACACCTTTTGAAGCTTTTCATATTTTTCACACCTTTTCAGGCTCTTCATGTTTTTGAACACCGCTTCATGCTAATCCTATTTTTCAAACCATATCATGCTCCTCATATTTTTCACACCTTTTTAAGCTTTTCATATTTTTCACACCTTTTCAGGCTCTTCATGTTTTTGAACACTACTTCATTCTCCTTCTATTTTTCAGAGAGTTTCATGCTCCTCATGTATTTCACACCTTTTGAAGCTCTTCATATTTTTCACACCTTTACAGGCTCTTCATGTTTTTCCACACCACTTCATGCTTCTCCTATTTTTCAGCTCATTTCATGCTCCTCATGAATTTCACACCTTTTGAAGCTCTTCATATTTTTCACACCTTTTCAGGCTCTTCATGTATTTGATCTCCATTTCATTTTCCTCCTATTTTTCAGACCGTTTCATGCTCCTCATATTTTTGACACTTTTTGAAGCTCTTCGTATTTTTCACACCTTTTCAGGCTCTTCATGTTTTTGAACACCGCCTCATGCTCCTCCTATTTTTCAGACCATTACATGCTCCTCATATTTTTGACACATTTTGAAGCTCTTCATATTTTTCACACCTTTTCAGGCTCTTCATGTTTTTGGACACCACTTCATTCTCCTCCTGTTTTTCAGACCGTTTCCTGCTCTTCAAATTTTTACACCTTTTGAAGGTCTTCATATTTTTCACACATTCATAGGCTCTTCATGATTTTGAAAACAGCTTCATTCTCCTCCTATTTTTCAGACCGTTTCATGCTCCTCAAATTTTGACACCTTTTGAAGCTCTTCATATTTCTCACACCTTTTCAGGCTCTTTATGTTTTTCAACACCGCTTCATGCTCCTCCTATTTTTCAGACAGGTTCATGCTCCTCATATTTTTGACACCTTTTGAAACTCTTCATATTTTTCACATCTTTTGAAGCTCTTTATATTTTTCACACATTTTCAGGCTCTTCATGTATTTTAACACCCCTTGTTGCTTCTCCTATTTTTCAGACCGTTTCATGCTCCTCATATTTTTGACACCTTTTGAAGCTCTTCAAATTTCTGACACCTCGTCAGTCTCTTCATGTTTTTCAACACCGTTTCTTGCTCCTCCTATTTTTCAGACCGTTTCATGCTCCTCATGTATTTCACACCTTTTGAAGCTCTTCATATTTTGCACGCGTTTTCAGGCTCTTCATGTTTTTTCACAACCAATTCATGCTCCTCCTATTTTTCAGACCGTATCATGCTCCTCTTTTTTTTCACACCTTTTGAAGCTCTTCATATATTTCACACCTTTTCAGGCTCTTCATTATTTTCAACACCACTTCATGCTCCTCCCACATTTCAGACCGTTTTACACTCATCTCATTTTTGACACCTTTTGAAGCTCTTCATATTTTTCACACCTTTTGAAGCTCTTCATTTTTTTCACACGTTTTCAGGCTCTTCATGTTATTCAACACCGCTTCATGCTCCTCCTATTTTTCAGACCGTTTCATGCTCCTCATATTTTTCACACCTTTTGAAGCTCTTCATATTTTTGACACCTTTTCAGGCTCTTCATGTTTTTCAACACCGCTTCATGCTCCTCCTATTTTTCAGACCGTTTCATGCTCCTCATATTTTTGACACCTTCTGAAGCTCTTCATATTTTTCACACCTTTTCAGGCTCTTCATGTTTTTGAACACCGCTTCATGCTCCTCCTAATTTTTAAACCGTTTAATGCTCCTCATGTATTTCACACCTTTTGAAGCTCTTCATATATTTCACACCTTTTCAGGCTCTTCATTTTTTTCAACACCGCTTCATGCTCCTCCTATTTTTCAGAACGTTTCATGCTCATCTCATTTTTGAAAACTTTTGAAGCTCTTCATATTTTTCACAAATTTTCAGGCTCTTCATGTTTTGAACACAGCTTCATGGTCCTCCTATTTTTCAGAACGTTTCATGCTCCTCATGTATTTCACACCTTTTGAAGCTGTTCATATTTTTCACACCTTTTCAGGCTCTTCATGTTTTTCACAAGATTTCAGTCTCTGCATGTTTTTGAACACCGCTTCATGCTCCTCCTATTTTATAGACCGTTTCATGCTCCTCATGTATTTCACACCTTTTGAAGCTCTTTATATTTTTCACACCTTTTCAGGCTTTTCATGATTTTCAACAACGCTTCATGCTCCTCCTATTTTTCAGACCGTTTCATGCTCATCTCATTTTTGAAACCTTTTGAAGCTCTTCATATTTTTCACACATTTTCAGGCTCTTCACGTTTTTGAACACCGCTTCATGGTCCTCCTATTTTTCAGAACATTTCATGCGCCTCATGTATTTCACACCTTTTGAAGCTGTTCATATTTTTCACACCTTTTCAGGCTCTTCATGTTTTTGAACACCGGTTCATGCTCCTCCTATTTTTCAGACCGTATCATGCTCCTCATATTTTTCACACCTTTTGGAGCTCTTCATATTTTTCACACCTTTTCATGCTCTTCATGTTTTTCGACACCGGTTCATGCTCCTCATATTTTTCAGACCGTTTCATGCTCCTCATATTTTTCACACCTTTTGAAGCTCTTCATATATTTCACACCTGGTCAGGCTCTTCATTTTTTTCAACACTACATCATGCTCCTCCTATTTTTCAGACCGTTTCATGCTCATCTCATTTTTGACACCTTCTGAAGCTCTTCATATTTTTCACACCTTTTGAAGCTCTTCATATTTTTCACAAGATTTCAGTCTCTGCATGTTTTTGAACACCGCTTCATGCTCCTCCTATTTTCAGACCGTTTCATGCTCCTCATGTATTTCACACCTTTTGAAGCTCTTCATATTTGTCACAACTTTTCAGGCTCCTCATGTTTTTCAACACCGCTTCATGCTCCTCCTATTTTTCAGACCGTTTCATGCTCCTCATATTTTTCACACATTTTGAAGCTCTTCATATTTTTCACACCTTTTCAGGCTCTTCATGTTTTTCTACACCACTTCATGCTTCTCCTAATTTTTAAACCGTTTAATGCTCCTCATGTATTTCACACCTTTTAAAGCTCTTCATATTTTTCACACCTTCTCAGGCTCTTCATGTTTTTGAACACCATTTCATGCTCCTCCTATTTTTCAGACCGTTTCATGCTCCTCATATTTTTGACACCGTTTGAAGCTCTTCATATTTTTCACAACTTTTTAGGCTCTTCATGTTTTTCAACACCACTTCATGCTCCTCCTATTTTTCAGACCGTTTCATGCTCCTCATATTTTTGATCTTTTGAAGCTCTTCATATTTCTCACACTTTTTAAGGCTCTTCATGTTTTTCAACATCGCTTCATGCTCCTCCTATTTTTCAGACCGTTTCAAGCTTCTCATGTATTTCACACCTTTTGAAGCTCGTCATATTTTGCACACGTTTTCAGGCTCTTCATTTTTTTTCACAACCACTTCATGCTCCTCCTATTTTTCAGACCGTATCATGCTCCACATATTTTTCACACCTTTTCAGGCTCTTCATTATTTTCAACACAACTTCATGCTCCTCCCATTTTTCAGACCGTTTTTTACTCATCTCATTTTTGACACCTTTTGAAGCTGTTCATATTTTTCACACCTTTTGAAGCTCTTCATGTTTTTGAACACCGTTTCATGCTCCTCCTATTTTTCAGACCGTTTCATGCTCCTCATATATTTCACAACTTTTGAAGCTCTTCATATATATCACACCTTTTCAGGAACTTCATGTTTTTCAACACCTCTTCATGATCCTCCTATTTTTAAGACCATTTCATATTCCTCATATTTTTGACACCTTTTGAGGGTCTTCATATTTTTCACACCTTTTCAGGCTCTTCATGTTTTTGAACATTGTTTCATGCTCCTCCTATTTTTCAGACCGTTTCATGCTCATCTCATTTTTGACACCTTTGGAAGCTGTTCATATTTTTCACACCTTTTGAAGCTACTCATATTTTTCACACCTTTTCAGGCTCTTCATGTTTGTCAACAGCGCATGATACTCCTCATAATTTTCAGACCGTTTCATGCTCCTCATATTTTTCATACCTTTTGAAGCTCTTCATATTTTTCACACCTTTTGAAGCTCTTCATATTTTTCACACGTTTTCATACTCTTCATGTTTTTCAACACCACTTCATGCTCCTTCTATTTTTCCCACCGTTTCTTGCTCCTCATGTATTTCACACCTTTTGAAGCTCTTCATAATTTTCCCCTCCTTTTCAGGCTCTTCATGTTTTTGAACACCGATTCAGGCTCTTCCTATTTTTTAGACCGTTTCATGCTCCTCATATTTTTGAAACATTTTGAAGCTCTTCATATTTTTCACACCTTTTCAGGCTCTTCATGTTTTTGAACACCGCTTCATGCTCCTCCTAATTTTGAGACCGTTGCATGCTCCGCATATTTTTGACACTTTTTGAAGCTCTTCATATTTTTCACACCTTTTCAGGCTCTTCATGTTTTTGAACACCGCTTCATGCTCCTCCTATATTTCAGACCGCATCATGCTCCTCATATTTTTCACACATTTTGAAGCTCTTCATATTTTTCACACCTTTTCAGGCTGTTCATATTTTTGAACACCACTTCATGCTCCTACTATTTTTCAGAGAGTTTCATGCTCCTCATGTATTTCACACCTTTTGAAGCTCTTCATATTTTTCACACCTTTTCAGGCTCTTCATGTGTTTCAACACCACTTCAGGCTCGTCCTATTTTTCAGACCTTTTCATGCTCATCTCATTTTTGACACCTTTTGAAGCTCTTCATATTTTTGACACAATTTCAGGCTCTTCATGTTTTTTAACACCGTTTCATGCTCCTCCTATTTTTCAGACCATTTCATGCTCCTCATATTTTTGACACTTTTAGAAACTCTTCATTTTTTAACACGTTTTCAGGCTCTTCATGTTTCCAACACGGCTTCATGCTCCTCCTATTTTTCTGAACGTTTCATGCTCCTCATATTTTTCACACCTTTTGAAGCTTTTCATATTTTTGACACCTTTTCAGGCTCTTCAAGTTTTTCAACACCGCTTCATGTTCCTCCTATTTTTCAGACCGTTTCATGCTCCTCATATGTTTTCACACCTTTTGAAGCTCTTCATATTTTTCACACCTTTTCAGGATCTTCATGGATTTGAACACCACTTCATGCTCCTCCTCTTTTTCACATCTTTTAAGCTCTATATATTTTTCACACCTTTTCAGGCTCTTCATGTTTTTGAACTCCACTTCATGCTCCTCCTATTTTTCAAACAGTTTCATGCTGCTCATGTATTTCACACCTTTTGAAGCTCTTCATATTTATCACACCTTTTCAGGCTCTTCATGTTTTTGAACACCGCTTCATGCTCCTCCTATTTTTCAGACCGTTTCATGCTCCTCATATTTTTCACACCTTTTGAAGCTCTTCACATTTTTCACAACTTTTCAGGATCTTCATGTTTTTGAACACCGCTTCATGCTCCTCCTATTTTTCAGACCATTTCATGCTCCTCATGTATTTCACACCTTTTGAAGCTCTTCATATTTTTCACATCTTTTCAGGCTCTTAATGTTTTTGAACAAGGTTTCATGCTCCTCCTAATTTTCTGATCGTTTCATGCTCATCATATTTTTGACATCTTTTGAAGGTTTTCATATTTTTCACACCTTTTCTGGCTGTTCATGTTTTTTAACAACTCTTCATGCTCCTCCTATTTTTCTGACCGTTTCATGCTCCTCATGTATTTCACACCTTTTGAAGCTCTTCATATTTTTCACACCTTTTCAGGCTCTTCATGTTTTTCAACTTCGCTTCATGTTTCTCCAATTTTCAAACCATTTCATGCTCCTCATATTTTTGACACCTTTTGAAGTTCTTCATATTTTTCACACCTTTTCATGCTCTTCATGTTTTTGAAGACCGCTTCATGTGCCTCCTATTTTTCAGACCGTTTCATGCTCCTCATATTTTTGACACCTTTTGAAGCTCTTCACATTTTTCACCCCTTTTCAGGCTCTTCATGTTTTTGAACACCTCTTCATGCTCCTCCTATATTTCACACCTTTTGTAGCTCTTCATATTTTTCACACCTTTTCAGGCTCTTCATGTTTTTTAACACCGCTTCATGCTCCTCCTATTTTTCAGACCGTTTAATGCTCCTCCTGTATTTCATACCTTTTGAAGCTCTTCATATTTTTCACACCTTTTCAGGCTCTTCATGTTTTTCAACACTGCTTCATGCTCCTCCTATTTTTCAGACCGTTTAATGCTCCTCATGTATTTCACACCTTTTGAAGCTCTTTATATTTTCACACCTTTTCAGGCTCTTCATGTTATTCAACAACACTTCATGCTCCTCTTATATTTCAGACCGCTTCATCCTGATCTCATTTTTGACACTTTTTGAAGCTGTTCATATTTTTCACATCTTTTGAAGCTCTTCATAATTTTCACACGTTTTCATGCTCTTTATGTTTTTCAACACCGCTTCATGCTGCTCCTATTTTTCACACCTTTTGAAGCTCTTCATATTTTTCACACCTTTTCAGGCTCTTCAAGTTTTTGAACACCGCTTCATGCTCCTCCTATTTTTCAGACCATTTCATGCTCCTCATGTATTTCACACCTTTTGAAGCTCTTCATATTTTTCACATCTTTTCAGGCTCTTAATGTTTTTGAACAAGGTTTCATGCTCCTCCTAATTTTCTGATCGTTTCATGCTCATCATATTTTTGACATCTTTTGAAGGTTTTCATATTTTTCACACCTTTTCTGGCTGTTCATGTTTTTTAACAACTCTTCATGCTCCTCCTATTTTTCTGACCGTTTCATGCTCCTCATGTATTTCACACCTTTTGAAGCTCTTCATATTTTTCACACCTTTTCAGGCTCTTCATGTTTTTCAACTTCGCTTCATGTTTCTCCAATTTTCAAACCATTTCATGCTCCTCATATTTTTGACACCTTTTGAAGTTCTTCATATTTTTCACACCTTTTCATGCTCTTCATGTTTTTGAAGACCGCTTCATGTGCTTCCTATTTTTCAGACCGTTTCATGCTCCTCATATTTTTGACACCTTTTGAAGCTCTTCACATTTTTCACCCCTTTTCAGGCTCTTCATGTTTTTGAACACCTCTTCATGCTCCTCCTATATTTCACACCTTTTGTAGCTCTTCATATTTTTCACACCTTTTCAGGCTCTTCATGTTTTTTAACACCGCTTCATGCTCCTCCTATTTTTCAGACCGTTTAATGCTCCTCCTGTATTTCATACCTTTTGAAGCTCTTCATATTTTTCACACCTTTTCAGGCTCTTCATGTTTTTCAACACTGCTTCATGCTCCTCCTATTTTTCAGACCGTTTAATGCTCCTCATGTATTTCACACCTTTTGAAGCTCTTCATATTTTCACACCTTTTCAGGCTCTTCATGTTATTCAACAACACTTCATGCTCCTCTTATATTTCAGACCGCTTCATCCTGATCTCATTTTTGACACTTTTTGAAGCTGTTCATATTTTTCACATCTTTTGAAGCTCTTCATAATTTTCACACGTTTTCATGCTCTTTATGTTTTTCAACACCGCTTCATGCTGCTCCTATTTTTCACACCTTTTGAAGCTCTTCATATTTTTCACACCTTTTCAGGCTCTTCATGTTTTTGAACACCGCTTCTTGATCCTCCTATTTTTCAGACCATTTCATTCTTCTCATATTTTTGACACCTTTTGAAGCTCTTCATATTTTTCACACCTTTTCAGGCTGTTCATGTTTTTCAACACTGCTTCATTCTCCTCTTATTTTTCAGACCGTTTTATGCTCCTTATATTGTTCACACCTTTTGAAGCTCTTCATATACTTCACACCTTTTCAAGCTCTTCATATTTTTCAAACCTTTTGAAGGTCTTCATATTTTCACAGTTGTTCAGGCTCTTCATGTTTTTGAACACCGCTTCATGCTCCTCCTATTTTTCAGACCGTTTCATGTTCCTCATATTTTTGACACCTTTTGAAGCTCTTCATATTTTACACACCTTTTCAGGCTCTTCATATTTTTGAACACCGCTTCATGCTCCTCCTATTTTTCAGACCGTTTCATGTTCCTCATATTTTTGACACCTTTTGAAGCTCTTCATATTTTACACACCTTTTCAGGCTCTTCATATTTTTGAACACCGCTTCATGCTCCTCCTATTTTTCAGACCGTTTCATGCTCCTCATATTTTTGACACCTTTTGAAGCTTTTCATATTTTTCACAACTTTTCAGGCTCTTCATGTTTTTGAACACCACTTCATGCTCCTCCTATTTTTCAGACCGCATCATGCTCCTCATATTTTTCACACATTTTGAAGCTCTTCATATTTTTCACACCTTTTCAGGCTGTTCATATTTTTGAACACCACTTCATGCTCCTACTATTTTTCAGAGAGTTTCATGCTCCTCATGTATTTCACACCTTTTGAAGCTCTTCATATTTTTCACACCTTTTCAGGCTCTTCATGTGTTTCAACACCACTTCAGGCTCGTCCTATTTTTCAGACCTTTTCATGCTCATCTCATTTTTGACACCTTTTGAAGCTCTTCATATTTTTGACACAATTTCAGGCTCTTCATGTTTTTTAACACCGTTTCATGCTCCTCCTATTTTTCAGACCATTTCATGCTCCTCATATTTTTGACACTTTTAGAAACTCTTCATTTTTTAACACGTTTTCAGGCTCTTCATGTTTCCAACACGGCTTCATGCTCCTCCTATTTTTCTGAACGTTTCATGCTCCTCATATTTTTCACACCTTTTGAAGCTTTTCATATTTTTGACACCTTTTCAGGCTCTTCAAGTTTTTCAACACCGCTTCATGTTCCTCCTATTTTTCAGACCGTTTCATGCTCCTCATATTTTTCACACCTTTTGAAGCTCTTCATATTTTTCACACCTTTTCAGGATCTTCATGGATTTGAACACCACTTCATGCTCCTCGTCTTTTTCACATCTTTTAAGCTCTATATATTTTTCACACCTTTTCAGGCTCTTCAAGTTTTTGAACTCCACTTCATGCTCCTCCTATTTTTCAAACAGTTTCATGCTGCTCATGTATTTCACACCTTTTGAAGCTCTTCATATTTATCACACCTTTTCAGGCTCTTCATGTTTTTGAACACCACTTCATGCTCCTCCTATTTTTCAGACCGTTTCATGCTCCTCATATTTTTCACACCTTTTGAAGCTCTTCACATTTTTCACAACTTTTCAGGATCTTCATGTTTTTGAACACCGCTTCATGCTCCTCCTATTTTTCAGACCATTTCATGCTCCTCATGTATTTCACACCTTTTGAAGCTCTTCATATTTTTCACATCTTTTAAGGCTCTTCATGTTTTTGAACAAGGTTTCATGCTCCTCCTAATTTTCTGATCGTTTCATGCTCATCATATTTTTGACATCTTTTGAAGGTTTTCATATTTTTCACACCTTTTCTGGCTGTTCATGTTTTTTAACAACTCTTCATGCTCCTCCTATTTTTCTGACCGTTTCATGCTCCTCATGTATTTCACACCTTTTGAAGCTCTTCATATTTTTGACACAATTTCAGGCTCTTCATGTTTTTTAACACCGTTTCATGCTCCTCCTATTTTTCAGACCATTTCATGCTCCTCATATTTTTGACACTTTTAGAAACTCTTCATTTTTTAACACGTTTTCAGGCTCTTCATGTTTCCAACACGGCTTCATGCTCCTCCTATTTTTCTGAACGTTTCATGCTCCTCATATTTTTCACACCTTTTGAAGCTTTTCATATTTTTGACACCTTTTCAGGCTCTTCAAGTTTTTCAACACCGCTTCATGTTCCTCCTATTTTTCAGACCGTTTCATGCTCCTCATATTTTTCACACCTTTTGAAGCTCTTCATATTTTTCACACCTTTTCAGGATCTTCATGGATTTGAACACCACTTCATGCTCCTCGTCTTTTTCACATCTTTTAAGCTCTATATATTTTTCACACCTTTTCAGGCTCTTCAAGTTTTTGAACTCCACTTCATGCTCCTCCTATTTTTCAAACAGTTTCATGCTGCTCATGTATTTCACACCTTTTGAAGCTCTTCATATTTATCACACCTTTTCAGTCTCTTCATGTTTTTGAACACCGCTTCATGCTCCTCCTATTTTTCAGACCGTTTCATGCTCCTCATATTTTTCACACCTTTTGAAGCTCTTCACATTTTTCACAACTTTTCAGGATCTTCATGTTTTTGAACACCGCTTCATGCTCCTCCTATTTTTCAGACCATTTCATGCTCCTCATGTATTTCACACCTTTTGAAGCTCTTCATATTTTTCACATCTTTTAAGGCTCTTCATGTTTTTGAACAAGGTTTCATGCTCCTCCTAATTTTCTGATCGTTTCATGCTCATCATATTTTTGACATCTTTTGAAGGTTTTCATATTTTTCACACCTTTTCTGGCTGTTCATGTTTTTTAACAACTCTTCATGCTCCTCCTATTTTTCTGACCGTTTCATGCTCCTCATGTATTTCACACCTTTTGAAGCTCTTCATATTTTTCACACCTTTTCAGGCTCTTCATGTTTTTCAACTTCGCTTCATGTTTCTCCAAATTTCAAACCATTTCATGCTCCTCATATTTTTGACACCTTTTGAAGTTCTTCATATTTTTCACACCTTTTCATGCTCTTCATGTTTTTGAAGACCGCTTCATGTGCCTCCTATTTTTCAGACCGTTTCATGCTCCTCATATTTTTGACACCTTTTGAAGCTCTTCACATTTTTCACCCCTTTTCAGGCTCTTCATGTTTTTGAACACCTCTTCATGCTCCTCCTATATTTCACACCTTTTGTAGCTCTTCATATTTTTCACACCTTTTCAGGCTCTTCATGTTTTTTAACACCGCTTCATGCTCCTCCTATTTTTCAGACCGTTTAATGCTCCTCCTGTATTTCATACCTTTTGAAGCTCTTCATATTTTTCACACCTTTTCAGGCTCTTCATGTTTTTCAACACTGCTTCATGCTCCTCCTATTTTTCAGACCGTTTAATGCTCCTCATGTATTTCACACCTTTTGCAGCTCTTCATATTTTCACACCTTTTCAGGCTCTTCATGTTATTCAACAACACTTCATGCTCCTCTTATATTTCAGACCGCTTCATCCTGATCTCATTTTTGACACTTTTTGAAGCTGTTCATATTTTTCACACCTTTTGAAGCACTTCATAATTTTCACACGTTTTCATGCTCTTTATGTTTTTCAACACCGCTTCATGCTGCTCCTATTTTTCACACCTTTTGAAGCTCTTCATATTTTTCACACCTTTTCAGGCTCTTCATGTTTTTGAACACCGCTTCTTGATCCTCCTATTTTTCAGACCGTTTCATTCTTCTCATATTTTTGACACCTTTTGAAGCTCTTCATATTTTTCACACCTTTTCAGGCTGTTCATGTTTTTCAACACTGCTTCATTCTCCTCTTATTTTTCAGACCGTTTTATGCTCCTTATATTGTTCACACCTTTTGAAGCTCTTCATATACTTCACACCTTTTCAAGCTCTTCATATTTTTCAAACCTTTTGAAGGTCTTCATATTTTTCACAGTTGTTCAGGCTCTTCATGTTTTTGAACACCGCTTCATGCTCCTCCTATTTTTCAGACTGTTTCATGCTCCTCATATTTTTGACACCTTTTGAAGCTCTTCATATTTTTCACACCTTTTGAAGGTCTTCATATTTTTCACAGTTTTTCAGGCTCTTCATGTTTTTGAACACCGCTTCATGCTCCTCCTATTTTTCAAACTGTTTCATTCTTCTCATATTTTTGACACCTTTTGAAGCTCTTCATATTTTTCAGACCTTTTCAGGCTCTTCATGTTTTTCAGCACCGTTTCATGCTCCTCCTATTTTTCAGACTGTTTCATGCTCCTCATATTTTTGACACCTTTTGAAGCTCTTCATATTTTTCACACTTTTCAGACTTTTCATGTTTTTGAACACCGCTTCAGGCTCCTCCTATGTTTCAGACCGTTTCATGCTCCTCATATTTTTGAAACCTTTTGAAGTTCTTCATATATTTCACACCTTTTCAGGCTCTTCATGTTTTTAAACACCTCTTCATTCTTCTCCTGTTTTTCAGACCATTTCATGCTCCTCATATATTTGACACTTTTTGAAGCTCTTCATATTTTTCACACTTTTTGAAGCTCTTCATACTTTTCACACCTGTCAGGCTCTTCATGTTTTTGAACACCGCTTCCTGCTCCACCTATTTTACAGACCGTTTCATGCTCCTCATCTTTTACACACCTGTTGAAGCTCCTCATATTTTTCACACCTTTTCAGGCTCTTCATGTTTTTCAACACACTTTCATGCTCCTCATATGTTTGACACCTTCCTTTTGAATCTCTTCATATTATTCACACCTTTTCAGGCTCTTCATGATTTTCAACACCGCTTCATGCTCCCCATATTTTTGAGACCGTTTTATGCTACTCATATTTTGACACCTTTTGAAGCTCTTCATGTATTTCACACCTTTTCAGGCTCTACATGTTTTTCAACACCGCTTCATGCTCGTCATATTTTGAGACCGTTTTATGCTACTCATATTTTGACACCTTTTGAAGCTCTTCATGTATTTCAGACCTTTTCAGGCTCTTCATGTATTTCAACACCGCTTCTTTCTCCCTCTATTTTTCAGACTGTTTCATGCTCGTCATATTTTTCAGACAGTTTCATGATCCTCCTATTTTTCAGACCGTTTCATGCTCCTCATGTTTTTGACACCTTTTGAAGCTCTTCATATATTTCACACCTTTTAAGGCTCTTCATGTTTCTGAACACCGCTTCATGCTCCTCCTATATTTCACACTTTTTGAAGCTCTTCATATATTTCACACCTTTTCAAGCTCTTCATGTTTTTGAACACCGCTTCATGCTCCTCTTATTTTTGACACCTTTTGCAGCTCTTCATATATTTCACACCTTTTCAGGCTCTTCATGTTTTTGAACACCGCTTCATGCTCCTCCTATATTTCACACCTTTTCAGACTCTTCATGTTTTTCAACATCGCTTCATACTCCTCCTATTTTTCTGACCGTTTCATGCTCCTCATATATTTGACACCTTTTGAAGCTCTTCATATTTTTCACACCTTTTGAAGCTCTTCATATATTTCACACCTTTTCAGGCTCTTCATGTTTTTCAACATCGCTTCATGCTCCTCGTATTTTTCAGACCGTTTCATGCTTCCCAAATTTTTGACACCTTTTGAAGCTCTTCATATTTTTCACACCTTTTCATGTTCTTCATTTTTGTCAACAAAGCTTCATCCTCCTCCTATTTTTCAGACCGTTTCATGCTCCTCATCTTTTACACACCTGTTGAAGCTCTTCATATTTTTCACACCATTTCAGGCTCTTCTTGTTTTTCAACACCATTTCAAGCTCCTCCTATTTTTCAGACTGTTTCATGCTCCTCATATTTCTGACACCTTTTGAAGCTCTTCATATATTTCACACCTTTTCAGGCTCTTCATGTTTTTGAACACGGCTTCATGCTCCTCCTATTTTTCACACCTTTTGAAGATCTTCATATATTTCACATCTTTTCAAGCTCTTCATGTTTTTGAACACCGCTTCATGCTCCTCATAATTTTCACACCTTTTGAAGCTCTTAATATTTTTCACACATTTTCAGGCTCTTCATGTTTTTGAACACCGTTTAATGCTCCTCCTATATTTCAGACCGTTTCATGCTCCTCATATTTTTCACACCTTTTGAAGCTCTTCATATATTTCTCACCTTTTCCTGTTCTTCAGGTTTTTCGACACCGTTTCATGCTCCTCCTATTTTTCAGACCGTTTCATGCTCCTCATATTTCTGACACATTTTGAAGCTCTTCATATATTTCACACCTTTTCAGACTCTTCATGTTTTTCAACATCGCTTCATCCTCCTCCTATTTTTCAGACCGTTTCATGCTACTCATTTTTTTTACACCTTTTGAAGCTCTTCATATTTTTTCATACCTTTTCAGGCTCTGCATGTTTTTCAACACCACTTCAGGCTCCTCCTATTTTTCAGACCGTTTCAAGCTCCTCATATTTTTGAAACCTTTTGAAGCTCTTAATATTTTTCACATCTTTTCAGGCTCTTCATGTTTTTCAACACCGCTTCATGCTCCTCCTATTTTTCAGACCGTTTCATGCTCCTCCTATTTTTGAGACCGTTTCAGCCTCCGCATATTTTTGGTACGTATTGAAGCTCTTCATATTTTTCACACCTTTTCAGGCTCTTCATGTTTTTCAACACCGCTTCATGCTCCTATTTTTCAGAACATTTCATGCTCCTCATATTTTTGACACGTATTGAAGCTCTTCATATTTTTCACACCTTTTCAGGCTCTTCATGTTTTTCAACACCGCTTCATGCTCCTCCTATTTTCAGATCGTTTCATGCTCCTCATATTTTTCACACATTTTGAAGCTCCTCCTATTTTTCACAACCTTTCACGCTCTTCATGTTTTTTTACACGGCTTCATGATCCTCCTATTTTTCTGCCAGTTTCATGCTCCTACTAGTTTTCAGCACGTTTCGTACTCCTCCAAATTTTCAGACCGTTTCATGCTCCTCATATTTGTCACACTTTTCGAAGCTCTTCATATTTTTCACACCTTTTTTGGATCTTCATGTTTTTGAGCACAGCTTCATGCTTCCGATTTTTCAGACCGTTTCATGCTCCTCATATATTTCACACCTTTTGAAGCTCTTCATATTTTTCACACCTTTTCAGGATCTTCATGTTTTTGAACACAATTTCATGCTGCTCCTATTTTTCAGACCGTTTCATGCTCCTCATATTTTTGACACGTTTTGACGCTCTTCATATTTTTCATACCATTCCAGGCTCTTCATGTTATTCAACACCGTTTCATGCTGCTCCTATTTTTCAGAAAGTTTCATGCTCCTCATATTTTTGACACCATTGAAGCTGTTCATATTTTTCACACCTTCTCAGGCTCTTCACGTTTTTGAACACCGCTTCATGCTACTCCTATTTTTCAAAACGTTTCATGCTCCTCATATATTTGACACCTTTTGAAGCTCTTCATATTATTCAAAAATTTTCAGGCTCTTCATGTTTTTCAACACCGTTTCATGCTCCTCCTATTTTTCAGACCGTTTCATGCTCCTCATATTATTTCACCCTTTGAACCTCTTCATGTTTTTCACACCTTTTCAGGCTCTTCATGCTTTTCAACACCGTTTCATGCTCCTCGTATTTTCAGACTGTTTCATGATGTTATATTTTTGACACCTTTTGAAGCTCTCCATATTTTTCACACATTTTCAGGCTCTTCATGCTTTGCAACACCGTTTCATGCTCCTCCTATTTTCAGACTGTTTCATGCTCCTCTTATTTTTGACACCTTTAGAAGCTCTTCATATTTTTCACATCTTTTCATGCTCTTCATGTTTTTCAACACCATTTCATGCTCCTCCTATTTTTCAGACTATTTCATGCTCCTCATATTTTTGACACCTTTTGAAGCTCTTCATATATTTCACAACTTTTAAGGCTCTTCATGTTTCTGAACACCGCTTCATGCTCCTCCTATATTTCACACCTTTTGAAGCTCTTCTTATATTTCACACCTTTTCAAGCTCTTCATGTTTTTGAACACCGCTTCACGCTCCTCCTATTTTTCAGACCGTTTCATGCTTCTCAAATTTTTGACACCTTTTGAAGCGCTTCATATTTTTCACACCATTTCAGGCTCTTCATTTTTGTCAACAAAGCTTCATGCTCCTCCTATTTTTCAGAACGTTTCATGCTCCTCATATTTTACACACCTGTTGAAGCTCTTCATATTTTTCACACCATTTCAGGCTCTTCTTGTTTTTCAACACCATTTCAAGCTCCTCCTTTTTTTCAGACTGTTTCATGCTCCTCATATTTCTGACACCTTTTGGAGCTCTTCATATATTTCACACCTTTTAAGGCTCTTCATGTTTTTGAACACCGCTTCATGCTCCTCATATTTTTCACACCTTTTGAAGCTCTTAATATTTTTCACACATTTTCAAGCCTTCATGTTTTTGAACACCGTTTAATACTCCTCCTATTTTTCAGACCGTTTCATGCTCCTCATATTTTTCACACCTTTTGAAGCTCTTCATATATTTCTCACCTTTTCCTTTTCTTCAGGTTTTTCAACACCGTTTCATGCTCCTCCTATTTTTCAGACCGTTTCATGCTCCTCATATTTCTGACACCTTTTGAAGCTCTTCATATATTTCACACCTTTTCAGACTCTTCATGTTTTTCAACATCGCTTCATCCTCCTCCTATTTTTCAGACCGTTTCATGCTCCTCATATTTTGACACCTTTTGAAGCTCTTTACATTTTTCACACCTTTTGAAGCACTTCATATTTTTCACAAGTTTTTAGGCTCTTAATGTTTTTCAACACCGTTTCATGCTCCTTCTATTTTCAGACTGTTTCATGCTCCTCTCATTTTTGACACCTTTAGAAGCTCTTCATATATTTCACACATTTTAAGGCTCCTCATGTTTCTGAACACCGCTTCATGCTCCTCCTATATTTCACACCTTTTTAAGCTCTTCATATATTTCACTCCTTTTCAAGCTCTTCAAGTTTTTGAACACCGCTTCATGCTCCTCATATTTTGACACCTTTTGAAGCTCTTTATATTTTTCACACCTTTTGAAGCACTTCATATTTTTCACAAGTTTTTAGGCTCTTCATGTTTTTCAACACCGTTTCATGCTCCTTCTATTTTCAGACTGTTTCATGCTCCTCATATTTCTGACACCTTTTGGAGCTCTTCATATATTTCACACCTTTTCAGGCTCTTCATGTTTTTGAACACCGCTTCATGCTCCTCATATTTTTCACACCTTTTGAAGCTCTTCATAATTTTCACACCTTTTCAGGCTCTTCATGTTTTTCATCACCGTTTCATGCTCCTCATACTTTTGACACGTTTTGGGGCTCTCATATTTTTCACACCATTCCAGGCTCTTCATATTTTTGAACACCGCTTCATGCCCCTCCTATCTTTCAGACCATTTCATGCTCATCTCATTTTTGACACCTTTTGAAGCTCTTCATATATTTCACACCTTTTGAAGCTCTTCATAATTTTCACACGTTTTCAGGCTCTTCATGTTTTTCAACAAGATTTCATGCTCCTCCTGTTTTTCAGACCATTTCAAGGTCCTCATGTATTTCAACCATTTGAAGCTCTTCATATTTTTCACACCTTTTCAGACTCTTCATGTTTTTCAACACCGCTTCATCACCCTCCTATCTTTCAGACCATTTCATGCTCATCTCATTTTTGACACCTTTTGAAGCTCTTCATATATTTCACACCTTTTGAAACTCTTCATAATTTTCACACGTTTTCAGGCTCTTCATGTTTTTTAACACGGCTTCATGATCCTCCTATTTTTCATACCTTTCATGCTCCTCATATTTTTGACACCTTTTGAAGTTCTTCCTATTTTTCACAACTCTTCATGCTCTTCATGTTTTTCGACACCGCTTCATGCTCCTCCTATTTTACAGCCTGTTTCAGGCTCCTCATATTTTTGACACCTTTTGAAGCTCTTCATATATTTCACACCTTTTGAAGCTCTTCATATTTTTCATACCTTTTCAGGCTCTCCATATTTTTGAACACAGCTTCATGCTCCTCCTATTTTTGAGACCGTTTCATGCTCCTCATATTTTTGACACCTTTTGAAGCTCTTCATATTTGTCACACCTTTTCAGGCTCTTCATGTTTTTGAACACCGCTTCATGCTCCTCCTATTTTTGAGACCGTTAAATGCTCCTCATATTTTTGACACCTTTTGAAGCTCTTCATATTTGTCACACCTTTTCAGGCTCTTCATGTTTTTGAACACCGCTTTATCCTCCTCTTATTTTTCAGACCGTTCCATGTTCTTCATATTTTTCAAACCTTTTGAAGCTCTTCATATTTTTCACACCTTTTCCGCTCTTCATGTTTGTTAAAACCGTTTCTTGCTCCTCCTATTTTTCATACCGTTCATGCTCCTCATATTTTTGACACCTTTTGAAGTTCTTCCTATTTTTCACAATTCTTCATGCTCTTCATGTTTTTCGACACCGCTTCATGCTCCTCCTATTTTACAGCCTGTTTCATGCTCCTCATATTTTTGAAACCTTTTGAAGCTCTTCATATTTTTCACACCTTTTCCCGCTCTTCATTTTGTTAATCCCGTTTCTTGCTCCTTCTATTTTTCAGACCGTTTCATGCTCCTCATATTTTTGACACATTATGAAGCTCTTCATATTTTTCACTCCTTTTCAGATCTTCATGTTTTTCAAAACCACTTCATGCTCCTTATATTTTTCAGACCGATTCATGCTCCTCATATTTTTGACACGTTTTGAAGCTCTTTATATTCTTCACAGCTTTTGATGCTCTTCATGTTTTTCAACACCGCTTCATTCTCCTCCTATTTTTCAGACCGTTTCATGCTCCTCATATTTTTGACACCTTTTGAAGCTCTTCATATTTTTCACACCATTTCAGGCTCTTCATGTTTTTGAACACCGTTTCATGCTCCTCCTATTTTTCAGACCGTTTCATGCTCCTCATATTTTTGACACCTTTTGAAGCTCTTCATATATTTCACACCTTTTAACGCTCTTCATGTTTGTTAAAACCGTTTCTTGCTTCTCCTATTTTTCAGACCGTTTCATGCTCCTCATATTTTTGACACCTTATGAAGCTCTTCATATTTTTCACACCTTTTCAGACTCTTCATGTTTTTCAACACCCCTTCATGCTCCTCCTATTTGTCAGACCGTTTCATGCTCCTCATATGTTTCACACCTTTTGAAGCTCTTCATGTTTTTTAACACCTTTTCATGCTCCTGATATATTTCAGACAGTTTCATGCTCCTCATATTTTGACACCTTTAGAAGCTCTTCATATTT
Organism: Dama dama; assembly: GCF_033118175.1. Classification (NCBI taxonomy): domain Eukaryota; kingdom Metazoa; phylum Chordata; class Mammalia; order Artiodactyla; family Cervidae; genus Dama; species Dama dama. The sequence continues at coordinate 2,838,620 of NC_083683.1, read as the reverse complement.
TTCACACCTTTTCAGGGTCTTCATGTCTTTCAACACCGCTTCATGCTCCTCGTATTTTTCATACCGTTTCATGCTCCTCATATTTTTCACACCTTTTGAAGCTTGTCTTATTTTCACAGCTTTTCAGGAACTTCATGTTTTTCAACACCGCTTCATGCTCCTCCCATTTTTCAGACCGCTTCATGCTCCTCCTATTTTTCAGACCGTTTCATGCTCCTCATATTTTTGACACCATTTGAAGCTTGTCTTATTTTCACAGCTTTTCAGGAACTTCATGTTTTTCAACACCGCTTCATGCTCCTCTCATTTTTCAGACCGCTTCATGCTCCTCCTATTTTTCAGACCGTTTCATGCTCCTCATGTATTTCCAACCTTTTGAAGCTCTTCATATTTTTCACACCTTTTCAGGCTCTTCATGTTTTTGAACACCGCTTCATGCTCCTCCTATTTTTCAGACCGTTTCATGCTCCTCATAATTTTCACACCTTTTGAAGCTCTTCATATTTTTCACACCTTTTCCGGTTCTTCATGTTTTTGAACACTGCTTCATGTTCCTCCTATTTTTCAACTGATTCATGCTCCTCATATATTTCACAACTTTTGAAGCGCTTCATATATTTCGCTTGTTTTCAGGCTCTTCATGTTTTTCAAAACCAATTCATGCTCCTCTTATTTTTCAGACTGTTTCATGCTCCTCATAATTTTGACATCTTTTGAAGTCCTTCATATTTTTCACACCTTTTCAGGCTCTTCATATTTTTCAACACTGCATCATGCTCTTCCTATTCTTCAGAACTTTTCATGCTTCTCAAATTTTTGTCACCTTTTGAAGCTCTTCATATTTTCACACTTTTTCAGGCTCTTCATGTTTTTCAACACCTTATCAGGCTCATCGTATTTTTCAGAACGTTTCATGCTCCTCATATTTTTGACACGTTTTCAGTCTCTTCATATTTTTCACACATTTTCAGGCTCTTCATGTTTTTGAACACCACTTCATGCTCCTCATACTTTTCACACATTTTGAAGCTCTTCATATTTTTCACACATTTTCAGGCTCTTTATGTTTTTCACCACCGCTTCATGCTCCTCCTATTTTTCAGACCGTTTCATGCTCATCTCATTTTTGACACCTTTTGAAGCTCTTCGTATTTTTTACAACTTTTGAAGCTCTTCATATTTTTATACCTTTTCAGGCTCTTCATGTTTTTCAACACCGCTTCATGCTTCTCCTGTTTTTCAGACCGTTTCATGCTCCTCATATTTTAGACACCTTTTGAAGCTCTTCATATTTTTCACATCTTTTCAGGCTCTTCATGATTTTCAACACCACTTCATGCTCCTCGTATTTTTCAGACCGTTTCATGCTCATCTCATTTTTGACACCTTTTGAAGCTCTTCGTATTTTTACACCTTTTGAAGCTCTTCATATTTTTATACCTTTTCAGGCTCTTCATGTTTTTCAACACCGCTTCATGCTTCTCCTGTTTTTCAGACCGTTTCATGCTCCTCATTTATTTCACACCTTTTGAAGCTCTTCATATTTTTCACACGTTTTCAGGCTTTTCATGTTTTTCATCAATGCTTCTTGCTCCTTCTCTTTTTCAGACCATTTCATGCTCCTCATATTTTTCACACCTTTTGAAGCTCTTCATATTTTTCACACGTTTTAAGTCTCTTCATGTTTTTCAACACCACTTCATGCTAGTCCTATTTTCCAAACCGTTACATGCTCCTCATATTTTTCACACCTTTTGAATCTCTTCATATATTTCACACCTTTTCAGGCTCTTCATGTTTTTCAACACCACTTCATGCTCCTCCTTCTTTTCAGACCATTTCATGCTCATCTCATTTTTGACACTTTTTGAAGCTGTTCATATTTTTTACACCTTTTGAGACTCTTCATGTTTTTCAATACCGCTTCATGCTCCTCCTATTTTTCAGACCGTTTCATGCTCCTCATATTTTTCAGACCGTTTCATGCTCCTCATATTTTGACACCTTTTGAAGCTCTTCATATTTTTTACACATTTTCAGACTCTTCGTGTTTTTCAACAACGCTTCATGCTCCTCCTATTTTTCAGACCGTTTCATGCTCCTCATATTTTGACACCTTTTGAAGCTCTTCATATTTTTCACACCTTTTCATGCTCTTCATGTGTTTCAACACCGCTTCATGCTCCTCCTAGTTTTCATACCGTTTCATACTCCTCCTATTTTTGACACCTTTTGAAGCTCTTCATATATTTCACCCCATTTGAAGCTCTTCATGTTTTTCAACACCGCTTCATGCTCCTCCTATTTTTCAGACCGTTAAAGGCGTCTCATATTTTTGACACCTTTTAAAGCTCTTCATATTTTTCACACATTTTCAGGCTCTTCATGTTTTTCAACACCGCTTCATGCTCCTCCTATTTTTCAGACCGTTACTTGCTCCTAATATTTTTGACATCTTTTGAAGCTCTTCATATTTTTCACACCTCTTCATGCTCTTCATGTTTTCAACATCGATTCATGCTCCTATTATTTTTCAGACCGTTTCATCCTCCTCCTATTTTCACACCGTTTCATGCTCCTCATATTTTTGACACCTTTTGAAGCTCTTCATATATTTCACACCTTTTCAGGCTCTTCATGTTTTTCAACAACGCTTCATGCTTCTCCTATTTTTCAGACCATTTCATGATCCTCGTATTTTTGACACTTTTTGAAGCTCTTCATATTTTTCACAACTCTTGAGGCTCTTCATATTTTTGACACCGCTTCATGCTCCTCCTATTTTTCTGACCGTTTCATGCTCCTCACATTTTTGACACCTTTTGAAGCTCTTCATATTTTTCACACCTTTTCAGGCTCTTCATGTTTTTCAGTACCACTTCATGCTCCTCCTAGATTTCAGACCGTTTCAGACTCCTCCTATTTTTGACACCTTTTGAAGCTCTTCAAATATTTCACACCTTTTCAGGCTCTTCATGTTTTTCAACATCGCTTCATGCTCCTCCTATTTTTCCGACCGTTTCATGCTGCTCCCATTTTTGATACCTTTTGAAGCTCTTCATATTTTTGGCACCTTTTCATGCTCTTCATGTTTTTCAACACCGCTTCATGCTCCTCCTGTTTTTCAGACGGTCTCTTGCTCCTCAAATTTTTGACACCTTTTGAAGCTCTTCATATTTTTCACACCTTTTGAAGCTCTTCATATTTTTTCACACGTTTTCAGGCTCTTCATGTTTTGCAACACCGCTTCATGCTCCTCCTATTTTCAGACCGTTTCATGCTCCTCATATTTTTGACACCTTTTGATGCTTTTCATATTTTTCACACTTTTCAAGCTCTTTTTTTTTTCAACACCGCTTCATGCTACTCCTATTTTTCAGACCTTTTCATGCTCCTCATATTTTTGACACCTTTAGAAGCTCTTCATATTTTTCACACTTTTCAAGCTCTTCATGTTTTTCAACACCACTTCATTCTCCTCCTATTTTTAGACCGTTTCATTCTCCTCATACTTTTGACACCTTTTGAAGCTCTTCCTTTATTTCACACCTTTTCAGACTCTTCATGTTTTTAACACCACTTCATGCTCCTCCTATTTTTCAGACCATTTCCTGCTCTTCGATTTTTGATACCTTTTGAAGTTCTTCATATTTTTCACACCTTTTGAAGCTCTTAATATTTTTCACACGTTTTCAGGCTTTCACGTTTTTCAACAACGCTTCATGCTCCTCCTATTTTTCAGACCGATTCATGCTCCTAATATTTTTCACACCTTTTGAATCTCTTCATATTTTTCACACCTTTTCAGGCTCTTCAAGTTTTTGAACAATGCTACATTGCTCCTCCTATTTTTCTTACCGTTTCATGATCCTCGTATTTTTCACGCCTTTTGAAGCTCTTCATATATTTCACACTTTTTCAGGCTCTTCATGTTTTTCAACACCACTTCATGCTTCTCCTATTTCTCACACCATTTCATGCTCATCTCATTTTTGACAGCATTTGAAGCTCTTCATATTTTTCACAGCTTTTGAAGCTCTTCATATTTTTCACACCTTTTCAGGCTCCTCATGTTTTTCAAAACCGCTTCATGCTCCTCCTATTTTTCAGACCGTTTCATGCTCCTCTCATTTCTGAAATCTTTTGAAGCTCTTCATATATTTCACACATTTTCAGGCTCTTAATGTTTTTCAACACCACTTCATGCTCCTCCTATTTTTCAGACCGTTTCATGCTCCTCATATTTTGACACCTTTTGAAGCTCTTCATATTTTTCACACATTTTCATGCTCTTCATATGTTTCAACACCGCTTCATGCTCCTCCTAGTTTTCATACTGTTTCATACTCCTCCTATTTTTGACACCTTTTGAAGCTGTTCATATATTTCACACCTTTCAGGCTCTTCATGTTTTTCAAAACCGATTCATGCTCCTCCAATTTTCAGACCGATTCATGCTCCTCATATTTTTGACACCTTTTGAAGCTCTTCATATTTTTCACACCTTTTCATGATCTTCATGTTTTTCAACACCGTTTCATGCTTCTCCTAATTTTCAGAACGTTTCATGCTCCTCCTATATTTGACAACTTTTGAAGCTCTTCATATTTTTCACAGCTTTTCAGGCTCTTCATGTTTTTCAACACCGCTTCCTGCGCCTCCTATTTTTCAGACCGTTTCATGCACCTCATATTTTTGACACTTTTTGAAGCTCTTCATATTTTTCACACCTTTTCATGCTCTTCATGTTTTCAACATCGATTCATGCTCATATTATTTTTCAGACCGTTTCATCCTCGTCCTATTTTCACTCCGTTTCATGCTCCTCATATTTTTGACACCTTTTGAAGCTCTTCATATTTTTCACACCTTTTCAGGCTCTTCATGTTTTTGAACACGGCTTCATGCTCCTCCTATTTTTCAGACCGTTTCATGCTCCTCATATTTTTGAAACCTTTTGAAGCTCTTCATATATTTCACACCTTTTCAGGCACTTCATGTTTTCAACACCGCTTCATGCTCCTCCTATTTTTCAAACCGTATCATGCTCCTCATATTTTTTACACTTTTGAAACTCTTCATATTTTTCACACCTTTTCATGCTCTTCATGTTTCAACACCGATTCATGCTCCTCCTATTTTTCAGTCCGTTTCATGCTCCTCCTATTTTTCACACCGTTTCATTCTCCTCATAATTTGACACCTTTTGAAGCTCTTCATATATTTCACACCTTTTCAGGCTCTTCATGTTTTTCAACAACGCTTCGTGCTTCTCCTATTTTTCAGACCGTTTCATGATCCTCGTATTTTTGACACTTTTTGAAGCTCTTCATATTTTTCACAACTTTTGAGGCTCTTCATATTTTTGACACCGCTTCATGCTCCTCCTATTTTTCTGACCGTTTCATGCTCCTCCCATTTTTGACACCTTTTGAAGCTCTTCATATTTTTCACACCTTTTCAGGCTCTTCATGTTTTTCAGTACCACTTCATGCTCCTCCTAGATTTCAGACCGTTTCAGACTCCTCCTATTTTTGACACCTTTTGAAGCTCTTCAAATATTTCACACCTTTTCAGGCTCTTCATGTTTTTCAACATCGCTTCATGCTCCTCCTATTTTTCCGACCGTTTCATGCTGCTCCCATTTTTGATACCTTTTGAAGCTCTTCATATTTTTGGCACCTTTTCATGCTCTTCATGTTTTTCAACACCGCTTCATGCTCCTCCTATACTTCAGAACGTTTTATGCTCCTCATATTTTTAACACCATTTGAAGCTCTTCATGTTTTGGGCATCTTTTCATGCTCTTCATGTTTTTCAACACCGCTTCATGCTCCTCCTGTTTTTAAGACGGTCTCTAGCTCCTCAAATTTTTGACACCTTTTGAAGCTCTTCATATTTTTCACACCTTTTGAAGCTCTTCATATTTTTTCACACGTTTTCAGGCTCTTCATGTTTTGCAACACCGCTTCATGCTCCTCCTATTTTTCAGACCGTTTCATGCTCCTCATATTTTTGACACCTTTTCATGCTCTTCATATTTTTCACACTTTTCAAGCTCTTTTTTTTTTCAACACCACTTCATGCTACTCCTATTTTTCAGACCTTTTCATGCTCCTCATATTTTTGACACCTTTAGAAGCTCTTCATATTTTTCACACTTTTCAAGCTCTTCATGTTTTTCAACACCACTTCATTCTCCTCCTATTTTTAGACCGTTTCATTCTCCTCATACTTTTGACACCTTTTGAAGCTCTTCCTATATTTCACACCTTTTCAGGCTCTTCATGTTTTTAACACCACTTCATGCTCCTCCTATTTTTCAGACCATTTCCTGCTCTTCGATTTTTGATACCTTTTGAAGTTCTTCATATTTTTCACACCTTTTGAAGCTCTTAATATTTTTCACACGTTTTCAGGCTCTTCACGTTTTTCAACAACGCTTCATGCTCCTCCTATTTTTCAGACCGATTCATGCTCCTAATATTTTTCACACCTTTTGAAGCTCTTAATATTTTTCACACGTTTTCAGGCTCTTCACGTTTTTCAACAACGCTTCATGCTCCTCCTATTTTTCAGACCGTTTCATGCTCCTCATATTTTTGACACCTTTTGAAGCTCTTCATATTTTTCACACCTTTTCAGGCTCTTCAAGTTTTTGAACAATGCTACAATGCTCCTCCTATTTTTCAGACCGTTTCATGCTCCTCATATTTTTGACCTCTTTTGAAGCTCTTCATATTTTTCACGCCTTTTGAAGCTCTTCATATATTTCTCACTTTTTCAGGCTCTTCATGTTTTTCAACACCACTTCATGCTTCTCCTATTTCTCAGACCATTTCATGCTCATCTCATTTTTGACAGCATTTGAAGCTCTTCATATTTTTCACAGCTTTTGAAACTCTTCATATTTTTCACACCTTTTCAGGCTCCTCATGTTTTTCAAAACTGCTTCATGCTCCTCCTATTTTTCAGACCGTGTCATGCTCCTCTCATTTCTGAAATCTTTTGAAGCTCTTCATATATTTCACACATTTTCAGGCTCTTAATGTTTTTCAACACCACTTCATGCTCCTCCTATTTTTCAGACCGTTTCATGCTCATCTAATTTTTGACACCTTTTGAAGCTCTTCATATATTTCACACCTTTTGAAGCTCTTCATATTTTTCACATTTTTGAAGCTCTTCAAATTTTTCACACGTTTTCAGGCTCTTCATGTTTTTGAACACCGCTTCATGCTCCTCCTATTTTCAGACCGTTTCTTGCTCCTCATATTTTTGACACCTTTTGAAGCTCTTCATATTTTTCACACCTTTTCAGGCTCTTCATGATTTTGAACACCGTTTCATGCTCCTCCTATTTTCAAACCGTTTCTTGCTCCTCATATTTTTGACACCTTTGAACCTCTTCATATTTTTCACACCTTTTCAGGCTCTTCATATATTTCACACGTTTTAATCTCTTCATGTTTTTCAACACCGCTTCATGCTCCTCCTATTTTTCACACCGTTTCATGCTCCTCATGTATTTCATACCCTTTGAATCTCTTCATATTTTTCACACCTTTTCAGGCTCTTCATATATTTCACACGTTTTAAGTCTCTTCATGTTTTTCAACACCACTTCATGCTCGTCCTATTTTCCAAACCGTTACATGCTCCTCATATTTTTCACACCTTTTGAATCTCTTCATATATTTCACACCTTTTCAGGCTCTTCATGTTTTTCAACACCACTTCATGCTCCTCCTTCTTTTCAGACCATTTCATGCTCATCTCATTTTTGACACTTTTTGAAGCTCTTCATATTTTTTACACCTTTTGAGGCTCTTCATGTTTTTCAATACCGCTTCATGCTCCTCCTATTTTTCAGACCGTTTCATGCTCCTCATATTTTGACACCTTTTGAAGCTCTTCATATTTTTCACACATTTTCATGCTCTTCATATGTTTCAACACCGCTTCATGCTCCTCCTAGTTTTCATACTGTTTCATACTCCTCCTATTTTTGACACCTTTTGAAGCTGTTCATATATTTCACACCTTTCAGGCTCTTCATGTTTTTCAAAACCGATTCATGCTCCTCCAATTTTCAGACCGATTCATGCTCCTCATATTTTTGACACCTTTTGAAGCTCTTCATATTTTTCACACCTTTTCATGATCTTCATGTTTTTCAACACCGTTTCATGCTTCTCCTAATTTTCAGAACGTTTCATGCTCCTCCTATATTTGACAACTTTTGAAGCTCTTCATATTTTTCACAGCTTTTCAGGCTCTTCATGTTTTTCAACACCGCTTCCTGCGCCTCCTATTTTTCAGACCGTTTCATGCACCTCATATTTTTGACACTTTTTGAAGCTCTTCATATTTTTCACACCTTTTCATGCTCTTCATGTTTTCAACATCGATTCATGCTCATATTATTTTTCAGACCGTTTCATCCTCGTCCTATTTTCACTCCGTTTCATGCTCCTCATATTTTTGACACCTTTTGAAGCTCTTCATATTTTTCACACCTTTTCAGGCTCTTCATGTTTTTGAACACGGCTTCATGCTCCTCCTATTTTTCAGACCGTTTCATGCTCCTCATATTTTTGAAACCTTTTGAAGCTCTTCATATATTTCACACCTTTTCAGGCACTTCATGTTTTCAACACCGCTTCATGCTCCTCCTATTTTTCAAACCGTATCATGCTCCTCATATTTTTTACACTTTTGAAACTCTTCATATTTTTCACACCTTTTCATGCTCTTCATGTTTCAACACCGATTCATGCTCCTCCTATTTTTCAGTCCGTTTCATGCTCCTCCTATTTTTCACACCGTTTCATTCTCCTCATAATTTGACACCTTTTGAAGCTCTTCATATATTTCACACCTTTTCAGGCTCTTCATGTTTTTCAACAACGCTTCGTGCTTCTCCTATTTTTCAGACCGTTTCATGATCCTCGTATTTTTGACACTTTTTGAAGCTCTTCATATTTTTCACAACTTTTGAGGCTCTTCATATTTTTGACACCGCTTCATGCTCCTCCTATTTTTCTGACCGTTTCATGCTCCTCCCATTTTTGACACCTTTTGAAGCTCTTCATATTTTTCACACCTTTTCAGGCTCTTCATGTTTTTCAGTACCACTTCATGCTCCTCCTAGATTTCAGACCGTTTCAGACTCCTCCTATTTTTGACACCTTTTGAAGCTCTTCAAATATTTCACACCTTTTCAGGCTCTTCATGTTTTTCAACATCGCTTCATGCTCCTCCTATTTTTCCGACCGTTTCATGCTGCTCCCATTTTTGATACCTTTTGAAGCTCTTCATATTTTTGGCACCTTTTCATGCTCTTCATGTTTTTCAACACCGCTTCATGCTCCTCCTATACTTCAGAACGTTTTATGCTCCTCATATTTTTAACACCATTTGAAGCTCTTCATGTTTTGGGCATCTTTTCATGCTCTTCATGTTTTTCAACACGGCTTCATGCTCCTCCTGTTTTTAAGACGGTCTCTTGCTCCTCAAATTTTTGACACCTTTTGAAGCTCTTCATATTTTTCACACCTTTTGAAGCTCTTCATATTTTTTCACACGTTTTCAGGCTCTTCATGTTTTGCAACACCGCTTCATGCTCCTCCTATTTTTCAGACCGTTTCATGCTCCTCATATTTTTGACACCTTTTGATGCTCTTCATATTTTTCACACTTTTCAAGCTCTTTTTTTTTTCAACACCACTTCATGCTACTCTTATTTTTCAGACCTTTTCATGCTCCTCATATTTTTGACACCTTTAGAAGCTCTTCATATTTTTCACACTTTTCAAGCTCTTCATGTTTTTCAACACCATTTCATTCTCCTCCTATTTTTAGACCGTTTCATTCTCCTCATACTTTTGACACCTTTTGAAGCTCTTCCTATATTTCACACCTTTTCAGGCTCTTCATGTTTTTAACACCAGTTCATGCTCCTCCTATTTTTCAGACCATTTCCTGCTCTTCGATTTTTGATACCTTTTGAAGTTCTTCATATTTTTCACACCTTTTGAAGCTCTTAATATTTTTCACACGTTTTCAGGCTCTTCACATTTTTCAACAACGCTTCATGCTCCTCCTATTTTTCAGAGAGTTTATTGCTCCTCATCTATTTCACATCTTTTGAATCTCTTCATATTTCTCACAACATTATAGGCTCTTCATGTTTTTCCACAGCACTTCATGCTTCACCTATTTTTCAGCCTGTTTCATGCTCCTCATGTATTTCACACCTTTTGAAGCTCTTCATATTTTTCACACCTTTTCAGGCTCTTCATGTTTTTAATCAACGTTTCATGCTCCTCCTATTTTTCAGGCCGTTTCATGCTCCTCATATATTTGACACATTTTGAAGCTCTGAATATTTTTCACACATTTTCAGGCTCTTCATGTTTTTGAACACTGCTTCATGATCCTCCTATTTTTCAGACCGTTTCATGTTCTTCATATGTTTGACACCTTTTGAAGCTCTTCATATTTTTCACTCCTTTTCAGGCTCTTCATGTTTTTCAACACCACTTCATACTTCTCCTATTTTTCAGACCGTTTCATGCTCCTCATGTATTTCACACCTTTTGAAGCTCTTCATATTTTTCACACCTTTTCAGGCTCTTCATGTTTTTGAACACCATTTCATGCCGCTTCTATTTTTCAGACCGTTTCATGCTCCTCATATTTTTCACACCTTTTGAAGCTCTTCATATTTTTCACACCTTTTCAGGCTCTTCATGTTTTTGAACACGGCTTCATGCTCCTCCTATTTTTCAGACTGTTTCATGCTCCTCATATTTTTGACACCTTTTGAAGCTCTTCATATTTTTCACACATTTTCAGGCTCTTCATGTTTTTCAACACCGCTTCATGCTCCTCCTATTTTTCAGACCGTTTCTTGCTCCTAATATTTTTGACACCTTTTGAAGCTCTTAATATTTTTCACACGTTTTCAGGCTCTTCACGTTTTTCAACAACACTTCATGCTCCTCCTATTTTTCAGACCGATTCATGCTCCTAATATTTTTCACACCTTTTGAAGCTCTTAATATTTTTCACACGTTTTCAGGCTCTTCATGTTTTTGAACACACCTAAATGCTACTCCTATTTTTCAGACCGATTCATGCTCCTCATATTTTTCACACCTTTTGAAGCTCCTATTATTTTTCAGACCTTTTCAGGCTCTTCAAGTTTTTCAACATCGTTTCATGATCCTCCTATTTTTCAGTCCGTTTCATGCTCATCTCATTTTTGACCCCTTTTGAAGCTTTTCATATTTTTCAACCTTTTCTGGCTCTTCATGTTTTTCAACACCGTTACATGATCCTCCTATTTTTCAGACCGTTTCATGCTCATCTCATTTTTGACCCCTTTTGAAGCTTTTCATATTTTTCACAACTTTTTAGGCTCTTCATGTTTTTCAACACCGCTTCATGCTCCTCCTATTTTTCAGACCGTTTCATGCTCATCTCATTTTTGACACCTTTTGAAGCTCTTCATATTTCTCACAACTTTTTAGGCTCTTCATGTTTTTGACATCGCTTCATGCTCCTCCTATTTTTCAGAGAGTTTATTGCTCCTCATGTATTTCACATCTTTTGAAGCTCTTCATATTTCTCACAACATTTTAGGCTCTTCTTGTTTTTCCACACCACTTCATGCTTCACATATTTTTCAGCCTGTTTCATGCTCCTCATGTATTTCACACCTTTTGAAGCTCTTCATATTTTTCACACCTTTTCAGGCTCTTCATGTTTTTAATCACCGTTTCATGCTCCTCCTATTTTTCAGGCCGTTTCATGCTCCTCATATATTTGACACATTTTGAAGCTCTGAATATTTTTCACACATTTTCAGGCTCTTCATGTTTTGAACACTGCTTCATGATCCTCCTATTTTTCAGACCGTTTCATGTTCTTCATATGTTTGACACCTTTTGAAGCTCTTCATATTTTTCACTCCTTTTCAGGCTCTTCATGTTTTTCAACACCACTTCATACTTCTCCTATTTTTCAGACCGTTTCATGCTCCTCATGTATTTCACACCTTTTGAAGCTCTTCATATTTTTCACACCTTTTCAGGCTCTTCATGTTTTTGAACATGGCTTCATGCTCCTCCTATTTTTCAGACCGTTTCATGCTCCTCACATTTTTCACACCTTTTGAAGCTCTTCATATTTTTCACACCTTTTCAGGCTCTTCATGTTTTTCAATAACACTTCATGCTCCTCCTAGATTTCAGACCGTTTCATACTCCTCCTATTTTTGACACCTTTTGAAGCTCTTCATATATTTCACCCCATTTCAAGCTCTTCATGTTTTTCAACACCGCTTCATGCTCCTCCTATTTTTCAGACCATTACAGGCGCCTCACATTTTTGACACCTTTTAAAGCTCTTCATATTTTTCACACATTTTCAGGCTCTTCATGTTTTTCAACACCGCTTCATGCTCCTCCTATTTTTCAGACCGTTTCTTGCTCCTAATATTTTTGACACCTTTTGAAGCTCTTCATATTTTTCACACCTCTTCATGCGCTTCATGTTTTCAACATCGATTCATGCTCCTATTATTTTTCAGACCGTTTCATCCTCCTCCTATTTTCACACCGTTTCATGCTCCTCATATTTTTGACACCTTTTGAAGCTCTTCATATATTTCACACATTTTCAGGCTCTTCATGTTTTTCAACAATGCTTCGTGCTTCTCCTATTTTTCAGACCGTTTCATGATCCTCGTATTTTTGACACTTTTTGAAGCTCTTCATATTTTTCACAACTTTTGAGGCTCTTCATATTTTTGACACCGCTTCATGCTCCTCCTATTTTTCTGACCGTTTCATGCTCCTCCCATTTTTGAAACCTTTTGAAGCTCTTCATATTTTTCACACCTTTTCAGGCTCTTCATGTTTTTCAGTACCACTTCATGCTCCTCCTAGATTTCAGACCGTTTCAGACTCCTCCTATTTTTGACACCTTTTGAAGCTCTTCAAATATTTCACACCTTTTCAGGCTCTTCATGTTTTTCAACATCGCTTCATGCTCCTCCTATTTTTCCGACCGTTTCATGCTGCTCCCATTTTTGATACCTTTTGAAGCTCTTCATATTTTTGGCACCTTTTCATGCTCTTCATGTTTTTCAACACCGCTTCATGCTCCTCCTATACTTCAGAACGTTTTATGCTCCTCATATTTTTAACACCATTTGAAGCTCTTCATGTTTTGGGAATCTTTTCATGCAATTCATGTTTTTCAACACCGCTTCATGCTCCTGCTGTTTTTCAGACGGTCTCTTGCTCCTCAAATTTTTGACACCTTTTGAAGCTCTTCATATTTTTCACACCTTTTGAAGCTCTTCATATTTTTTCACACGTTTTCAGGCTCTTCATGTTTTGCAACACCGCTTCATGCTCCTCCTATTTTTCAGACCGTTTCATGCTCCTCATATTTTTGACACCTTTTGATGCTCTTCATATTTTTCACACTTTTCAAGCTCTTTTCTTTTTCAACACCACTTCATGCTACTCCTATTTTTCAGACCTTTTCATGCTCCTCATATTTTTGACACCTTTAGAAGCTCTTCATATTTTTCACACTTTTCAAGCTCTTCATGTTTTTCAACACCACTTCATTCTCCTCCTATTTTTAGACCGTTTCATTCTCCTCATACTTTTGACACCTTTTGAAGCTCTTCCTATATTTCACACCTTTTCAGGCTCTTCATGTTTTTAACACCACTTCATGCTCCACCTATTTTTCAGACCATTTCCTGCTCTTCGATTTTTTATACCTTTTGAAGTTCTTCATATTTTTCACACCTTTTGAAGCTCTTAATATTTTTCACACGTTTTCAGGCTCTTCACGTTTTTCAACAACGCTTCATGCTCCTCCTATTTTTCAGACCGATTCATGCTCCTAATATTTTTCACACCTTTTGAAGCTCTTCATATTTTTCACACCTTTTCAGGCTCTTCATGTTTTTCAACACCACTTCATACTTCTCCTATTTTGCAGACCGTTTCATGCTCCTCATGTATTTCACACCTTTTGAAGCTCTTCATATTTTTCACACCTTTTCAGGCTCTTCATGTTTTTGAACACCATTTCATGCCGCTTCTATTTTTCAGACCTTTTCATGCTCCTCATATTTTTCACACCTTTTGAAGCTCTTCATATTTTTCACACCTTTTCAGGCTCTTCATGTTTTTGAACACCTCTTCATGATCCTCCTATTTTTCAGACCATTTCCTGCTCTTCATTTTTGACACCTCTTGAAGCTCTTCATATATTTCACACCTTTTCAGCCTCTTCATTTTTTTCAAAACCGCTTCATGCTCCTCCTATTTTTCACACCGTTTCATGCTCATCTCATTTTTGACACCTTTTGAAGCTCTTCATATATTTCACACCTTTTCAAGCTCTTCATATTTTTCAGACCTTTTCAGGCTCTTCATGTTTTTGAACACAGCTTCTTGCTCTTCCTATTTTTCAGACCGTTTCATGCTCCTCATATTTTTGACACTTTTTGAAGCTCTTCATATTTTTCACACCTTTTCAGGCTCTTCATGTTTGAACACCGCTTCATGCTCCTTCTATTTTTCAGAGAATTTCATGCTCCTCATGTATTTCACACCTTTTGAAGCTCTTCATATTTTCCACACCTTTTCAGGCTCTTCATATTTTTCCACATAACTTCATGCTTCTCCTATTTTTCAGCCCGTTTCAAACTCCTCATGTATTTCAGACCTTTTGAAGCTCTTCATATTTTTCACACCTTTTCCGGCTCTTCATGTTTTTGATTACCGTTTCATGCTCCTCCTATTTTTCAGACCGTTTCATGCTCATCTCATTTTTGACACCTTTTGAAGCTCTTCATATATTTCACACCTTTTGAAGCTCTTCATATTTTGCACACCTTTCCAGGCTCTTCATATTTTTCAACACCGCTTCATGATCCTCCTATTTTTCAGACCGTTTCATTCTCCTCATATTTTTTGACACCTTTTGAAGCTCTTCATATATTTCACAAGTTCTCAGGCTCTACATGTTTTTCAACACCGCTTCATGCTCCTCATATTTTTCAGACCGTTTCATGCTTCTCATATTTTTGACACCTTTTGAAGCTCTTCCGTTTTTTCACACCTTTTCATGCTCTTCATGTTTTTGAACACCGCTTCATGCTCCTCCAATTTTTCAGACCGTTTCATGCTTCTCATATTTTTGACACCTTTTGAAGCTCTTCATATTTTCACACCTTTTCAGGCTCTTCATGTTTTTGAACACCGCTTCGTGCTCCTCCTATTTTTCAGACCGTTTCATGCTCCTCATATTTTTGACACCTTTTGAAGCTCTTCATAATTTTCACACCCTTTCAGGCTCTTCATGTTTTTCAACACCACTTCATGCTTCTCCTATATTTCAGACCGTTTCATGCTCCTCATATTTTTGACATCTTTAGAAACTCTTCATATCTTTCACACCTTTTCAGACTCTTCATGTTTTTCAACACCGCTTCATGCTCCTCCTCTTTTTCAGACCATTTCCTGCTCTTCATATTTTTGACACCTCTTGAAGCTCTTCATATATTTCACACCTTTTCAGCCTCTTCATTTTTTTCAAAACCGCTTCATGCTCCTCCTATTTTTCACACCGTTTCATGCTCATCTCATTTTTGACACCTTTTGAAGCTCTTCATATATTTCACACCTTTTCAAGCTCTTCATATTTTTCAGACCTTTTCAGGCTCTTCATGTTTTTGAACACGGCTTCTTGCTCCTCCTATTTTTCAGACCGTTTCATGCTCCTCCTATTTTTCAGACTGTTTCATGCACCTCTTATTATTGACACCTTTTGAAGCTCTCATATTTTTCACACCTTTTCAGGCTCTTCATGTTTTTGAACACGGCTTCTTGCTCCTCCTATTTTTCAGACAGTTTCATGCTCCTCCTATTTTTCAGACTGTTTCATGCACCTCTTATTATTGACACCTTTTGAAGCTCTCATATTTTTCACACTTTTTCAGGCTCTTCATGTTTTTCAACACCGCTTCATGCTCCTCCTATTTTTGCGACCGTTTCATGCTCCTCATATATTTGACACCTTTGAACCTCTTCATATTTTATCACACGTTTTCAGGCTCTTCATGTTTTTCATCACCGCTTCACGCTCCTCCTATTTTTGAGACCGTTTCACGCTCCACATATTTTTGACAACTTTTGGAGCTCTTCATATTTTTCACAACTTTTCAGCCTCTTCATTTTTTTTAACCACTGCATACTCCTCCTATTTTTCAGACCGTTTCCTGCTCCTCATCTATTTCACACCTTTTGAAGCTCTTCATATTTCACACCTTTTCAGGCTCTTCATTTTTTTCAAATCCACTTCATGCTCCTCCTATTTTTCAGACCGTTTCATGCTCATCTCATTTTTGACACCTTTTGAAGCTCTTCATATTTTTCACAAGTTCTCAGCCTCCTCATGTTTTTCAACACCGCTTCATGCTCCTCCTATTTTTCAGACCGTTTCATGCTCCTCATATTTTTCACACCTTTTGAAGCTCTTCATATTTTTCACACCTTTTCAGACTCTTCATGTTTTTGAACACCGCTTCATGCTCCTCCTATTTTTCAGACCCTTTCATGCTCCTCAGGTTTTTGACACCTTTTGAAGCTCTTCATATTTTTCACACCTTTTCAGGCTCTTCATATTTTTGAACACCGCTTCATGCTCCTCCAATTTTTCAGGCCGTTTTATGCTCCTCATAATTTTGACACCTTTTGAAGCTCTTCATATGTTTAACACCTTTTCAGGCTCTTAATTTTTTTCAACACCACTTCATGCTCCTCCTATTTTTCAGACGGTTTCATGCTCATCTCATTTTTTACACCTTTTGAAGCTCTTCATATTTTTCACACCTTTTGATGCTCTTCATATTTTCACACGTTTTCAGGCTCTTCATGTTTTTCAACACCGCTTCATGCTATTTCTACTTTTCAGAGAGTTTCATGCTCCTCATGTATTTTACACCTTTAGAAGCTCTTCATATTTTTCAAACCTTTTCAGGCTCTTCATGTTTTTCCACACCCCTTCATGCTTCTCCTATTTTTCAGCCCGTTTCATGCTCCTCATGTATTTCACACCTTTTGAAGCTCTTCATATTTTTCACACCTTTTCAGGCTCTTCATGTTTTTGATCACCGTTTCATGCTCCTCCTATTTTTCAGACCGTTTAATGCTCCTGTCATTTTCGACACCTTTTGAAGCTCTTCATATATTTCACACCTTTTGAAGCTCTTCATATTTTGCACACCTTTCCAGGCTCTTCATATTTTTCAACACCGCTTCATGCTCCACCTACTTTTCAGACCGTTTCATGCTCCTCATATTTTTGACACCTTTTGAAGCTTTTCATATTTTTCACACCTTTTCAGGCTCTTCATTTTTTTCAACACTACTTCTTGCTTCTCCAATTTTTCAGACCGTTTCATGCTCATCTCATTTTCGACACCTTTTGAAGCTCTTCATATATTACACATTTTCAACCTCTTCATATTTTTCACACCTTTTCATGCTCTTCATGTTTTTCAACACCGCTTCATGCTTCTCCTATTTTTCAGACAGTTTCATGCTCCTCCTATTTTTCAGACTGTTTCATGCACCTCTTATTATTGACACCTTTTGAAGCTCTCATATTTTTCACACCTTTTCAGGCTCTTCATGTTTTTCAACACCGCTTCATGCTCCTCCTATTTTTGCGACCGTTTCATGCTCCTCATATATTTGACACCTTTGAACCTCTTCATATTTTATCACACGTTTTCAGGCTCTTCATGTTTTTCATCACCGCTTCACGCTCCTCCTATTTTTGAGACCGTTTCACGCTCCACATATTTTTGACAACTTTTGGAGCTCTTCATATTTTTCACACCTTTTCAGCCTCTTCATGTTTTTTAACCGCTGCATACTCCTCCTATTTTTCAGACCGTTTCCTGCTCCTCATATATTTCACACCTTTTGAAGCTCTTCATATTTTTCACACCTTTTCAGGCTCTTCATTTTTTTCAAATCCACTTCATGCTCCTCTTATTTTTCAGACCGTTTCATGCTCATCTCATTTTTGACACCTTTTGAAGCTCTTCATATTTTTCAAAAGTTCTCAGCCTCCTCATGTTTTTCAACACCGCTTCATGCTCCTCCTATTTTTCAGACCGTTTCATGCTCCTCATATTTTTCACACCTTTTGAAGCTCTTCATATTTTTCACACCTTTTCAGGCTCTTCAGGTTTTTGAGCACCGCTTCATGCTCCTCCTATTTGTCAGACCCTTTCATGCTCCTCAAATTTTTGACACATTTTGAAGCTCTTCATATTTTTCACACCTTTTCAGGCTCTTCATATTTTTGAACACCGCTTCATGCTCCTCCAATTTTTCAGGCCGTTTCATGCTCCTCATAATTTTGACCCCTTTTGAAGCTCTTCATATGTTTCACACCTTTTCAGGCTCTTCATGTTTTTGATCACCGTTTCATGCTCCTCCTATTTTTCAGACCGTTTCATGCTCATGTCATTTTCGACACCTTTTGAAGCTCTTCATATATTTCACACCTTTTGAAGCTCTTCATACTATGCACACCTTTCCAGGCTCTTCATATTTTTCAACACCGCTTCATGCTCCACCTACTTTTCAGACCGTTTCGTGCTCCTCATATTTTTGACACCTTTTGAAGCTTTTCATATTTTTCACACCTTTTCAGGCTCTTCATTTTTTTCAACACTACTTCTTGCTCCTCCAATTTTTCAGACCGTTTCATGCTCATCTAATTTTTGACACCTGTTGAAGCTCTTAATATTTTTCACACCTTCTGAAGCTCTTTATATTTTTCACACTACTTCAGGCTCTTCATGTTTTTCAACACCACTTCATGCTTCTCCTATTTTTCAGCCCGTTTCATGCTCCTCATGTTTTTCACACCTTTTGAAGCTCGTCATATTTTTCACACCTTTTAAGGCTCTCCATGTTTTTGATCACCGTTTCTTGCTCCTCCTATTTTTCAGACCGTTTCATGCTCGTCATATTTTTGTCTCCTTTTGAAGCTCTTCATAATTTTCACACCCTTTCAGGCTCTTCATGTTTTTCAACACCACTTCATGCTTCTCCTATATTTCAGACCGTTTCATGCTCCTCATATTTTTGACATCTTTAGAAACTCTTCATATCTTTCACACCTTTTCAGACTCTTAATGTTTTTCAACACCGCTTCATGCTCCTCCTATTTTTCAGACCATTTCCTGCTTTTCATATTTTTGACACCTCTTGAAGCTCTTCATATATATCACGCCTTTTCAGCCTCTTCATTATTTTCAAAACCGCTTCATGCTCCTCCTATTTTTCACACCGTTTCATGCTCATCTCATTTTTGACACCTTTAGAAGCTCTTCATATATTTCACACCTTTTCAAGCTCTTCATATTTTTCAGACCTTTTCAGGCTCTTCATGTTTTTGAACACGGCTTCGTGCTCCTCCTATTTTTCAGACCGTTTCATGCTCCTCATATTTTTGACACCGTTTGAAGCTCTTCATATTTTTCACACCTTTTCAGGCTCTTCATGTTTGAACACCGCTTCATGCTCCTTCTATTTTTCAGAGAGTTTCATGCTCCTCATGTATTTCACACCTTTTGAAGCTCTTCATATTTTCCACACCTTTTCACGCTCTTCATATTTTTCCACACCACTTCATGCTTCTCCTATTTTTCAGCCCGTTTCAAACTACTCATGTATTTCACACCTTTTGAGGCTCTTCATATTTTTCAAACCTTTTCAGGCTCTTCATATGTTTGAACACCGCTTCATGCTCCTCCAATTTTTCAGGCCGTTTCATGTTCCTCATAATTTTGACACCTTTTGAAGCTCTTCATATGTTTCACCCATTTTCAGGCTCTTCATTTTTTTCAACACCACTTCATGCTCCTCCTATTTTTCAGACGGTTTCATGCTCATCTCATTTTTTACACCTTTTGAAGCTCTTCATATTTTTTACACCTTTTCAGGCTCTTCATGTTTTTCACACCTTTTCAGGCTCTTCATGTTTTTGAACACCATTTCAGGCTTCTCCTAATTTGCAGACCGTTTCATTCTCCTCATATTTTTGACACCTTTTGAAGCTCTTTATATATTTCACACATTTTCAGGCTCTTCATTTTTTTCAACACCGCTTCATGCTTCTCCTCTTTTTCAGACAGATTCTTGCTCCTCCTATTTTTCAGACTGTTTCATGCACCTCTTATTATTGACACCTTTTGAAGCTCTCATATTTTTCACACCTTTTCAGGCTCTTCATGTTTTTCAACACCGGTTCATGCTTCTCCTATTTTTCAGAGAGTTTCATGCTCCTCATGTATTTCTCACCTCTTGAAGCTCTTCAAATTTTTCACACTTTTTCAGGCTCTTCATGTTTTTCAACACCACTTCATGCTCCTCCTATTTTTCAGACCGTTTCATGCTTCTCATATTTTTGACATCTTTAGAAACTCTACATATTTTTCATACCTTTTCAGACTCTTCATGTTTTTCAACACCGCTTCATGATCCTCCTATTTTTCAGACCGTTTCATTCTCCTCATATTTTTGACACCTTTTGAAGCTCTTCATATTTTTCACAAGTTCTCAGGCTCTGCATGTTTTTCAACACCGCTTCATGCTCCTCATATTTTTCAGACCGTTTCATGCTTCTCATATTTTTGACACCTTTTGAAGCTCTTCCTTTGTTTCACACCTTTTAACGCTCTTCATGTTTTTGAACACCGCTTCATGCTCCCCCTATTTTTCAGACCGTTTAATGCTTCTCATATTTTTGACACCTTTTGAAGCTCTTCATATTTTCAAAGCTTTTCAGGCTCTTCATTTCTTTCAACACTACTTCTTGCTCCTCCAATTTTTCAGACCGTTTCATGCTCATCTAATTTTTGACACCTGTTGAAGCTCGTAATATTTTTCAACCTTCTGAAGCTCTTTATATTTTTCACACTTTTTCAGGCTCTTCATGTTTTTCAACACCACTTCATGCTTCTCCTATTTTTCAGCCCGTTTCATGCTCCTCATGTTTTTCACACCTTTTGAAGCTCGTCATATTTTTCACACCTTTTAAGGCTCTCCATGTTTTTGATCACCGTTTCTTGCTCCTCCTATTTTTCAGACCGTTTCATGCTCCTCATATTTTTGACACCTTTTGAAGCTCTTCATAATTTTCACACCCTTTCAGGCTCTTCATGTTTTTCAACACCACTTCATGCTTCTCCTATATTTCAGGCCGTTTCATGCTCCTCATATTTTTGACATCTTTAGAAACTCTTCATATCTTTCACACCTTTTCAGACTCTTCATGTTTGTCAACACCGCTTCATGCTCCTCCTATTTTTCAGACCATTTCCTGCTCTTCATATTTTTGACACCTCTTGAAGCTCTTCATATATTTCACGTCTTTTCAGCCTCTTCATTTTTTTCAAAACCGCTTCATGCTCCTCCTATTTTTCACACCGTTTCATGCTCATCTCATTTTTGACACCTTTTCAAGCTCTTCATATTTTTCAGACCTTTTCAGGCTCTTCATGTTTTTGAACACGGCTTCGTGCTCCTCCTATTTTTCAGACCGTTTCATGCTCCTCATATTTTTGACACCGTTTGAAGCTCTTCATATTTTTCACACCTTTTCAGGCTCTTCATGTTTGAACACCGCTTCATGCTCCTTCTATTTTTCAGAGAGTTTCATGCTCCTCATGTATTTCACACCTTTTGAAGCTCTTCATATTTTCCACACCTTTTCACGCTCTTCATATTTTTCCACACCACTTCATGCTTCTCCTATTTTTCAGCCCGTTTCAAACTACTCATGTATTTCACACCTTTTGAAGCTCTTCATATTTTTCAAACCTTTTCAGGCTCTTCATATGTTTGAACACCGCTTCATGCTCCTCCAATTTTTCAGGCCGTTTCATGTTCCTCATAATTTTGACACCTTTTGAAGCTCTTCATATGTTTCACCCATTTTCAGGCTCTTCATTTTTTTCAACACCACTTCATGCTCCTCCTATTTTTCAGACGGTTTCATGCTCATCTCATTTTTTACACCTTTTGAAGCTCTTCATATTTTTCACACCTTTTCAGGCTCTTCATGTTTTTCACACCTTTTCAGGCTCTTCATGTTTTTGAACACCATTTCAGGCTTCTCCTAATTTGCAGACCGTTTCATTCTCCTCATATTTTTGACACCTTTTGAAGCTCTTTATATATTTCACACATTTTCAGGCTCTTCATTTTTTTCAACACCACTTCATGCTCCTCCTATTTTTCAGACCGTTTCATGCTCATCTCATTTTTTACACCTTTTGAAGCTCTTCAAATTTTTCACGTCTTTTGAAGCTCTTCATATTTTTCACAACTTTTCAGGCTCTTTATGATTTTCAACACCGCTTCATGCTCCTCCTATTTTTCAGACCGTTTCATGCTCATCTCATTTTGACACCTTTTGAAGCTCTTCAAATTTTTCACACCTTTTGAAGCTCTTCATATTTTTCATATTTTTGAAGCTCTTCATATTTTCACACGTTTTCAGGCTCTTCATGTTTTTCAACACCGCTTCATGCTATTTCTATTTTTCAGAGAGTTTCATGCTCCTCATGTATTTCACACCTTTTGAAGCTCTTCATATTTTTCAAACCTTTTCAGGCTCTTCATGTTTTTCCACACCCCTTCATGCTTCTCCTATTTTTCAGCCCGTTTCATGCTCCTCATGTATTTCACACCTTTTGAAGCTCTTCATATTTTTCACACCTTTTCAGGCTCTTCATGTTTTTGATCACCGTTTCATGCTCCTCCTATTTTTCAGACCGTTTCATGCTCATCTCATTTTTGACACCTTTTGAAGCTCTTCATATATTTCACACCTTTTGAAGCTCTTCATATTTTGCACACCTTTCCAGGCTCTTCATATTTTTCAACACCGCTTCATGCTCCACCTATTTTTCAGACCGTTTCATGCTCCTCCTATTTTTCAGACTGTTTCATGCACCTCTTATTATTGACACCTTTTGAAGCTCTCATATTTTTCACACCTTTTCAGGCTCTTCATGTTTTTCAACACCGGTTCATGCTTCTCCTATTTTTCAGAGAGTTTCATGCTCCTCATGTATTTCTCACCTCTTGAAGCTCTTCAAATTTTTCACACATTTTCAGGCTCTTCATGTTTTTCAACACCACTTCATGCTCCTCCTATTTTTCAGACCGTTTCATGCTTCTCATATTTTTGACATCTTTAGAAACTCTACATATCTTTCACACCTTTTCAGACTCTTCATGTTTTTCAACACCGCTTCATGATCCTCCTATTTTTCAGACCGTTTCATTCTCCTCATATTTTTGACACCTTTTGAAGCTCTTCATATTTTTCACAAGTTCTCAGGCTCTGCATGTTTTTCAACACCGCTTCATGCTCCTCATATTTTTCAGACCGTTTCATGCTTCTCATGTTTTTGACACCTTTTGAAGCTCTTCCTTTTTTTCACACCTTTTCACACTCTTCATGTTTTTGAACACCGCTTCGTGCTCCTCCTATTTTTCAGACCGTTTCATGCTCCTAATATTTTTGACACCTTTTGAAGCTCTTCATATTTTTCACACCTTTTCAGGCTCTTCATTTTTGAAAACCGCTTCATGCTCCTTCTATTTTTCAGAGAGTTTCATGATCCTCATGTATTTCACACCTTTTGAAGCTCTTCATATTTTTCACACCTTTTCAGGCTCTTCACGTTTTGATCACCATTTCATGCTCCTTTTATTTTTCAGACCGTTTCATGCTCATCTCATTTTTGACACCTTTTGAAGCTCTTCATATATTTCACACATTTTCAACCTCTTCATATTTTTCACACCTTTTCATGCTCTTCATGTTTTTCAACACCGCTTCATGCTTCTCCTATTTTTCAGACAGTTTCATGCTCCTCCTATTTTTCAGACTCTTTCATGCACCTCTTATTATTGACACCTTTTGAAGCTCTCATATTTTTCACACCTTTTCAGGCTCTTCATGTTTTTCAACACCGCTTCATGCCCCTCCTATTTTTGCGACCGTTTCATTCTCCTCATATATTTGACACCTTTGAAGCTCTTCATATTTTATCACACGTTTTCAGGCTCTTCATGTTTTTCATCACCGCTTCACGCTCCTCCTATTTTTGAGACCGTTTCACGCTCCACATATTTTTGACAACTTTTGGAGCTTTTCATATTTTTCACACCTTTTCAGGCTCTTCATGTTTTTTAACCGCTGCATACTCCTCCTATTTTTCAGACCGTTTCATGCTCCTCATATATTTCACACCTTTTGAAGCTCTTCATATTTTTCCCACCTTTTCAGGCTCTTCATTTTTTTCAACACCACTTCATGCTCCTCCTATTTTTCAGACCGTTTAATGCTCCTCATATTTTTGACACTTTTTGAAGCTCTTCATATTTTTCACACTTCTCCAGGCTCTTCATTTTTTTGAACACCGCTTCATGCTCCTCCTATTTTTCAGACCTTTTCATGCTCCTCATGTTTTTGACACCTTTTGAAGCACTTCATATTTTTCACACCTTTTCAGGCTCTTCATGTTTTTCCACAACGCTTCATGCTCCTCATATGTTTCACACCTTTTGAAGCTCTTCATATTTTTTTTAACACCTTTTCACGCTCCTCCTATATTTCAGACCGTTTCATTCTCCTCATATTTTTGACACCATTTGAAGCTCTTCATATTTTTCACACCTTTTCAGGCTCTTCATGTTTTTTAACACCTTTTCATGCTCCTCCTGTATTTCAGACCGTTTCATGCTCCTTATGTTTTTGACACCTTTTGAAGCTCTTCATATTTTTCACACGTTTTCAGGCTCTTCATATTTTTCAACACCGCTTCATGCTCCTCCTATTTTTCAGACCGTATCATGCTCCTCATATGTTTCACACCTTTTTCAGGCTCTTCATGTTTTTCAACACCGCTTCATGCTCCTCCTATGTTTCAGACCGTTTGATGCTCCTCATATTTTTGACACAGTTTGAAGCTCTTCACATTTTTCACACCTTTTGAGGCTCTTCATGTTTTTGAAAACAGTTTCTTGCTCCTCATTTTTTTCAGACCGTTTCACCCTCTATATATTTGACACCTTTTTGAAGCTCTTCATATTTTTCACACCTTTCGAGGCTCTTCATGTTTTTCAAAACAGTTTCTTGCTCCTCATATTTTTCAGACCGTTTCACCCTCTATATATTTGACACCTCTTTGAAGCTCTTAATATTTTTCACACCTTTTCAGGCTCTTCTTGTTTTTCAACACCACTTCAAGCTCCTTCTATTTTTCAGACCGTTTCTTGCTCCTCATATTTTTGACACCTTTGAGGCTCTTCCTATATTTCACACTATTTCAGGCTCTTCATGTTTTTCAACACCACTTCAAGCTCCTTCTATTTTTCAGACCGTTTCATGTTTCTCATATATTTGACACAGTTTGAAGCTCTTCATATTTTTCACAACTGTTGAGGCTCTTCATGTTTTTGAAAACAGTTTCTTGCTCCTCTTGTTTTTCAGACCCTTTCACCCTCCTCATATTTTTGATACCTTTTTGAAGCTCTTCATTTTTTTCACACCTTTCCAGGCTCTTCAAGTGTATGACACCGTTTCATGCTCCTCCTATATTTCATACCATTTCATGCTCCTTATATTTTTGACACCTTTTGAAGCTCTTCATATATTTCACACCTTTTCAGGCTCTTCATATTTTTCAACACCGCTTCAAGCTCCTCCTATTTTTCAGACCGTTTCTTGCTCCTCATATTTTTGACACCTTTGAGGCTCTTCATATATTTCACACATTTTCAGGCTCTTCATGTTTTTCAACACCGCTTCATGCTCCTCCTAATTTTCAGACCGTTTCATTCTCCTCATATTTTTGACACCATTTGAAGCTTTTCATATTTTTCACACCTTTTCAGGCTCTTCATGTTTTTTAACACCTTTTCTTGCTCCTGCTATATTTCAGACCGTTTCATGCTCCTTATATTTTTGACACCTTTTGAAGCTCTTCATATTTTTCACACCTTTTCAGGCTCTTCATATTTTTCAACACCGCTTCATGCTCCTCCTATTTTTCAGACCGTATCATGCTCCTCATATGTTTCACACATTTTTCAGGCTCTTCATTTTTTTCAACAATACTTCATGCTCATCCTATGTTTCAGACCGTTTCATGCTCCTCATATTTTTGACACAGTTTGAAGCTCTTCACATTTTTCACAACTTTTCAGGCTCTTCATGTTTTTGAAAACAGTTTGTTGCTCCTCATATTTTTCAGACCGTTTCACCCTCTATATATTTGACACCTTTTTGAAGCTCTTCATATTTTTCACACGTTTTCAGTCTCTTCATGTTTTTCAACTCCACTTCAAGCTCCTTCTATTTTTCAGACCGTTTCTTGCTCCTCATATTTTTGACACCTTTGAGGCTCTTCATATATTTCACACTGTTTCAGGCTCTTTATGTTTTCAACACCGCTTCATGCTCCTCTTAATTTTCAGACCGTTTCATTCTCCTCATATTTTTGACACCTTTTGAAGCTCTTCATATTTTTCACACTTTTTCAGGCTCTTCATGTTTTTCAAACCGCTTCATGCTCCTCCTATTTTTCAGACCGTTTCATGCTTCTCCTATTTTTCAGACCGTTTCATGCTCCTCATATTTTTGACGCCTTTTGAAGCTCTTCATATTTTTCACACCTTTTCAGGCTCTTCTTGTTTTTCAACACCACTTCAAGCTCCTTCTATTTTTCAGACCGTTTCTTGCTCCTCATATTTTTGACACCTTTGAGGCTCTTCCTATATTGCACACTTTTTCAGGCTCTTCATGTTTTTCAGCACCACTTCATGCTCCTCCTATTTTTCAGACCGTTTCATGCTCCTCATATTTTGACCACTTTTGAAGCTCTTCACATTTTTCACACCTTTTGAGGCTCTTCATGTTTTTCAAAACAGTTTCTTGCTCCTCATATTTTTCAGACCGTTTCACCCTCTATATATTTGACACCTCTTTGAAGCTCTTAATATTTTTCACACCTTTTCAGGCTCTTCTTGTTTTTCAACACCACTTCAAGCTCCTTCTATTTTTCAGACCGTTTCTTGCTCCTCATATTTTTGACACCTTTGAGGCTCTTCCTATATTTCACACTATTTCAGGCTCTTCATGTTTTTCAACACCACTTCAAGCTCCTTCTATTTTTCAGACCGTTTCATGTTTCTCATATATTTGACACAGTTTGAAGCTCTTCATATTTTTCACAACTGTTGAGGCTCTTCATGTTTTTGAAAACAGTTTCTTGCTCCTCTTGTTTTTCAGACCCTTTCACCCTCCTCATATTTTTGATACCTTTTTGAAGCTCTTCATTTTTTTCACACCTTTCCAGGCTCTTCAAGTGTATGACACCGTTTCATGCTCCTCCTATATTTCATACCATTTCATGCTCCTTATATTTTTGACACCTTTTGAAGCTCTTCATATATTTCACACCTTTTCAGGCTCTTCATATTTTTCAACACCGCTTCAAGCTCCTCCTATTTTTCAGACCGTTTCTTGCTCCTCATATTTTTGACACCTTTGAGGCTCTTCATATATTTCACACATTTTCAGGCTCTTCATGTTTTTCAACACCGCTTCATGCTCCTCCTAATTTTCAGACTGTTTCATTCTCCTCATATTTTTGACACCATTTGAAGCTTTTCATATTTTTCACACCTTTTCAGGCTCTTCATGTTTTTTAACACCTTTTCTTGCTCCTGCTATATTTCAGACCGTTTCATGCTCCTTATATTTTTGACACCTTTTGAAGCTCTTCATATTTTTCACACCTTTTCAGGCTCTTCATATTTTTCAACACCGCTTCATGCTCCTCCTATTTTTCAGACCGTATCATGCTCCTCATATGTTTCACACATTTTTCAGGCTCTTCATTTTTTTCAACAATACTTCATGCTCATCCTATGTTTCAGACCGTTTCATGCTCCTCATATTTTTGACACAGTTTGAAGCTCTTCACATTTTTCACAACTTTTCAGGCTCTTCATGTTTTTGAAAACAGTTTCTTGCTCCTCATATTTTTCAGACCGTTTCACCCTCTATATATTTGACACTTTTTTGAAGCTCTTCATATTTTTCACACGTTTTCAGTCTCTTCATGTTTTTCAACTCCACTTCAAGCTCCTTCTATTTTTCAGACCGTTTCTTGCTCCTCATATTTTTGACACCTTTGAGGCTCTTCATATATTTCACACTGTTTCAGGCTCTTTATGTATTTCAACACCGCTTCATGCTCCTCCTAATTTTCAGACCGTTTCATTCTCCTCATATTTTTGACACCTTTTGAAGCTCTTCATATTTTTCACACTTTTTCAGGCTCTTCATGTTTTTCAAACCGCTTCATGCTCCTCCTATTTTTCAGACCGTTTCATGCTTCTCCTATTTTTCAGACCGTTTCATGCTCCTCATATTTTTGACGCCTTTTGAAGCTCTTCATATTTTTCACACCTTTTCAGGCTCTTCATGTTTTTCAGCACCACTTCATGCTCCTCCTATTTTTCAGACCGTTTCATGCTCCTCATATTTTGACCACTTTTGAAGCTCTTCATATTTTTCACACCTTTTCAGGCTCTTCATGTTTTTCAACACCGCTTCATGCTCCTACTATTTTTCAGACCCTTTCATGCTCCTCATATTTTTGACAACTTTTGAAGCTCTTCATATTTTTCACTCCTTTTCACGCTCTTCATGTTTTTCAACATCGCTTGCTGCTCCTCCTCTTTTTCAGACCGTTTCTTGCTCCTCATGTATTTCACACCTTTTGAAACTCTTCATATTTTTCACACCTTTTCAGGCTCTTCATGTTTTTGAACACTGCTTCATACTCCTCCTATTTTTCAGAACTTTTCATGCTCCTCATGTTTTTGACACCTTTTGAAGCTCTTCATATTTTTCACACCTTTTCAGGCTCTTCATGTTTTTCAACAACGCTTCATGCTCCTCCTATTTTTCACACCGTTTAATGCTCCTCATATGTTTCACACATTTTGAAGCTCTTCATAGTTTTTTTAACACCTTTTCACGCTCCTCCTATATTTCAGACCGTTTCAAGCTTCTCATATTTTTGACACTTTTTGAAGCTCTTCATATTTTTGACACCTTTTCAGGCTCTTCATGTTTTTCAACACCACTTCAAGCTCCTTCTGTTTTTCAGACCGTTTCTTGCTCCTCATATTTTTGACACCTTTGAGGCTCTTCATATATTTCACACTGTTTCAGGCTCTTTATGTTTTTCAACACCGCTTCATGCTCCTCCTAATTTTCAGACCGTTTCATTCTCCTCATAATTTTGACACCTTTTGAAGCTCTTCATATTTTTCACACTTTTTCAGGCTCTTCATGTTTTTCAAACCGCTTCATGCTCCTCCTATTTTTCAGACCGTTTCATGTTTCTCCTATTTTTCAGACCGTTTCATGCTCCTAATATTTTTGACGCCTTTTGAAGCTCTTCATATTTTTCACACCTTTTCAGGCTCTTCATGTTTTTCAGCACCACTTCATGCTCCTCCTATTTTTCAGACCGTTTCATGCTCCTCATATTTTTCACACATTTTGAAGCTCTTCATATTTTTCACACCTTTTCAGGCTCTTCATGTTTTTCAACACCGCTTCATGTTCCTCCTATTTTTCAGACCCTTTCATGCTCCTCATATTTTTGACACGTTTTGAAGCTCTTCATATTTTTCACACCTTTTCACGCTCTTCATGTTTTTCAACATCGCTTGCTGCTCCTCCTCTTTTTCAGAGTGTTTCCTGCTCCTCATAATTTTGACACCTTTGAAGCTCTTCATATTTTTCACACCTTTTCAGGCTCTTCATATTTTTCAACACCACTTCATGCTTCTCCTATTTTTCAGACCGTTTCATGCTCCTCATATTTTTGACACTTTTTGAAGCTCTTCATATTTTTCACACTTCTCCAGGCTCTTCATTTTTTTGAACACCGCTTCATGCTCCTCCTATTTTTCAGACCTTTTCATGCTCCTCATGTTTTTGACACCTTTTGAAGCACTTCATATTTTTCACACCTTTTCAGGCTCTTCATGTTTTTTAACAACTTTTCATGCTCCTGCTATATTTCAGACCGTTTCATGCTCCTCATATGTTTCACACCTTTTGAAGCTCTTCATATTTTTTTTAACACCTTTTCACGCTCCTCCTATATTTCAGACCGTTTCAAGCTCCTCATATTTTTGACACTTTTTGTAGCTCTTCATATTTTTCACACCTTTTCAGGGTCTTCATGTTTTTCTACACCACTTCATGCTCCTCCTATTTTTCAGACCGTTTTATTCTACTCATATGTTTCACACCTTTTTCAAGCTCTTCATATTTTTCAACACCACTTCATGCTCCTCCTAATTATCAGACCGTTTCATTCTCCTCATATTTTTGACACCATTTGAAGCTTTTCATATTTTTCACACCTTTTCAGGCTCTTCATGTTTTTTAACAACTTTTCATGCTCCTGCTATATTTCAGACCGTTTCATGCTCCTTATATTTTTGACACCTTTTGAAGCTCTTCATATTTTTCATACGTTTTCAGGCTCTTCATATTTTTCAACACCGCTTCATGCTCCTCCTATTTTTCAGACCGTATCATGCTCCTCATATGTTTCACACCTTTTTCAGGCTCTTCATGTTTTTCAACAACACTTCATGCTCCTCCTATGTTTCAGACCGTTTCATACTCCTCATATTTTTGACACAGTTTGAAGCTCTTCACATTTTTCACACTTTTTGAGGCTCTTCATAGTTTTGAAAACAGTTTCTTGCTCCTCATATTTTTCAGACCGTTTCACCCTCTATATATTTGACACCTTTTTGAAGCTCTTCATATTTTTCACACCTTTTGAGGCTCTTCATGTTTTTGAAAACAGTTTCTTGCTCCTCATATTTTTCAGACCGTTTCACCCTCTATATATTCGACACCTTTTTGAAGCTCTTCATATTTTTCACACCTTTTCAGGCTCTTCGTGTTTTTCAACACCACTTCAAGCTCCTTCTATTTTTCAGACCGTTTCTTGCTCCTCATATTTTTGACACCTTTGAGGCTCTTCATATATTTCACACTATTTCAGGCTCTTCATGTTTTTCAACACCACTTCAAGCTCCTTCTATTTTTCAGACCGTTTCTTGCTCCTCATATTTTTGACACCTTTGAGGCTCTTCATATATTTCACACTTTTTTAGGCTCTTCATGTTTTTCAACACCACTTCAAGCTCCTTCTATTTTTCGGACCGTTTCTTGCTCCTCATATTTTTGACACCTTTGAGGCTCTTCATATATTTCACACTGTTTCAGGCTCTTTATGTTTTTCAACACCGCATCATGCTCCTCCTAATTTTCAGACCGTTTCATTCTCCTCATATTTTTGACCCCTTTTGAAGCTCTTCATAATTTTCACACTTTTTCAGTCTCTTCATGTTTTTCACACCGCTTCATGCTCCTCCTATTTTTCAGACCGTTTCATGCTTCTCCTATTTTTCAGACCGTTTCATGCTCCTCATATTTTTGACTCATTTTGAAGCTCTTCCTATTTTTCACACCTTTTCAGGCTCTTCATGTTTTTCAACACCGCTTCATGCTCCTCCTATTTTTCAGACCCTTTCATGCTCCTCATATTTTTGACACCTTTTGAAGCTCTTCATATTTTTCACACCTTTTCACTCTCTTCATGTTTTTCAACATCGCTTGCTGCTCCTCCTCTTTTTCAGAGCGTTTCATGCTCCTCATAATTTTGACACCTTTGAAGCTCTTCATATTTTTCACAACTTTTCAGGCTCTTCATGTTTTTCAACAACGCTTCATGCTCCTCCTATGTTTCAGACCGTTTCATGCTCCTCATATGTTTCACACCTTTTGAAGCTCTTCATATTTTTTTAACACCTTTTCACGCTCCTCCTATATTTCAGACCGTTTCAAGCTCCTCATATTTTTGACACTTTTTGTAGCTCTTCATATTTTTCACACCTTTTCAGGGTCTTCATGTTTTTCTACACCACTTCATGCTCCTCCTATTTTTCAGACCGTTTTATTCTACTCCTATGTTTCACACCTTTTTCAAGCTCTTCATGTTTTTCAACTCCACTTCATGCTCCTCCTAACTATCAGACCATTTCATTCTCCTCATATTTTTGACACCATTTGAAGCTCTTCATATTTTTCACACCTTTTCAGGCTCTTCATGTTTTTTAACACCTTTTCTAGCTCCTCCTATATTTCAGACCGTTTCATGCTCCTTATATTTTTGACACCTTTTGAAGCTCTTCATATTTTTCACACGTTTTCAGGCTCTTCATATTTTTCATCACCGCTTCATGCTCCTCCTATTTTTCAGACCGTATCATGCTCCTCATATGTTTCACACCTTTTTCAGGCTCTTCATGTTTTTCAGCACCACTTCATGCTCCTCCTATTTTTCAGACCGTTTCATGCTCCTCATATTTTGACCACTTTTGAAGCTCTTCACATTTTTCACACCTTTTGAGGCTCTTCATGTTTTTCAAAACAGTTTCTTGCTCCTCATATTTTTCAGACCGTTTCACCCTCTATATATTTGACACCTCTTTGAAGCTCTTAATATTTTTCACACCTTTTCAGGCTCTTCTTGTTTTTCAACACCACTTCAAGCTCCTTCTATTTTTCAGACCGTTTCTTGCTCCTCATATTTTTGACACCTTTGAGGCTCTTCCTATATTTCACACTATTTCAGGCTCTTCATGTTTTTCAACACCACTTCAAGCTCCTTCTATTTTTCAGACCGTTTCATGTTTCTCATATATTTGACACAGTTTGAAGCTCTTCATATTTTTCACAACTGTTGAGGCTCTTCATGTTTTTGAAAACAGTTTCTTGCTCCTCTTGTTTTTCAGACCCTTTCACCCTCCTCATATTTTTGATACCTTTTTGAAGCTCTTCATTTTTTTCACACCTTTCCAGGCTCTTCAAGTGTATGACACCGTTTCATGCTCCTCCTATATTTCATACCATTTCATGCTCCTTATATTTTTGACACCTTTTGAAGCTCTTCATATATTTCACACCTTTTCAGGCTCTTCATATTTTTCAACACCGCTTCAAGCTCCTCCTATTTTTCAGACCGTTTCTTGCTCCTCATATTTTTGACACCTTTGAGGCTCTTCATATATTTCACACATTTTCAGGCTCTTCATGTTTTTCAACACCGCTTCATGCTCCTCCTAATTTTCAGACCGTTTCATTCTCCTCATATTTTTGACACCATTTGAAGCTTTTCATATTTTTCACACCTTTTCAGGCTCTTCATGTTTTTTAACACCTTTTCTTGCTCCTGCTATATTTCAGACCGTTTCATGCTCCTTATATTTTTGACACCTTTTGAAGCTCTTCATATTTTTCACACCTTTTCAGGCTCTTCATATTTTTCAACACCGCTTCATGCTCCTCCTATTTTTCAGACCGTATCATGCTCCTCATATGTTTCACACATTTTTCAGGCTCTTCATTTTTTTCAACAATACTTCATGCTCATCCTATGTTTCAGACCGTTTCATGCTCCTCATATTTTTGACACAGTTTGAAGCTCTTCACATTTTTCACAACTTTTCAGGCTCTTCATGTTTTTGAAAACAGTTTCTTGCTCCTCATATTTTTCAGACCGTTTCACCCTCTATATATTTGACACTTTTTTGAAGCTCTTCATATTTTTCACACGTTTTCAGTCTCTTCATGTTTTTCAACTCCACTTCAAGCTCCTTCTATTTTTCAGACCGTTTCTTTCTCCTCATATTTTTGACACCTTTGAGGCTCTTCATATATTTCACACTGTTTCAGGCTCTTTATGTTTTCAACACCGCTTCATGCTCCTCTTAATTTTCAGACCGTTTCATTCTCCTCATATTTTTGACACCTTTTGAAGCTCTTCATATTTTTCACACTTTTTCAGGCTCTTCATGTTTTTCAAACCGCTTCATGCTCCTCCTATTTTTCAGACCGTTTCATGCTTCTCCTATTTTTCAGACCGTTTCATGCTCCTCATATTTTTGACGCCTTTTGAAGCTCTTCATATTTTTCACACCTTTTCAGGCTCTTCTTGTTTTTCAACACCACTTCAAGCTCCTTCTATTTTTCAGACCGTTTCTTGCTCCTCATATTTTTGACACCTTTGAGGCTCTTCCTATATTTCACACTATTTCAGGCTCTTCATGTTTTTCAACACCACTTCAAGCTCCTTCTATTTTTCAGACCGTTTCTTGCTCCTCATATTTTTGACACCTTTGAGGCTCTTCATATATTTCACACTATTTCAGGCTCTTCATGTTTTTCAACACCACTTCAAGCTCCTTCTATTTTTCAGACCGTTTCTTGCTCCTCATATTTTTGACACCTTTGAGGCTCTTCATATATTTCACACTTTTTTAGGCTCTTCATGTTTTTCAACACCACTTCAAGCTCCTTCTATTTTTCGGACCGTTTCTTGCTCCTCATATTTTTGACACCTTTGAGGCTCTTCATATATTTCACACTGTTTCAGGCTCTTTATGTTTTTCAACACCGCTTCATGCTCCTCCTAATTTTCAGACCGTTTCATTCTCCTCATATTTTTGACCCCTTTTGAAGCTCTTCATAATTTTCACACTTTTTCAGTCTCTTCATGTTTTTCACACCGCTTCATGCTCCTCCTATTTTTCAGACCGTTTCATGCTTCTCCTATTTTTCAGACCGTTTCATGCTCCTCATATTTTTGACTCATTTTGAAGCTCTTCCTATTTTTCACACCTTTTCAGGCTCTTCATGTTTTTCAACACCGCTTCATGCTCCTCCTATTTTTCAGACCCTTTCATGCTCCTCATATTTTTGACACCTTTTGAAGCTCTTCATATTTTTCACACCTTTTCACTCTCTTCATGTTTTTCAACATCGCTTGCTGCTCCTCCTCTTTTTCAGAGCGTTTCATGCTCCTCATAATTTTGACACCTTTGAAGCTCTTCATATTTTTCACAACTTTTCAGGCTCTTCATGTTTTTCAACAACGCTTCATGCTCCTCCTATGTTTCAGACCGTTTCATGCTCCTCATATGTTTCACACCTTTTGAAGCTCTTCATATTTTTTTAACACCTTTTCACGCTCCTCCTATATTTCAGACCGTTTCAAGCTCCTCATATTTTTGACACTTTTTGTAGCTCTTCATATT
This sequence comes from Dama dama, assembly GCF_033118175.1. Lineage (NCBI taxonomy): Eukaryota > Metazoa > Chordata > Mammalia > Artiodactyla > Cervidae > Dama > Dama dama. The sequence continues at coordinate 2,803,272 of NC_083683.1, read as the reverse complement.
TTTCACACCTTTTCAGGGTCTTCATGTTTTTCTACACCACTTCATGCTCCTCCTATTTTTCAGACCGTTTTATTCTACTCCTATGTTTCACACCTTTTTCAAGCTCTTTATGTTTTTCAACTCCACTTCATGCTCCTCCTAACTATCAGACCATTTCATTCTCCTCATATTTTTGACACCATTTGAAGCTCTTCATATTTTTCACACCTTTTCAGGCTCTTCATGTTTTTTAACACCTTTTCTAGCTCCTCCTATATTTCAGACCGTTTCATGCTCCTTATATTTTTGACACCTTTTGAAGCTCTTCATATTTTTCACACGTTTTCAGGCTCTTCATATTTTTCATCACCGCTTCATGCTCCTCCTATTTTTCAGACCGTATCATGCTCCTCATATGTTTCACACCTTTTTCAGGCTCTTCATGTTTTTCAGCACCACTTCATGCTCCTCCTATTTTTCAGACCGTTTCATGCTCCTCATATTTTGACCACTTTTGAAGCTCTTCACATTTTTCACACCTTTTGAGGCTCTTCATGTTTTTCAAAACAGTTTCTTGCTCCTCATATTTTTCAGACCGTTTCACCCTCTATATATTTGACACCTCTTTGAAGCTCTTAATATTTTTCACACCTTTTCAGGCTCTTCTTGTTTTTCAACACCACTTCAAGCTCCTTCTATTTTTCAGACCGTTTCTTGCTCCTCATATTTTTGACACCTTTGAGGCTCTTCCTATATTTCACACTATTTCAGGCTCTTCATGTTTTTCAACACCACTTCAAGCTCCTTCTATTTTTCAGACCGTTTCATGTTTCTCATATATTTGACACAGTTTGAAGCTCTTCATATTTTTCACAACTGTTGAGGCTCTTCATGTTTTTGAAAACAGTTTCTTGCTCCTCTTGTTTTTCAGACCCTTTCACCCTCCTCATATTTTTGATACCTTTTTGAAGCTCTTCATTTTTTTCACACCTTTCCAGGCTCTTCAACTGTATGACACCGTTTCATGCTCCTCCTATATTTCATACCATTTCATGCTCCTTATATTTTTGACACCTTTTGAAGCTCTTCATATATTTCACACCTTTTCAGGCTCTTCATATTTTTCAACACCGCTTCAAGCTCCTCCTATTTTTCAGACCGTTTCTTGCTCCTCATATTTTTGACACCTTTGAGGCTCTTCATATATTTCACACATTTTCAGGCTCTTCATGTTTTTCAACACCGCTTCATGCTCCTCCTAATTTTCAGACCGTTTCATTCTCCTCATATTTTTGACACCATTTGAAGCTTTTCATATTTTTCACACCTTTTCAGGCTCTTCATGTTTTTTAACACCTTTTCTTGCTCCTGCTATATTTCAGACCGTTTCATGCTCCTTATATTTTTGACACCTTTTGAAGCTCTTCATATTTTTCACACCTTTTCAGGCTCTTCATATTTTTCAACACCGCTTCATGCTCCTCCTATTTTTCAGACCGTATCATGCTCCTCATATGTTTCACACATTTTTCAGGCTCTTCATTTTTTTCAACAATACTTCATGCTCATCCTATGTTTCAGACCGTTTCATGCTCCTCATATTTTTGACACAGTTTGAAGCTCTTCACATTTTTCACAACTTTTCAGGCTCTTCATGTTTTTGAAAACAGTTTCTTGCTCCTCATATTTTTCAGACCGTTTCACCCTCTATATATTTGACACTTTTTTGAAGCTCTTCATATTTTTCACACGTTTTCAGTCTCTTCATGTTTTTCAACTCCACTTCAAGCTCCTTCTATTTTTCAGACCGTTTCTTTCTCCTCATATTTTTGACACCTTTGAGGCTCTTCATATATTTCACACTGTTTCAGGCTCTTTATGTTTTCAACACCGCTTCATGCTCCTCTTAATTTTCAGACCGTTTCATTCTCCTCATATTTTTGACACCTTTTGAAGCTCTTCATATTTTTCACACTTTTTCAGGCTCTTCATGTTTTTCAAACCGCTTCATGCTCCTCCTATTTTTCAGACCGTTTCATGCTTCTCCTATTTTTCAGACCGTTTCATGCTCCTCATATTTTTGACGCCTTTTGAAGCTCTTCATATTTTTCACACCTTTTCAGGCTCTTCTTGTTTTTCAACACCACTTCAAGCTCCTTCTATTTTTCAGACCGTTTCTTGCTCCTCATATTTTTGACACCTTTGAGGCTCTTCCTATATTTCACACTATTTCAGGCTCTTCATGTTTTTCAACACCACTTCAAGCTCCTTCTATTTTTCAGACCGTTTCTTGCTCCTCATATTTTTGACACCTTTGAGGCTCTTCATATATTTCACACTATTTCAGGCTCTTCATGTTTTTCAACACCACTTCAAGCTCCTTCTATTTTTCAGACCGTTTCTTGCTCCTCATATTTTTGACACCTTTGAGGCTCTTCATATATTTCACACTTTTTTAGGCTCTTCATGTTTTTCAACACCACTTCAAGCTCCTTCTATTTTTCGGACCGTTTCTTGCTCCTCATATTTTTGACACCTTTGAGGCTCTTCATATATTTCACACTGTTTCAGGCTCTTTATGTTTTTCAACACCGCTTCATGCTCCTCCTAATTTTCAGACCGTTTCATTCTCCTCATATTTTTGACCCCTTTTGAAGCTCTTCATAATTTTCACACTTTTTCAGTCTCTTCATGTTTTTCACACCGCTTCATGCTCCTCCTATTTTTCAGACCGTTTCATGCTTCTCCTATTTTTCAGACCGTTTCATGCTCCTCATATTTTTGACTCATTTTGAAGCTCTTCCTATTTTTCACACCTTTTCAGGCTCTTCATGTTTTTCAACACCGCTTCATGCTCCTCCTATTTTTCAGACCCTTTCATGCTCCTCATATTTTTGACACCTTTTGAAGCTCTTCATATTTTTCACACCTTTTCACTCTCTTCATGTTTTTCAACATCGCTTGCTGCTCCTCCTCTTTTTCAGAGCGTTTCATGCTCCTCATAATTTTGACACCTTTGAAGCTCTTCATATTTTTCACAACTTTTCAGGCTCTTCATGTTTTTCAACAACGCTTCATGCTCCTCCTATGTTTCAGACCGTTTCATGCTCCTCATATGTTTCACACCTTTTGAAGCTCTTCATATTTTTTTAACACCTTTTCACGCTCCTCCTATATTTCAGACCGTTTCAAGCTCCTCATATTTTTGACACTTTTTGTAGCTCTTCATATTTTTCACACCTTTTCAGGGTCTTCATGTTTTTCTACACCACTTCATGCTCCTCCTATTTTTCAGACCGTTTTATTCTACTCCTATGTTTCACACCTTTTTCAAGCTCTTTATGTTTTTCAACTCCACTTCATGCTCCTCCTAACTATCAGACCATTTCATTCTCCTCATATTTTTGACACCATTTGAAGCTCTTCATATTTTTCACACCTTTTCAGGCTCTTCATGTTTTTTAACACCTTTTCTAGCTCCTCCTATATTTCAGACCGTTTCATGCTCCTTATATTTTTGACACCTTTTGAAGCTCTTCATATTTTTCACACGTTTTCAGGCTCTTCATATTTTTCATCACCGCTTCATGCTCCTCCTATTTTTCAGACCGTATCATGCTCCTCATATGTTTCACACCTTTTTCAGGCTCTTCATGTTTTTCAGCACCACTTCATGCTCCTCCTATTTTTCAGACCGTTTCATGCTCCTCATATTTTGACCACTTTTGAAGCTCTTCACATTTTTCACACCTTTTGAGGCTCTTCATGTTTTTCAAAACAGTTTCTTGCTCCTCATATTTTTCAGACCGTTTCACCCTCTATATATTTGACACCTCTTTGAAGCTCTTAATATTTTTCACACCTTTTCAGGCTCTTCTTGTTTTTCAACACCACTTCAAGCTCCTTCTATTTTTCAGACCGTTTCTTGCTCCTCATATTTTTGACACCTTTGAGGCTCTTCCTATATTTCACACTATTTCAGGCTCTTCATGTTTTTCAACACCACTTCAAGCTCCTTCTATTTTTCAGACCGTTTCATGTTTCTCATATATTTGACACAGTTTGAAGCTCTTCATATTTTTCACAACTGTTGAGGCTCTTCATGTTTTTGAAAACAGTTTCTTGCTCCTCTTGTTTTTCAGACCCTTTCACCCTCCTCATATTTTTGATACCTTTTTGAAGCTCTTCATTTTTTTCACACCTTTCCAGGCTCTTCAAGTGTATGACACCGTTTCATGCTCCTCCTATATTTCATACCATTTCATGCTCCTTATATTTTTGACACCTTTTGAAGCTCTTCATATATTTCACACCTTTTCAGGCTCTTCATATTTTTCAACACCGCTTCAAGCTCCTCCTATTTTTCAGACCGTTTCTTGCTCCTCATATTTTTGACACCTTTGAGGCTCTTCATATATTTCACACATTTTCAGGCTCTTCATGTTTTTCAACACCGCTTCATGCTCCTCCTAATTTTCAGACCGTTTCATTCTCCTCATATTTTTGACACCATTTGAAGCTTTTCATATTTTTCACACCTTTTCAGGCTCTTCATGTTTTTTAACACCTTTTCTTGCTCCTGCTATATTTCAGACCGTTTCATGCTCCTTATATTTTTGACACCTTTTGAAGCTCTTCATATTTTTCACACCTTTTCAGGCTCTTCATATTTTTCAACACCGCTTCATGCTCCTCCTATTTTTCAGACCGTATCATGCTCCTCATATGTTTCACACATTTTTCAGGCTCTTCATTTTTTTCAACAATACTTCATGCTCATCCTATGTTTCAGACCGTTTCATGCTCCTCATATTTTTGACACAGTTTGAAGCTCTTCACATTTTTCACAACTTTTCAGGCTCTTCATGTTTTTGAAAACAGTTTCTTGCTCCTCATATTTTTCAGACCATTTCACCCTCTATATATTTGACACTTTTTTGAAGCTCTTCATATTTTTCACACGTTTTCAGTCTCTTCATGTTTTTCAACTCCACTTCAAGCTCCTTCTATTTTTCAGACCGTTTCTTTCTCCTCATATTTTTGACACCTTTGAGGCTCTTCATATATTTCACACTGTTTCAGGCTCTTTATGTTTTCAACACCGCTTCATGCTCCTCTTAATTTTCAGACCGTTTCATTCTCCTCATATTTTTGACACCTTTTGAAGCTCTTCATATTTTTCACACTTTTTCAGGCTCTTCATGTTTTTCAAACCGCTTCATGCTCCTCCTATTTTTCAGACCGTTTCATGCTTCTCCTATTTTTCAGACCGTTTCATGCTCCTCATATTTTTGACGCCTTTTGAAGCTCTTCATATTTTTCACACCTTTTCAGGCTCTTCTTGTTTTTCAACACCACTTCAAGCTCCTTCTATTTTTCAGACCGTTTCTTGCTCCTCATATTTTTGACACCTTTGAGGCTCTTCCTATATTTCACACTATTTCAGGCTCTTCATGTTTTTCAACACCACTTCAAGCTCCTTCTATTTTTCAGACCGTTTCATGTTTCTCATATATTTGACACAGTTTGAAGCTCTTCATATTTTTCACAACTGTTGAGGCTCTTCATGTTTTTGAAAACAGTTTCTTGCTCCTCTTGTTTTTCAGACCCTTTCACCCTCCTCATATTTTTGATACCTTTTTGAAGCTCTTCATTTTTTTCACACCTTTCCAGGCTCTTCAAGTGTATGACACCGTTTCATGCTCCTCCTATATTTCATACCATTTCATGCTCCTTATATTTTTGACACCTTTTGAAGCTCTTCATATATTTCACACCTTTTCAGGCTCTTCATATTTTTCAACACCGCTTCAAGCTCCTCCTATTTTTCAGACCGTTTCTTGCTCCTCATATTTTTGACACCTTTGAGGCTCTTCATATATTTCACACATTTTCAGGCTCTTCATGTTTTTCAACACCGCTTCATGCTCCTCCTAATTTTCAGACCGTTTCATTCTCCTCATATTTTTGACACCATTTGAAGCTTTTCATATTTTTCACACCTTTTCAGGCTCTTCATGTTTTTTAACACCTTTTCTTGCTCCTGCTATATTTCAGACCGTTTCATGCTCCTTATATTTTTGACATCTTTTGAAGCTCTTCATATTTTTCACACCTTTTCAGGCTCTTCATATTTTTCAACACCGCTTCATGCTCCTCCTATTTTTCAGACCGTATCATGCTCCTCATATGTTTCACACATTTTTCAGGCTCTTCATTTTTTTCAACAATACTTCATGCTCATCCTATGTTTCAGACCGTTTCATGCTCCTCATATTTTTGACACAGTTTGAAGCTCTTCACATTTTTCACAACTTTTCAGGCTCTTCATGTTTTTGAAAACAGTTTCTTGCTCCTCATATTTTTCAGACCGTTTCACCCTCTATATATTTGACACTTTTTTGAAGCTCTTCATATTTTTCACACGTTTTCAGTCTCTTCATGTTTTTCAACTCCACTTCAAGCTCCTTCTATTTTTCAGACCGTTTCTTGCTCCTCATATTTTTGACACCTTTGAGGCTCTTCATATATTTCACACTGTTTCAGGCTCTTTATGTTTTCAACACCGCTTCATGCTCCTCTTAATTTTCAGACCGTTTCATTCTCCTCATATTTTTGACACCTTTTGAAGCTCTTCATATTTTTCACACTTTTTCAGGCTCTTCATGTTTTTCAAACCGCTTCATGCTCCTCCTATTTTTCAGACCGTTTCATGCTTCTCCTATTTTTCAGACCGTTTCATGCTCCTCATATTTTTGACGCCTTTTGAAGCTCTTCATATTTTTCACACCTTTTCAGGCTCTTCATGTTTTTCAGCACCACTTCATGCTCCTCCTATTTTTCAGACCGTTTCATGCTCCTCATATTTTGACCACTTTTGAAGCTCTTCATATTTTTCACACCTTTTCAGGCTCTTCATGTTTTTCAACACCGCTTCATGCTCCTACTATTTTTCAGACCCTTTCATGCTCCTCATATTTTTGACAACTTTTGAAGCTCTTCATATTTTTCACTCCTTTTCACGCTCTTCATGTTTTTCAACATCGCTTGCTGCTCCTCCTCTTTTTCAGACCGTTTCTTGCTCCTCATGTATTTCACACCTTATGAAACTCTTCATATTTTTCACACCTTTTCAGGCTCTTCATGTTTTTGAACACTGCTTCATACTCCTCCTATTTTTCAGAACTTTTCATGCTCCTCATGTTTTTGACACCTTTTGAAGCTCTTCATATTTTTCACACCTTTTCAGGCTCTTCATGTTTTTCAACAACGCTTCATGCTCCTCCTATTTTTCAGACCGTTTAATGCTCCTCATATGTTTCACACATTTTGAAGCTCTTCATAGTTTTTTTAACACATTTTCACGCTCCTCCTATATTTCAGACCGTTTCAAGCTTCTCATATTTTTGACACTTTTTGAAGCTCTTCATATTTTTGACACCTTTTCAGGCTCTTCATGTTTTTCAACACCACTTCAAGCTCCTTCTATTTTTCAGACCGTTTCTTGCTCCTCATATTTTTGACACCTTTGAGGCTCTTCATATATTTCACACTGTTTCAGGCTCTTTATGTTTTTCAACACCGCTTCATGCTCCTCCTAATTTTCAGACCGTTTCATTCTCCTCATATTTTTGACACCTTTTGAAGCTCTTCATATTTTTCACACTTTTTCAGGCTCTTCATGTTTTTCAAACCGCTTCATGCTCCTCCTATTTTTCAGACCGTTTCATGTTTCTCCTATTTTTCAGACCGTTTCATGCTCCTAATATTTTTGACGCCTTTTGAAGCTCTTCATATTTTTCACACCTTTTCAGGCTCTTCATGTTTTTCAGCACCACTTCATGCTCCTCCTATTTTTCAGACCGTTTCATGCTCCTCATATTTTTCACACATTTTGAAGCTCTTCATATTTTTCACACCTTTTCAGGCTCTTCATGTTTTTCAACACCGCTTCATGCTCCTCCTATATTTCAGACCCTTTCATGCTCCTCATATTTTTGACACGTTTTGAAGCTCTTCATATTTTTCACACCTTTTCACGCTCTTCATGTTTTTCAACATCGCTTGCTGCTCCTCCTCTTTTTCAGAGTGTTTCCTGCTCCTCATAATTTTGACACCTTTGAAGCTCTTCATATTTTTCACACCTTTTCAGGCTCTTCATATTTTTCAACACCACTTCATGCTTCTCCTATTTTTCAGACCGTTTCATGCTCCTCATATTTTTGACACTTTTGGAAGCTCTTCATATTTTTCACACTTCTCCAGGCTCTTCATTTTTTTGAACACCGCTTCATGCTCCTCCTATTTTTCAGACCTTTTCATGCTCCTCATGTTTTTGACACCTTTTGAAGCACTTCATATTTTTCACACCTTTTCAGGCTCTTCATGTTTTTCAACAACGCTTCATGCTCCTCCTATTTTTCAGACCGTTTCATGCTCCTCATATGTTTCACACCTTTTGAAGCTCTTCATATTTTTTTTAACACCTTTTCACGCTCCTCCTATATTTCAGACCGTTTCAAGCTCCTCATATTTTTGACACTTTTTGTAGCTCTTCATATTTTTCACACCTTTTCAGGGTCTTCATGTTTTTCTACACCACTTCATGCTCCTCCTATTTTTCAGACCGTTTTATTCTACTCATATGTTTCACACCTTTTTCAAGCTCTTCATATTTTTCAACACCACTTCATGCTCCTCCTAATTATCAGACTGTTTCATTCTCCTCATATTTTTGACACCATTTGAAGCTTTTCATATTTTTCACACCTTTTCAGGCTCTTCATGTTTTTTAACAACTTTTCATGCTCCTGCTATATTTCAGACCGTTTCATGCTCCTTATATTTTTGACACCTTTTGAAGCTCTTCATATTTTTCATACGTTTTCAGGCTCTTCATATTTTTCAACACCGCTTCAAGCTCCTCCTATTTTTCAGACCGTTTCTTGCTCCTCATATTTTTGACACCTTTGAGGCTCTTCATATATTTCACACATTTTCAGGCTCTTCATGTTTTTCAACACCGCTTCATGCTCCTCCTAATTTTCAGACCGTTTCATTCTCCTCATATTTTTGACACCATTTGAAGCTTTTCATATTTTTCACACCTTTTCAGGCTCTTCATGTTTTTTAACACCTTTTCTTGCTCCTGCTATATTTCAGACCGTTTCATGCTCCTTATATTTTTGACACCTTTTGAAGCTCTTCATATTTTTCACACCTTTTCAGGCTCTTCATATTTTTCAACACCGCTTCATGCTCCTCCTATTTTTCAGACCGTATCATGCTCCTCATATGTTTCACACATTTTTCAGGCTCTTCATTTTTTTCAACAATACTTCATGCTCATCCTATGTTTCAGACCGTTTCATGCTCCTCATATTTTTGACACAGTTTGAAGCTCTTCACATTTTTCACAACTTTTCAGGCTCTTCATGTTTTTGAAAACAGTTTCTTGCTCCTCATATTTTTCAGACCGTTTCACCCTCTATATATTTGACACCTTTTTGAAGCTCTTCATATTTTTCACACGTTTTCAGTCTCTTCATGTTTTTCAACTCCACTTCAAGCTCCTTCTATTTTTCAGACCGTTTCTTGCTCCTCATATTTTTGACACCTTTGAGGCTCTTCATATATTTCACACTGTTTCAGGCTCTTTATGTTTTCAACACCGCTTCATGCTCCTCCTAATTTTCAGACCGTTTCTTGCTCCTTATATTTTTGACAACTTTTGAAGCTCTTCATATTTTTCACTCCTTTTCACGCTCTTCATGTTTTTCAACATCGCTTGCTGCTCCTCCTCTTTTTCAGACCGTTTCATGCTCCTCATGTATTTCACACCTTTTGAAACTCTTCATATTTTTCACACCTTTTCAGGCTCTTCATGTTTTTGAACACTGCTTCATACTCCTCCTATTTTTCAGACCTTTTCATGCTCCTCATGTTTTTGACACCTTTTGAAGCTCTTCATATTTTTCACATCTTTTCAGGCTCTTCATGTTTTTCAACAACGCTTCATGCTCCTCCTATTTTTCAGACCGTTTCATGCTCCTCATATGTTTCACACATTTTGAAGCTCTTCATAGTTTTTTTAACACCTTTTCACGCTCCTCCTATATTTCAGACCGTTTCAAGCTTCTCATATTTTTGACACTTTTTGAAGCTCTTCATATTTTTGACACCTTTTCAGGCTCTTCATGTTTTTCAACACCACTTCAACCTCCTTCTATTTTTCAGACCGTTTCTTGCTCCTCATATTTTTGACACCTTTGAGGCTCTTCATATATTTCACACTGTTTCAGGCTCTTTATGTATTTCAACACCGCTTCATGCTCCTCCTAATTTTCAGACCGTTTCATTCTCCTCATATTTTTGACACCTTTTGAAGCTCTTCATATTTTTCACACTTTTTCAGGCTCTTCATGTTTTTCAAACAGCTTCATGCTCCTCCTATTTTTCAGACCGTTTCATGCTTCTCCTATTTTTCAGACCGTTTCATGCTCCTAATATTTTTGACGCCTTTTGAAGCTCTTCATATTTTTCACACCTTTTCAGGCTCTTCATGTTTTTCAGCACCACTTCATGCTCCTCCTATTTTTCAGACCGTTTCATGCTCCTCATATTTTTCACACATTTTGAAGCTCTTCATATTTTTCACACCTTTTCAGGCTCTTCATGTTTTTCAACACCGCTTCTTGCTCCTCCTATTTTTCAGACCCTTTCATGCTCCTCATATTTTTGACACGTTTTGAAGCTCTTCATATTTTTCACACCTTTTCACGCTCTTCATGTTTTTCAACATCGCTTGCTGCTCCTCCTCTTTTTCAGAGTGTTTCCTGCTCCTCATAATTTTGACACCTTTGAAGCTCTTCATATTTTTCACACCTTTTCAGGCTCTTCATATTTTTCAACACCACTTCATGCTTCTCCTATTTTTCAGACCGTTTCATGCTCCTCATATTTTTGACACTTTTTGAAGCTCTTCATATTTTTCACACTTCTCCAGGCTCTTCATTTTTTTGAACACCGCTTCATGCTCCTCCTATTTTTCAGACCTTTTCATGCTCCTCATGTTTTTGACACCTTTTGAAGCACTTCATATTTTTCACACCTTTTCAGGCTCTTCATGTTTTTTAACAACTTTTCATGCTCCTGCTATATTTCAGACCGTTTCATGCTCCTCATATGTTTCACACCTTTTGAAGCTCTTCATATTTTTTTTAACACCTTTTCACGCTCCTCCTATATTTCAGACCGTTTCAAGCTCCTCATATTTTTGACACTTTTTGTAGCTCTTCATATTTTTCACACCTTTTCAGGGTCTTCATGTTTTTCTACACCACTTCATGCTCCTCCTATTTTTCAGACCGTTTTATTCTACTCATATGTTTCACACCTTTTTCAAGCTCTTCATATTTTTCAACACCACTTCATGCTCCTCCTAATTATCAGACCGTTTCATTCTCCTCATATTTTTGACACCATTTGAAGCTTTTCATATTTTTCACACCTTTTCAGGCTCTTCATGTTTTTTAACAACTTTTCATGCTCCTGCTATATTTCAGACCGTTTCATGCTCCTTATATTTTTGACACCTTCTGAAGCTCTTCATATTTTTCATACGTTTTCAGGCTCTTCATATTTTTCAACACCGCTTCATGCTCCTCCTATTTTTCAGACCGTATCATGCTCCTCATATGTTTCACACCTTTTTCAGGCTCTTCATGTTTTTCAACAACACTTCATGCTCCTCCTATGTTTCAGACCGTTTCATACTCCTCATATTTTTGACACAGTTTGAAGCTCTTCACATTTTTCACACTTTTTGAGGCTCTTCATATTTTTGAAAACAGTTTCTTGCTCCTCATATTTTTCAGACCGTTTCACCCTCTATATATTTGACACGTTTTTGAAGCTCTTCATATTTTTCACACCTTTTGAGGCTCTTCATGTTTTTGAAAACAGTTTCTTGCTCCTCATATTTTTCAGACCGTTTCACCCTCTATATATTCGACACCTTTTTGAAGCTCTTCATATTTTTCACACCTTTTCAGGCTCTTCGTGTTTTTCAACACCACTTCAAGCTCCTTCTATTTTTCAGACCGTTTCTTGCTCCTCATATTTTTGACACCTTTGAGGCTCTTCATATATTTCACACTATTTCAGGCTCTTCATGTTTTTCAACACCACTTCAAGCTCCTTCTATTTTTCAGACCGTTTCTTGCTCCTCATATTTTTGACACCTTTGAGGCTCTTCATATATTTCACACTTTTTTAGGCTCTTCAAGTTTTTCAACACCACTTCAAGCTCCTTCTATTTTTCGGACCGTTTCTTGCTCCTCATATTTTTGACACCTTTGAGGCTCTTCATATATTTCACACTGTTTCAGGCTCTTTATGTTTTTCAACACCGCTTCATGCTCCTCCTAATTTTCAGACCGTTTCATTCTCCTCATATTTTTGACCCCTTTTGAAGCTCTTCATAATTTTCACACTTTTTCAGTCTCTTCATGTTTTTCACACCGCTTCATGCTCCTCCTATTTTTCAGACCGTTTCATGCTTCTCCTATTTTTCAGACCGTTTCATGCTCCTCATATTTTTGACTCATTTTGAAGCTCTTCCTATTTTTCACACCTTTTCAGGCTCTTCATGTTTTTCAACACCGCTTCATGCTCCTCCTATTTTTCAGACCCTTTCATGCTCCTCATATTTTTGACACCTTTTGAAGCTCTTCATATTTTTCACACCTTTTCACTCTCTTCATGTTTTTCAACATCGCTTGCTGCTCCTCCTCTTTTTCAGAGCGTTTCATGCTCCTCATAATTTTGACACCTTTGAAGCTCTTCATATTTTTCACAACTTTTCAGGCTCTTCATGTTTTTCAACAACGCTTCATGCTCCTCCTATGTTTCAGACCGTTTCATGCTCCTCATATGTTTCACACCTTTTGAAGCTCTTCATATTTTTTTAACACCTTTTCACGCTCCTCCTATATTTCAGACCGTTTCAAGCTCCTCATATTTTTGACACTTTTTGTAGCTCTTCATATTTTTCACACCTTTTCAGGGTCTTCATGTTTTTCTACACCACTTCATGCTCCTCCTATTTTTCAGACCGTTTTATTCTACTCCTATGTTTCACACCTTTTTCAAGCTCTTCATGTTTTTCAACTCCACTTCATGCTCCTCCTAACTATCAGACCATTTCATTCTCCTCATATTTTTGACACCATTTGAAGCTCTTCATATTTTTCACACCTTTTCAGGCTCTTCATGTTTTTTAACACCTTTTCTAGCTCCTCCTATATTTCAGACCGTTTCATGCTCCTTATATTTTTGACACCTTTTGAAGCTCTTCATATTTTTCACACGTTTTCAGGCTCTTCATATTTTTCATCACCGCTTCATGCTCCTCCTATTTTTCAGACCGTATCATGCTCCTCATATGTTTCACACCTTTTTCAGGCTCTTCATGTTTTTCAACAACACTTCATGCTCCTCCTATGTTTCAGACCGTTTCATGCTCCTCATATTTTTGACACAATTTGAAGCTCTTCACATTTTTCACACCTTTTGAGGCTCTTCATGTTTTTGAAAACAGTTTCTTGCTCCTCATATTTTTCAGACCGTTTCACCCTCTATATATTTGACACCTTTTTGAAGCTCTTCATATTTTTCACACCTTTTCAGGCTCTTCATGTTTTTCAACACCACTTCAAGCTCCTTCTATTTTTCAGACCGTTTCTTGCTCCTCATATTTTTGACACCTTTGAGGCTCTTCGTATATTTCACACTTTTTTAGGCTCTTCATGTTTTTCAACACCACTTCAAGCTCCTTCTATTTTTCAGACCGTTTCTTGCTCCTCATATTTTTGACACCTTTGAGGCTCTTCATATATTTCACACTGTTTCAGGCTCTTTATGTTTTTCAACACCGCTTCATGCTCCTCCTAATTTTCAGACCGTTTCATTCTCCTCATATTTTTGACACATTTTGAAGCTCTCCATATTTTTCACACTTTTTCAGGCTCTTCATGTTTTTCACACCGCTTCATGCTCCTCCTATTTTTCAGACCGTTTCATGCTTCTCCTATTTTTGACTCCTTTTGAAGCTCTTCATATTTTTCACACCTTTTCAGGCTCTTCATGTTTTTCACACCGTTTCATGCTTCTCCTATTTTTCAGACCGTTTCATGCTCCTCATATTTTTGACTCCTTTTGAACCTCTTCATATTTTTCACACCTTTTCAGGCTCTTCATGTTTTTGAACACCATTTCATGCTCCTCCTTTTTTTTGACACATTTTGAAGGTCTTCATAATTTTCACACTTTTTCAAGCTCTTCATGTTTTTCAACACCGTTTCATGCTCCTCCTATTTTTCAGATCATTTCATGCTCCTCATATATTTCACATCTTTTATAGCTCTTCATATTTTTCACACCTTTTCATTCTCTTCAGGTTTCTCAACATCACTTCATGCTTCTCCTATTTTTCACACCGTTTCATGCTCCCACTATTTTTGACACCTTTTCAAGCTCTTTATATATTTCCCACCTCTTCAGGCTCTTAATGTTTTCAACACCGCTTCATGCTCATCCTATTTGTCGGACCGCTTCATGCTCCTCATATTTTTGACATCTTTTGAAGCTCTTCATATTTTTCACACCTTTTCAGGCTCTTCATGTTTTCAACACCGTTTCATGCTCCTCCTATTTTTCAGACCGTTTCATGCTCCTCATTTTTTTAACACCTTTTGAAGCTCTTCATATTTTTCACACCTTTTCAGGCTCTTCATGTTTTTGCACACCGCTTCATGCTCCTCCTATTTTTCACACCGTTTCATGCTCCTCTCATTATTGACACGTTTCGAAGCTATTCATATTTTTCACACCTTTGGAAGCTCTTCATATTTTTCACACATTTTCAGGCTTTTCATGTTTTCAACACCCCTTCATGCTCCTCCTTTTTTTCAGACCATTTCATGCTCCTCATATTTTTGACACCTTTTAATGCTCTTTATATTTTTCACACTTGTCATGCTCTTCATGTTTTCAACACTGTTTCATGCTTCTCCTATTTTTCAAACTGTTTCATGCTCCTCATATTTTTCACAGCTTTTGAAGCTGTTCATATTTTTCACATCTTTTCAGGCTCTTCATGTTTTGGAACACCGTTTCAAGCCCCTCCTATTTTTCAGACCGTTTCATGCTCCTCATATTTTTGACACCTTTTGAACCTCCTCATTTTTTCACAACTTTTGAAGCTCTTCATGTTTTTCCACACCATTCCATGCTGCCTCTATTTTTCAGACCGTTTAATGCTACTCCTATTTTTCAAACCGTTTCATTCTCCTCATATTTTTGACACCTTTTGAAGCTCTTCATGTCTTTCAACACCGTTTCATGCTGCTCCTATTTTTCAGACCGTTTCATGATCCTCTTATTTTTCAACCGTTTCATGCTCCTCATATTTTTGACACTTTTGAAGCTCTTCATGTCTTTCAACACTGTTTCATGCTGCTCCTATTTTTCAGACGGTTTCATGCTCCTCCTATTTTTCAGACCGTTTCATGTTCCTCATATTTTTCACACCTTTTGAACCTCCTCATTTTTTCACATCTTTTGAAGCTCTTCATATATTTCACATCTTCTCAGGCACTTCATGATTTTCACGACCACTTCATGCTCCTCCTATTTTTCAGACCGTTTCATGCTCCTCATATATTAGACACCTTGTGAAGCTCTTCCTATTTTTCACACCTTTTCAGGCTCTTCATGTTTCTCAACACCGTTTCATGCTCCTCCTATTTTTCAGACCGCTTCAGGCTCCTCATGTATTTCACACCTTTTCAAGCTCTTCATATTTTTCACACCTTTTCAGGCTCTTCATGTTTTTGAACACCGTTTCATGCTCCTCCTATTTTTCAGACCGTTTCATGCTCCTCATATTTTTGACACCTTTTGAACCTCCTCATTTTTTCACAACTTTTGAAGCTCTTCATATATTTCACACCTTTTCAGGCACTTCATGATTTTCACGACCACTTCATGCTCCTCCTATTTTTCAGACCGTTTCATGCTCATCTCATTTTTGACACCTTTGGAAGCTCTTCATATTTTTCACACCTTTTGAAGCTCTTCATATTTTTCACACGTTTTCAGGCTCTTCATGTTTTTCAACACCACTTCAAGCTCCTTCTATTTTTCAGACCGTTTCTTGCTCCTCATATTTTTGACACCTTTGAGGCTCTTCATATATTTCACACTGTTTCAGGCTCTTTATGTTTTTCAACACCGCTTCATGCTCCTCCTAATTTTCAGACCGTTTCTTTCTCCTCATATTTTTGACACCTTTTGAAGCTCTTCATATTTTTCACACTTTTTCAGGCTCTTCATGTTTTTCAAACCGCTTCATGCTCCTCCTATTTTTCAGACCGTTTCATGCTTCTCCTATTTTTCAGACCGTTTCATGCTCCTAATATTTTGACGCCTTTTGAAGCTCTTCATATTTTTCACACCTTTTCAGGCTCTTCATGTTTTTCAGCACCACTTCATGCTCCTCCTATTTTTCAGACCGTTTCATGCTCCTCATATTTTTCACACATTTTGAAGCTCTTCATATTTTTCACACCTTTTCAGGCTCTTCATGTTTTTCAACACCGCTTCATGCTCCTCCTATTTTTCAGACCCTTTCATGCTCCTCATATTTTTGACACGTTTTGAAGCTCTTCATATTTTTCACACCTTTTCACGCTCTTCATGTTTTTCAACATCGCTTGCTGCTCCTCCTCTTTTTCAGAGTGTTTCCTGCTCATCATAATTTTGACACCTTTGAAGCTCTTCATATTTTTCACACCTTTTCAGGCTCTTCATATTTTTCAACACCACTTCATGCTTCTCCTATTTTTCAGACCGTTTCATGCTCCTCATATTTTTGACACTTTTTGAAGCTCTTCATATTTTTCACACTTCTCCAGGCTCTTCATTTTTTTGAACACCGCTTCATGCTCCTCCTATTTTTCAGACCTTTTCATGCTCCTCATGTTTTTGACACCTTTAGAAGCACTTCATATTTTTCACACCTTTTCAGGCTCTTCATGTTTTTTAACAACTTTTCATGCTCCTGCTATATTTCAGACCGTTTCATGCTCCTCATATGTTTCACACCTTTTGAAGCTCTTCATATTTTTTTTAACACCTTTTCACGCTCCTCCTATATTTCAGACCGTTTCAAGCTCCTCATATTTTTGACACTTTTTGTAGCTCTTCATATTTTTCACACCTTTTCAGGGTCTTCATGTTTTTCTACACCACTTCATGCTCCTCCTATTTTTCAGACCGTTTTATTCTACTCATATGTTTCACACCTTTTTCAAGCTCTTCATATTTTTCAACACCACTTCATGCTCCTCCTAATTATCAGACCGTTTCATTCTCCTCATATTTTTGACACCATTTGAAGCTTTTCATATTTTTCACACCTTTTCAGGCTCTTCATGTTTTTTAACAACTTTTCATGCTCCTGCTATATTTCAGACCGTTTCATGCTCCTTATATTTTTGACACCTTTTGAAGCTCTTCATATTTTTCATACGTTTTCAGGCTCTTCATATTTTTCAACACCGCTTCATGCTCCTCCTATTTTTCAGACCGTATCATGCTCCTCATATGTTTCACACCTTTTTCAGGCTCTTCATGTTTTTCAACAACACTTCATGCTCCTCCTATGTTTCAGACCGTTTCATACTCCTCATATTTTTGACACAGTTTGAAGCTCTTCACATTTTTCACACTTTTTGAGGCTCTTCATATTTTTGAAAACAGTTTCTTGCTCCTCATATTTTTCAGACCGTTTCACCCTCTATATATTTGACAGCTTTTTGAAGCTCTTCATATTTTTCACACCTTTTGAGGCTCTTCATGTTTTTGAAAACAGTTTCTTATACTCATATTTTTCAGACCGTTTCACCCTCTATATATTCGACACCTTTTTGAAGCTCTTCATATTTTTCACACCTTTTCAGGCTCTTCGTGTTTTTCAACACCACTTCAAGCTCCTTCTATTTTTCAGACCGTTTCTTGCTCCTCATATTTTTGACACCTTTGATTCTCTTCATATATTTCACACTATTTCAGGCTCTTCATGTTTTTCAACACCACTTCAAGCTCCTTCTATTTTTCAGACCGTTTCTTGCTCCTCATATTTTTGACACCTTTGAGGCTCTTCATATATTTCACACTTTTTTAGGCTCTTCATGTTTTTCAACACCACTTCAAGCTCCTTCTATTTTTCGGACCGTTTCTTGCTCCTCATATTTTTGACACCTTTGAGGCTCTTCATATATTTCACACTGTTTCAGGCTCTTTATGTTTTTCAACACCGCTTCATGCTCCTCCTAATTTTCAGACCGTTTCATTCTCCTCATATTTTTGACACCTTTTGAAGCTCTTCATAATTTTCACACTTTTTCAGTCTCTTCATGTTTTTCACACCGCTTCATGCTCCTCCTATTTTTCAGACCGTTTCATGCTTCTCCTATTTTTCAGACCGTTTCATGCTCCTCATATTTTTGACGCATTTTGAAGCTCTTCCTATTTTTCACACCTTTTCAGGCTCTTCATGTTTTTCAACACCGCTTCATGCTCCTCGTATTTTTCAGACCCTTTCATGCTCCTCATATTTTTGACACCTTTTGAAGCTCTTCATATTTTTCACACCTTTTCACTCTCTTCATGTTTTTCAACATCGCTTGCTGCTCCTCCTCTTTTTCAGAGCGTTTCATGCTCCTCATAATTTTGACACCTTTGAAGCTCTTCATATTTTTCACAACTTTTCAGGCTCTTCATGTTTTTCAACAACGCTTCATGCTCCTCCTATGTTTCAGACCGTTTCATGCTCCTCATATGTTTCACACCTTTTGAAGCTCTTCATATTTTTTTAACACCTTTTCACGCTCCTCCTATATTTCAGACCGTTTCAAGCTCCTCATATTTTTGACACTTTTTGTAGCTCTTCATATTTTTCACACCTTTTCAGGGTCTTCATGTTTTTCTACACCACTTCATGCTCCTCCTATTTTTCAGACCGTTTTATTCTACTCCTATGTTTCACACCTTTTTCAAGCTCTTCATGTTTTTCAACTCCACTTCATGCTCCTCCTAACTATCAGACCATTTCATTCTCCTCATATTTTTGACACCATTTGAAGCTCTTCATATTTTTCACACCTTTTCAGGCTCTTCATGTTTTTTAACACCTTTTCTAGCTCCTCCTATATTTCAGACCGTTTCATGCTCCTTATATTTTTGACACCTTTTGAAGCTCTTCATATTTTTCACACGTTTTCAGGCTCTTCATATTTTTCATCACCGCTTCATGCTCCTCCTATGTTTCAGACCGTTTCATGCTCCTCATATTTTTGACACAATTTGAAGCTCTTCACATTTTTCACACCTTTTGAGGCTCTTCATGTTTTTGAAAACAGTTTCTTGCTCCTCATATTTTTCAGACCGTTTCACCCTCTATATATTTGACACCTTTTTGAAGCTCTTCATATTTTTCACACCTTTTCAGGCTCTTCATGTTTTTCAACACCACTTCAAGCTCCTTCTATTTTTCAGACCGTTTCTTGCTCCTCATATTTTTGACACCTTTGAGGCTCTTCGTATATTTCACACTTTTTTAGGCTCTTCATGTTTTTCAACACCACTTCAAGCTCCTTCTATTTTTCAGACCGTTTCTTGCTCCTCATATTTTTGACACCTTTGAGGCTCTTCATATATTTCACACTGTTTCAGGCTCTTTATGTTTTTCAACACCGCTTCATGCTCCTCCTAATTTTCAGACCGTTTCATTCTCCTCATATTTTTGACACATTTTGAAGCTCTCCATATTTTTCACACTTTTTCAGGCTCTTCATGTTTTTCACACCGCTTCATGCTCCTCCTATTTTTCAGACCGTTTCATGCTTCTCCTATTTTTGACTCCTTTTGAAGCTCTTCATATTTTTCACACCTTTTCAGGCTCTTCATGTTTTTCACACCGTTTCATGCTTCTCCTATTTTTCAGACCGTTTCATGCTCCTCATATTTTTGACTCCTTTTGAACCTCTTCATATTTTTCACACCTTTTCAGGCTCTTCATGTTTTTGAACACCATTTCATGCTCCTCCTTTTTTTTGACACATTTTGAAGGTCTTCATAATTTTCACACTTTTTCAAGCTCTTCATGTTTTTCAACACCGTTTCATGCTCCTCCTATTTTTCAGATCATTTCATGCTCCTCATATATTTCACATCTTTTATAGCTCTTCATATTTTTCACACCTTTTCATTCTCTTCAGGTTTCTCAACATCACTTCATGCTTCTCCTATTTTTCACACCGTTTCATGCTCCCACTATTTTTGACACCTTTTCAAGCTCTTTATATATTTCCCACCTCTTCAGGCTCTTAATGTTTTCAACACCGCTTCATGCTCATCCTATTTGTCGGACCGCTTCATGCTCCTCATATTTTTGACATCTTTTGAAGCTCTTCATATTTTTCACACCTTTTCAGGCTCTTCATGTTTTCAACACCGTTTCATGCTCCTCCTATTTTTCAGACCGTTTCATGCTCCTCATTTTTTTAACACCTTTTGAAGCTCTTCATATTTTTCACACCTTTTCAGGCTCTTCATGTTTTTGCACACCGCTTCATGCTCCTCCTATTTTTCACACCGTTTCATGCTCCTCTCATTATTGACACGTTTCGAAGCTATTCATATTTTTCACACCTTTGGAAGCTCTTCATATTTTTCACACATTTTCAGGCTTTTCATGTTTTCAACACCCCTTCATGCTCCTCCTTTTTTTCAGACCATTTCATGCTCCTCATATTTTTGACACCTTTTAATGCTCTTTATATTTTTCACACTTGTCATGCTCTTCATGTTTTCAACACTGTTTCATGCTTCTCCTATTTTTCAAACTGTTTCATGCTCCTCATATTTTTCACAGCTTTTGAAGCTGTTCATATTTTTCACATCTTTTCAGGCTCTTCATGTTTTGGAACACCGTTTCAAGCCCCTCCTATTTTTCAGACCGTTTCATGCTCCTCATATTTTTGACACCTTTTGAACCTCCTCATTTTTTCACAACTTTTGAAGCTCTTCATGTTTTTCCACACCATTCCATGCTGCCTCTATTTTTCAGACCGTTTAATGCTACTCCTATTTTTCAAACCGTTTCATTCTCCTCATATTTTTGACACCTTTTGAAGCTCTTCATGTCTTTCAACACCGTTTCATGCTGCTCCTATTTTTCAGACCGTTTCATGATCCTCTTATTTTTCAACCGTTTCATGCTCCTCATATTTTTGACACTTTTGAAGCTCTTCATGTCTTTCAACACTGTTTCATGCTGCTCCTAGTTTTCAGACGGTTTCATGCTCCTCCTATTTTTCAGACCGTTTCATGTTCCTCATATTTTTCACACCTTTTGAACCTCCTCATTTTTTCACATCTTTTGAAGCTCTTCATATATTTCACATCTTCTCAGGCACTTCATGATTTTCACGACCACTTCATGCTCCTCCTATTTTTCAGACCGTTTCATGCTCCTCATATATTAGACACCTTGTGAAGCTCTTCCTATTTTTCACACCTTTTCAGGCTCTTCATGTTTTTCAACACCGTTTCATGCTCCTCCTATTTTTCAGACCGCTTCAGGCTCCTCATGTATTTCACACCTTTTCAAGCTCTTCATATTTTTCACACCTTTTCAGGCTCTTCATGTTTTTGAACACCGTTTCATGCTCCTCCTATTTTTCAGACCGTTTCATGCTCCTCATATTTTTGACACCTTTTGAACCTCCTCATTTTTTCACAACTTTTGAAGCTCTTCATATATTTCACACCTTTTCAGGCACTTCATGATTTTCACGACCACTTCATGCTCCTCCTATTTTTCAGACCGTTTCATGCTCATCTCATTTTTGACACCTTTGGAAGCTCTTCATATTTTTCACACCTTTTGAAGCTCTTCATATTTTTCACACGTTTTCAGGCTCTTCATGTTTTTCAACACCGCTTCATGCTCCTCCTATTTTTCAGATCGTTTCATGCTCCTCATATTTTTGACACTTTTTGAGCTCTTCATATTTTTCAAACCTTTTCAGGCTCTTCATGTTTTCGAACTCTGCTTCATGCTCCTCCAATTGTTCAAACCGTTTTATGATCCTTATGTATTTCACAACTTTGAACTTCTTCATATTTTTCACACCTTTTCATGCTCTTCAAGTTTTTCAACATCACTTCATGCTCCTACTTTTTTGCAGACCGTTTCATGCTCCTCATATTTTTGACATCTTTTGAAGCTCTTCATATTTTTCACACCTTTTCAGGCTCTTCATGTTTTTCAACCATGCTTCATGTTCCTCCTATTTTTCAGACCGTTTCATGCTCCTCATATTTTTTACACCTTTTGAATCTCTTCATATTTTTCACACCTTTTCAGGCTCTTCATGTTTTTCAACACCGCTTCATGCTGCTCATATTTTTCAGACCGTTTCATGCTCCTCATATTTTTGACACCTTTTGAAGCTCTTCATATTTTTCACACCTTTTCATGCTCTGCATCTTTTTCAAAAAAGTATCATGCTCATCCTATGTTTCAAACTGTTTCATGCTCCTAATATTTTTGACACCCATTGAAGCTCTTTATATTTTTCACACCTTTTCAGGCTCTTCATGTTTTTGACCACGGCATCATGCTCTTCCTATTTTTCAGTCGTTTCATGCCTCTCATATTTTTCACACCTTTTGAAGCTCTTCATATATTTCACACTTTTTCAGGCTTTTCATGTTTTTCAACACCACTTCATGCTCCTCCTATTTTTCAGACCGCTTCATGCTCATCTCATTTTTGACACCTTTTGAAGCTGTTCATATTTTTCACACCTTTTCAAGCTCTTCATATTTTTCACACCTTTTCAGGCTCTTCATGTTTTTGAACACCGTTTCATGCTCCTCCTATTTTTCAAACCGTTTCATGTTCCTCCTATTTTTCAGATCATTTCATGCTCCTCATATTTTTGAAACCTTTTGAAGCTCTTCATATATTTCACACCTTTTCAGGCTCTTCATTTTTTTCAACCCCACTTCATGCTCCTCCTATTTTTCAGACCGTTTCATGCTCACATCATTTTTGACACCTTTTGAAGCTCTTCTTATTTTTCACATCTTTTGAAACTCCTCATATTTTTCACACGTTTTCAGGCTCTTCATGTTTTTCAACACCGTTTCATGCTCCTCCTATTTTTCAGACCGTTTCATGCTCCTTATATGTTTGTCTCCTTTTGAAGCTCTTCATATTTTTCACACCTTTTGAAGCTCTTCATATTTTTCACATCTTTTCAGCCTCTTCATGGTTTTCAACAGCGCTTCATGCTCCTCCAGTTTTTCAGACCGCTTCATTATCATCTCATTTTTGACACCTTTTGAAGCTCTTTATATTTTTCACACCTTTTGAAGCTCTTCATATATTTCACTCCTTTTCAGGCTCTTCATTTTTTCAACAACATTTCATGCTCCTCCTATTTTTCAGAACTTTTCTTGATCATCCAATATTTGACACCTTTTGAAGCTCTTCATATTTTTCACACCTTTTGAAGCTCTTCATATTTTTCACACCTTTTCAGGCACTTCATGTTTTTCAACACCGCTTCATGCTCCTCTGATTTTTCAGATCGTTTCATGCTCCTCATATTTTTGACACCTTTTGAAGCTCTTCATATTTTTCACACCTTTTCAGGCTCTTCATGTTTTTCAACCATGCTTCATGTTCCTCCTATTTTTCAGACCGTTTCATGCTCCTCATATTTTTGACACCTTTTGAAGATCTTAATATTTTTCACACCTTTTCAGGCTCTTCATGTTTTTGAACACCATTTCATGCTCCTCCTTTTTTTTGACACATTTTGAAGGTCTTCATAATTTTCACACGTTTTCAAGCTCTTCATGTTTTTCAACACCGTTTCATGCTCCTCCTATTTTTCAGATCATTTCATGCTCCTCATATATTTCACATCTTTTGTAGCTCTTCATATTTTTCACACCTTTTCATTCTCTTCAGGTCTCTCAACATCACTTCATGTTTCTCCTATTTTTCACACCGATTCATGCTCCCACTATTTTTGACACCTTTTCAAGCTCTTTATATATTTCCCACCTCTTCAGGCTCTTAATGTTTTCAACACCGCTTCATGCTCATCCTATTTGTTGGACCGCTTCATGCTCCTCATATTTTTGACATCTTTTGAAGCTCTTCATATTTTTCACACCTTTTCAGGCTCTTCATGTTTTCAACACCGTTTCATGCTCCTCCTATTTTTCAGACCGTTTCATGCTCCTCATATTTTTAACACCTTTTGAAGCTCTTCATATTTTTCACACCTTTTCAGGCTCTTCATGTTTTTGCACACCGCTTCATGCTCCTCCTATTTTTCACACCGTTTTATGCTCCTCTCATTATTGACACATTTCGAAGCTATTCATATTTTTCACACCTTTGGAAGCTCTTCATATTTTTCACACATTTTCAGGCTTTTCATGTTTTCAACACCCCTTCATGCTCCTCCTTTTTTTCAGACCATTTCATGCTCCTCATATTTTTGACACCTTTTAATGCTCTTTATATTTTTCACACTTGTCATGCTCTTCATATTTTCAACACTGTTTCATGCTTCTCCTATTTTTCAAACTGTTTCATGCTCCTCATATTTTTCACAGCTTTTGAAGCTGTTCATATTTTTCACATCTTTTCAGGCTCTTCATGTTTTGGAACACCGTTTCAAGCCCCTCCTATTTTACAGACCGTTTCATGCTCCTCATATTTTTGACACCTTTTGAACCTCCTCATTTTTTCACAACTTTTGAAGCTCTTCATGTTTTTCCACACCATTCCATGCTGCCTCTATTTTTCAGACCGTTTAATGCTACTCCTATTTTTCAAACCGTTTCATTCTCCTCATATTTTGACACCTTTTGAAGCTCTTCATGTCTTTCAACACCGTTTCATGCTGCTCCTATTTTTCAGACCGTTTCATGATCCTCTTATTTTTCAGACCGTTTCATGCTCCTCATATTTTTGACACTTTTGAAGCTCTTCATGTCTTTCAACACTGTTTCATGCTTCTCCTATTTTTCAGATCGTTTCATGCTCCTCATATTTTTGACACTTTTTGAGCTCTTCATATTTTTCAAACCTTTTCAGGCTCTTCATGTTTTCGAACTCTGCTTCATGCTCCTCCAATTTTTCAAACCGTTTCATGATCCTCATGTATTTCACAACTTTGAACCTCTTCATATTTTTCACACCTTTTCATGCTCTTCAAGTTTTTCAACATCACTTCATGCTCCTACTTTTTTGCAGACCGTTTCATGCTCCTCATATTTTTTACACCTTTTGAAGCTCTTCATATTTTTCACAACTTTTCAGGCTCTTCATGTTTTTCAACACCGCTTCATGCTCCTCCGATTTTTCAGACCGTTTCATGCTCCTCATATTTTTCACACCTTTTGAAGCCTTTCATATTTTTCACACCTTTTAAGGCTCTTCATGTTTTCCAACACCGCTTCATGCTCCGCCTATTTTTCAGACCGTTTCATGTTCATCTCATTTTTGCCACCTTTTGAAGCTCTTCATATTTTTCACACCTTTTCAGGCTCTTCATGTTTTTGAACGCCGCTTCATGCTCCTCCCATTTTTCAGACTGTTTCATGCTCCTCATATTTTTGACACCTTTTGAAGCTCTTCATATTTCCACACCTTTTCAGGCTCTTCATGTTTTTGAACACAGCTTTATTCTCCTCCTATATTTCAGACCGTTTCATGTTCCTCATGAATTTAACACCTTTAGAAGCTCTTCATATTTATCACACCTTTTCAGGCTCTTCATGTTTTTGAACACCGTTTCATGCTCCTTCTATTTTTCAGACCGTTGAATGCTCCTCATATTTTTGACACCTTTTCAAGCTCTTCATATTTTTCACAACTTTTGAAGCTCTTCATATATTTCACACCTTTTCAGGCTCTTCATGTTTTTCAACACCAATTCATGCTCCTCCTATTTTTCAGATCGTTTCATGCTCATCTAATTTTTGACACCTTTTGAAGCTCTTCATATTTTTCACACCTTTTGAAGCTCTTCATATTTTTCACACCTTTTCAGGTTCTTCATGTTTTTGAACACCGCTTCATGCTCCTCCTATTTTTCAGACCGTTTCATGCTCCTCATGTATTTCACACGTTTTGAAGCTCTTCATATTTTTCACACCTTTTCAGGCTCTTCATGTTTTTGAACACCGTTTCATGCTCCTCCTATTTTTCAGACCGTTTCATGCTCCTCATATATTTGACACCTTTTGAAGCTCTTCATATATTTCACACCTTTTCAGGCTCTTCATGTTTTTCAACACCTCTTCATGGTCCTCCAATTTTTCAGACCGTTTCATGCTTCTCATAGTTTTGACACCTTTTGAAGCTCTTCATATATTCACATCTTTTCAGGCTATTCACGTTTTTCAACAACACGTCGTGCTCCTCCTATTTTTCAGACCGTTTCATGCTCCTCATATTTTTGACACGTTTTGAAGCTCTTCATATTTTTCACACCTTTCAGGCTCTTCATGTTTTGAACACCACTTCATGCTCCTCCTATTATTCAGAGAGTTTCATGCTCCTCATGTATTTCACACCTTTTGAAGCTCTTGATATTTTTCCCACCTTTTGAAGCTCTTCATATATTTCACACCTTTTCAGGCTCTTCATGTTTTTTTAACAACGTTTCATCCTCCTCCTATTTTTGACACATTTTGAAGCTCTTCATATTTTTCACATCTTTTAAGACTCTTCATGTTTTTCAACACCGCTTCATGCTCCTCATATTTTTCAGATCGTTTCATGCTCCTCATATTTTTGACACTTTTTGAGCTCTTCATATTTTTCAAACCTTTTCAGGCTCTTCATGTTTTCGACCTCTGCTTCATGCTCCTCCAATTTTTCAAACCGTTTCATGATCCTCATGTATTTCACAACTTTGAACCTCTTCATATTTTTCACACCTTTTCATGCTCTTCAAGTTTTTCACCATCACTTCATGCTCCTACTTTTTTGCAGACCGTTTCATGCTCCAAATATTTTTGACACCTTTTGAAACTCTTCATATTTCTCACACGTTTTCAGGCTCTTCATGTCTTTCAACACCGCTTCATGCTCCTCCTATTTTTCAGACGGGTTCATGCTCATCTCATTTTTGAGACCTTTTGAAGCTTTTCATATTTTTCACACCTTATCAGGCTCTTCATGTTTTTGAACACAGGTTGATGCTCCTCCTATTTTTCAGAACGTTTCATGCTCCTCATATTTTTGACACCTTTTGAAACTCTTCATATTTTTCACATCTTTTCAGGCTCTTCATGTTTTTCAACACCGTTTCATGATCCTCCTATTTTTCAGACCATTTTATGCTCATCTCATTTTTGACACCTTTTGAAGCTTTTCATATTTTTCACACCTTTTCAAGCTCTTCATATTTATAAACACCACTTCATGCTTCTCCTATTTTTCAGCCCATTTCATGCTCCTCATGTATTTCACACCTTTTGAAGCTCTTCATATGTTTCACAGCTTTTCAGGCTCTTCATGTTTTTCCACAGCACTTCATGCTTCTCTTATTTTTCAGCCCGTTTCATGCTCCTCATGTATGTCACACCTTTTGAAGCTCTTCATATTTTTCACACCTTTTCAGGCTCTTCATGTTTCTGATCACCGTTTCATGCTCCTCCAATTTTTCAACCGTTTCATGCTCCTCATATTTTTGACACCTTTTGAAGCTCTTCATCTTTTTCACACCTTTTCAGGCTCTTCATGTTTTTGAACACCGCTTCATGATCCTCCTGTTTTTCAGACCGTTTCATGCTCTTCATATTTTTGAAACATTTTGAAGCTCTTCATATTTTTCACACCTTTTCAGGCTCTTCATGTTTTTCACCAGCACTTCATGCTCGCCCTGTTTTTCAGACCGTATCATGCTCATCTCATTTTTGTCACCTTTGAAGCTCTTTATATTTTTCACACCTTTTGAAGCTCTTCATATTTTTCACACGTTTTCAGGCTCTTCATATTTTTCAACACCGTTTCATGCTGCTTCTATTTTTCAGACCGTTTCATGCTCCTCATATTTTTCACACCTTTTGAAGCTCTTCATATTTTTCACACCTTTTCAGGATCTTCATGTTTTGGAACACAGCTTCATGCTCCTCCTATTTATCAGAGCGTTTCATGCTCCTCATATTTTTGACACCTTTTGAAGCTCTTTATATTTTTCACAGTTTTTCAGGCTCTTCATGATTTTCAACACCGTTTCATGTTATTCCTATTTTTCAGACCGTTTAATGCTCATCTCATTTTTGACACCTTTTGAAGCTTTTCATATTTTTCACAACTTTTCAGGCTCTTCATGTTTTTGAACACCGCTTCATGCTCCTCCTATTTTTCAGAGAGTTTCATGCTCCTCATGTATTTCACAGCTTTTGAAGCTCTTCTTATTTTCCACACCTTTTCAAGCTCTTCATGTTTTTGATAACCGTTTCATGCTCCTTCTATTTTTCAGATCGTTTCATGCTCATCATATTTTTGACACTTTTTGAGCTCTTCATATTTTTCACACCTTTTGAGGCTCTTCATGTTTTAGAACACCGCTTCATGATCCTCCTATTTTTCAGACCGTTTCATGCTCCTCATATTTTTGACACCTTTAGAAGCTCTTCATATTTTTCACACTTTTTCAGGCTCTTCATGTTTTTCGACACAGCTTCATGCTCCTCCTATTTTTCAGACCGTTTCATTCTCCTCATATTTTTGACACCTTTTGAAGCTCTTCATATATTTCAAACCTTTTCAATCTCTTCGTTTTTTTCAACACCACTTCATGCTCCTCCTATTTTTCAAACCGTTTCATGCTCATCTCAATTTTGACACCTTTTGAAGCTCTTCATATTTTTCACACCTTTTCATGCTCTTCATGTTTCTGAAAACCGCTTCATGATCCTCCTATTTTTCAGACCGTTTCATTCTCCTCATATGTTTCACACCTTTTGTAGCTCTTCATATTTTTCACACCTTTTCAGGCTCTTCATGTTTTTGAACACTGCTTCATGCTCCTCGTATTTTTCAGATCGTTTCATGCTCCTCATATTTTTGACACTTTTTGAGCTCTTCATATTTTTCACACCTTTTCAGGCTCTTCATGTTTTTGAACACCGTTTCATGATCATCCTGATTTTCAGACCGTTTCATGCTCTTCATATTTTTGAAACATTTTGAAGCTTTTCATATTTTTCACACCTTTTCAGGCTCTTCATGTTTTTGAACACAGCTTCATGCTCCACCTATTTATCAGACCGTTTCATGCTCCTCATATTTTTGACACCTTTTGCAGCTCTTTATGTTTTTCACACTATTTCAGGCTATTCATGATTTTCAACACCGTTTCATGTTATTCCTATTTTTCAGACCGTTTAATGCTCATCTCATTTTTGACACCTTTTGAAGCTTTTCATATTTTTCACAAATTTTCAGGCTCTTCATGTTTTTGAACACCGCTTCATGCTCCTCCTATTTTTCAGAGAGTTTCATGCTCCTCATGTATTTCACACCTTTTGAAGCTCTTCATATTTTCCACACCTTTTCAGGCTCTTCATGTGTTTCATCACCGTTTCATGCTCCTTCTATTTTTCAGACCGTTTCATGCTCCTCATATTTTTGACACTTTTTGAGCTCTTCATATTTTTCACACCTTTTCAGGCTCTTCATGTGTTTGATCACCGTTTCATCCTCCTTCTATTTTTCAGACCGTTTCATGCTCCTCATATTTTTGACACCTTTAGAAGCTCTTCATATTTTTCACACCTTTTCAGGCTCTTCATGTTTTTCGACACAGCTTCATGGTCCTCCTATTTTTCAGACCGTTTCATTCTCCTCATATTTTTGACACCTTTTGAAGCTCTTCATATATTTCACACCTTTTCAGTCTCTTCTTTTTTTTCAACACGACTTCATGCTCCTCCTATTTTTCAGACCGTTTCATGCTCATCTCAATTTTGACACCTTTTGAAGCTCTTCATATTTTTCACACATTTTCAGGCTCTTCATGTTTTTGAACACCGCTTCATGCTCCTCCTATTTTTCAGAACGTTTCATGCTCCTCATATTTTTCACACTTTTTGAAGCTCTTCATATTTTGCACACCTTTTCAGGCTCTTCATGTTTTTCAACACTACTTCATGCTCCTCCTATTTTTCAGACCGTTTCATGCTCCTAATATTTTTGACACTTTTTGAAGCTCTTCATATATTTCACACCTTTTCAGGCTCTTCATGTTTTTGAACACCGCTTCATGATCCTCCTGTTTTTCAGACCGTTTCATGCTCTTCATATTTTTGAAACATTTTGAAGCTCTTCATATTTTTCACACCTTTTCAGGCTCTTCATGTTTTTCACCAGCACTTCATGCTCGCCCTGTTTTTCAGACCGTATCATGCTCATCTCATTTTTGTCACCTTTGAAGCTCTTTATATTTTTCACACCTTTTGAAGCTCTTCATATTTTTCACACGTTTTCAGGCTCTTCATATTTTTCAACACCGTTTCATGCTGCTTCTATTTTTCAGACCGTTTCATGCTCCTCATATTTTTCACACCTTTTGAAGCTCTTCATATTTTTCACACCTTTTCAGGATCTTCATGTTTTGGAACACAGCTTCATGCTCCTCCTATTTATCAGAGCGTTTCATGCTCCTCATATTTTTGACACCTTTTGAAGCTCTTTATATTTTTCACAGTTTTTCAGGCTCTTCATGATTTTCAACACCGTTTCATGTTATTCCTATTTTTCAGACCGTTTAATGCTCATCTCATTTTTGACACCTTTTGAAGCTTTTCATATTTTTCACAACTTTTCAGGCTCTTCATGTTTTTGAACACCGCTTCATGCTCCTCCTATTTTTCAGAGAGTTTCATGCTCCTCATATTTTTGACACTTTTTGAGCTCTTCATATTTTTCACACCTTTTCAGGCTCTTCATGTTTTTGAACACCGTTTCATGATCCTCCTGATTTTCAGACCGTTTCATGCTCTTCATATTTTTGAAACATTTTGAAGCTCTTCATATTTTTCACACCTTTTCAGGCTCTTCATGTTTTTCACCACCACTACATGTTCCTCCTATTTTTCAGACCGTTTCATGCTCATCTCATTTTTGTCACTTTTGAAGCTCTTTATATTTTTCACACATTTTGAAGCTCTTCATATTTTTCACACGTTTTCAGGCTCTTCATGTTTTTCAATACCGTTTCATGCTGCTTCTATTTTTCAGACCGTTTCATGCTCCTCATATTTTTCACACCTTTTGAAGCTCTTCATATTTTTCACACCTTTTGAAGCTCTTCATATTTTTCACACGTCTTCAGGCTCTTCATGTTTTTCAAAACCGTTTCATGCTACTTCTATTTTTCAGACCGTTTCATGCTCCTCATATTTTTCACACCTTTTGAAGCTCTTCATATTTTTCACACCTTTTCAGGATCTTCATGTTTTGGAACACAGCTTCATGCTCCTCCTATTTTTCAGACCGTTTCATGCTCCTCATATTTTTGACACTTTTTGAAGCTTTTCATATTTTTCACATCTTTTCAGGCTCTTCATGTTTTTGAACACCGCTTCATGCTCCTCCTATTTTTCAGAACGTTTCATGCTCCTCATATTTTTCACACTTTTTGAAGCTCTTCATATTTTGCACACCTTTTCAGGCTCTTCATGTTTTTCAACACTACTTCATGCTCCTCCTATTTTTCAGACCGTTTCATGCTCCTAATATTTTTGACACTTTTTGAAGCTCTTCATATATTTCACACCTTTTCAGGCTCTTCATGTTTTTGAACACCGCTTCATGATCCTCCTGTTTTTCAGACCGTTTCATGCTCTTCATATTTTTGAAACATTTTGAAGCTCTTCATATTTTTCACACCTTTTCAGGCTCTTCATGTTTTTCACCAGCACTTCATGCTCGCCCTGTTTTTCAGACCGTATCATGCTCATCTCATTTTTGTCACCTTTGAAGCTCTTTATATTTTTCACACCTTTTGAAGCTCTTCATATTTTTCACACGTTTTCAGGCTCTTCATATTTTTCAACACCGTTTCATGCTGCTTCTATTTTTCAGACCGTTTCATGCTCCTCATAATTTTGACACCTTTTGAAGCTTTCTTATTTTTAACACCTTTTCAGGCTCTTCATTTTTTCAACACCACTTCATGCTCCTCCTATTTTTCAGATCGTTTCATGCTCATCTCATTTTAACACCTTTTGAAGCTCTTCACATTTTTGACAAATTTTGAAGGTCTTCATATTTTTCACACGTTTTCAGGCTCTTTATGATTTTCAACACCACTTCATGCTCCTCCTATTTTTCAGATCGTTTCATGCTCATCTCATTTTAACACCTTTTGAAGCTCTTCACATTTTTGACAAATTTTGAAGGTCTTCATATTTTTCACATATTTTCAGGCTCTTTATGATTTTCAACACCACTTCATGCTAATCCTATTTTTCAAACCATATCATGCTCCTCATGTTTTTCACACCTTTTGAAGCTCTTCATATTTTTCACACCTTTTCAGGCTCTTCATGTTTTTGAACACCGCTTCATGCTCCTCCTATTTTTCGGACCGTTTCATGCTCCTCATATTTTTGACACCTTTTGAAGCTCTTCGTATAATTCACACCTTTTCAGGCTCTTCATTTTTTTCAACACCACTTCATGCTCCTCCTATTTTTCAGACCATTTCATGCAGATCTCATTTTTGACACCTTTTGAAGCTCTTCATATTTTTCACACCTTTTCAGGCTCTTCATGTTTTTCAACACCGCTTCATGCTCCTCCTATTTTTCGGACCGTTTCATGCTCCTCATATTTTTGACACCTTTTGAAGCTCTTCGTATAATTCACACCTTTTCAGGCTTTTCATTTTTTTCAACACCGCTTCATGCTCCTTCTATTTTTCAGACCATTTCATGCTCCTCATTTATTTCACACCTTTTGAAGCTCTTCATATTTTTCACACCTTTTCAAGCTCTTCATATTTTTCCACTCCGCTTCAGGCTGATCCTATTTTTCAGACCGGTTCATGCTACTCATATTTTTGACACCTTTTGAAGCTCTTCATATTTCTCACACCTTTTCAGGCTTTTCATGTTTTTCAACACCTCTTCATGCTCCTCCTATTTTTCAGGCCGTTTCATGCTCATCTAATTTTTGACACCTTTTGAAGATCTTCATATTTTTCACACCTTTTGAAGCTCTTCATATTTTCCACACCTTTTCAGGCTCTTCATGTTTTTGAACACAGCTTTATTCTCCTCGTATTTTTCAGACCGTTTCATGCTCCTCATGAATTTAACACCTTTTGAAGCTCTTCATATTTTTCACACCTTTTCATGCTCTTCATTTTTTGAACACCACTTCATGCTCCTCCTATTTTTCAGACCGTGTCATGCTCCTCATATTTTTCACACCTTTTGAAGCTCTTCAAATTTTTCACATTTTTGAAGCTCTTCATATTTTTCACACGTTTTCAGACTCTTCATGTTTTTCACCACCGCTTCATGCTCCTCCTATTTTTCAGACCGTTTCAATGCTCCTCATATTATTGACACCTTTTGAAGCTCTTTATATTTTCACGTTTTTGAAGCTCTTCATATTTTTCACTCCTTTTCAGGCACTTCATGTATTTGAACACCTTTCATGCTCCTCCTATTTTTCAGACCTTTTCATGCTCCTCATATTTTTGACACCTTTTGAGGCTCTTCATATTTTTCACAACTTTTGAAGCTCTTCATATATTTCACAGCTTTTCAGGCTCTTCATTTTTTCAACACCACTTTATGCTCCTCCTATTTTTCAGACCTTTTCTTGCTCATCTAATTTTTGACACCTTTTGAAGCTCTTCATATTTTTCACACCTTTTGAAGCTCTTCATATTTTTCACACCTTTTCAGGATTCTTCATGTTTTTGAACACCGTTTCATGCTCCTCCAATTTTTCAGACCGTTTCACGCTCCTCATATTTTTAACACATTTTGAAGCTCTTCATATTTTTCACACCTTTTCATGCTCTTCATTTTTTGAACACCACTTCATGCTCCTCCTATTTTTCAGACCGTTTCATGCTCCTAATATTTTTCACACCTTTTAAAGCTCTTCATATTTTTCACATTTTTGAAGCTCTTCATATTTTTCACACATTTTCAGGCTCTTCATGTTTTTCACCACTGCTTCATGCTCCTTCTATTTTTCAGACGTTTTCATACTCCTCATATTTTTCACACTTTTTGAAGTTCTTCATATTTTTCACATTTTTGAAGCTTTTCATATTTTTCACACCTTTTCAGGCCCTTCATGTTTTTCAAAAACGCTTCTTGCTCCTCCTATTTTTCAGAACCTTTCATGCTCATCTCATTTTTGACACTTTTTGAAGCTCTTGATATTTTTCACAGCTTTTGAAGCTCTTCATATTTTTCACAACTTTTCAGGCTCTTCATGTTTTTGATCACCGTATCATGCTCCTCCTATTTTTCAGATCTTTTCTTGCTCATCTAATTTTTGACACCTTTTGAAGCTCTTCATATTTTTCACATCTTTTAAGACTCTTCATGTTTTTCAACACCGCTTCATGCGCCTCGTAATTTTCAGACCGTTTCATGCTCCTCATATTTTTGACACCTTTTGAAGCTCATCATATTTTTCACACCTTTTGAAGCTCTTCATGTTTTTCACACCTTTTCAGGCTCTTCATATTTTGAACACCATTTCATGCTTCTCTTATTTTTCAGACCATTTCTTGCTCCTCACATTTTTGACACCTTTTGTAGTTCTTCATATATTTCACACATTTTCAGGATCTTTATGTTTTTCAACAACACTTCATGCTCCTCCTATTTTTAAGACCGCTTCATGCTCATCTCATTTTTCACACTTTTGAAACGGTTCATATTTTTCACACCTTTTGAAGCTCTTCATATTTTTACAAGTTTTCAGGTTCTTCATGTTTTTCAACACCGCTTCATGCTCCTCCTATTTTTCAGACTATTTCATGCTCCACATATTTTTGACACGTTTTGAAGCCCTTGATATTTTTCACAGCTTTTGAAGCTCTTTATATTTTTCACAACTTTTCAGGCTCTTCATGTTTTTGATCACCGTTTCATGCTCCTCCTATTTTTCAGACCTTTTCTTGCTCATCTAATTTTTGACACCTTTTGAAGCTCTTCATATTTTTCACATCTTTTAAGACTCTTCATGTTTTTCAACACCGCTTCATGCTGCTCCTATATTTCACATCTTTTGAAGCTCTTCATTATTTTCACACCTTTTCAGGCTCTTCATGTTTTTGAACACAGCTTCATGCTCCTCCTATTTTTCAGACAGTTTAATGCTCCTCATGTATTTCAAACCTTTTGAAGCTCGTCATATATTTCACATCTTCTCAGGCTCTTCATGTTTTGAACACCGTTTCATGCTCCTCCTATTTTTTAGACCGTTTTATGCTCCTCATAATTCTGACACCTTTTGAAGCTCTTCATATTTTTCACACCTTTTCAGGCTCTTCATGTTTTTGAACACCGCTTCATGCTCCTCCTATTTTTCAGACCGTTTCATGCTCCTCATATTTTTGACAACTTTTGAAGCTTTTCATATTTTTCACACCTTGTCAGGCTCTTGAAGTTTTTCAACACCACTTCATGCTCCTCCTTTTTTGCAGACCGTTTCATGCTCCTCATATTTTTGACACCTTTTGAAGCTCTTCATATTTTGCACACCTTTTCAGGGTCTTCATGTTTTTGAACACCGCTTCGTGCTCCTCCTATTTTTCAGACTGCTTCATACTCCTCTCATTTTTGACACCTTTTGAAGCTCTTCATATTTTTGACACCTTTTGAAGCTCTTCATATTTCTCACACATTTTCAGGCTCTTCATGATTTTCAACACCGATTCATGCTCCTCCTCTTTTTCAGACCGTTTCATGCCCTCACATTTTTGATACCTTTTGAATCCCCTCATATTTTTTACACCTTTTGAACCTCTTCATATATTTCACACTTTTTCAGGCTCTTCATGTTTTTCAAACGGCTTCATGCTCCTCCTATTTTTCAGACCGTTTCATGCTCCTCATATTTTTCACACCTTTTGAAGCTCTTCATATTTTTCACACCTTTTAAGCCTCTTCATGTTTTTTAACACCGCTTCATGCTCCTCCTATTTTCAAGACAGTTTCATACTCCTTATGTATTTCATACCTTTTGAAGCTCCTCATATTTTTCACACCTTTTCAGGCTCTTCATATTTTTGAAAACCGCTTCATGCTCCTCCTATTTTTCAGACCGTTTCATGCTCCTCATATTTTTGACACATTTTGAAGTTCTTGATATATTTCACACCTTCTCAGGCTCT
This sequence comes from Dama dama, assembly GCF_033118175.1. Taxonomy (NCBI): domain Eukaryota; kingdom Metazoa; phylum Chordata; class Mammalia; order Artiodactyla; family Cervidae; genus Dama; species Dama dama. The sequence goes on along the minus strand of NC_083683.1, from coordinate 2,766,745 downwards.
TCATTTTTTGGAACACGACTTCTTGCTCCTCCTATTTTTCAGACCGTTTCATGCTCATCTCTTTTTTGACACCTTTTGAAGCTCTTCATATTTTTCACAACTTTTCAGGCTCTGCATGTTTTTGAACAATGCTTCATGCTCCTCCTATTTTTAACAACTATTGAAGCTCTTCATATTTTTCAAACCTTTTCAGGTTCTTCATGTTTTTCAACACCGCTTCATGCTCCTCCTATTTTTCAGACCGTTTCATGCTCCTCATGTATTTCACACCTTGTGAAGCTCTTCATATTTTTCAAACCTTTTCAGGCTCTTCATGTATTTGAACACCGCTTCATGCTCCTCCTATTTTTCCGACCATTTCATGCTCCTCATATTTTTTTTTACACCTTTTGAAGCTCTTCATATTATTCACAACTTTTCAGGCTCTTCATGTTTTTGAACACCGTTTCGTGCTCCTCATATATTTTCCACCTTTTGAAGCTCTTCATATTTTTCACACCTTTTCAGGTTCTTCATGTTTTTGAACACCGTTTCATGCTCCTCATATATTTTATACCTGTTGAAGCTCTTCATATTTTTCACACCTTTTCAGGCTCTTCATGTTTTTCAACACCGCTTCATGATCCTCCTATTTTTCAGACCGTTTCATACACCTCATATTTTTTTCACCTTTTGAAGCGCTTCATATTTTTCACACCTTTTCAGGCTCCTCATGTTTTGCAACACCGCTTCATGCTCCTCCTATTTGTCAGACCGTTTCATACTCGTCATATTTTTTACACCTTTTGATGCTCTTCATATTTTTCACACCTTTTCAGGCTCTTCATTTTTTCAACACCGCTTCATGGTCCTCCTATTTTTCAGACCGTTTCATGCTCATCTCATTTTTGACATCTTTGGAAGCTTTTCATATTTTTCACAACTTTTCAGGCTCTTCATGTTTTGAACACCGCTTCATGCTCCTCCTATTTTTCAGACCGTATCATGCTCCTCATATTTTTCACACCTTTTGAAGCTCTTCATATATTTCACACCTTTTCAGGCTCTTCATATTTTTGAACACCTCTTCATCTTCCTCCTATTTTTCAGACCGTTTCTTGCTCCTCATGTATTTAACACCTTTTGAAGCTCCTCATATTTTTCACAACTTTTCAGGCTCTTGATGTTTTTCCACACCACTTCCTGCTTCTCCTATTTTTCAACCCGTTTCATGCTCCTCATGTATTTCACACATTTTGAAGCTCTTCATATTTTTCACACCTTTTCAGGCTCTTCATGTTTTTCAACACCGCTTCATGCTCCTCCTATTTTCAGACCGTTTCATGCTCCTCATATTTTTCACACATTTTGAAGCTCCTCCTATTTTTCACAACCTTTCACGCTCTTCATGTTTTTCAACACGGCTTCATGATCCTCCTATTTTTCTGACAGTTTCATGCTCCTCCTATTTTTCAGCACGTTTCATACTCCTCCAAATTTTCAGACCGTTTCATGCTCTTCATATTTGTCACACCTTTCGAAGCTCTTCATATTTTTCACACCTTTTCTGGATCTTCATGTTTTTGAGCACAGCTTCATGCTCCTCCGATTTTTCAGACTGTTTCATGCTCCTCATATATTTCACACCTTTTGAAGCTCTTCATATTTTTCACAGCTTTTCAGGATCTTCATGTTTTTCAACACCATTTCATGCTGCTCCTATTTTTCAGACCGTTTCATGCTCCTCATATTTTTGACACCTTTTGAAGCTCTTCATATTTTTCACACCTTTTCATGCTCTTCATGTTTTTGAACACCGCTTTATGCTCCTCCTATTTTTCAGACCGTTTCATGCTCCTCATATTTTTCACACCTTTTGAAGCTCTTCATATTTTTCACACCTTTTCAGGCTCTTCATTTTTTTGTCACCGCTTCATGCTCCTCCTCTTTTTCAGACCGTTTCATGCTCCTCATATTTTTGACACCTTTTGAAGCTCTTCATGTATTTCAGACCTTTTCAGGCTCTTCATGTATTTCAACACCGCTTCTTGTTCCTCCTATTTTTCAGACAGTTTTATGCTCGTCATATTTTTCAGACAGTTTCATGATCCTCCTATTTTTCAGACCGTTTCATGCTCCTCATGTTTTTGACAGCTTTTGAAGCTCTTCATATATTTCACACCTTTTAAGGCTCTTCATGTTTCTGAACACCGCTTCATGCTCCTCCTATATTTCACACTTTTTGAAGCTCTTCATATATTTCACACCTTTTCAAGCTCTTCATGTTTTTGAACACCGCTTCATGCTCCTCTTATTTTTGACACCTTTTGAAGCTCTTCATATATTTCACACCTTTTCAGGCTCTTCATTTTTTTGAACACCGCTTCATACTCCTCCTATATTTCACACCTTTTGAAGCTCTTCATATATTTCACACCTTTTCAGGCTCTTCATGTTTTTGAACACCGCTTCATGCTCCTCCTATATTTCACACTTTTTGAAGCTCTTCATATATTTCACACCTTTTCAAGCTCTTCATGTTTTTGAACACCGCTTCATGCTCCTCTTATTTTTGACACCTTTTGAAGCTCTTCATATATTTCACACCTTTTCAGGCTCTTCATGTTTTTGAACACCGCTTCATGCTCCTCCTATATTTCACACCTTTTGAAGCTCTTCATATTTTTCACACCTTTTGAAGCTCTTCATATTTTACACATATTTTCACCCTCTTCATGTTTTTCAACACCTTTTCATGCTCCTCCTATTTTTCGGACTGTTTCATTCTCTTCATATTTTTGACACTTTTTGAAGCTCTTCATATTTTTCACACCTTTTCAGGCTCTTCATCTTTTTCAACACCGTTTCATGCTCCTCATATTTTTCAGACCGTTTCGTTCTCCTCATATTTATGTCAACTTTTGAAACGCTTCATTTTCTTCACACCTTTTCATGCTCTTCATGTTTTTGAACACTGCTTCATGCTCCTCCTATGTTTCAGACCGTTTCATGCTCCTCATATTTTTGAAACCTTTTGAAGTTCGTCATATAATTCACACCTTTTCAGGCTCTTCATGTTTTTAAACAACTCTTCATTCTTCTCCTGTTTTTCAGACCATTTCATGCTCCTCATATTTTTACACTTTTTGAAGCTCTTCATACTTTTCCCACCTGTCAGGCTCTTCATGTTTTTGAACACCGCTTCCTGCTCCACCTATTTTTCAGATCGTTTTATGCTCCTCATATTTTTCACACTTTTTGAAGCTCTTCATATTTTTCACACTTTTTCAGGCTCTTCATGTTTTTGAACATCGTTTCGTGGTCCTCCTTTTAGTCAGACCGTTTCATGCTCCTCATATTTTTGACACCTTTTGAACCTCTTCATATTTTTCACACCTATTCAGGGTCTTCATATTTTTCACACCGCTTCATGCTCCTCCTATTTTTCAGACCGTTTCATACTCCTCATATTTTTGACACGTTTTGAAGCTCTTCATTTTTTTCACACCTTTTCAGGCTCTTCATGTTTTTCAACATCGCTTCATGCTCCTCGTATTTTTCAGACCGTTTCATGCTTCTCAATTTTTGACACCTTTTGAAGCTCTTCATATTTTTCACACCTTTTCATGTTCTTCATTTTTGTCAACAAAGCTTCATGCTCCTCCTATTTTTCAGACCGTTTCATGCTCCTCATCTTTTACACACCTGTTGAAGCTCTTCATATTTTTCACACCATTTCAGGCTCTTCATGTTTTTCAACACCATTTCAAGCTCCTCCTATTTTTCAGACTGTTTGATGCTCCTCATATTTTTCACACCTTTTGAAGCTCTTCATAATTTTCACACCTATTCATGCTCTTCATTTTTTCCACACTGTTTCATGCTTCTCCTATTTTTCAGACCGTTTCATGCTCCTCATATTTTTCACACCTTTGGAAGCTCTTCATATTTTTCACACTTTTTGAAGCTCTTCATATTTTTCACAGTTTTCAGGCTCTTCATGTTTCTGAACACCGCTTCATGCTCTTCATATTTTTCACACCTTTTCAGGCTCTTTATATTTTTGAACACCGTTTGCTGCTCCTCCTATTTTTGAGAACGTTTCATGCTCCTCATATTTTTGACACGTTTTGCAGCTCTTCATATTTTTCACACCTTTTCAGGCTCTTCATGTTTTTGAACACCGTTTCATGCTCCTCCTATTTTTCAGACCATTTCATGCTCCTCATATTTTTGACACCTTTAGAAACTCTTCATATTTTTCACACATTTTCTGGTTCTTCATGTTTTTGAACACCGTTTCATGCTCCTCCTATTTTTCAGACCGTTTCATGCTCCTCATAATTTTGACACATTTTGAAGCTCTTCATATTTTTCACACCTTTTCAGGCTCTTCATGTTTTTGAACACCGCTTCATGCTCCTCCTATTTTTCATACCGTTTCATGCTATTCATGTATTTAACACCTTTTGAAGCTCTTCATATTTTTCACACCTTTTCAGGCTCTTCATGTTTTTGAACACCTTTTCATGCTCCTCGTATTTTTCTGACCGTTTCATGCTCCTCATATTTTTGACCCTTTTTGAACCTCCTCATATTTTTCGCACCTTTTGAACCTCTTCATATATTTCACATCATTTCAAGCTCTTCATGTTTTTCAACACCACTTCATGCTCCTCCTATTTTTCAGACCGTTTCATGCTCCTCATAATTTTGGCACGTTTTGAAGCTCTTCAAATTTTTCACACCTTTTCAGGCTCTTCATCTTTTTCAACACCACTTCATGCTCCTCCTATTTTCCAGAGCGTTTCATTGTCCTCATATTTTTGACACCTTTAGAAGCTCTTTATATTTTTCACAACTTTTCATGCTCTTCATGTTTTTCAAAACCGCTTCATGCTCCTCCTATTTTTCAGACAGTTTCATTCCTCTCATGTATTTCACACCTTTTGAAGCTCTTCATATTTTTCACATCTTTTCAGGCTCTTCATGTTTTTGAACACCACTTCATGCTCCTCCTATTTTACACACAGTTTCATGCTCCTCATGTATTTGACACCTTTTGAAGCTCTTCTTATTTTTCACACCTTTTCAGGCTCTTCATTTGTTTGAACACCATTTCATGCTGCTCCTAATTTTCAGACCGTTTCATTCTCATCTCATTTTGACAGCTTTTGAAGCTCTTCATATTTTCACTCCTTTTGAAGCTCTTCATATATTTCACACCTTTTCAGGCTCTTCATTTTTTTCAACACCACTTCATGCTCCTCCTAATTTTCAGACCGTTTCATGATCATCTTATTTTGTCAGCTTTTGAAGCTCTTCATATTTTCACACCTTTTGAAGCTCTATAATTATTCACACCTTTTCAGGCTCTTCATGATTTTCAACACCGCTTCATGCTCATCCTATTTTTCAGACTGTTTCATGCTCATCTCATTTTGGACACCTTTGGAAACTCTTCATATTTTTTCACACGTTTTCAGGCTCTTCAAGTTTTTCAACAACATTTCATGCTCCTCCTATTTTTCAGACCGTATCATGCTCCTCATATTTTTGACACGTTTTGAGGCTCTTCATATTTTTCACACCTTTTCAGGCTCTTCATGTTTTTGATCAGCGTTTCATGTTCCTCCTATTTTTCAGACCGTTTCATGCTCCTCATATTTTTTACACCTTTTGAAGCTCTTCATATTTTTCACACCTTTTCAGGCTCTTCATGTTTTTCAACACCACTGCATGATCCTACTATTTTTCAGACCGTTTCATGCTCATCTCATTTTTGACACATTTTGAAGCTCTTCATAGTTTTCACACCTTTAGAAGCTCTTCATATTTTTCACACGTTTTCAGGCTCTTCATGTTTTTCCACACCACTTCATGCTTCGCCTAATTTTCAGACCGTTTCATTCTCCTCTTGTATTTCACACATTTTGAAGCTCTTCATATTTTTCACACCTTTTTAGGCTCTTCATGTTTTTGACGACCGCTTCATTCTCCTCCTATTTTTCAGACCATTTGATGCTCCTCATATTTTTTGACACCTTTTGAAGCTCTTCATATTTTTCACAGCTTTTAGGCTCTTCATGTTTTTCAACACCGTTTCATGCTCCTCCTATTTTTCAGACCATTTGATGCTCCTCATATTTTTCACACCTTTTAAAGCTCTTCATATTTTTCACACCTTTTCAGGCTCCTCATGTTTTTGATCACCTTTTCATGCTCCTCCTATTTTTCAGACCGTTTCATGCTCCTCATATATTTCACACCTTTTGAAGTTCTTCATATCGTTCACAACTTTTCAGGGTCTTCATGTTTTTGAACACCACTTCATGATCCTCCTATTTTTCAGACCATTTCATGCTCCTCATATTCTTGACACCTTTTAAAGCTCTTTATATTTTTCACACCTTTTCAGGCTCTTCATATATTTGAACACCGCTTCCTGCTCCTCCTATTTTTCAGAGTTTCATGCTCCTCATGTATTTCACACCTTTTGAAGCTCTTCATATTTTTCACACCTTTTCAGGATGTTCATGTTTTTCCACACAACTTCATGCTTCTCCTATTTTTCAGACCGTTTCATGCTCCTCATGTATTTCACACCTTTTGAAGCTCTTCATATTTTTCACACCTTTTCAGGCTCTTCATGTTTTTGATCACCGTTTCATGCTCCTCCTATTTTTCAGACCGTTTCATGCACCTCATATTTTTCACACCTTTTAAAGCTCTTCATATTTTTCACACCTTTTCAGGCTCCTTATGTTTTTCAACACCGATTCATTCTCCTCCTATTTTTCAGACCGTTTCATGCTCCTCATATTCTTGACACCTTTTAAAGCTCTTCATATTTTTCACACCTTTTCAGGCTCTTCATGATTTTGAACACCGCTTCATGCTCCTCCTATTTTTCAGACCGTTTCATGCTCCTCATATTTTTCACACCTTTTGAAGCTCTTCATATTTTTCACAACTTTTCAGGCTCTTCATATTTTGAACACCGCTTCATGCTCCTCCTATTTTTCAGACCGTTAAATGCTCCTCATGTATTTGACACCTTTTGAAGCTCTTCATATTTTTCACACGTTTTCAGGCTCTTCATGTTTTTGAACACCGCTTCAAGCTCCTCCTATTTTTCAGACCGTTTCATGCTCGTCATATTTTTGACACCTTTTGAAGCTCTTCATATTTTTCACACCTTTTCAGGCTCTTCAGGTTTTTCAACACTGCTTCATGCTCCACCTATTTTTCAAACCGTTTCATCCTCCTCATATTTTTGACACCTTTTGAAGCTCTTCATATTTTTCACACCTTTACAGGGTCTTCAAGTTTACAACACCACTTCATGCTCCTCCTTTTTTGCAGACCGTTTCAGCTCCGCATATTTTTGACACCTTTTGAATTTCTTCATATTTTTCACACCTTTTCAGGCTCTTCATGTTTTTGAACACCACTTCATGCTCCTCCTATTTTTCAGAGAGTTTCATGCTCCTCATGTGTTTCACACCTTATGAAGCTCTTCATATTTTTCACACCTTTTCAGGCTCTTCATGTTTTTGAACACCGCTTCATGATTCTCCTATTTTTCAGACCCTTTCATGCTCTTCATATTTTTGACACATTTTGAAGCTCTTCATATTTTTCACACCTTTTCAGGCTCTTCATGTTTTTCCACACCACTTCATGCTTCGCCTAATTTTCAGACCGTTTCATTCTCCTCTTGTATTTCACACATTTTGAAGCTCTTCATATTTTTCACACCTTTTTAGGCTCTTCATGTTTTTGACGACCGCTTCATTCTCCTCCTATTTTTCAGACCATTTGATGCTCCTCATATTTTTTGACACCTTTTGAAGCTCTTCATATTTTTCACAGCTTTTAGGCTCTTCATGTTTTTCAACACCGTTTCATGCTCCTCCTATTTTTCAGACCATTTGATGCTCCTCATATTTTTCACACCTTTTAAAGCTCTTCATATTTTTCACACCTTTTCAGGCTCCTCATGTTTTTGATCACCTTTTCATGCTCCTCCTATTTTTCAGACCGTTTCATGCTCCTCATATATTTCACACCTTTTGAAGTTCTTCATATCGTTCACAACTTTTCAGGGTCTTCATGTTTTTGAACACCACTTCATGATCCTCCTATTTTTCAGACCATTTCATGCTCCTCATATATTTGACACATTTAGAAGCTCTTCATATTTTTCAAACCTTTTCAGGCTCTTCATGTTTCTGATCACCGTTTCATGCTCCTCCTATTTTTCAGACCGTTTCATGCTCCTCATATTTTTGACACTTTTTGAAGCTCTTCATATTTTACACACCTTTTCAGGCTCTTAATGTTTTTCAACACCACTTCATGCTCCTCCTATTTTTCAGACCGTTTCATGCTCCTCATATATTTGACACATTTAGAAGCTCTTCATATTTTTCACACCTTTTCAGGCTCTTCATATTTTTCAACACCGCTTCGTGCTCCTCCTATTTTTCAGATGGTTTCTTGTTGATCTCATTTTTGACACCTTTTGAAGCTCTTCATATTTTTCACACCTTTTGAAACTCTTCATATTTTTCACACCTTTTCAGGCCCTTCATGATTTTCAACACCGCTTCATGCTCCTCCTATTTTTCAGACCGTTTCATGCTCCTCATATTTTTGACACCTTTTGAAGCTCTTCATATTTTTCACACCTTTTCAGGCTCTTCATATTTTTCAACACCGCATCATGCTCCTCCTATTTTTCAAACCGTTTCATGCACCTGATATTTTTCACACCTTTTAAAGCTCTTCATATTTTTCACACCTTTTCAGGCTCCTCATGTTTTTCAACACCGATTCATGCTCCTCCTATTTTTCAGACCGTTTCGTGCTCCTCATATTTTTCACACCTTTTGAAACTCTTCATATTTTTCACAACTTTTCAGGCTCTTCATATTTTGAACACCGCTTCATGCTCCTCCTATTTTTTAGACCATTTAATGCTCCTCATGTATTTGACACCTTTTGAAGCTCTTCATATTTTTCACACCTTTTCAGGCTCTTCAAGTTTTACAACACCACTTCATGCTCCTCCTATTTTTCAGACCGTTTCATGCACCTCATATTTTTCACACCTTTTAAAGCTCTTCATATTTTTCACACCTTTTCAGGCTCCTCATGTTTTTGATCACCGTTTCATGCTCCTCCTATTTTTCAGACCGTTTCATGCTCCTCATATATTTCACACCTTTTGAAATTCTTCATATCGTTCACAACTTTTCAGGGTCTTCATGTTTTTGAACACCACTTCATTATCATCCTATTTTTCAGACCATTTCATGCTCTTCATATTTTTGACGCATTTTGAAGCTCTTCATATTTTTCACACCTTTTCAGGCTCTTCATGTTTTTCAAAACCACTTCATGCTCCTCCTAATTTTCAGACCGTTTCATGTTCTTCTAATTTATGACACATTTTGAAGCTCTTCATATTTTTCACACATTTTCAGGCTCTTCATGTTTTTCACACGTTTTCAGGCTCTTCATGTTTTTCAACACCGTTTCATGCTGTTTCTATTTTTCAGACACTTTCATGCTTCTCATATTTTTCACATCTTTTGAAGCTCTTCATATTTTTCACACCTTTTCAGACTTTTCATGTTTTTCAACACCGCTTCATGCTCCTGCTATTTTTCAGACTGTTTCATGCTCCTCATATTTTTGACACCTTTAGAAGCTCTTCATATTTTTCAAACCATTTCAGGCTCTTCATGTTTTTGAACACTGCTTCATGCTCCTCCTATTTTTCATACCGTTTCATGCTCCTCATATTTTGACACCTTTTGAAGCTTTTCATATTTTTCACACCTTTTCAGGCTCTTCAAGTTTTTCAACACCACTTCATGCTCTTCCTTTTTTGCAGACCATTTCATGCTCCTCATATTTTTGACACCTTTTGATGCTCTTCATATTTTTCACACCTTTTCAGGCTCTTCATTTTTTCAACACCGCTTCATGCTCCTCCTATATTTCACACCGTTTCATGCTCAGCTCATTTTTGACACCTTTTGAAGCTTTTCATATTTTTCACAACTTTAAAATCTCTTCATGTTTTTGAACACCACTTCATGCTCCTCTTATTTTCCAGCCAGTTTCATGCTCCTCATGTATTTCACACCTTTTGAAGCTCTTCATACTTTTCAGACATTTTCAGGCTCTTCATGTTTTCCACACCGTTTCATGATCGTCCGATTTTTCAGACCGTTTCATGCTCCTCATGTATTTCACACCTTTTGAAGCTCTTCATATTTTTCACTCCTTTTCAGGCTCTTCATGTTTTGCAACACCCCTTCATTCTCCTCCTATTTTTCAGACCGTTTCATGCTCCTCATATTCTTGACACCTTTTAAAGCTCTACATATTTTTCACACCTTTTCAGGCTCTTCATGATTTTGAACACCGCTTCATGCTCCTCCTATTTTTCAGACCGTTTCATGCTCCTCATATTTTTCACACCTTTTGAAGCTCTTCATATTTTTCACAACTTTACAGGCTCTTCATATTTTGAACACCGATTCATGCTCCTCCTATTTTTCAGACCGTTAAATGCTCCTCATGTATTTGACACCTTTTGAAGCTCTTCATATTTTTCACACGTTTTCATGCTCTTCATGTTTTTGAACACCGCTTCATGCTCCTCCTATTTTTCAGACCGTTTCATGCTCGTCATATTTTTGACACCTTTTGAAGCTCTTCATATTTTTCACACCTTTTCAGGCTCTTCAGGTTTTTCAACACTGCTTCATGCTCCACCTATTTTTCAGACCGTTTCATCCTCCTCATATTTTTGACACCTTTTGAAGCTCTTCATATTTTTCACACCTTTTCAGGGTCTTCAAGTTTTACAACACCACTTCATGCTCCTCCTTTTTTGCAGAACGATTCATGCTCCGCATCTTTTTGACACCTTTTGAATTTCTTCATATTTTTCACACCTTTTCAGGCTCTTCATGTTTTGAACACCACTTCATGCTCCTCCTATTTTTCAGAGAGTTTCATGCTCCTCATGTATTTCACACCTTATGAAGCTCTTCATATTTTTCACACCTTTTCAGGCTCTTCATGTTTTTGAACACCGCTTCATGATTCTCCTATTTTTCAGACCCTTTCATGCTCTTCATATTTTTGACACATTTTGAAGCTCTTCATATTTTTCACACCTTTTCAGGCTCTTCATGTTTTTCCACACCACTTCATGCTTCGCCTAATTTTCAGACCGTTTCATGCTCCTCTTGTATTTCACACATTTTGAAGCTCTTCATATTTTTCACACCTTTTTAGGCTCTTCATGTTTTTGACGACCGCTTCATGTTCCTCCTATTTTTCAGACCATTTGATGCTCCTCATTTTTTTTGACACCTTTTGAAGCTCTTCATATTTTTCACACCTTTTAGGCTCTTCATGTTTTTCAACACCGTTTCATGATCTTCCAATTTTTCAGACCGTTTCATTCTCATCTAATTTTGAAACCTTTTGAAGCTCTTCATATTTTTCACATCTTTTCAGTCTCTTCATGTTTTTGAACACCACTTCATGCCTCTCCTATTTTTCAGAGAGTTTCATGCTCCTCATGTATTTCACACCTTTTGAAGCTCTTCATTTTTCACACCTTTTCAGGCTCTTCATGTTTTTGATCACCGTTTCATGCTCCTCATATTTTTCACACCTTTTGAAGCTCTTCATATCTTTCACAACTTTTCAGGGTCTTCATGTTTTTGAACACCACTTCATGATCCTCCTATTTTTCGGACCATTTCATGCTCTTCATAATTTTAACCCATTTTGAAGCTCTTCATATATTTCACACCTTTTCATGCTCTTCATGTTTTTCAAAACCACTTCATGCTCCTCCTAATTTTCAGACCATTTCATGTTCTTCTCATTTATGACACATTTTGAAGCTCTTCATATTTTTCACACCTTTTCAAGCTCTTCATGTTTTTGAACACAGCTTCATGCTCCTCCTATTTTTCAGACCGTTTCATGCTCGTCATATTTTTGACACCTTTTGAAGCTCTTAATATTTTTCACACTTTTTCAGGCTCTTCATGTGTTTGAACACAGCTTCATGCTCCTCCTATTTTTCAGACCGTTTCATTCTCCTCATATTTTTGACACGTTTTTAGGCTCTTCATATTTTTCACACCTTTTGAAGCTCTTCATATTTTTCACACCTTTTCAGGCTCTTCATGTTTTTGAACACCGTTTCATGCTCCTCCTATATTTCTGACCGTTTCATGCTTCTCATATTTTTGACACCTTTTGAAGCTCTTCATATTTTTCACACCTTTTCAGGCTCTTCATGTCTTTCAACACGACTTCATGCTCCTCCTATTTTTCAGACCGCTTCATGCTCATCTCATTTTTGACAGCTTTTGAAGCTTTTCCTATTTTTCACTCCTTTTGAGGCTCTGCATATTTTTCACACGTTTTCAGGCTCTTCATGTTTTTGAACACCGTTTCATGCTGCTCCTATTTTTCAGACCGTTTCATGCTTCTCATATTTTTGACACCTTTTGAAGCTCTTCATATTTTTCACACCTTTTCAGGCTCTTCATGTTTTTCAACACCGCTTCATGGTCCTCCTATTTTTCAGACCGTTTCATGCTCCCATATTTTTGACACCTTTTGAAGCTCTTCATATTTTTCACAGCTTTTCATGCTCTTCATGTTTTTCAACACTGCTCCATGCTCCTCCTTTTCTTCAGACAGTTTCATGCTCCTCATGTGTTTCACACCTTTTGAAGCTGTTCAGATTTTTCACAACTTTTCATGCTCTTAATGTTTTTGAACACCGCTAAAATCCTCCTCCTATTCTTCAGACCGTTTCATGCTCCTCATATTTTTCACACCTTTTGAAGCTCTTCATATTTTTAACACCTTTTCAGGCTCTTCATGTTTTTCAACACTGCTTCATGCTCCTCCTACTTTTCAGACCATTTCATGCTCCTATTGTATTTCACACCTTTTGAAGCTCTTCATATTTTTCAGACCTTTTCAGGCTCTTCATTTTTTTGAACACCACATCATGCTCCTCCTATTTTTCAGACCGTTTCTTTCTCCTCATATATTTGACACCTTTTGAAGCTGTTCATATTTTTCACATCTTTTCAGGTTTTCATGTTTTTCAACACCGCTTCATGCTCCTCCTATTTTTCAGACCATTTCATGCTCCTCATGTATTTCACATTATTTGAAGCTCTTCATATTTTTCACACCTTTTGATCTCTTCATATTTTTCACACCTTTTGAAGCTCTTCATATTTTTCACACCTTTTCAGGCTCTTCATGTTTTTGAACACCGTTTCATGCTCCTCCTATATTTCAGACCTTTTCATGCTCGTCATATTTTTGACACCTTTTGAAGCTCTTCATATTTTTCACACTTTGCAGGCTCTTCATGTTCTTCAACACCGCTTCATGCTCCTCCTTTTGTTCAGACCGTTTCATGCTCCTCATATTTTGACACCTTTTGAAGCTCTTCTTATTTTTCACACCTTTTCAGTCTCTTCATGTTTTTCAACACGACTTCATGCTCCTCCTATTTTTCAGACCGCTTCATGCTCATCTCATTTTTGACAGCTTTTGAAGCTCTTCATATTTTTCACACCTTTTGAGGCTCTTCATATTTTTCACACGTTTTCAGGCTCTTCATGTTTTTGAACACCGTTTCATGCTGCTCCTATTTTTCAGACCGTTTCATGCTTCTCATATTTTTGACACCTTTTGAAGCTCTTCATATTTTTCACACCTTTTCAGGCTCTTCATGTTTTTCAACACCGCTTCATGGTCCTCCTATTTTTCAGACCGTTTCATGCTCCCATATTTATGACACCTTTTGAAGCTCTTCATATTTTTCACTGCTTTTCATGCTCTTCATGTTTTTCAACACTGCTTCATGCTCCTCCAATTTTTCAGACAGTTTCATGCTCCTCATGTGTTTCACACCTTTTGAAGCTCTTCATATTTTTCACACCTTTTCATGCTCTTAATGTTTTTGAACACCGCTACAATCCTCCTCCTATTCTTCAGACCGTTTCATGCTCCTTATATTTTTCACACCTTTTGAAGCTCTTCATATTTTTCACAACTTTTCAGGCTCTTCCTGTTTTTCAACAACACTTCATTATCCACCTATTTTTCAGACCGTTTCATGCTCCTCATATTTTTCACACCTTTTGAAGCTCTTCATATTTTTCACACCTTTTCAGGCTCTTCATGTATTTCAGCACAGTTTGATGCTCCTCCTATTTTTCAGACCGTTTCATGTTCCTCATATTTTTTACACCTCTTGAAGCTCTTCATATTTTTCACACCTTTTTTGGCTCTTCATGCTTTTCAATACCGCCTCATGCTACTGCTATATTTCAGACCGTTTCATGCCCCTCATATTTTTGACACCTTTTGTAGCTCTTCACATTTTTCACACCTTTTCAGACGCTTCATGTTTTTGAACACTGCTTCATGTTCCTCCTCTTTTTCCGACCGTTTCATGCTCATCTCATTTTTGACACCTTTTGAAACTCTTCATATTTTTCACACCTTTTAAAACTCTTCATATTTTTCACACGTTTTCAGGCTCTTCATGATTTTCAACACTGCTTCTTGCTCCTCCTGTTTTTCAGACCGTTTCATGATCCTCATATATTTGACACCTATTGAAGCTCTTCATATTTTTCACACCTTTTCAGGCTCTTCATGTTTTTCAACACCACTTCATGCTCCTCCTATATTTATGACCTTTTCATGCTCCACATATTTTTCACACCTTTTGTAGCTCTTCATATTTTTCACAGCTTTTCAGGCTCTTCATGTTTTTCAACACCGCTTCATGCTCCTCCTATTTGTCAGACCGTTTCATGCTCCTCATATTTTTGACACCTTTTGAAGCTCTTCATATTTTTCACAGCTTTTCAGGCTCTTCATGTTTTTCAACAACACTTCATGTCCCTCCTATATTTCAGACCGTTTCATGCTCCTCATATTTTTGACACTTTTTGAAGCTCTTCATATTTTTCAAACCTTTTCCGGCTCTTCATGTTTTTCAATACCACTTCATGCTCCTCCTATTTTTCAGACCTTTTCATGCTCCTCATAGTTTTGACACCTTTTGAAGCTCTTAATATATTTCACAACTTTTCAGGCTCTTCTTGTTTTTCAACACCACTTTATGCTCCTTCTATTTTTCAGACCGTTTCATGCTCATCTCATTTTTGACACCTTTTCAAGATCTTGATATTTTTCACACCTTTTGAAGCTCTTCATATTTTTCAAACGTTTTCAGGCTCTTCATGTATTTCAACACCGCTTCTTGCTCCTCCTATTTTTCAGACCTTTTCATGCTCCTCATATTTTTGAAACCTTTTGAAGCTCTTCATATTTTTCAGACCTTTTCAGGCTCTTCATGTTTTTCAACACCGCTTCTTGCTCCTCCTATTTTTCAGACCTTTTCATGCTCCTCATATTTTTGACACCTTTTGAAGCTCTTCATATTTTTCACACCTTTTTAGGCTCTTCATGTTTTTGAACATCGCTTCATGCTTCTCCTATTTTTCAGAGCGTTTCCTGCTCATCTCATTTTTGACACCTTTGAAAGCTCTTCATATTTTTCACACCTTTTGAAGCTATTCATATTTTTCACACGTTTTCAGGCTCTTCATGTTTTTCAACAGTGCTTCATGCTCCTCCTACTTTTCAGACCGTTTCATGCTCCTCATATTTTTGACACCTTTTGAAGCTCTTCATATTTTTCACACCTTTTCAGGCTCTTCATGTTTTTGACGACCGCTTCTTGCTCCTCCTACTTTTCAGACCATTTCATGCTCCTCATATTTTTGAAACCTTTTGAAGCTCTTCATATTTTTCACACCTTTTCAGGCTCTTCATGTTTTTGAACACCACTTCATGCTCCTCCTATTTTTCAGACCGTTTCCTGCGCATCTCATTTTTGACACCTTTGAAAGCTCTTCATATTTTTCACACCTTTTGAAGCTCTTCATATTTTTCACACATTTTCAGGATCTTCATGTTTTTCAACACCGCTTCATGCTCCTACTATTTTCAGACCGTTTCAACCTCCTCATGTATTTCACACCTTTTGAATCTCTTCATATTTTTCACACATTTTCAGGCTCTTCATGTTTTAGAACATCATTTCAAGCTGCTCCTATTTTTCAGACCGTTTCCTGCTCCTCATATTTTTGACACCTTTAGAAGCTCTTCATATATTTCAAACCTTTTCAGTGTCTTCATTTTTTTGAACACCACATCATGCCCCTCCTATTTTTCAAAACGTTTCATGCTCATCTCTTTTTGAATCGTATTCAAGCTCTTAATATCATTCTTCCCTTTTGAAGCTCTTCATATTTTTCACACGTTTTCAGGCTCTTCATGTTTTTCAACAGTGCTTCATGCTCCTCCTACTTTTCAGACCGTTTCATGCTCCTCATATTTTTGACACCTTTTGAAGCTCTTCATATTTTTCACACCTTTTCAGGCTCTTCATGTTTTTGACGACCGCTTCTTGCTCCTCCTACTTTTCAGACCATTTCATGCTCCTCATATTTTTGAAACCTTTTGAAGCTCTTCATATTTTTCACACCTTTTCAGGCTCTTCATGTTTTTGAACACCGCTTCATGCTCCTCCTATTTTTCAGACCGTTTCCTGCGCATCTCATTTTTGACACCTTTGAAAGCTCTTCACATTTTTCACACCTTTTGAAGCTCTTCATATTTTTCACACTTTTTCAGGATCTTCATGTTTTTCAACACCGCTTCATGCTCCTACTATTTTCAGACCGTTTCAACCTCCTCATGTATTTCACACCTTTTGAATCTCTTCATATTTTTCACACATTTTCAGGCTCTTCATGTTTTAGAACATCATTTCAAGCTGCTCCTATTTTTCAGACCGTTTCCTGCTCCTCATATTTTTGACACCTTTAGAAGCTCTTCATATATTTCAAACCTTTTCAGTGTCTTCATTTTTTTGAACACCACATCATGCCCCTCCTATTTTTCAAAACGTTTCATGCTCATCTCTTTTTGAATCGTATTCAAGCTCTTAATATCATTCTTCCCTTTTGAAGCTCTTCATATTTTTCACACGTTTTCATGCTCTTCATGATTTACAGCACAGTTTCATGCTCCTCCTATTTTTCAGACCGTTTCATGTTCCTCATATTTTTGACACGTTTTGAAGCTCATCATATTTTTCACACGTTTTCAGGCTCTTCATGTTTTTCAGCACAGTTTGATGCTCCTCCTATTTTTCAGACCGTTTCATGCTCCTCATATTTTTGACATTTTTTGAAACTCTTCATATATTTCACACCTTTTCAGGCTCTTCATGTTTTTCTACACCACTTCATGCTCCTCATTTTTTCAGACCGCTTCATGCTCATCTCATGTTTGACACATTTTGAAGCTGTTCATATTTTCATATCTTTTGAAGCTCTTCATATATTTTACACGTTTTCAGGCTCTTCATGTTTTTCAACACCGCTTCGTGCTGCTCCTAATTTTCAGATCATTTCATGCTCATCGATTTTTACACCTTTTGCAGATCTTCATATTTTCACACCTTTTGAAGCTCTTCATATTTTTCACACCTTTTTAGGCTCTTCATGTATTTGAACACCGTTTCATGCTCCTCCTATTTTTCAGACCGTTTCATGCTCCTCATATTTTTGACACCTTTTGAAGCTCTTCTTTTTTTTCACACCTTTTGAAGCTCTTCATATATTTCACACCTTTTCAGGCTCTTCATGCTTTTAAACAACACTTCATGCTCCTCCTATTTTTCAGACCGCTTCAGTCTCATCTCATTTTTCACATTTTGAAGCTGTTCATATTTTTCACACGTTTTCAGCTTCTTCATGTTTTTCAACTCTGCTTCATGCTCCTTCTATTTTTCAGACCGTTTCATGCTCCACATATTTTTGACACGTTTTGGAGCTCTTCATATTTTTCACACCTTTTTAGGCTCTTCCTGTTTTTGAACACCGTTTCATGCTCCTCCTATTTTTCAGACCGTTTCATGCTCCTCATATTTTTGACACCTTTTGAAGCTCTTCATATTTTTCACACCTTTTCAGGCTCTTCTTGTGTTTGAACACCGCTTCATGCACCTCCTATTTTTCACACATTTTGAAGCTCTTCATATTTTTCACACCGTTTCAGGCTCTTCTTGTGCTTGAACACCGCTTCTTGCACCTCCTATTTTTCACACCTTTTGATGCTCTTCATATTTTTCTCACCTTTTTAGGCTCTTCATGTTTTAGAACACCGCTTCATGCTCCTCCTATTTTTCAGACCGTTTAATGCTCCTCATATATTTCACAACTTTGGAAGCTCTTCATATTTTTCACAACTTTTCAGGCTCTTCATTTTTCTCAACACCGTTTCATGCTCCTCCTATATGTCACACCATTTCATGCTCCTCATATTTTTGACACATTTTGAAGCTCTTCATATTTTTCACAACTTTTCAGGGTCTTCATTTTTTTGAACACTGCATCATGCTCCTCCTATTTTTCAGACTGTTTCATGCTCCTCATATTTTTCACACCTTTTGAAGCTCTTCATATTTTTCACAACTTTTCAGGCTCTTCATATTTTTGAACACAGCTTCATGCTCCTCCTATTTTTCAGACCGTTTCATGCACCTCATACATTTCACACCTTTTGAAGCTCTTCATATTTTTCACACATTTTCAGTGTCTTCATGTTTTTCAACACTACTTCATGCTCCTGCTATTTTTCAGACCGTTTCATGTTCCTCATATTTTTGACACCTTTTGAAGCTCTTCATATTTTTCACACCTTTTTAGGCTCTTCATGCTTTTCAATACCGCCTCATGCTACTGCTATATTTCAGACCGTTTCATGCTCCTCATATTTTTGACACCTTTTGAAGCTCTTCACATTTTTCACACCTTTTCAGACGCTTCATGTTTTTGAACACTGCTTCATGTTCCTCCTCTTTTTCCGACCATTTCATGCTCATCATATTTTTGACACCTTTGAAGCTCTTCATATTTTATGCACCCTTTCGGGCTCTTCATGTTTCTGAACACGACTTCATTCTCCACCTATTTATCAGACCGTTTCATGCTCCTCATATTTTTCACACCTTTTCCGGCTCTTCATGATTTTGAACACCTCTTCATGCTCCTCCTATTTTTGACACCTTTTGAAGCTCGTCATATATTTCACACCTTTTCAGGCTCTTCTTGTTTTTAAACAGCGCTTCATACTCCTCATATTTTTGACACCTTTTGAAGCTCTTCATATTTTTCACACCTTTTCAGGCTCTTCATGATTTTCAACACCGTTTCATGCTCCTCATGTTTTTCAACACCGTTTCATGCTCCTCCTGTTTTTCAGACCGTTTCATCCTCCTCATAATTTTCACACGTTTTGAAGCTCTTCATATTTTCCACACCTTTTCATGTTCTTCATGTTTTTCAACACCGTTTCATGCTCCCCTTATTTTTCAGATGGTTTCATGCTTCTCATATTTTTGACACGTTTTGAAGCTCTTCATATTTTTAAAACCTTTTCATGCTCTTCATCTTTTTTAAAACGGTTTCATGCTCATCCTATTTTTCAGACTGTATCATGCTCCTCATATTTTTGACATCTTTTGAAACTCTTCATATTTTTCACACCTTTTCAGGCTCTTCATGTATTTCAAAACCACTTCATGCTCCTCCTATTTTTCAGACCTGTTCCTACTCCTCATATTTTTGAAACCTTCTGAAGCTCTTCATATATTTCACAGCTTTTCAGGCTCTTCATGTTTGTGAACTCGGTTTCATGGTCCTCCTATTTTTCAGACGGTTTCATCCTCCTCATATTTTTGGCACCTTTTGAAGCTCTTCATGTTTTTCACATCTTTTCAGGCTCTTCATGTTTTTCAACACCACTTCATGCTCCTCCTATATTTCAGACCATTTCTTGCTCCTCATATGTTTGACACCTTTTGAAGCTCTTCATATTTTCACACCTTATGAAGCTCTTCATATTTTTCACACATTTTCAGGCTCTTCATGCTTTCAACACCGCTTCATGCTCCTCCTATTTTTCAGACCGTTTCATTCTCCTCATATATTTTACACATTTTGAAGCTCTTCATATATTTCACAACTTTTCAGGCTCTTCATGTTTTTCACACTGCTTCTTGCCACTCCTATTTTTCAGACCGTTTCTTGCGCCTCTTATTTTTGACAGCTTTTGAAGCTCTTCCTGTTTTTCACACCTTTTCAGGCTCTTCATTTTTCAACACCGATTCATGCTCCTCTTATTTTTCAGACCGTATCATGCTCCTCATACTTTTGAAAACTTTTGAAGCTCTTCATATATTTCACACCTTTTCAGGCTATTCATGTTTTTGAACACCGTTTCATGCTCCTCCTATTTTTCAGACCGTTTCATGCTCCTCATATTTTTGACACCTTTTGATGCTCTTCATATATTTCACACCTTTTGAGGCTCCTCATGTATTTCAACACCAATTCATGCTCCTCCTATTTTTCAAACAGTTTCATGCTCCTCCTATTTTTGACACCTTTTGAAATTCTTCATTTATTTCACACCTTTTCAGGCTCATCATGTTTTTCAACACCGCTTCATGCTCTTCCTATTTTTAAGACCGTTTCATGCACCTCATAATTTTGAAACCTTTTGAAGCTCTTCATATTTTTCACACCTTTTCAGGCTCTTCATGTTTTTTCACACCGTTACAGGCTGGTCATATTTTTCAGACCGTTTCATGTGCCTCATACATTTGACACCTTTTGAAGCTCTTCATATTTTTCACACCTTTTTAAGCTCTTCATATTTTTCACACTTTTTCAGGCTCTTGATGTTTTTCAACACCGCTTCATGCTCCTCCTATTTTTCAGACCGTTTCATGCTCATCTCATATTTGACACCTTCTGAAGCTCTTCATATTTTTCACACCTTTTGAAGCTCTTCATATTTTTCACACTTTTTCAGGCTCTTCATGTTTTTGAACACCGCTTCATGCTCCTTCTATTTTTCAGAGAGTTTCATGCTCCTCATGTATTTCACACCTTTTGAAGCTCTTCATATTTTTCAATCCTTTTCAGGCTCTTCATGTTTTTGAACTCCGCTTCAAGCTGCTTCTATTTTTCAGACGGTTTCATGATCCTCATATTTTTGACACGTTTTGAAGCTCTTCATATTTTTCACACCTTTTCAGGCTCTTCATGTTTTTCAACACCACTTCATGCTCCTCCTATTTTTCAGACCGTTTCATGCTCCTCATATTTTTGACACATTTTGAAGCTCTTGATATTTTTCACACCTTTTCAGGCTCTTCATGTTTTTGAACACTGCTTCATGCTCCGCCTGTTTTTCAGACCGTTTCCTGCTCCTCAAATTTTTGACACCTTTTGAAGCTATTCATATTTTTCACACTTTTATAGGCTCTTCATGTTTTTGAACACAGCTTCATGCTCCTCCTATTTTTCATACCGTTTCATGCTCCTCATATTTTTGACACATTTTGAAGCTCTTCATATTATTCACACTTTTTCAGGCTCTTCAAGTTTTTGAACACGACTTCATTCTCCACCTATTTTTCAGACCGTTTCATGCTCCTCATATTTTTCACACCTTTTCAGGCTCTTCATGATTTTGAACACCTCTTCATGCTCCTCCTATTTTTGACACCTTTTGAAGCTCGTCATATATTTCACACCTTTTCAGGCTCTTCTTGTTTTTAAACAGCGCTTCATCTCCTCAAATTTTTGACACCTTTTGAAGCTATTCATATTTTTCACACTTTTATAGGCTCTTTATGTTTTTGAACACAGCTTCATGCTCCTCCTATTTTTCAGACCGTTTCATGCTCCTCATGTTTTTGACACCTTTTGAAGCTCTTCATATATTTCACACCTTTTAAGGCTCTTCATTTTTTTGAACACCGCTTCATACTCCTCCTATATTTCACACCTTTTGAAGCTTTTCATATATTTCACACCTTTTCAGGCTCTTCATGTTTTTGAACACCGCTTCATGCTCCTCCTATATTTCACACTTTTTGAAGCTCTTCATATATTTCACACCTTTTCAAGCTCTTCATGTTTTTGAACACCGCTTCATGCTCCTCTTATTTTTGACACCTTTTGAAGCTCTTCATATATTTCACACCTTTCAGGCTCTTCATGTTTTTGAACGCCGCTTCATGCTCCTCCTATATTTCACACCTTTTGAAGCTCTTCATATTTTTCACACCTTTTGAAGCTCTTCATATTTTACACATATTTTCACCCTCTTCATGTTTTTCAACAACTTTTCATGCTCCTCCTATTTTTCGGACTGTTTCATTCTCTTCATATTTTTGACACTTTTTGAATCTCTTCATATTTTTCACACATTTTCAGGCTCTTCATGTTTTAGAACATCATTTCAAGCTGCTCCTATTTTTCAGACCGTTTCCTGCTCCTCATATTTTTGACACCTTTAGAAGCTCTTCATATATTTCAAACCTTTTCAGTGTCTTCATTTTTTTGAACACCACATCATGCCCCTCCTATTTTTCAAAACGTTTCATGCTCATCTCTTTTTGAATCGTATTCAAGCTCTTAATATCATTCTTCCCTTTTGAAGCTCTTCATATTTTTCACACGTTTTCAGGCTCTTCATGTTTTTCAACAGTGCTTCATGCTCCTCCTACTTTTCAGACCGTTTCATGCTCCTCATATTTTTGACACCTTTTGAAGCTCTTCATATTTTTCACACCTTTTCAGGCTCTTCATGTTTTTGACGACCGCTTCTTGCTCCTCCTACTTTTCAGACCATTTCATGCTCCTCATATTTTTGAAACCTTTTGAAGCTCTTCATATTTTTCACACCTTTTCAGGCTCTTCATGTTTTTGAACACCGCTTCATGCTCCTCCTATTTTTCAGACCGTTTCCTGCGCATCTCATTTTTGACACCTTTGAAAGCTCTTCATATTTTTCACACCTTTTGAAGCTCTTCATATTTTTCACACTTTTTCAGGATCTTCATGTTTTTCAACACCGCTTCATGCTCCTACTATTTTCAGACCGTTTCAACCTCCTCATGTATTTCACACCTTTTGAATCTCTTCATATTTTTCACACATTTTCAGGCTCTTCATGTTTTAGAACATCATTTCAAGCTGCTCCTATTTTTCAGACCGTTTCCTGCTCCTCATATTTTTGACACCTTTAGAAGCTCTTCATATATTTCAAACCTTTTCAGTGTCTTCATTTTTTTGAACACCACATCATGCCCCTCCTATTTTTCAAAACGTTTCATGCTCATCTCTTTTTGAATCGTATTCAAGCTCTTAATATCATTCTTCCCTTTTGAAGCTCTTCATATTTTTCACACGTTTTCATGCTCTTCATGATTTACAGCACAGTTTCATGCTCCTCCTATTTTTCAGACCGTTTCATGTTCCTCATATTTTTGACACGTTTTGAAGCTCATCATATTTTTCACACGTTTTCAGGCTCTTCATGTTTTTCAGCACAGTTTGATGCTCCTCCTATTTTTCAGACCGTTTCATGCTCCTCATATTTTTGACATTTTTTGAAACTCTTCATATATTTCACACCTTTTCAGGCTCTTCATGTTTTTCTACACCACTTCATGCTCCTCATTTTTTCAGACCGCTTCATGCTCATCTCATGTTTGACACATTTTGAAGCTGTTCATATTTTCATATCTTTTGAAGCTCTTCATATATTTTACACGTTTTCAGGCTCTTCATGTTTTTCAACACCGCTTCGTGCTGCTCCTAATTTTCAGATCATTTCATGCTCATCGATTTTTACACCTTTTGCAGATCTTCATATTTTCACACCTTTTGAAGCTCTTCATATTTTTCACACCTTTTTAGGCTCTTCATGTATTTGAACACCGTTTCATGCTCCTCCTATTTTTCAGACCGTTTCATGCTCCTCATATTTTTGACACCTTTTGAAGCTCTTCTTTTTTTTTCACACCTTTTGAAGCTCTTCATATATTTCACACCTTTTCAGGCTCTTCATGCTTTTAAACAACACTTCATGCTCCTCCTATTTTTCAGACCGCTTCAGTCTCATCTCATTTTTCACATTTTGAAGCTGTTCATATTTTTCACACGTTTTCAGCTTCTTCATGTTTTTCAACTCTGCTTCATGCTCCTTCTATTTTTCAGACCGTTTCATGCTCCACATATTTTTGACACGTTTTGGAGCTCTTCATATTTTTCACACCTTTTTAGGCTCTTCCTGTTTTTGAACACCGTTTCATGCTCCTCCTATTTTTCAGACCGTTTCATGCTCCTCATATTTTTGACACCTTTTGAAGCTCTTCATATTTTTCACACCTTTTCAGGCTCTTCTTGTGTTTGAACACCGCTTCATGCACCTCCTATTTTTCACACATTTTGAAGCTCTTCATATTTTTCACACCGTTTCAGGCTCTTCTTGTGCTTGAACACCGCTTCTTGCACCTCCTATTTTTCACACCTTTTGATGCTCTTCATATTTTTCTCACCTTTTTAGGCTCTTCATGTTTTAGAACACCGCTTCATGCTCCTCCTATTTTTCAGACCGTTTAATGCTCCTCATATATTTCACAACTTTGGAAGCTCTTCATATTTTTCACAACTTTTCAGGCTCTTCATTTTTCTCAACACCGTTTCATGCTCCTCCTATATGTCACACCATTTCATGCTCCTCATATTTTTGACACATTTTGAAGCTCTTCATATTTTTCACAACTTTTCAGGGTCTTCATTTTTTTGAACACTGCATCATGCTCCTCCTATTTTTCAGACTGTTTCATGCTCCTCATATTTTTCACACCTTTTGAAGCTCTTCATATTTTTCACAACTTTTCAGGCTCTTCATATTTTTGAACACAGCTTCATGCTCCTCCTATTTTTCAGACCGTTTCATGCACCTCATGCATTTCACACCTTTTGAAGCTCTTCATATTTTTCACACATTTTCAGTGTCTTCATGTTTTTCAACACTACTTCATGCTCCTGCTATTTTTCAGACCGTTTCATGTTCCTCATATTTTTGACACCTTTTGAAGCTCTTCATATTTTTCACACCTTTTTAGGCTCTTCATGCTTTTCAATACCGCCTCATGCTACTGCTATATTTCAGACCGTTTCATGCTCCTCATATTTTTGACACCTTTTGAAGCTCTTCACATTTTTCACACCTTTTCAGACGCTTCATGTTTTTGAACACTGCTTCATGTTCCTCCTCTTTTTCCGACCGTTTCATGCTCATCATATTTTTGACACCTTTGAAGCTCTTCATATTTTACGCACCCTTTCGGGCTCTTCATGTTTCTGAACACGACTTCATTCTCCACCTATTTATCAGACCGTTTCATGCTCCTCATATTTTTCACACCTTTTCCGGCTCTTCATGATTTTGAACACCTCTTCATGCTCCTCCTATTTTTGACACCTTTTGAAGCTCGTCATATATTTCACACCTTTTCAGGCTCTTCTTGTTTTTAAACAGCGCTTCATACTCCTCATATTTTTGACACCTTTTGAAGCTCTTCATATTTTTCACACCTTTTCAGGCTCTTCATGATTTTCAACACCGTTTCATGCTCCTCATGTTTTTCAACACCGTTTCATGCTCCTCCTGTTTTTCAGACCGTTTCATCCTCCTCATAATTTTCACACGTTTTGAAGCTCTTCATATTTTCCACACCTTTTCATGTTCTTCATGTTTTTCAACACCGTTTCATGCTCCCCTTATTTTTCAGATGGTTTCATGCTTCTCATATTTTTGACACGTTTTGAAGCTCTTCATATTTTTAAAACCTTTTCATGCTCTTCATCTTTTTTAAAACGGTTTCATGCTCATCCTATTTTTCAGACCGTATCATGCTCCTCATATTTTTGACATCTTTTGAAACTCTTCATATTTTTCACACCTTTTCAGGCTCTTCATGTATTTCAAAACCACTTCATGCTCCTCCTATTTTTCAGACCTGTTCCTGCTCCTCATATTTTTGAAACCTTCTGAAGCTCTTCATATATTTCACAGCTTTTCAGGCTCTTCATGTTTGTGAACTCGGTTTCATGGTCCTCCTATTTTTCAGACGGTTTCATCCTCCTTATATTTTTGGCACCTTTTGAAGCTCTTCATGTTTTTCACATCTTTTCAGGCTCTTCATGTTTTTCAACACCACTTCATGCTCCTCCTATATTTCAGACCATTTCTTGCTCCGCATATGTTTGACACCTTTTGAAGCTCTTCATATTTTCACACCTTATGAAGCTCTTCATATTTTTCACACATTTTCAGGCTCTTCATGCTTTCAACACCGCTTCATGCTCCTCCTATTTTTCAGACCGTTTCATTCTCCTCATATATTTTACACATTTTGAAGCTCTTCATATATTTCACAACTTTTCAGGCTCTTCATGTTTTTCAACACTGCTTCTTGCCACTCCTATTTTTCAGACCGTTTCTTGCGCCTCTTATTTTTGACAGCTTTTGAAGCTCTTCATATTTTCACACCTTATGAAGCTCTTCATATTTTTCACACCTTTACAGGCTCTTCATGTTTTTCAACACCACTTCATGCACCTCCTATTTTTCAGACCTTTTCATGCTCCTCATATTTTTGACAACTGTGGAAGCTCTTCATATTTTTCACACCTTTTCAGGCTCTTCATGTTGTTCAACACCGTTGCATGATCCTCCTATTTTTCAGACCGTTTCATGCTCCTCATATATTTGACACATTTTTAAGCTCTTTATATATTTCACACATTTTCAGGCTATTCATGTTTTTCAACACCGCTTCATGCTCCTTGTATTTTTAAGACCGCTTCATGCTCCTCATATTTTTGACACCTTTTTAAGCTCTTCATATTTCTCACACATTTTCTGGCTCTTCATGTTTTTCAACAACTCTTCATGCACCTCCAATTTTTCAGACCGTTTCATGCTCATCTCATTTTTGACACTTTTTGAAGCTCTTCATATTTTTCACACCTTTTCAGGCTCTTCATGTTTTTGAACACCGCTTCATGCTCCTCCTATTTTTCAGACCGTTTCATGCTCCTCATTTTTTTGACACATTTTGAAGCTCTTCATATTTCTCACACCTTTTCAGGCTCTTCATGGTTTTCAACAACGCTTCATGCACCTCCTATTTTTCAGAACGTTTCATGCTCATCTCATTTTTGACACCTTTTGAAGCTCTTCATATTTCTCACACCTTTTCAGGCTCTTCATGTTTTTGAACACCGCTTCATGCTAATCCTATTTTTCAAACCATATCATGCTCCTCATATTTTTCACACCTTTTTAAGCTCTTCATATTTTTCACACCTTTTCAGGCTCTTCATGTTTTTGAACACCGCTTCATGCTCCTCCTATTTTTCAGACCGTTTCATGCTCCTCATATTTTTGACATCTTTTGAAGCTTTTCATATTTTTCACACCTTTTCAGGCTCTTCAAGTTTTTCAACACCACTTCATGCTCCTCCTTTTTTGCAGACCGTTTCATGCTCCTCATATTTTTGATACCTTTTGATGATCTTCATATTTTTCACACCTTTTCAGGCTCTTCATTTTTTCAACACCACTTCATGCTCCTCCTATTTTTCAGACCGTTTCATGCTCATCTCATTTTTGAAACCTTTTGAAGCTTTTCATATTTTTCACAACTTTTCAGGCTCTTCATGTTTTTGAACACCGCTTCATGCTCCTCCTATTTTTCAGACCGTTTCATGCTCCTCATATTTTACACCTTTTGAAGCTCTTCATATTTTTCACACCTTTTCAGGCTCTTCATGTTTTTGATCACCGTTACATTCTCCTCCTATTATTCAGATCGTTTCATGCTCCTCATATTTTTGACACTTTTTGAAGCTCTTCATATTTTTCACACCTTTTCAGGCTCTTCATGTTTTTGATCACCGTTACATTCTGCTCCTATTATTCAGACCGTTTCATGTTCCTCATATTTTTGACACTTTTTGAAGCTCTTTATATATTTCACACATTTTCAGGCTCTTCATGTTTTTGAACACAGCTTCATGCTCCTCCTATTTTTCAGACCGTTTCATGCTCTTCATATTTTTGACAACTTTGGAAGCTCTTCATATTTTTCACATATTTTCAGGCTCTTCATGTTTTTCAACACTGTTGCATGATCCTCCTATTTTTCAGACCGTTTCATGCTCATCTCATTTTTGACACCTTTTGAAGCTTTTCATATTTTTCACAACTTTTCAGGCTCTTCATGTTTTTGAACACCGATTCATGCTCCTCCTATTTTTCAGACCGTTTCATGCTCCTCATATTTTACACCTTTTGAAGCTCTTCATATTTTTCACACCTTTTCAGGCTCTTCATGTTTTTGAACACCGATTCATGCTCCTCCTATATTTCAGACCGTTTCATGCTCCTCATATATTTCACAACTTTTGAAGCTCTTTATATTTTTCACATCTTTTCAGGATCTTCATGTTTTTGAACACCGCTTCATGCTCCTCATATTTTTCAGACCGTTTCATGCTCCTCGTATTTTTGACATCTTTTGAAGCTTTTCATATTTTTCACACCTTCTCAGGCTCTTCAAGTTTTTCAACACCACTTCATGCTCCTCCGTTTTTGCAGACCGTTTGATGCTCCTCATATTTTTGATACCTTTTGATGCTCTTCATATTTTTCACACCTTTTCAGGCTCTTCATTTTTTCAACACCGCTTCATGCTCCTCCTATTTTTCAGACCGTTTCATGCTCATCTCATTTTTGACACCTCTTGAAGCTTTTCATATATTTCACAACGTTTCAGGCTCTTCATGTTTTTGAACACCGCTTCATGTTCCTCCTATTTTTCAGACCGTTTCATGCTCCTCATATTTTTGACACCTTTTGAAGCTCTTCATATTTTTCACACCTTTTCAGGCTCTTCATGTTTTTGAACACCGCTTCATGCTCCTCCTATTTTTCAAACCATATCATGCTCCTCATATTTTTGACACCTTTTTAACCTCTTCATACTTCTCACACATTTTCAGGCTCTTCATGTTTTTCAACAACGCTTCATGCACCTCCTATTTTTCAGTCCGTTTCATGCTCATCTCATTTTTGACACCTTTTAAAGCTTTTCATATTTTTCACACCTTTTCAGGCTCTTCATGATTTTGAACATCCCTTCATGCTAATCCTATTTTTCAAACCATATCATGCTCCTCATATTTTTCACACCATTTTAAGCTCTTCATATTTTTCAAACCTTTTCAGGCTCTTCATGTTTTTGAACACCGCTTCATGCTCCTCCTATTTTTCAGACCGTTTCATGCTCCTCATATTTCACACCTTTTGAAGCTCTTCATATTTTTCACACCTTTTCAGGCTCTTCATGTTTTTGAACACCGCTTCATGCTAATCCCATTTTTCAAACCATATCATGCTCCTCATATTTTTCACACCTTTTTAAGCTCTTCATATTTTTCACACCTTTTCAGGCTCTTCATGTTTTTGAACACTACTTCATGCTCCTTCTATTTTTCAGAGAGTTTCATGCTCCTCATGTATTACACACCTTTTGAAGCTCTTCATATTTTTCACACCTTTACAGGCTCTTCATGTTTTTCAACACCACTTCATGCACCTCCTATTTTTCAGACCGTTTCATGCTTCTCATATTTTTGACAACTGTGGAAGCTCTTCATATTTTTCACACCTTTTCAGGCTCTTCATGTTGTTCAACACCGTTGCATGATCCTCCTATTTTTCAGACCGTTTCATGCTCCTCATATACTTGACACATTTTTAAGCTCTTTATATATTTCACACATTTTCAGGCTATTCATGTTTTTCAACACCGCTTCATGCTCCTTGTATTTTTAAGACCGCTTCATGCTCCTCATATTTTTGACACCTTTTTAAGCTCTTCATATTTCTCACACATTTTCTGGCTCTTCATGTTTTTCAACAACTCTTCATGCACCTCCAATTTTTCAGACCGTTTCATGCTCATCTCATTTTTGACACTTTTTGAAGCTCTTCATATTTTTCACACCTTTTCAGGCTCTTCATGTTTTTGAACACCGCTTCATGCTCCTCCTATTTTTCAGACCGTTTCATGCTCCTCATTTTTTTGACACATTTTGAAGCTCTTCATATTTCTCACACCTTTTCAGGCTCTTCATGGTTTTCAACAACGCTTCATGCACCTCCTATTTTTCAGAACGTTTCATGCTCATCTCATTTTTGACACCTTTTGAAGCTCTTCATATTTCTCACACCTTTTCAGGCTCTTCATGTTTTTGAACACCGCTTCATGCTAATCCTATTTTTCAAACCATATCATGCTCCTCATATTTTTCACACCTTTTTAAGCTCTTCATATTTTTCACACCTTTTCAGGCTCTTCATGTTTTTGAACACCGCTTCATGCTCCTCCTATTTTTCAGACCGTTTCATGCTCCTCATATTTTTGACATCTTTTGAAGCTTTTCATATTTTTCACACCTTTTCAGGCTCTTCAAGTTTTTCAACACCACTTCATGCTCCTCCTTTTTTGCAGACCGTTTCATGCTCCTCATATTTTTGAAACCTTTTGATGCTCTTCATATTTTTCACACCTTTACAGGCTCTTCATTTTTTCAACACCGCTTCATGCTCCTCCTATTTTTCAGACCGTTTCATGCTCTTCTCATTTTTGACACCTTTTGAAGCTTTTCATATTTTTCACAACGTTTCAGGCTCTTCAAGTTTTTGAACACCGCTTCATCCTCCTCCTATTTTTTGCAGACCGTTTCATGCTCATCTCATTTTTGACACCTTTTGAAGCTTTTCATATTTTTCACAACTTTTCAGGCTCTTCATGTTTTTGAACACCGCTTCATGCTCCTCCTATTTTTCAGACCGTTTCATGCTCCTCATATTTCACACCTTTTGAAGCTCTTCATATTTTTCACACCTTTTCAGGCTCTTCATGTTTTTGATCACCGTTACATTCTCCTCCTGTTATTCAGACCGTTTCATGCTCCTCATATTTTTGACACTTTTTGAAGCTCTTTATATATTTCACACATTTTCAGGCTCTTCATGTTTTTGAACACAGCTTCATGCTCCTCCTATTTTTCAGACCATTTCATGCTCCTCATATTTTTGACAACTTTGGAACCTCTTCATATTTTTCACACATTTTCAGGCTCTTCATGTTTTTCAACACTGTTGCATGATCCTCCTATTTTTCAGACCGTTTCATGCTCCTCATATACTTGACACATTTTTAAGCTCTTCATATATTTCACACATTTTCAGGCTATTCATGTTTTTCAACACCGCTTCATGCTCCTTGTATTTTTAAGACCGTTTCATGCTCCTCATATTTTTGACACCTTTTTAAGCTCTTCATATTTTTCACACCTTTTTAAGCTCTTCATATTTCTCACACCTTTTCAGGCTCTTCATGTTTTTCAACAACGCTTCATGCACCTCCTATTTGTCAGACCGTTTCATGCTCATCTCATTTATGACACCTTTTGAATCTTTTCATATTTTTCACACCTTCTCAGGCTCTTCATGTTTTTGAACACCGCTTCATGCTAATCCTATTTTTCAAACCATATCATGCTCCTCATATTTTTCACACCTTTTAAGCTCTTCATATTTTTCACACTTTTTCAGGCTCTTCATGTTTTTCAACACCGCTTCATGCTCCTCCTATTTTATAGACCGTTTCATGCTCATCAAATTTTTGACACCTTTTGAAGCTCTTCATATTTTTCACACCTTTTGAAGCTCTTCATATTTTTCACACCATTTCAGGCTCTTCATGTTTTTCAACACCGTTTCATGCTGCTTCTATTTTTCAGACCGTTTCATGCTCCTCATATTTTTCACACCTTTTGAAGCTCTTCATATTTTTCACACCTTTTCAGGCTCTTCATGTTTTTCTACACCACTTCATGCTTCTCCTATTTTTCAGCCCGTTTCATGCTCCTCATTTATTTCACACCTTTTGAAGCTCTTCATATTTTTCACACCTTTTCAGGCTCTTCATGTTTTTCAACACCGTTTCATGCTGCTTCTATTTTTCAGACCGTTTCATGCTCCTCATATTTTTCACACCTTTTGAAGCTCTTCATATTTTTCAAACCTTTTCAGGCTCTTCATGTTTTTCTACACCACTTCATGCTTCTCCTATTTTTCAGCCCGTTTCATGCTCCTCATGTATTTCACACCTTTTGAAGCTCTTCATATTTTTCACACCTTTTCAGGCTCTTCATGTTTTTGAACACCGCTTCATGCTCCTCCTATTTTTCAGACCGTTTCATGCTCCTCATATTTTTGACACCTTTTGAAGCTCTTCATATTTTTCACACCTTTTCAGGCTCTTCAAGTTTTTCAACACCACTTCATGCTCCTCCTTTTTTGCAGACCGTTTCATGCTCCTCATATTTTTGATACCTTTTGATGATCTTCATATTTTTCACACCTTTTCAGGCTCTTCATTTTTTCAACACCACTTCATGCTCCTCCTATTTTTCAGACCGTTTCATGCTCATCTCATTTTTGAAACCTTTTGAAGCTCTTCATATTTTTCACACATTTTCAGGCTCTTCATGTTTTTCAACACTGTTGCATGATCCTCCTATTTTTCAGACCGTTTCATGCTCCTCATATACTTGACACATTTTTAAGCTCTTCATATATTTCACACATTTTCAGGCTATTCATGTTTTTCAACACTGCTTCATGCTCCTTGTATTTTTAAGTCCGTTTCATGCTCCTCATATTTTTGACACCTTTTTAAGCTCTTCATATTTTTCACAGCTTTTTAAGCTCTTCATATTTCTCACACCTTTTCAGGCTCTTCATGTTTTTCAACAACGCTTCATGCACCTCCTATTTGTCAGACCGTTTCATGCTCATCTCATTTATGACACCTTTTGAATCTTTTCATATTTTTCACACCTTCTCAGGCTCTTCATGTTTTTGAACACCGCTTCATGCTAATCCTATTTTTCAAACCATATCATGCTCCTCATATTTTTCACACCTTTTAAGCTCTTCATATTTTTCACACTTTTTCAGGCTCTTCTTGTTTTTCAACACCGCTTCATGCTCCTCCTATTTTTCTGACCGTTTCATGCTCATCAAATTTTTGACACCTTTTGAAGCTCTTCATATTTTTCACACCTTTTGAAGCTCTTCATATTTTTCACACCATTTCAGGCTCTTCATGTTTTTCAACACCGTTTCATGCTGCTTCTATTTTTCAGACCGTTTCATGCTCCTCATATTTTTCACACCTTTTGAAGCTCTTCATATTTTTCACACCTTTTCAGGCTCTTCAGGTTTTTCAACACCACTTCATGCTCCTCCTATTTTTCAGACCGTTTCATGCTCATCTCATTTTTGAAACCTTTTGAAGCTTTTCATATTTTTCACAACGTTTCACGCTCTTCAAGTTTTGAACACCGCTTCATGCTCCTCCTATTTTTCAGACCGTTTCATGCTCATCTCATTTTTGACACCTTTTGAAGCTTTTCATATTTTTCACAACTTTTCAGGCTCTTCATGTTTTTGAACACCGCTTCATGCTCCTCCTATTTTTCAGACCGTTTCATGTTCATCTCATTTTTGACACCTTTTGAAGCTCTTCATATTTTTCACATCTTTTCAGTCTCTTCATGTTTTTGATCACCGTTACATTCTCCTCCTATTATTCAGACCGTTTCATGCTCCTCATATTTTTGACAATTTTTGAAGCTCTTTATATATTTCACACCTTTCCTGGCTCTTCATGTTTTTGATCACCGTTACATTCTCCTCCTATTATTCAGACCGTTTCATGTTCCTCATATTTTTGACACTTTTTGAAGCTCTTTATATATTTCACACATTTTCAGGCTCTTCATGTTTTTGAACACAGCTTCATGCTCCTCCTATTTTTCAGACCGTTTCATGCTCCTCATATTTTTGGCAACTTTGGAAGCTCTTCATATTTTTCACACCTTTTCAGGCTCTTCATGTTTTTGAACACCGCTTCATTCTCCTCCTATTTTTCAGACCGTTTCATGCTCCTCATATTTCACACCTTTTGAAGCTCTTCATGTTTTTCACACCTTTTCAGGCTCTTCATGTTTTTGAACACCGCTTCATGCTAATCCCATTTTTCAAACCATATCATGCTCCTCATATTTTTGACACCTTTTGAAGCTCGTCATATATTTCACACCTTTTCAGGCTCTTCTTGTTTTTAAACAGCGCTTCATACTCCTCAAATTTTTGACACCTTTTGAAGCTATTCATATTTTTCACACTTTTATAGGCTCTTTATGTTTTTGAACACAGCTTCATGCTCCTCCTATTTTTCATACCGTTTCATGCTCCTCATATTTTTGACACATTTTGAAGCTCTTCATATTTTTCACACCTTTTCAGGCTCTTCATGTTTTTGAACACCACTTCATGCTCCTCCTATTTTTCAGACCGTTTCATACTCCTCATAATTTTTACACCTTTTGAAGCTCTTCATATTTTTCACATATTTTGAGGGTCTTCATATTTTTGAACACCGCTTCATGGTCCTCGTATTTTTAAGACCGTTTCATGCTCCTCGTATTTTTGACACCTTCTGAATCTTTTCATATTTTTCACACCTTCTCAGGCTCTTCACGTTTTTGAACACCGCTTCATGCTAATCCTATTTTTCAAACCATATCATGCTCCTCATATTTTTCACACCTTTTAAGCTCTTCATATTTTTCACACTTTTTCAGGCTCTTCATGTTTTTCAACACCGCTTCATGCTCCTCCTATTTTTCAGACCGTTTCATGCTCATCAAATTTTTGACACCTTTTGAAGCTCTTCATATTTTTCACATCTTTTTAAGCTCTTCATATTTTTCACACTTTTTCAGGCTCTTCATGTTTTTCAACACCGCTTCATGCTCCTCCTATTTTTCAGACCGTTTCATGCTCATCAAATTTTTGACACCTTTTGAAGCTCTTCATATTTTCCACACCTTTTGAAGCTCTTCATATTTTTCACACCTTTTGAAGCTCTTCATATTTCTCACACCTTTTCAGGCTCTTCATGTTTTTCTACACCACTTCATGCTTCTCCTATTTTTCAGCCCGTTTCATGCTCCTCATGTATTTCACACCTTTTGAAGCTCTTCATATTTTTCACACCTTTTCAGGCTCTTCATGTTTTTCAACACCATTTCATGCTGCTTCTATTTTTCAGACCGTTGCATGCTCCTCATGTATTTCACACCTTTTGAAGCTCTTCATATTTTTCACACCTTTTCAGGCTCTTCATGTTTTTCTACACCACTTCATGGTCCTCCTATTTTTCAGACCGTTTCATGCTCCTCATATTTTTGACATCTTTTGAAGCTTTTCATATTTTTCACACCTTTTCAGTCTCTTCAAGATTTTCAACACCACTTCATGCTCCTCCTTTTTTGCAGACCGTTTCATGCTCCTCATATTTTTGATACCTTTTGATGCTCTTCATATTTTTCACACCTTTTCAGGCTCTTCATTTTTTCAACACCACTTCATGCTCCTCCTATTTTTCAGACCGTTTCATGCTCATCTCATTTTTGAAACCTTTTGAAGCTTTTCATATTTTTCAAAACGTTTCAGTCTCTTCAAGTTTTTGAACACCGCTTCATGCTCCTCCTATTTACAGACCGTTTCATTCTCATCTCATTTTTTACACCTTTTGAAGCTTTCATATTTTTCACAACTTTTCAGGCTCTTCATGTTTTTGAACACAGCTTCATGCTCCTCCTATTTTTCAGACCGTTTCATGCTCCTCATATTTCACACCTTTTGAAGCTCTTCATATTTTTCACACCTTTTCAGGCTCTTCATGTTTTTGATAACCGTTACATTCTCCTCCTATTATTCAGACCGTTTCATGCTCCTCATATTTTTGACACTTTTTGAAGCTCTTTATATATTTCACACCTTTTCAGGCTCTTCATGTTTTTGATCACCGTTACATTCTGCTCCTATTATTCAGACCGTTTCATGCTCCTCATATTTTTGACACTTTTTGAAGCTCTTTATATATTTCACACATTTTCAGGCTCTTCATGTTTTTGAACACAGCTTCATGCTCCTCCTATTTTTCAGACCGTTTCATGCTCCTCATATTTTTGACAACTTTGGAAGCTCTTCATATTTTTCACACATTTTCAGGCTCTTCATGTTTTTCAACACTGTTGCATGATCCTCCTATTTTTCAGACCATTTCATGCTCCTCATATACTTGACACATTTTTAAGCTCTTCATATTTTTCACACATTTTCAGGCTATTCATGTTTTTCAACACCGCTTCATGCTCCTTGTATTTTTAAGACCGTTTCATGCTCCTCATATTTTTGACACCTTTTTAAGCTCTTCATATTTCTCACACCTTTTCAGGCTCTTCATGTTTTTCAACAACGCTTCATGCACCTCCTATTTGTCAGACCGTTTCATGCTCATCTCATTTATGACACCTTTTGAATCTTTTCATATTTTTCACACCTTCTCAGGCTCTTCATGATTTTGAACACCGCTTCATGCTAATCCTATTTTTCAAACCATATCATGCTCCTCATATTTTTCACACTTTTTAAGCTCTTCATATTTTTCACACTTTTTCAGGCTCTTCATGTTTTTCAACACCGCTTCATGCTCCTCCTATTTTTCAGACCGTTTCATGCTCATCAAATTTTTGACACCTATTGAAGCTCTTCATATTTTTCACACCTTTTGAAGCTCTTCATATTTTTCACACCATTTCAGGCTCTTCATGTTTTTCAACACCGTTTCATGCTGCGTCTATTTTTCAGACAGTTTCATGCTCCTCATATTTTTCACACCTTTTGAAGCTCTTCATATTTTTCACAACTTTTCAGGCTCTTCATGTTTTTCTACACAACTTCATGCTTCTCCTATTTTTCAGCCCGTTTCATGCTCCTCATTTATTTCACACCTTTTGAAGCTCTTCATTTTTTCACACCTTTTCAGGCTCTTCATGT
Organism: Dama dama; assembly: GCF_033118175.1. NCBI lineage: Eukaryota > Metazoa > Chordata > Mammalia > Artiodactyla > Cervidae > Dama > Dama dama. The sequence continues at coordinate 2,729,677 of NC_083683.1, read as the reverse complement.
TTTTCAACACCGTTTCATGCTGCTTCTATTTTTCAGACCTTTTCATGCTCCTCATATTTTTCACACCTTTTGAAGCTCTTCATATTTTTCACACCTTTTCAGGCTCTTCATGTTTTTCTACACCACTTCATGCTTCTCCTATTTTTCAGCCCGTTTCATGCTCCTCATGTATTTCACACCTTTTGAAGCTCTTCATATTTTTCACACCTTTTCAGGCTCTTCATGTTTTTCAACACTGTTGCATGATCCTCCTATTTTTCAGACCGTTTCATGCTCATCTCATTTTTGACACCTTTTGAAGCTTTTCATATTTTTCACAACTTTTCAGGCTCTTCATGTTTTTGAACTCCGCTTCATGCTAATCCCATTTTTCAAACCATATCATGCTCCTCATATTTTTCACACCTTTTTAAGCTCTTCATATTTTTCACACCTTTTCAGGCTCTTCATGTTTTTGAACACTACTTCATGCTCCTTCTATTTTTCAGAGAGTTTCATGCTCCTCATGTATTACACACCTTTTGAAGCTCTTCATATTTTTCACACCTTTACAGGCTCTTCGTGTTTTTCAACACCACTTCATGCGCCTCCTATTTTTCAGACCGTTTCATGCTCCTCATATTTTTGACAACTTTGGAAGCTCTTCATATTTTTCACACCTTTTCAGGCTCTTCATGTTGTTCAACACCGTTGCATGATCCTCCTATTTTTCAGACCGTTTCATGCTCCTCATATACTTGACACATTTTTAAGCTCTTCATATATTTCACACATTTTCAGGCTATTCATGTTTTTCAACACCGCTTCATGCTCCTTGTATTTTTAAGACCGTTTCATGCTCCTCATATTTTTGACACCTTTTTAAGGTCTTCATATTTCTCACACATTTTCTGGCTCTTCATGTTTTTGAACACCGCTTCATGCTAATCCTATTTTTCAAACCATATCATGCTCCTCATATTTTTCACACCTTTTTAAGCTCTTCATATTTTTCACACATTTTCAGGCTCTTCATGTTTTTGAACACTACTTCATGCTCCTTCTATTTTTCAGAGAGTTTCATGCTCCACATGTATTACACACCTTTTGAAGCTCTTCATATTTTTCACACCTTTACAGGCTCTTCATGTTTTTCCACACCACTTCATGCTTCTGCTATTTTTCCGCTCATTTCATGCTCCTCATGAATTTCACACCTTTTGAAGCTCTTCATATTTTTCACACCTTTTCAGGCTCTTCATGTATTTGATCACCGTTTCATGCTCTTCCTATTTTTCAGACCGTTTCATGCTCCTCATATTTTTGACACTTTTTGAAGCTCTTCATATTTTTCACACCTTTTCAGGCTCTTCATGTTTTTGAAAACCGCCTCATGCTCCTCCTATTTTTCAGACCATTTCATGCTCCTCATATATTTGACACATTTTGAAGCTCTTCATATTTTTCACACCTTTTCAGGCTCTTCATGTTTTTGGACACCACTTCATGCTCCTCCTGTTTTTCAGACCGTTTCCTGCTCTTCAAATTTTTACACCTTTTTAAGCTCTTCATATTTTTCACAAATTTATAGGCTCTTCATGATTTTGAAAACAGCTTCATTCTCCTCCTATTTTTCAGACCGTTTCATGCTCCTCATATTTTTGACACCTTTTTAAGCTCTTCATATTTTTCACACCTTTTCAGGCTCTTCTTGTTTTTCAACACCATTTCATCATCCTCCTATTTTTCAGACCGTTTGATGCTCCTCGTATATTTGACACATTTTTAAGCTCTTCACATATTTCACACATTTTCAGGCTATTCATGTTTTTCAACACCGCTTCATGCTCCTTGTATTTTTAAGACCGTTTCATGCTCCTCATATTTTTGACACCTTTTTAAGGTCTTCATATTATTCACACGTTTTCAGATTCTTCATGTTTTTGATCACCGTTTCATGCTCCTCCTATTTTTCAGACAGTTTCATGCTCCTCATATTTTTGACACCTTTTGAAGCTCTTCATATTTTTCAGATCTTTTGAAGCTCTTTATATTTTTCACACATTTTCAGGCTCTTCATGTATTTCAACACCCCTTGTTGCTCCTCCTATTTTTCAGACCATTTCATGCTCCTCATATTTTTGACACCTTTTGAAGCTCTTCATATTTTTCACACCTTTTCAGGCTCTTCATGTTTTGAACACTACTTCATGCTCCTTCTATTTTTCAGAGAGTTTCATGCTCCTCATGTATTACACACCTTTTGAAGCTCTTCATATTTTTCACACCTTTACAGGCTCTTCATGTTTTTCAACACCACTTCATGCTCCTCCTATTTTTCAGACCGTTTCATGCTCCTCATATTTTTGACAACTTTGGAAGCTCTTCATATTTTTCACACCTTTTCAGGCTCTTCATGTTGTTCAACACCGTTGCATGTTCCTCCTATTTTTCAGACCGTTTCATGCTCCTCATATACTTGACACATTTTTAAGCTCTCATATATTTCACACATTTTCAGGCTATTCATTTTTTTCAACACCGCTTCATGCTCCTTGTATTTGTAAGACCGTTTCATGCTCCTCATACTTTTGACACCTTTTGAAGCTCTTCATATTTCTCACACATTTTCATGCTTTTCATGTTTTTCAACAACGCTTCATGCACCTCCTATTTTTCAGAAAGTTTCATGCTCATCTCATTTTTGACACCTTTTGAAGCTTTTCATATTTTTCACACCTTTTCAGGCTCTTCATGTTTTTGAACACCGCTTCATGCTAATCCTATTTTTCAAACCATATCATGCTCCTCATATTTTTCACACCATTTTAAGCTCTTCATATTTTTCACACCTTTTCAGGCTCTTCATGTTTTTGAACACTACTTCATGCTCCTTCTATTTTTTAAGAGAGTTTCATGCTCCTCATGTATTACACACCTTTTGAAGCTCTTCATATTTTTCACACCTTTACAGGCTCTTCACGTTTTTCCACACCACTTCATGCTACTCCTATTTTTCAGCTCGTTTCATGCTCCTCATGAATTTCACACCTTTTGAAGCTCTTCATATTTTTCACACCTTTTCAGCCTCTTCATGTTTTTCATCACCGTTTCATGCTCCTCCTATTTTTCAGACCGTTTCATGCTCCTCATATTTTTGACATCTTTTGAAGCTCTTCATATTTTTCACACCTTTTCAGGCTCTTCATGTTTTTCAACACCACTTCATGCTCCTCCTATTTTTCAGACCGTTTCATGCTCCTCATATTTTTACACCTTTTGAATTTCTTCATTTTTTTCACACCTTTTCAGGCTCTTCAATTTTTTGAACACAACTTCATGCTCCTCCTATTTTTCAGACCGTTTCATACTCCTCATATTTTTCACACCTTTTGAAGCTCTTCATATTTTTCACACATTTTCAGGCTCTTCATGTTTTTGAACACACCTTCATGCTCCTCCTATTTTTCAGACCGTTTCATGCTCCTCATATTTTTGACAGCTTTGGAAGCTCTTCATATTTTTCACACCTTTTCAGACTCTTCATGTTTTTCAACACCGTTGCATGATCCTCCTATTTTTCAGACCGTTTCATGCTCCTCATATACTTGACACATTTTTAAGCTCTTCATATATTTCACACATTTTCAGGCTATTCATGTTTTTCAACACCGCTTCATGCTCCTTGTATTTTTAAGACCGTTTCATGCTCCTCATATTTTTGACACCTTTTTAAGGTCTTCATATTTCTCACACATTTTCTGGCTCTTCATGTTTTTCAACAACTCTTCAGCACCTCCAATTTTTCAGACCGTTTCATGCTCATCTCATTTTTGACACTTTTAGAAGCTCTTCATATTTTTCACACCTTTTCAGGCTCTTCATGTTTTTCAACACCGCTTCATGCTCCTCCTATTTTTCAGAACGTTTCATGCTCATCTCATTTTTGACACCTTTTGAAGCTCTTCATATTTTTCACACCTTTTGAAGCTCTTCATATTTTTCAGACTTTTTCAGTCTCTTCATGTTTTTCAACACCGTTTCATGCTCCTTCTATTTTTCACCTTTTGAAGCTCTTCATATTTCTCACACCTTTTCAGGCTCTTCATGTTTTTCTACACCATTTCATGCTGCTTCTATTTTTCAGACCGTTTCATGCTCCTCATATTTTTCACACCTTTTGAAGCTCTTCATATTTTTCACACCTTTTCAGGCTCTTCATGTTTTTCTACACCACTTCATGCTCCTCCTATTTTTCAGACCGTTTCATGCTCCTCATATTTTTGACATCTTTTGAAGCTTTTCACATTTTTCACACCTTTTCAGGCTCTTCAAGTTTTTCAACACCACTTCATGCTCCTCCTTTTTTGCAGACCGTTTCATGCTCCTCATATTTTTGAAACCTTTTGATGCTCTTCATATTTTTCACACCTTTTCAGGCTCTTCATTTTTTCAACACCGCTTCATGCTCCTCCTATTTTTCAGACCGTTTCATGCTCATCTCATTTTTGAAACCTTTTGAAGCTTTTCATATTTTTCACAACGTTTCAGGCTCTTCAAGTTTTTGAACACCGCTTCATCCTCCTCCTATTTTTCAGACCGTTTCATGCTCATCTCATTTTTGACACCTTTTGAAGCTTTTCGTATTTTTCACAACTTTTCAGGCTCTTCATGTTTTGAACACCGCTTCATGCTCCTCCTATTTTTCAGACCGTTTCATGCTCCTCATATTTCACACCTTTTGAAGCTCTTCATATTTTTCACACCTTTTCAGGCTCTTCATGTTTTTGATCACCGTTACATTCTCCTCCTGTTATTCAGACCGTTTCATGCTCCTCATATTTTTGACACTTTTTGAAGCTCTTTATATATTTCACACATTTTCAGGCTCTTCATGTTTTTGAACACAGCTTCATGCTCCTCCTATTTTTCAGACCATTTCATGCTCCTCATATTTTTGACAACTTTGGAACCTCTTCATATTTTTCACACATTTTCAGGCTCTTCGTGTTTTTCAACACTGTTGCATGATCCTCCTATTTTTCAGACCGTTTCATGCTCCTCATATACTTGACACATTTTTAAGCTCTTCATATATTTCACACATTTTCAGGCTATTCATGTTTTTCAACACCGCTTCATGCTTCTTGTATTTTTAAGACCGTTTCATGCTCCTCATATTTTTGACACCTTTTTAAGGTTTTCATATTTTTCACACCTTTTTAAGCTCTTCATATTTCTCACACCTTTTCAGGCTCTTCATGTTTTTCAACAACGCTTCATGCACCTCCTATTTGTCAGACCGTTTCATGCTCATCTCATTTATGACACCTTTTGAATCTTTTCATATTTTTCACACCTTCTCAGGCTCTTCATGTTTTTGAACACCGCTTCATGCTAATCCTATTTTTCAAACCATATCATGCTCCTCATATTTTTCACACCTTTTAAGCTCTTCATATTTTTCACACTTTTTCAGGCTCTTCTTGTTTTTCAACACCGCTTCATGCTCCTCCTATTTTTCTGACCGTTTCATGCTCATCAAATTTTTGACACCTTTTGAAGCTCTTCATATTTTTCACACCTTTTCAAGCTCTTCATATTTTTCACACCATTTCAGGCTCTTCATGTTTTTCAACACCGTTTCATGCTGCTTCTATTTTTCAGACCGTTTCATGCTCCTCATATTTTTCACACCTTTTCAAGCTCTTCATATTTTTCACACCTTTTCAGGCTCTTCATGTTTTTCTACACCACTTCATGCTTCTCCTATTTTTCAGCCCGTTTCATGCTCCTCGTTTATTTCACACCTTTTGAAGCTCTTCATATTTTTCACACCTTTTCAGGCTCTTCATGTTTTTCAACACCGTTTCATGCTGCTTCTATTTTTCAGACCGTTTCATGCTCCTCATATTTTTCACACCTTTTGAAGCTCTTCATATTTTTCACACCTTTTCAGGCTCTTCATGTTTTTCTACACCACTTCATGCTTCTCCTATTTTTCAGCCCGTTTCATGCTCCTCATGTATTTCACACCTTTTGAAGCTCTTCATATTTTTCACACCTTTTCAGGCTCTTCATGTTTTTGAACACTGCTTCATGCTCCTCATATTTTTCAGACCGTTTCATGCTCCTCATATTTTTGACATCTTTTGAAGCTTTTCATATTTTTCACACCTTTTCAGGCTCTTCAAGTTTTTCAACACCACTTCATGCTCCTCCTTTTTTGCAGACCGTTTCATGCTCCTCATATTTTTGATACCTTTTGATGATCTTCATATTTTTCACACCTTTTCAGGCTCTTCATTTTTTCAACACCACTTCATGCTCCTCCTATTTTTCAGACCGTTTCATGCTCCTCATAATTTTGACACCTTTGAAGCTCCTTATATTTTTCACACCTTTTCAAGCTCTTCATGTTTTTCAACACCACTTCATGCTCCTCCAATTTTTCAGGCCGTTTCATTGTCCTCATATATTTGACACCTGTAGAAGATCTTCATATTTTTCACACATTTTCAGGCTCTGCATGTTTTTCAACATCGCTTCATGCCCCTCCTATTTTTCAGACCGTTTCAGGCTCCTCATATTTTTGACACCTTTAGAAGCTCTTCATATTTTTCACACCTTTTCAGGCTCTTCATTTTTTTCAACACCTCTTCATGCTCCTCGTATTTTTCAACACCGCTTCATGCTCCTCCTATTTTTCAAACCGTTTCATGCTCCTCATAATTTTGACACTTTTTGAAGCTCCTCATATTTTTCACACGTTTTGAAGGTCTTCATATATTTCACACCATTTCAGGCTCTTCATGTTTTTCAACACCACTTCATGCTCCTCGTATTTTTCAGACCGTTTCATGCTCATCTAATTTTTGACACCTTTTGAAGCTCTTCATATTTTTCACACCTTTTCAGGCTCTTCATTTTTTTCAACACCTCTTCATGCTCCTCGTATTTTTGAACACCGCTTCATGCTCCTCCTATTTTTCAGACCGTTTCATGCTCCTCATAATTTTGACACTTTTTGAAGCTCCTCATATTTTTCACACGTTTTGAAGGTCTTCATATATTTCACACCATTTCAGGCTCTTCATGTTTTTCAACACCACTTCAAGCTCCTCCTATTTTTCAGACCGTTTCATGCTCATCTAATTTTTGACAACTTTTGAAGCTCTTCATATTTTTCACACTTTGAAGCTCTTCATATTTCTCACACCTTTTCAGGCTCTTCATGTTTTTCAACACCGATTCATGCTCCTCCTATGTTTCAGACCGTTTCATGCTCATCTCTTTTTTGACACCTTTTGAAGCTGTTCATACTTTTCACACCTTTTCAGGATCTTCATGTTTTTGATCACCGCTTCTTGATCCTCCTATTTTTCAAACCATTTCATGCTCTTCATATTTTTGACAACTTTTGAAGCTCTTCATTTTTTTCACACCTTTTCAGGCTCTTCATGTTTTTCCACACAACTTCATGCTTCCCCTAATTTTCAGACCGTTTCATGCTCCTCATGTATTTCACACGTTTTGAAGCTCTTCATATTTTTCACACCTTTCAGGCTCTTCATGTTTTTCAACACCGTTTCATGCTGCTTCTATTTTTCAGACCGTTTCATGCTCCTCATGTATTTCTCACGTTTTGAAGCTCTTCATATTTTTCACACGTTTCAGGCTCTTCATGTTTTTCAACACCGTTTCATGCTGCTTCTATTTTTCAGACCGTTTCATGGTCCTCATATTTTCACACCTTTTGAAGCTCTTAATATTTTTCACACCTTTTCAGGCTCTTCATGTTTTTGAACACATCTTCATGCTCCTCCTATTTTTCACACCGTTTCATGCTCCTCATATTTTGACACCTTTTGAAGCTCTTTATATTTTTCACAACTTTTCAGGCTCTTCATGTTTTTCAACACCGTTTCATGATCCTCCTATTGTTCAGAGCGTTTCATGCTCATCTCATTTTTGACACCTCTTGAAGCTTTTCATATTTTTCACAACTTTTTAAGCTCTTCATGTTTTTGAAAACCGCTTCATGCTCCTCCTATTTTTCAGAGAGTTTCATGCTCCTCTTGTATTTCACACGATTTGAAGCTCTTCATATTTTTCACACCTTTTCAGGCTCTTCAAATTTTTCACACCTTTTCAGGCTCTTCAAATTTTTCACACCTTTTCAGGCTCTTCAAATTTTTCACACCTTTTCAGGCTCTTCATATTTTTCACACCTTTTCAGGCTCTTCAAATTTTTCACACCTTTTCAGGCTCTTCAAATTTTTCCACACCACTTCATGCTTCTCCTATTTTTCAGCCCGTTTCAAACTCCTCATGTATTTCACACCTTTTGAAGCTCTTCATATTTTTCACACCTTTTCAGGCTCTTCATGTTTTTGATCACCGTTTCATGCTCCTCCTATTTGTCAGACAGTTTCATGCTCATCTCAATTTTGACACCTTTTGAAGCTCTTCATATATTTCACACCTTTTCAAGCTCTTCATATTTTTCACACCTTTTCAGTCTCTTCATGTTTTTCAACACCGCTTCATGCTTCTCCTATTTTTCAGACCGTTACTTGCTCCTCATATTTTTGACACCTTTAGATGTTCTTCATATTTTTCACACCTTTTCAGGCTCTTCATATTTTTCAACACCGATTCATGCTCCTCCTATTTTTCAGTCCGTTTCAAGGTCCTCATATTTTTGACACCTTTTGAAGCTTTTCACATTTTTCACACCTTTTCAGGCTCTTCATTTTTTTCAACAGTACTTCTTGCTCCTCCAATTTTTCAGACCGTTTCATGATCATCTAATTTTTGACACCTTTTGAAGCTATGCATATTTTTCACAACTTTTCAGGCTCTTCATATTTTTCAACACCACTGCATGCTCCTCGTATTTTTAAGACCGTTTCATGCTCCTCATATTTTTGACACCTTTAGAAGCTCTTCATATTTTTCACACCTTTTCAGGCTCTTCATGTTTTTCAACACCGCTTCATGCTCCTATTCTTTTTCAGACCGTTTCATGCTCCTTATATTTTTGACACCTTTTTAAGCTCTTCATGTTTTTCACACCTTTTCAGGCTCTTCATGTTTTTGAACACCATTTCATGCTCCTCCTATTTTGCAGACCGTTTCATGCTCATCTCATTTTGACACCTTTTGAAGCTCTTCATATTTTTCACACCTTTTGAAGCTCTTCATATTTTTCATATTTTTGAAGCTCTTCATATTTTCACACGTCTTCAGACTCTTCATGTTTTTCAACATGGCTTCATCCTCCTCCTATTTTTCAAACTGTATCATGCTCCTCATATTTTTCACACCTTTTGAAGCTCTTCATATTTTTCACACCTTTTCAGGCTCTTCTTGTTTTTGAACACCACTTCATGCTATTTCTATTTTTCAGAGAGTTTCATGCTCCTCATGTATTTCACACCTTTTGAAGCTCTTCATATTTTTCACAGCTTTTCAGGCTCTTCATGTTTTTGATCACCATTTCATGCTCCTCATATTTTTCAGACGGTTTCATGCTCATCTCATTTTTAACACCTTTTGAAGCTCTTCATATATTTCACACGTTTTCAAGCTCTTCATATTTTTCACACCTTTTCAGGTTCTTCATGTTTTTCAACACCGCTTCATACTCCTCCTATTTTTCAGACCGTTTCATGCTCCTCATATTTTTGACACCTTTTGAAGCTTTTCATATTTTTCACAATTTTTCAGGCTCTTCATGTTTTTGAACACCGCTTCATGCTAATCCTATATTTCAAACCATATCATGCTCCTCATATTTTCCACACCTTTTGAGGCTCTTCATATTTTTCACACCTTTTCACGCTCTTCATATATTTCCACACCACTTCATGCTTCTCCTATTTTTCAGCCCGTTTCATGCTCCTCATGTATTTCACACCTTTTGAAGCTCTTCATATTTTTCACACCTTTTCACGCTCTTCATATTTTTCCACACCACTTCATGCTTCTCCTATTTTTCAACCCGTTTCATGCTCCCCATGTATTTCACACCTTTTGAAGCTCTTCATATTTTTCACACGTTTTCAGGCTCTTCATGTTTTTCAACACCGCTTCATGCTCCTCCTATTTTTAAAACTGTATCATGCTCCTCATATTTTTCACACCTTTTGAAGCTCTTCATATTTTTCACACCTTTTCAGGCTCTTCATGTTTTTCAACATCGCTTCATGCTCCGCCTATTTTTCAGACCGTTTCATGCTCCTCATATTTTTGACACCTTTTGAAGCTCTTCATATTTTTCTCACCCTTTGAAGCTCTTCATATTTTTCATATTTTTGAAGCTCTTCATATTTTCACAACTTTTCAGGCTCTTCATGTTTTTGAACACCACTTCATGCTCCTTCTATTTTTCAGAGAGTTTCATGCTCCTCATGTATTTCACACCTTTTGAAGCTTTTCATATTTTTCACACTTTTTCAGGCTCTTCATGTTTTTCAACACCACTTCATTCTTCTCCTATTTTTCAGCCCGTTTCATGCTCCTCATGTATTTCACACCTTTTGAAGCTCTTCATATTTTTCACACCTTTTCAGGGTCTTCATGTTTTTGATCACCATTTCATGCTCCTCCCATTTTTCAGACCGTTTCATGCTCCTCATATTTTTGACACCTTTTGACGCTGTTCATATTTTTCACACCTTTTGAGACTCTTCATGTTTTTGAACACTGCTTCATGCTCCTCCTATTATTCAGACCGTTTCATGCTTCTCATATTTCTGACACCTTTTGAAGCTCTTCATATTTTTCACACCATTTGAGGCTCTTAATGTTTTTCAACACCACTTCATGCTTCTCCTATTTTTCATACGATTTCATGCTCCTCATATTTTTGACACCTTTTGAAGCTCTTCATATTGTTCACACCTTTTCAGGCTCTTCATGTTTTTGAACACCGTTTCATGTTCCTCGTATTTTTCAGGCCATTTCATGCTCGTCATGTATTTCACACTTTTGAAGCTCTTCATATTTTTCACACCTCTTCAGGATCTTCATGTTTTTCAACACCACTTCATGCTTCTCCTATTTTTCAGCCCGTTTCATGCTCCTCATATTTTTGACACCTTTTGAAGCTTTTCATATTTTTCACACCTTTTCAGGCTATTCATGTTTTTGAACACCACTTCATGCTCCTTCTATTTTTCAGAGAGTTTCATGCTCCTCATGTATTTCACACGTTTTGAAGCTCTTCATATGTTTCACACCTTTTCAGGCTCTTCATATTTTTCACACCTTTTCAGGCTCTTCATGTTTTTCAACACCGCTTCATGCTCCTCCTATTTTTCAGACCGTTTCATGCTCCACACATTTTGAAACCTTTTGAAGCTCTTCATATTTTTCACACCTTTTCAGGCTCTCCATGTTTTTCATCACCGATTCATGCTCCTCCTATTTTTGAGACCGTTTCATGCTCCTTATATTTTTGACACCTTTTGAATCTCTTCATATTTTTCACACCTTTTAGGCTCTTCATGATTTTGAACAGCGCTTCATGCTCCTCATATTTTTCAGACCGTTTCGTGCTCCTCATATTTTTCACATCTTTTGAAGCTCTTCATATTTTTCATATTTTTGAAGCTCTTCATATTTTTCACACTTTTTCAGGTTCTTCATGTTTTTGAGCACACCTTCTTGCTCCTCCTATTTTTCAGACCGTTTCATGCTCCTCATGTATTTCACACCATTTGAAGCTCTTCATGTTTTTCACACCTTTTCAGGCTCTTCATGTATTTGAACACCATTTCATGCTCCTCCGATTTTTTAGACCATTTCATGCTCCTCATATTTTTGACACCTTTTGAAGCTCTTCATATTTTTCACACCTTTTCAGGCTCTTCATGTTTTTGAACACCGGTTCATGCTCCTCCTATTTTTCAGACCGTTTCATGCTCCTCCTATTTTTCACTCCTTTTCAAGCTCTTCATATTTTTCACACCATTTTCAGTCTGTTCATGTTTTTCAACACCGCTTTATGATCCTCCTATTTTTCAGACCGTTTCATATTCCTCATATTTTTGACATTTTTTGAGGCTCTTCATATATTTTACATCTTTTCAGGCTCTTCATGTTTTTGAACACCGTTTCATGCTCCTCCTATTTTTCTGACCGTTTCATGCACATCTCATTTTTGACACTTTTTGAAGCCTTTGATATTTTTCACACCATTTTCAGGCTCTTCATGTTTTTCAACACCACTTTATGATCCTCCTATTTTTTAGACCATTTCATGCTCCTCATATATTTGACACCTTTTGAAGCTCTTCATATTTTTCACACCTTTTCAGGCTCTTCATATTTATTACACCTTTTCAGGCTCTTCATGTTTTTGAACACCGTTTCATGCTCCTCCTATTTTTCTGACCGTTTCATGCACATCTCATTTTTGACACCTTTTGAAGCCTTTGATATTTTTCACACCATTTTCAGGCTCTTCATGTTTTTCAACACCACTTTATGATCCTCCTATTTTTCAGACCATTTCATGCTCCTCATATATTTGACACCTTTTGAAGCTCTTCATATTTTTCACACCTTTTCAGGCTCTTCATATTTTTCACACATTTTCAGGCTGTTCATGTTTTTGAACAGGGCTTCATGCTCCTCCAATTTTTCAGACCGTTTCATGTTCCTCATATTTTTGACACCTTTGAAGCTCTTCATATTTTTCACACCTTTTGAAGCTCTTCATATTTTTTACACCATTTGCAGGCTCTTCATGTTTTTCAACACCGTTTCATGCTCCTCCTATTTTTCAGACCGTTTCATTCTCCTCTTATGTTTGACACCTTTTGAAGCTCTTCATATATTTCACACCTTTTCAGGCTCTTCATGTTTTCAACACCGTTTCATGCTCCTCCTATTTTTCAGACCGTTTCATGCTCCTCATATTTTTGACACCTTTTGAAGCTCTTCATATTTTTCACACCCTTTCAGGCTCTTAATGTTTTTCAACACAACTTCATGCTCCTCCTATTTTTCAGACGTTTTCTTGCTCCTCATATTTTGACACCTTTAGAAACTCTTCATATCTTTCACACCTTTTCAGGCTCTTCATGTTTTGCCACACCGCTTCATGCTCCTCCTATTTTTCAGCCCGTTTCATGCTCCTCATGTATTTCACACCTTTTGAAGTTCTTCATATATTTCACACATTTTAAGGCTCTTCATGTTTTTCAAACACCGCTTCATGCTCCTCCTATTTTTCAGACCGTTACATGCTCCTCATATTTTTGACACCTTTTGAAGCTCTTCATATTTTTCACACCTTTTCAGGCTCTTCATGTTTTTCAACACCGCTTCATGCTCCTCCTATTTTTCAGACCGTTTCATGCTCCTCATATTTTTGACACCTTTTGAAGCTCTTCATATTTTTCACACCTTTTCAGGTTCTTCATTTTTTTAACACTACTTCTTGCTCCTCCTATATTTCAGACCGTTTCATGCTCATCTAATTTTGACACCTTTTGAAGCTCTTCATAATTTTCACACCTTTTGAATCTCTTCATATTTTTCACACGTTTTCAGGCTCTTCATCTATTTCAAAACCGTTTCATGCTGCTTCTATTTTTCAGACCGTTTCATGGTCCTCATATTTTTCACACCTTTTGAAGCTCTTCATATTTTTCACACATTTTCAGGCTCTTCATGTTTTTGAACACATCTTCATGCTCCTCCTATTTTTCACACCGTTTCATGCTCCTCATATTTTGACACCTTTTGAAGCTCTTTATATTTTTCACAACTTTTCAGGCTCTTCATGTTTTTCAACACCGTTTCATGATCCTCCTATTGTTCAGACCGTTTCATGCTCATCTCATTTTTGACACCTCTTGAAGCTTTTCATATTTTTCACAACTTTTTAAGCTCTTCATGTTTTTGAAAACCGCTTCATGCTCCTCCTATTTTTCAGAGAGTTTCATGCTCCTCTTGTATTTCACACGATTTGAAGCTCTTCATATTTTTCACACCTTTTCAGGCTCTTCAAATTTTTCACACCTTTTCAGGCTCTTCAAATTTTTCATACCTTTTCAGGCTCTTCAAATTTTTCACACCTTTTCAGGCTCTTCAAATTTTTCACACCTTTTCAGGCTCTTCATATTTTTCACACCTTTTCAGGCTCTTCAAATTTTTCACACCTTTTCAGGCTCTTCAAATTTTTCACACCTTTTCAGGCTCTTCAAATTTTTCACACCTTTTCAGGCTCTTCATATTTTTCACACCTTTTCAGGCTCTTCATATTTTTCACACCTTTTCAGGCTCTTCAAATTTTTCACACCTTTTCAGGCTCTTCATGTTTTTCAACACCGCTTCTTGCTCCTCCTATTTTTCAGACCGTTTCAAGGTCCTCATATTTTTGACACCTTTTGAAGCTTTTCATATTTTTCACAATTTTTCAGGCTCTTCATGTTTTTGAACACCGCTTCATGCTAATCCTATATTTCAAACCATATCATGCTCCTCATATTTTCCACCCCTTTTGAGGCTCTTCATATTTTTCACACCTTTTCACGCTCTTCATATATTTCCACACCACTTCATGCTTCTCCTATTTTTCAGCCCGTTTCATGCTCCTCATGTATTTCACACCTTTTGAAGCTCTTCATATTTTTCACACCTTTTCACGCTCTTCATATTATTCCACACCACTTCATGCTTCTCCTATTTTCCAACCCGTTTCATGCTCCTCATGTATTTCACACCTTTTGAAGCTCTTCATATTTTTCACACCTTTTGAAGCTCTTCATATTTTTCACACGTTTTCAGGCTCTTCATGTATTTCAACACCGCTTCATGCTCCTCCTATTTTTCAGAATGTTTCATGCTCCTCATATTTTTGACACATTTTGAAGCTCTTCATATTTTTCTCACCATTTGAAGCTCTTCACATTTTTCATATTTTTGAAGCTCTTCATATTTTCACACGTTTTCAGGCTCTTCATGTTTTTCAACACCGCTTCATGCTCCTCCTATTTTTAAAACTGTATCATGCTCCTCATATTTTTCACACCTTTTGAAGCTCTTCATATTTTTCACACCTTTTCAGGCTCTTCATGTTTTTCAACGTCTCTTCATGCTCCGCCTATTTTTCAGACCGTTTCATGCTCCTCATATTTTTGACACCTTTTGAAGCTCTTCATATTTTTCTCACCCTTTGAAGCTCTTCATATTTTTCATATTTTTGAAGCTCTTCATATTTACACAACTTTTCAGGCTCTTCATGTTTTTGAACAACACTTCATGCTCCTTCTATTTTTCAGAGAGTTTCATGCTCCTCATGTATTTCACACCTTTGAAGCTTTTCATATTTTTCACACTTTTTCAGGCTCTTCATATTTTTCAACACCACTTCATTCTTCTCCTATTTTTCAGCCCGTTTCATGCTCCTCATGTATTTCACACCTTTTGAAGCTCTTCATATTTTTCACACCTTTTCAGGCTCTTCATGTTTTTGATCACCATTTCATGCTCCTCCCATTTTTCAGACCGTTTCATGCTCCTCATATTTTTGACACCTTTTGAAGCTGTTCATATTTTTCACACCTTTTCAGACTCTTCATGTTTTTGAACACCGCTTCATGCTCCTCATATTATTCAGACCGTTTCATCCTTCTCATATTTTTGACACATTTTGAAGCTCTTCATATTTTTCACACCATTTCAGGCTCTTAATGTTTTTCAACACCACTTCATGCTCCTCCTATTTTTCATACTTTTTCATGCTCCTCATATTTTTGACACCTTTTGAAGCTCTTCATATTGTTCACACCTTTTCAGGCTCTTCATGTTTCTGAACACCGTTTCATGTTCCTCGTATTTTTCAGGCCATTTCATGCTCGTCATGTATTTCACACTTTTGAAGCTCTTCATATTTTTCACACCTCTTCAGGATCTTCATGTTTTTCAACACAACTTCATGCTTCTCCTATTTTTCAGCCCGTTTCATGCTCCTCATATTTTTGACACCTTTTGAAGCTTTTCATATTTTTCACACCTTTTCAGGCTCTTCATGTTTTTGAACACCACTTCATGCTCCTTCTATTTTTCAGAGAGTTTCATGCTCCTCATGTATTTCACACGTTTTGAAGCTCTTCATATGTTTCACACCTTTTAAAGTTCTTCATATTTTTCACACCTTTTCAAGCTCTTCATATTTTTCACACCTTTTCAGGCTCTTCATGTTTTTCAACACCGCTTCATGCTCCTCCTATTTTTTAGACCGTTTCATGCTCCACACATTTTGAAATTTTTTGAAGCTCTTCATATTTTTCACACCTTTTCAGGCTCTCCATGTTTTTCATCACCGATTCATGCTCCTCCTATGTTTCAGACCATTTCATGCTCCTCATGTTTTTCACACCTTTTGAAGCTCTTCATATTTTTCACACCTTTTCAGGATCTTCATGTTTTTCAACACCAGTTCATGCTCCTCCTATTTTTCAGCCCGTTTCATGCTCCTCATGTATTTCACACCTTTTGAAGCTATTCATATTTTTCACACCTTTTCAGGCTCTTCATGTTTTTGATCACCGTTTCATGTTCCTCCTATTTTTCAGACCGTTTCATTCTCCTCATAGTTTTGACACCTTTTGAAGGTCTTCATATTTTACACACCTTTTCAGGCTCTTCATGTTTTTGATCACCGTTTCATGCTCCTCTTATTTTTCAGACCGTTTCAGTCTCCTCATATTTTTGATACCTTTTGAAACTCTTCATATTTCTCACACCTTTTCAGGCTCTTCAGGTTTTTCAAAACCACTTCATGCTCCTCCTATTTTTCAGACCGTTTCATGCTCCTCATGTTTTTGACACCTTTTGAAGCTCTTCATATTTTTCACACTCTTTCAGGCTCTTAATGTTTTTCAACACCACTTCATGCTCCTCCTATTTTTCAGACGTTTTCATGCTCCTCATATTTTTGACACTTTTAGAAACTCTTCATATCTTTCACACCTTTTCAGGCTCTTCATGTTTTGCCACACTGCTTCATGCTCCTCCTAATTTTCAGCCCGTTTCATGCACCTCATGTATTTCACACCTTTTGAAGCTCTTCATATGTTTCACACATTTTAAGGCTCTTCATGTTTTTCAACTCCGCTTCATGCTCCTCCTATTTTTCAGACCGTTTCATGCTCCTCATATTTTTGACACCTTTTAAAGCTTTCATATTTTTCACACCTTTTCAGGCTCTTCATTTTTTCAACACTACTTCTTGCTCCTCCTATATTTCAGACCGTTTCATGCTCAGCTAATTTTTGACACCTTTTGAAGCTCTTCATAATTTTCACACCTTTTGAATCTCTTCATATTTTTCACACGTTTTCAGGCTCTTCATCTCTTTCAACACCGCTTCATGCTGCTTCTATTTTTCAGACCATTTCATGCTCCTCATATTTTTGACACCTTTTGAAGCTCTTCATATTTTTCACACCTTTTCAGGCTCTTCATATTTTTGAACACCATTTCATGCTCCTCGTATTTTTCAGGCCATTTCATGCTCGTCATGAATTTCACACCTTTTGAAGCTCTTCATATTTTTCACACCTTTTCAGGATCTTCATGTTTTTCAACACCACTTCATGCTTCTCCTATTTTTCAGCCCGTTTCATGCTCCTCATATTTTTGACACCTTTTGAAGCTTTTCATATTTTTCACAACTTTTCAGGCTCTTTATGTTTTTGAACACCACTTCATGCTCCTTCTATTTTTCAGAGAGTTTCATGCTCCTCATGTTTTTCACACCTTTTGAAGCTCTTCATATTTTTCACACCTTTTCAGGATCTTCATGTTTTTCAACACCACTTCATGCTTCTCCTATTTTTCAGCCCGTTTCATGCTCCTCATGTATTTCACACCTTTTGAAGTTCTTCATATTTTTCACACCTTTTCAGGGTCTCCATGTTTATGAACACCACTTCATGCTCCTCCTATTTTTCAAACCGTTACATGCTCCTCATATTTTTGACACCTTTTGAAGCTCTTCATATTTTTCATACCTTTTCCGGCTCTTCATGTTTTTCACCACCGCTTCATGCTCCTACTATTTTTCAGACTGTTTCATGCTCCTCATATTTTTGACACCTTTTAAAGCTCTACATATTTTTCACACCTTTTCAGGCTCTTCATATTTTTCACACCTTTTCCGGCTCTTCATGTTTTTCACCACCGCTTCATGCTCCTACTATGTTTCAGACTGTTTCATGCTCCTCATATTTTTGACACCTTTTGAAACTCTTCATATTTTTCACACCTTCTCAGGCTCTTCATGTTTTTGAACACCGTTTCATGCTCCTCCTATTTTTCAGACCGTTTCGTGCTCCTCATATTTTTGACATCTTTTGAAGCTCTTCCTTTTTTTCACACCTTTTCATGCTCTTCGTGTTTTTCACACCGTTTCATGCTCCCCTATTTTTGAGACCGTTTCATGTTCCTCATATATTTCACACCTTTTGAAGCTCTTTATATTTGTCACACCTTTTCAGCTCTTCATGTTTTTCTACACCGCTTCATGCTCCTCCAATTTTTCAGACCGTTTCATGCTCATCATATTTTTCAGACTGTTTCATGCACCTCTTATTATTGACACCTTTTGAAGCTCTTTATATTTGTCACATCTTTTCAGGCTCTTCATGATTTTCTACACCGTTTCTTGCTCCTCCTATTTTTCAGACGGTTTCATGCTCCTCCTATTTTTCAGACCGTTTCATGCTCATCCTATTTTTCAGACCGTATCATGCTCCTCATATTTTTGACAATTTTGGAAGCTCTTCATATTGTTCACACCTTTTCAGGCTCTTCATGTTTTTCAACACAGCTTCATCCTCCTCCTATTTTTCAGACCGTTTCATGCTCCTAATATTTTTGACACCTTTTGAAGCTCTTTACATATTTCACAACTTTTCAGGCTCTTCAGGTTTTTCAACACCGCTTCATGCTCCTCCTATTTTTCAGACCGTTTCATGCTCCTCATATACTTCTCACCTTTTGAAGCTCTTCCTATTTTTCACACCTTTTCAGGCTCTTCTTGTTTTTGAACACCGTTTTATGCTCCTCATATTTTACATACCGTTTCATGCTCTTCATATATTTGACATCTTTTGAAGCTCTTCATATATTTCACACCTTTTCATAATGTTCATGTTTTTCAACACCACTTCATGCTCCTCCTATTTTTCAGACCGTTTCATGCTCCTCATATTTTTGACTCGTTTTGAAGCTCTTCATTTTTTCACAATTTTTAAGCTCTTCATATTTTTCACACGTTTTCAGGTTCTTCATGTTTTTCAACACCGCTTCTTGCTCCTCCTATTTTTCAGACCGTATCATGCTCCTCATATTTTTGACACGTTTTGAAGCTCGTCATATTTTTCACTCCTTTTCAGGCTCTTCAGGTTTTTGAACACCGTTTCATGCTCCTCCGATTTTTCAGACCGTTTCATGCTACTCATTTTTTTGACACCTTTTGAAGCTCTTCACTTTTTTCACACCTTTTCAGGCTCTTCATGTTTTTGAATACCGCTTCCTGCTCCTCCTACTTTTCAGACCGTTTCATGCTCCTCATATTTTTGATTTCTTTTGAAGGTCTGCATATTTTTCACACCTTTTTAGGCTCTTCATTTTTTTGAACACCACTTCATGCTCCTCCCATTTTTCAGACAGTTTCATGCTCATCTCATTTTTGACACCTTTTGAAGCTCTTCATATTTTTCACACCTTTTGAAGATCTTCATATTTTCACACGTTTTCAGGTTCTTCATGTTTTTCAACATCTTTTCATGCTCCTCCTAATTTTCAGACCGTTTCATGCTCCTCATATTTTTGACAAGTTTTGTGTCTCTTCATATTTTTCAACACCTTTTCAGGCTCTTCATGTTTTTAAACACTGCTTCATTCTCCTCCTATTTTTCAGACCATTTCATGCTCCTCATATTTTTGACAATTTTGGAAGCTCTTCATATTTTTCACACCTTTTCAGGCTCTTCATGTTTTTCAACACCGCTTCATGCTCGTCCTATTTTTCAACCATTTCATGCTCCTCATATTTTTGACAATTTTGGAAGCTCTTCATATTTTTCACACCTTTTCAGGCTCTTCATCTTTTTGAACAAAGCTTCATGCTCCTCCATTTTTTCAGACCGTTTCATGCTCATCTCATTTTTGACACCTTTGAAGCTCTTCATCTTTTTCACACCTTTTCATGCTCTTCATCTTTTTGAACAAAACTTCATGCTCATCCTATTTTTCAGACCGTTCCATGCTCCTCCTATTTTTCATACCGTTTCATGCTCCTCATATACTTGACAGCTTTTGAAGCTCTTCATATTTTTCACACCTTTTCAGGCTCATCATGTTTTTGCACACCGCTTCATGATCCTCATATTTTTCACACCGTTTCATGCTCCACATATTTTTCACACCTTTTGATGCTCTTCATATATTTCACACCTTTTCAGGCTCTTTATGTTTTTGAACACCACTTCATGCTCCTCGTATGTTTCAGACCGTTTCATGCTCCCCATATTTTTGACACGTTTTGGGGCTCTCATATTTTTCACACCATTCCAGGCTCTTCATATTTTTGAACACCGTTTCATGCTCCTCTTATTTTTCAGACCGTTTCATGTTCCTCATATTTTTGACACGTTTCGGGCTCTTCATATTTTTCACACCATTCCAGGCTCTTCATATTTTTGAACACCAATTCATACTCCTCCTATTTTTCAGAACGTTTCATGCTCCTCATATTTTTGACACCTTTTGAAGCTGTTCATATTTTTCATACCTTTTCAGGCTCTCCATAGTTTTGAACACTGCTTCATGCTCCTCCTATTTTTGAGAACGTTTCATGCTCCTCATATGTTTGACACCTTTTGAAGCTCTTAATATTTGTCACACCTTTTCAGGTTCTTCATGTTTTTGAACACCGCTTTATCCTCCTCCTATTTTTCAGACCGTTCCCTGCTCTTCATATTTTTCAAACCTTTTGAAGCTCTTCATATTTTTTACACCTTTTCAGGCTCTTCATGTTTTTAAACACCGCTTCATGCTCCTTCTGTTTTTCAGACCGTTTCATGTTCCTCATATTTTTGACACCTTTTGAAGCTCTTCATATTTTTCATACCTTTTCAGGCTCTCCATATTTTTGAACACCGCTTCATGCTCCTCCTATTTTTGAGACAGTTTCATGCTCCTCATATTTTTGACACTTTCTGAAGCTCTTCATATTTGTCGCACATTTTCAGGCTCTTCATGTTTTTGAACACCGCTTTTTCCTCCTCCTATTTTTCAGACCGTTCCATGCTCTTCATATTTTTCAAACCTTTTGAAGCTCTTCATATTTTTCACACCTTTTCAGGCTCTTCATGTTTTTAAACACGGCTTCATGCTCTTCCTATTTTTCAGACCGTTTCATGCTCCTCATATTTTTCACACCTTTTGAAGCTCTTCATATATTTCACACCTTTTCAGGCTCTTCATGTTTGTTAAAACCGTTTCTTGCTTCTCCTATTTTCCAGACCGTTTCATGCTCCTCATATTTTTGACACCTTATGAAGCTCTTCATATTTTTCACACCTTTTCAGGCTCTTCATGTTTTTGAACACCGTTTCATGCTCCTCCTATTTTTCAGACCGTTTCATGCTCCTCATATTTTTGACACCTTTTGAAGTCCCTCATATTTTTCACACCATTTCAGGCTCTTCATGTTTTTGAACACCGTTTCATGCTCCTCCTATTTTTCAGACCGTTTCATGCTCCTCATATTTTTGACACCTTTTGAAGCTCTTCATATATTTCACACCTTTTCACGCTCTTCATGTTTGTTAAAACCGTTTCTTGCTTCTCCTATTTTCCAGACCGTTTCATGCTCCTCATATTTTTGACACCTTATGAAGCTCTTCATATTTTTCACACCTTTTCAGACTCTTCATGTTTTTCAACACCACTTCATGCTCCTCCTATTTTTCAGACCTTTTCCTGCTCCTCATATTTTTGACACCTTTTGAAGCTCTTCATATTTTTCACACCTTTTTTGGCTCTTCATTTTTTTCAACATCACTTCATGATCCTCCTATTTTTCAGACCGTTTCATGCTCCTCATATTTTTGACACCTTTTGAAGATCTCCATATTTCTCACACCTTTTCAGGCTCTTCATGTTTTTCAACACCGCTTCATGCTCCTCCTATTTTTCAGACCGTCTCATGCTCCTCATATTTTTCACACCTTTTGAAGCTCTTCATATTTTACACACCTTTTCAGGCTCTTCATGTTTTTCAACACCGCTTCATTCTCCTTCTATTTTTCAGACCGTTTCATGCTTCTCATAATTTGAAACCTTTTGAATCTCTTCATATACTTCACACTTTTTCAGGCTCTTCATGTTTTTCACCAACACTTCATGCTCCTCCTATTTTTTAGGGCATTTCATGCTCATCTCATTTTTGACACCGTTTGAAGCTCTTCATATTTTTCACACCTTTTGAAGCTCTTCATATTTTTCACACCTTTTGAAGCTGTTCATATTTCACACGTTTTCAGGCTCTTCATGTTTTCAACACCGCTTAATGCACCTCCTATTTTTCAGACCGTTCATGCCCCTCATATTTTTCACACTTTTTGAAGATCTTCATATATTTCACACCTTTTCAGGCTCTTCATGTTTTTGAACAAAACCTCATGCTTCTCCTATTTTTCAGAGCGTTTAATGCTCCTCATGTACTTCACACCTTTTGAAGGTCTTCATATTTTTCACACCTTTTCAGACTCTTCATGCTTTTCAAAACCGCTTCATGCTCCTCCTATTTTTCAGACCGGTTCATGCTCCTCATATTTTTCACATCTTTTAATGCTCTTCATATTTGTCACATCTTTTCAGGCTCTTCATGTTTTTAAACATCACTTCATGCTCATCCTATTTTTCAGACCGATTCAACCTCCTCATATTTTTGACACCTTTTGAAGCTCTTCAAATTTTTCACACATTTTCAGGCTCTTCATGTTTTTCAACACCGCTTCATGCTCCTCCTATTTTTCAGACCTTGTCATGCTCCTCATATTTTTGACACCTTTTGAAGCTCTTCATATTTTTCACACCTTTTTTGGCTCTTCATGTTTTTCAACATCACTTCATGATCCTCCTATTTTTCAGACCGTTTCATGCTCCTCATATTTTTGACACCTTTTGAAGATCTCCATATTTCTCACACCTTTTCAGGCTCTTCATGTTTTTCAACACCGCTTCATGCTCCTCCTATCTTTCAGACAATATCATGCTCATCTCATTTTTGGCACATTTTGAAGCTCTTCATATTTTTCACACCTTTTGAAGCTCTTCATATTTTTCACACCTTTTTTGGCTCTTCATGTTTTTCAACATCACTTCATGATCCTCCTATTTTTCAGACCGTTTCATGCTCCTCATATTTTTGACACCTTTTTAATCTCTTCATATACTTCACATTTCTTCAGGCTCTTCGTGTTTTTCACCAACACTTCATGCTCCTCCTATTTTTTAGGCCATTTCATGCTCATCTCATTTTTGACACCGTTTGAAGCTCTTCATATTTTTCACACCTTTTGAAGCTCTTCATATTTTTCACACCTTTTGAAGCTGTTCATATTTTTCACACGTTTTCAGGCTCTTCATGTTTTCAACACTGCTTCATGCACCTCCTATTTTTCAGACCGTTTCATGCCCCTCATATTTTTCACACCTTTTGAAGATCTTCATATATTTCACACCTTTTCAGGCTCTTCATGTTTTTGAACAAAACTTCATGCTTCTATTTTTCAGAGCGTTTAATGCTCCTCATGTACCTCACACCTTTTGAAGTTCTTCATATATTTCACAACTTTTCAGGCTCTTCATGTTTTTCAACACCGCTTCATGCTCCTCCTATTTTTCAGACCATTCATTCTCCTCATAATTTTGAAACATTTTGAAGCTCTTCTCATTTTTCACACCTTTTCAGGCTCTTCATGGTTTTCAAGACCGCTTCATGCTCCTGCTATTTTCCAGACCGTTCATGCTCCTCATATTTTTGACACCTTTTGAAGCTCTTCATATATTTCACACCTTTTCACGCTCTTCATGTTTGTTAAAACCGTTTCTTGCTTCTCCTATTTTTCAGACCGTTTCATGCTCCTCATATTTTTGACACATTATGAAGCTCTTCATATTTTTCACACCTTTTCAGACTCTTCATGTTTTTCAACACCACTTCATGCTCATCCTATTTTACAGACCGATTCAACCTCCTCATATTTTTGACACCTTTTGAAGCTCTTCAAATTTTTCACACATTTTCAGGCTCTTCATGTTTTTCAACACCGCTTCATGCTCCTCCTATTTTTCAGACCTTTTCATGCTCCTCATATTTTTGACACCTTTTGAAGCTCTTCATATTTTTCACACCTTTTTTGGCTCTTCATGTTTTTCAACATCACTTCATGATCCTCCTTATTTTCAGACCGTTTCATGCTCCTCATATTTTTGACACCTTTTGAAGATCTCCATAGTTCTCACACCTTTTCAGGCTCTTCATGTTTTTCAACACCGCTTCATGCTCCTCCTATCTTTCAGACAATATCATGCTCATCTCATTTTTGACTTCTTTTGAAGCTCTTCATATATTTCACACCTTTTGAAGCTCTTCATATTTTTCACACCTTTTCAGTCTCTTCATGTTTTTCAACACCAATTCATGTTCCTCCTAATATTCAGACCGTTTCATGCTCATCTCATTTTTGACACATTTTGAAGCTCTTCATATTTTTCACACCTTTTGAAGCTCTTCATATTTTTCACACCTTTTCAGAGTCTTCTTGTTTTTCAACGCCGCTTCATGCTCCTCCTATTTTTCAGACCGTTTCATGCTCTTCATATTTTTGACACCTTTTGAAACTCTTCATATATTTCACACCTTTTCAGACTCTTCATGTTTTTGAACAGAGGTTCATGCTCCTCCTATTTTTTTGACCGTTTCATTCTCTTCATATTTTTGCCTACTTTTGAAGCTCTTCATATTTTTCACACTTTTTCAGGCTCTTCATGGTTTTCTACACCGCTTCATGCTCCTCTTATTTTTCAGCCCGTTTCATGATCCTCTTATTTTTCACACCTTTTGAAGCTCTTCATATTTTTCAAACCTTTTCAGGCTTTCATGTTTTTCAGCACCAGTTCATGCTCCTCCTATTTTTCAGACCGTTTCATGCTGCTCTCATTTTTTACACCTTTTGAAGCTCTTCATATTTTGAACACCTTTTCAGGCTCTTCATGTTTTTCAGCACCAGTTCATGCTCCTCCTATTTTTCAGACCGTTTCATGCTCATTTCATTTTTTACACCTTTTGAAGCTCTTCATATTTTGCACACCTTTTCAGGCTCTTCATGTTTTTCAGCTCTACTTCATGCTCCTCCTATTTTTCAGACCGTTTCATGCTCCTCATATTTTTCACATCTTTTGAAGCTCTTCATATTTTTCAAACCTTTTCAGGCTCTTCATGTTTTTCAGCACCAGTTCATGCTCCTCCTATTTTTCAGACCGTTACATGCTCATCTCATTTCTTACACCTTTTGAAGCTCTTCATATTTTGCACACCTTTTCAGGCTCTTCAGGTTTTTGAATACCACTTCATGCTCTTCCTTTTTTTCAGACCGTTTCTTTCTCCTCATATATTTGACACATTTTGAAGCTGTTCATATTTTTCACACCTTTTCAGGCTCTTCATGTTTTTGAACACCGCTTCATGCTCCTCCTATTTTTCAGACCGTTTCATGCTCGTCATATTTTTCACATCTTTTAAATCTCTTCATATTTTTCACACCTTTTCAGGCTCTTCATGTTTTTCAACACCACTTCATGCTACTGCTATTTTTCAGACCGTTTAATACTCCTCAAATTTTTGACATTTTTTAAGGCTCTTCATATTTTTCACACCTTTTCAGGCTCTTCATGTTTTTGAACACGGTTTCATGATCCTCCTATTTTTCAGAAAGTTTCATGCTCCTCATATTTTTGACACCTTTTAAACCTCTTCATATTTTTCACACCTTTTCAGGCTCTTCATGTTTTTCAACACCGGTTCATGCTCCTCCTCTTTTTCAGAAAGTTTCATGCTCCTCATATTTTTGAAACCTTTTGAAGCTCTTCATATTTTTCTCACATTTTCAGGCTCTTCCTGTTTTTCAACACCATTTCATCCTCCTCTTATTTTTCAGACCGTTTCATGTTGCTCCTATTTTTCAGACCGTTTCATGATCCTCATATTTTTGAAAACTTTTGAAGCTCTTCATATTTTTCACACCTTTTCAGGCTCTTGACATTTTTCAACACCGCTTCATGTTCCTTCTATTTTTCAGACCGTTTCATGCATCTCATATTTTTGACTCCTTTTAAGTTCTTCATATATTTCACACCTTTTCAGGCTCTTCATGTTTTTCAACACCGCTTCATGCTCCTCCTATTTATCAGACCATTTCATGCTGCTCCTATTTTTCAGTTTCATGCTCTTCATATTTTTGACACCTTTTAAAACTCTTCATTTATTTCACACCTTTTCAGGCTCTTCATGTTTTTGAACACCGTTTCATGCTCCTCATATTTTTCAGACCATATCATGCTCTTCATATTTTTGACACCTTTTGAAGCTCTTCATATTTTTCACACCTTTTCAGGCTCTTCATGTTTTTCAACGCCGCTTCATGCTCCTACTATTTCTCAGACCGTTTCATCCTCTTCATTTTTTTGACACCTTTTGAAACTCTTCATATATTTCACACCTTTTCAGACTCTTCATGTTTTTGAAAACAGTTTCATGCTCCTCCTATTTTTCTGACCGTTTCATGCTCTACATATTTTTGCCTACTTTTGAAGCTCTTCATATTTTTCACACCATTTCAGGCTCTTCATGTTTTTCAACACCGCTTCATGCTCCTCCTATTTTTCAGACCGTTTCATGCTCCTCATATTTTTGACACGTTTTGAAGCTCTTCATTTATTTCACACCTTTTCAGGCTCTTCATGTTTTTGAACACCGCTTCATGCTCCTCCTATTTTTCAGACCGTTTAATCCTCCTCATATTTTTGACACGTTTTGAAGCTCTTCATTTATTTCATACCTTTTCAGGCTCTTCATGTTTTTGAACACCGCGTCATGCTCCTCCTATTTTTCAGACCGTTTAATCCTCCTCATGTATTTCACACCTTTTGAAACTCTTCATATTTTTCACACCTTTTCATGCTCTTTATGTTTTTGAACACCATTTCATGCTCTTCCTATTATGCAGACCGTTTCATTCTCCTCATATTTTTACACCTTTTGAAGCTCTTCATATATTTCACACCTTTTCAGGCTTTTCATTTTTTTCAACATCACTTCATGCTCCTCCTATTTTTCAGACCGGTTCATGCTCATCTCATTTTGACACCTTTTGCAGCTCTTCATATTTTTCACACCTTTCAGGCTCTTCATGTTTTTGAACACCGTTTCATGCTCCTCGTATGTTTCAGACCGTTTCATGCTCCTCATATTTTTGACACGTTTTGGGGCTCTCATATTTTTCACACCATTCCAGGCTCTTCATATTTTTGAACACCGCTTTATCCTCCTCCTATTTTTCAGACCGTTCCCTGCTCTTCATATTTTTCAAACCTTTTGAAGCTCTTCATATTTTTCACACCTTTTCAGGCTCTTCATGTTTTTAAACACCGCTTCATGCTTCTTCTGTTTTTCAGACCGTTTCATGTTCTTCATATTTTTGACACCTTTTGAAGCTCTTCATATTTTTCATACCTTTTCAGGCTCTCCATATTTTTGAACACCGCTTCATGCTCCTCCTATTTTTGAGACCGTTTCATGCTCCTCATATTTTTGACACCTTTTGAAGCTCTTCATATTTGTCACACCTTTACAGGCTCTTCATGTTTTTCAGCTCCAATTCATGCTCCTCCTATTTTTCAGACCATTTCATGCTGCTCTCATTTTTTACACCTTTTGAAGCTCTTCATATTTTGCACACCTTTTCAGGCTCTTCATGTTTTTCAGCACCAGTTCATGCTCCTCCTATTTTTCAGACCGTTTCATGCTCATTTCGTTTTTTA
This sequence comes from Dama dama, assembly GCF_033118175.1. Classification (NCBI taxonomy): domain Eukaryota; kingdom Metazoa; phylum Chordata; class Mammalia; order Artiodactyla; family Cervidae; genus Dama; species Dama dama. Next base: position 2,701,558 of record NC_083683.1, on the reverse strand, counting down.
CACCTTTTGAAGCTCTTCATATTTTGCACACTTTTTTCAGGCTCTTCATGTTTTTCAGCTCCACTTCATGCTCCTCCTATTTTTCAGACCGTTTCATGCTCCTCATATTTTTCAAACCTTTTGAAGCTCTTCATATTTTTCAAACCTTTTCAGGCTCTTCATGTTTTTCAGCACCAGTTCATGCTCCTCCTATTTTTCAGACCGTTACATGCTCATCTCATTTCTTACACCTTTTGAAGCTCTTCATATTTTGCACACCTTTTCAGGCTCTTCAGGTTTTTGAACACCACTTCATGCTCTTCCTTTTTTTCAGATCGTTTCTTTCTCCTCATATATTTGACACATTTTGAAGCTGTTCATATTTTTCACACCTTTTCAGGCTTTTCATGTTTTTGAACACCGCTTCATGCTCCTCCTATTTTTCAGACCGTTTCATGCTCGTCATATTTTTCACACCTTTTAAAGCTCTTCATATTTTTCATACCTTTTCAGGCTCTTCATGTTTTTCAACACCACTTCATGCTACTGCTATTTTTCAGACCGTTTAATACTCCTCAAATTTTTGACATTTTTTAAGGCTCTTCATATTTTTCACACCTTTTCAGGCTCTTCATGTTTTTGAACACGGTTTCATGATCCTCCTATTTTTCAGACTGTTTCATGCTCCTCATATTTTTGACACCTTTTAAACCTCTTCATATTTTTCACAACTTTTCAGGCTCTTCATGTTTTTCAACACCGGTTAATGCTCCTCCTCTTTTTCAGAAAGTTTCATGCTCCTCATATTTTTGAAACCTTTTGAAGCTCTTCATATTTTTCTCACATATTCAGGCTCTTCCTGTTTTTCAACACCATTTCATCCTCCTCTTATTTTTCAGACCGTTTCATGTTGCTCCTATTTTTCAGACCGTTTCATGATCCTCATATTTTTGAAAACTTTTGAAGCTCTTCATATTTTTCACACCTTTTCTTGCTCTTCAAGATTTTCAACAACGCTTCATGCTCCTCCTTTTTTTCAGACCGTTTCATGCTCATCTCATTTTTGACAGCTTTTGAAGCTCTTCATATTTTTCACACCTTTTCAGGCTCTTCATGTTTTTCAGCACCAGTTCATGCTCCTCCTATTTTTCAGACCGTTTCATGCTCATCTCATTTTTACACCTTTTGAAGCTCTTCATATTTTTCACACCTTTTCAGGCACTTCATGTTTTTCAGCTCCACTTCATGCTCCTCCTATTTTTCAGACCGTTTCATGCTCCTCCTATTTTTCATACCGTTTCATGCTCCTCATATTTTTGACAGCTTTTGAAGCTCTTCATATTTTTCTCACCTTTTCATGCTCTTCATGTTTTTGAACTCCGATTCATGCTCTTCCTATTTTTCAGACCGTTTCATGCTCCTCCTATTTTTCATACCGTTTCATGCTCCTCATATACCTGACAGCTTTTGAAGCTCTTCATATTTTTCACACCTTTTCAGGCTCTTCATGTTTCTCTACACCGCTTCATGCTCCTCCTATTTTTCTGACCGTTTCACGCTCCTCATATGTTTGACACCTTTTGAAGCTCTTCATATTTTTCAAACATTTTCAGGCTCTTCAAGTTTTTCAACACCACTTCATGCTCCTCCTATTTTTCAGACCGTTTTATGCTCATCGCATTTTTTACACCTTTTGATGCTCCTCATATTTTTCACGCCTTTTGAAGCTCTTCATATTTTTCACAACTTTTCAGGCTCTTGACGTTTTTGAACACCGCTTCATGTTCCTCGTATTTTTCAGACCGCTTCATGCTCCTCATATTTTTAACAATTTTAGAAGCTCTTCATATTTTTCACACCTTTTCAGGATCTTCTTGTTTTTGAACTCCGCTTCATGCTCCTCCTAATTTTTCAGACCGTTTCATGCTCTTCATATTTTTCACAGCTTTTGAAGCTTTTACTATTTTTCACACCTTTTCAGGCTCTTCATGTTTTTGAACACCGCTTCATCCTCCTCCTATTTTTCAGACCGTTTCATGCTCCTCATATTTTTGAAAACTTTTGAAGCTCTTCATATTTTTCACACCTTTTCAGGCTCTTCATATTTTTGAACACCGCTTCATGGTCCTCCTATTTTTCAGACCGTTTCATGCTCCTCATATTTTTGACAGCTTTTGAAGCTCTTCATATTTTTCACACGTTTTCAGGCTCTTCATGTTTTTGAACAACGATTCATGCTCCTCCTATTTTTCAGACCGCTTCATGCTCCTCCTATTTTTCAGACCGTTTCATGCTCCTCATATTTCTGACAATTTTGAAAGCTCTTCATATTTTTCACACCTTTTCAGGCTCTTCATTTTTTTGAACACCGCTTCATGCTCCTCCTATTTTTCAGACCGATACATGCTCCTCATATTTTTGAAACGTTTTGAAGCTCTTCATATTTGTCACACCTTTTCAGGCTCTTCATGTTTTTGAACAACACTTCATGCTCCTCGTATTTTTCAGACCTTTTCATGCTCCTCATATTTTTGACACCTTTTGAAGCTCTTCCTTTTTTTCACACCTTTTCATGCTCTTCATGTTTTTCACACCGTTTCATGCTCCTCCTATTTTTCAGACCGTTTCATGCTCCTCATATTTTTCACACCTTTAGAAGCTCTTTATATTTTTCACAACTTTTCAGGCTCTTAATGTTTTTCAACACCGCTTCATGCTCCTCGTATTTTTCAGACGGTTTCATGCTCCTCATATTTTTCACACATCTTGAAGCTCTTTATATTTGTCACACCTTTTCAGGCTCTTCATGTTTTTTAACACCGCTTCATGCTCTACCTATTTTTGAGATCGTTTCATGCTCCTCATATTTTTGACAGCTTTTGAAGCTCTTCATAATTTTCACACCTTCTCAGGCGCTTCATGTATTTGAGCACAGATTCATGCGCCTCCTATTTTTCAGACCGTTTCATGCTCCTCATATTTTTGACACCTTTTGAATCTCCTCATTTTTTTCACACCTTTTCAGGCTCTTCATGTTTTTCAACACCGCGTCATGCTCCTCCTATTTTTGAGACCGTTTCATGCTCCTCATATTTTTGACACCTTTTGAAGCTCTTCATATTTTTCACACCTTTTCATGCTCTTCATGTTTTTCACACCGTTTCATGCTCCTCCTATTTTTCAGACCATTACATGCTCCTCATATTTTTCACACGTTTTGAAGCTCTTTATATTTGTCACACCTTTTCAGGCTCTTCTTGTTTTTGAACACCGCTTCATGCTCCTCCTATATTTCAAACCTTTTCATGCTCCTCCTATTTTTCAGACTGTGTCATGCACGTCTTATTATTCACACCTTTTGAAGCTCTTCATATTTTCCATACCTTTTAAGGCTCTTCATGTTTTTCAAAACCGCTTCATTCTCCTCCTAATTTTCAGACCGTTTCATGCTCCTCATATTTTTGAAACCTTTTGAAGCTCTTCATATTTTTCACACCATTTCAGGCTCTTCATGTTTTTCAACACAGTTTCATGCCCTAATATTTTTCAGACCGTTTCATGCTCCTCCTATTTTTGAGACCATATCATGCTTCTCATATTTTTGACACGTTTTGAAGCTCTTTATATTTTTCACACCTTTTCAGGCTCTCCATGTTTTTCATCAGCAATTCATGCTCCTCCTATATTTGAGGCCTTTTATTGCTCCTCATATTTTTGACACCTTTTGAAGCTCTTCATATTTTTCACACCTTTTCAGGCTCATCATGTTTTTGCACACCACTTCATGATCCTCATATTTTTAACATCGTTTCATGCTCCTCATATTTTTCACACCTTTTCATGCTCTTCATATATTTCACACCTTTTCAGGCTCTTTATGTTTTTGAACACCACTTCATGCTCCTCGTATGTTTCAGACCGTTTCATGCTCCTCATATTTTTGACACGTTTTGGGGCTCTCATATTTTTCACACCTTTTCAGACTCTTCATGCTTTTCAAAACCGCTTCATGCTCCTCCTATTTTTCAGACCAGTTCATGCTCCTCATATTTTTCACATCTTTTGATGCTCTTCATATTTTTCACACCTTTTCAGGCTCTTCATGTTTTTGAACACCGCTTCATGCTCCTCCTATTTTTCAGACCAGTTCATGCTCCTCATATTTTTCACATCTTTTGATGCTCTTCATATTTTTCACACCATTTCAGGCTCTTCATGTTTTTCAACACAGTTTCATGCCCTAATATTTTTCAGACCGTTTCATGCTCCTCCTATTTTTGAGACCATATCATGCTTCTCATATTTTTGACACGTTTTGAAGCTCTTTATATTTTTCACACCTTTTCAGGCTCTCCATGTTTTTCATCAGCAATTCATGCTCCTCCTATATTTGAGGCCTTTTATTGCTCCTCATATTTTTGACACCTTTTGAAGCTCTTCATATTTTTCACACCTTTTCAGGCTCATCATGTTTTTGCACACCACTTCATGATCCTCATATTTTTAACATCGTTTCATGCTCCTCATATTTTTCACACCTTTTCATGCTCTTCATATATTTCACACCTTTTCAGGCTCTTTATGTTTTTGAACACCACTTCATGCTCCTCGTATGTTTCAGACCGTTTCATGCTCCTCATATTTTTGACACGTTTTGGGGCTCTCATATTTTTCACACCTTTTCAGACTCTTCATGCTTTTCAAAACCGCTTCATGCTCCTCCTATTTTTCAGACCAGTTCATGCTCCTCATATTTTTCACATCTTTTGATGCTCTTCATATTTTTCACACCTTTTCAGGCTCTTCTTTTTTTTAAACATCACTTCTTGCTCCTCCTATTTTTCAGACCGTTTCATGCTCCTCATATTTTTGACACATTTTGAAGATCTTCCTATTTCTCACACCTTTTCAGGCTCTTCATGTTTTTCAACACCGCTTCATGCGCCTCCTATCTTTCAGAACATTTCATGCTCATCTCATTTTTGACATCTTTTGAAGCTCTTCATATATTTCACACCTTTTAAAGCTCTTCATAATTTTCACACGTTTTCAGGCTCTTCTTGTTTTTCAACAAGATTTCATGCTCCTCCTGTTTTTCAGACCGTTTCAAGGTCCTCATGTATTTCACACCATTTGAAGCTCTTCATATTTTTCACACCTTTTCAGGCTCTTCTTTTTTTTAAACATCACTTCTTGCTCCTCCTATTTTTCAGACCGTTTCATGCTCCTCATATTTTTGACACATTTTGAAGATCTTCCTATTTCTCACACCTTTTCAGGCTCTTCATGTTTTTCAACACCGCTTCATGCGCCTCCTATCTTTCAGAACATTTCATGCTCATCTCATTTTTGACACCTTTTGAAGCTCTTCATATATTTCACACCTTTTGAAGCTCTTCATAATTTTCACACGTTTTCAGGCTCTTCTTGTTTTTCAACAAGATTTCATGCTCCTCCTGTTTTTCACCGTTTCAAGGTCCTCATGTATTTCACACCATTTGAAGCTCTTCATATTTTTCACACCTTTTCAGGCTCTTCATGTTTTTCAACACCGCTTCATGCCCCTCCTATCTTTCAGACCATTTCATTCTCATCTCATTTTTGACATCTTTTGAAGCTCTTCGTATATTTCACACCTTTTGAAGCTCTTCATAATTTTCACACGTTTTCAGGCTCTTCATGTTTTTCAACACGGCTTCATGATCCTCCTATTTTTCATACCGTTCATGCTCCTCATATTTTTGACACCTTTTGAAGTTCTTCCTATTTTTCACAACTCTTCATGCTCTTTATGTTTTTCGACACCGCTTCATGCACCTCCTATTTTACAGCCTGTTTCATGCTCCTCATAATTTTGACACCTTTTGAAGCTCTTCATATTTTTCACACCTTTTCCCGCTCTTCATGTTTGTTAAAACCGTTTCTTGCTCCTCCTATTTTTCAGACCGTTTCATGCTCCTCATATTTTTGACACCTTATGAAGCTCTTCATATTTTTCACTCCTTTTCAGATCTTCACGTTTTTCAACACCACTTCATGCTCCTTCTATTTTTCAGCCTGTTTCATGCTCCTCATATTTTTGACACGTTTTGAAGCTCTTCATATTCATCACAGCTTTTCATGCTCTTCATGTTTTTCAACACCGCTTCATGCTCCTCCTATTTTTCAGACCGTTTCATGCTCCTCATATTTTTGACACCTTTTGAAGCTCTTCATATTTTTCACACCTTTTTAGGCTCTACACATTTTTCATCACCACTTCATGCTCCTCCTATTTTTCAGACAGTTTCATGCTCCTAATATTTTTGACACCTTATGAAGCTCTTCATATTTTTCACACCTTTTCAGACTCTTCATGCTTTTCAAAACCGCTTCATGCTCCTCCTATTTTTCAGACCGGTTCATGCTCCTCATATTTTTCACATCTTTTGATGCTCTTCATATTTTTCACACCTTTTCAGGCTCTTCATGTTTTTAAACTTCACTTCTTATTCCTCCTATTTTTCAGACCGTTTCATGCTCCTCATATTTTTGACACATTTTGAAGATCTTCATATTTCTCACACCTTTTCAGGCTCTTCATGTTTTTCAACACCGCTTCATGCCCCTCCTATCTTTCAGACCATTTCATGCTCATCTCATTTTTGACACCTTTTGAAGCTCTTCATATATTTCACACCTTTTGAAGCTCTTCATAATTTTCACACGTTTTCAGGCTCTTCATGTTTTTCAACACGGCTTCATGATCCTCCTATTTTTCATACCGTTCATGCTCCTCATATTTTTGACACCTTTTGAAGTTCTTCCTATTTTTCACAACTCTTCATACTCTTCATGTTTTTCGACACCGCTTCATGCTCCTCCTATTTTTCAGCCTGTTTCATGCTCTTCATATTTTTGACACCTTTTGAAGCTCTTCATATTTTTGACACCTTTTCCCGCTCTTCATGTTTGTTAAAACCGTTTCTTGCTCCTCCTATTTTTCAGACGATTTCATGCTCCTCATATTATTGAGACCTTATGAAGCTCTTCATATTTTTCACTCCTTTTCAGATCTTCATGTTTTTCAACACCACTTCATGCTCCTTCTATTTTTCAGACCGATTCATGCTCCTCATATTTTTGACACGTTTTGAAGCTCTTCATGTTCTTCACAGCTTTTCATGCTCTTCATGTTTTTCAACACCGCTTCATGCTCCTCCTATTTTTCAGACCGTTTTATGGTCCTCATACTTTTGACACCATTTGAAGCTCTTCATATATTTCACACCTTTTCAGGCTCTTCATGTTTTTCAATACCACTTCATGCTCCTCCTACTTTTCAGAGCGTTTCATGCTCCTCATATTTTTGACACCTTTTGAAGTTCCTCATGTTTTTCACACCATATCAGGCTCTTCATGTTTTTGAATACCGTTTCATGCTCCTCCTATTTTTCAGACCGTTTCATGCTCCTCATATTTTTTACACCTTTTGAAGCTCTTCATATATTTCACACTTTTGAAGCTCTTCATATTTTTCACACCTTTTCAGTCTCTTCATGTTTTTCAACACCAATTCATGTTCCTCCTAATATTCAGACCGTTTCATGCTCATTTCATTTTTGACACATTTTGAAGCTCTTCATATTTTTCACACCTTTTGAAGCTCTTCATATTTTTCACTCCTTTTCAGACTCTTCATGCTTTTCAAAACCGCTTCATGCTCCTCCTATTTTTCAGACCAGTTCATGCTCCTCATATTTTTCACATCTTTTGATGCTCTTCATATTTTTCACACCTTTTCAGGCTCTTCTTTTTTTAAACATCACTTCTTGCTCCTCCTATTTTTCAGACCGTTTCATGCTCCTCATATTTTTGACACATTTTGAAGATCTTCCTATTTCTCACACCTTTTCAGGCTCTTCATGTTTTTCAACACGGCTTCATGCGCCTCCTATCTTTCAGAACATTTCATGCTCCTCATATTTTTGACACCTTTTGAAGTTCTTCCTATTTTTCACAACTCTTCATGCTCTTCATGTTTTTCGACACCGCTTCATGCTCCTCCTATTTTTCAGCCTGTTTCATGCTCTTCATATTTTTGACACCTTTTGAAGCTCTTCATATTTTTGACACCTTTTCCCGCTCTTCATGTTTGTTAAAACCGTTTCTTGCTCCTCCTATTTTTCAGACGATTTCATGCTCCTCATATTATTGAGACCTTATGAAGCTCTTCATATTTTTCACTCCTTTTCAGATCTTCATGTTTTTCAACACCGCTTCATGCTCCTTCTATTTTTCAGACCGATTCATGCTCCTCATATTTTTGACACGTTTTGAAGCTCTTCATATTCTTCACAGCTTTTCATGCTCTTCATGTTTTTCAACACCGCTTCATGCTCCTCCTATTTTTCAGACCGTTTTATGGTCCTCATACTTTTGACACCATTTGAAGCTCTTCATATATTTCACACCTTTTCAGGCTCTTCATGTTTTTCAATACCACTTCATGCTCCTCCTACTTTTCAGAGCGTTTCATGCTCCTCATATTTTTGACACCTTTTGAAGTTCCTCATGTTTTTCACACCATATCAGGCTCTTCATGTTTTTCAATACCGTTTCATGCTCCTCCTATTTTTCAGACCGTTTCATGCTCCTCATATTTTTTACACCTTTTGAAGCTCTTCATATATTTCACACTTTTGAAGCTCTTCATATTTTTCACACCTTTTCAGTCTCTTCATGTTTTTCAACACCAATTCATGTTCCTCCTAATATTCAGACCGTTTCATGCTCATTTCATTTTTGACACATTTTGAAGCTCTTCATATTTTTCACACCTTTTGAAGCTCTTCATATTTTTCACACCTTTTCAGACTCTTCTTGTTTTTCAACACCGCTTCATTCTCCTCCTATTTTTCAGACCGTCTCATGCTCCTCATATTTTTCACACCTTTTGAAGCTCTTCATATTTTGCACACCTTTTCAGGCTCTTCATGTTTTTCAACACCACTTCATTCTCCTTCTATTTTTCAGAACGTTTCATGCTCCTCATATTTTTGACACCTTTTCAGTCTCTTCATATACTTCACATTTTTTCAGGCTCTTCATGTTTTTCACCAACAATTCATGCTCCTCCTATTTTTTAGGCCATTTCATGCTCATCTCATTTTTGACACCGTTTGAAGCTCTTCATATTTTTCACACCTTTTGAAGCTCTTCATATTTTTCACACCTTTTGAAGCTGTTCATATTTTTCACACGTTTTCAGGCTCTTCATGTTTTCAACACCGCTTCTTGCACCTCCTGTTTTTCAGACCGTTTCATGCCCCTCATATTTTTCACACCTTTTCAAGATCTTCATATATTTCACACCTTTTCAGGCTCTTCATGTTTTTGAACAAAACTTCATGCTTCTCCTATTTTTCAGAGCGTTTAATGCTCCTCATGTACTTCACACCTTTTGAAGGTCTTCATATTTTTCACACCTTTTCAGGCTCTTCATGGTTTTCAAGACCGCTTCATGCTCCTCCTATTTTCCAGAGCGTTCATGCTCCTCATATTTTTGACACCTTTTGCAGCTCTTCATATTTTTCACACCTTTTCAGGCTCTTCAAGTTTTTCAACACCGCTTCATGCTCCTACTATTTTTCAGACCGTTTCATGCTCATCTCATTTTTGACACCTTTTGAAGCTCTTCATATTTTTCACACCTTTAGAAGCTCTTCATATTTTTCACACGTTTTCAGGCTCTTCATGTTTTTCAACACCGCTTCATGCACCTCCTTTTTTTCAGACAGTTTCATGCTCATCTCATTTTTGACACGTTTTGAAGGTCTTCATATTTTTCACAAATTTTCATGCTCTTCATGTTTTCAAACACCGTTTCATGCTCCTCCTATTTTTCAGACCGTTTCATGCTCCTCATATTTTTCACACCTTTTGAAGCTCTTCATATTTTTCACTCCTTTTTAGGCTCTTCACGTTTTTCAACACCACTTTATGCTCCTCCTATTTTTCAGACAGTTTCATGCTCCTAATATTTTTGACACCTTATGAAGCTCTTCATATTTTTCACTCCTTTTCAGACTCTTCATGCTTTTCAAAACCGCTTCATGCTCCTCCTATTTTTCAGACCAGTTCATGCTCCTCATATTTTTCACATCTTTTGATGCTCTTCATATTTTTCACACCTTTTCAGGCTCTTCTTTTTTTTAAACATCACTTCTTGCTCCTCCTATTTTTCAGACCGTTTCATGCTCCTCATATTTTTGACACATTTTGAAGATCTTCCTATTTCTCACACCTTTTCAGGCTCTTCATGTTTTTCAACACCGCTTCATGCGCCTCCTATCTTTCAGAACATTTCATGCTCATCTCATTTTTGACATCTTTTGAAGCTCTTCATATATTTCACACCTTTTGAAGCTCTTCATAATTTTCACACGTTTTCAGGCTCTTCTTGTTTTTCAACAAGATTTCATGCTCCTCCTGTTTTTCAGACCGTTTCAAGGTCCTCATGTATTTCACACCATTTGAAGCTCTTCATATTTTTCACACCTTTTCAGGCTCTTCTTTTTTTTAAACATCACTTCTTGCTCCTCCTATTTTTCAGACCGTTTCATGCTCCTCATATTTTTGACACATTTTGAAGATCTTCCTATTTCTCACACCTTTTCAGGCTCTTCATGTTTTTCAACACCGCTTCATGCGCCTCCTATCTTTCAGAACATTTCATGCTCATCTCATTTTTGACACCTTTTGAAGCTCTTCATATATTTCACACCTTTTGAAGCTCTTCATAATTTTCACACGTTTTCAGGCTCTTCTTGTTTTTCAACAAGATTTCATGCTCCTCCTGTTTTTCAGACCGTTTCAAGGTCCTCATGTATTTCACACCATTTGAAGCTCTTCATATTTTTCACACCTTTTCAGGCTCTTCATGTTTTTCAACACCGCTTCATGCCCCTCCTATCTTTCAGACCATTTCATTCTCATCTCATTTTTGACATCTTTTGAAGCTCTTCGTATATTTCACACCTTTTGAAGCTCTTCATAATTTTCACACGTTTTCAGGCTCTTCATGTTTTTCAACACGGCTTCATGATCCTCCTATTTTTCATACCGTTCATGATCCTCATATTTTTGACAACTTTTGAAGTTCTTCCTATTTTTCACAACTCTTCATGCTCTTTATGTTTCTCGACACCGCTTCATGCACGTCCTATTTTACAGCCTCTTTCATGCTCCTCATAATTTTGACACCTTTTGAAGCTCTTCATATTTTTCACACCTTTTCCCGCTCTTCATGTTTGTTAAAACCGTTTCTTGCTCCTCCTATTTTTCAGACCGTTTCATGCTCCTCATATTTTTGACACCTTATGAAGCTCTTCATATTTTCACTCCTTTTCAGATCTTCACGTTTTTCAACACCACTTCATGCTCCTTCTATTTTTCAGACCGTTTCATGCTCCTCATATTTTTGACACGTTTTGAAGCTCTTCATATTCATCACAGCTTTTCATGCTCTTCATGTTTTTCAACACCGCTTCATGCTCCTCCTATTTTTCAGACCGTTTCATGCTCCTCATATTTTTGACACCTTTTGAAGCTCTTCATATTTTTCACACCTTTTTAGGCTCTACACATTTTTCATCACCACTTCATGCTCCTCCTATTTTTCAGACAGTTTCATGCTCCTAATATTTTTGACACCTTATGAAGCTCTTCATATTTTTCACACCTTTTCAGACTCTTCATGCTTTTCAAAACCGCTTCATGCTCCTCCTATTTTTCAGACCGGTTCATGCTCCTCATATTTTTCACATCTTTTGATGCTCTTCATATTTTTCACACCTTTTCAGGCTCTTCATGTTTTTAAACATCACTTCTTATTCCTCCTATTTTTCAGACCGTTTCATGCTCCTCATATTTTTGACACATTTTGAAGATCTTCATATTTCTCACACCTTTTCAGGCTCTTCATGTTTTTCAACACCGCTTCATGCCCCTCCTATCTTTCAGACCATTTCATGCTCATCTCATTTTTGACACCTTTTGAAGCTCTTCATATATTTCACACCTTTTGAAGCTCTTCATAATTTTCACACGTTTTCAGGCTCTTCATGTTTTTCAACACGGCTTCATGATCCTCCTATTTTTCATACCGTTCATGCTCCTCATATTTTTGACACCTTTTGAAGTTCTTCCTATTTTTCACAACTCTTCATGCTCTTCATGTTTTTCGACACCGCTTCATGCTCCTCCTATTTTTCAGCCTGTTTCATGCTCTTCATATTTTTGACACCTTTTGAAGCTCTTCATATTTTTGACACCTTTTCCCGCTCTTCATGTTTGTTAAAACCGTTTCTTGCTCCTCCTATTTTTCAGACGATTTCATGCTCCTCATATTATTGAGACCTTATGAAGCTCTTCATATTTTTCACTCCTTTTCAGATCTTCATGTTTTTCAACACCACTTCATGCTCCTCCTACTTTTCAGAGCGTTTCATGCTCCTCATATTTTTGACACCTTTTGAAGTTCCTCATGTTTTTCACACCATATCAGGCTCTTCATGTTTTTGAATACCGTTTCATGCTCCTCCTATTTTTCAGACCGTTTCATGCTCCTCATATTTTTTACACCTTTTGAAGCTCTTCATATATTTCACACTTTTGAAGCTCTTCATATTTTTCACACCTTTTCAGTCTCTTCATGTTTTTCAACACCAATTCATGTTCCTCCTAATATTCAGACCGTTTCATGCTCATTTCATTTTTGACACATTTTGAAGCTCTTCATATTTTTCACACCTTTTGAAGCTCTTCATATTTTTCACACCTTTTCAGACTCTTCTTGTTTTTCAACACCGCTTCATTCTCCTCCTATTTTTCAGACCGTCTCATGCTCCTCATATTTTTCACACCTTTTGAAGCTCTTCATATTTTGCACACCTTTTCAGGCTCTTCATGTTTTTCAACACCACTTCATTCTCCTTCTATTTTTCAGAACGTTTCATGCTCCTCATATTTTTGACACCTTTTCAGTCTCTTCATATACTTCACATTTTTTCAGGCTCTTCATGTTTTTCACCAACAATTCATGCTCCTCCTATTTTTTAGGCCATTTCATGCTCATCTCATTTTTGACACCGTTTGAAGCTCTTCATATTTTTCACACCTTTTGAAGCTCTTCATATTTTTCACACCTTTTGAAGCTGTTCATATTTTTCACACGTTTTCAGGCTCTTCATGTTTTCAACACCGCTTCTTGCACCTCCTGTTTTTCAGACCGTTTCATGCCCCTCATATTTTTCACACCTTTTCAAGATCTTCATATATTTCACACCTTTTCAGGCTCTTCATGTTTTTGAACAAAACTTCATGCTTCTCCTATTTTTCAGAGCGTTTAATGCTCCTCATGTACTTCACACCTTTTGAAGGTCTTCATATTTTTCACACCTTTTCAGGCTCTTCATGGTTTTCAAGACCGCTTCATGCTCCTCCTATTTTCCAGAGCGTTCATGCTCCTCATATTTTTGACACCTTTTGCAGCTCTTCATATTTTTCACACCTTTTCAGGCTCTTCAAGTTTTTCAACACCGCTTCATGCTCCTACTATTTTTCAGACCGTTTCATGCTCATCTCATTTTTGACACCTTTTGAAGCTCTTCATATTTTTCACACCTTTAGAAGCTCTTCATATTTTTCACACGTTTTCAGGCTCTTCATGTTTTTCAACACCGCTTCATGCACCTCCTTTTTTTCAGACAGTTTCATGCTCATCTCATTTTTGACACGTTTTGAAGGTCTTCATATTTTTCACAAATTTTCATGCTCTTCATGTTTTCAAACACCGTTTCATGCTCCTCCTATTTTTCAGACCGTTTCATGCTCCTCATATTTTTCACACCTTTTGAAGCTCTTCATATTTTTCACTCCTTTTTAGGCTCTTCACGTTTTTCAACACCACTTTATGCTCCTCCTATTTTTCAGACAGTTTCATGCTCCTAATATTTTTGACACCTTATGAAGCTCTTCATATTTTTCACTCCTTTTCAGACTCTTCATGCTTTTCAAAACCGCTTCATGCTCCTCCTATTTTTCAGACCAGTTCATGCTCCTCATATTTTTCACATCTTTTGATGCTCTTCATATTTTTCACACCTTTTCAGGCTCTTCTTTTTTTTAAACATCACTTCTTGCTCCTCCTATTTTTCAGACCGTTTCATGCTCCTCATATTTTTGACACATTTTGAAGATCTTCCTATTTCTCACACCTTTTCAGGCTCTTCATGTTTTTCAACACCGCTTCATGCGCCTCCTATCTTTCAGAACATTTCATGCTCATCTCATTTTTGACACCTTTTGAAGCTCTTCATATATTTCACACCTTTTGAAGCTCTTCATAATTTTCACACGTTTTCAGGCTCTTCTTGTTTTTCAACAAGATTTCATGCTCCTCCTGTTTTTCAGACCGTTTCAAGGTCCTCATGTATTTCACACCATTTGAAGCTCTTCATATTTTTCACACCTTTTCAGGCTCTTCATGTTTTTCAACACCGCTTCATGCCCCTCCTATCTTTCAGACCATTTCATTCTCATCTCATTTTTGACATCTTTTGAAGCTCTTCGTATATTTCACACCTTTTGAAGCTCTTCATAATTTTCACACGTTTTCAGGCTCTTCATGTTTATCAACACGGCTTCATGATCCTCCTATTTTTCATACCGTTCATGATCCTCATATTTTTGACAACTTTTGAAGTTCTTCCTATTTTTCACAACTCTTCATGCTCTTTATGTTTTTCGACACCGCTTCATGCACGTCCTATTTTACAGCCTGTTTCATGCTCCTCATAATTTTGACACCTTTTGAAGCTCTTCATATTTTTCACACCTTTTCCCGCTCTTCATGTTTGTTAAAACCGTTTCTTGCTCCTCCTATTTTTCAGACCGTTTCATGCTCCTCATATTTTTGACACCTTATGAAGCTCTTCATATTTTCACTCCTTTTCAGATCTTCACGTTTTTCAACACCACTTCATGCTCCTTCTATTTTTCAGACCGTTTCATGCTCCTCATATTTTTGACACGTTTTGAAGCTCTTCATATTCATCACAGCTTTTCATGCTCTTCATGTTTTTCAACACCGCTTCATGCTCCTCCTATTTTTCAGACCGTTTCATGCTCCTCATATTTTTGACACCTTTTGAAGCTCTTCATATTTTTCACACCTTTTTAGGCTCTACACATTTTTCATCACCACTTCATGCTCCTCCTATTTTTCAGACAGTTTCATGCTCCTAATATTTTTGACACCTTATGAAGCTCTTCATATTTTTCACACCTTTTCAGACTCTTCATGCTTTTCAAAACCGCTTCATGCTCCTCCTATTTTTCAGACCGGTTCATGCTCCTCATATTTTTCACATCTTTTGATGCTCTTCATATTTTTCACACCTTTTCAGGCTCTTCATGTTTTTAAACATCACTTCTTATTCCTCCTATTTTTCAGACCGTTTCATGCTCCTCATATTTTTGACACATTTTGAAGATCTTCATATTTCTCACACCTTTTCAGGCTCTTCATGTTTTTCAACACCGCTTCATGCCCCTCCTATCTTTCAGACCATTTCATGCTCATCTCATTTTTGACACCTTTTGAAGCTCTTCATATATTTCACACCTTTTGAAGCTCTTCATAATTTTCACACGTTTTCAGGCTCTTCATGTTTTTCAACACGGCTTCATGATCCTCCTATTTTTCATACCGTTCATGCTCCTCATATTTTTGACACCTTTTGAAGTTCTTCCTATTTTTCACAACTCTTCATGCTCTTCATGTTTTTCGACACCACTTCATGCTCCTCCTATTTTTCAGCCTGTTTCATGCTCTTCATATTTTTGACACCTTTTGAAGCTCTTCATATTTTTGACACCTTTTCCCGCTCTTCATGTTTGTTAAAACCGTTTCTTGCTCCTCCTATTTTTCAGACCATTTCATGCTCCTCATATTATTGAGACCTTATGAAGCTCTTCATATTTTTCACTCCTTTTCAGATCTTCATGTTTTTCAACACCACTTCATGCTCCTTCTATTTTTCAGACCGATTCATGCTCCTCATATTTTTGACACGTTTTGAAGCTCTTCATATTCTTCACAGCTTTTCATGCTCTTCATGTTTTTCAACACCGCTTCATGCTCCTCCTATTTTTCAGACCGTTTTATGGTCCTCATACTTTTGACACCATTTGAAGCTCTTCATATATTTCACACCTTTTCAGGCTCTTCATGTTTTTCAATACCACTTCATGCTCCTCCTACTTTTCAGAGCGTTTCATGCTCCTCATATTTTTGACACCTTTTGAAGTTCCTCATGTTTTTCACACCATATCAGGCTCTTCATGTTTTTGAATACCGTTTCATGCTCCTCCTATTTTTCAGACCGTTTCATGCTCCTCATATTTTTTACACCTTTTGAAGCTCTTCATATATTTCACACTTTTGAAGCTCTTCATATTTTTCACACCTTTTCAGTCTCTTCATGTTTTTCAACACCAATTCATGTTCCTCCTAATATTCAGACCGTTTCATGCTCATTTCATTTTTGACACATTTTGAAGCTCTTCATATTTTTCACACCTTTTGATGCTCTTCATATTTTTCACACCTTTTCAGACTCTTCTTGTTTTTCAACACCGCTTCATTCTCCTCCTATTTTTCAGACCGTCTCATGCTCCTCATATTTTTCACACCTTTTGAAGCTCTTCATATTTTGCACACCTTTTCAGGCTCTTCATGTTTTTCAACACCACTTCATTCTACTTCTATTTTTCAGAACGTTTCATGCTCCTCATATTTTTGACACCTTTTCAGTCTCTTCATATACTTCACATTTTTTCAGGCTCTTCATGTTTTTCACCAACAATTCATGCTCCTCCTATTTTTTAGGCCATTTCATGCTCATCTCATTTTTGACACCGTTTGAAGCTCTTCATATTTTTCACACCTTTTGAAGCTCTTCATATTTTTCACACCTTTTGAAGCTGTTCATATTTTTCACACGTTTTCAGGCTCTTCATGTTTTCAACACCGCTTCTTGCACCTCCTATTTTTCAGACCGTTTCATGCCCCTCATATTTTTCACACCTTTTCAAGATCTTCATATATTTCACACCTTTTCAGGCTCTTTTTTTTTTGAACAAAACTTCATGCTTCTCCTATTTTTCAGAGCGTTTAATGCTCCTCATGTACTTCACACCTTTTGAAGGTCTTCATATTTTTCACACCTTTTCAGGCTCTTCATGGTTTTCAAGACCGCTTCATGCTCCTCCTATTTTCCAGAGCGTTCATGCTCCTCATATTTTTGACACCTTTTGCAGCTCTTCATATTTTTCACACCTTTTCAGGCTCTTCAAGTTTTTCAACACCGCTTCATGCTCCTACTATTTTTCAGACCGTTTCATGCTCATCTCATTTTTGACACCTTTTGAAGCTCTTCATATTTTTCACACCTTTAGAAGCTCTTCATATTTTTCACACGTTTTCAGGCTCTTCATGTTTTTCAACACCGCTTCATGCACCTCCTTTTTTTCAGACAGTTTCATGCTCATCTCATTTTTGACACGTTTTGAAGGTCTTCATATTTTTCACAAATTTTCATGCTCTTCATGTTTTCAAACACCGTTTCATGCTCCTCCTATTTTTCAGACCGTTTCATGCTCCTCATATTTTTCACACCTTTTGAAGCTCTTCATATTTTTCACTCCTTTTTAGGCTCTTCACGTTTTTCAACACCACTTTATGCTCCTCCTATTTTTCAGACAGTTTCATGCTCCTAATATTTTTGACACCTTATGAAGCTCTTCATATTTTTCACTCCTTTTCAGACTCTTCATGCTTTTCAAAACCGCTTCATGCTCCTCCTATTTTTCAGACCGGTTCATGCTCCTCATATTTTTCACATCTTTTGATGCTCTTCATATTTTTCACACCTTTTCATGCTCTTCATGTTTTTAAACATCACTTCTTGCTCCTCTTGTTTTTCAGACCGTTTCATGCTCCTCATATTTTTGACACATTTTGAAGATCTTCCTATTTCTCACACCTTTTCAGGCTCTTCATGTTTTTCAACACCGCTTCATGCCCCTCCTATCTTTCAGACCATTTCATGCTCATCTCATTTTTGACACCTTTTGAAGCTCTTCATATATTTCACACCTTTTGAAGCTCTTGATACTTTTCACACGTTTTCAGGCTCTTCATGTTTTTCAACAAGATTTCATGTTCCTCCTCTTTTTCAGACCGTTTCAAGGTCCTCATGTATTTCACACCATTTGAAGCTCTTCATATTTTTCACACCTTTTCAGGCTCTTCATGTTTTTCAACACCGCTTCATGCTCCTCCTATCTCTCAGACCATTTCATGCTCATCTCATTTTTGACACCTTTTGAAGCTCTTCATATATTTCACACCTTTTGAAGCTCTTCATAATTTTCACACGTTTTCAGGCTCTTCATGTTTTTCAACACGGCTTCATGATCCTCCTATTTTTCATACCGTTCATGCTCCTCATATTTTGACACCTTTTGAAGTTCTTCCTATTTTTCACAACTCTTCATGCTCTTCATGTTTTTCGACACCGCTTCATGCTCCTCCTATTTTACAGCCTGTTTCATGTTCATCTCATTTTTGACACCTTTTGAAGCTCTTCATATTTTTCACACGTTTTCAGGCTCTTCATGTTTTTCAATACCAATTCATGCTCCTCCTATTTTTCAGACCCTTTCATGCTAAACTAAATTTGACACCTCATGAAGCTCTTCATGTTTTTCACACCTTTTCATGCTCTTTATGTTTTTGAACACCGATTCATGCTCCTCCTATTTTTCAACCCGTTTCATGCTCCTCCTATTTTTTAGACCGTTTCATGCTCATCTCATTTTTGACACCTTTTGAAGCTCTTCATATTTTTTACACCTTTTGAAGCTCTTCATATTTTTCACACCTTTTCAGGCTCTTCATGTTTTTGAACACCGCTTCATCCTCCTCCTATTTTTAAGAGGGTTTCATGCTCGTCATATTTTTGACACATTTTGAAGCTCTTCATATTTTTCACACCATTTCAGGCTCTTCATCTTTTTGAACACCACTTCATGCTCGTCCTATTTTCAGACCGCTTCATGCTCATCTCATTTTTGACAGTTTTTGAAGCTCTTCATATTTTTCACACCTTTTGAAGCTCTTCATATTTTTCACACGTTTTCAGGCTCTTCATGTTTTTCAACACCGCTTCATGCTCCTCCTATTTTTTACAACTGTTGAAGTTCTTCATATTTTTCACACCTTTTCAGGCTCTTCATGTTTTTGAACACCGCTTCATGCTGCTCCTATTTTTCAGAGCGTTTCATGCTCCTCATATTTTTGAAAGCTTTTGAAGCTCTTCAAATTTTTCACACCTTTTCAGGCTCTTCATGTTTTTCAACACCGCTTCATGATCCTCCTATTTTTAAGACCGTTTCATGCTCCTCATGTATTTCACACCTTTTGAAGCTCTTCATATTTTTCACACATTTTCAGGCTTTTCATGTTTTTCATCAATGCTTCATGCTCCTTCTCTTTTTCAGACCGTTTCATACTCCTCATATTTTTCACACCTTTTGAAACTCTTCATATTTTTAACACCTTTTCAAGGTCTTCATGTTTTTGAACAGCGCTTCATGCTCCTGCTATTTTTCAGACAGTTTCATGCTCATCATGTATTTCACAACTTTTGAAGCTCTTCGTATTTTTCACACCTTTTCAGGCTCTTCATGTTTTTGAACACCGCTTCATGCTCCTCATATATTTCAGACCGTTTCATGCTCCTCTTATTTGTGACACCTTTTGAAACTCTTCGTATTTTTCACACATTTTCAGGCTCTTCATGTTTTTCAACATGACTTCATGCTCCTCCTATTTTTCAGACCGTTTCATGCTCCTCATATTTTTGACACCTTTTGAAATCTTCATATACTTCACACCTTTTCAGGCTCTTCCTTTTTTTAAAAACAACTTCATGCTCCTTCTATTTTTCAGACCGTTTCATGGTCATCTTATTTTTGACACCTTTTGAAGCTCTTCATATTTTTCATACCTTTGAAGATCTTCATATTTTTCACACGTTTTCAGGCTCTTCATATTTTTCAACACCGCATCATGCTCCTCCTATTTTTCAGACAGTTTCATGCTCCTCATATTTTTGACACGTTTTGAAGCTGTTCATATTTTTCACACCTTTTCAGGCTCTTCATGTTTTTTAACACCACTTCATGCTCCTCCTAATTATCAGACCGTTTCATGCTCCTCATATTTTTGACACCTTTTGTAGCTCTTCATATTATTCACACCTTTCCAGACTCCCCATGTTTTTCAACTCCTCTTCGTGCTCCTCCTATTTTTCAGACCGTTTCATGCTCATCTCATTTTTGACACCTTTTGAAGCTCTTCTTATTTTCCACATCTTTTGAAACTCTTCATATTTTTCACACGTTTTCAAGCTCTTCATGTTTTTCAACAACGTTTCATGCTCCTCCTATTTTTTAGACCGTTTCATGCTCCTCATATTTTTGACACCTTTTGAAGCTCTTCATATTTTTCACAACTTTTGAAGCTCTTCATATTTTTTACACCTTTTCAGGCTCTTCATGTTTTTCAACACCACTTCATCCTCCTGCTGTTTTTAAGACCGTTCATGTCCCTCATATTTTTGACACCTTTTGAAGCTCTTCATATTTTCACACGTTTTCAGGCTCTTCATGTTTTTCAACACCTTATCATGCTTATCGTATTTTTCAGAACGTTTCATGCTCCTCATATTTTTGACACGTTTTCAGTCTCTTCATATTTTTCACACATTTCCAGGCTCTTCATGTTTTTGAACACCGCTTCATGCTCCTCATACTTTTCACACCTTTTGAAGCTCTTCATATTTTTCACACATTTTCAGGCTCTTTATGTTTTTCACCACCGCTTCATGCTCCTCCTATTTTTCAGACCGTTTCATGCTCATCTCATTTTTGATACCTTTTCAAGCTCTTCGTATTTTTCACACATTTTCAGGCCCTTCATGTTTTTGAACACCGTTTTATGCTGCTTCTATTTTTCAGACCGTTTCATGCTCCTCATATATTTTAAACCTTTTGAATCTCTTCATATTTTTCACACCTTTTCAGGCTGTTCATGTTTTTCAACAATGCTTCATGATCCTCCTATTTTTCAGACCGTTTCATGCTCCTCAAGTATTTTACACCTTTTAAAGCTCTTCATATTTTTCACACCTTTTCAGGCTCTTCATGTTTTTCAACACCGCTTCATGCTTCTCCTGTTTTACAGACCATTTCATGCTCCTGTTAATTTTAACACCTTTTGAAGCTCTTCATATTTTCCACATCTTTTCAGTCTCTTCATGTTTTTGAACACTGCTTCATGTTCCTTCTATTTTTCAGACCGTTTCATGCTCCTCAAATTTTTGAAAACTTTTGAAGCTCTTCATATTTTTCACACCTTTTCAGGCTCTTCATGTTTTTGAAGACCGATTCATGCTCCTCCTGTTTTTCAGACCGTTTCAGGCTCCTCATATTTTTGACACCTTTTGAAGCTCTTCATATTTTTTACAACTTTTCAGGCATTTCATGTTTTTGAACACATCTTCATGCTCCTCCTATTTTTCACACCTTTTGAAGCTCTTCACTTTTTTCACACCATTTCAGGCTCTTCATGTTTTTCAACACTGCTTCATGCTTCTCCTATTTTTCAGACCGTTTAATGCTCCTCCTGTACTTCACACCTTTTGAAGCTCTTCATATTTTTCACACCTGTTCAGGCTCTTCATGTTTTTCAACACTGCTTCATGCACCCACTATTTTCAGACCTTTTAATGCTCCTCCTGTACTTCACACCTTTTGAAGCTCTTCATATTTTTCACACCTGTTCAGGCTCTTCATGTTTTTCAACACCGCTTCATGCACCCACTATTTTCAGACCTTTTAATGCTCCTCCTGTACTTCACACCTTTTGAAGCTCTTCATATTTTTCACATCTTTTCAGGCTCTTCATGTTTTTCAACAACACTTCATGCTCCACCATTTTTCAGACCGCTTCATGCTCATCTCATTTTTGACACTTTTTGAAGCTCTTCATATTTTTCACACCTTTTGAAGCTCTTCATATTTTTCACACGTTTTCAGGCTCTTCATGTTTTTCAACACCGCTTCATGCTCTTCCTATTTTTCACAACTGTTGAAGTTCTTCATATTTTTCACAGCTTTTCAGGCTCTTCATGTTTTTGAACACCGCTTCATGCTACTCCTATTTTTCAGAGCGTTCATGCTCCTCATATTTTTGAAAGCTTTTGATGCTCTTCAAATTTTTCACACTTTTTCAGGCTCTTCATGTTTTTCAACACCGCTTCATGATCCTCCTATTTTTCAGACCGTTTCATGCTCCTCATGTATTTCACACCTTTTGAAGCTCTTCATATTTTTCACACGTTTTGAGGCTCTTCATGTTTTTCATCAATGCTTCATGCTCCTTCTCTTTTTCAGACCATTTCATGCTCCTCATATTTTTCACACCTTTTGAAACTCTTCATATTTTTTACACCTTTTCAAGCTCTTCATGTTTTTGAACAGCGCTTCATGCTCCTCCTATTTTTCAGACAGTTTCATGCTCATCATGTATTTCACACCTTTTGAAGCTCTTCGTATTTTTCACACCTTTTCAGGCTCTTCATGTTTTTCAACAGGACTTCATGCTCCTCCTATTTTTCAGACCGTTTCATGCTCCTCATATTTTTCACACCTTTTGAAGCTCTTCATATTTTTCAGAAGTTTTGAAGCTCTTATATTTTTCACACCTTTTCAGGCTCTTCATGATTTTCAACACCGCTTCATGCTCCTCCTATTTTTCAGACCATTTCATGCTCATCTCTTTTTTGACACCTTTTGAAGCTCTTCATATTTTTCACACCTTTTGAGCTCTTCATATTTTTCAACACTGCTTTATGCTCCTCCTATTTTTCAGACCGTTCATGCCCCTCATAATTTGAAACATTTTGAAGCTCTTCATATTTTTTACACCTTTTCAGGCTCTTCATGTTTTTCAACACCACTTCATCCTCCTCCTGTTTTTAAGACCGTTCATGGCCCTCATATTTGTGACACCTTTTGAAGCTCTTCGTATTTTTCACACCTTTTCAGACTCTTCATGTTTTTGAACACCACTTCATGCTCCTCCTAATTATCAGACCGTTTCATGCTCCTCATATTTTTGACACCTTTTGTAGCTCTTCATATTATTCACACCTTTCCAGACTCCCCATGTTTTTCAACTCCTCTTCGTGCTCCTCCTATTTTTCAGACCGTTTCATGCTCATCTCATTTTTGACACCTTTTGAAGCTCTTCTTATTTTCCACATCTTTTGAAACTCTTCATATTTTTCACACGTTTTCAAGCTCTTCATGTTTTTCAACACCGCTTCATGCTCCTCCTATTTTTCAGACCGTTTCCTGCTCCTCCTATTTTTCAGACCTTTTCATGCTCCTCTTATTTTTGACTCCTTTTGAAGCTCTTCATATCTTTCACACCTTTTTAGGCTCTTCATGTTTTTCAACACCGCTTCATGCTCCTCCTATTTTTCAGACCTTTTCATGCTCCTCTTATTTTTGACTCCTTTTGAAGCTCTTCATATTTTTCACACCTTTTCAGGCTCCTCATCTTTTTCAACACCACTTCAAGCTCCTCCTATTTTTCAGACCGTTTCAGGCTCCTCATATTTTTGACAGCTTTAGAATCTCTTCATATTTTTCACACCTTTTCATGCTCTTCATGTTTTTCAACACCGTGTCATGCTCCTCCTATTTTTCAGACGGTTTCATGCTCCTCATATTTTTCACACCTTTAAAGCTCTTCATATTTTTCACACATTTTAAGGTTCTTCATGCTTTTCAACACCGTGTCATGCTCCTCCTATTTTTCAGACGGTTTCATGCTCCTCATAATTTTTACACCTTTAAAGCTCTTAATATTTTTCACACATTTTAAGGTTCTTCATGTTTTTGAACACCACTTCATGCTCCTCCTATTTTTCAGACCGTTTCATGCTCCTCATATTTTTGACAACTTTTGAAGCTCTTCATATTTTTAACACCTTTTCAGACTCTTCATGTTTTTGAACAGCACTTCATGCTCCTCCTATTTTTCAGACCTTTTCATACTCCTCCTATTTTTCAGGCAGTTTCATGCTCCTCATATTTTGACACCTTTTGAAGCTCTTCATATTTTTAACACTTTTTCAGGCTCTTCATGTTTTTGAACCCCATTTCATGCTCCTCATATTTTTGACACCTTTTGAAGCTCTTCATATTTTTAACACCTTTTCAGACTCTTCATGTTTTTGAACAGCGCTTCATGCTCCTCCTATTTTTCAGACCTTTTCATACTCCTCCTATTTTTCAGGCAGTTTCATGCTCCTCATATTTTGACACCTTTTGAAGCTCTTCATATTTTTAACACTTTTTCAGGCTCTTCATGTTTTTGAACACCATTTCATGCTCCTCATATTTTTGACACCTTTTGAAGCTCTTCATATTTTTAACACCTTTTCAGACTCTTCATGTTTTCGAACAGCGCTTCATGCTCCTCCTATTTTTCAGACCTTTTCATACTCCTCCTATTTTTCAGGCAGTTTCATGCTCCTCATATTTTGACACCTTTTGAAGCTCTTCATATTTTTCACGCCTTTTAAGGCTCGTCATATTTTTGAACACCACTTCATGCTCCTCCTATTTTTCAGACCGTTTCATGTTCCTGTTATTTTTCAGATCATTTCATGCTCCTGATATTTTTGACACCTTTTGAATCTCTTCATATATTTCACACCTTTTCATGCTTTTCATGTTTTTCAACACCGTGTCATGCTCCTCCTATTTTTCAGACGGTTTCATGCTCCTCATATTTTTCACACCTTTAAAGCTCTTCATATTTTTTACACATTTTAAGGTTCTTCATGCTTTTCAACACCGTGTCATGCTCCTCCTATTTTTCAGACGGTTTCATGCTCCTCATAATTTTTACACCTTTAAAGCTCTTAATATTTTTCACACATTTTAAGGTTCTTCATGTTTTTGAACACCACTTCATGCTCCTCCTATTTTTCAGACAGTTTCATGCTCCTCATATTTTTGACACCTTTTGAAGCTCTTCATATTTTTAACACCTTTTCAGACTCTTCATGTTTTTGAACAGCGCTTCATGCTCCTCCTATTTTTCAGACCTTTTCATACTCCTCCTATTTTTCAGGCAGTTTCATGCTCCTCATATTTTGACACCTTTTGAAGCTCTTCATATTTTTAACACTTTTTCAGGCTCTTCATGTTTTTGAACACCATTTCATGCTCCTCATATTTTTGACACCTTTTGAAGCTCTTCATATTTTTAACACCTTTTCAGACTCTTCATGTTTTTGAACAGCGCTTCATGCTCCTCCTATTTTTCAGACCTTTTCATACTCCTCCTATTTTTCAGGCAGTTTCATGCTCCTCATATTTTGACACCTTTTGAAGCTCTTCATATTTTTAACACTTTTTCAGGCTCTTCATGTTTTTGAACACCATTTCATGCTCCTCATATTTTTGACACCTTTTGAAGCTCTTCATATTTTTAACACCTTTTCAGACTCTTCATGTTTTCGAACAGCGCTTCATGCTCCTCCTATTTTTCAGACCTTTTCATACTCCTCCTATTTTTCAGGCAGTTTCATGCTCCTCATAATTTGACACCTTTTGAAGCTCTTCATATTTTTCACGCCTTTTAAGGCTCGTCATATTTTTGAACACCACTTCATGCTCCTCCTATTTTTCAGACCGTTTCATGTTCCTGTTATTTTTCAGATCATTTCATGCTCCTGATATTTTTGACACCTTTTGAATCTCTTCATATATTTCACAGCTTTTCAGGCTCTTCAAGTTTTTGAACATCGTTTCATGCTCCTCCTATTTTTCAGAACGTTCCATGCTCCTCATATTTTTCACACGTTTTGCAGCTCTTCATATTTTTCACACCTTTTCTGGGTCTTCATATTTTTCAACACCACTTCATGCTTCTCCTATTTTTTAGAATGTTTAATGCTCCTCATAATTTTGACACCTTTTGAAACTCTTCATATTTTTCAAACCTTTTCAGGCTCTTCATGTTTTTCAACACCGTTTCATGCTCCTCCTATATTTCAGACCGTTTCTTGCTCCTCATATTTTTGACACCTTTTGAAGCTCTTCATATTTTTAACACCTTTTCAGGCTCTTCATGTTTTTCAACAGCGCTTCATGCTCCTCCTATTTTTCAGACCTTTTCATACTCCTCCTATTTTTCAGGCAGTTTCATGCTCCTCATATTTTGACACCTTTTGAAGCTCTTCATATTTTTCACACCTTTTCAGGCTCTTCATGTTTTTGAAACTGGTTCATGCTCCTCCTATTTTTCAGAACGTTTCTTGATCCTCATATTTTTGACACTTTTTGAAGCCCTTCATATTTTTCACACCTTTTCAGGTTTTTCATGTTTTTGAACACCGCTTCAAGATCCTCCTATTTTTCAGACCGTTTCATGCTCCTCATAGTTTTGACACCTTTTGAAGCTCTTCATAATTTTCACACCTTTTCAGGCTCTTCATGTTTTTCAACAGTGCTTCATGCTCCTCCTATTTTTCAGACCATTTCATGCGCCTCATATTTTTGACACCTTTTGAAGCTCTTCATATTTTTCACACCTTTTCAGGCTCTTCATGTTTTTCAACACCGCTTCATGCTCCTCCTATTTTTCAGACTGTTTCATGCTCCTCATATTTTTGACACCTTTTGAAGCTCTTCATATTTTTCACACCTTTTCATGCTCTTCATGTTTTTCAACACCGCTTCATGCTCCTCCTATTTTTCAGACCGTTTCATGCTCCTCATAGTTTTGACACTTTTTGAAGCTCTTCATATTTTTCACACATTTTCAGGCTCTTCATGTTTTTCAACACGGCTTCCTGCTCCTCCTATTTTTCATACCATTTCATGCTCCTCATAATTTTGACACCTTTTGAAGCTCTTCATATTTTTGACACCATTTCAAGCTCTTCATGTTTTTTAAAACCGCTTCCTGCTCCTCCTTTTTGTCAGACCATTTCATGCTCCTCATATTTTTGACACCTTTTCATGCTCTTCATGTTTTTCAACACCGCGTCATGCCCCTCCTATTTTCAGACCGTTTCATGCTCCTCATATTTTTGACGTATTTTGAAGCTCTTCACATTTTTCACACCTTTTAATGCTCTTCATGTTTGTGAACACCGCTTCATGCTCCTCCTATTTTTCAAAATGTTTCATGCTCCTCATATTTTTGACACCTTTTGAAGCTCTTCATATTTTTGACACCTTTTCAAGCTCTTCATGTTTTTCAACACCGTTTCATGCTCCTCCTATTTTACAGAACGTTTCATGCTCATAATATTTTTGACACCATTCGAAGCTCTTCATAATTTTGACACCTTTTGATGCTCTTCATGTTTTTCAACACCGCTTCATGCTCCTCATATTTTTCAAACCGTTTGTTGCTCCTCATATTTTTGACACCTTTTGAAGCCCTTCATATATTTCACACCTTTTCAGGCTCTTCATGTTTTTCAACACCGCTTCATACTCCTCCTATATATCAGACCGTTTCTTGCTCCTCATATTTTTGACACCTTTTGAAGCTCTTCAATTATTTCACTCCTTTACAGGCTCTTCATGTTTTTCAACACAGCTTCATGCTCCTCCTATTTTTTAGGGCGTTTCATGCTCCTCATATATTACACACCTTTTGAAGCTCTTCATATTTTTCACACATTTCCAGGCTCTTCATGTTTTTGAACACCGTTTCATGCTCCTCCTATTTTTTTCAGACCGTTTCCTGCTCCTAATATTTTTGACACATTTTGAAGCTCTTCATATTTTTCAAACCTTTTCAGGCTCTTCATGTTTTTGAACACCGCTTCATGCTCCTCCTTTTTTTCAGACCGTTTCGTGCTCCTCATGTATTTCAATCCTTTTGAAGCTCTTCATATTTTTCACACCTTTTCAGGCTCTTCATGTTTTTGAACACGGCTTCATGCTCCTCCTATTTTTCAGACCGTTTTATGCTTCTACTATGTTTTACACTTTTTGAAGCTCTTCATATTTTTCACAACTTTTCAGCCTCTTCATGGTTTTCAACACCACTTCATGCTCCTCCTTTATTTCAGACAGTTTCATTCTCCTCCTATTTTTGACACCTTTTGAAGCTCTTCATATATTTCACACCTTTTCAAGCTCTTCATGTTTTTGAACACCGATTCATGCTCCTCCTATTTTTCATACCGTTTCATGCTCCTCCTATTTTTCAGGCCGTTTCATGCTCCTCATATTTTGACACCTTTTGAAGCTCTTCGTATTTTTCACACATTTTCAGGCTCTTCATGTTTTTGAACACCACTGCATCTCCTGTTATTTTTCAGACCGTTTCATGCTGCTCATATTTGAGAAGTTTTGAAGCTCTTCATATATTTCACACCTTTTCAGGCACTTCATATTTTTCAAAACCGCTTCATGCTCCTCCTATTTTTCAGAAGGTTTCATGCTCCTAACATTTTTGATACCTTTTGAAGCTCTTCACATTTTTCACACCTTTTCTGGTTCTCATGTTTTTGAACACAGCTTCATGCTCCTCCTATTTTTCAGACCGTTTCATGCTCTTCATATATTTTACACCTTTTGAAGCTCTTCATATTTTTCATACCTTTTCAGGCTTCATGTTTTTCAACAGCATTTCATGCTCCTCCTATTTTTCAGACCGTTTCATGCTCCTCATATTTTTGACACCTTTTGCATATCTTCATTTTTTTCACACCTTTTCAGGCTCTTCATGTTTTTCAACAGCATTTCATGCTCCTCCTATTTTTCAGACAATTTCGTGCTCCTCATGTTTTTCAAACCTTTTGAAGCTCTTCATATTTTTCACAACTTTTCAGGCTCTTCATGTTTTTCAACACTGCTTCATGCTCCTCCTATTTTTCAGACCATTTCATGCTCCTCATATTTTTAACATCTTTTGAAGCTCTTCATATTTTTCACACCTTTTCAGGCGCTTCATTTTTTTCAACACCACTTCATGCTCCTCCTATATTTCAGACCGTTTCTTTCTCCTCATATTTTTGACACCTTTTGAAGCTCTTCATTTATTTCACTCCTTTACAGGCTCTTCATGTTTTTCAACACCGCTTCAAGCTCCTCCAATTTTTCAGACCATTGCATGCTCCTCATAGTTTTGACACCTTTTGAATCTCTTCATTTATTTCACTCCTTTACAGGCTCTTCATGTTTTTCAACACAGCTTCATGCTCCTCCTATTTTTTCAGACCGTTTCCTGCTCCTCCTATTTTTCACACCATTTCATTCTCCTCGTATTTTGACACCTTTTGAAGCTCTTCATATTTTCTACACATTTTCAGGCTCTTCATGTTTTTTAACATGCCTTCATGCTCCTCCTATTTTTCAGACCGTTTCATGCTCCTCATATTTTTGACACATTTTGAAGCTCTTCATATTTCACACCTTTTCAGACACTTCATGTTTTTCAACAACGCTTAATGCTTCTCCTATTTTAGGCCGTTTCATGCTCCTCGTATTTTTGAAACCTTTTGAAGCTCCTCATATTTTTCACAACTTTTCATGCTCTTCATGTTTTTGAAAACCGATTCATGCTCCTCCTATTTTTCAGACCGTTTCATGCTCCTCATATTTTGACACTTTTTGAAGCTCTTCATATAAGTCATACCTTTTCAGGCACTTTATGTTTTTCAACACAGCTTCATGCTCCTCCTATTTTTCAGACCGTTTCATGCTCCTCATGTATTTCACACCATTTGAAGCTCTTCATGTTTTTCACACCTTTTCAGTCTCTTCATGTATTTGCACACCATTTCATGCTCCTCCTATTTTTCAGACCGTTTCATGCTCCTCATATTTTTGACACCTTTTTAAGCTTTCATATATTTCACACCTTTTCAAGCTCTTCATGTTTTTGAATACCGCTTCATGCTCCTCCTATTTTCCCGACCGTTTCATGCTCCTCCTATTTTCAGACCGTTTCATGCTCCTCATATTTTTGATACCTTTTGAAGCTCTTCATATTTTTCACACCTTTTCAGGCTCTTCATGTTTTTCAACACCACTTCATGCTCCTCCTATTTTTCAGACCGATTCATGCTCCTCATATTTTTGACACCTTTTGAAGCTCTTCATATTTTTCAGAACCTTTTCAGGCTCGTCATGTTTTTCAACACCGCTTCATACTCCTCCTAATTTTCAGACCGTTTCATTCTCCTCATATTTTTGACACCTTTTGAAGCTCTTGATATTTTTCACACCTTTTCAGGCTCTTCATATTTTTCAACACCACTTCATGCTCCTCCAATTTTTCAGACCATTTCATGCTCCTCATATTTTAGACACCTTTTGAAGCTCTTCATATTTTTCACACCTTTTCAGGCTCTTCATGTTTTTCAACACCACTTCATGCTCCTCCTATTTTTCAGACCGTTTCATGCTCCTGAAATTTTTGACAATTTTAGAAGCTCTTCATATTTTTCAACACCACTTCATGCTCCTCCTATTTTTCAGACCGTTTCATGCTCCTCATATTTTTGACACCTTTTGAAGCTCTTCATATTTTTCACACCTTTTCAGGCTCTTCATGTTTTTCAACATCGCTGCGTGCTCCTCCTATTTTTCAGAACTTTTCATGCGCCTAATATTTTTCACTCCTTTTGAAGCTCTTCATATTTTTCACACCTTTTGAAGCTCGTCATATTTTTCACACCTTTTCAGGCTCTTCATGTTTTTCAACACCGCTTCATGCTCCTCCTATTTTTCAGACCGTTTCATGCTCCTCATATTTTTGACCCCTTTTGAAGCTCTTCATATTTTTCACACCTTTTCAGGCTCTTCATGTTTTTGAACACCGCTTCATGCTCCTCCTATTTTTCAGACCGTTTCATGCTCCTCATATTTTTGACACCTTTTGATGCTCTTCATATTTTTCACACCTTTTGAAGCTCTTTATATATTTCACACCATTTCAGGCTCTTCATGTTTTCAACATCACTTCATGCGCCTCCTATTGTTCAGACCCTTTCATGCTAAACTAATTTTGACACCTTATGAAGCTCTTCATATTTTTCACACCTTTTCAGGCTCTTCATGTTTTTGAACACGGCTTCATTCTCGTCCTATTTGCAGACCGTTTCATGCTCCTCATAATTTGACACCTTTTGAAGCTCTTCATATTTTTCACACCATTTCAGTCTCTGCATTTTTTTGAACGCCGCTTCATGATCCTCCTATTTTTCAGACCGTTTCATGCTCCTCATATTTTTGACACCTTTTGAAGTTCTTCATATTTTTCACACCTTTTCAGGCTCTTCATGTTTTTGAACACCGCTTCATGCTCCTCCTAATTTTCAGACCGTTTCATGCTCCTCATATTTTTCACACCTTTTGAAGCTCTTCATATTTTTCAGACCTTTTCAGGCTCTTCATGTTTCTGAACAACGCTTCATGCTCCTCCTAATTTTCAGACCGTTTAATGCTCCTCATGTGTTTCACACCTTTTGAACCTCTTCATATTTTTCACAACTTTTCAGGCATTTCATGTTTTTCAACACCACTTCCTGCTCCTCCTATTTTTCAGACCATTTCATGCTCCTCATATATTTGACACGTTTTGAGGCTCTTTATATTTTTCACACCTTTTCAGGCTCTTCATGTTTTTCAGCACCGCTTCATGCTCCTCCTATTTTTCAGACCGCTTCATGCTCCTCATGTATTTTACACCTTTTGAAGCTCTTCATATTTTTCTCACCTTTTCAGGCTCTGCATGTTTTTCAAGACCGTTTCATTCTCGTCATATTTTTAACACCTTTTGAAGCTCTTCATATTTTTCACTCCTTTTGAAACTCTTCAAATTTTTAACACGTTTTCAGGCTCTTCATGTTTTTCAACACCGCATCATGCTCCTCATATATTTCAGACCCTTTCTTGCTCCTCATATTTTTGACACATTTTGAAGCTCTTCATATTTTTGACAACTTTTCAGGCTCTTCATGTTTTTCAACACCGCTTCATGCTCCTCCTATATTTCAGACCGTTTCAGACTCCTCACATTTTTGACACCTTTTGAAGCTCTTCATATTTTTCACACCTTTTCAGGCTCTTCATGTTTTTCAACATCGCTGCGTGCTCCTCCTATTTTTCAGAACTTTTCATGCGCCTAATATTTTTCACTCCTTTTGAAGCTCTTTATATTTTTCACACCTTTTGAAGCTCGTCATATTTTTCACACGTTTTAAGGCTCTTCATGTTTTTCAACACCGCTTCATGCTCCTCCTATTTTTCAGACCGTTTCATGCTCCTCATATTTTTGACACCTTTTGAAGCTCTTCATATTTTTCACACCTTTTCAAGCTCTTCATGTTTTTCAACACCACTTCATGCTCCTCCTATTTTTCAGACCGTTTCATGCTCCTGAAATTTTTGACAATTTTAGAAGCTCTTCATATTTTTCAACACCACTTCATGCTCCTCCTATTTTTCAGACCGTATCATGCTCCTCATATTTTTGACACCATTTGAAGCTCTTCATATTTTTCACACCTTTTCAGGCTCTTCATGTTTTTGAACACCCCTTCATGTTCCTCCTATTTTTGAGAACTTTTCATGCTCCTCATATAATTCACACCTTTTGAAGCTCTTCGTTTTTTTCACAACTTTTCAGGCTCTTCATGTTTTTCAACATCGTTTCATGCTCCTCATATTTTTCAGACCGCTTCATGCTCCTCATATTTTTGACACCTTTTGAAGCTCTTCATATTTTTCACACCTTTTCAGGCTCTTCATGTTTTTCAACACCATTTCATGCCGCATCTATTTTTCACACCGTTTCATGCTCCTCATATTTTTCACACCTTTTGAAGCTCTTCACATTTTTCACAACTGTTCAGGCTCTTCATGTTTTTGAACACCGTTTCATTCTCCTCCTATTTTTCAGACCCTTTCATGCTCCTCATATTTTTGACACCTTTTGAAGCTCTTCATATTTTTCACAATTTTGAACCTCTTCATATATTTCACACCTTTTCAGGCTCTTCATGTTTTTCATCACCACTTCATGCTTCTCCTATTTTTCAGACCGTTTCATGCTCATCTAATATTTGACACTTTTGAAGCTCTTCATATTTTTGACACCTTTTGAAGCTCTTCAAATTTTTCACACCTTTTCAGACTCTGCATTTTTTGAACACCGCTTCATGATCCTCCTATTTTTCAGACCGTTTAATGCTCCACATATATTTCACACCTTTTGAAGCTCTTCATATTTTGCACACATTTTCAAGCTCTTCATTTTTTTCACAACCACTTCATGCTCCGCCTATTTTTCACACCGTTTCATGCTCCTCATATTTTTGACACCTTTTGAAGTTCTTCATATTTTTCACACTTTTTCAGGCTCTTCATGTTTTTCACAACCACTTCATGCTCTTCCTATTTTTCAGACCGTTTCATGCTCCTCGTATTTTTGACACCTTTTGAAGCTCTTCATATTTTTCACAACTTTTCAGGCTCTTCATGTTTTTGAACACCACTTCATGCTCCTCCTATTTTTCAGACAATTTCATTCTCCTCATATTTTTCACACCTTTTCAGGCTCTTCATGTTTTTGAACACAGCTTCATGCTCCTCCCATTTTTGAGACCGTTTCATGCTCCTCATATTATTGACACCTTTTGAATCTCTTCATATTTTTCACACATTTTCAGGCTCTTCATGTTTTTCAACACCACTTCATGCTCCTCCTATTTTTCAGACCGTTTCATGCTCATTTAATTTTTAACACCTTTTGAAACTCTTCATATATTTCACACCTTTTGAAGCTCTTCATATTTTTCACATTTTTGAAGCTCTTCATATTTTTCACACCTTTTCAGGCTCTTCATGTTTTTCAACACCATTTCATGCTTCTTCTATTTTTCAGACCGTTTCATGCTCCTCATATTTTTCACACCTTTTGAAGCTCTTCATATTTTTCACACCTTTTCAGGCTCTTCATGTTTTTGAACACAGCTTCACGCTTCTCCTATTTTTCAGACCGTTTCATGCTCCTCATATTTTTGACACCTTTTGAAGCTCTTCATAATTTTCACACCTTTTCAGGCTCTTCATGTTTTTGAACACAGCTTCACGCTTCTCCTATTTTTCAGACCGTTTCATGCTCCTCATATTTTTGACACATTTTGAAGCTCTTCATATTTTTCACAACTTTTCAGGCTCCTCATGTTTTTGAACACCACTTCATGCTCCTCCTATTTTTCAGTCAATTTCATTCTCCTCATATTTTTCACACCTTTTCAGGCTCTTCATGTTTTTGAACACAGCTTCATGCTCCTCCCATTTTCAGACCGTTTCATGCTCCTCATATTATTGACACCTTTTGAATCTCTTCATATTTTTCACACATTTTCAGGCTCTTCATGTTTTCCACACCGCCTTATGCTCCTCCTTTTTTTCAGACTGTTTCATGCTCCTCATGTAATTCACACCTTTTGAAGCTCTTTATATTTTTCACACCTTTTCAGGCTCTTCATGTTTTTCAACACCACTTCATGCTCCTCCTATTTTTCAGACCGTTTCATGCTCATTTAATTTTTAACACCTTTTGAAACTCTTCATATATTTCACACCTTTTGAAGCTCTTCATATTTTTCACATTTTTGAAGCTCTTCATATTTTTCACACCTTTTCAGGCTCTTCATGTTTTTCAACACCATTTCATGCTTCTTCTATTATTCAGACCGTTTCATGCTCCTCATATTTTTCACAGCTTTTGAAGCTCTTCATATTTTTCACACCTTTTCAGGCTCTTCATGTTTTTGAACACAGCTTCACGCTTCTCCTATTTTTCAGACCGTTTCATGCTCCTCATATTTTTGACACCTTTTGAAGCTCTTCATAATTTTCACACCTTTTCAGGCTCTTCATGTTTTTGAACACAGCTTCACGCTTCTCCTATTTTTCAGACCGTTTCATACTCCGCATATTTTTGACACATTTTGAAGCTCTTCATATTTTTCACACCTTTTCAGGCTCTTCAGGTTTTTCAACACCACTTCATGCTCCTCCTATTTTTCAGACCGTTTCATCCTCCTCATATTTTTGACACCTTTTGAAGCTCTTCATATTTTTCACATTTTTGAAGCTCTTCATATTTTTCACAACTTTTCAGGCTCTTCATGTGTTTTATCACCACTTCATGCTCGTCCTATTTTTCAGACCGTTCATGCTCCTCATATTTTTGACACCTTTTGAAGCTCTTCATATTTTTCACACCTTTTCAGGCTCTTCATATTTTTGAACACCGCTTCATGCTCGTCCTATTTGCAGACCGTTTCATGCTCCTCATAATTTGACACCTTTTGAAGCTCTTCATATTTTTCACACCTTTTCAGGCTCTTCATGTTTTTCGACACCACTTCATGCTCCTCCTATTTTTCACACCGTTTCATTCTCCTCATATTTTTTACACCTTTTGAAGCTCTTCATATTTTTCACACCTTTTCAGGCTCTTCATGTTTTTCAACACCGCTTCATGCTCCTCCTATTTTTCAGACCGTTTCATGCTCCTCGTATTTTTGACACCTTTTGAAGCTCTTCATATTTTTCACAACTTTTCAGGCTCTTCATGTTTTTGAACACCACTTCATGCTCCTCCTATTTTTCAGAGAGTTTCATGCTCCTCATGTATTTCACACCTTTTGAACCTCTTCATATTTTTCACGCATTTTCAGGCTCTTCATGGTTTGCACCACCACTTCATGCTCCTCCTATTTTTCAGACCGTTTCATGCTCATCTCATTTTTGAAACCTTTAGAATCTCTTCATATTTTTCACACCTTTTCAGGCTCTTCATGTTGTTCAACACCGCTTCATGCTCCTCCTATTTTTCAGACCGTTTCATGCTCATCTCATTTTTGACATCTTTTCAAACTTTTCATATTTTTCACACCTTTTCAGGCTCTTCATGTTTTTGAACACCACTTCATGCTCCTCCTATTTTTCAGAGAGTTTCATGCTCCTCATGTATTTCACACCTTTTCAAGCTCTTCATATTTTTCACACCTTTTCAGGCTCTTCATGTTTTTCCACACCACTTCATGCTTCTATTTTTCAGACCGTTTCATGCTCCTCATGAATTTCACACCTTTTGAAGCTCTTCATATTTTTCACAACTTTTCAGGCTCTTCATGTTTCTGATCACCGTTTCATGCTCCTCCTATCTTTCAGACCGTTTCATGCTTCTCATATTTTTGACACCATTTGAAGCTCTTCATATTTTTCACACCTTTTCAGGTTCTTCATGTTTTTCCACACCACTTCATGCTTCTCATATTTTTCAGACCGTTTCATGCTCCTCATGAATTTCACACCTTTTGAAGCTCTTCATATTTTTCACACCTTTTGAATCTCTTCATATTTTTCACACCTTTTCAGGCTGTTAATGTTTTTGAACACCTCATCATGCTCTTCCTATTTTTCAGAATGTTTCATGCTCCTCATGTATTTCACACCTTTTGAAGCTCTTCATATTTTTCACACCTTTTGAAGCTCTTCACATTTTTCACACCTTTACAGGCTCTTCATGTTTTTGAACACCGTTTCATTCTCCTCCTATTTTTCAGACCCTTTCATGCTCCTCATATTTTTGACACCTTTTGAAGCTCTTCATATTTTACACAATTTGAACCTCTTCATATATTTCACACCTTTTCAGTCTCTTCATATTTTTCATCACCACTTCATGCTTCTTCTATTTTTCAGACCGTTTCATGCTCATCTAATATTTGACACTTTTGAAGCTCTTCATATTTTTGACACCTTTTGAAGCTCTTCACATTTTTCACACCTTTTCAGGCTCTTCATGTTTTTGAACACCGTTTCATTCTCCTCCTATTTTTCAGACAGTTTCTTACTCCTCATATTTTTGACACGTTTTGAGGCTCTTCATATTTTTCACACCTTTTCAGTCTCTTCATGATTTTGAACAACGTTTCATGATCCTCCTATTTTTCAGAAGGTTTCATGTTCCTCATAATTTTGACACCTTTTAAAGCTTTTCATATTTTTCACACCTTTTCAGGCTCTTCATGTTTTTGAACACTGCTTCATGCTCCTCCTATTTTTCAGACCGTTTCATGCTCCTCATATTTTTGACACCTTTTGATGCTCTTCATATTTTTCACACCTTTTGAAGCTCTTTATATATTTCACACCATTTCAGGCTCTTCATGTTTTCAACATCACTTCATGTGCCTCCTATTGTTCAGACCCTTTCATGCTAAACTAATTTTGACACCTTATGAAGCTCTTCATATTTTTCACACCTTTTCAGGCTCTTCATGATTTTGAACACCGCTTCATGCTCGTCCTATTTGCAGACCGTTTCATGCTCCTCATAATTTGACACCTTTTGAAGCTCTTCATATTTTTCACACCTTTTCAGTCTCTGCATTTTTTTGAACACCGCTTCATGATCCTCCTATTTTTCAGACCGTTTCATGCTCCACATGTATTTCAAACCTTTTGAAGCTCTTCTTAATTTGCACACATTTTCAGGCTCTTCATGTTTTTCACAACCACTTCATGCTCCTCCTATTTTTCAGACCGTTTCATGCTCCTCATATTTTTGACACCTTTTGAAGTTCTTCATATTTTTCACACTTTTTCAGGCTCTTCATGTTTTTGAACACCGCTTCATGCTCCTGCTATTTTTCAGACCGTTTCATACTCCTCATAATTTTCACACCTTTTGAAGCTCTTCATATTATTCACACCTTTTCAGGCTCTTCATGTTTCTGAACAACGCTTCATGCTCCTCCTAATTTTCAGACCGTTTAATGCTCCTCATGTGTTTCACACCTTTTGAAGCTCTTCATATATTTCACACCTTTCCAGGCTCTTCTTTTTTTTCAACACCACTTCATGCTCCTCCTTTTTTTCAGACCGTTTCATGCTCATGTCATTTTTGACACCTTTTGAAGCTCTTCATATTTTTCACTCCTTTTGAAGCACTTCAAATTTTTCACACATTTTCAGGCTCTTCATGTTATCCAACACCGCATCATGCTCCTCATATATTTCAGACCGTTTCTTGCTCCTCATGTTTTTGACACATTTTGAAGCTCTTCATATTTTTGACAACTTTTCAGGCTCTTCATGTTTTTCAACTCCGCTTCATGCTCCTCTTATATTTCAGACCGTTTCAGACTCCTCATATTTTTGACACCTTGTGAAGCTCTTCATATTTTTCACACCTTTTCAGGCTCTTCATGTTTTCCAACACCGCTACATGCTCCTCCTATTTTTCAGAACTTTTCATGCACCTCATATTTTTCACACCTTTTGAAGCTCTTCATATTTTTCACACCTTTTGAAGCTCGTCATATGCTTCACACGTTTTAAGGCTCTTCATGTTTATCAACACCGCTTCATGCTACTCCTATTTTTCAGACCGTTTCATGCTCCTCATATTTTTGACACCTTTTGAAGCTCTTCATATTTTTCACACCTTTTCACGCTCTTCATGTTTTTCAACACCACTTCATGCTCCTCCTATTTTTCACACCGTTTCATTCTCCTCATATTTTTTACACCTTTTGAAGCTCTTCATATTTTTCACACATTTTCAGGCTCTTCATGTTTTTAAACACCGCTTCATGCTCCTCCTATTTTTCAGATTGTTTCATGCTCCTCATATTTTTCACACCTTTTGAAGCTCTTCATATTTTTCACACCTTTTCAGGCTCTTCATGTTTTTCACACCGCTTCATGCTCCTCCTATTTTTTAGAACGTTTCTTACTCCTCATATTTTTGACAACTTTTGAAGCTCTTCATATATTTCACACATTTTCAGGCTCTTCATGTTTTTCAACATCGCTTCATGCTCCTCCTATTTTTCTGAACGATTCATGATCCTCATGTATTTCACACCTTTTGAAGCTCTTCATATTTTTCACTCTTTTCAGGCTCTTCATGTTTTTCAACACCGTTTCATGCTTCTCCTATTTTTCAGTATGTTTCATGCTCCTCGTATTTTTGACATATTTTGAAGCTCTTCATATTTTTCACACCTTTTCAGTCTCTTCATGTTTTTGAACACCACTTCATGCTCCTCATATTTTTCAGAGAGTTTCATGCTCCTCATGTATTTCACACCTTTTGAACTTCTTCATATTTTTCACGCATTTTCAGGCTCTTCATGGTTTGCACCATCACTTCATGCTCCTCCTATTTTTCAGACCGTTTCATGCTCATCTCATTTTTGAAACCTTTAGAATCTCTTCATATTTTTCACACCTTTTCAGGCTCTTCATGTTTTTCAACACCGCTTCATGCCTCTCCTGTTTGTCACACCATATACAGCTCCTCATATTTTTCACACCTATTGAAGCTCTTCATATTTTTCACACCTTTTTCAGACTCTTCATGTTTTTGAACACCGCTTCATGCTCCTCCTATTTTTCAGAGAGTTTCATGCTCCTCATGTATTTCACACCATTTCAAGCTCTTCATATTTTTCACACCTTTTCAGGCTGTTCATGTTTTTGAACACCTCATCATGCTCTTCCTATTTTTCATAATGTTTCATGCTCCTCATGTATTTCACACCTTTTGAAGCTCTACATATTTTTCACACCTTTTCAGGCTCTTCAGGTTTTTGAACACCGCATCATGCTCTTCCTATTTTTCAGAATGTTTCATGCTCCTCATGTATTTCACACCTTTTGAAGCTCTTCATATTTTTCACACCTTTTGAAGCTCTTCACATTTTTCACACCTTTTCAGGCTCTTCATGTTTTTGAACACCGTTTCATTCTCCTCCTATTTTTCAGACCCTTTCATGCTCCTCATATTTTTGACACCTTTTGAAGCTCTTCATATTTTTCACAATTTTGAACCCCTTCATATATTTCACACCTTTTCAGTCTCTTCATGTTTTTCATCACCACTTCATGCTTCTTCTATTTTTCAGACCGTTTCATGCTCATCTAATATTTGACACTTTTGAAGCTCTTCATATTTTTGACACCTTTTGAAGCTCTTCACATTTTTCACACCTTTTCAGGCTCTTCATGTTTTTGAACACCGTTTCATTCTCCTCCTATTTTTCAAACAGTTTCTTACTCCTCATATTTTTGACACGTTTTGAGGCTCTTCATATTTTTCACACCTTTTCAGGCTCTTCATGATTTTGAACAACGTTTCATGATCCTCTTATTTTTCAGAACGTTTCATGTTCCTCATAATTTTGACACCTTTTAAAGCTTTTCATATTTTTCACACCTTTTCAGGCTCTTCATGTTTTTGAACACCGCTTCATGCTCCTCCTATTTTTCAGACCGTTTCATGCTCCTCATATTTTTGACACCTTTTGATGCTCTTCATATTTTTCACACCTTTTGAAGCTCTTTATATATTTCACACCATTTCAGGCTCTTCATGTTTTCAACATCACTTCATGCGACTCCTATTGTTCAGACCCTTTCATGCAAAACTAATTTTGACACCTTATGAAGCTCTTCATATTTTTCACACCTTTTCAGGCTCTTCATATTTTTGAACACCGCTTCATGCTCGTCCTATTTGCAGACCGTTTCATGCTCCTCATAATTTGACACCTTTTGAAGCTCTTCATATTTTTCACACCTTTTCAGGCTCTTCATGTTTTTCAACACCACTTCATGCTCCTCCTATTTTTCACACCGTTTCATTCTCCTCATAATTTTTACACCTTTTGAGGCTCTTCATATTTATCACACGTTTCCAGGCTCTTCATGTTTTTGAACACCGCTTCATGCTCCTCCTATTTTCCAGACCGTTTCATGCTCCTCATGTTTTTGACACATTTTGAAGCTCTTCATATTTTTCACACCTTTTCAGGCTCTTCAGGTTTTTCAACACCACTTCATGCTCCTCCTATTTTTCAGACCGTTTCATGCTCCTCATATTTTTGACATCTTTAGATGCTCTTCATTATTTCACAACTTTTCAGGCTCTTCATGTGTTTTAGCACCGCTTCATGCTCGTCCTATTTTTCAGACCTTTCATGCTCCTCATATTTTTGACACCTTTTGAAGCTCTTCATATTTTTCACACCTTTTCAGACTCTTCATGTTTTTGATCACCGTTTCATGCTCCTCCTATTTTTCAGACCGTTTCATGCTCCTCATATTTTTGACACTTATTGAAGCTCTTCATATTTTTCACTCCTTTTCAGGCTCTTCATGTTTTTCAACACCGCTTCATGGTCCTCCTATTTTTCAGACAGTTTCATGCTCATCTCATTTTTGACACCTTTTGAAGCTTTTCAAATTTTCACATTTCAGGCTCTTCATGTTTTTGAACACCGCTTCATGCTCCTCCTATTTTTCAGAGAGTTTCATGCTCCTCATGTATTTCACACCTTTTGAACCTCTTCATATTTTTCACGCATTTTCAGGCTCTTCATGTTTTGCACCACCACTTCATGCTCCTCCTATTTTTCAGACCGTTTCATGCTCATCTCATTTTTGACACCTTTTGAAACTTTTCATATTTTTGACACCTTTTGAAGCTCTTTATATTTCTCACACTTTTAATGCTCTTCATGTTTTTCAACACCGTTTCATGCTTCTCCTTTTTTTCAGACAATTTCATGCTCCTCATATTTTTGACACGTTTTGAAGCTCTGCTTATTTTTCACACGTTTTCGGTCTCTACAGGTTTTTGACGACCGTTTCAGGCTAATCCTATTTTTCAGACAGTTTCATGCTCCTCATTTTTTTGACACCTTTTGAAGCTCTTCATGTTTTTCAACATCGTTTCATGCTCCTCCTATTTTTCACATTGTTTCATACTCTTCATATTTTTGATACCTTTTGAAGCTCTTCATGTTTTTCACGCATTTTCAGGCTCTTCATGTTTTGCACCACCATTTCATGCTCCTCCTATTTTTCAGACCGTTTCATTCTCCTACAATTTTTCGGACAGTGTCGTGCTCCTCATAATTTTGACACCTTTTGACACTCTTCATATTTTTCACACGTTTTCAGGGTCTTCATGTTTTTAAACACCGCTTCATGCTCCTCCTATTTTTCAGACCGTTTCATGCTCGTCTCATTTTTGACACATTTGAAGCTCTTCATATTTTTCACACATTTTGAAGCTCTTCATATTTTTCACAACCTTTTGAAGCTCTTCATATTTTTCACACCTTTTCAGGCTCGTCATGTTTTTCAACACCACTTCATGCTCCTCCTATTTTTCAGACCGTTTCATGCTCCTCATATTTTTTACACCTTTTGACGCTCTTCATATTTTTCACACGTTTTCAGGGTCTTCATATTTTCCAACAACGCTTCATGCTCCTTCTATTTTTAAGACAGTTTCATGCTCCTCATATTTTTCAAACCTTTTGAAGCTTTTCATATATTTCACACCTTTTCAGACTTCATGTTTTTCAACAACACTTCATGCTCCTCCGATTTTTCAATCATTTCTTGCACCTCTCATTTTTGACAGCTTTTGAAGTTCTTCATATTTTTCAAAGATTTTGAAGCTCTTATTATTTTTCACACCTTTTAGGCTCTTCATATTTTTCAAAACCTCTTCATGCTCCTCCTATTTTTCAGACCTTTTCATAATCCTCATATTTTTGACACTTTTTGAAGCTGTTCATATTATTCACACCTTTTGAAGCTCCTCATATTTTCACACATTTTCCGACCCTTCTTGTTTTTCAACACCGTTTCATGCTCCTCCTATTTTCAGACCATTTCATGCTCCTCTCTATTTTGACACCTTTTGAAGCTCTTCATATTTTTCACGCCTTTTTTGGCTCCTCATGTTTTTGAACACAGCTTCATGCTCCTCATATTTTTCTGACAGTTTCATTCTCCTCTTATTTTTGACACCTTTTGAAGCTCTTCATATTTTTCACACCTTTTCAGGCTCCTCATGTTTTTCAACACCACTTCATGCTCCTCTTATTTGTCAGACCATTTCATGCTCCTCTCATTTTTAACCACTTTTGAACCTCTTCATATTTTTCACACCTTTTGAAGCTCTTCATATTTTTCACACATTTCAACCTCTTCATGTATTTTAACAACGCTTCGTACTCCTCCTATTTGCAGACCGTTTCATGCTCCTCATATGTTTGACACCTTTTGAAGCTCTTCATATTTTTCACACCTTTTCAGGCTCTTCTTGTTTTTCAGCATCGCTTCATGCTGCTCCTATTTTTCAGACCGTTTCATGCTTCTCATATTTTTGACACCTTTTGAAGCTCTTTATATATTTCACACCTCTTCAGACTCTGCATCATTTTCCACACCGCTTCATGGTCCTCCTATTTTCAGACCGTTTCATGTTCCTCATATTATTGACATATTTTGAAACTCTTCATATTTTTCACACCTTTTCATGCTCTTCATGTTTTTCAACAACACTTCATGCTCCTCCTATTTTTCAGACCGTTTCATGCTCTTCATATTATTGACTCCTTTTGAAGCTCTTCATATATTTCACACCTTTTCAGACTCTTCATGTTTTTCAACACCACTTCATGCTCCTCCTATTTTTAAGACCGTTTCATGCTCCTCTCATTTTTGACACGATTTGAAGCTCTTCATATTTTTCACACTTTTTGAATCTCTTCATATTTTGCACAAGTTTTCAGGCTTTTCATGTTTTTCAACACCGCTTCATGCTCCTCCTATTTTTCAGACCGTTTCATGCTCCTCATA
Organism: Dama dama; assembly: GCF_033118175.1. Classification (NCBI taxonomy): domain Eukaryota; kingdom Metazoa; phylum Chordata; class Mammalia; order Artiodactyla; family Cervidae; genus Dama; species Dama dama. The sequence goes on along the minus strand of NC_083683.1, from coordinate 2,657,665 downwards.
ATTTTGACACCTTTTGAAGCTCTTCATATTTTTAACACATTTTCAGGCTCTTCATGTTTTTCAACATCGCTCTATGCTCCTCCTGTTTTTCAAACCGTTTCATGCTCCTCATTATTTGGACACCGTTTGAAGCTCTTCATATATTTCACACATTTTCAGGCTCTTCATGATTCTGAACACCGCATCATGCTCCTTGTATTTTTCAGACCGTTTCATGCTCCTCATATTTTGGACACCTTTTCAAGCTCTTCATATATTTCACACATTTTCAGGCTCTTCATGATTCTGAACACCGCATCATGCTCCTGGTATTTTTCATACCCTTTAATGCTCCTCATATTTTTGACACGTTTTGAACCTCTTCATATTTTTCACACGTTTTCAGGCTCTTCATGTTTTTCAACACCGTTTCATGTTCCTCCTATTGTTCAGACCATTTCATACTCCTCATATTTCTGACACCGTTTGAAGCTCTTCATATTTTTACACCTTTTGAGCTCTTCCTATTTTTCACACGTTTTCGGGCTCTTCATGTTTTTCAACACTGCTTCATGCTCCTCCTATTTTCACAACGTTTCAAGCTACTCTTAATTTTCACACCTTTTGAAGCTCCTCATATTTTTCACATCTTTTCAGGCTTTTCATGTTTTTCAACACCGCTTCATGTTCCTCCTATTTTTCAGACCATTTCATACTCCTCATATTTCTGACACCGTTTTAAGCTCTTCATATTTTTACACCTTTTGAGCTCTTCCTTTTTTCACAGGTTTTCGGGCTCTTCATGTTTTTCAACACTGCTTCATGCTCCTCCTATTTTCACAACGTTTCAAACTACTCTTAATTTTCACACCTTTTGAAGCTCCTCATATGTTTCACACCTTTTCAGGCTTTTCATGTTTTTCAACAACGCTTCATGCTCCTCCTATTTTTCAGACCGTTTCATGCTCTTCATATTATTGACTCCTTTTGAAGCTCTTCATATATTTCACACCTTTTCAGACTCTTCATGTTTTTCAACACCACTTCATGCTCCTCCTATTTTTAAGACCGTTTCATGCTCCTCTCATTTCTGACACGATTTGAAGCTCTTCATATTTTTCACACTTTTTGAATCTCTTCATATTTTGCACAAGTTTTCAGTCTTTTCATGTTTTTCAACACCGCTTCATGATCCTCCTATTTTACAGACCGTTTCATGCTCCTCATATTTTTCACACCTTTTGAAGCTCTTCATATTTTTCACACCTTTTGAAGCTCTTCATATTTTCAAACCTTCTCAGTCTCTTCATGGTTTTCAACACCACTTCATGCTACTCCTATATTTCAGATCGTTTCATGCTCCTCATATTTTTGACACCTTTTGAAGCTCTTCATATTTTTCACACCTTTTCAGGCTCTGCATGTTTCTGAACACCATTTTATGCTCCTCCTATTTTTCACACCGTTTCATGCTCCTCATATTTTTCACACCTTGTGAAGCTCTTCATATTTTTCACACCTTTTCAGGCTCTTCATGTTTTTGAACACCGCTTCATGCTCCTCCTATTTTTAAGATCGTTTCATGATCCTCGTATTTTGACACCTTTTGAAGGTCTTCATATTTTTCACGCGTTTTCAGGCTCTTCAAGTATTTGAACAACGCTACATGCTACTCCTATTTTTGCCACCTTTTGAAGGTCTTCATATTTTTCACAGATTTTCAGGCTCTTCAAATTTTTGAACACCGCTTCATGCTACTCCTATTTTTCAGACCGTTATAGCCTCCTCATATTTTTGACACCTTTTGAAGCTCTTCATATTTTTCACACCTTTTCAGAGTCTTCATGATTTTGAACACCGCTTCATGCTCCTCCTAATTTTCAGACCATTTCATGTTCCTCATATTTTTGACACCTTTTAAGCTATTCATATTTTTAACACATTTTCAAGCTCTTCATGTTTTTCAACACCGCTTCATGCTACTCGTATTTTTCAGACCGTTTCATGCTCGTCATAATTTTGACACGTTTTGAAGCCCTTCATATTTTTAACACCTTTCAGACTCTTCATGTTTTTGAACACCGTTTCATGCTCATCCTATTTTTCAGACCATTTCATGCTCCTCATAATTTTGACACCTTTTTAGCTCTTCATATTTTTAACACATTTTCAGGCTCTTCAAGATTTGGAACACCGCTTCATGCTACTCCTATTTTAGACACCATTTGAAACTGTTCATATTTTTCACAGCTTTTCAGGCTCTTCATGTTTTTCAACATCGATTCATGCTCAATCTATTTTTCAGACCGATTCATGCTCCTCATATTTTTAAAACCTTTTGAAGCTCTTCATGTTTTTCACTCCTTTGCAGGCTCTTCATGTTTTTAAACACCGCTTGATGCTCCTCCTATTTTTCAGATCGTTTCATGCTCCTCATATTTTTGACACCTTTTGAAGCTCTTCATATTTTTCACACCTTTTCAGGCTCTTCATGTTTTGAACACCGCTTCATGCTCCTCCTATTTTTCACACCTTTTGAAGCTCTTCATATTTTTCAATCCTTTTCATGCTCTTCATGTTTTTCAACACCGTTTCATGCTCCTCCTATTTTTCAGACCGGTTCATGCTCCTCATATTTTTGACACATTTTTGAAGCTCTTGATATTTTTCACACCTTTTCAGGCTTTTCATGTTTTTCAACACCGTTTCATGCCTCTACTATTTTTCAGACCGTTTCATGCTCCTCATATTTTTGACACCTTTTGAAGCTCTTCATATTTTTCACACTATTTCAGGCTCTTCATGTTTTGAATACCGTTTCACGCTCGTCCTATTTTTCAGGCCGTTTCATGCTCCTCATATTTTTGACAACTTTTGAAGCTCTTCATATATTTCAAACCTTTTCAGGCTCTTCATGTTTCTGAACACCGCTTCATGCTCCTCCTATTTATCAGATCATTTCATGCTCCTCACATTTTTGACACCTTTTGAAGCCTTTCATATTTTTCACACCTTTCAGGCTCTTCATGTTTTTGAACACCGTTTCATGCTCCTCCTATTTTTCAGACCATGTCATGCTCCTCATATTTTTGACACCTTTTAAGCTCTTCATATTTTTCACAGATTTTCAGGCTCGTCAAGTTTTTGAACACTGCTTCATGCTACTACTATCTTTCAGACCATTTCATGCTCCTCATATTTTTGACACCTTTTGAAGCTCTTAATATTTTTTACACCTTTTCAGGCTCTTCATGCTTTTCACACCTTTTCGTGCTCTTCATGTTTTTGAACACCGTTTCATGCTCCTCCTATTTTTCAGACCATTTCATGCTCCTCATATTTTTGACACCTTTTGAAGTTCTTCATATTTTTCAAACATTTCATGCTCTTCATGTTTTTCAACACTGTTTCATGCTCTTCCGAATTTTCAGACTGTTTCATGCTCCTCATATTTTTGACACCTTTTGAAGCTCCTCATATTTTTCACACCTTTTGAAGCTCTTCATATTTTTCACACAATTTCAGGCTCTTCATGTTTTTCAACACCGCCTCATGCTCCTCCTATTTTTCAGACCGATTCATGCTCCTCATATTTTTCACACCTTTTGAAGCTCTTCATATTTTTCACACCTTTTCAGGCTCTTCATGTTTCTAAACACGGCTTCATGCCCGTCATATTTTTCAGACCATTTCATGCTTCTCATATTGCAGACACATTTTCAGCTCTTCATATTTTTCACAACTTTTCAGGCTCTTCATGATTTTGAACAGCGTTTCATGCTCCTATTATTTTTCAAAACGTTTCATGCTACTCCTGTTTTTGATACGTTTTGAAGCTCTTCATGTTTTTCAACACCTCCTCATGCTCCTCCTATTTTTCAGACTGTTTCATGCTCCTCATATTTTTGACACCTTTTGAAGCTCTTCATATTTTTAACACCTTTTAAGGCTCTTCTTGTTTTTCAACACCGCTTCATTCTCCTCCTATTTTTGAGACCGTTTCATGCTCCTCTTATTTTTGACACCTTTTGAAGCTCATCATATTTTTAACACCTTTTCAGGCTCTTCATGTTTTTCAACACCGCTTCATGCTCCTCCTAATTTTCAGACCGTTTCATTCTCCTCATATTTTTGACACCTTTTGAAGCTCTTCATATTTTTCACACCTTTCAGCTCTTCATGTTTTTGAACACCTTTTCATGCTCCTCCTATTTTTCAGACCATTTCATGCTCCTCATATTTTTGACCCCTTTTAAGCTCTTCATATTTTTACCACCTTTCACAGCTCTTCATGTTTTTCAAATCCGTTTCATGCTTCTCCGATTGTTCAGACCGTTTCATGCACCCCATATTTTTTAATCCATTTCACTCTCCTCATATTTTTGACACCTTTTGACTCTCTTCATATTCTTCACACCTTTTAAGGCACTTCAGGTTTTTCAACACCGTTTCATGCTCCTCCTAATTTTCAGACCGCTTGATGCTCCTCGTATTTTTGACACATTTTGAAGCTCATAATATTTTTCACACCTTTTCAGGCTCTTCATGTTTTTGAACACCGTTTGTTTCTCCTCCTAGTTTTCAGACCGTTTCATGCTCCTCATATTTTTAACACCTTTTGACGCTCTTCGTATTTTTCACACTTATTCCTTCTTTTCATGTTGTTCAACACCGTTTCATGCTCCTCCTATTTTTCAGACAGTTTCGTGTTCCGCATATTTTTCAGAAAGTTTCATGCTCCTCATATTATTGAAACCTTTTGAAACTCTTCATATTTTTCACACCTTTTCAGGCTCTTCATGTTTTTCAACACCACTTCATGCTGCTCCTATTTTTCAGACCTTTTCCTGCTCCTCATATTTTTGACACCTTTTGAAGCTCTTCATATATTTCAAACCTTTTCAGGCTCTTCTTGTTTTTGAACGCAGCTTCATGTTCCTCATATTTTTCAAATTCTTTCATGCTCCTCATATTTTTGACACCTTTTGAAGCTGTTCCTATTTTTCACAACTTTTCATGCTCATCATGTTTTTGAACACCGTTTCTTGCTCCTCCTATTTTTCAGACCGTTTCATGCTCCTCATATTTTTAACACCTTTTGAAGCTCTTCATATTTTTCACACCTTTTCAGGCTTTTCATGTATTAGAACACGCTTCATGCTTCTCCTTGTTTTCAGACCGTTTTTTGCTCCTCATATTATTGACACCTTTTGAAGCTATTCATATTTTTCACACGTTTTCAGCTCTTCATGTTTTTCAACACCGCATCATGCTCCTCCTATTTTTCAGACCGTTTCATGCTCTTCATATTTTTCACACCTATTGAAGCTCTTCATATTTTTCACAACATTTCAGGCTCTTCATGTTTTTGAACACCGCTTCATGCTCCTCCTAATGTTCAGAGAGTTTCATGCTCCTCATATATTTCACACCTTTTGAAGCTCTTCATATTTTTAACACCTTTTCAGACTCTTCATGTTTTTCCACACCACTTCATGCTTCTCCTATTTTTCAGCCCGTTTCATGCTCCTCATATTTTTGACACGTTTTGAAGCTCTTCATATTTTTCACAACATTTCAGGCTCTTCATGGTTTTGAACACCACTACATGCTCCTCCTATTTTTTAGACAGTTTCATGCTCCTCATATTTTTCACACCTTTTGAAGCTCTTTATTTTATTCTCACATTTTCAGTCTCTTCATGTATTTGAACACCGTTTCATGCTCCTCCTATTTTTCAGACCGTTTCATGCTCTTCATATATTTGACACCTTTTGAAGCTCTTCATATTTTTCACATTTCTGAAGCTCTTCATATTTTTCACACCTTTTCAGGCTCTTCATGTTTTTCAACACGGCTTCATGCTCCTCCTATTTTTCAGACCGTTTCATGCTCCTCATATTTTTGACACCTTTTGAAGCTCTTCATATTTCTCACAGCTTTTCAGGCTCTTCATGTTTTTCAACACCACTTCATGCTCCTCCTATTTTTCACACCGTTTCGTTCTCCTCATATTTTTGACACCTTTTGAAGCTCTTCATATATTTCACACCTTTTCAGGCTCTTCATTTTTTTCAACACCACTACATGCTCCTCCTATTTTTCACATCGTTTCATGCTCATCTCATTTTTGACACATTTGAAGCTCTTCATATTTTTCACACCTTTTGAAGCTCTTCATATTTTTCACACGTTTTCAGGCTCTTCATGTTTTTCAACACCGCTTCATGCTCCTCCTATTTTTCAGACCGTTTCATGCTCCTCATATTTTTGACACTTTTTGAAGCTCTTCATATTTTTCACACCTTTTCAGGCTCTTCATGTTTTTCAACACCGTTTCATGCTCCTCCTATTTTTCAGACCGTTTCATACTCCTCATATTTTTGACACCTTTTGAAGGTCTTCATATATTTCACACCTTTTCAGGCTCTTCTTTTTTTTCTGCTCCACTTCATGCTCTTCTCTTATTTTTCAGACCGTTTCATGCTCATCTCATTTTTGACACATTTGAAGCTCTTCATATTTTTCACACCTTTTGAAGCTCTTCATATTTTTCACACCTTTTGAAGCTCTTCATATTTTTCACACCTTTTCAGGCTCTTCATGTTTTTCAACACCACTTCATGCTCCTCCTATTTTTCAGACCCTTTCATGCTAATCTAATTTTTGACACCTTTTGAAGCTCTCATATTTTTCACACATTTTGAAGCTCTTCTTATTTTTCACACCTTTTCAGGCTGTGCATGTTTTTGAACATCGCTTATGCTCGTCCTATTTTTCAGACCGTTTCATGCTCCTCATATTTTTGACACCTTTTGAAGCTCTTCATATTTTTCACACCTTTTCAGGCTCTTCATGGTTTTGAACACCACTTCATGTTCCTCGTATTTTTCAGACCGTTTCATGCTCCTCATATTTTTGACAACTTTTGAAGCTCTGCATATTTTTCACACCTTTTGAGGCTCTTCATGATTTTCAACACCGCTTCATGGTCCTCCCATGTTTCAGAACGTTTCATGCTCCTCATGTATTTCACACATTTTGAAGCTCTTCAAATTTTTCACAGCTTTTCAGGCTCTTCATGTTTTTGAACACCGCTTCATGCTCCTCCTATTTTTCAGACCGTTTCATGCTCCTCATATTTTTGACACGTTTTGAAGCTCTTCATATCTTTCATACCTTTTCAGACTCTTCATGTTTTTGAACACCGCTTCATGCTCCTCCTGTTTTTCAGAATGTTTCCTGTTCCTCCTTTTTTTCAGATCATTTCATGCTCCTCATATTTTTGACACCTTTTGAAGCTCTTCATATTTTTCACACCTTTTCAGGCTCTTCATGTTTTTCAACACCGCTTCATGCTCCTCCTATTTTTCAGACCTTTTCATGCTCCTCATATTTTTCACACCTTTAAAGCTCTTCATATTTTCCTCACATTTTAAGGCTCTTCATGTTTTTCAACACCGTGTCATGCTCCTCCTATTTTTCAGACGGTATCATGCTCTTCATAATTTTCACACCTTTAAAGCTCTTCATATTTTTCACGCCTTTTAAGGCTCGTCATATTTTTGAACACCTCTTCATGCTTCTCCTATTTTTCAGACCGTTTCATGTTCCTGCTATTTTTCAGATCTTTTCATGCTCCTGATATTTTTGACACCTCTTGAAGCTCTTCATATTTTTCACACCTTTTCAGGCTCTTCATGGTTTTCAACACCACTTCATGCTCCTCGTATTTTTCAGACCGTTTCATGCTCCTCATATTTTTGACACCTTTTGAAGCTCTGCATATTTTTCACACCTTTTCAGGCTCTTCATGATTTTCAAAACCACTTCATGGTCCTCCCATGTTTCAGAACGTTTCATGCTCCTCATGTATTTCACACCTTTTGAAGCTCTTCAAATTTTTCACACCTTTTCAGGCTCTTCATGTTTTTGAACACCGCTTCATGCTCCTCCTATGTTTCAGACCGTTTCATGCTCCTCATATTTTTGACACCTTTTGAAGCTCTTCATATATTTCATACTTTTTCAGACTCTTCATGTTTTTGAACACCGCTTCATGCTCCTCCTGTTTTTCAGAATGTTTCCTGTTCCTCCTTTTTTTCAGATCATTTCATGCTCCTGTTATTTTTCACACCTTTTTAGGCTCTTCATGTTTTTCAACACCGCTTCATGCTCCTCCTATTTATCAGACCGTGTCATGCTCTTCATAATTTTCACACCTTTAAAGCTCTTCATATTTTTCACGCCTTTTAAGGCTCGTCATATTTTTGAACACCACTTCATGCTCCTCCTATTTTTCAGACCGTTTCATGTTCCTGCTATTTTTCAGATCATTTCATGCTCCTGATATTTTTGACACCTTTTGAAGCTCTTCATATTTTTCACACCTTTTTAGGCTCTTCATGTTTTTCAACACCGTGTCATGCTCCTCCTATTTTTCACACCTTTAAAGCTCTTCATATTTTTCACACATTTTAAGGTTCTTCATGTTTTTCAACACCGTGTCATGCTCCTCCTATTTTTCACACCTTTAAAGCTCTTCATATTTTTCACACATTTTAAGGTTCTTCATGTTTTTCAACACCGTGTCATGCTCCTCCTATTTTTCACACCTTTAAAGCTCTTCATATTTTTCACACATTTTAAGGTTCTTCATGTTTTTCAACACCGTGTCATGCTCCTCCTATTTTTCACACCTTTAAAGCTCTTCATATTTTTCACACATTTTAAGGTTCTTCATGTTTTTGAACACCACTTCATGCTCCTCCTATTTTTCAGACCGTTTCATGCTCCTCATATTTTTCACACCTTTTGAAGCTCTTCATATTTTTAACACCTTTTCAGGCTCTTCATGTTTTGAATACCGTTTCACGCTCGTCCTATTTTTCAGGCCGTTTCATGCTCCTCATATTTTTGACAACTTTTGAAGCTCTTCATATATTTCAAACCTTTTCAGGCTCTTCATGTTTCTGAACACCGCTTCATGCTCCTCCTATTTATCAGATCATTTCATGCTCCTCACATTTTTGACACCTTTTGAAGCCTTTCATATTTTTCACACCTTTCAGGCTCTTCATGTTTTTGAACACCGTTTCATGCTCCTCCTATTTTTCAGACCATGTCATGCTCCTCATATTTTTGACACCTTTTAAGCTCTTCATATTTTTCACAGATTTTCAGGCTCGTCAAGTTTTTGAACACTGCTTCATGCTACTACTATCTTTCAGACCATTTCATGCTCCTCATATTTTTGACACCTTTTGAAGCTCTTAATATTTTTTACACCTTTTCAGGCTCTTCATGCTTTTCACACCTTTTCGTGCTCTTCATGTTTTTGAACACCGTTTCATGCTCCTCCTATTTTTCAGACCATTTCATGCTCCTCATATTTTTGACACCTTTTGAAGTTCTTCATATTTTTCAAACATTTCATGCTCTTCATGTTTTTCAACACTGTTTCATGCTCTTCCGATTTTTCAGACTGTTTCATGCTCCTCATATTTTTGACACCTTTTGAAGCTCCTCATATTTTTCACACCTTTTGAAGCTCTTCATATTTTTCACACAATTTCAGGCTCTTCATGTTTTTCAACACCGCCTCATGCTCCTCCTATTTTTCAGACCGATTCATGCTCCTCATATTTTTCACACCTTTTGAAGCTCTTCATATTTTTCACACCTTTTCAGGCTCTTCATGTTTCTAAACACGGCTTCATGCCCGTCATATTTTTCAGACCATTTCATGCTTCTCATATTGCAGACACATTTTCAGCTCTTCATATTTTTCACAACTTTTCAGGCTCTTCATGATTTTGAACAGCGTTTCATGCTCCTATTATTTTTCAAAACGTTTCATGCTACTCCTGTTTTTGATACGTTTTGAAGCTCTTCATGTTTTTCAACACCTCCTCATGCTCCTCCTATTTTTCAGACTGTTTCATGCTCCTCATATTTTTGACACCTTTTGAAGCTCTTCATATTTTTAACACCTTTTAAGGCTCTTCTTGTTTTTCAACACCGCTTCATTCTCCTCCTATTTTTGAGACCGTTTCATGCTCCTCATATTTTTGACACCTTTTGAAGCTCATCATATTTTTAACACCTTTTCAGGCTCTTCATGTTTTTCAACACCGCTTCATGCTCCTCCTAATTTTCAGACCGTTTCATTCTCCTCATATTTTTGACACCTTTTGAAGCTCTTCATATTTTTCACACCTTTCAGCTCTTCATGTTTTTGAACACCTTTTCATGCTCCTCCTATTTTTCAGACCATTTCATGCTCCTCATATTTTTGACCCCTTTTAAGCTCTTCATATTTTTACCACCTTTCACAGCTCTTCATGTTTTTCAAATCCGTTTCATGCTTCTCCGATTGTTCAGACCGTTTCATGCACCCCATATTTTTTAATCCATTTCACTCTCCTCATATTTTTGACACCTTTTGACTCTCTTCATATTCTTCACACCTTTTAAGGCACTTCAGGTTTTCAACACCGTTTCATGCTCCTCCTAATTTTCAGACCGCTTGATGCTCCTCGTATTTTTGACACATTTTGAAGCTCATAATATTTTTCACACCTTTTCAGGCTCTTCATGTTTTTGAACACCGTTTGTTTCTCCTCCTAGTTTTCAGACCGTTTCATGCTCCTCATATTTTTAACACCTTTTGACGCTCTTCGTATTTTTCACACTTATTCCTTCTTTTCATGTTGTTCAACACCGTTTCATGCTCCTCCTATTTTTCAGACAGTTTCGTGTTCCGCATATTTTTCAGAAAGTTTCATGCTCCTCATATTATTGAAACCTTTTGAAACTCTTCATATTTTTCACACCTTTTCAGGCTCTTCATGTTTTTCAACACCACTTCATGCTGCTCCTATTTTTCAGACCTTTTCCTGCTCCTCATATTTTTGACACCTTTTGAAGCTCTTCATATATTTCAAACCTTTTCAGGCTCTTCTTGTTTTTGAACGCAGCTTCATGTTCCTCATATTTTTCAAATTCTTTCATGCTCCTCATATTTTTGACACCTTTTGAAGCTGTTCCTATTTTTCACAACTTTTCATGCTCATCATGTTTTTGAACACCGTTTCTTGCTCCTCCTATTTTTCAGACCGTTTCATGCTCCTCATATTTTTAACACCTTTTGAAGCTCTTCATATTTTTCACACCTTTTCAGGCTTTTCATGTATTAGAACACGCTTCCTGCTTCTCCTTGTTTTCAGACCGTTTTTTGCTCCTCATATTATTGACACCTTTTGAAGCTGTTCCTATTTTTCACAACTTTTCATGCTCATCATGTTTTTGAACACCGTTTCTTGCTCCTCCTATTTTTCAGACCGTTTCATGCTCCTCATATTTTTAACACCTTTTGAAGCTCTTCATATTTTTCACACCTTTTCAGGCTTTTCATGTATTAGAACACGCTTCATGCTTCTCCTTGTTTTCAGACCGTTTTTTGCTCCTCATATTATTGACACCTTTTGAAGCTATTCATATTTTTCACACGTTTTCAGCTCTTCATGTTTTTCAACACCGCATCATGCTCCTCCTATTTTTCAGACCGTTTCATGCTCTTCATATTTTTCACACCTATTGAAGCTCTTCATATTTTTCACAACATTTCAGGCTCTTCATGTTTTTGAACACCGCTTCATGCTCCTCCTAATGTTCAGAGAGTTTCATGCTCCTCATATATTTCACACCTTTTGAAGCTCTTCATATTTTTAACACCTTTTCAGACTCTTCATGTTTTTCCACACCACTTCATGCTTCTCCTATTTTTCAGCCCGTTTCATGCTCCTCATATTTTTGACACGTTTTGAAGCTCTTCATATTTTTCACAACATTTCAGGCTCTTCATGGTTTTGAACACCACTACATGCTCCTCCTATTTTTTAGACAGTTTCATGCTCCTCATATTTTTCACACCTTTTGAAGCTCTTTATTTTATTCTCACATTTTCAGTCTCTTCATTTATTTGAACACCGTTTCATGCTCCTCCTATTTTTCAGACCGTTTCATGCTCTTCATATATTTGACACCTTTTGAAGCTCTTCATATTTTTCACATTTCTGAAGCTCTTCATATTTTTCACACCTTTTCAGGCTCTTCATGTTTTTCAACACGGCTTCATGCTCCTCCTATTTTTCAGACCGTTTCATGCTCCTCATATTTTTGACACCTTTTGAAGCTCTTCATATTTCTCACAGCTTTTCAGGCTCTTCATGTTTTTCAACACCACTTCATGCTCCTCCTATTTTTCACACCGTTTCGTTCTCCTCATATTTTTGACACCTTTTGAAGCTCTTCATATATTTCACACCTTTTCAGGCTCTTCATTTTTTTCAACACCACTACATGCTCCTCCTATTTTTCACATCGTTTCATGCTCATCTCATTTTTGACACATTTGAAGCTCTTCATATTTTTCACACCTTTTGAAGCTCTTCATATTTTTCACACGTTTTCAGGCTCTTCATGTTTTTCAACACCGCTTCATGCTCCTCCTATTTTTCAGACCGTTTCATGCTCCTCATATTTTTGACACTTTTTGAAGCTCTTCATATTTTTCACACCTTTTCAGGCTCTTCATGTTTTTCAACACCGTTTCATGCTCCTCCTATTTTTCAGACCGTTTCATACTCCTCATATTTTTGACACCTTTTGAAGGTCTTCATATATTTCACACCTTTTCAGGCTCTTCTTTTTTTTCTGCTCCACTTCATGCTCTTCTCTTATTTTTCAGACCGTTTCATGCTCATCTCATTTTTGACACATTTGAAGCTCTTCATATTTTTCACACCTTTTGAAGCTCTTCATATTTTTCACACCTTTTGAAGCTCTTCATATTTTTCACACCTTTTCAGGCTCTTCATGTTTTTCAACACCACTTCATGCTCCTCCTATTTTTCAGACCCTTTCATGCTAATCTAATTTTTGACACCTTTTGAAGCTCTCATATTTTTCACACATTTTGAAGCTCTTCTTATTTTTCACACCTTTTCAGGCTGTGCATGTTTTTGAACATCGCTTATGCTCGTCCTATTTTTCAGACCGTTTCATGCTCCTCATATTTTTGACACCTTTTGAAGCTCTTAATATTTTTTACACCTTTTCAGGCTCTTCATGCTTTTCACACCTTTTCGTGCTCTTCATGTTTTTGAACACCGTTTCATGCTCCTCCTATTTTTCAGACCATTTCATGCTCCTCATATTTTTGCAAACTTTTAAGCTCTTCATATTTTTCACAGATTTTCAGGCTCTTCAAGTTTTTGAACACCGTTTCATGCTCCTCCTATTTTTCAGACCATTTCATGCTCCTCATATTTTTGACACCTTTTGAAGTTCTTCATATTTTTCAAACATTTCATGCTCTTCATGTTTTTCAACACTGTTTCATGCTCTTCCGATTTTTCAGACTGTTTCATGCTCCTCATATTTTTGACACCTTTTGAAGCTCCTCATATTTTTCACACCTTTTGAAGCTCTTCATATTTTTCACACAATTTCAGGCTCTTCATGTTTTTCAACACCGCCTCATGCTCCTCCTATTTTTCAGACCGATTCATGCTCCTCATATTTTTCACACCTTTTGAAGCTCTTCATATTTTTCACACCTTTTCAGGCTCTTCATGTTTCTAAACACGGCTTCATGCCCGTCATATTTTTCAGACCATTTCATGCTTCTCATATTGCAGACACATTTTCAGCTCTTCATATTTTTCACAACTTTTCAGGCTCTTCATGATTTTGAACAGCGTTTCATGCTCCTATTATTTTTCAAAACGTTTCATGCTACTCCTGTTTTTGATACGTTTTGAAGCTCTTCATGTTTTTCAACACCTCCTCATGCTCCTCCTATTTTTCAGACTGTTTCATGCTCCTCATATTTTTGACACCTTTTGAAGCTCTTCATATTTTTAACACCTTTTAAGGCTCTTCTTGTTTTTCAACACCGCTTCATTCTCCTCCTATTTTTGAGACCGTTTCATGCTCCTCATATTTTTGACACCTTTTGAAGCTCATCATATTTTTAACACCTTTTCAGGCTCTTCATGTTTTTCAACACCGCTTCATGCTCCTCCTAATTTTCAGACCGTTTCATTCTCCTCATATTTTTGACACCTTTTGAAGCTCTTCATATTTTTCACACCTTTCAGCTCTTCATGTTTTTGAACACCTTTTCATGCTCCTCCTATTTTTCAGACCATTTCATGCTCCTCATATTTTTGACCCCTTTTAAGCTCTTCATATTTTTACCACCTTTCACAGCTCTTCATGTTTTTCAAATCCGTTTCATGCTTCTCCGATTGTTCAGACCGTTTCATGCACCCCATATTTTTTAATCCATTTCACTCTCCTCATATTTTTGACACCTTTTGACTCTCTTCATATTCTTCACACCTTTTAAGGCACTTCAGGTTTTTCAACACCGTTTCATGCTCCTCCTAATTTTCAGACCGCTTGATGCTCCTCGTATTTTTGACACATTTTGAAGCTCATAATATTTTTCACACCTTTTCAGGCTCTTCATGTTTTTGAACACCGTTTGTTTCTCCTCCTAGTTTTCAGACCGTTTCATGCTCCTCATATTTTTAACACCTTTTGACGCTCTTCGTATTTTTCACACTTATTCCTTCTTTTCATGTTGTTCAACACCGTTTCATGCTCCTCCTATTTTTCAGACAGTTTCGTGTTCCGCATATTTTTCAGAAAGTTTCATGCTCCTCATATTATTGAAACCTTTTGAAACTCTTCATATTTTTCACACCTTTTCAGGCTCTTCATGTTTTTCAACACCACTTCATGCTGCTCCTATTTTTCAGACCTTTTCCTGCTCCTCATATTTTTGACACCTTTTGAAGCTCTTCATATATTTCAAACCTTTTCAGGCTCTTCTTGTTTTTGAACGCAGCTTCATGTTCCTCATATTTTTCAAATTCTTTCATGCTCCTCATATTTTTGACACCTTTTGAAGCTGTTCCTATTTTTCACAACTTTTCATGCTCATCATGTTTTTGAACACCGTTTCTTGCTCCTCCTATTTTTCAGACCGTTTCATGCTCCTCATATTTTTAACACCTTTTGAAGCTCTTCATATTTTTCACACCTTTTCAGGCTTTTCATGTATTAGAACACGCTTCATGCTTCTCCTTGTTTTCAGACCGTTTTTTGCTCCTCATATTATTGACACCTTTTGAAGCTATTCATATTTTTCACACGTTTTCAGCTCTTCATGTTTTTCAACACCGCATCATGCTCCTCCTATTTTTCAGACCGTTTCATGCTCTTCATATTTTTCACACCTATTGAAGCTCTTCATATTTTTCACAACATTTCAGGCTCTTCATGTTTTTGAACACCGCTTCATGCTCCTCCTAATGTTCAGAGAGTTTCATGCTCCTCATATATTTCACACCTTTTGAAGCTCTTCATATTTTTAACACCTTTTCAGACTCTTCATGTTTTTCCACACCACTTCATGCTTCTCCTATTTTTCAGCCCGTTTCATGCTCCTCATATTTTTGACACGTTTTGAAGCTCTTCATATTTTTCACAACATTTCAGGCTCTTCATGGTTTTGAACACCACTACATGCTCCTCCTATTTTTTAGACAGTTTCATGCTCCTCATATTTTTCACACCTTTTGAAGCTCTTTATTTTATTCTCACATTTTCAGTCTCTTCATTTATTTGAACACCGTTTCATGCTCCTCCTATTTTTCAGACCGTTTCATGCTCTTCATATATTTGACACCTTTTGAAGCTCTTCATATTTTTCACATTTCTGAAGCTCTTCATATTTTTCACACCTTTTCAGTCTCTTCATGTTTTTCAACACGGCTTCATGCTCCTCCTATTTTTCAGACCGTTTCATGCTCCTCATATTTTTGACACCTTTTGAAGCTCTTCATATTTCTCACAGCTTTTCAGGCTCTTCATGTTTTTCAACACCACTTCATGCTCCTCCTATTTTTCACACCGTTTCGTTCTCCTCATATTTTTGACACCTTTTGAAGCTCTTCATATATTTCACACCTTTTCAGGCTCTTCATTTTTTTCAACACCACTACATGCTCCTCCTATTTTTCACATCGTTTCATGCTCATCTCATTTTTGACACATTTGAAGCTCTTCATATTTTTCACACCTTTTGAAGCTCTTCATATTTTTCACACGTTTTCAGGCTCTTCATGTTTTTCAACACCGCTTCATGCTCCTCCTATTTTTCAGACCGTTTCATGCTCCTCATATTTTTGACACTTTTTGAAGCTCTTCATATTTTTCACACCTTTTCAGGCTCTTCATGTTTTTCAACACCGGTTCATGCTCCTCCTATTTTTCAGACCGTTTCATACTCCTCATATTTTTGACACCTTTTGAAGGTCTTCATATATTTCACACCTTTTCAGGCTCTTCTTTTTTTTCTGCTCCACTTCATGCTCTTCTCTTATTTTTCAGACCGTTTCATGCTCATCTCATTTTTGACACATTTGAAGCTCTTCATATTTTTCACACCTTTTGAAGCTCTTCATATTTTTCACACCTTTTGAAGCTCTTCATATTTTTCACACCTTTTCAGGCTCTTCATGTTTTTCAACACCACTTCATGCTCCTCCTATTTTTCAGACCCTTTCATGCTAATCTAATTTTTGACACCTTTTGAAGCTCTCATATTTTTCACACATTTTGAAGCTCTTCTTATTTTTCACACCTTTTCAGGCTGTGCATGTTTTTGAACATCGCTTATGCTCGTCCTATTTTTCAGACCGTTTCATGCTCCTCATATTTTTGACACCTTTTGAAGCTCTTAATATTTTTTACACCTTTTCAGGCTCTTCATGCTTTTCACACCTTTTCGTGCTCTTCATGTTTTTGAACACCGTTTCATGCTCCTCCTATTTTTCAGACCATTTCATGCTCCTCATATTTTTGCAAACTTTTAAGCTCTTCATATTTTTCACAGATTTTCAGGCTCTTCAAGTTTTTGAACACCGTTTCATGCTCCTCCTATTTTTCAGACCATTTCATGCTCCTCATATTTTTGACACCTTTTGAAGTTCTTCATATTTTTCAAACATTTCATGCTCTTCATGTTTTTCAACACTGTTTCATGCTCTTCCGATTTTTCAGACTGTTTCATGCTCCTCATATTTTTGACACCTTTTGAAGCTCCTCATATTTTTCACACCTTTTGAAGCTCTTCATATTTTTCACACAATTTCAGGCTCTTCATGTTTTTCAACACCGCCTCATGCTCCTCCTATTTTTCAGACCGATTCATGCTCCTCATATTTTTCACACCTTTTGAAGCTCTTCATATTTTTCACACCTTTTCAGGCTCTTCATGTTTCTAAACACGGCTTCATGCCCGTCATATTTTTCAGACCATTTCATGCTTCTCATATTGCAGACACATTTTCAGCTCTTCATATTTTTCACAACTTTTCAGGCTCTTCATGATTTTGAACAGCGTTTCATGCTCCTATTATTTTTCAAAACGTTTCATGCTACTCCTGTTTTTGATACGTTTTGAAGCTCTTCATGTTTTTCAACACCTCCTCATGCTCCTCCTATTTTTCAGACTGTTTCATGCTCCTCATATTTTTGACACCTTTTGAAGCTCTTCATATTTTTAACACCTTTTAAGGCTCTTCTTGTTTTTCAACACCGCTTCATTCTCCTCCTATTTTTGAGACCGTTTCATGCTCCTCATATTTTTGACACCTTTTGAAGCTCATCATATTTTTAACACCTTTTCAGGCTCTTCATGTTTTTCAACACCGCTTCATGCTCCTCCTAATTTTCAGACCGTTTCATTCTCCTCATATTTTTGACACCTTTTGAAGCTCTTCATATTTTTCACACCTTTCAGCTCTTCATGTTTTTGAACACCTTTTCATGCTCCTCCTATTTTTCAGACCATTTCATGCTCCTCATATTTTTGACCCCTTTTAAGCTCTTCATATTTTTACCACCTTTCACAGCTCTTCATGTTTTTCAAATCCGTTTCATGCTTCTCCGATTGTTCAGACCGTTTCATGCACCCCATATTTTTTAATCCATTTCACTCTCCTCATATTTTTGACACCTTTTGACTCTCTTCATATTCTTCACACCTTTTAAGGCACTTCAGGTTTTTCAACACCGTTTCATGCTCCTCCTAATTTTCAGACCGCTTGATGCTCCTCGTATTTTTGACACATTTTGAAGCTCATAATATTTTTCACACCTTTTCAGGCTCTTCATGTTTTTGAACACCGTTTGTTTCTCCTCCTAGTTTTCAGACCGTTTCATGCTCCTCATATTTTTAACACCTTTTGACGCTCTTCGTATTTTTCACACTTATTCCTTCTTTTCATGTTGTTCAACACCGTTTCATGCTCCTCCTATTTTTCAGACAGTTTCGTGTTCCGCATATTTTTCAGAAAGTTTCATGCTCCTCATATTATTGAAACCTTTTGAAACTCTTCATATTTTTCACACCTTTTCAGGCTCTTCATGTTTTTCAACACCACTTCATGCTGCTCCTATTTTTCAGACCTTTTCCTGCTCCTCATATTTTTGACACCTTTTGAAGCTCTTCATATATTTCAAACCTTTTCAGGCTCTTCTTGTTTTTGAACGCAGCTTCATGTTCCTCATATTTTTCAAATTCTTTCATGCTCCTCATATTTTTGACACCTTTTGAAGCTGTTCCTATTTTTCACAACTTTTCATGCTCATCATGTTTTTGAACACCGTTTCTTGCTCCTCCTATTTTTCAGACCGTTTCATGCTCCTCATATTTTTAACACCTTTTGAAGCTCTTCATATTTTTCACACCTTTTCAGGCTGTTCATGTATTAGAACACGCTTCATGCTTCTCCTTGTTTTCAGACCGTTTGTTGCTCCTCATATTATTGACACCTTTTGAAGCTATTCATATTTTTCACACGTTTTCAGCTCTTCATGTTTTTCAACACCGCATCATGCTGCTCCTATTTTTCAGACCGTTTCATGCTCTTCATATTTTTCACACCTATTGAAGCTCTTCATATTTTTCACAACATTTCAGGCTCTTCATGTTTTTGAACACCGCTTCATGCTCCTCCTAATGTTCAGAGAGTTTCATGCTCCTCATATATTTCACACCTTTTGAAGCTCTTCATATTTTTAACACCTTTTCAGACTCTTCATGTTTTTCCACACCACTTCATGCTTCTCCTATTTTTCAGCCCGTTTCATGCTCCTCATATTTTTGACACCTTTTGAAGCTCTTCATATATTTCATACTTTTTCAGACTCTTCATGTTTTTGAACACCGCTTCATGCTCCTCCTGTTTTTCAGAATGTTTCCTGTTCCTCCTTTTTTTCAGATCATTTCATGCTCCTGTTATTTTTCACACCTTTTTAGGCTCTTCATGTTTTTCAACACCGCTTCATGCTCCGCCTATTTTTCAGGCCGTTTCATGCTCCTCATATTTTTGACACCTTTTGAAGCTCTTCATATTTTTCACAACTTTTCAGGCTCTTCATGTTTTTGAACACCGCTTCATGCTCCTCCTATTTTTCAGACCGTTTCATGCTCCTCATATTTTTGACACCTTTTGAAGCTCTTCATATTTTTCACACCTTTTCAGGCTCTTCATGTTTTTGAACACCGCTTCATGCTCCTCTTATTTTTCAGACCGTTTCATGCTCATCTCATTTTCGACACCTTTTGAATCTCTTCAAATTTTTCACACCTTTTGAAGCTCTTCATATTTTTCATATTTTTGAAGCTCTTCATATTTTCACACGTTTTCAGGCTCTTCATGTTTTTCAACACCGCTTCATGCTATTTCTATTTTTCAGAAAGTTTCATGCTCCTCATATATTTCACACCTTTTGAAGCTCTTCATATTTTTCACACCTTTACAGGCTCATCATGATTTTCAACACCGTTTTATGATCCTCCTATTTTTAAGACCTTTTCATGCTCATCTCATTTTTGACACCTTTTGAAGCTCTTCAAATTTTTCACACCTTTTGAAGCTCTTCATATTTTTAATATTTTTGAAGCTCTTCATATTTTCACACGTTTTCAGGCTCTTCATGTTTTTCAACACCGCTTCATGCTATTTCTATTTTTCAGAAAGTTTCATGCTCCTCATATATTTCACACCTTTTGAAGCTCTTCATATTTTTCAAACCTTTTCAAGCTCTTCATGGTTTTCCACACCCCTTCATGCTTCTCCTATTTTTCAGCCTGTTTCATGCTCCTCATTTTTGACACCTTTTGAAGCTTTTCATATTTTTCACACCTTTTCAGGCTCTTCATTTTTTTCAACACTACTTCTTGCTCCTCCAATTTTTCAGACCGTTTCATGCTCATCTAATTTTTGACACCTGTTGAAGCTCTTCATATATTTCACACCTTCTGAAGCTCTTCATATTTTTCACACTTTTTCAGGCTCTTCATGTTTTTCAACACCACTTCATGCTTCTCCTATTTTACAGCCCGTTTCATGCTCCTCATGTTTTTCACACCTTTTGAAGCTCGTCATATTTTTTACACCTTTTCAGGCTCTTCATATTTTGATCACCGTTTCATGCTACTCCTATTTTTCAGACCGTTTCATGCTCATCTCATTTTTGACACCTTTTGAAGCTCTTCATATATTTCACTCTTTTGAAGCTCTTCATATTTTGCACACCTTTCCAGGCTGTTCATATTTTTCAACACCGCTTCATGCTCCACCTATTTTTCAGACCGTTTCATGCTCCTCATATTTTTGACACCTTTTGAAGCTTTTCATATTTTTCACACCTTTTCAGGCTCTTCATTTTTTTCAACACTACTTCTTGCTCCTCCAATTTTTCAGACCGTTTCATGCTCATCTAATTTTTGACACCTGTTGAAGCTCTTCATATTTTTCACACCTTCTGAAGCTCTTCATATTTTTCACACTTTTTCAGGCTCTTCATGTTTTTCAACACCACTTCATGCTTCTCCTATTTTTCAGCCCGTTTCATGCTCCTCATGTTTTTCACACCTTTTGAAGCTCGTCATATTTTTCACACCTTTTCAGGCTGTTCATGTTTTTGATCACCGTTTCTTGCTCCTCCTATGTTTCAGACCGTTTCATGCTCCTCATATTTTTGACACCTTTTGAAGCTCTTCATATTTTTCACACCTTTTCAGACTCTTCATATTTTTGAACACCGTTTCATGCTCCTCCTATTTTTCAGACCGTTTCATGCTCCTTGTAATTTTGACACCTTTTGAAGCTCTTCGTATTTTTCACACCTTTTCAGGCTCTTCATGTTTTTTAACCGCTGCATACTCCTCCTATTTTTCAGACCGTTTCATGCTCCTCATATATTTCACACCTTTTGAAGCTCTTCATATTTTTCACACCTTTTCAAGCTCTTCATATTTTCACACCTTTTCAGGCTCTTCATGTTTTTGAACACCGCTTCATGCTCCTTCTATTTTTCAGAGAGTTTCATGCTCCTCATGTATTTCTCACCTTTTGAAGCTCTTCATATTTTTCACACCTTTTCAGGCTCTTCATGTTTTTCCACACCACTTCATGCTTCTCCTATTTTTCAGCCCGTTTCATGCTCCTCATGTATTTCACACCTTTTGAAGCTCTTCAAATATTTCACACCTTTTCAGGCTCTTCACGTTTTGATCACCATTTCATGCTCCTTTATTTTTCAGACCGTTTCATGCTCATCTCATTTTTGACACCTTTGAAGCTCTTCATATATTTCACACATTTTCAAGCTCCTCATATTTTTCACACCTTTTCAGGCTCTTCATGTTTTGAACACCGCTTCATGCTCCTCCTATTTTTCAGACCGTTTCATGCTCCTCATATTTTTGACACCTTTTGAAGCTCTTCATAATTGTCACACCCTTTCAGGCTCTTCATGTTTTTCAACACCACTTCATGCTCCTCCTATTTTTCAGACCGTTTCATGCTCCTCATATTTTTGACATCTTTAGAAACTCTTCATATCTTTCACTCCTTTTCAAACTCTTCATATTTTTCACACCTTCTCAGGCTCTTCATGTATTTGAGCACAGCTTCATGCTCCTCCTATTTTTCAGACCGTTTCATGCTCCTTATATTTTTGACACATTTTGAAGTTCTTCATATTTTTCAAACTTTTCAGGCTCTTCATCGTTTTCAACACCACTTCATGCTCTTCCTATTTTTCAGACCGTTTCATGCTCCTCCTATATTTCAGACCATTTCATGCTCCTTATATTTTTGACACCTTTTGAAGCTCTTCATATTTTTCACACCTTTTCAGGCTCTTCATATTTTTGAATACCACTTCTTGCTTCTCCAATTTTTCAGACCGTTTCATGCTCCTCATATATTTGACACCTTTTGAAGCTCTTCATATTTTTCACACCTTTTCAGGCTCTTCATGTTTTTGAACACCATTTCATGCTGCTCCTATTTTTCAGACCGTTTCATGGTCCTCATATTTTTGACAAGTTTTGGGGCTCTTCATATTTTTCACACCTTTCCAGGCTCTTCATATTTTTGAACACCGTTTAATGCTTCTCCTATTTTTCAGACCGTTTCTTGCTCCTCATATTTTTGACACATTTTGAAGCTCTTCATATTTTTCACACCTTTTGAAGCTCTTCATATATTTCACACCTCTCCAGGCTATTCATTTTTTCAACACCACTTCATGCTCCTCCTATTTTTCAGACCGTTTCTTGCTCCTCATATTTTTGACACCGTTTAATGTTCCTCCTATTTTTCAAACCGTTTCATGCTCCTCATATGTTTCACACCTTTTTCAGGCTCTTCATGTTTTTCTACACCACTTCATGCTCCTCCTATTTTTCAGACCATTTCATGTTCCTCATATTTTGACACCTTTTGAAGCTCTTCATATATTTCACACCTCTCCAGGCTATTCATTTTTTCAACACCACTTCATGCTCCTCCTATTTTTCAGACCTTTTCATGTTTCTCATATATTTGACACAGTTTGAAGCTCTTCATATTTTTCACAACTGTTGAGGCTCTTCATGTTTTTGAAAACAGTTTGTTGCTCCTCATGTTTTTCAGACACTTTCACCCTCCTCATATTTTTGACACCTTTTTGAAGCTCTTCATTTTTTTCACACCTTTCCAGGCTCTTCAAGTGTATGAACACCGTTTCATGATGTTCCTATTTTTCAGACCGTTTCATGCTCCTCATATATTTGACACCTTTTGAAGTTCTTCATATTTTTCACACCTTTTCAAGCTCTTCATGTTTTTCAACACCACTTCATGCTCCTCCTATTTTTCAGATCGTTTCATGCTCCTTATATTTTTGACACCTTTTGAAGTTCTTCATATTTTTCACACCTTTCAGGCTCTTCATGGTTTTCAACACCACTTCATGCTCTTCCTATTTTTCAGACCGTTTCATGCTCCTCATATGTTTCACACCTTTTGAAGCTCTTCATTTTTTTTAACCCCTTTCTTGCTCCTCCTATATTTCATACCGTTTCATACTCCTTATATTTTTGACACCTTTTGAAGCTCTTCATATATTTCACACCTTTTCAGGCTCTTCATATTTTTCAACACCGCTTCAAGCTCCTCCTATTTTTCAGACCGTTTCTTGGTCCTCATATTTTTGACACCTTTGAGGCTCTTCATATATTTCACACATTTTCAGGCTCTTCATGTTTTTCAACACCGCTTCATTCTCCTCCTAATTTTCAGACCGTTTCATTCTCCTCATATTTTTGACACCATTTGAAGCTTTTCATATTTTTCACACCTTTTCAGGCTCTTCATATTTTTTAACAACTTTTCATGCTCCTCCTATATTTCAGACCGTTTCATGCTCTTCATAATTTTGACACCTTTGAAGCTCTTCATATTTTTCACACCTTTTCAGGCTGTTCATATTTTTCAACACCACTTCATGCTTCTCCTATTTTTCAGACCGTTTCATGCTCCTCATATCTTTCACACCTTTTGAAGCTCTTCATATTTTTTTAACACCTTTTCACGCTCCTCCTATATTTCAGACCGTTGCATGCTCCTCATATTTTTGACACAGTTTGAAGCTCTTCACATTTTTCACACCTTTTGAGGCTCCTCATGTTTTTGAAAACAGTTTCTTGCTCCTCATATTTTTCAGACCGTTTCACCCTCTACATATTTGACACCTTTTGAAGCTCTTCATATTTTTGACACATTTTCAGGCTCTTCATGTTTTCAACACCACTTCAAGCTCCTTCTATTTTTCAGACCGTTTCTTGCTCCTCATATATTTGACACCTTTTGAAGTTCTTCATATATTTCACACATTTTCAGGCTCTTCATGTTTTCAACACCACTTCAAGCTCCTTCTATTTTTCAGACCGTTTCTTGCTCCTCATATTTTTGACACCTTTGAAGCTCTTCATATTTTTCACACCTTTTCAAGCTCTTCATGTTTTTCAGCACCACTTCATGCTCCTCCTATTTTTCAGACCGTTTCATGCTCCTCATATTTTTGACACCTTTTGAAGCTCTTCATATTTTTCACACCTTTTCAGGCTCTTCATGTTTTTCAGCACCGCTTCATGCTCCTCCTATTTTTCAGAACGTTTCATGCTCCTCATATGTTTCACACCTTTTGAAGCTCTTCATATTTTTCACACCTTTTCACGCTCTTCATGTTTTTCAACATCGC
Source organism: Dama dama (assembly GCF_033118175.1). NCBI lineage: Eukaryota > Metazoa > Chordata > Mammalia > Artiodactyla > Cervidae > Dama > Dama dama. The sequence goes on along the minus strand of NC_083683.1, from coordinate 2,633,005 downwards.
TTGCTGCTCCTCCTCTTTTTCAGAGCGTTTCATGCTCCTCATAATTTTGACACCTTTGAAGCTCTTCATATTTTTCACACCTTTTCAGGCTCTTCATATTTTTCAACACCACTTCATGCTTCTCCTATTTTTCAGACCGTTTAATGCTCCTCATATTTTTGACACATTTTGAAGCTCTTCATAATTTTCACACTTCTCCAGGCTCTTAATTTCTTTGAACACCGCTTCATGCTCCTCCTATTTTTCAGACCTTTTCATGCTCCTCATGTTTCTGACACCTTTTGAAGCACTTCATATTTTTCACACCTTTTCAGGCTCTTCATGTTTTTCAACAACGCTTCATGCTCCTCCTATTTTTCAGACCGTTTCATGCTCCTCATATGTTTCACAACTTTTGAAGCTCTTCATATTTTTTACATCTTTTCAGGCTCTTTATGTTTTTCAACAGGCTTCATGCTCGTCTTATTTTTCAGACCGTTTTGTGCTCCTCATATTTTTCACACCTTTGAAGCTCTTCATATTTTTCACACCTATTCAGGCTCTTCATAATTTTGAACACGGCTTCATGCTCCTCCTATTTTTCAGACCGTTTCATACTCCTCATGTATTTCACACCTTTTGAAGCTCTTCATATTTTTCACACCTTTTCAGGCTCTTCATGTTTGTCAACACCGTTTCATGCTCCTCCTATTTTTCAGACCGTTTCATGCTCCTCATATTTTTGACACCTTTTGAAGCTCTTCATATTTTTCACACCTTTTCAGGCTCTTCATGTTTGTCAACACCGTTTCATGCCCCTCTATATTTCAGACTGTTTCATGCTCCTCATATTTTTGACACCTTTTGAAGCTCTCATATTTTTCATACCTTTTGAAGCTCTTCATGTTTTTGAACACTGCTTCATGCTCCTCATATTTTTCAGATCGTTTCATGCTCCTCATATTTTTGACACTATTTGAGCTCTTCATATTTTTCAAACCTTTTCAGGCTCTTCATGTTTTCGAACTCTGCTTCATGCTCCTCCAATTTTTCACACCGTTTCATGATCCTCATGTATTTCACAACTTTGAACCTCTTCATATTTTTCACACCTTTTCATGCTCTTCAAGTTTTTCAACATCACTTCATGCTCCTACATTTTTGCAGACCGTTTCATGCTCCTCATATTTTTGACACATTTTGAAGCTCTTCATATTTCTCACACCTTTTCAGGCTCTTCATGTCTTTCAACACCGCTTCATGCTCCTCCTATTTTTCAGATGGGTTCATGCTCATCTCATTTTTGACACCTTTTAAAGCTTTTCATATTTTTCACACCTTTTCAGGCTCTTCATGTTTTTGAACACAGGTTGATGCTCCTCCTATATTTCAGAACGTTTCATGCTCCTCATATTTTTGACACCTTTTGAAGCTCTTCATATTTTTCACATCTTTTCAGGCTCGTCATGTTTTTCAACACCGCTTCATGATCCTCCTATTTTTCAGACCGTTTCATGCTCATCTCATTTTTAACACCTTTTGAAGGTCTTCATATTTTTCACACCTTTTCAGGCTCTTCATGGTTTTCAATACCACTTCATGCTCCTCGTATTTTTCAGACCGTTTCATGCTCCTTATATTTTTGACACATTTTGAAGCTCTTCATATTTTTCACACCTTCTCTGGCTCTTCATGTTTTTCAACACCGCTTCATGCTCCTCCTATTTTTCAGACCGTATCAAGTTTCTCATTGTTTTCACACCTTTTGAAGCTCTTCATACTTTTCATAATTTGAAGATCTTCATATTTTTCACACGATTTCAGATTCTTCCTGTTTTTCAACACCGCTTCATGCTCCTGCTATTTATCATACCGTTTCATACTTCTCATATTTTTGAAACGTTTTGAGGCTCTTCATATTTTTCACACCTTTTCAGTCTCTGCATGTTTTTGAACACTGTTTCATGCTCCTCCTGTATTTCACACCTTTTGAAGCTCTTCATATTTTGCACACCTTTTCAGGCTCTTCATGTTTTTGAACACCGCTTCATCCTCCTCCTATTTTTAAGAGGGTTTCTTGCTCGTCATATTTTTGACACATTTTGAAGCTCTTCATATTTTTCACACCTTTTGAAGCTGTTCATATATTTCACACCTTTTCAGGCTCTTCATGTTTTTCAACACCACTTCATGCTCCTCCTATTTTTCAGACCCTTTCATGCTAATCTAATTTTTGACACCTTTTGAAGCTCTTCATATTTTCAACACCTTTTGAAGCTCTTCATATTTTTCACACCTTTTCCGGCTGTGCATGTTTTTGAACATCGCTTGTGCTCGTCCTATTTTCAGACCGTTTCATGCTCCTCATATTTTTGACACCTTTTGAAGCTCTTCATATTTTTCACACCTTTTCAGGCTCTTCATGTTTTTCAACACCGCTTCATGAACCTCCTATTTTTCGGACAGATTCATGCACCTCATATTTTTCACACATTTTGAAGCTCTTCATATTTTTCACACCTTTTCAGGCTCTTCATGGTTTTCAACACCACTTCATGCTCCTCGTATTTTTCAGACCGTTTCATGCTCCTCATATTTTTGACACCTTTTGAAGCTCTGCATATTTTTCACACCTTTTCAGGCTCTTCATGAATTTCAACACCACTTCATGCTCCTATTTTTCAGACCGTTTCATGCTCATCTCATTTTTGACACATTTTGAAGCTCTTCATATTTTTACACCTTTTGAAGCTCTTCATATGTTTCACACCTTTTGAAGCTCTTCATATTTTTCACACGTTTTCAGGCTCTTCATGTTTTTCAACACCGCTTCATGTTCCTCCTATTTTTCAGACCGTTTCATGCTCCTCATATTTTTGACACATTTTGAAGCTCTTCATATATTTCACACCTTTTGAAGCTGTTCATATTTTTCACACCTTTTAAAGCTCTTCATATTTTTCACACGTTTTCAGGCTCTTCATGTTTTCAACACCACCTCATGCTCCTCCTATTTTTCAGACGGTTTCATGTTCTTCATATTTTTGACCCCTTTTGAAGCTCTTCATATTTTTCACAAGTTTTCAGGCTCTTCATGTTTTTGAACACTGCTTCTTGCTCCTCCTAATTTTCAGAGAGTTTCATGCGCCTCATCTATTTCACACCTTTTGAAGCTCTTCATATTTTTCACACCTTTTCAGGCTCTTCATGTTTTTGAACATTGCTCCTCCTGATTTTCAGACAGTTTCAGGCGCCTCATGTATTTCACACCTTTTGAATCCTTTCCTATTTTTCACACCTTTTCAGGCTCTTCATGTTTTTGCACATCACTTCATGCTTCTCCCATTTTTCAGACCGTTTCATGCTCCTCATAATTTGACACTTTTTGAAGCTCTTCATATTTTTCACACCTTTTCAGGCTCTTCATGTTTTTGATCACCATTTCATGCTTCTCCTATTTTTCAGACCGTTTCATGCTCCTCATATTTTTGACACCTTTTAAAGCTCCTCATATTTTTCACACCTTTTCAGGCTCTTCATGTTTTTCAACACTGCTTCTTGCTCCTCCTAATTTTCAGAGAGTTTCATGCGCCTCATCTATTTCACACCTTTTGAAGCTCTTCATATTTTTCACACCTTTTCAGGCTCTTCATGTTTTTGAACATTGCTCCTCCTAATTTTCAGACAGTTTCAGGCGCCTCATGTATTTCACACCTTTTGAATCCTTTCCTATTTTTCACACCTTTTCAGGCTCTTCATGTTTTTGCACATCACTTCATGCTTCTCCCATTTTTCAGACCGTTTCATGCTCCTCATAATTTGACACTTTTTGAAGCTCTTCATATTTTTCACACCTTTTCAGGCTCTTCATGTTTTTGATCACCATTTCATGCTTCTCCTATTTTTCAGACCGTTTCATGCTCCTCATATTTTTGACACCTTTTAAAGCTCCTCATATTTTTCACACCTTTTCAGGCTCTTCATGTTTTTCAACACCGCCTCATGCTGCTCCTATTTTTCAGACCGTTTCATGCTCCTCATATTTATGACACCTTTAGAAGCTCTTCTTATTTTTCACACGTTTTCAGGCTCTTCATGTTTTCAACACAGCCTCATGCTCCTCCTATTTTTCACAACGTTTCATTCTCCTCATATTTTTGACACCTTTTGAAGCTCTTCATATTTTTCACACCTATTCAGGCTCGTCATGTTTTTGAACACCGCTTCATGCGCCTCCTATTTTTCAGACCGTTTCATGCTCCTCATATTTTTGACAGATTTTGAAGCTTTTCATATTTTTCACACCTTTTCAGGCTCTTCAAGTTTGTCAACACCACTTCATGCTCCTCCTTTTTGCAGACCTTTTCATGCTCCTCATATTTTTGACACCTTTTGATGATCCTCATATTTTTCACACCTTTTCAATATCTTCTTTTTTTTCAACACCACTTCATGGTCCTCCTATTTTTCAAACCGTTTCATGCTCATCTCATTTTTGACACCTTTTGAAGCTTTTCATATTTTTCACAACTTTTCAGGCTCTTCATGTTTTTGAACACTGCTTCATGCTCCTCCTATTTTTGAGACCGTTTCATGCTCCTCATATTTTTGACACCTTTTGAAGCTCTGCATATTTTTCACACCTTTTCAGGCTCTTCATGAATTTCAACACCACTTCATGCTCCTATTTTTCAGACCGTTTCATGCTCATCTCATTTTTGACATCTTTTGAAGCTCTTCATATTTTTACACCTTTTGAAGCTCTTCATATGTTTCACACCTTTTGAAGCTCTTCATATTTTTCACACGTTTTCAGGCTCTTCATGTTTTTCAACACCGCTTCATGTTCCTCCTATTTTTCAGACCGTTTCATGCTCCTCATATTTTTGACACATTTTGAAGCTCTTCATATATTTCACACCTTTTGAAGCTGTTCATATTTTTCACACCTTTTAAAGCTCTTCATATTTTTCACACGTTTTCAGGCTCTTCATGTTTTCAACACCACCTCATGCTCCTCCTATTTTTCAGACGGTTTCATGTTCTTCATATTTTTGACCCCTTTTGAAGCTCTTCATATTTTTCACAAGTTTTCAGGCTCTTCATGTTTTTGAACACTGCTTCTTGCTCCTCCTAATTTTCAGAGAGTTTCATGCGCCTCATGTATTTCACACCTTTTGAAGGTCTTCATATTTTTCACACCTTCTCAGGCTCTTCATGTTTTTCAACACTGCTTCTTGCTCCTCCTAATTTTCAGAGAGTTTCATGCGCCTCATCTATTTCACACCTTTTGAAGCTCTTCATATTTTTCACACCTTTTCAGGCTCTTCATGTTTTTGAACATTGCTCCTCCTGATTTTCAGACAGTTTCAGGCGCCTCATGTATTTCACACCTTTTGAATCCTTTCCTATTTTTCACACCTTTTCAGGCTCTTCATGTTTTTGCACATCACTTCATGCTTCTCCCATTTTTCAGACCGTTTCATGCTCCTCATAATTTGACACTTTTTGAAGCTCTTCATATTTTTCACACCTTTTCAGGCTCTTCATGTTTTTGATCACCATTTCATGCTTCTCCTATTTTTCAGACCGTTTCATGCTCCTCATATTTTTGACACCTTTTAAAGCTCCTCATATTTTTCACACCTTTTCAGGCTCTTCATGTTTTTCAACACTGCTTCTTGCTCCTCCTAATTTTCAGAGAGTTTCATGCGCCTCATCTATTTCACACCTTTTGAAGCTCTTCATATTTTTCACACCTTTTCAGGCTCTTCATGTTTTTGAACATTGCTCCTCCTAATTTTCAGACAGTTTCAGGCGCCTCATGTATTTCACACCTTTTGAATCCTTTCCTATTTTTCACACCTTTTCAGGCTCTTCATGTTTTTGCACATCACTTCATGCTTCTCCCATTTTTCAGACCGTTTCATGCTCCTCATAATTTGACACTTTTTGAAGCTCTTCATATTTTTCACACCTTTTCAGGCTCTTCATGTTTTTGATCACCATTTCATGCTTCTCCTATTTTTCAGACCGTTTCATGCTCCTCATATTTTTGACACCTTTTAAAGCTCCTCATATTTTTCACACCTTTTCAGGCTCTTCATGTTTTTCAACACCGCCTCATGCTGCTCCTATTTTTCAGACCGTTTCATGCTCCTCATATTTATGACACCTTTAGAAGCTCTTCTTATTTTTCACACGTTTTCAGGCTCTTCATGTTTTCAACACAGCTTCATGCTCCTCCTATTTTTCACAACGTTTCATTCTCCTCATATTTTTGACACCTTTTGAAGCTCTTCATATTTTTCACACCTATTCAGGCTCGTCATGTTTTTGAACACCGCTTCATGCGCCTCCTATTTTTCAGACCGTTTCATGCTCCTCATATTTTTGACAGATTTTGAAGCTTTTCATATTTTTCACACCTTTTCAGGCTCTTCAAGTTTGTCAACACCACTTCATGCTCCTCCTTTTTGCAGACCTTTTCATGCTCCTCATATTTTTGACACCTTTTGATGATCCTCATATTTTTCACACCTTTTCAGTATCTTCTTTTTTTTCAACACCACTTCATGGTCCTCCTATTTTTCAAACCGTTTCATGCTCATCTCATTTTTGACACCTTTTGAAGCTTTTCATATTTTTCACAACTTTTCAGGCTCTTCATGTTTTTGAACACTGCTTCATGCTCCTCCTATTTTTGAGACCGTTTCATGCTCCTCATATTTTTGACACCTTTTGAAGCTCTTCATACTTTTCACATTTTTGAAGATCTTCATATTTTTCACACGATTTCATACTCTTCCTGTTTTTCAACACCGCTTCATGCTCCTGCTATTTATCATATCGTTTCATACTTCTCATATTTTTGACACTTTTTGAGGCTCTTCATATTTTTCACACCTTTTCAGGCTCTTCATGTTTTTGAACACCGCTTCATCCTCCTCCTATTTTTCAGACCGTTTCATGCTCCTCATATTTTTCACACATTTTGAAGCTGTTCATTTTTTTCACACCTTTTCAGGCTCTTCATGTTTTTCAACACCGCTTCATGCTCCTCCTATTTTTAAGACCGTTTCATGCTCCTCATGTATTTCACACCTTTTGAAGCTCTTCACATTTTTCACACCTTCTCAGGCTCTTCATGTTTTTCAACACCGCTTCATGCTTCTCCTATTTTTCAGACCATTTCATGCTCCTCATATTTTTGACACCTTTTGAAGCTCTTCATATTTTTCACACCTTCTCAGGCTCTTCATGTTTTTCAACTCCGCTTCATGCTCCTCCTATTTTTCAGACCGTATCAAGTTTCTCATAGTTTTCACACCTTTTGAAGCTCTTCATACTTTTCATAATTTGAAGATCTTCATATTTTTCACACGATTTCAGATTCTTCCTGTTTTTCAACACCGCTTCATGCTCCTGCTATTTATTATACCGTTTCATACTTCTCATATTTTTGACACGTTTTGAGTCTCTTCATATTTTTCACACCTTTTCAGTCTCTGCATGTTTTTGAACACTGTTTCATACTCCTCATGTATTTCACACCTTTTGAAGCTCTTCATATTTTGCACACCTTTTCAGGCTCTTCATGTTTTTGAACACCGCTTCATCCTCCTCCTATTTTGAAGAGGGTTTCATGCTCGTCATATTTTTGACACATTTTGAAGCTCTTCATATTTTTCACACCTTTTGAAGCTCTTCATATTTTTCACACCTTTTCAGGCTGTGCATGTTTTTGAACATCGCTTGTGCTCGTCCTATTTTCAGACCGTTTCATGCTCCTCATATTTTTGACACCTTTTGAAGCTCTTCATATTTTTCACACCTTTTCAGGCTCTTCATGTTTTTCAACACCGCTTCATGAACCTCCTATTTTTCGGACCGATTCATGCACCTCATATTTTTGACACATTTTGAAGCTCTTCATATTTTTCACACCTTTTCAGGCTCTTCATGGTTTTCAACACCACTTCATGCTCCTTGTATTTTTCAGACCGTTTCATGCTCCTCATATTTTTGACACCTTTTGAAGCTCTGCATATTTTTCACACCTTTTCATGCTCTTCATGATTTTCAACACCACTTCATGCTCCTATTTTTCAGACCGTTTCATGCTCATCTCATTTTTGACACCTTTTGAAGCTCTTCATATTTTTTACACCTTTTGAAGCTCTTCATAATTTTCGTATTTTTGAAGCTCTTCATATTTTTCACACATTTTCAGGTTCTTCATGTTTTTCAACACCACTTCAGGCTCCTCCTATTTTTCAGACCCTTTCATGCTAATCTAATTTTTGACACTTTTTGAAGCTCTTCATATTTTTCAAACCTTTTCAGTCTCTGCATGTTTTTGAACACCCTTTCATGCTCCTCATGTATTTCACACCTTTTGAAGCTCTTCATATTTTGCACACCTTTTCAGGCTCTTCATGTTTTTGAACACCGCTTCATCCTCCTCCTATTTTTAAGAGGGTTTCATGCTCGTCATATATTTGACATATTTTGAAGCTCTTCATAATTTTCACACCTTTTCAGGCTCTTCATGTTTTTGAACACCGCTTCATGCTCGTCCTATTTTTCAAACCGTTTCATGCTCCTCATATTTTTGACACCTTTTGAAGCTCTTCATGTTTTTCACACCTTTCAGGCTCTTCATGTATTTGAAAACCGTTTCATGCTCCTCCTAATTTTCAGAACGTTTCATTCTCCTCATATTTTTGACACCTTTTGAAGCTCTTCATATTTTTCACACCTATTCAGGCTCGTCATGTTTTTGAACACCGCTTCATGCGCCTCCTATTTTTCAGACCGTTTCATGCTCCTCATATTTTTGACAGATTTTGAAGCTTTTCATATTTTTCACACCTTTTCAGGCTCTTCAAGTTTGTCAACACCACTTCATGCTCCTCCTTTTTGCAGACCTTTTCATGCTCCTCATATTTTTGACACATTTTCATGATCCTCATATTTTTCACACCTTTTCAGTATCTTCTTTTTTTTCAACACCACTTCATGGTCCTCCTATTTTTCAAACCGTTTCATGCTCATCTCATTTTTGACACCTTTTGAAGCTTTTCATATTTTTCACAACTTTTCAGGCTCTTCATGTTTTTGAAAACCGCTTCATGCTCCTCCTATTTTTGAGACCGTTTCATGCTCCTCATATTTTTGACACCTTTTGATGCTCTTCATATTTTTCACACCTTTTCAGTCTCTTCTTTTTTTTCAACACCACTTCATGCTCCTCCTATTTTTCACACCGTTTCATGCTCATCTCATTTTTGACACCTTTTCAAGCTTTTCATATTTTTCACAATTTTTCAGGCTCTTCATGTTTTTGAACACCCCTTCATGCTCCTCCTATTTTTCAGACCGTATCCTGCTCCTCATATTATTCACACCTATTGAAGCTCTTCATATTTTGCACACCTTTTAAGACTCTTCATGTTTTTGAACACCACTTCATGCTCCTCCTATTTTTCAGAGAGTTTCATGCTCCTCATGTATTTCACACCTTTTGAAGCTCTTCATATTTTTCACACCTTTTCAGGCTCTTCATGTTTTTCCACACCACTTCATGCTTCTCCCATTTTTCAGACCGTTTCATGCTCCTCATAATTTGACACTTTTTGAAGCTCTTCATATTTTTCACACCTTTTCAGGCTCTTCATGTTTTTCAACACCAATTCATGATCCTCCTATTTTTCAGAAGGTTTCATGCTCCTCATATTTTTGACACCTTTTGAAGCTCTTCATGTTTTTCACAACTTTCAGGTTCTTCATGTTTTTCAACACCACTTTATGCTCCTCCTATTTTTCAGACCGTGTCATGCTCCTCATATTTTTGACACCCTTAGAAGCTCTTCATATTTTTCACACTTTTCATTCTCTTCATGTTTTTCAACACTGCTTCATGCTCCTTCTAATTTTCAGACCGTTTCAAGCTCTTCTCATTTTTGACACCTTTTGAAGCTCTTCATATTTTTCAAACCTTTTGAATCTCTTCATATTTTTCACATTTTTGTAGCTCTTCATATTTTTCACACGGTTTCAGACTCTTCCTGTTTTTCAACACCGCTTCATGCTCCTGCTATTTATCATACCGTTTCATACTTCTCATATTTTTGACACGTTTTGAGGCTCTTCATATTTTTCACACCTTTTCAGGCTCTTCATGTTTTTGAACACCGCTTCATGTTCCTCCTATTTTTCAGACCGTTTCATGCTCCTCATATTTTTGACACATTTTGAAGCTCTTCATATATTTCACACCTTTTGAAGCTGTTCATATTTTTCACACCTTTTAAAGCTCTTCATATTTTTCACACGTTTTCAGGCTCTTCATGTTTTCAACACCACCTCATGCTCCGCCTATTTTTCAGACGGTTTCATGTTCTTCATATTTTTGACCCCTTTTGAAGCTCTTCATATTTTTCACAAGTTTTCAGGCTCTTCATGTTTTTGAACACTGCTTCTTGCTCCTCCTAATTTTCAGAGAGTTTCATGCGCCTCATGTATTTCACACCTTTTGAAGGTCTTCATATTTTTCACACCTTTTCAGGCTCTTCATGTTTTTCAACACTGCTTCTTGCTCCTCCTAATTTTCAGAGAGTTTCATGCGCCTCATCTATTTCACACCTTTTGAAGCTCTTCATATTTTTCACACCTTTTCAGGCTCTTCATGTTTTTGAACATTGCTCCTCCTAATTTCAGACAGTTTCAGGCGCCTCATGTATTTCACACCTTTTGAATCCTTTCCTATTTTTCACACCTTTTCAGGCTCTTCATGTTTTTGCACACCACTTCATGGTTCTCCTATTTTTCAGCCCGTTACATGCTCCTCATGTATTTCACGCCTTTTGAAGCTCTTCATATTTTTCACACCTTTTCAGGCTCTTCATGTTTTTGATCACCATTTCATGCTTCTCCTATTTTTCAGACCGTTTCATGCTCCTCATATTTTTGACACCTTTTAAAGCTCCTCATATTTTTCACACCTTTTCAGGCTCTTCATGTTTTTCAACACCGCCTCATGCTGCTCCTATTTTTCAGACCGTTTCATGCTCCTCATATTTATGACACCTTTAGAAGCTCTTCTTCTTTTTCACACGTTTTCAGGCTCTTCATGTTTTCAACACAGCTTCATGCTCCTCCTATTTTTCACAACGTTTCATTCTCCTCATATTTTTGACACCTTTTGAAGCTCTTCATATTTTTCACACATATTCAGGCTCGTCCTGTTTTTGAACACCGCTTCATGCGCCTCCTATTTTTCAGACCGTTTCATGCTCCTCATATTTTTGACACCTTTTGAAGCTCTTCATACTTTTCACATTTTTGAAGATCTTCATATTTTTCACACGATTTCAGACTCTTCCTGTTTTTCAACACCACTTCATGCTCCTGCTATTTATCATATCGTTTCATACTTCTCATATTTTTGACACTTTTTGAGGCTCTTCATATTTTTCACACCTTTTCAGGCTCTTCATGTTTTTGAACACCGCTTCATCCTCCTCCTATTTTTCAGACCGTTTCATGCTCCTCATATTTTTCACACATTTTGAAGCTGTTCATTTTTTTCACACCTTTTCAGGCTCTTCATGTTTTTCAACAGCGCTTCATGCTCCTCCTATTTTTAAGACCGTTTCATGCTCCTCATGTATTTCACACCTTTTGAAGCTCTTCACATTTTTCACACCTTCTCAGGCTCTTCATGTTTTTCAACACCGCTTCATGCTTCTCCTATTTTTCAGACCATTTCATGCTCCTCATATTTTTGACACCTTTTGAAGCTCTTCATATTTTTCACACCTTCTCAGGCTCTTCATGTTTTTCAACTCCGCTTCATGCTCCTCCTATTTTTCAGACCGTATCAAGTTTCTCATTGTTTTCACACCTTTTGAAGCTCTTCATACTTTTCATAATTTGAAGATCTTCATATTTTTCACACGATTTCAGATTCTTCCTGTTTTTCAACACCGCTTCATGCTCCTGCTGTTTATCATACCGTTTGATACTTCTCATATTTTTGACACGTTTTGAGGCTCTTCATATTTTTCACACCTTTTCAGTCTCTGCATGTTTTTGAACACTGTTTCATGCTCCTCATGTATTTCACACCTTTTGAAGCTCTTCATATTTTGCACACCTTTTCAGGCTCTTCATGTTTTTGAACACCGCTTCATCCTCCTCCTATTTTTAAGAGGGTTTCATGCTCGTCATATTTTTGACACATTTTGAAGCTCTTCATATTTTTCACACCTTTTGAAGCTGTTCATATATTTCACACCTTTTCAGGCTCTTCATGTTTTTCAACACCACTTCATGCTCCTCCTATTTTTCAGACCCTTTCATGCTAATCTAATTTTTGACACCTTTTGAAGCTCTTCATATTTTTCACACCTTTTGAAGCTCTTCATATTTTTCACACCTTTTCAGGCTGTGCATGTTTTTGAACATCGCTTGTGCTCGTCCTATTTTCAGACCGTTTCATGCTCCTCATATTTTTGACACCTTTTGAAGCTCTTCATATTTTTCACACCTTTTCAGGCTCTTCATGTTTTTCAACACCGCTTCATGAACCTCCTATTTTTCGGACCGATTCATGCACCTCATATTTTTGACACATTTTGAAGCTCTTCATATTTTTCACACCTTTTCAGGCTCTTCATGGTTTTCAACACCACTTCATGCTCCTTGTATTTTTCAGACCGTTTCATGCTCCTCATATTTTTGACACCTTTTGAAGCTCTGCATATTTTTCACACCTTTTCATGCTCTTCATGATTTTCAACACCACTTCATGCTCCTATTTTTCAGACCGTTTCATGCTCATCTCATTTTTGACATCTTTTGAAGCTCTTCATATTTTTTACACCTTTTGAAGCTCTTCATAATTTTCGTATTTTTGAAGCTCTTCATATTTTTCACACATTTTCAGGTTCTTCATGTTTTTCAACACCACTTCAGGCTCCTCCTATTTTTCAGACCCTTTCATGCTAATCTAATTTTTGACACTTTTTGAAGCTCTTCATATTTTTCAAACCTTTTCAGTCTCTGCATGTTTTTGAACACCCTTTCATGCTCCTCATGTATTTCACACCTTTTGAAGCTCTTCATATTTTGCACACCTTTTCAGGCTCTTCATGTTTTTGAACACCGCTTCATCCTCCTCCTATTTTTAAGAGGGTTTCATGCTCGTCATATATTTGACATATTTTGAAGCTCTTCATAATTTTCACACCTTTTCAGGCTCTTCATGTTTTTGAACACCGCTTCATGCTCGTCCTATTTTTCAAACCGTTTCATGCTCCTCATATTTTTGACACCTTTTGAAGCTCTTCATGTTTTTCACACCTTTCAGGCTCTTCATGTATTTGAAAACCGTTTCATGCTCCTCCTAATTTTCAGAACGTTTCATTCTCCTCATATTTTTGACACCTTTTGAAGCTCTTCATATTTTTCACACCTATTCAGGCTCGTCATGTTTTTGAACACCGCTTCATGCGCCTCCTATTTTTCAGACCGTTTCATGCTCCTCATATTTTTGACAGATTTTGAAGCTTTTCATATTTTTCACACCTTTTCAGGCTCTTCAAGTTTGTCAACACCACTTCATGCTCCTCCTTTTTGCAGACCTTTTCATGCTCCTCATATTTTTGACACATTTTCATGATCCTCATATTTTTCACACCTTTTCAGTATCTTCTTTTTTTTCAACACCACTTCATGGTCCTCCTATTTTTCAAACCGTTTCATGCTCATCTCATTTTTGACACCTTTTGAAGCTTTTCATATTTTTCACAACTTTTCAGGCTCTTCATGTTTTTGAAAACCGCTTCATGCTCCTCCTATTTTTGAGACCGTTTCATGCTCCTCATATTTTTGACACCTTTTGATGCTCTTCATATTTTTCACACCTTTTCAGTCTCTTCTTTTTTTTCAACACCACTTCATGCTCCTCCTATTTTTCACACCGTTTCATGCTCATCTCATTTTTGACACCTTTTCAAGCTTTTCATATTTTTCACAATTTTTCAGGCTCTTCATGTTTTTGAACACCCCTTCATGCTCCTCCTATTTTTCAGACCGTATCCTGCTCCTCATATTATTCACACCTATTGAAGCTCTTCATATTTTGCACACCTTTTAAGACTCTTCATGTTTTTGAACACCACTTCATGCTCCTCCTATTTTTCAGAGAGTTTCATGCTCCTCATGTATTTCACACCTTTTGAAGCTCTTCATATTTTTCACACCTTTTCAGGCTCTTCATGTTTTTCCACACCACTTCATGCTTCTCCCATTTTTCAGACCGTTTCATGCTCCTCATAATTTGACACTTTTTGAAGCTCTTCATATTTTTCACACCTTTTCAGGCTCTTCATGTTTTTCAACACCAATTCATGATCCTCCTATTTTTGAGACCGTTTCATGCTCCTCATATTTTTGACACCTTTTGAAGCTCTTCATGTTTTTCACACCTTTCAGGCTCTTCATGTTTTTCAACACCACTTCATGCTCCTCCTATTTTTCAGACCGTGTCATGCTCCTCATATTTTTGACACCCTTAGAAGCTCTTCATATTTTTCACACTTTTCATTCTCTTCATGTTTTTCAACACTGCTTCATGCTCCTTCTAATTTTCAGACCGTTTCAAGCTCTTCTCATTTTTGACACCTTTTGAAGCTCTTCATATTTTTCAAACCTTTTGAATCTCTTCATATTTTTCATATTTTTGTAGCTCTTCATATTTTTCACACGGTTTCAGACTCTTCCTGTTTTTCAACACCGCTTCATGCTCCTGCTATTTATCATACCGTTTCATACTTCTCATATTTTTGACACGTTTTGAGGCTCTTCATATTTTTCACACCTTTTCAGGCTCTTCATGTTTTTGAACACCGTTTCATAATCCTCCTATTTTTCAGACCGTTTCATGCTGCTCATATTTTTGACACGTTTTGAAGCTCTTCATATTTTTCACACCTTTTCAGGCTCTTCATGTTTTTCAACTCCGCTTCATGCTCCTCCTATTTTTCAGACCGTATCCTGCTCCTGATATTATTCACACCTATTGAAGATCTTCATATTTTTCACACCTTTTAAGACTCTTCATGTTTTTGAACACCACTTCATGCTCCTCCTATTTTTCAGAGAGTTTCATGCTCCTCATGTATTTCACACCTCTTGAAGCTCTTCATATTTTTCACACCTTTTAAGACTCTTCATGTTTTTCAACACCGCTTCATGCTCCTCCTAATTTTCAGACCGTTTCAAGCTCTTCTCATTTTTGACACCTTTTGAAGCTCTTCATATTTTTCAAACCTTTTGAATCTCTTCATATTTTTCATATTTTTGTAGCTCTTCATATTTTTCACACGGTTTCAGACTCTTCCTGTTTTTCAACACCGCTTCATGCTCCTGCTATTTATCATACCGTTTCATACTTCTCATATTTTTGACACGTTTTGAGGCTCTTCATATTTTTCACACCTTTTCAGGCTCTTCATGTTTTTGAACACCGTTTCATAATCCTCCTATTTTTCAGACCGTTTCATGCTGCTCATATTTTTGACACGTTTTGAAGCTCTTCATATTTTTCACACCTTTTCAGGCTCTTCATGTTTTTCAACTCCGCTTCATGCTCCTCCTATTTTTCAGACCGTATCCTGCTCCTGATATTATTCACACCTATTGAAGCTCTTCATATTTTTCACACCTTTTAAGACTCTTCATGTTTTTGAACACCACTTCATGCTCCTCCTATTTTTCAGAGAGTTTCATGCTCCTCATGTATTTCACACCTCTTGAAGCTCTTCATATTTTTCACACCTTTTAAGACTCTTCATGTTTTTCAACACCGCTTCATGCTCCTCCTAATTTTCAGACCGTTTCAAGCTCTTCTCATTTTTGACACCTTTTGAAGCTCTTCATAATTTTCACATTTCTGAAACTCTTCATATTTTTCACACCTTTGCAGGGTCTTCATGTTTTTTCAACACTGCTTCATGCTCCTCCTATTTTTCAGACCGTTTCATGCTCCTCATATTTTTGACACATTTTGAAGCTCTTCATATTTTTCACACGTTTTCAGGCTCTTCATGTGTTTGATCACCATTTCATGCTTCTCCTATTTTTCAGACCGTTTCATGATCCTCATATTTTTGACACCTTTTAAAGCTCCTCATATTTTTCACACCTTTTCAGGCTCTTCATGTTTTTCAACAACACCTCATGCTGCTCCTATTTTTCAGACCGTTTCATGCTCCTCATATTTATGACACCTTTAGAAGCTCTTCTTATTTTTCACACGTTTTCAGGCTCTTCATGTTTTCAACACAGCTTCATGCTCCTCCTATTTTTCACAACGTTTCATTCTCCTCATATTTTTGACACCTTTTGAAGCTCTTCATATTTTTCACACCTATTCAGGCTAGTCATGATTTTCAACAACCTTTTTTGCTCCTCCTATTTTTCAGACCGTTTCATGCTCCTCATATTTTTGACATCTTTTGAAGCTCTATATATTTTTCACACCTTTTCAGGCTCTTCATGTTTTTCAACACCGCTTCATGCTCCTCCTATTTTTCAGAATGTTTCATGCTCCTCATATTTTTGACATCTTTTGAAGCTCTTCATATTTTTCACACCTTTTGAAGGTCTTCATATTTTTCTCACGTTTTCAGGCTCTTCATGTTTTTGAACTCCGCTTCATGGTCCTCCTATTTTTCAGACCGTTTCATTCTCCTCATGTATTTCACACCTTTTAAAGCTCTTCATTATTTTCACACCTTTTCAGGCTCTTCATGTTTTGAACTCTGTTTCATGCTCCTCCTATTTTTCAGACCGTTACATGCTCCTCATATTTTGACACCCTTTGAAGCTCTTCATATTTTTCACACCTTTTCAAGCTGTTCATGTTTTTCCACAACCCTTCATGCTGCTCCAATATTTCAGACCGTTTCATGCTCCTCATATATTTCACACCTTTTGAAGCTCTCCTTTTTTTTCCACACCTTTTCAGGCTCTTCATGTTTTTCAACACCACTTCATGCTCTTGCTTTTTTGCCGACCGTTTAATGCTCCTCATATTGTTGACACCTTTTGAAGCTCTTCATATTTTTCACACCTTTTCCGTCTCTTCTTGTTTTTCAACACCGCTTCTTGCTCCTCCTATTTTTCAGACCGTTTCATGCTCCTCATATTGTTGACACCTTTTGAAGCACTTCATATTTTTCACACCTTTTCAGGCTCTTCATATTTTTGAACACCGCTTCATGCTCCTCCTGTTTTTCACACCTTTTGAAGCTCTTCATGTTTTTCACACCTTTTCAGGCTCTTCATGTTTTTCAACACCGTTTCATGCTCCTCCTATTTTTCAGACCGTTTCATGCTCCTCATATTTTTGACACCTTTTGAAGCTCTTCATATTTTTCACACCTTTTGAAGCTGTTCATATATTTCACACCTTTTCAGGCTCTTGATGTTTTTCAACACCACTTCATGCTCCTCCTATTTTTCACACCCTTTCATGCTAATCTAATTTTTGACATCTTTGAAGCTCTTCATATTTTTCACACCTTTTCAAGGTCTTCATATTTTTCACACCTTTTCAAGCTGTTCATGTTTTTGAACACCGCTTATGCTCGTCTTATTTTTCAGACAGTTTAATGCTCCTCATATTTTTGACACCTTTTGAAGCTCTTCATATTTTTCACACCTTTTGAAGGTCTTCATATTTTTCTCACGTTTTCAGGCTCTTCATGTTTTTGAACACCGCTTCATGGTCCTCCTATTTTTCAGACCGTTTCATTCTCCTCATGTATTTCACACCTTTTAAAGCTCTTCATTATTTTCACACCTTTTCAGGCTCTTCATGTTTTGAACTCTGTTTCATGCTCCTCCTATTTTTCAGACCGTTTCATGCTCCTCAAATTTTTGACACATTTTGAAGCTCTTCATATTTTTCACACCTTTTCAGGCTCGGCATGTTTTTCAACACCGCTTCATGCACTTCCTATTTTTCAGAACGTTTCATGCTCATCTCATTTTTGACACCTTTTGAAGCTTTTCATATTTTTCAAAACTTTTCAGGCTCTTCATGTTTTGAACACCGCTTCATGGTAATCCTATTTTTGAAACCATATCATGCTCCTCATATTTTTCACACATTTTGAAACTCTCCATATTTTTCAAACCTTTTCAGACTCTTCATGTTTTTGAACAACGTTTCATGCTCCTCCTATTTTTCAAACGGTTTCATGCTCCTCATATTTTGACACCTTTTGAAGCTCTTCATATTTTTCACACTTTTTCAAGCTCTTCATGTTTTTCAACACCACTTCATGCTCCTCCTATTTTTCAGACCGTTTCATGTTCCTCATATTTTTGACACCTTTAGTAACTTTTTATATTTTTCACACGTTTTCAGGCTCTTCATGTTTTTCAACACCGCTTCAGCTCCTCCTAATTTTCAGACCGTTTCATTCTCCTCATAAATTTGACACATTTTAAAGCTCTTCATATATTTCACACCTTTTGAAGCTGTTCATATTTTTCACACCTTTTCAGGCTCTTCATGTTTTTCAACACCGTTTCATGCTCCTCCTATTTTTCAGACCGTTTCATGCTCCTCATATTTTTGACACCTTTTGAAGCTCTTCATATTTTTCACACCTTTTGAAGCTGTTCATATATTTCACACCTTTTCAGGCTCTTGATGTTTTTCAACACCACTTCATGCTCCTCCTATTTTTCACACCCTTTCATGCTAATCTAATTTTTGACATCTTTTGAAGCTCTTCATATTTTTCACACCTTTTGAAGGTCTTCACATTTTTCACACCTTTTCAAGCTGTTCATGTTTTTGAACACCGCTTATGCTCGTCTTATTTTTCAGACAGTTTAATGCTCCTAATACTTTTGACACCTTTTGAAGCTCTTCATATTTTTCACACCTTTTGAAGGTCTTCATATTTTTCTCACGTTTTCAGGCTCTTCATGTTTTTGAACTCCGCTTCATGGTCCTCCTATTTTTCAGACCGTTTCATTCTCCTCATGTATTTCACACCTTTTAAAGCTCTTCATTATTTTCACACCTTTTCAGGCTCTTCATGTTTTGAACTCTGTTTCATGCTCCTCCTATTCTTCAGACCGTTACATGCTCCTCATATTTTGACACCCTTTGAAGCTCTTCATATTTTTCACACCTTTTCAAGCTGTTCATGTTTTTCACAACCCTTCATGCTGCTCCAATATTTCAGACCGTTTCATGCTCCTCATATATTTCACACCTTTTGAAGCTCTCCTTTTTTTTCACACCTTTTCAGGCTCTTCATGTTTTTCAACACCACTTCATGCTCCTGCTTTTTTGCCGACCGTTTAATGCTCCTCATATTGTTGACACCTTTTGAAGCTCTTCATATTTTTCACACCTTTTCCGTCTCTTCTTGTTTTTCAACACCGCTTCTTGCTCCTCCTATTTTTCAGACCGTTTCATGCTCCTCATATTGTTGACACCTTTTGAAGCACTTCATATTTTTCACACCTTTTCAGGCTCTTCATATTTTTGAACACCGCTTCATGCTCCTCCTGTTTTTCACACCTTTTGAAGCTCTTCATGTTTTTCACACCTTTTCAGGCTCTTCATGATTTTGAACACAGCTTCATGCTCCTCCTAATTTTCAGACCGTTTCATGCTCCTCATACATTTCTCACCTTTTTAAGCTCTTCCTATTTTTCACACCTTTTCATACTCTTCATGTTTTTGAACACCGTTTTATGCTGCCTCTATTTTTCAGACCGTTTCATGCTCCTCATATATTTTAAACCTTTTGAATCTCTTCATATATTTCACACGTTTTCAGGCTGTTCATGTTTTTCAACAACGCTTCATGCTCCTCCTATTTTTCAGACCGTTTCATGCTCCTCATATTTTTGACACCTTTTGAAGCTCTTCATATTTTTCACACCTTTTCAGACTCTTTTTGTTTTTCAACACCGCTTGATGATCCTCCTATATTTCAGACCGTTTCATGCTCCTCATATTTTTGACACCTTTTGAAGCTCTTCATATTTTTCACACCTTTTCAGACTCTTCCTGTTTTTCAACACCGCTTCATGCTGCTCCTATTTTTCAGACCGTTTCATGCTCATCTCTTTTTTGACAACTTTTGAAGCTCTTCATATTTTCATACCTTTTGAAGCTCTTCATATCTTTCACACGTTTTCAGGCTCTTCATGTTTTTCAACACCGCTTCATGCTCCTCCTATTTTTCAGACCATTTCATGCTCCTCATATTTTTGACACGTTTTGAAGCTCTTCATATTTTTCACACCTTTTCCGTCTGTTCTTGTTTTTCAACACCGCTTCTTGCTCCTCCTATTTTTCAGACCGTTTCATGCTCCTCATATTGTTGACACCTTTTGAAGCACTTCATATTTTTCACACCTTTTCAGGCTCTTCATATTTTTGAACACCGCTTCATGTTCCTCCTGTTTTTCACACCTTTTGAAGCTCTTCATATTTTTCACACCTTTTCAGGCTCTTCAGGTTTTTGAACACCTCTTCATGCTCCTCATATTTTTCAGACCGTTTCATGCTCCTCATGTATTTCACACCTTTTGAAGCTGTTCATATTTTTCACACCTTTTCAGGCTCTCCATGTTTCTGAACACCACTTCCTGCTCCTCCTATTTTTGAGGCCGTTTCAAGCTCATCTCATTTTTGACACCTTCTGAAGCTCTTCATTTTTTTCACACCTTTTGAGCTCTTCATATTCTTCACACGTTTTCAGGCTCTTCATGTATTTCAATAACGCTTCTTACTCCTCCTATTTTTCAGACCGTTTCATGTTCCTCATATTTTTCACATCTTTTGAAGCTCTTCACATTTTTCACACATTTTCAGGCTTTTCATGTTTCTGAACACCGCTTCATCCTCCTCCTATTTTTCACACCTTTTGAAGCTCTTCATATTTTTCACAGCTTTTCAGGCTGCACATGTTTTTGAACACGACTTCATGCTCCTCATCTTTTTCAGTCTGTTTCATGCTCCTCATATTTTTCACACCGTTTGAAGCTCTTCATATTTTTCACACGTTTTCAGGCTCTTCATGTTTTTGATCACCGTTTCATGCTCCTGCTATTTTTCAGACCGTTTCATGCTCCTCATATTTTTGACAATTTTATAAGCTCTTCATATTTTTCACACTTTTTTAGGCTCTTCATGTTTTTTAACACCGCTTCTTGCTCCTCCTATTTTTCAAACTTTTTGAAGCTCTTCATGTTTTTCACACCTTATCAGCCTCTTCATGTTTTTGAACACCTCTTCATGCTACTCCTATTTTTCAGACCTTTTCATGTTCCTCCTGTTTTTCACACCTTTTGAAGCTCTTCATATTTTTCACACCTTTTCAGGCTGTACATGTTTTTGAAGACCACTTCATGCTCCTCATCATTTTCAGACCGTTTCATGCTCCTGATATTTTTCACACCGTTTGAAGTTCTTCATATTTTTCACACGTTTTCAGATTCTTCATGATTTTGATCACCGTTTCATGCTCCTCCTATTTTTCAGAGAGTTTCATGCTCCTCATGTATTTCACACCTTTTGAAGCTCTTCATATTTTTCACACCTTTTCAGGCTCCTCATGTTTTGCAACACTGCTTCATGCTCCTCCTATTTTTCAGACCGTTTCAATCTCCTCATATTTTGACAGATTTTGATGCTCTTCATATTTTTCACACCTTCTCAGGCTCTTCATTTTTTCACCACTGCTTCATGCTCCTCCTATTTTTCAGACCGTATCAGCTCGTTATATTTTTCACACCTTTTGAAGCTCTTCACATTTTTCACACCTTTTCAGGCTCTTCATATTTTTGAACACCGCTTCATCCTCCTCCTATTTTTCAGACCGTTTCTTGCTCCTCATGTATTTCACACCTTTTGAAGCTCTTCATATTTTTCACACCTTTTCAGGCTCTTGCTGTTTTTCCACACCACTTCATGCTTCTCCTATTTTTCAACCCGTTTCATGCTCCTCATGTATTTCACACCTTTTGAAGCTCTTCATATTTCTCACACATTTTCAGGCTCTTCATGTTTTTGAACATCGCTTCATGCTCCTAATATTTTTCAGACCTTTTCATGCTCCTCATATTTTTGACACTCTTTGAAGCTCTTCATATTTTTCACACCTTTTCAGGCTCTTCATGTTTTGGAACACCGCTTCATGATCCTCCTATTTTTCAGACCGTTTCATGCTCCTCATATTTTTGACACCTTGAGAAGTTCTTCATATTTTTCACACCTTTTCAGGCTCTTCATGTTTTTCAACACAGCTTCATGCTCCTCCTATTTTTCAGACCATTTCATTCTCCTCATATTTTTGACACTTTTTTAAGATCTTCATATATTTCACACCTTTTCAATCTCTTCTTTTTTTTCAACACCACTTCATGCTCCTCCTATTTTTCAGACCGTTTCATGCTCCTCATATTTTGACACATTTTGAAACTCATCATATTTTGAACACCTTTACAGGCTCTTCATGTTTTTCAACACCGCTTCATGCTCGTCCTATTGTCCAGACCGTTTCATGCTCCTCATATTTTTAACCCTTTTGAATCTCTTCATATATTTCACACCTTTTCAGGATCTTCATGTTTTTGAACACCGCTTCATGCTCCTCCTATCGTTCAGACCGTTTCATGCTCCTCATGTATTTCACACCTTTTGAAGCTCTTCATATGTTTCACACCTTTTCAGGCTCTTCATGTTTTTGAGCACCACTTCATGCTGCTCCTATTTTTCAAACCGTTTCATGCTCCTCATAGTTTTGACACATTGGAAGCTCTTCATATTTTACACACCATTTGAGGCTCTTCATGTTTTTCAACACCGCTTCATGCTTCTCCTATTTTTCAACCCGTTTCATGCTCCTCATGTATTTCACACCTTTTGAAGCTCTTCATATTTTTCACACCTTTTCAACCTCTTCATGTTTTTCAACACCACTTCATGCTCGTCCTATTTTTCAGACCGTTTCATGCTCCTCATATTTTGACACCTTGAGAACCTCTTCATATTTTTCACACCTTTTCAGGCTCTTCATGTTTTTCAACACAGCTTCATGCTCCTCCTATTTTTCAGACCATTTCATTCTCCTCATATTTTTGACACTTTTTTAAGCTCTTCATATATTTCACACCTTTTCAATCTCTTCTTTTTTTTCAACACCACTTCTTGCTCCTCCTATTTTTCAGACCGTTTCATGCTCCTCATATTTTGACACATTTTGAAGCTCATCATATTTTGAACACCTTTACAGGCTCTTCATGTTTTTCAACACCGCTTCATGCTCGTCCTGTTGTCCAGACCGTTTCATGCTCCTCATATTTTTGACACCTTTTGAATCTCTTCATATATTTCACACCTTTTCAGGATCTTCATGTTTTTCAACACCGCTTCATGCTCGTCCTATTGTCCAGACCATTTCATGATCCTCATATTTTTGACACCTTTTGAATCTCTTCATATATTTCACACCTTTTCAGGATCTTCATGTTTTTGAACACCGCTTCATGCTCCTCCTATCGTTCAGACCGTTTCATGCTCCTCATGTATTTCACACCTTTTGAAGCTTTTCATATGTTTCACACCTTTTCAGGCTCTTCATGTTTTTGAGCACCACTTCATGCTGCTCCTATTTTTCAAACCGTTTCATGCTCCTCATAGTTTTGACACATTGGAAGCTATTCATATTTTACACACCATTTGAGACTCTTCATGTTTTTCAACACCGCTTCATGCTCCTCCTATTTTTCAGACCGTTTCATGCTCCTCATGTATATCACACCTTTGGAAGCTCTTCATAATGTTCACACCTTTTCAGGCTCTTCATATTTTTCAACACCGTTTCATGCTCCCCCAATTTTTCAGACCGTTCCATGCTCCTCATATTTTTGACACCTTTTGAAGCTCTTCATATTTTTCACTTCTTTTCAGGCTCTTCATGTTTTTCAACACCGATTCATGCTCCTCCTATTTTTCAGATCGTTTCATGCTCCTCTCATTTCTGACACATTTTGAAGCTTTTCAAATATTTCACACATTTTCAGGCTCTTCATATTTTTCAACACAACTTCATGCTCCCCCTATTTTTCAGACCGTTTCATGCTCATCTCATTTTTAAGATCTTGTCAAACTCTTAATATTTTTCCCAGCTTTTGAAGCTCTTCATATTTTCCACACTTTTTCAGGCTCTTCAGGTCTTTCAATACCGCTTCTTGCTGCTCCTAATTTTCAGACCGTTTCATGCTCCTCATATTTATGACACATTTTGAAGCTCTTCATATTTTTCACACCTTTTCAGGCTCTTCATATTTTTGAACACCGCTTCATGCTCCTCCTATTTTTGACACCTTTTGAAGCTCTTCATATTTTTCACACATTTTCAGGCTCCTCTTGTTTTTGAACACCGCTTCATGCTCCTCCTATTTTTCAGACCGTTTCATGCTCCTCATATTTTTCACATCTTTTGTAGCTCTTCATATTTTTCACACCTTTTCAGGCTCTTCATGTTTTTCAACACCGCTTCATGCTCCTCCTATTTTCCAGACCGTTTCATGCTCCTCATTTTTTTCACACCTTTTGAAGCTCTTCATATTTTTCACATGTTTCATGCTCTTCATGTTTTTAACCACCGCTTCATGCTCATCCTATTTTCCAGACCGTTTCATGCTCCTGATATTTTTGATACGTTTTGAAGCTCTTCATATTTTTCACACCTTTTGAAGCTCTTATTTTTCACACCTTTTCAGGCTTTTCATGTTTTTGAACACCGCTTCATGCTCCTCCTATTTTTCAGACCGTTTCATGCTCCTCATGTATTTCACACCTTTTGAAGCTCTTCATATTTTTCTCAACTTTTCAGGCTCTCATGTTTTTGAACACAGCTTCTTGCTCCTCCTATTTTACAGACCGTTTCATGCTCCTCATGTATTTCACACATTTTGAAGCCCTTCATATTTTTCACAACTTTTCAGACTCTTCATGTTTTATAACACGGTTTCATGCTCCTCCTATTTTTCAGACCGTTTCATGCTCCTCATATTTTTGACACCTTTTGAAGCTCTTCATATTTTTCACACCTTTTCATTCTCTTCATGTTTTTGAACACCGCTTCATGATCCTCCTATTTTTCAGATGGTTTCATGCTCCTCATATTTTTGACACCTTTTGAAGCTCTTCATATTTTTCACACGATTTCAGACTCCTCATGTTTTGAAAACCGCATCATGCTCCTCCTATTTTCAGACCGTTTCATGCTCCTTATGTATTTCACACCTTTTGAAGTCCTTCACATTGTTCACACCTTTTCAGGCTCTTCATGTTTTTGAACACAGTTTCAAACTGTTCCTAATTTTCAGACCGTTTCATGCTCCTCATATTTTCCACACCTTTTGAAGCTCTTCATATTTTTCACACCTTTTCATGTTTTTCATGTTTTTCAACACCGCTTCATGCTTCTCCTATTTTTCAGACCGTTTCATGCTCCTCATATTTTTGCACCTTTTGAAGCTCTTCATATTTTTCACACATTTTCAGGCTCTTCATGTTTTTCAACACCGATTCATGCTCCTCATATTTTTGACACCTGTTGAAGCTCTTCATATTTTTCACACCTTTTCATGTTTTTCATGTTTTTCAACACCACTTCATGCTTCTCCTATTTTTCAGACCGTTTCATGCTCCTCGTATTTTTCACACCTTTTGAAGCTCATCATATTTTTCAACCTTTTTAGGCTCTTCATGTTTTTGAACACGGTTTCATGCTCCTCCTATTTTTCAAACTGTGTCATGCTCATCTCATTTTTAACAACTTTTGAAGCTCTTCATATTTTTCACACCTTTTGAAGCTCTTCATATTTCTCAAACGTTTTCAGGCTCTTCCTGTTTTTCAACACCCCTTCTTGCTCATCCTTTTTTTCAGAACGTTTCATGCTTCTCTCATTTCTGACACATTTTGAAGCTCTTCATATATTTCACACATTTTCAGGCTCTTCATGTTTTTCAACACCATTTCATGCTCCTCCTATTTTTCAGACCGTTTCATACTCATCTCGCTTTTGACACATTTTGAAGCTCTTCATATTTTCCACACCTTTTGAAGCTCTTCATATTTTTCAAACGTTTTCAGGCTCTTAATGTTTTTCAACACCGCTTCTGGCTCCTCCTATTTATCAGACCGTTTCATGCTCCTCATATTTTTGACACTTTTTGAAGCTCTTCATTTTTTTCACACCTTTTGAAGCTCTTCATATTTTTCACACCTTTTCAGGCTCTTCATGTTTATTACACCGCTTCATGCTGCTCCTATTTTTCAGACCGTTTCATGCTCCTCATATTTTTGACACCTTTTGAAGGTCTTCATATCTTTCACACGTTTTCAGGCTCTTCATGTTTTTTACACCGCTTCATGCTGCTCCTGTTTTTCAGACCGTTTCATGCTCCTCATATTTTTGACACCTTTTGAAGCTCTTCATATTTTTCACACCTTTTCAGGCTCTTCATGTTTTTGAACACCGTTTCATTCTCCTCCTATTTTTCAGACCGTTTCATGCTCCTCATATATTTGACACCTTTTGAAGCTCTTCATATTTTTCACACCTTTTCAGGCTCTTCATGTTTTTCAACACCGCTTCATGCTCCTTCAATTTTCAGACCGTTTCATGCTCCTCATATTTTTGACACGACTTGAAGCTCTTCATATTTTTCACACCTTTTCAGGGTCTTCATGTTTTTCAACACTGCTTCATGCTCCTCCAATTTTCAGACCGTTTCATGCTCCTCATATTTTTGACACGATTTGAAGGTCTTCATATTTTTCACACCTTTTCAGGGTCTTCATGTTTTTCTACACCGCTTCATGCTCCTCCTATTTTTGACACCTTTTGAAGCTGTTCATATATTGCACACCTTTTCAGGCGTTTCATGTTTTTGACCACCGTTTTATGCTCCTCATATTTTAACAGGTTTTGATGCTCTTCATATTTTTCACAGCTTTTCAGGCTCTTCATGTTTTTCAACAACACTTCATGCTCCTCCTATTTTTCAGACCGTTTCCTGCTCCTCATATTTTTGACACATTTTCCAACTCTTCATATTTTTCACACCTTTTCAGGCTCTTCATGTTTTTCAACACCGGTTCATGCTCCTCCTATTTTTCATACCGTTTCATGCTCCTCATATTTTTGACACCTTTTGGAGCTCTTCATATTTTTCAAACCTTTTCAAGCTCTTCATGTTTTTCAACACCGCTTCATTTTCCTCCTATTTTGCAGACCATTTCATGCTCCTCATATTTTTGACACCTATTGAAGCTCTTCATATTTTTCACACCTTTTCTTGCTTTCCATGTTTTTGAACACCATTTCATGCTCCTCGTATTTTTGACACCTTTGAAGCTCTTCATATTTTTCACACCTTTTCAGGCTCTTCATATTTTTCAACACCGGTTCATGCTCCTCCTATTTTTCATACATTTTCATGCTCCTCATATTTTTGACAACTTTTGAAGCTCTTCATGTACTTCACACCTTTTCAGGCTCTTCATGTTTTTCAAGACCGCTTCATGCTCCTCCTATTTTTCAGACCGTTTAATCCTCCTCATCTTTTTGACAACTTTTGAAGCTCTTGATATTTTTCACACCTTTTCATTCTCTTCAGGTTTTTGAACACCGTTTCATGCTCCTGCTATTTTTCAGACCGTTTCACGCTCCTCATGTATTTCACACCTTTAGAAGCTCTTCATATTTTTCACACCTTTTCAGGCTGTTCATGTTTTTCAACACCGCTTCATGCTTCTCCTATTTTTCAGACCGTTTCATGCTCCTCATATTTTTCACCCCTTGAATCTCTTCATAATTTTCACACCTTTTGAAGCTCTTCATATTTTTCACACCTTTTCAGGCTTTTCATGTTTTTCAACACCGCTTCATGCTCCTCCTATTTTTCTGACCTTTTCATGCTCCTCATATTTTTGACAACTTTTGAAGCTCTTCATATATTTCACACCTTTTCTGGCTCTTCATATTTTTCAACACCACTTCATGCTCCTCCTATTTTTCAGACCGTTTCATGCTCCTCATATTTTTGACACCTTTTGAAGCTCTTCATATATTTCCCACCTTTTCAGGCTCTTCATGTTTTTCAACAAAGCATCATGCTCCTCCTATTTTTCAGACCGTTTTATGCACCTCATATTTTTCACACCTTTTGAAGCTCTTCATATTTTGCACACCTTTTCAGGCTGTTCATGTTTTTCAACACCGCTTCATGCTTCTCCTATTTTTCAGACCGTTTTATGCACCTCATATTTTTCACACCTTTTGAAGCTCTTCATATTTTTCACACCTTTTTAGGCTGTTCATGTTTTTCAACACCGCTTCATGCTCCTCCTATTTTTCTGACCTTTTCATACTCCTCATATTTTTGACACCTTTTGAAGCTCTTCATATTTTTCACACCTTTTCATGTTCTTCATGTTTCTCAACACCGTTTCAGGCTCCTCCTATTTTTGACATATTTTGAATCTCTTTGTATTTTTCACAACTTTTCAGGCTCTTCATGTTTTTCAACACTGCTTCATGCTCCTCCTACTTTTCAGACCATTTCATGCTCCTCATGTATTTCACACATTTTGAAGCTCTTTATATTTTTCACATGTTTTCAGGCTCCGCATGTTTTTGAACACGATTTCTTGCTCCTCCTATTTTTCAGACCGTTTCATGCTCCTCATATTTTTGACACCTTTTGAAGCTCTTCATATTTTTCACAATTTTTCAGGCTTTTCATGTTTTTCAACATCGCTTCATGATCCTCCTACTTTTCTGAGCGTTTCATGCTCCTCATATTTTTGAAACCTTTTGAAGCTCCTCATATTTTTCACACCTTTTGAAGCTCTTCATATTTTTCACACCTTTTCAGGCTCTTCATGTATTTGAACACCGTTTCATACTCCTCCTATTTTTCAGACCGTTTCATGCTCCTCATATATTTGACACATTTTGAAGGTCTTCATGTTTTTCACACCTTTTCAGGCTCTTCATGTTTTTGAACACCACTTCAAGCTCCTGCTATTTTTCAAACCGTTTCATGTTCCTCATGTATTTCACACCTTTTGAAGCTCTTCATATTTTTCACACCTTTTCAAGCTCTTCATGTTTTGAATGCTGTTTCATGCTCCTCCTATTTTTCAGACCCTTTCATGCTCCTCATATTTTTGACACGTTTTAAGCTCCCCATATTTTTCACACCTTTTGAAACTCTTCATATATTTCACACTTTTTCAAGCGCTTCATGTTTTTCAACTCAACTCCATGCTCTTCCTTTTTTTCAGACCTTTTGATGCTCATCTCATTTTTGACACCTTTTGAAGCTCTTCATATTTTTCACACCTTTTGAAGCTCTTCATATTTTTACACCTTTTGAAGCTCTTCATATTTTTCACAACTTTTCAGGCTCTTCATGTTTTTGAACACCGCTTCATGCTCCTCCTATTTTTCAGACCGTTTCATGCTCCTCATGTATTTCACACCTTTTGAAGCTCTTTATATTTTTCACACCTATTCAGGCTCTTCATGTTTTTCAACACCGCTTCATGCTCTTCCTGTTTTTCAGACCATTTCATGCTCCTTTTATTTTTGACACCTTTTGAAGCTCTTCATATTTTTCACACCTTTTCAGGTTCTTCATGTTTTTCAACACCGCTTCATGCTCCTCCTATTTTTCAGACCTTTTCATCCTCTTCATCTGTTTGACACCTTTTGAAGCTCTTCATATATTTCACACTTTTTCAGGCTCTTCATGTTTTTCAACACCAGTTCATGTTCCTCCTATTTTTCAGACCGTTTCATGGTCCCCATATTTTTGACACCTTTTGAAGCTCTTCATATTTTTCACATCATTTCTGTCTCTTCATGTTTTTCAACACCGCTTCATGCTCCTCCAATTTTTCAGAACGTTTCATGCTCCTCATATTTTTCACACTTTTTGAAGCTCTTCATATACTTCACACTTTTTCAGTCTCTTCATGTTTTTCACACCTTTTCAGGCATTTCATGTTTTTCGACAATGATTCATGCTCCTCCTATTTTTCACACCGTTTCATGCTCCTCGTATTTTTGACACCTTTTGAAGCTCTTCATATTTTTCACACCTTTTCATGCTCTTCGTATTATTCAACACCTCTTCATGCTCCTCCTATTTTTCAGACCTTTTAATTCTCCTCATATTCTCCACACATTTTGAAGCTCTTCATATATTTCACATGTTTTCAGGCTCCTCATGTTTTAGAGCACCGCTTCATGCTCCTCATATTTTCAGACCGTTTCATGCTCCTCATATATTTGACACCTTTGTAGCTCTTCATATTTTTCACACCTTTTCATGCTCTTCATGTTTTTCAGCACCGCTTCTTGCTCTTCCTATTTTTCAGACCGTTTCATGCTCCTCATATATTTGACACCTTTGGAAGCTCTTCATATTTTTACCTCTTTTCAGGCTCTTCATATTTTTGAACACGGCTTCATGCTCCTCCTATTTTTCAGACCGTTTCATGCTCCTCATATTTTTCACACCTATTGAAGCTCTTCATATTTTTCACACCTTTTGAAGGTCTTCATATTTCTCACACATTTTCAGGCTCTTCATGTGTTTCAACACCGCTTCAGGCTCGTCCTATTTTTCAGAACTTTTGATGCTCCTCATATTTTTGACACCTTTTGAAGCTCTTCATATTTCTCACACATTTTCAGGCTCTTCATGTTTTTCAACACCGCTTCATGCTCCTCCTCTTTTTCAGACCGTTTCATGCTCCTCATATTTTTGACACCTTTTGAAGCTCCTCATATTTTTTACACCTTTTGAAGCTCTTCATATATTTCATACTTTTTCAGGCTCTTCATGATTTGCAACAACACTTCATGCTCCTCCTATTTTTTAGACCGTTTCATGCTCCTCATATTTTTGACACCTTTTGAAGCTCTTCATATTTTTCACACCTTTTCAGGCTCTTCATGTTTCTCAACAGCACTTCATGCACCTCCTAGTTTTCAGACCGTTTCATGCTCATCTCATTTTTGACACCTTTTGAAGCTCTTCATATTTTTGACACCTTTTGAAGCTCTTCATATTTTTCACAACTTCTCATGCTCTTCATGTTTTTGAACACCGTTTCATGATCCTCCTCTTTTTCAGAACGTTTCATGCTCCTCATATTTTTGACACCTTTTAAAATTCGTCATATTTTTCACACCTTTTAAGGCTCTTCATGTTTTTGAACACCGCTTCATGCTCCTCCTATTTTTCAGACCGTTTCATGCTACTCATATACTTGACAGCTTTTGAAGCTCTTTATATTTTTCACACCTTTTCAGACTCTTCATGTATTTGATCAGCGTTTCATGCTCCTTTATATTTCAGACCGTTTCATGCTCCTCATATTTTTGACACCTTTTGAAGCTCTTCATATTTTTCAAACCTTTTCAATCTCTTCATGTTTTTGAACACCGCTTCATGCTCCTCCTATTTTTCAGACCGTTTCATGCTCCTCATATTTTTGACACATTTTGAAGCTCTTCATATTTTTCACACCTTTTCAGGCTCTTCATGTTTTTGAACACCGCTTCATGCTCCTCCTATTTTTCAGACCATTTCATGCTCCTCATATTTTTGACACTTTTTGAAGCTCCTCATATGTTTCACACATTTTGAAGCTCTTCATATATTTCACACCATTTCAGCATCTTCATGTTTTTCAACACCACTTCATGCTCCTCCTTTTTTTCAGACCGTCTCATGCTCCTCATATTTTTCACACTTTTGAAGCTCTTCATATTTTTCACACCTTTTGAATCTCTTCATATTTTTCAAACCTTTTGAAGCTCTTCATATTATTCACACGTTTTCAGTCTCTTCATGTTTTTCAACACCGCTTCATGCTCCTCCTATTTTTCAGACAGTTTCATGCTCCTCATATTTTTGACACATTTTGAGGCTCTTCATATAATTCACACCTTTTCAGGCCCTTCATATTTTGAACACCGTTTCATGCTCCTCGTATTTTTCAGACCGTTTCATGCTCCTCATATTTTTGACACCTTTTGAAGGTCTTTATATTTTTCACACCTTTTCAGGCTCTTCATGTTTTTCAACACCAGTTCATGCTCCTCCTATTTTTCAGACCGTTTCATGGTCCCCATATTTTTGACACCTTTTGAAGCTCTTCATATTTTTCACATCATTTCTGTCTCTTCATGTTTTTCAACACCGCTTCTTGCTCCTCCTATTTCTCAGACCGTTTCATCCTCGTCATATTTTTGACACCTTTTGATGCTCTTCATATTTTTCACACCTTTTGAAGCTCTTCATATTTTTCACACCGTTTCAGGCTCTTCATGATTTTCAACACCGCTTCATGCTCCTCCGATTTTTCAGACCGTTTCATGCTCATCTCATTTTTGACACCTTTTGAAGCTCTTCATATTTTTGACAGCTTTTGAAGCTCTTCATATTTTTCACAACTTCTCATGCTCTTCATGTTTTTGAACACCGTTTCATGATCCTCCTCTTATTCAGAACGTTTCATTCTCCTCATATTTTTGACACCTTTTAAAATTCTTCATATTTTTCACCCCTTTTTATGCTCTTCATGTTTTTGAACACCGCTTCATGCTCCTCCTATTTTTCAGACCGTTTCATGCTACTCATATACTTGACAGCTTTTGAAGCTCTTCATATTTTTCACACCTTTTCAGACTCTTCATGTATTTGATCAGCGCTTCATGCTCCTTTATATTTCAGACCGTTTCATGCTCCTCATATTTTTGACACCTTTTGAAGCTCTTCATATTTTTCAAACCTTTTCAGGCTCTTCATGTTTTTGAACACCGCTTCATGCTCCTCCTATTTTTCAGACCGTTTCATGCTCCTCATATTTTTGACACATTTTGAAGCTCTTCATATTTTTCACACCTTTTCAGGCTCTTCATGTTTTTGAACACCGCTTCATGCTCCTCCTATTTTTCAGACCATTTCATGCTCCTCATATTTTTGACACTTTTTGAAGCTCCTCATATGTTTCACACATTTTGAAGCTCTTCATATATTTCACACCATTTCAGCATCTTCATGTGTTTCAACACCACTTCATGCTCCTCATCTTTTTCAGACCGTTTCATGCTCATCTCATTTTTGAAACATTTTGAAGCTCTTCATATTTTTCACACCTTTTGAATCTCTTCATATTTTTGAAACCTTTTCAAGCTCTTCATGTTTTAGAACACCGCATCATGCTCCTCCTATTTTTCAGACCGTTTAATGCTCCTCATGTATTTCACACATTTTGAAGCTCTTCATATTTTTCTCACCTTTTCGGGCTCTTCATGTTTTTGAACACCGCTTCATGCTCCTCCAATTTTTCAGACCTTTTCATCCTCCTCATCTGTTTGACACCTTTTGAAGCTCTTCATATATTTCACACTTTTTCAGGCTCTTCATGTTTTTCAACACCAGTTCATGCTCCTCCTATTTTTCAGACCGTTTCATGGTCCCCATGTTTTTGACACCTTTTGAAGCTCTTCATATTTTTCACATCATTTCTGTCTCTTCATGTTTTTCAACACCGCTTCATGTTCCTCCAATTTTTCAGAACGTTTCATGCTCCTCATATTTTTCACACTTTTTGAAGCTCTTCATATATTTCACACCTTTTCAGTCTCTTCATGTTTTTCACACCTTTTCAGGCATTTCATGTTTTTCAACAATGATTCATGCTCCTCCTATTTTCCACACCGTTTCATGCTCCTCATATTTTTGACACCTTTTGAAACTCTTCATATTTTTCACACCTTTTCAGGCTCTTCATATTATTCAACACCTCTTCATGCTCCTCCTATTTTTCAGACCTTTTAATTCTCCTCATATTTTTCACACATTGTTAAGCTCTTCATATATTTCACATCTTTTCAGGCTCTTCATGTTTTAGAGCACCGCTTCATGCTCCTCATATTTTCAGACCGTTTCATGCTCCTCATACATTTGACACCTTTGTAGCTCTTCATATTTTTCACACCTTTTCATGCTCTTTATGTTTTTCAGCACCGCTACTTGCTCTTCCTATTTTTCAGACCGTTTCATGCTCCTCATATATTTGACACCTTTGGAAGCTCTTCATATTTTTACCTCTTTTCAGGATCTTCATGTTTTTGAACACGGCTTCATGCTCCTCCTATTTTTCAGACCGTTTCATGCTCCTCATATTTTTCACACCTATTGAAGCTCTTCATATTTTTCACACCTTTTAAGGCTCTTCATTTTTTTGAACACCGTTTCATGCTCCTCCTATTTTTCAGACCGTTTCATGCTCCTCATATTTTTGACACTTTTTGAGGATCTTCATATATTTCACACCTTTTCAGGCCCTTCATGTTTTTGAACACCGTTTTATGTTCCTCCTATTTTTCAGACCGTTTCATGCTTCTCATGTATTTCACACCTTTTGAAGCTCTCATATTTATCACACCTTTTCAGGCTCTTCATATTTTTGAACCCCGTCATGCTCCTCCTATTTTTCAGACCGTCTCATGCTCCTCATATTTTTGACACCTTTTGAAGCTCTTCATATTTTTCACACCTTTTAAGGCTTTCATGTTTTTCAACACCGCTTCATGCTCCTCCTATTTTTCAGACCGTTTCATGCGCCTCATATTTTTGACACCTTTTGAAGCTCTTCGTATTTTTCACATCTTTTCATGCTCTTTATGTTTTCAACACCGTTTCATGCTCCTCCTATTTTTCAGATCGTTTCATGCTCCTCCTATTTTTCAAACCGTTTCATGCTCATCTCATTTTTGACACCTTTTGAAGCTCTTCATATTTTTCACACCTTTTCAGGCTCTTCATGTTTTTGAACACCGCTTCATGTTCTTCCTATTTTTCAGACCGTTTCATGCTTGTCATATTTTTGACATCTTTTCATGCTCTTCAGGTTTTTGAACACCGCTTCAAGCTCCTCCTATTTTTCAGACCGTTTCATGCTCTTCCTATTTTTGACACATTTTGAAGCTCTTCATATTTTTCACACCTTTTCAGGCTCTTCATGTTTTTCAACACCGTTTTATGCTCCTCCTCTTTTTCAGACCGGGCACCTTTTGAGGCTCTTCATATTCTTCACACCTTTTGAAGCTCTTCATATTCTTCATACGTTTTCATGCTCTTTATGTTTTTCAACACCGCTTCTTACTCCTCCTATTGTTCAGACCGTTTAATGCTTCTCATATTTTTGATACGTTTTGAAGCTCTTCATATTTTTCACACCTTTTCAGGCTCTTCATATTTTTGAACACCCTTTCATGCTCCTCCTATTTTTCAGACCGTTTCATGCTCCTCATATTTTTGACACCTTTTGAAGCTCTTCATATTTTTCACACCTTTTCAGGCTTTTCATGTTTTTGAACACCGCTTCATGCTCCTCCTTTTTCACACCTTTTGAACCTCTTCATATTTTTCACACCTTTTCAGGCTCTTCAGGTTTTTGAACACCGCTTCATGCTCCTCCTATTTTTCAGACCGTTTCATGCTTCTCATGTATTTCACACCTTTTGAAACTCTTCATTTTTTTGACACAATTTCAGCCTCTTCATGTTTCTGAACACCGTTTCATGCTCCTCCTATTTTTCAGACCGTTTCATGCTCTTCATATTTTTGACACCTTTTGAAGTTCTTCATATTTTTCACACCTTTTGAACCTCTTCATATATTTCACACCTTTACAGGCTCTTCATGTTTTTCAACACCACTTCATGCTCCTCTTATTTTTCAGACCGTTTCATGCTCATCTAATTTTTGACATCTTTTGAAGCTCTTCATATATTTCACACCATTTGAAGCTCTTCATATTTTTAATATTTTTGAAGCTCTTCATATTTTTCACAACTTTTCAGTCTCTTCATGTTTTTGAACACCGCTTCATGCTCCTCCTATTTTTCAGATCGTTTCATACTCCTCATATTTTTGAGACATTTTGAAGCTCTTCATGTATTTCACACCTTTTCAGGCTCTTCAGGTTTTAGAACAACGCTTCATGCTCCTACTATTTTTCTGACCATATCATGCTCCTCATATTTTTCACACCTTTTGAAGCTCTTCATATTTTTCACACCTTTTCAGGCTGTTCATATTTTTGAACACCACTTCATGCTCCTACTATTTTTCAGAGAGTTTCATGCTCCTCATGTATTTCACACCTTTTGAAGCTCTTCATATGTTTCACACCTTTT
The DNA here is from genome assembly GCF_033118175.1 of Dama dama. Taxonomy (NCBI): domain Eukaryota; kingdom Metazoa; phylum Chordata; class Mammalia; order Artiodactyla; family Cervidae; genus Dama; species Dama dama. Next base: position 2,596,669 of record NC_083683.1, on the reverse strand, counting down.
CAGGCTCTTCATGTGTTTCAACACCGCTTCAGGCTCGTCGTATTTTTCAGAACTTTTCATGCTCCTCATATTTTTGACACCTTTTGAAGCTCTTCACATTTCTCACACATTTTCAGGCTCTTCATGTTTTTCAACACCGCTTCATGCTCCTCCTCTTTTTCAGACCGTTTCATGCTCCTCATATTTTTGACACCTTTTGAAGCTCCTCATATTTTTTACACCTTTTAAAGCTCTTCATATATTTCATACTTTTTCAGGCTCTTCATGATTTGCAACAACACTTCATGCTCCTCCTAATTTTTAGACCGTTTCATGCTCCTCATATTTTTGACACTTTTGAAGCTCTTCATATTTTTCACACCTTTTCAGGTTCTTCATGTTTCTCAACAGCGCTTCATGCACCTCCTACGTTTCAGACCGTTTCATGCTCCTCATATTTTTGACACGTTTTGAAGCTCTTCATATATTTCACACATTTTCAGGCTCTTCATGAGTTTCAACATCACTTCATGCTCCTCCTATTTTTCAGTCCTTTTCATGCACATCTCATTTTTGACAACTTTTGAAGCTTTTCATATTTTTGACACCTTTTAAAATTCTTCATATTTTTCACACCTTTTAAGGCTCTTCATATTTTTGAACACCGCTTCATGCTCCTCCTATTTTTCAGACCGTTTCATGCTACTCATATACTTGACAGCTTTTGAAGCTCTTTATATTTTTCACACCTTTTCAGACTCTTCATGTCTTTGATCAGCGTTTCATGCTCCTTTATATTTCAGACCGTTTCATGCTCCTCACATTTTTGACACCTTTTGAGGCTCTTCATATTTTTCAAACCTTTTCAGGCTCTTCATGTTTTTGAACACCGCTTCATGCTCCTCCTATTTTTCAGACCGTTTCATGCTCCTCATATTTTTGACACATTTTGAAGCTCTTCATATTTTTCACACCTTTTCAGGCTCTTCATGTTTTTGAACACCGCTTCATGCTCCTCCTATTTTTCAGACCATTTCATGCTCCTCATATTTTTGACACTTTTTGAAGCTCCTCATATGTTTCACACATTTTGAAGCTCTTCATATATTTCACACCATTTCAGCATCTTCATGTTTTTCAACACCACTTCATGCTCCTCCTTTTTTTCAGACCATTTCATGCTCCGCATAATTTTGACACCTTTTGAAGCTCTTCATATTTTTCACACTTTTGAAGCTCTTCATATTTTTCACACCTTTTCAGGCTCTTCATGTTTTTCAAAACCACTTCATGCTCCTCCTATTTTTCAGACCGTTTCATGCTCATCTACTTTTTAACACCTTTTGAAGCTCTTCATATTTTTCACACCTTTTGAAACTCTTCATATTTCTCACACCTTTTCAGGCTCTTCATGTTTTTCAACACCATTTCATGCTCCTCCTATTTTTCATACCGTTTCATGCTCCTCATATTTTTGACACTTTTTGAAGCTTTTCATATTTTTCACAACTTTTCAGGACCTTCATGTTTCTGAACACCGCTTCATACTCCTCCTATTGTTCAGACCGTTTCATGCTCCTCATATTTCTCACACCTTTTGAATCTCTTCATATTTTTCACAAATTATCAGGCTCTTCATGTTTTTGAACACCACTTCATGCTCCTCCTATTTTTCAGAGAGTTTCATGCTCCTCATGTATTTCACACCTTTTGAAGCTCTTCATATTTTTCACACTTTTTCAGGCTCTTCATCTTTTTCCACACCACTTCATGCTTCTCCTATTTTTCAGACCGTTTCATGCTCCTCATATTTTTGACACCTTTTGAAGCTCTTCATATTTTTCACACTTTTCAGGCTCTTCATGTTTTTCAACACCACTTCATGCTCCTCCTATTTTTCAGACCTTTTCATGCTCCTCATATTTTTGATACCTTTACAAGCTCTTCATATTTTTCACACTTTTCAGGCTCTTCATGTTTTTCAACACCACTTCATGCTTCTCTTATTTTTCAGACCGTTTCATGCTCCTCATATTTTTGACACATTTTGAAGTTCTTCATATTTTTCACACCTTTTCAGGCTCTTCATGTTTCTGAACACCGCTTCATCCTCATCCTATTTTTCAGACCGTTTCATGCTCCTCATATTTTTGACACTTTTTGAAGCTCCTCATATGTTTCACACATTTTGAAGCTCTTCATATATTTCACACCATTTCAGGCTCTTCATGTTTTTAAAACCACTTCATGCTCTCCTATTTTTCAGACAATTTCCTGCTCATCGATTTTTGACACATTTTGAAGCTCTTCATATTTTTCACACCTTTTGAAGCTCTTCATATTTTTCACACTTTTCAGGCTCTTCATGTTTTTGAACACCGCTTCATGCTCCTCCTATTTTTCAGACCTTTTCATGCTCCTCATGTATTTCACATCTTTTGAAGCTCTTCATATTTTTCACACTTTTTCAGGCTCTTCATTTTTTTCCACACCACGTCATGCTTCTCCTATTTTTCAGACTGTTTCATGCTCCTCATGTATTTCACACCTTTTGAAGCTCTTCATATTTTTCACACCTTTTCAGGCTCTTCATGTTTTTGATCAGCATTTCATGCTCCTTTTATTTTTCAGACCGTTTCATGCTCCTCATATTTTTGACATCTTTTGAAGCTCTTCATATTTTTCACACATTTTCAGGGTCTTCATGTTTTGAACACCGCTTCATGCTCCTCCTATTTTTCAGACCGTTTCATGCTCCTCATATTTTTGACACCTTATGAAGCTCTTCATATTTTTCACACTTTTCAGGCTCTTCATGTTTTTCAACACCACTTCATGCTCCTCCTATTTTTCAGACATTTTCATGCTCCTCCTATTTTTCAGACCGTTTCATGTCCTCATAATTTTGACACTTTTTGAAGCTCCTCATATTTTTCACACGTTATGAAGGTCTTCATATATTTCACAACATTTCAGGCTCTTCATGTTTTTCAACACCACTTCATGCTCCTCCTATTTTTCAGAGAGTTTCATGCTCCTCATGTATTTCACACCTTTTGAAGCTCTTCATATTTTTCACACCTTTTCAGGCTCTTCATATTTTTCAACACTACTTCTTGCTCCTCCAATTTTTCAGACCGTTTCATGCTATTCATTTTTTTCACACCTTTTGAAGCTCTTCATATTTTTCACACCTTTTCAGGCTCTTCAGGTTTTTGAACACCGCTTCATGCTCCTCCTATTTTTCAGACCGTTTCATGCTCCTCATATTTTTGACACCTTTTGAAGCTATGCGTATTTTTCACAACTTTTCAGGCTCTTCATGTTTTTGAACACCACTGCATGCTTCTCCTATTTTTCAGACAGTATCATGCTATTCATTTTTTTCACACCTTTTGAAGCTCTTCATATTTTTCACATCTTTTCAGGCTCTTCACGTTTTTGAACACCATTTCATGCTCCTCCTATTTTTCAGAGAGTTTCATGCACCTCATGTATTTTACACCTTTTGAAGCTCTTCATATTTTGCACACATTTTCAGGCTTTTCATGTGTTTCACAACCACTTCATTCTGCACCTATTTTTCAGACCGTTTCATGCACATCTCATTTTTTACACCTTTTGAAGCTCTTCATATTTTTCACACCATTTTCAGGCTCTTCATGTTTTTCAACACCGCTTTATGATCCTCCTATTTTTCAGACCGTTTCATATTCCTCATATTTTTGACACATTTTGAAGCTCTTCATATTTTCCCACGTTTTCAAGCTCTTTATGGTTTTCAACACCACTTGATGCTCCTCCTATTTTTCATACCGTTTCATGGTCCTCATATTTTTCACACCTTTTGAAATTCTTCATATTTTTCACACATTTTCAGGCTTTTCATGTTTTTCAAAACCGCTTAATGCTTCTCCTATTTTTCAGACCATTTCATGCTCCTTATAATTTTTACACATTTTGAAGCTCTTCATAATTTTCACCCCTTTTCAGGCTCTTCCTGTTTTTGAACACCACTTCATGCTCCCACTTATTTTTCAGACCGTATCATGCTCCTCATATTTTTGACAACTTTTGAAGCTCTTCATAATTTTCACACCTTTTCAAGCTCTTCTTGGTTTTGAACAACGCTTCATGCTCCTCCTATTTTTCAGACCGTTTCAACTCCTCATATTTTTGACACCTTTTGAAGCTATTCACATTTTCCCACCTTTTCAGGCTCTTCATGTTTTTCAACACCATTTCATGCTCCTCCTATTTTTCAGACCGTTTCATGGTCATCTCTTTTTGACACCTTTTGAAGCTCTTCATATTTTTCACACTTTTTGAAGCTCTTCATGTTTTTCAACACTGCTTCATGCTCCTCCTAATTTTCAGACTGTTTCATGCTTCTCATATTTTTGACACCTTTTGAAGATCTTCATATTTTTAACACCTTTTCAAGCTCTTCATGTCTTTCAAAACCGCTTCATGCTCCTCCTAATTTTCAGACTGTTTCATGCTCTTCATATTTTTGACACCTTTTGAAGCTCTTCATATTTTTCACACCTTTTCTTTCTCTTCATTTTTTTGAACACCGCTTCATGCTCCTCCTATTTATCAGACAGTTTCATGCTCCTCATGTATTTCACATCTTTTGAGGCTCTACATATTTTTCACACCTTTTCAGGCTCTTCATGTTTTTCCACACCGTTTCTCGCTCCTCCTATTATTCAGACCGTTTTATGCTCCTCTTATTTTTCAGACCATTTCATGTTCCTCATATTTTTGACACGTTTTGAAGCTCTTCATATTTTTCACACCTTTTCAGGCTCTTCATGTTTTTGAACACCGCTTCATGCTCCTCCTATTTTTCAGACCGTTTCATGCTCGTCATATTTTGGACACCTTTTGAAGCTCTTCATATTTTCCACACCTTTTCAGGTTCTTCATGTTTTTCAACACCACTTCATGCTCCTCCGTTTTTGCAGACCGTTTCATGCTCCTCATATTTTTGACACATTTTGTAGCTCTTCATATTTCTCACACCTTTTCATGCTCTTCATATTTTTCAACAACGCTTCATGCTGCTCCTATTTTTCAGACCGTTTCATTCTCATCTCATTTTGACACCTTTTGAAGCTCTTCATATTTCTCACACCTTTTCATGCTCTTCAATTTTTTCAACACCATTTCATGCTCCTCCTATTTTTCATACCATTTCATGCTCCTCATATTCTTGACAGCTTTTGAAGCTCTTCATATTTTTCACACCTTTTCAGGGTCTTCATGTTTTTGAACAGCATTTCATGCTGTGCCTATTTTTCAGACCGTTTCATGCTCCTCATATTTTTGACACGTATTGGGGCTCTTCATATTTTTCACACCATTCCAGGCTCTTCATATTTTTGAACACCGTTTCATTCTCCTCCAATTTTTCAGACCATTTCGTGCTCCTCATATTTTTGACAGCTTTTGAAGCTCTTCATCTTTTTCACACCTTTTCAGGCTCTTCATGTTTTTGAACATCGCTTCATGCTCCTCCTATTTTTCATATGGTTTCATGCTCCTCATGTATTTCACACCTTTTGAAGCTCTTCGTATTTTTCACACCTTTTCAGGATCTTCATGTTTTTGAACACCGCTTCACGCCCCTCCTATTTTTCCGACCGTTTCATTCTCCTCATATTTTTGATACCTTTTGAAGCTCTTCATATATTTCACACCTTTTCAGGCTCTTCATGTTTTTAACACCATTTCATGCTCTCCTATTTTTTAGACCATTTCCTGCTCATCGATTTTTGACACTTTGAAGGTCTTCATATTTTTCACACCTTTTGAAGCTCTTAATATTTTTCACACGTTTTCAGGCTCTTCACGTTTTTCAACACCGTTTCATGCTCCTCATATATTTGACACGTTTTGAAGCTCTTCATATTTTTCACCACTTTTCAGTCTCTTCATGTTTTTGAACACCGTTTCATGCTCTTCCAATTTGTCAAACCGTTTCATGCTCCTCATATTTTTGACACCTTTTGAAGCTCTTCATATTTTTGACAACTTTTCAGGCTCTTCATGTTTTTGAACACCACTTCTTGCTCCTTATTTTTTGCAGATCGTTTCATACTCCTCATATTTTTGACACATTTTGAAGCTCTTCATATTTCTCACACCTTTTCAGGCTCTTCATGTTTTTCAGCACCGATTCATGCTGCTCCTATTTTTCAGACCGTTTCATGCTCATCTCTTTTTTGACACCTTTTGAAGCTTTGCATATTTTTCACAACTTTTCAGGCTCTTCATGTATTTGAACACCGCTTCAGGCTAATCCTATTTTTCAAACCATATCATGTTCATCATATTTTTCACACTTTTGAGGCTCTTCATATTTTTCACACCTTTTCATGGTCTTCATGTTTTTGAACACCACTTCATGCTCCTCCTATTTTTCAGACCGTTTAATCCTCCTCATGTATTTCACACCTTTTGAAGCTCTTCATAATTTTCACATCTTTTCATGCTCTTCATGTTTTTGAACAACATTTCATGCTCCTCCTATTTTGCAGACGGTTTCATGCTGCTCATATTTTTACACCTTTTCAAGCTCTTCATATATTTCACACCTTTTCAGGCTCTTCATGTTTTTGAACACCGCTTCATGCTCCTCCTATTTCTCAGACCGTTTCATGCTCATCTCATTTTTTACACCTTTTGAAGCTCTTCATATTTTGCACACCTTTCCAGGCTCTTCATGTTTTTCAGCTCCACTTCATGCTCCTCCTATTTTTCAGACCGTTTCATGCTCCTCATATTTTTCACACCTTTTCAAGCTCTTCATATATTTCACAGCTTTTCAGGCTCTTCATGTTTTTGAACACCGCTTCATGCTCCTCCTATTTTCAGACCGTTTCATGCTCATCTCATTTTTTACACTTTTTGAAGCTCTTCATATTTTTCACACCTTTTCTGGCTCTTCATGTTTTTGAACACAGCTTCATACTCCTCCTATTTTTCAGACCGTTTCATTCTTCTCATGTTTTTGACACCTGTTGACGCTCTTCACATTTTTCACACCTTTTCAGGCTCTTCACGATTTTCAACAACGCTTCATGATCCTCCTATTTTTCAGACCGTTTCATGCTCTTCCTATTTTTGAGACTGTTTCAGGCTCCTCATATTTTTGACAGGTTTTGAAGCTCTTTATATTTTTCACACCTTTTCAGGCTCTTCATGTTTTTCAACACCGCTTCATGCTCCTCCTATTTTACAGACCGTTTCATGCTCCTCTCATTATTCATACCTTTTGAAGCTCTTCATTTTTTTCACACCTTTTCAGGCTCTTCATGTTTTTCAACTCCGCTTCATGTTCCTCGTATTTTTCAGACCATTTCATGCTCCTCATATTTTTCACACCTTTTGAAGCTCTTCATATTTTTCACACCTTTTCAGGCTCTTCATGTTTTTCAACACCGCTTCATTCTCCTGCTATTTTTCAGACCATTTCATACTCCTCATATTTTTGACATTTTTTAAGTCTCTTCATATTTTTCACACCTTTTCATGCTCTTTATGTTTTTGAACACGCTTTCATGATCCTCTTATTTTTCAGAAAGTTTCATGCTCCTCATATTTTTGACACCTTTTAAACCTCTTCATATTTTTCACACCTTTTCAGGCTCTTCATGTTTTTCAACACCGGTTCATGCTCCTCCTCTTTTTCAGAAAGTTTCATGCTCCTCATATTTTTGAAACCTTTTGAAGCTCTTCATATATTTCTCACATTTTCAGGCTCTTCCTGTTTTTCAACACCATTTCATGCTCCTCTTATTTTTCAGACCGTTTCATGTTGCTCCTATTTTTCAGACCGTTTCATGATCCTCATATTTTTGAAACCTTTTGAAGCTCTTCATATTTTTCACACCTTTTCAAGCTCTTCAAGATTTTCAAAAAAAAAAAAAAAAAAAAAAAGATTTTCAACAACGCATCATGCTCCTCCTTTTTTTCAGACCATTTCATGCTCATCTCATTTTTGACAGCTTTTGAAGCTCTTCATATTTTTCACACCTTTTCAGGCTCTTCATGTTTTTGAACACCGCTTCATGCTCCTCCTTTTTTTCAGACCTTTTCTTTCTCCTCATATATTTGACACTTTTTGAAGCTCTTCATATTTTTCACAACTTTTCAGGCTCTTCATGTTTTTGAACACCGATCCATGCTCCTCCTATTTTTCAGACCGTTTCATGCTCCTCATATTGTTCACACCTTTTGAAGCTCTTCATATTTTTCACACCTTTTCAGGCTCTTCAGGTTTTTCAGCTCCACTTCATGCTCCTCCTATTTTTCAGACCGTTTCATGCTGCTCAAATTTTTTACACCTTTTGAAGCTCTTCATATTTTTCACACCTTTTCAGGCTGTTCATGTTTTTGAACACAGCTTCATGCTCCTCCTAATTTTCAGATCGTTTCATGCTCCTCCTATTTTCCAACCGTTTCTTGCTCCTCATATTTTTGACACTTTTTGAAGCTCTTCATATTTTTCACACCTTTTCTGGCTCTTCATGTTTTTGAAACAGCTTCATGCTCCTCCAATTTTCCAGACCGTTTCATGCTCGTCATATTTTTCACACCTTTTAAAGCTCTTCATATTTTTCACACCTTTTCAGGCTCTTCATGTTGTTCAGCACAAGTTCATGCTCCTCCTATTTTTCAGACCGTTTTATGCTCATCTCATTTTTTACACCTTTTGAAGCTCTTCATATTTTGCACACCTTTTCAGGCACTTCATGTTTTTCAGCTCCACTTCATGCTCCTCCTATTTTTCAGACCGTTTCATGCTGCTCTCATTTTTTACACCTTTTGAAGCTCTTCATATTTTTCACACCTTTTCAGGCTCTTCATGTTTTTCAACACCGCTTCATGCTCCTGCTATTTTTCAGACCGTTTCATGCTCATCTCATTTGACAGCTTTTGAAGCTCTTTATATTTTTCACACCTTTTGAAGCTCTTCATATTTTTCACACATTTTCAGGCTCTTCATGTTTTTCAACACCGCTTCTTGCTCCTCCTATTTTTCAGACCATTTCATGCTCCTCATATTTTGACACGTTTTGAAGCTCTTAATAGTTTTCACACCTTTTCAGGCTCTTCATGTTTTTGAACACCGTTTCATGCTCCGCCTATTTTTCAGACCATTTCATTCTCCTCATATTTTTGACACCTTTTGAAGCTCTTCATATTTTTCACACCTTTTGAAGCTCTTCATATCTTTCACACCTTTTCAGGCTCTTCATGTTTTTCAACACCGCTTCATGCTCCTGCTATTTTTCAGACCATTTCATACTCCTCATATTTTTGACATTTTTTAAGTCTCTTCATATTTTTCACACCTTTTCATGCTCTTTATGTTTTTGAACACGGTTTCATGATCCTCCTATTTTTCAGAAAGTTTCATGCTCCTCATATTTTTGACACCTTTTAAACCTCTTCATATTTTTCACACCTTTTCAGGCTCTTCATGTTTTTCAACACTGGTTCATGCTCCTCCTCTTTTTCAGAAAGTTTCATGCTCCTCATATTTTTGAAACCTTTTGAAGCTCTTCATATATTTCTCACATTTTCAGGCTCTTCCTGTTTTTCAACACCATTTCATGCTCCTCTTATTTTTCAGACCGTTTCATGTTGCTCCTATTTTTCTGACCGTTTCATGATCCTCATATTTTTGAAACCTTTTGAAGCTCTTCATATTTTTCACACCTTTTCAAGCTCTTCAAGATTTTCAACAACGCATCATGCTCCTCCTTTTTTTCAGACCATTTCATGCTCATCTCATTTTTGACAGCTTTTGAAGCTCTGTATATTTTTCACACCTTTTCAGGCTCTTCATGTTTTTGAACACCGTTCCATGCTCCTCCTATTTTTCAGACCGTTTCATGCTCCTCATATTGTTCACACCTTTTGAAGCTCTTCATATTTTTCACACCTTTTCAGGCTCTTCATGGTTTTCAACACAGCTTCATGCTCCTCCTATTTTTCAGATCGTTTCTTGCTACTCCTCTTTTTCAGACCGTTTCTTGCTCCTCATATTTTTGACACTTTTTGAAGCTCTTCATATTTTTCACACTTTGTCTGGCTCTTCATGTTTTTCAACACAGCTTCATGCTCCTCCTATTTTTCAGACCGTTTCATTCTCCTCAAGTTTTTGACACCTGTTGAAGCTCTTCACATTTTTCACACCATTTCAGGCTCTTCACGATTTTCAACACCGCTTCATGATCCTCCTATTTTTCAGTCCGTTTCATGCTCTTCCTATTTTTCAGACCGTTTCATGCTCCTCCTATTTTTCAGACCGTTTCCTTCTCCTCATATATTTGACACATTTTGAAGCTCTTCCTATTTTTCCACACCTTTTCAGGCTCTTCATGATTTTCAACACCGCTTAATGCTCCTCCTATTTTTCAGACCGTTTCATGCTCATCTCATTTTTGACACCTTTTGAAGCTCTTCATAATTTTCACACCTTTTCAGGCTCTTCATATTTTTTGCACCTTTTCAGGCTCTTCATGTTGTTGAACACAGCTTCATGCTCCTCCTATTTTTCAGACCGTTTAATGCTCCTCATAATTTTGACACCTTTTTAAGCTCTTCACATTTTTCACCCCTTTTCAGGCTCTTCATGTTTTTGAACACCGCTTCATGCTCCTGCTATTTTTCAGACCGTTTCATGCTCATCTCATTTGACAGCTTTTGAAGCTCTTCATATTTTTCACACCTTTTGAAGCTCTTCATATTTTTCACACATTTTCAGGCTCTTCATGTTTTTGAACACCGTTTCATGCTCCGCCTATTTTTCAGACCGTTTCATTCTCCTCATATTTTTGACACCTTTTGAAGCTCTTCATATTTTTCACACCTTTTGAAGCTCTTCATATTTTTCACACATTTTCAGGCTCTTCATGTTTTTCAACACCGCTTCATGCTCCCGCTATTTTTCAGACCGTTTCATACTCCTCATAATTTTGACATTTTTTAAGGCTCTTCATATTTTTCACACCTTTTCAGGCTCTTCATGTTTTTGAACACGGTTTCATGATACTCCTATTTTTCAGAAAGTTTCATGCTCCTCATATTTTTGACACCTTTTAAACCTCTTCATATTTTTCACACCTTTTCAAGCTCTTCAAGATTTTCAACAACGCTTCGTGCTCCTCCTTTTTTTCAGACCGTTTCATGCTCATCTCATTTTTGACAGCTTTTGAAGCTCTTCATATTTTTCACACCTTTTCAGGCTCTTCATGTTTTTGAACACCGCTTCATTCTCCTCCTTTTTTTCAGACCGTTTCTTTCTCCTCATATATTTGACACTTTTTGAAGCTCTTCATATTTTTCACACCTTTTCAGGCTCTTCATGTTTTTGAACACCGATCCATGCTCCTCCTATTTTTCAGACCGTTTCATGCTCCTCATATTTTTCACACCTTTTGAAGCTCTTCATATTTTTCACACCTTTTCAGGCTCTTCATGTATTTGAACACAGCTTCATGCTCCTCCTATTTTTCAGATCGTTTCATGCTCCTCCTATTTTCCGACCGTTTCTTGCTCCTCATATTTTTGACACTTTTTGAAGCTCTTCATATTTTTCACACCTTTTCAGCCTCTTCATTATTTTCAACACCGCTTAATGCTCCTCCTATTTTTCAGACCGTTTCATGCTCATCTCATTTTTTACACCTTTTGAAGCTCTTCATAATTTTCACACCTTTTCAGGCTCTTCATATTTTTCGCACCTTTTCAGGCTCTTCATGTTGTTGAATACAGCTTCATGCTCCTCCTATTTTTCAGACCGTTTAATGCTCCTCATAATTTTGACACCTTTTTAAGCTCTTCATATTTTTCACCCCTTTTCAGGCTCTTCATGTTTTTGAACACCGCTTCATACTCCTGCTATTTTTCAGCCCGTTTCATGCTCATCTCATTTGACAGCTTTTGAGCTCTTCATATTTTTCACACCTTTTGAAGCTCTTCATATTTTTCACACCTTTTCAGGCTCTTCATGTTTTTGAACACGGTTTCATGATCCTCCTATTTTTCTGAAAGTTTCATGCTCCTCATATTTTTGACACCTTTTAAACCTCTTCATATTTTTCACACCTTTTCAAGCTCTTCAAGATTTTCAACTACGCTTCATGCTCCTCCTTTTTTTCAGACCGTTTCATGCTCATCTCATTTTTGACAGCTTTTGAAGCTCTTCATATTTTTCACACCTTTTCAGGCTCTTCATGTTTTTGAACACCGCTTCATTCTCCTCCTTTTTTTCAGACCGTTTCTTTCTCCTCATATATTTGACACTTTTTGAAGCTCTTCATATTTTTCACACCTTTTCAGGCTCTTCATGTTTTTGAACACCGATCCATGCTCCTCCTATTTTTCAGACCGTTTCATGCTACTCATATTTTTCACACCTTTTGAAGCTCTTCATATTTTTCACACCTTTTCAGGCTCTTCAGGTTTTTCAGCTCCACTTCATGCTCCTCCTATTTTTCAGACCGTTTCATGCTGCTCAAATTTTTTACAAATTTTGAAGCTCTTCATATTTTTCACACCTTTTCAGGCTCTTCATGTTTTTGAACACAGCTTCATGCTCCTCCTATTTTTCAGATCGTTTCATGCTCCTCCTATTTTCCGACCGTTTCTCGCTCCTCATATTTTTGACACTTTTTGAAGCTCTTCATATTTTTCACACCTTTTCTGGCTCTTCATGTTTTTGAACACAGCTTCATGCTCCTCCTATTTTTCAGACCGTTTCATGTTCGTCATATTTTTCACAGCTTTTAAAGCTCTTCATATTTTTCACACCTTTTCAGGCTCTTCATGTTTTTCAGCACCAGTTCATGCTCCTCCTATTTTTCAGACCGTTTCATGCTCATCTCATTTTTTACACCTTTTGAAGCTCTTCATATTTTGCACACCTTTTCATGCACTTCATGTTTTTCAGCTCCACTTCATGCTCCTCCTATTTTTCAGACCGTTTCATGCTGCTCTCATTTTTTACACCTTTTGAAGCTCTTCATATTTTTCACACCTTTTCAGGCTCTTCATGTTTTTCAACACCGCTTCATGCTCCTGCTATTTTTCAGACCGATTCATACTCCTCATATTTTTGACATTTTTTAAGGCTCTTCATATTTTTCACACCTTTTCAGGCTCTTCATGTTTTTGAACACGGTTTCATGATCTTCCTATTTTTCAGAAAGTTTCATGCTCCTCATATTTTTGACACCTTTTAAACCTCTTCATATTTTTCACACCTTTTCAGGCTCTGCATGTTTTTCAACACCGGTTCCTGCTCCTCCTCTTTTTCAGAAAGTTTCATGCTCCTCATATTTTTGAAACCTTTTGAAGCTCTTCATATTTTTCTCACATTTTCAGGCTCTTCCTGTTTTTCAACACCATTTCATGCTCCTCTTATTTTTCAGACCGTTTCATGTTGCTCCTATTTTTCAGACCGTTTCATGATCCTCATATTTTTGAAACCTTTTGAAGCTCTTCATATTTTTCACACCTTTTCAAGCTCTTCAAGATTTTCAACAACGCTTCATGCTCCTCCAATTTTTCAGACCGTTAAATGCTCGTCATATTTTTCACACCTATTAAAGCTCTTCATATTTTTCTCACCTTTTCAGGCTCTTCATGTTTTTCAGCACCAGTTCATGCTCCTCCTATTTTTCAGACCGTTTCATGCTCATCTCATTTTTTACACCTTTTGAAGCTCTTCATATTTTGCACACCTTTTCAGGCACTTCATGTTTTTCAGCTCCACTTCATGCTCCTCCTATTTTTCAGACCGTTTCATGCTGCTCTCATTTTTTACACCTTTTGAAGCTCTTCATATTTTTCACACCTTTTCAGGCTCTTCATGGTTTTCAACACAGCTTCATGCTCCTCCTATTTTTCAGATCGTTTCATGCTACTCCTCTTTTTCAGACCGTTTCTTGCTCCTCATATTTTTGACACTTTTTGAAGCTCTTCATATTTTTCACACTTTGTCTGGCTCTTCATGTTTTTCAACACAGCTTCATGCTCCTCCTATTTTTCAGACCGTTTCATTCTCCTCAAGTTTTTGACACCTGTTGAAGCTCTTCACATTTTTCACACCATTTCAGGCTCTTCACGATTTTCAACACCGCTTCATGATCCTCCTATTTTTCAGTCCGTTTCATGCTCTTCCTATTTTTCAGACCGTTTCATGCTCCTCCTATTTTTCAGACCGTTTCCTTCTCCTCATATATTTGACACATTTTGAAGCTCTTCCTATTTTTCCACACCTTTTCAGGCTCTTCATGATTTTCAACACCGCTTAATGCTCCTCCTATTTTTCAGACCGTTTCATGCTCATCTCATTTTTGACACCTTTTGAAGCTCTTCATAATTTTCACACCTTTTCAGGCTCTTCATATTTTTTGCACCTTTTCAGGCTCTTCATGTTGTTGAACACAGCTTCATGCTCCTCCTATTTTTCAGACCGTTTAATGCTCCTCATAATTTTGACACCTTTTTAAGCTCTTCACATTTTTCACCCCTTTTCAGGCTCTTCATGTTTTTGAACACCGCTTCATGCTCCTGCTATTTTTCAGACCGTTTCATGCTCATCTCATTTGACAGCTTTTGAAGCTCTTCATATTTTTCACACCTTTTGAAGCTCTTCATATTTTTCACACATTTTCAGGCTCTTCATGTTTTTCAACACCGCTTCTTGCTCCTCCTATTTTTCAGACCATTTCATGCTCCTCATATTTTGACACGTTTTGAAGCTCTTAATAGTTTTCACACCTTTTCAGACTCTTCATGTTTTTGAACACCGTTTCATGCTCCGCCTATTTTTCAGACCGTTTCATTCTCCTCATATTTTTGACACCTTTTGAAGCTCTTCATATTTTTCACATCTTTTGAAGCTCTTCTTATCTTTCACACCTTTTCAGGCTCTTCATGTTTTTCAACACCGCTTCATGCTCCTGCTATTTTTCAGACCATTTCATACTCCTCATATTTTTGACATTTTTTAAGTCTCTTCATATTTTTCACACCTTTTCAGGCTCTTTATGTTTTTGAACACGGTTTCATGATCCTCCTATTTTTCAGAAAGTTTCATGCTCCTCATATTTTTGACACCTTTTAAACCTCTTCATATTTTTCACACCTTTTCAGGCTCTTCATGTTTTTCAACACCGGTTCATGCTCCTCCTCTTTTTCAGAAAGTTTCATGCTCCTCATATTTTTGAAACCTTTTGAAGCTCTTCATATATTTCTCACATTTTCAGGCTCTTCCTGTTTTTCAGCTCCACTTCATGCTCCTCCTATTTTTCAGACCGTTTCATGCTGCTCTCATTTTTTACACCTTTTGAAGCTCTTCATATTTTTCACACCTTTTCAGGCTCTTCATGTTTTTCAACACCGCTTCATGCTCCTGCTATTTTTCAGACCGATTCATACTCCTCATATTTTTGACATTTTTTAAGGCTCTTCATATTTTTCACACCTTTTCAGGCTCTTCATGTTTTTGAACACGGTTTCATGATCTTCCTATTTTTCAGAAAGTTTCATGCTCCTCATATTTTTGACACCTTTTAAACCTCTTCATATTTTTCACACCTTTTCAGGCTCTGCATGTTTTTCAACACCGGTTCATGCTCCTCCTCTTTTTCAGAAAGTTTCATGCTCCTCATATTTTTGAAACCTTTTGAAGCTCTTCATATTTTTCTCACATTTCCAGGCTCTTCCTGTTTTTCAACACCATTTCATGCTCCTCTTATTTTTCAGACCGTTTCATGTTGCTCCTATTTTTCAGACCGTTTCATGATCCTCATATTTTTGAAACCTTTTGAAGCTCTTCATATTTTTCACACCTTTTCAAGCTCTTCAAGATTTTCAACAACGCTTCATGCTCCTCCAATTTTTCAGACCGTTAAATGCTCGTCATATTTTTCACACCTATTAAAGCTCTTCATATTTTTCTCACCTTTTCAGGCTCTTCATGTTTTTCAGCACCAGTTCATGCTCCTCCTATTTTTCAGACCGTTTCATGCTCATCTCATTTTTTACACCTTTTGAAGCTCTTCATATTTTGCACACCTTTTCAGGCACTTCATGTTTTTCAGCTCCACTTCATGCTCCTCCTATTTTTCAGACCGTTTCATGCTGCTCTCATTTTTTACACCTTTTGAAGCTCTTCATATTTTTCACACCTTTTCAGGCTCTTCATGGTTTTCAACACAGCTTCATGCTCCTCCTATTTTTCAGATCGTTTCATGCTACTCCTCTTTTTCAGACCGTTTCTTGCTCCTCATATTTTTGACACTTTTTGAAGCTCTTCATATTTTTCACACTTTGTCTGGCTCTTCATGTTTTTCAACACAGCTTCATGCTCCTCCTATTTTTCAGACCGTTTCATTCTCCTCAAGTTTTTGACACCTGTTGAAGCTCTTCACATTTTTCACACCATTTCAGGCTCTTCACGATTTTCAACACCGCTTCATGATCCTCCTATTTTTCAGTCCGTTTCATGCTCTTCCTATTTTTCAGACCGTTTCATGCTCCTCCTATTTTTCAGACCGTTTCCTTCTCCTCATATATTTGACACATTTTGAAGCTCTTCCTATTTTTCCACACCTTTTCAGGCTCTTCATGATTTTCAACACCGCTTAATGCTCCTCCTATTTTTCAGACCGTTTCATGCTCATCTCATTTTTGACACCTTTTGAAGCTCTTCATAATTTTCACACCTTTTCAGGCTCTTCATATTTTTTGCACCTTTTCAGGCTCTTCATGTTGTTGAACACAGCTTCATGCTCCTCCTATTTTTCAGACCGTTTAATGCTCCTCATAATTTTGACACCTTTTTAAGCTCTTCACATTTTTCACCCCTTTTCAGGCTCTTCATGTTTTTGAACACCGCTTCATGCTCCTGCTATTTTTCAGACCGTTTCATGCTCATCTCATTTGACAGCTTTTGAAGCTCTTCATATTTTTCACACCTTTTGAAGCTCTTCATATTTTTCACACATTTTCAGGCTCTTCATGTTTTTCAACACCGCTTCTTGCTCCTCCTATTTTTCAGACCATTTCATGCTCCTCATATTTTGACACGTTTTGAAGCTCTTAATAGTTTTCACACCTTTTCAGACTCTTCATGTTTTTGAACACCGTTTCATGCTCCGCCTATTTTTCAGACCGTTTCATTCTCCTCATATTTTTGACACCTTTTGAAGCTCTTCATATTTTTCACATCTTTTGAAGCTCTTCATATCTTTCACACCTTTTCAGGCTCTTCATGTTTTTCAACACCGCTTCATGCTCCTGCTATTTTTCAGACCATTTCATACTCCTCATATTTTTGACATTTTTTAAGTCTCTTCATATTTTTCACACCTTTTCAGGCTCTTTATGTTTTTGAACACGGTTTCATGATCCTCCTATTTTTCAGAAAGTTTCATGCTCCTCATATTTTTGACACCTTTTAAACCTCTTCATATTTTTCACACCTTTTCAGGCTCTTCATGTTTTTCAACACCGGTTCATGCTCCTCCTCTTTTTCAGAAAGTTTCATGCTCCTCATATTTTTGAAACCTTTTGAAGCTCTTCATATATTTCTCACATTTTCAGGCTCTTCCTGTTTTTCAACACCATTTCATGCTCCTCTTATTTTTCAGACCGTTTCATGTTGCTCCTATTTTTCAGACCGTTTCATGATCCTCATATTTTTGAAACCTTTTGAAGCTCTTCATATTTTTCACACCTTTTCAAGCTCTTCAAGATTTTCAACAACGCATCATGCTCCTCCTTTTTTTCAGACCATTTCATGCTCATCTCATTTTTGACAGCTTTTGAAGCTCTTCATATTTTTCACACCTTTTCAGGCTCTTCATGTTTTTGAACACCGCTTCATGCTCCTCCTTTTTTTCAGACCGTTTCTTTCTCCTCATATATTTGACACTTTTTGAAGCTCTTCATATTTTTCACAACTTTTCAGGCTCTTCATGTTTTTGAACACCGATCCATGCTCCTCCTATTTTTCAGACCGTTTCATGCTCCTCATATTGTTCACACCTTTTGAAGCTCTTCATATTTTTCACACCTTTTCAGGCTCTTCAGGTTTTTCAGCTCCACTTCATGCTCCTCCTATTTTTCAGACCGTTTCATGCTGCTCAAATTTTTTACAAATTTTGAAGCTCTTCATATTTTTCACACCTTTTCAGGCTGTTCATGTTTTTGAACACAGCTTCATGCTCCTCCTATTTTTCAGATCGTTTCATGCTCCTCCTATTTTCCAACCGTTTCTTGCTCCTCATATTTTTGACACTTTTTGAAGCTCGTCATATTTTTCACACCTTTTCTGGCTCTTCAAGTTTTTGAACACAGCTTCATGCTCCTCCAATTTTCCAGACCGTTTCATGCTCGTCATATTTTTCACACCTTTTAAAGCTCTTCATATTTTTCACACCTTTTCAGGCTCTTCATGTTGTTCAGCACAAGTTCATGCTCCTCCTATTTTTCAGACCGTTTTATGCTCATCTCATTTTTTACACCTTTTGAAGCTCTTCATATTTTGCACACCTTTTCAGGCACTTCATGTTTTTCAGCTCCACTTCATGCTCCTCCTATTTTTCAGACCGTTTCATGCTGCTCTCATTTTTTACACCTTTTGAAGCTCTTCATATTTTTCACACCTTTTCAGGCTCTTCATGTTTTTCAACACAGCTTCATGCTCCTCCTATTTTTCAGATCGTTTCATGCTACTCCTATTTTTCAGACCGTTTCTTGCTCCTCATATTTTTGACACTTTTTGAAGCTCTTCATATTTTTCACACTTTGTCTGGCTCATCATGTTTTTGAACACAGCTTCATGCTCCTCCTATTTTTCAGACCGTTTCATTCTCCTCAAGTTTTTGACACCTGTTGAAGCTCTTCACATTTTTCACACCATTTCAGGCTCTTCACGATTTTCAACACCGCTTCATGATCCTCCTATTTTTCAGTCCGTTTCATGCTCTTCCTATTTTTCAGACCGTTTCATGCTCCTCCTATTTTTCAGACCGTTTCATTCTCCTCATATATTTGACACATTTTGAAGCTCTTCCTGTTTTTCCACACCTTTTCAGGCTCTTCATGATTTTCAACACCGCTTAATGCTCCTCCTATTTTTCAGACCGTTTCATGCTCATCTCATTTTTGACACCTTTTGAAGCTCTTCATAATTTTCACACCTTTTCAGGCTCTTCATATTTTTTGCACCTTTTCAGGCTCTTCATGTTGTTGAACACAGCTTCATGCTCCTCCTATTTTTCAGACCGTTTAATGCTCCTCATAATTTTGACACCTTTTTAAGCTCTTCACATTTTTCACCCCTTTTCAGGCTCTTCATGTTTTTGAACACCGCTTCATGCTCCTGCTATTTTTCAGACCGTTTCATGCTCATCTCATTTGACAGCTTTTGAAGCTCTTCATATTTTTCACACCTTTTGAAGCTCTTCATATTTTTCACACATTTTCAGGCTCTTCATGTTTTTCAACACCGCTTCTTGCTCCTCCTATTTTTCAGACCATTTCATGCTCCTCATATTTTGACACGTTTTGAAGCTCTTAATAGTTTTCACACCTTTTCAGGCTCTTCATGTTTTTGAACACCGTTTCATGCTCCGCCTATTTTTCAGACCGTTTCATTCTCCTCATATTTTTGACACCTTTTGAAGCTCTTCATATTTTTCACACCTTTTGAAGCTCTTCATATCTTTCACACCTTTTCAGGCTCTTCATGTTTTTCAACACCGCTTCATGCTCCTGCTATTTTTCAGACCATTTCATACTCCTCATATTTTTGACATTTTTTAAGTCTCTTCATATTTTTCACACCTTTTCATGCTCTTTATGTTTTTGAACACGGTTTGATGATCCTCCTATTTTTCAGAAAGTTTCATGCTCCTCATATTTTTGACACCTTTTAAACCTCTTCATATTTTTCACACCTTTTCAGGCTCTTCATGTTTTTCAACACCGGTTCATGCTCCTCCTCTTTTTCAGAAAGTTTCATGCTCCTCCTATTTTTCACACATCTTGAAGCTCTTTATATTTGTCACACCTTTTCAGGCTCTTCATGTTTTTTAACACCGCTTCATGCTCCTCCTATTTTTGAGATCGTTTTATGCTCCTCATATTTTTCACACCTTTTGAAGCATTTCATATTTTTTGCACCTTCTCAGGCGCTTCATGTATTTGAGCACAGATTCATGCTCCTCCTATATTTCAAACCATTTCATGCTCCTCCTATTTTTCAGATTGTTTCATGCACGTCTTATTATTGACACCTTTTGAATCTCTTCATATTTTTCACCCCTTTTCAGGCTCTTCATGTTTTTGAACACCGCTTCATGGTACTGCTATTTTTCAGACCGTTTCATGCTCATCTCATTTGACAGCTTTTGAAGCTCTTCATATTTTTCACACCTTTTCAAGCTCTTCATATTCTTCACACATTTTCAGGCTCTTCATGTTTTTCAACACCGCTTCTTGCTCCTCCTATTTTTCAGACCGTTTCATGTTCCTCATATTTTGACACGTTTTGAAGCTCTTCATGTTTTTCACACCTTTTCAGGCTCTTCATGTTTTTGAACACCGTTTCATGCTCTGCCTATTTTTCAGACCGTTTCAGTCTCCTCATATTTTTGACACCTTTTGAAGCTCTTCATATTTTTCACACCTTTTGAAGCTCTTCATATTTTTCACACCTTTTCAGGCTCTTCATGTTTTTCAACACTGCTTCATAATCCTCCTATTTTTAAGACCGTTTCATGTTGCTCCTATTTTTCAGACCGTTTCATTCTCCTCATATTTTTGACACCTTTTGAAGCTCTTCATATTTTTCACACCTTTTGAAGCTCTTCATATTTTTCACACCTTTTCAGGCTCTTCATGTTTTTCAACACCGCTTCATGATCCTCCTATTTTTCAGAAAGTTTCATGCTCCTCATATTTTTGACACCTTTTAAACGTCTTCATATTTTTCACACCTTTTCAGGCTCTTCATGTTTTTCAAAACCATTTCATGCTCCTCTTATTTTTAAGACCGTTTCATGTTGCTCCTATTTTTCAGACCGTTTCATGATCCTCATATTTTTTAAACCTTTTGAAGCTCTTCATATTTTTCACACCTTTTCAAGCTCTTCAAGATTTTCAACAACGCTTCATGCTCCTCCTTTTTTTCAGACCGTTTCTTTCTCCTCATATATTTGACACTTTTTGAAGCTCTTCATATTTTTCACACCTTTTCAGGCTCTTCATGTTTTTGAACACTGATCCATGCTCCTCCTATTTTTCAGATCGTTTCATGCTCCTCATATTTTTCACACCTTTTGAAGCTCTTCATATTTTTTACACCTTTTCAGGCTCTTCATGTTTTTCAGCACCATTTAATGTCCTCCTATTTTTCAGACCGTTTCATGCTCATCTCATTTTTTACACCTTTTGAAGCTCTTCTTATATTGCACACCTTTTCAGGCACTTCATGTTTTTCAGCTCCACTTCATGCTCCTCCTATTTTTCAGACCGTTTCATGCTGCTCAAATTTTTTACACCTTTTGAAGCTCTTCATATATTTCACACCTTTTCAGGCTCTTTACGTTTTTGAACGCCACTTCATGCTCCTCGTATGTTTCAGACCGTTTCATGCTCCTCATATTTTTGACACGTTTTGGGGCTCTCATATTCTTCACACCATTTCCAGGCTCTTCATATTTTTGAACACCGTTTCATGCTCCTCCTATTTTTCAGAACGTTTCATGCTCCTCATATTTTTGACACGTTTTGGGCTCTTCATATTTTTCACACCATTCCAGGCTCTTCATATTTTTGAACACCATTTCATACTCCTCCTATTTTTTAGACCGTTTCATGCTCCTCATATTTTTGACACCTTTTGAAGCTCTTCATATTTTTCATACCTTTTCAGGCTCTCCATATTTTTGAACACCGCTTCATGCTCCTCCTATTTTTGAGACCGTTTCCTGCTCCTCATATTTTTGACACCTTTTGAAGCTCTTAATATTTGTCACACCTTTTCAGGCTCTTCATGTTTTTGAACATCGCTTTCTCCTCCTACTATTTTTCAGACCATTCCCTGCTCTTCATATTTTTCAAACCTTTTGAAGCTCTTCATATTTTACACACCTTTTCAGGCTCTTCATGTTTTTCAACACAGCTTCATGCTCCTCCTATTTTTCAGACCGTTTCATTCTCCTCAAGTTTTTGACACCTGTTGAAGCTCTTCACATTTTTCACACCATTTCAGGCTCTTCACGATTTTCAACACCGCTTCATGATCCTCCTATTTTTCAGACCGTTTCATGCTCTTCTTATTTTTCAGACCGTTACATGTTGCTCTTATTTTTCACACATCTTGAAGCTCTTTATATTTGTCACACCTTTTCAGGCTCTTCATGTTTTTTAACCCCGCTTCATGCTCCTCCTATTTTTGAGATCGTTTCATGGTCCTCATATTTTTCACACGTCTTGAAGCTCGTCATATTTTTCGCACCTTCTCAGGCGCTTCATGTATTTCAGCACAGATTCATGTTCCTCCTATTTTTCAGACCGTTTCATGCTCCTCATATTTTTCACACATCTTGAAGCTCTTTATATTTGTCACACCTTTTCAGGCTCTTCATGTTTTTTAACACCGCTTCATGCTCCTCATATTTTTGACACCTTTTGAAGCTCTTAATATTTGTCACACCTTTTCAGGCTCTTCAGGTTTTTGAACATCGCTTTATCCTCCTCCTATTTTTCAGACCGTTCCCTGCTCTTCATATTTTTCAAACCTTTTGAAGCTCTTCATATTTTTCACACCTTTTCAGGCTCTTCATATTTTTAAACACCGCTTCATGCTCCTTCTTTTTTTCAGACCGTTTCATGTTCCTCATATTTTTGACACCTTTTGAAGCTCTTCATATTTTTCATACCTTTTCAGGCTCTCCATATTTTTGAACACCGCTTCATGCTACTCCTATTTTTGAGACCGTTTCATGCTCCTCATATTTTTGACACCTTTTGAAGCTCTTCATATTTGTCACACCTTTTCAGGCTCTTCATGTTTTTGAACTCGGCCTTATCTTCCTCCTATTTTTCAGACCGTTCCATGCTCTTCATATTTTTCAAACCTTTTGAAGCTCTTCATATTTTTCACACCTTTTCAGGCTCTTCATGTTTTTAAACACCGCTTCATGCTCTTCCTAATTTTCAGACCGTTTCATGCTCCTCATATTTTTCACACCTTTTGAAGCTCTTCATATTTTTCACACCTTTTCATGCTCTTCATTTTTTTCACACCATTTCATGCTCCTCCTATTTTTCAGACGTTTCATGCTCCTCATATTTTTCACACATCTTGAAGCTCTTTATATTTGTCACACCTTTTCAGGCTCTTCATGTTTTTTAACACCGCTTCATGCTCCTCCTATTTTTGAGATCGTTTTATGCTCCTCGTATTTTTCACACCTTTTGAAGCATTTCATATTTTTCGCACCTTCTCAGGCGCTTCATGTATTTGAGCACAGATTCATGCTCCTCCTATATTTCAGACCGTTTCATGCTCCTCCTATTTTTCAGATTGTTTCATGCACGTCTTATTATTGACACCTTTTGAATCTCTTCATATTTTTCACCCCTTTTCAGGCTCTTCATGTTTTTGAACACCGCTTCATGGTCCTGCTATTTTTCAGACCGTTTCATGCTCATCTCATTTGACAGCTGTTGAAGCTCTTCATATTTTTCACACCTTTTCAAGCTCTTCATATTCTTCACACATTTTCAGGCTCTTCATGTTTTTCAACACCGCTTCTTGCTCCTCCTATTTTTCAGACCGTTTCATGTTCCTCATATTTTGACACGTTTTGAAGCTCTTCATGTTTTTCACACCTTTTCAGGCTCTTCATGTTTTTGAACACCGTTTCATGCTCCGCCTATTTTTCAGACCGTTTCAGTCTCCTCATATTTTTGACACCTTTTGAAGTTTTTCATATTTTTCACACCTTTTCAGGCTCTTCATATTTTTAAACACCGCTTCATGCTCCTTCTTTTTTTCAGACCGTTTCATGCTCCTCATATTTTTGACACCTTTTGAAGCTCTTCATATTTGTCACACCTTTTCAGGCTCTTCATGTTTTTGAACTCGGCCTTATCTTCCTCCTATTTTTCAGACCGTTCCATGCTCTTCATATTTTTCAAACCTTTTGAAGCTCTTCATATTTTTCACACCTTTTCAGGCTCTTCATGTTTTTAAACACCGCTTCATGCTCTTCCTAATTTTCAGACCGTTTCATGCTCCTCATATTTTTCACACCTTTTGAAGCTCTTCATATTTTTCACACCTTTTCATGTTCTTCATTTTTTTCACACCGTTTCATGCTCCTCCTATTTTTCAGACGTTTCATGCTCCTCATATTTTTCACACATCTTGAAGCTCTTTATATTTGTCACACCTTTTCAGGCTCTTCATGTTTTTTAACACCGCTTCATGCTCCTCCTATTTTTGAGATCGTTTTATGCTCCTCGTATTTTTCACACCTTTTGAAGCATTTCATATTTTTCGCACCTTCTCAGGCGCTTCATGTATTTGAGCACAGATTCATGCTCCTCCTATATTTCAGACCGTTTCATGCTCCTCCTATTTTTCAGATTGTTTCATGCACGTCTTATTATTGACACCTTTTGAATCTCTTCATATTTTTCACCCCTTTTCAGGCTCTTCATGTTTTTGAACACCGCTTCATGGTCCTGCTATTTTTCAGACCGTTTCATGCTCATCTCATTTGACAGCTGTTGAAGCTCTTCATATTTTTCACACCTTTTCAAGCTCTTCATATTCTTCACACATTTTCAGGCTCTTCATGTTTTTCAACACCGCTTCTTGCTCCTCCTATTTTTCAGACCGTTTCATGTTCCTCATATTTTGACACGTTTTGAAGCTCTTCATGTTTTTCACACCTTTTCAGGCTCTTCATGTTTTTGAACACCGTTTCATGCTCCGCCTATTTTTCAGACCGTTTCAGTCTCCTCATATTTTTGACACCTTTTGAAGCTCTTCATATTTTTCACACCTTTTGAAGCTCTTCATATTTTTCACACCTTTTCAGGCTCTTCATGTTTTTCAACACTGCTTCATAATCCTCCTATTTTTAAGACCGTTTCATGTTGCTCCTATTTTTCAGACCGTTTCATTCTCCTCATATTTTTGACACCTTTTGAAGCTCTTCATATTTTTCACACCTTTTGAAGCTCTTCATATTTTTCACACCTTTTCAGGCTCTTCATGTTTTTCAACACCGCTTCATGATCCTCCTATTTTTCAGAAAGTTACATGCTCCTCATATTTTTGACACCTTTTAAACGTCTTCATATTTTTCACACCTTTTCAGGCACTTCATGTTTTTCAAAACCATTTCATGCTACTCTTATTTTTAAGACCGTTTCATGTTGCTCCTATTTTTCAGACCGTTTCATGATCCTCATATTTTTTAAACCTTTTGAGGCTCTTCATAATTTTCACACGTTTTCAGGCTCTTCATGTTTTTCAACAAGACTTCATGCTCCTCCTATTTTTCAGACCGTTTCAAGCTCCTCATGTATTTCACACCATTTGAAGCTCTTCATATTTTCCACACCTTTTCAGGCTCTTCATGTTTTTCAACACCGCTTCATGCTCCTCCTATCTTTCAGACCATTTCATGCTCATCTCATTTTTGACACCTTTTGAAGCTCTTCATATATTTCACACCTTTTGAAGCTCTTCAGAATTTTCACACGTTTTCAGGCTCTTCATGTTTTTCAACACGGCTTCATGCTCCTCCTATTTTTCTGATCGTTTCCCGCTTCTCATATGTTTCACACCTTTTGAAGCTCTTCATGTTTTTTAACAACTTTTCATCCTCCTCCTATATTTCAGACAGTTTCATGCTCCTCATATTTTGACACCTTTTGAAGCTCTTCATATTTTTCACACCTTTTCACGGTCTTCATGTTTTTCTACACCACTTCATGCTCCTCCTATTTTTCAGACCGTTTCCTGCTCCTCATATTTTTGACACCTTTTGAAGCTCTTTATATGTTTCACACCTTTTGTAGCTCTTCATGTTTTTTAACACCGTTTCATGCTCCTCCTATTTTTCAGACCGTTTCATGCCCCTCATATTTTTGACACCTTTTGAAGCTCTTCATATACTTCACACCTTTTCAGGCTCTTCATGTTCTTTAACACCGCTTCATGCTCCTACTATTTTTCAGACCGTTTCCTGCTCCTCATATTTTTCACACCTTTTGAAGCTTGACATAATTTCACAGCTTTTCAGGCTCTTCATGTTTTTGAATACCGCTTCGTGCTCCTCCTATTTTTCAGACCGTTTCATGCTCCTCATATATATGACACATTTTGAGGCTCTTCATATTTTTCACACCTTTTCAGGCTCTTCATGTTTTTGAACTCCTTTTCTTGCTCCTCCTCTTTTTCAGACCGTTTCATTCTCCTCATATTTTTGACACCTTTTGAAGCTCTTCATATTTTTCACACATTTTCAGTCTCTTCATGTTTTTCTACACCGCTTCATGCTCCTCCTATTTTTCAGACCGTTTCATGCTCCTCATATTTTTGACACCTTTTGAAGATCTTCCTATTTTTCACACCTTTTCAGGTTCTTCATATTTTTCAACACAACTTCATGCTCCTCGTAATTTTCAGACCGTTACATGCTCCTCATATTTTTGAAACCTTTTGAAGCTCTTCATATATTTCACACCTGTTCAGGCTCTTCATGTATTTCAACACCGTTTCATGCTACTCCTATTTTTCAGACCGTTTCATGCTCCTCATATTTTTGCCACCTTTTGAAGCTCTTCATATTTTTCACACTTTTTCAGGCTCTTCTTGTTTTTCACACCGCTTCATGCTCCTCCTATTTTTCATACCGTTTCATGCTCCTCATATTTTTGACACCTTTTGAAGCTCTTCATATGTTTCACAACTTTTGAAGCTCTTCATGTTTTTTAACACCGTTTCATGCTCCTCCTATTTTTCTGATCGTTTCCCGCTCCTCATATGTTTCACACGTTTTGAAGCTCTTCATGTTTTTTAACACCTTTTCATGCTCCTCCTATATTTCAGACAGTTTCATGCTCCTCATATTTTGACACCTTTTGAAGATCTTCATATTTTTCACACCTTTTCAGGGTCTTCATGTTTTTCTACACCACTTCATGCTCCTCCTATTTTTCAGACAGTTTCCTGCTCCTCATATTTTTGACACCATTTAAAGCTCTTTATATGTTTCACACCTTTTGAAGCTCTTCATGTTTTTTAACACCATTTCATGCTCCTCCTATTTTTCAGACCGTTTCATGCCCCTCATATTGTTGACACCTTTTGAAGCTCTTCATATACTTCACACCTTTTCAGGCTCTTCATGTTCTTTATCACCGCCCCATGCTCCTACTATTTTTCAGACCGTTTCCTGCTCCTCATATTTTTCACATCTTTTGAAGCTTGACATAATTTCACAGCTTTTCAGGTTCTTCATATTTTTGAATACCGCTAAATGCTCCTCCTATTTTCAGACCGTTTCCTGCTCCTTGTATTTTTGACACCTTTTGAAGCTCTTCATATTTTTCACACCTTTTCTGGCTCTTCATGTTTTTGAATACCGCTTCATGCTCCTCCTATTTTTCAGACCGTTTCATGCTCCTCATATATATGACACCTTTTGAAGCTCTTCATATTTTTCACACCTTTTCTGGCTCTTCATGTTTTTGAACACTGCTTCATGCTCCTCCTATTTTTCAGACCATTCATGCTCCTCATATTTTTGACAACCTTTGAAGCTCTTCATATTTTTCACACCTTTTCTGGCTCTTCATGTTTTTGAACTCCGTTTCTTGCTCCTCCAATATTTCAGACCGTTTCATTCTCCTCATGTTTTTGACACCTTTTGAAACTCTTCATATTTTTCACACATTTTCAGGCTCTTCATGTTTTTCAACACCGCTTCATGCTCCTCCTATTTTCAGACAGTTTCATGCTCCTCATATTTTTCACACCTTTTGAAGCTTGACATAATTTCACAGCTTTTCAGGCTCTTCATGTTTTTGAATACCGCTTCATGCTCCTCCTATTTTTCAGACTGTTTCATGCTCCTTATATTTTTGACACCTTTTGAAGCTCTTCATATTTGTCACACCTTTTCAGGCTCTTCATATTTTTCAACACCGCTTCATGCTCCTCCTATTTTTCAGACCGTTTCATGCTCCTCATATTTTTGACACCTTTTGAAGCTCTTCATATATTTCCCACTTTTTCAGGCTCATCATATTTTTCAACACCACTTCATGCTCCTCCTATTTTTCAGGCCGTTTCATGCTCATCTCATTTTTGACACCTTTTGAAGCTCTTCATATTTTTCACACCTTTAGAAGCTCTTCATATTTTTCACACGTTCTCAGGCTCTTCATGTTTTTCAACACCGCTTCATGCACCTCCTTTTTTTCAGACCGTTTCATGCTCATCTCATTTTTGACACGTTTTGTAGGTCTTCATATTTTTCACAAATTTTCATGCTCTTCATGTCTTCGAACACCGTTTCATGCTCCTCCTATTTTTCAGACAGTTTCATACTCCTAATATTTTTGACAACTTATGAAGCTCTTAATATTTTCCACACCTTTTCAGGCTCTTCATGTTTTTGAACACCGCTTCATGCTCCTCCTATTTTTCAGACCGGTTCATGCTCCTCATATTTTTGACACCTTTAGAAGCTCTTCATGTTTTTCACACCTTTTCAGGCTCTTCATGATTTTCAACACCAGTTCATGCTCCTCACATTTTTCAGACCGTTTCATGCTCCTCATATTTTTACACCTTTTGAAGCTCTTCATATTTTTCACACCTTTTCAGGCTCTTCATGTTTTTGAACACCGCTTCATGCTCCTCCTATTTTTCAGACCGGTTCATGCTCCTCATATTTTTGACACCTTTAGAAGCTCTTCATATTTTTCACACATTTTCAGGCTCTTCATGTTTTTCAACACCAGTTCATGCTCCTCACATTTTTCAGACCGTTTCATGCTCCTCATATTTTTACACCTTTTGAAGCTCTTCATATTTTTCACACCTTTTCAGGCTCTTCATGTTTTTGAACACCGCTTCATGCTCGTACTATTTGCAGACCGTTTCATGCTCCTCATATTTTGGTACCTTTTGAAGCTCTTCATATTTTTCACACCTTTTCAGGCTCTTCATGTTTTTCAACACCACTTCATGCTCCTCCTATTTTTCAGACCGTTTCATACTCCTCATATATTTGACACCTTTTGAAGCTCTTCATATTTTTCACACCTTTTCAGGCTCTTCATGTTTTTCAACACAACTTCCTGCTCCTCCTATTTTGCAGACAGTATCTTGCTCCTCATATTTTTGACACCTTTTGAAGCTCTTCATATTTCTCACACCTTTTCAGGCTCTTCATGTTTTTGAACACCACTTCATGCTCCTCCTATTTTTCAGACCGTTTCATGCTCCTCATGTATTTCACACCTTTTGAGGCTCTTCATATTTTTAACACCTTTTCAGGCTCTTCATGATTTTCAACACCGCTTCATGCTCCTCGTATTTTTCAGACCCTTTCATGCTCATGTCATTTTTGACACATTTTGAATCTCTTCACATTTTTCACACCTATTGAAACTCTTCATATTTTTCATAATTTTGAAACTCTTCATATTTTTCACACGTTTTCAGGCTCTTCATCTTTTTCAACACCGCTTCATGCTCCTGCTATTTTCCAGACCGTTTCATACTCCTCATATTTTTGACACGTTTTGAGGCTCTTCATATTTTTCACACCTTTTCAAGCTCTTCATGTTTTTGAACAACGTTTCATGATCCTCCTATTTTTCAGAACGTTTTATGCTCCTCATATTTTTCACACATTTTGAAGCTCTTCATATTTTTCACACCTTTTCAGGCTCTTCATGTTTTTCAACACCAGTTCATGCTCCTCACATTTTTCAGACCGTTTCATGCTCCTCATATTTTTGACACCTTTTGAAGCGGTTCATATATTTCGCATGTTTTCAGGCTCTTCATGTTTTTCAAAACCAATTCATGCTCCTCCTATTTTTCAGACAGTATCTTGCTCCTCATATTTTTGACACCTTTTGAAGCTCTTCATATATTTTCCACCTCTTCAGGCTCTTCATTTTTGTGAACTCCGCTTCATGCTCCTCCTTTTCTTCAGACCGTTTCATGCTCATCTCATTTTTGACATTTTTTGAAGCTCTTCATATTTTTCACACCTTTTGAATCTCTTCATATTTTTCATATTTTTGAAGCTCTTCATATTTTTCACACGTTTTCAGGCTCCTCATGTTTTTCAACACCGCTTCATGCTTCTCCTGTTTTTCAGACCGTTTCATGCTACTCATATTTTTGACACATTTTGAAGCTCTTCATATTTTTCACATCTTTTCAGGCTCTTCATGTTTTTCAACACCACCTCATGCTCCTCGTATTTTTCAGACCTTTTCATGCTCCTCATATTTTTGACACCTTTTGAAGCTCTTCATATATTTCACACCTTTTGAAGCTCTTCGTATTTTTCACACCTTTTCAGGCTCTTCATGTTTTTCAACACCGCTTCATGCTCCTCCTATTTTTCACAACTTTTGAAGCTCTTCATATTTTTCACACCTTTTCAGGCTTTGCATGTTTTTCAACACCACTTCATGCTGCTCCTATTTTTCAGACCGTATCATGCTCCTCATATTTTTGAAAGCTTTTGAAGCTCTTCATATTTTTCACACCTTTTCAGGCTCTTCATATTTTTCAACACCGCTTCATGATCCTCCTATTTTTCAGACCGTTTCATGCTCCTCATGTATTTCACACCTTTTGAAGCTCTTCATATTTTTCACACCTTTTCAGGCTCTTCATATTTTTCAACACCGCTTCATGCTCCTTCTCTGTTTCAGACCGTTTCATGCTCCTCATATTTTTCACACCTTTTGAAGCTCTTCATATTTTTCACACCTTTTCAGTCTCTTCACTTTTTTCAACACCGTCTCATGCTCCTCCTATTTTTCAGACAGTTTCATGCTCCTAATGTATTTCACATCTTTTGAAGCTCTTCATATTTTTCACAACGTTTCAGGCTCTTCATGTTTTTGAACACCGCTTCATGCTCCTCCTATTTTATACACCGTTTCATGCTCCTCATGTATTTCACACCTTTTGTAGCTCTTCATATATTTTACACCTTTTCAAGCTCTTCATGTTTTTGAACAGCGCTTCATGCTCCTCCTATTTTTCAGACAGTTTCATGCTCCTCATGTATTTCACATCTTTTGAAGCTCTTCGTATTTTTCACACCTTTTCAGGATCTTCATGTTTTTGAACACCGCTTCATGCTCCTCCTATTTTTCAAACCGTTACCTGTTCCACATATTTTTGACACCTTTTGAAGCTCTTTATTTTTCACACCTTTTCAGGCTCTTCATGTTTTTGAACACAGTTTTATGCTCCTCATATTTTTCAGACCATTTCATGCTCCTCATATTTTTGACATCTTTTGAAGCTCTTCATATATTTCACTCCTTTTCATCCTCTTCATGTTTTTCAACACCACTTCATGCTCCTCCTATTTTTCAGACCGTTTCATGCTCATCTAATTTTTGACACCATTGAAGCTCTTCATATTTTTCACACCTTTTCTGTTTCATCATGTTTTTCAACACCGGTTCATGCTCCTCCTATTTTTCAGGCTGTTTCATGCTCCTCTTGTATTTCACACCTTTGGAAGCTCTTCATATTTTTCACACATTTTCATGCTCTTCATGTTTTTGAACATCGCTGCAATCCTCCTCCTATTCTTCAGACCGTTTCATGCTCCTCATATTTTTCACACCTTTTGAAGCTCTTCATATTTGTCACACCATTTCAGGCTCTTCATATTTTTCAACACCGCTTCATGCTCCTCCGTTTTTTAAGACCGTTTCATGCTCCTCATATTTTTGACACATTTTGAAGCTCCTCATATTTTTCACACTTTTTGAAGCTCTTCATATATTTCACACTTTTTCAGTATCTTCATGTTTTCAACACCACTTCATGCTCCTCCTATTTTTCAGACCGTTTCATGCTCCTCATATTTTTGACACCTTTTAAAGCTCTTCATATTTTACACACCTTTTCAGGCTCTTCATATTTTTGAACATCGTTTCATGCAACTCCTATTTTTCAGACCATTTTAATCTCCTCATATTTTTGACACCTTTTGAAGCTCTTCATATTTTTCACACCTTTTAGGCTCTCCATGTTTTTCAACACCACTTCATGCTCCTCGTATTTTTCAGACCGTTTCATTCTCGTCATATTTTTGACACCTTTTGAAGCTCTGCCTATTTTTCACACCTTTTCAGGCTCTTCATGATTTTCAACACCGCTTCATGCTCCTCCTATTTTTCAGACCGTTTCATGCTCATCTCATTTTTGACATCTTTTGAAGCTCTTCATATTTTCCACACCTTTTGAATCTTTTCATATTTTTCATATTTTTTGAAGCTCTTCATATTTTTCACACGTTTTCAGGCTCTTCATGTTTTCAACATCACTTCATGCTCCCCCTGTTTTTCAGACCATTACATGCTCCTCGTATTTTTGACAACTTTTCAAGCTCTTCATATTTTTCGCCCCTTTTCAGGCTCTTCCTTTTTTTGAACACCACTTCATGCTCCTCCTAATTTTCAGATTGTTTCATGCTCGTCATATTTTTGACACCTTTGGAGCTCTTCATATTTTTCACTCCTTTTCAGGCTCTTGATGTTTTTGAACACCACTTCATGCTCTTCCTAATTTTCAGACTGTTTCATGCTACTCATATTTTTGACACCTTTTGAAACTCTTCATATCTTTCACACCTTTTCAGGCTCTTCATGTTTTTCAACAGCGCTTCATGCTCCTCCTATTTTTCAGAACGTTTCATGCTCCTTATATTTTTCACACCTTTAGAAGCTCTTCATACTTTTCAGAACTTTTCAGGCTCTTCATGATTTTGAACACCGTTTCATGCTCCTCCTATTTTTCAGACCGTTTCATGATCCCCATATATTTGACACCTTTTGACGCTCTTCATATTTTTCACGTCTTTAAGGCTCTTCATGTTTTGAACACCGCTTCATGCTCCTCCTATTTTTCAGACCGTTTCATGCTCCTCAAATTTCTGACACCTTTTGAAGCTCTTCATATTTTTCACACCTTTTCAGGCTCTTCATGTTTTTCAACACCACTTCATGCTCCTCCTTTTTTTCAGACCGTTTCATGCTCCTCATGCATTTCACACCTTTTGAAGCTGTTCATATTTTTCACACCTTTTCTGGCTCTTCATGTTTTTGACCAGCGCTTCATGCTCCTCATATTTTTCAGACCGTTTAATGCTCCTCATGTATTTCACATCTTTTGAAGCTCTTCATATTTTTCACACCTTTTCAGGCTCTTCATGTTTTTGAACACCGTTTAATGCTCCTCATGTATTTCCCATCTTTTGAAGCTCTTCATATTTTTCACACCTTTTCAGGCTCTTCATGTTTTTGAACACCGTTTAATGCTCCTCATGTATTTCCCATTTTTGAAGCTCTTCATATTTTTCACACCTTTTCTGGCTCTTTGTGTTTTTGAACACCATTTCTTGCTCCTACTATTTTTCAGACCGTTTCATGCTCCTCATATTTTTGACACCTTTTGAAGCTCTTCATATTTTTCACACCTTTTCAGGCTCTTCATGTTTTTCAACACCGCTTCATGCTCCTCCTATTTTTCAGACGGTTCATGCTCCTCATATTTTTGACAACTTTTGTAGCTCTTCATATTTTTCACATCTCTTCTGGCTCTTCATGTTTTTGAACTCCGTTTCTTGCTCTTCCAATTTTTCAGACCGTTTCATGCCCCTCATATTTTTAACACCTTTTGAAGCTCTTCATATTTGTCACACATTTTCAGGCTCTTCATGTTTTTCAACACTGCTTCATGCTCCTCCAATTTTTCAGACCGTTCATGCTCCTCATATTTTTGACACCTTTTGAAGCTCTTCATATTTTTCACACCTTTTCAGGTTCTTCATGTTTTTCAAAACCGCTTCATGCTCCTCCTATTTTTCAGACCGTTTCATGCTCCTCATATTTTTGACACCTTTTGAAGCTCTTCATGTTTTCCACACCTTTTCAGGCTCTTCATGTTTTTCAACACCACTTCATTCTTCTCCTATTTTTCAGACCGTTTCATGCTCCTCATATTTTTGACACCTTTTGAAGCTCTTCGTATTTTTCACACCTTTTAGGCTCTTCATGTTTTTCAACACCACTTCATGCTCCTCGTATTTTTCAGACCGTTTCATTCTCGTCATATTTTTGACACCTTTTGAAGCTCCGCCTATT
Source organism: Dama dama (assembly GCF_033118175.1). Lineage (NCBI taxonomy): Eukaryota > Metazoa > Chordata > Mammalia > Artiodactyla > Cervidae > Dama > Dama dama. The sequence goes on along the minus strand of NC_083683.1, from coordinate 2,562,202 downwards.
TTTCACACCTTTTCAGGCTCTTCATGATTTTCAACACCGCTTCATGCTCCTCCTATTTTTCAGACCGTTTCATGCTCATCTCATTTTTGACACCTTTTGATGCACTTCATATTTTTCACACCTTTTGAAGCTCTTCGTATATTTCACACCTTTTCAGACTCTTCATGTTTTCAACACCTCTTCATGCTCCTCCTATTTTTCAGACCCTTTCATTCTAAACTAATTTTGACACCTTATGAAGCTCTTCATGTTTTTCACACCTTTTCATGCTCTTTATGTTTTTGAACACCGGTTTATGCTCCTCCTATTTTTCAACCCGTTTCACGCTCCTCCTATTTTTTACACCTTTTGAAGCTCTTCATATTTTTCACAATTTTTCAGTCTCTGCATTTTTTTGAAGACCGCTTCATGCTCCTCCTATTTTTTAGACCGTTTCATGCTCATCTCATTTTTGACACGTTTTGAAGCTCTTCATATTTTTTACACCTCTTGAAGCTCTTCATATTTTTCACACCTTTTCAGGCTCTTCATGTTTTTGAACACCGCTTCATGCTCGTCCTATTTGCAGACCGTTTCATGCTCCTCATATTTTGGTACCTTTTGAAGCTCTTCATATTTTTCACACCTTTTCAGGCTCTTCATGTTTTTCAACACCGCTTCATGCTCCTCCTATTTTTCAGACCGTTTCATACTCCTCATATATTTGACACCTTTTGAAGCTCTTCATATTTTTCACACTTTTTCAGGCTCTTCTTGTTTTTCAACACAACTTCCTGCTCCTCCTATTTTGCAGACAGTATCATGCTCCTCATATTTTTGACACCTTTTGAAGCTCTTCATATTTCTCACACCTTTTCAGGCTCTTCATGGTTTTGAACACCACTTCATGCTCCTCCTATTTTTCAGACCGTTTCATGCTCCTCATGTATTTCACACCTTTTGAGGCTCTTCATATTTTTAACACCTTTTCAGGCTCTTCATGATTTTCAACACCGCTTCATGCTTCTCGTATTTTTCAGACCCTTTCATGCTCATGTCATTTTTGACACATTTTGAATCTCTTCACATTTTTCACACCTATTGAAACTCTTCATATTTTTCATAATTTTGAAACTCTTCATATTTTTCACACGTTTTCAGGCTCTTCATCTTTTTCAACACCGCTTCATGCTCCTGCTATTTTCCAGACCGTTTCATACTCCTCATATTTTTGACACGTTTTGAGGCTCTTCATATTTTTCACACCTTTTCAAGCTCTTCATGTTTTGAACAACGTTTCATGATCCTCCTATTTTTCAGAACGTTTCATGCTCCTCATATTTTTCACACATTTTGAAGCTCTTCATATTTTTCACACCTTTTCAGGCTCTTCATGTTTTTCAACACCAGTTCATGCTCCTCACATTTTTCAGACCGTTTCATGCTCCCCTTTTTTTTTCACCTTTTGAAGCTCTTCATATTTTTCACACCTTTTCAGGCTCTTCATGTTTTTGAACACCGCTTCATGCTCGTACTATTTGCAGACCGTTTCATGCTCCTCATATTTTGGTACCTTTTGAAGCTCTTCATATTTTTCACACCTTTTCAGGCTCTTCATGTTTTTCAACACCACTTCATGCTCCTCCTATTTTTCAGACCGTTTCATACTCCTCATATATTTGACACCTTTTGAAGCTCTTCATATTTTTCACACTTTTTCAGGCTCTTCATGTTTTTCAACACAACTTCCTGCTCCTCCTATTTTGCAGACAGTATCTTGCTCCTCATATTTTTGACACCTTTTGAAGCTCTTCATATTTCTCACACCTTTTCAGGCTCTTCATGTTTTTGAACACCACTTCATGCTCCTCCTATTTTTCAGACCGTTTCATGCTCCTCATGTATTTCACACCTTTTGAGGCTCTTCATATTTTTAACACCTTTTCAGGCTCTTCATGATTTTCAACACCGCTTCATGCTCCTCGTATTTTTCAGACCCTTTCATGCTCATGTCATTTTTGACACATTTTGAATCTCTTCACATTTTTCACACCTATTGAAACTCTTCATATTTTTCATAATTTTGAAACTCTTCATATTTTTCACACGTTTTCAGGCTCTTCATCTTTTTCAACACCGCTTCATGCTCCTGCTATTTTCCAGACCGTTTCATACTCCTCATATTTTTGACTCGTTTTGAGGCTCTTCATATTTTTCACACCTTTTCAAGCTCTTCATGTTTTTGAACAATGTTTCATGATCCTCCTATTTTTCAGAACGTTTTATGCTCCTCATATTTTTCACACATTTTGAAGCTCTTCCTATTTTTCACACCTTTTCAGGCTCTTCATGTTTTTCAACACCAGTTCATGCTCCTCACATTTTTCAGACCGTTTCATGCTCCTCATATTTTTGACACCTTTTGAAGCGCTTCATATATTTCGCATGTTTTCAGGCTCTTCATGTTTTTCAAAACCAATTCATGCTCCTCCTATTTTTCAGACAGTTTCATGCTCCTCAAATTTTTGACACCTTTTGAAGCTCTTCATATATTTTCCACCTCTTCAGGCTCTTCATTTTTGTGAACTCCGCTTCATGCTCCTCCTTTTCTTCAGACCGTTTCATGCTCATCTCATTTTTGACATTTTTTGAAGCTCTTCGTATTTTTCACACCTTTTGAATCTCTTCATATTTTTCATATTTTTGAAGCTTTTCATATTTTTCACACGTTTTCAGGCTCCTCATGTTTTTCAACACCGCTTCATGCTTCTCCTGTTTTTCAGACCGTTTCATGCTACTCATATTTTTGACACATTTTGAAGCTCTTCATATTTTTCACATCTTTTCAGGCTCTTCATGTTTTTCAACACCACCTCATGCTCCTCGTATTTTTCAGACTTTTTCATGCTCCTCATATTTTTGACACCTTTTGAAGCTCTTCATATATTTCACACCTTTTGAAGCTCTTCGTATTTTTCACACCTTTTCAGGCTCTTCATGTTTTTCAACACCGCTTCATGCTCCTCCTATTTTTCACAACTTTTGAAGCTCTTCATATTTTTCACACCTTTTCAGGCTTTGCATGTTTTTCAACACCACTTCATGCTGCTCCTATTTTTCAGACCGTTTCATGCTCCTCATATTTTTGAAAGCTTTTGAAGCTCTTCATATTTTTCACACCTTTTCAGGCTCTTCATATTTTTCAACACCGCTTCATGATCCTCCTATTTTTCAGACCGTTTCATGCTCCTCATGTATTTCACACCTTTTGAAGCTCTTCATATTTTTCACACCTTTTCAGGCTCTTCATATTTTTCAACACCGCTTCATGCTCCTTCTCTTTTTCAGACCGTTTCATGCTCCTCATATTTTTCACACCTTTTGAAGCTCTTCATATTTTTCACACCTTTTCAGGCTCTTCACTTTTTTCAACACCGTCTCATGCTCCTCCTATTTTTCAGACAGTTTCATGCTCCTAATGTATTTCACATCTTTTGAAGCTCTTCATATTTTTCACAACGTTTCAGGCTCTTCATGTTTTTGAACACCGCTTCATGCTCCTCCTATTTTATACACCGTTTCATGCTCCTCATGTATTTCACACCTTTTGTAGCTCTTCATATATTTTACACCTTTTCAAGCTCTTCATGTTTTTGAACAGCGCTTCATGCTCCTCCTATTTTTCAGACAGTTTCATGCTCCTCATGTATTTCACATCTTTTGAAGCTCTTCGTATTTTTCACACCTTTTCAGGATCTTCATGTTTTTGAACACCGCTTCATGCTCCTCCTATTTTTCAAACCGTTACCTGCTCCACATATTTTTGACACCTTTTGAAGCTCTTTATTTTTCACACCTTTTCAGGCTCTTCATGTTTTTGAACACAGTTTTATGCTCCTCATATTTTTCAGACCGTTTCATGCTCCTCATATTTTTGACATCTTTTGAAGCTCTTCATATATTTCACTCCTTTTCATCCTCTTCATGTTTTTCAACACCACTTCATGCTCCTCCTATTTTTCAGACCGTTTCATGCTCCTCATTTTTTTGACTCGTTTTGAAGGTCTTCATATTTTCACACGTTTTTAAACTCTTCATATTTTTCGCACCATTTCAGGCTCTTCAGGTTTTTGAACACCGTTTCATGCTCCTCCTATTTTTCAGACCGTTTCATGCTCCTCATTTTTTTGACACGTTTTGAAGCTCTTCACTTTTTTCACACCTTTTCAGGCTCTTCATGTTTTTGAACACCACTTCATGCTTCTCCTACCTTTCAGACCGTTTCATGCTCTTCATATTTTTGACACCTTTTGAAGCTCTTCATATTTTTCACACCCTTTGAAGCTCTTCTTATATTTCACACCTTTTCAGACTCCTCATGTTTTCGAACACCACTTCAAGTTCCTCCTATTTTTGCGACCGTTTCATGCTCTTCATTTTTTTTGACACCTTTTGAAGCTCTTCATATTTTTCACACCTTTTGAAGCTCTTCATATATTTCACACATTTTCAGGCTCTTCATGTTTTTCAACACCACTTCATGCTCCTCCTATTTTTCAGACCGTTTCATGCTCATCTAATTTTTGACACCATTGAAGCTCTTCATATTTTTCACACCTTTTCTGTTTCATCATGTTTTTCAACATCGCTTCATGCTCCTCCTATTTTTCAGGCTGTTTCATGCTCCTCTTGTATTTCACACCTTTGGAAGCTCTTCATATTTTTCACACCTTTTCATGCTCTTCATGTTTTTGAACATCGCTGCAATCCTCCTCCTATTCTTCAGACCGTTTCATGCTCCTCATATTTTTCACACCTTTTGAAGCTCTTCATATTTGTCACACCATTTCAGGCTCTTCATATTTTTCAACACCGCTTCATGCTCCTCCGTTTTTTAAGACCGTTTCATGCTCCCCATATTTTTGACACATTTTGAAGCTCCTCATATTTTTCACACTTTTTGAAGCTCTTCATATATTTCACACTTTTTCAGTATCTTCATGTTTTCAACACCACTTCATGCTCCTCCTATTTTTCAGACCGTTTCATGCTCCTCATATTTTTGACACCTTTTAAAGCTTATCATATTTTACACACCTTTTCAGGCTCTTCATATTTTTGAACATCGTTTCATGCACCTCCTATTTTTCAGACCATTTTAATCTCCTCATATTTTTGACACCTTTTGAAGCTCTTCATATTTTTCACACCTTTTAGGCTCTTCATGTTTTTCAACACCACTTCATGCTCCTCGTATTTTTCAGACCATTTCATTCTCGTCATATTTTTGACACCTTTTGAAGCTCTGCCTATTTTTCACACCTTTTTAGGCTCTTCATGATTTTCAACACCGCTTCATGCTCCTCCTATTTTTCAGACCGTTTCATGCTCATCTCATTTTTGACATCTTTTGAAGCTCTTCATATTTTTCACACCTTTTGAATCTTTTCATATTTTTCATATTTTTGAAGCTCTTCATATTTTTCACACGTCTTCAGGCTCTTCATGTTTTCAACATCACTTCATGCTCCCCCTGTTTTTCAGACCGTTACATGCTCCTCGTATTTTTGACAACTTTTCAAGCTCTTCATATTTTTCACCCCTTTTCAGGCTCTTCCTGTTTTTGAACACCACTTCATGCTCTTCCTAATTTTCAGACTGTTTCAGGCTCGTCATATTTTTGACACCTTTGGAGCTCTTCATATTTTTCACTCCTTTTCAGGCTCTTCATGTTTTTGAACACCACTTCATGCGCTTCCTAATTTTCAGACTGTTTCATGCTACTCATATTTTTGACACCTTTTGAAACTCTTCATATCTTTCACACCTTTTCAGGCTCTTCATGTTTTTCAACAGCGCTTCATGCTCCTCCTATTTTTCAGAACGTTTCATGCTCCTTATATTTTTCACACCTTTCGAAGCTCTTCATACTTTTCAGAACTTTTCAGGTTCTTCATGATTTTGAACACCGTTTCATGCTCCTCCTATTTTTCAGACCGTTTCATGATCCCCATATATTTGACACCTTTTGACGCTCTTCATATTTTTCACGTCTTTTAAGGCTCTTCATGTTTTGAACACCGCTTCATGCTCCTCCTATTTTTCAGACCGTTTCATGCTCCTCAAATTTCTGACACCTTTTGAAGCTCTTCATATTTTTCACATCTTTTCTGGCTCTTTGTGTTTTTGAACACCATTTCTTGCTCCTACTATTTTTCAGACCGTTTCATGCTCCTCATATTTTTGACACCTTTTGAAGCTCTTCATATTTTTCACACCTTTTCAGGCTCTTCATGTTTTTCAACACCGCTTCATGCTCCTCCTATTTTTCAGACGGTTCATGCTCCTCATATTATTGACAACTTTTGTAGCTCTTCATATTTTTCACATCTCTTCTGGCTCTTCATGTTTTTGAACTCCATTTCTTGCTCTTCCAATTTTTCAGACCGTTTCATGCCCCTCATATTTTTGACACCTTTTGAAGCTCTTCATATTTGTCACACATTTTCAGGCTCTTCATGTTTTTCAACACTGCTTCATGCTCCTCCAATTTTTCAGACCGTTCATGCTCCTCATATTTTTGACACCTTTTGAAGCTCTTCATATTTTTCACACCTTTTCAGGTTCTTCATGTTTTTCAAAACCGCTTCATGCTCCTCCTATTTTTCAGACCGTTTCATGCTCCTCATATTTTTGACACCTTTTGAAGCTCTTCATGTTTTTCACACCTTTTCAGGCTCTTCATGTTTTTCAACACCACTTCATTCTTCTCCTATTTTTCAGACCGTTTCATGCTCCTCATATTTTTGACACCTTTTGAAGCTGTTCGTATTTTTCACACCTTTTAGGCTCTTCATGTTTTTCAACACCACTTCATGCTCCTCGTATTTTTCAGACCGTTTCATTCTCGTCATATTTTTGACACCTTTTGAAGCTCCGCCTATTTTTCACACCTTTTCAGGCTCTTCATGATTTTCAACACCGCTTCATGCTCCTCCTATTTTTCAGACCGTTTCATGCTCATCTCATTTTTGACATCTTTTGAAGCTCTTCATATTTTTCACACCTTTTGAATCTTTTCATATTTTTCATATTTTTGAAGCTCTTCATATATTTCACAAGTTTTCAGGCTCTTCATGTTTTCAACATCACTTCATGCTCCCCCTGTTTTTCAGACCGTTACATGCTCCTCGTATTTTTGACAACTTTTCAAGCTCTTCATATTTTTCACCCCTTTTCAGGCTCTTCCTGTTTTTGAACACCACTTCATGCTCTTCCTAATTTTCAGACTGTTTCAGGCTCGTCATATTTTTGACACCTTTGGAGCTCTTCATATTTTTCACTCCTTTTCAGGCTCTTCATGTTTTTAAACACCACTTCATGCTCTTCCTAATTTTCAGACTGTTTCATGCTACTCATATTTTTGACACCTTTTGAAACTCTTCATATCTTTCACACCTTTTCAGGCTCTTCATGTTTTTCAACAGCGCTTCATGCTCCTCCTATTTTTCAGAACGTTTCATGCTCCTTATATTTTTCACACCTTTTGAAGCTCTTCATACTTTTCAGAACTTTTCAGGCTCTTCATGATTTTGAACACCGTTTCATGCTCCTTCTATTTTTCAGACCGTTTCATGATCCCCATATATTTGACACTTTTTGACGCTCTTCATATTTTTCACATCTTTTAAGGCTCTTCATGTTTTGAACACCGCTTTATGCTCCTCCTATTTTTCAGACCGTTTCATGCTCCTCAAATTTCTGACACCTTTTGAAGCTCTTCATATTTTTCACACCTTTTCAGGCTCTTCATGTTTTTCAACACCACTTCATGCTCCTCCTTTTTTTCAGACCGTTTCTTGCTCCTCATGCATTTCACACCTTTTGAAGCTCTTCATATTTTTCACACCTTTTCTGGCTCTTCATGTTTTTGAACAGCGCTTCATGCTCCTCGTATTTTTCAGACCGGTTAATGCTCCTCATGTATTTCACATCTTTTGAAGCTCTTCATATTTTTCACACCTTTTCAGGCTCTTCATGGTTTTGAACACCGTTTAATGCTCCTCATGTATTTCCCATCTTTTGAAGCTCTTCATATTTTTCACACCTTTTCAGGCTCTTCATGTTTTTGAACACCGTTTAATGCTCCTCATGTATTTCCCATTTTTGAAGCTCTTCATATTTTTCACACCTTTTCTGGCTCTTTGTGTTTTTGAACACCATTTCTTGCTCCTCCTATTTTTCAGACCGTTTCATGCTCCTCATATTTTTGACACCTTTTGAAGCTCTTCATATTTTGCACACCTTTTCAGGCTCTTCATATTTTTCAACACCGCTTCATGCTCCTCCTATTTTTCAGACGGTTCATGCTCCTCATATTTTTGACAACTTTTGTAGCTCTTCATATTTTTCACATCTCTTCTGGCTCTTCATGTTTTTGAACTCCGTTTCTTGCTCTTCCAATTTTTCAGACCGTTTCATGCCCCTCATATTTTTGACACCTTTTGAAGCTCTTCATATTTTTCACACATTTTCAGGCTCTTCATGTTTTTCAACACTGCTTCATGCTCCTCCAATTTTTCAGACCGTTCATGCTTCTCATATTTTTGACACCTTTTGAAGCTCTTCATATTTTTCACACCTTTTCAGGATCTTCATGTTTTTCAAAACCGCTTCATGCTCCTCCTATTTTTCAGACCTTTTCATGCTCCTCATATTTTTGACACCTTTTCAAGATCTTCATATTTTTCACACCTTTTCAGTTTCTACATGTTCTTCAACACAACTTCATGCTCCTCCTATTGTTCAGACCGTTTTATGATCCTCATATTTTTGACACCTTTTGAAGCTCTTCATATGTTTCACACCTTTTGAAGCTCTTCATGTTTTTTTAACACCGTTTCATGCTCTTCCTATTTTTCAAACCGTTTCATGCTCCTCATATTTTTGAAACCTATTGAAGCTCTTCATATTTTTCACTCATTTTCCGGGTCTTCATGTTTTTGTACACCACTTCATTCTCCTCCTATTTTTCATACCGTTTCATGGTCGTCATATTTTTGACACCTTTTGAAGCTCTTCATATTTTTCAAATCTTTTCAGGCTCTTCATGTTTTTGAATACCGATTCATGCTCCTCCTATTTTTCAGACCGTTTCATGCTCATCATATTTTTGACACCTTTTGAAGCTCTTCATATTTTTCACACCTTTTCTGGCTCTTTATGTTTTTGAACACCATTTCTTGCTCCTACTATCTTTCAGACCGTTTCATGCTCCTCATATTTTTGACACCTTTTGAAGCTCTTCATATTGTTCACACCTTTTCAGGCTCTTCATGTTTTTCAACACCGCTTCATGCTCCTCCTATTTTTCAGACGGTTCATGCTCCTCATATTTTTGACAACTTTTGTAGCTCTTCATATTTTTCACATCTCTTCTGGCTCTTCATGTTTTTGAACTCTGTTTCTTGCTCTTCCAATTTTTCAGACCGTTTCATGCCCCTCATATTTTTGACACCTTTTGAAGCTCTTCATATTTGTCACACATTTTCAGGCTCTTCATGTTTTTCAACACTGCTTCATGCTCCTCCAATTTTTCAGACCGTTCATGCTCCTCATATTTTTGACACCTTTTGAAGCTCTTCATATTTTTCACACCTTTTCAGATTCTTCATGTTTTTCAAAACTGCTTCATGCTCCTGCTATTTTTCAGACCGTTTCATGCTCCTCATATTTTTGACACCTTTTGAAGCTCCTCATGTTTTTCACACCTTTTCAGGCTCTTCATGTTTTTCAACACCACTTCATTCTTCTCCTATTTTTCAGACCGTTTCATGCTCCTCATATTTTTCACACCTTTTGAAGCTCTTCATATTTTTCACACCTTTTAGGCTCTTCATGTTTTTCAACACCACTTCATGCTCCTCGTATTTTTCAGACCGTTTCATTCTCGTCATATTTTTGACACCTTTTGAAGCTCGGCCTATTTTTCACACCTTTTCAGGCTCTTCATGATTTTCAACACCGCTTCATGCTCCTCCTATTTTTCAGACCGTTTCATGCTCATCTCATTTTTGACATCTTTTGAAGCTCTTCATATTTTTCACACCTTTTGAATCTTTTCATATTTTTCATATTTTTGAAGCTCTTCATATTTTTCACACGTCTTCAGGCTCTTCATGTTTTCAACATCACTTCATGCTCCCCCTGTTTTTCAGACCGTTACATGCTCCTCGTATTTTTGACAACTTTTCAAGCTCTTCATATTTTTCACCCCTTTTCAGGCTCTTCCTGTTTTTGAACACCACTTCATGCTCTTCCTAATTTTCAGACCGTTTCATGCTCCTCATATTTTTGACACCTTTTGAAGCTCTTCATGTTTTTCACACCTTTTCAGGCTCTTCATGTTTTTCAACACCACTTCATTCTTCTCCTATTTTTCAGACCGTTTCATGCTTCTCATATTTTTGACACCTTTTGAAGCTCTTCATGTTTTTCACACCTTTTCAGGCTCTTCATGTTTTTGAACACCATTTAATGCTCCTCATGTATTTCCCATCTTTTGAAGCTCTTCATATTTTTCACACCTTTTCTGGCTCTTCATGTTTTTGAACTCCGTTTCTTGCTCCTCCAATATTTCAGACCGTTTCATTCTCCTCATATTTTTCACACCTTTTGAAGCTCTTCATATTTTTCACACATTTTCAGGCTCTTCATGTTTTTCAACACCGATTCATGCTCCTCCTATTTTTCAGACCGTTCATGCTCCTCATATTTTTGACACCTTTTCAAGCTGTTCATATTTTTCACACCTTTTCAGTTTCTACATGTTCTTCAACACAACTTCATGCTCCTCCTATTGTTCAGACCGTTTCATGATCCTCATATTTTTGACACCTTTTGAAGCTCTTCATATGTTTCACATCTTTTGAAGCTCTTCATGTTTTTTAACACCGCTTCATGTTCCTCCTATTTTTCAGACCGTTTCATGCTCATCTCATTTTTGACACCTTTTAAAGCTCTTCATATTTCTCACAACTTTTTAGGCTCTTCATGTTTTTGACACTGCTTCATGCTCCTCTTATTTTTCAGAGAGTTTCATGCTCCTCATGTATTTCACATCTTTTGAAGCTCTTCGTATTTCTCACAACTTTTTAGGCTCTTCATGTTTTTCCACACCACTTCATGCTTCTCCTGTTTTCGGCCTGTTTCATGCTCCTCATGTATTTCACACCTTTTGAATCTCTTCATATTTTTCACACCTTTTCAGGCTCTTCATGTTTTTAATCACCATTTCATGCTCCTCCTATTTTTCAGACCGTTTCATGCTCCTCATATATTTGACACATTTTGAAGCTCTGAATATTTTTCACACATTTTCAGGCTCTTCATGTTTTTGAACACTGCTCCATGATCCTCCTATTTTTCAGACCGTTTCATGTTCTTCATATGTTTGACACCTTTTGAAGCTCTTCATATTTTTCACTCCTTTTCAGGCTCTTCATGTTTTTCAACACCACTTCATGCTTCTCCTATTTTTCAGACCGTTTCATGCTCCTCATGTATTTCACACCTTTTGAAGCTCTTCATAATTTTCACACCTTTTCAAGCTCTTCATGTTTTTGAACACCATTTCATGCCGCTTCTATTTTTCAGACCGTTTCATGCTCCTCATATTTTTCACACCTTTTGTAGCTCTTCATATTTTTCATACCTTTTCAGGCTCTTCACGTTTTGAACACTGCTTCATGACCCTCCTATTTTTCAGACCATTTCATGCTCTTCATATTTTTGACACCATTTGAAGCTCTTCATATGTTTCACACATTTTCAGGCTCTTCATTTTTTTCAACACCACTTCATGCTCCTCCTATTTTTCAGACCGTTTCATGCTCATCTCATTTTTTTACACCTTTTGAAGCTCTTCATATTTTTCACACCTTTTGATGCTCTTCAAATTTTTCACACGTTTTCAGGCTCTTCAAGTTTTTCAACACCGCTTCATGCTCCTCCTATTTTTCAGACCGTTTCATGCTCCTCATATTTTTGACACCTTTTGAAGCTCTTCATATATTTCACACCTTTTCAGGCTTTTCATTTTTTTCAACACCACTTCATGCTCCTCCTATTTTTCAGACCGTTTCATGCTCCTCATATTTTTGACACGTTTTGAGGCTCTTCATGTTTTTCACACCTTTTCAGGCTCTTCTTGTTTTTGAACACCACTTCATGCTCCTCCTATTTTTCAGATCGTTTCATGCTCCTCATATTTTTGACCCCTTTTGAAGATATTCATGTTTTTCACACCTTTTCAGGCTCTTCATATTTTTGAACACCGTATCATGCTCCTCCTATTTTTCAGACCGTTTCAGGCTCCTCATATTTTTGACACCTTTTGAAGCTCCTCATATTTTTCACACCTTTTGAAACTCTTCATATATTTCACAACTTTTCAGGCACTTCATGTTTTTCAACACCACTTCATGCTCCTCCTATTTTTCAGACCGGTTCATTCTCCTCATATTTTTGACAGCTTTTGAAGCTCTTCATATTTTTCACACCTTTTCAGGCTCTTCATGTTTTTCAACACCTCTTCATGCTCCTCCTATATTTCAGACCGGTTCATGCTCCTCATATTTTTGACACCTTTTGTAGCTCTTCATATATTTCACACCTTTTGAAGCTCTTCATATTTTTCACACGTTTTCAGGCTCTTCATGTTTTTCAACGCCGCTTCATGCTCCTACTATTTTCAGACCGTTTCGACCTCCTCATGTATTTCACACCTTTTGAAGCTCTTCATATATGTCACACCTTTTAGGCTCTTCGTCTTTTTAAAACCGTTTCATGCTCATCCTATTTTTCACACTGTTTCATGCTCCTCATATATTTGAGACCTTTTGAAGCTCTTCATATTTTTCACACCTTTTCAGGCTCTTCATGTTTATCAACACAGTTTCATGCTCTTCCTAATTTTCAGACCGTTTCATGCTCCTCATATTGTTGACACTTTTTGAAGCTCTTCATATTTTTCCACCTTTTCAGGCTTTTCATGTTTTTCAACACCGTTTCATGCTACTCCTATTTTTCAGACCGTTTCATGCTCCTCATATTTTTGACAAATTTTGAAGCTCTTCATACATTTCACACCTTTTCAGGCTCTTCATGTTTTTCAACACCGCTTCATGCTCCTCCAATTTTTCAGAAAGTTTCATGCTCCTCATATTTTTAACATCTTTTGAAACTCTTCATATTTTTCACACCTTTTCATGCTCTTCATCTTTTTCAAAAAAGTTTCATGCTCATCCTATGTTTCATACTGTTTCATGCATCTAATATTTTTGACACCTTCTGAAGCTCTTTATATTTTTCACACCTTTTCAGGCTCTTCATGTTTTTGACCACCGCATCATGCTCCTCCTATTTTTCAGTCGTTTCATGCCTCTCATAATTTTTACACCTTTTGAAGCTCTTCATGTTTTTCACACCTTTTCATGCTCTTCATCTTTTTCAAAACCATCTCATTCTCATCCTATTTTAAAGACTGTTTCATGCTCCTCATATTTTTGACACCTTTAGAACCTCTACATATTTTTCACAACTTTTCAGGGTCTTCATGTTTTTCAACACTGCTTCATGCTCCTCCATTATCTCAGACAGTTTCATGCTCCTCATATATTTGACACCTTTTGAAGCTCTTCAGATTTTTCACAACTTTTCAGGCTCTTCATGTTTTTGAACACAGTTTCATGCTCCTCCTATTTTTCAGACCGTTTCATGCTCCTCATATTTTTCACACCTTTTGAAGCTCTTCATATTTTTCCACACCTTTTCAGGCTCTTCATGTTTTTCAACACCACTTCATGCTCCTCCTATTTTTCAGACCGTTTCATGCTCCTCATATTTTTCACACCTTTTGAAGCTCTTCATATATTTCACACCTTTTCAGGCTCTTCATTTTTTCAACACCACTTCATGCTCCTCCTACTTTTCAGACCGTTTCATGCTCACATCATTTTTGACAACTTTTGAAGCTCTTCTTATTTTTCACATCTTTTGAAACTCTTCGTATTTTTCACACGTTTTCAGGCTCTTCATGTTTTTCAACACCACTTCATGCTCCTCCTATTTTTCAGACCGTTTCATGCTCCTCATATTTTTGACACCTTTTGAAGCTCTTCATATTTTTCACATCTTTTGAAGCTTTTCATAATTTTCACACCTTTTCAGGCTCTTCATGATTTTTAACACCGCTTCATGCTCCTGTATTTTTCAGACAGTTTCATGCTCATCCCATTTTTGACACCTTTTGAAGCTCTTCATATTTTTCAGACCTTTTGAAGCTCTTCATATTTTTCACACCTTTTCAGGCTCTTCATGTTTTTGAACACCGCTTCATGCTCCTCCTATTTTTCAGACCGTTTCATGCTCCTGATATTTTTGACACCTTTTGAAGCTCTTCATATTTTTCACACCTTTTCAGGCTCTTCATGTTTTTGAACACCGCTTCATGCTCCTCCTATTTTTCAGACCGTTTCATGCTCCTCATATTTTTGACACCTTTTGAAGCTTTTCATATTTTTCACACCTCTTCAGGCTCTTCATTTTTTTCAACACCACTTCATGCTCCTCCTATTTTTCAGGCCGTTTCAGGCTCATCTAATATTTGACACCATTTGAAGCTCGTCATATTTTTCACACCTTTGAAGCTCTTCATATTTTTCACACGTTTTCATGCTCTTCATGTTTTTCAACACCGCTTCATTCTCCTCTTATTTTTCAGACCGTTTCCTGCTCATCTCATTTTTACACCTTTTGAAGCTCTTCATATTTTTCACACATTTTGATGCTCTTCATATTTTTCACACGTTTTCAGGCTCTTCATGTTTTTCAACACCACTTCATGCTACTCCTATTTTTCAGACCGTTTCATGCTCATCTAATTTTTGACACTTTTTGAAGCTCTTCATATTTTTCACACCTTTTGAAGCTCTTCATATTTTTCACACGTTTTCAGGCTCTTCATGTTTTTCAACACCGCTTCATGCTCCTCCTATGTTTCAGACCGTTTAATGCTCCTCATGTATTTCAAACCTTTTGAAGCTCTTCATATTTTTCACAACTTTTCAGGCTCTTCATGTTTTTGAACACCGCTTGATGCTCCTCCTATTTTTCAGACCGTTTCATGCTCCTCATATTTTTAACACCTTTTGAAGCTCTTCATATTTTTCACACGTTTTCAGCTCTTCATGTTTTTCAACACCGCTTCATGCTCTTCCTATTTTTCAGACTGTTTCAAGCTCATCTCATTTTTGACAACTTTTGAAGCTTTTCATATTTTTCACACCTTTTCAGGCTCTTCATGTTTTTCCACACCACTTCATGCTTCTCCTATTTTCAGCCCGTTTCATGCTCCTCATGTATTTCTCACCTTTTGAAGCTCTTCATATTTTTCACACCTTTTCAGGCTCTTCATGTTTTTCACCACTGTTCCATGCTCCTCCTATTTTTCAGACCGTTTCATGCTCATCATATTTGACACATTTTGAAGCTCTTCATATTTTTCATACCTTTTCATGCTCATCAGGTTTTTGAACACCACTACATGATCCTCCTATTTTGCAGACCGTTTCATACTCCTCATATTTTTGACACCTTTTGAAGCTCTTCATATTTTTCACACATTTTCAGGCTCTTCATGTTTTTCAACACCACTTCATGCTCCTCCTATTTTTCAGACCGTTTAATGCTCCTCATATTTTTGACACCTTTAGAAGCTCTTCATATTTTTCACACCTTCTCAGGCACTTCATGTTTTTCAACACCGCTTCACGCTCTTCCTATTTTTCAGACCGCTTCATTCTCCTCATATTTTGACACCATTTGAAGCTCTTCATATATTTCACACCTTTACAGGCTCTTCTTTTTTTTCAACACCACTTCATGCTCCTCCTATTTTTTAGACCGTTTCATGCTCATCTCATTTTTGACATCTTTTGAAGCTCTTCATACTTTTCAAAACTTTGAAGCTCTTCATATTTTTCACACTTTTTGAGGCTCTTCATGTTTTTCAACACCACTTCATGCTGCTTCTATTTTTCAGACCGTTTCATGCTCCTCATATTTTTGACACGTTTTGAAGCTCTTCATATTTTTCACAACTTTTCAGGCTTTTCATGTATTTGAACACGCTTCATGCTTCAACATTTTTTCAGACCGTTTTTTGCTCCTCATATTTTTGACACCTTTTGAAGCTCTTCATATTTTTCACACGTTTTCAGCTCTTCATGTTTTTGAACACCGCTTCATGCTCCTCCTATTTTTCAGAGAGTTTCATGCTCCTCATGCATTTGACACCTTTTGAAGCTCTTCATATTTTTCACACCTTTTCAGGCTCTTCATGTTTTTGATCACTGTTCCATGCTCCTTCTATTTTTCAGACCGTTTCATGCTCCTCATATTTGACACCCTTTGAAGCTCTTCATATTTTTCACACCTTCTCAGGCTCTTCATGTTTTTCAACACTGCTTCATGCTCCTCCTATTTTTCAGACCGCTTCATTCTCCTCATATTTTGACACCTTTTGAAGCTCTTCATATATTTCACACCTTTACAGGCTCTTCTATTTTTTCATCACCACTTCATGCTCCTCCTATTTTTCAGACCGTTTCATGCTCATCTCATTTTTTTACACCTTTTGAAGCTCTTCATATTTTTCACACCTTTTGATGCTCTTCAAATTTTTCACACGTTTTCAGGCTCTTCAAATTTTTCAACACCGCTTCATGCTCCTCCTATTTTTCAGACCGTTTCATGCTCCTCATATTTTTGACACCTTTTGAAGCTCTTCATATATTTCACACCTTTTCAGGCTTTTCATTTTTTTCAACACCACTTCATGCTCCTCCTATTTCTCAGACCGTTTCATGCTCATCTCATTTTGACACTTTTTGAAGTTCTTCAAATTTTTCACACCTTTTGAAGCTCTTCATATTTTTCATATTTTTGAAGCTCTTCATATTTTTCACACCTTTTCAGGCTCTTCATGTTTTTGATCGCCGTTTCATGCTCCTCCTATTTTTCAGACCGTTTCATGCTCATCTCATTTTTGACATTTTGAAGCTCTTCATATATTTCACACCTTTTCAGGCACTTCATGATTTTCACGACCACTTCATGCTCCTCCTATTTTTCAGACCTTTTCATGCTCATCTCATTTTTGACACCTTTGGAAGCTCTTCATATATTTCACACCTTTTGAAGCTCTTCATATTTTTCACACGTTTTCAGGCTCTTCATGTTTTTCAACACCGCTTCATGCTCCTCCTATTTTTCAGACCGTTTCATGCTCTTCATATTTTTGACACGTTTTGAGGCTCTTCATGTTTTTCACACCTTTTCAGGCTCTTCTTGTTTTTGAACACCACTTCATGCTCCTCCTATTTTTCAGATCGTTTCATGCTCCTCATATTTTTGACCCCTTTTGAAGATATTCATGTTTTTCACACCTTTTCAGGCTCTTCATATTTTTGAACACCGTATCATGCTCCTCCTATTTTTCAGACCGTTTCAGGCTCCTCATATTTTTGACACCTTTTGAAGCTCCTCATATTTTTCACACCTTTTGAAACTCTTCATATATTTCACAACTTTTCAGGCACTTCATGTTTTTCAACACCACTTCATGCTCCTCCTATTTTTCAGACCGGTTCATTCTCCTCATATTTTTGACACCTTTTGAAGCTCTTCATATTTTTCACACCTTTTCAGGCTCTTCATGTTTTTCAACACCTCTTCATGCTCCTCCTATATTTCAGACCGGTTCATGCTCCTCATATTTTTGACACCTTTTGTAGCTCTTCATATATTTCACACCTTTTGAAGCTCTTCATATTTTTCACACGTTTTCAGGCTCTTCATGTTTTTCAACGCCGCTTCATGCTCCTACTATTTTCAGACCGTTTCGACCTCCTCATGTATTTCACACCTTTTGAAGCTCTTCATATATGTCACACCTTTTAGGCTCTTCGTCTTTTTAAAACCGTTTCATGCTCATCCTATTTTTCACACTGTTTCATGCTCCTCATATATTTGAGACCTTTTGAAGCTCTTCATATTTTTCACACCTTTTCAGGCTCTTCATGTTTATCAACACAGTTTCATGCTCTTCCTAATTTTCAGACCGTTTCATGCTCCTCATATTGTTGACACTTTTTGAAGCTCTTCATATTTTTCCACCTTTTCAGGCTTTTCATGTTTTTCAACACCGTTTCATGCTTCTCCTATTTTTCAGACCATTTCATGCTCCTCATATTTTTGACAAATTTTGAAGCTCTTCATACATTTCACACCTTTTCAGGCTCTTCATGTTTTTCAACACCGCTTCATGCTCCTCCAATTTTTCAGAAAGTTTCATGCTCCTCATATTTTTAACATCTTTTGAAACTCTTCATATTTTTCACACCTTTTCATGCTCTTCATCTTTTTCAAAAAAGTTTCATGCTCATCCTATGTTTCATACTGTTTCATGCATCTAATATTTTTGACACCTTCTGAAGCTCTTTATATTTTTCACACCTTTTCAGGCTCTTCATGTTTTTGACCACCGCATCATGCTCCTCCTATTTTTCAGTCGTTTCATGCCTCTCATAATTTTTACACCTTTTGAAGCTCTTCATGTTTTTCACACCTTTTCATGCTCTTCATCTTTTTCAAAACCATCTCATTCTCATCCTATTTTAAAGACTGTTTCATGCTCCTCATATTTTTGACACCTTTAGAACCTCTACATATTTTTCACAACTTTTCAGGGTCTTCATGTTTTTCAACACTGCTTCATGCTCCTCCATTATCTCAGACAGTTTCATGCTCCTCATATATTTGACACCTTTTGAAGCTCTTCAGATTTTTCACAACTTTTCAGGCTCTTCATGTTTTTGAACACAGTTTCATGCTCCTCCTATTTTTCAGACCGTTTCATGCTCCTCATATTTTTCACACCTTTTGAAGCTCTTCATATTTTTCACACCTTTTCAGGCTCTTCATGTTTTTCAACACCACTTCATGCTCCTCCTATTTTTCAGACCGTTTCATGTTCCTCCTATTTTTTAGAACATTTCATGCTCCTCATATTTTTGACACCTTTTGAAGCTCTTCATATATTTCACACCTTTTCAGGCTCTTCATTTTGTCAACACCACTTCATGCTCCTCCTACTTTTCAGACCGTTTCATGCTCACATCATTTTTGACAACTTTTGAAGCTCTTCTTATTTTTCACATCTTTTGAAACTCTTCGTATTTTTCACACGTTTTCAGGCTCTTATGTTTTTCAACACCACTTCATGCTCCTCCTATTTTTCAGACCGTTTCATGCTCCTCATATTTTTGACACCTTTTGAAGCTCTTCATATTTTTCACATCTTTTGAAGCTTTTCATAATTTTCACACCTTTTCAGGCTCTTCATGATTTTCAACACCGCTTCATGCTCCTGTATTTTTCAGACAGTTTCATGCTCATCCCATTTTTGACACCTTTTGAAGCTCTTCATATTTTTCAGACCTTTTGAAGCTCTTCATATTTTTCACACCTTTTCAGGCTCTTCATGTTTTTGAACACCGCTTCATGCTCCTCCTATTTTTCAGACCGTTTCATGCTCCTGATATTTTTGACACCTTTTGAAGCTCTTCATATTTTTCACACCTTTTCAGGCTCTTCATGTTTTTGAACACCGCTTCATGCTCCTCCTATTTTTCAGACCGTTTCATGCTCCTCATATTTTTGACACCTTTTGAAGCTTTTCATATTTTTCACACCTCTTCAGGCTCTTCATTTTTTTCAACACCACTTCATGCTCCTCCTATTTTTCAGGCCGTTTCAGGCTCATCTAATATTTGACACCATTTGAAGCTCGTCATATTTTTCACACCTTTTGAAGCTCTTCATATTTTTCACACGTTTTCATGCTCTTCATGTTTTTCAACACCGCTTCATTCTCCTCTTATTTTTCAGACCGTTTCCTGCTCATCTCATTTTTACACCTTTTGAAGCTCTTCATATTTTTCACACATTTTGATGCTCTTCATATTTTTCACACGTTTTCAGGCTCTTCATGTTTTTCAACACCACTTCATGCTACTCCTATTTTTCAGACCGTTTCATGCTCATCTAATTTTTGACACTTTTTGAAGCTCTTCATATTTTTCACACCTTTTGAAGCTCTTCATATTTTTCACACGTTTTCAGGCTCTTCATGTTTTTCAACACCGCTTCATGCTCCTCCTATGTTTCAGACCGTTTAATGCTCCTCATGTATTTCAAACCTTTTGAAGCTCTTCATATTTTTCACAACTTTTCAGGCTCTTCATGTTTTTGAACACCGCTTGATGCTCCTCCTATTTTTCAGACCGTTTCATGCTCCTCATATTTTTAACACCTTTTGAAGCTCTTCATATTTTTCACACCTTTTCAGGCTTTTCATGTATTTGAACACGCTTCATGCTTCTCCATGTTTTCAGATCGTTCTTTGCTCCTCATATTTTTGACACCTTTTGAAGCTCTTCATATTTTTCACACGTTTTCAGCTCTTCATGTTTTTCAACACCGCTTCATGCTCTTCCTATTTTTCAGACTGTTTCAAGCACATCTCATTTTTGACAACTTTTGAAGCTTTTCATATTTTTCACACCTTTTCAGGCTCTTCATGTTTTTCCACACCACTTCATGCTTCTCCTATTTTCAGCCCGTTTCATGCTCCTCATGTATTTCACACCTTTTGAAGCTCTTCATATTTTTCACACCTTTTCAGGCTCTTCATGTTTTTCACCACTGTTCCATGCTCCTCCTATTTTTCAGACCGTTTCATGCTCATCATATTTGACACATTTTGAAGCTCTTCATATTTTTCATACCTTTTCATGCTCATCAGGTTTTTGAACACCACTACATGATCCTCCTATTTTGCAGACCGTTTCATACTCCTCATATTTTTGACACCTTTTGAAGCTCTTCATATTTTTCATACCTTTTCAGGCTCTTCATGTTTTTCAACACCACTTCATGCTCCTCCTATTTTTCAGACCGTTTAATGCTCCTCATATTTTTGACACCTTTAGAAGCTCTTCATATTTTTCACACCTTCTCAGGCACTTCATGTTTTTCAACACCGCTTCATGCTCTTCCTATTTTTCAGACCGCTTCATTCTCCTCATATTTTGACACCATTTGAAGCTCTTCATATATTTCACACCTTTACAGGCTCTTCTTTTTTTTCAACACCACTTCATGCTCCTCCTATTTTTTAGACCGTTTCATGCTCATCTCATTTTTGACACCTTTTGAAGCTCTTCATACTTTTCAAAACTTTGAAGCTCTTCATATTTTTCACACTTTTTGAGGCTCTTCATGTTTTTCAACACCACTTCATGCTGCTTCTATTTTTCAGACCGTTTCATGCTCCTCATATTTTTGACACGTTTTGAAGCTCTTCATATTTTTCACAACTTTTCAGGCTTTTCATGTATTTGAACACGCTTCATGCTTCAACTTTTTTTCAGACCGTTTTTTGCTCCTCATATTTTTGACACCTTTTGAAGCTCTTCATATTTTTCACACGTTTTCAGCTCTTCATGTTTTTGAACACCGCTTCATGCTCCTCCTATTTTTCAGAGAGTTTCATGCTCCTCATGTATTTGACACCTTTTGAAGCTCTTCATATTTTTCACACCTTTTCAGGCTCTTTATGTTTTTGATCACTGTTCCATGCTCCTTCTATTTTTCAGACCGTTTCATGCTCCTCATATTTGACACCCTTTGAAGCTCTTCATATTTTTCACACCTTCTCAGGCTCTTCATGTTTTTCAACACTGCTTCATGCTCCTCCTATTTTTCAGACCGCTTCATTCTCCTCATATTTTGACACCTTTTGAAGCTCTTCATATATTTCACACCTTTACAGGCTCTTCTATTTTTTCATCACCACTTCATGCTCCTCCTATTTTTCAGACCATTTCATGCTCTTCTCATTTTTGACACCTTTTGAAGCTCTTCATATTTTTCACAACTTTGAAGCTCTTCATATTTTTCACACGTTTTCAGGCTCTTCATGTTTTTCAACACCGCTTCATGCGGCTTCTATTTTTCAGACCGTTTCATGCTCCTCATATTTTTGACACGTTTTGAAGCTCTTCATATTTTTCACACCTTTTCAGGCTCTTCATGTTTTTGAACACCGCTTCATGCTCCTCCTATTTTTTAGACAGTTTCATGCTCCTCATGTTTTTCACACCTTTTCAAGCTCTTCATTTTATTCGCACATTTTCAGGCTCTTCATGTATTTGAACACAGTTTCATGCTCCTCCTATTTTTCAGACCGTTTCATGCTCTTCATATATTTCACACCTTTTGAAGCTCTTCATATTTTTCACATTTCTGCAGCTCTTCATATTTTTCACACCTTTTCAGGCTCTTCATGTTTCTCAACACCGCTTCATCCTCCTCCTATTTTTCAGACCGTTTCATGCTCCTCATATTTTTTACACTTTTTGAAGCTGTTCATATTTTTCACACCTTTTCAGGCTCTTCATGTTTTTCAACACCGTTTCATGCTCCTCATATTTTTGACACCTTTTGAATCTCTTCATATTTTTCACACCTTTTCAGGGTCTTCATGTTTTTCAACACCGCTTCATGCTCCTCCTATTTTTCAGACCGTTTCATGCTCCTCATATTTTTCACACTATTTGAAGCTGTTCATATTTTTCACACCTTTTCAGGCTCTTCATGTTTTTCAACACCGCTTCATGCTCCTCCTATTATTCAGACCGTTTCATTCTCCTCATATTTTTGACACCTTTTGAAGGTCTTCATATATTCACATCTTTTCAGGCTCTTCTTTTTTTTTTCAACTGCACTTCATGCTCCTCTTATTTTTCAGACCGTTTCATGCTCATCTCATTTTTGACACATTTGAAGCTCTTCATATTTTTCACACCTTTTTGAAGCTCTTCATCTTTTTCACACGTTTTCAGGCTCTTCATGTTTTTCAACACTGCTTCATGCGCCTCCTATTTTTCAGACCGTTTCATGCTCCTCATATTTTTGACAGATTTTGAAGCTTTTCATATTTTTCACACGTTTTCAGGCTCTTCATGTTTTTGAACACCGCTTCATTCTCCTCCTATTTTTCAGACCGTTTCATGCTCCGCATATTTTTACCACCTTTTGAAGCTTTTCATATTTTTCACGCATTTTCTGGCTGTTCAAGTTTTTCAACACCACTTCATGCTCCTCCTTTTTTGCAGACCGTTTCATGCTCCCCATATTTTTTACACCTTTTGAATCGCTTCATATTTTTCACACGTTTTCAGGCTCTTCATGTTTTTCAAGACCGCTTCATGCTCCTCCAATTTTTCAGACCGTTTCATGCTCCTCATATTTTTGACACTTTTTGAAGCTCTTCTTATTTTTCACACCTTTTCAGACTCTTCATGTTTTTGAACACCACTACATGCTCCTCCTATTTGTCAGAGAGTTTCATGCTCTTCATGTATTTCACACCTTTTGAAGCTCTTCATATTTTTCACAACTTTTCAGGCTCTTCATATTTTCCATACCACTTCATGCTTCTCCTATTTTTCAGACCGTTTCATGATCCTCATATTTTTGACACCTTTTGAAGCTCTTCATGTTTTTCACACCTTTTCAGGCTCTTCTTTTTTTTCAACACCACTTCATGCTCGTCCTATTTTTCAGACCGTTTCATGTTCCTCTCATTTTTGACACCTTTTGAAGCTCTTCATATTTTTCACACCTTTTCAGGCTCTTCATGTTTTTCAACACCGCTTCATGCTCCTCCTATTTTTCAGACGGTTTCATGCTCCTCCTATTCTTGACAGCTTTTGAAGCTCTTCATATTTTCACACCTTTTCAGTCTCTTCATGTTTTTCAACACCGCTTCATGCTCCTCCTATTTTTCAGACCGTTTCATGCTCCTCATATTTCTGAAACTTTTGAAGCTCCTCATATTTTTCACACATTGTGAAGCTCTTCATATATTTCACACCATTTCAGGATCTTCATGTTTTTAACAGCACTTCATGCTTCTCCTATTTTTCAGACCGTTTCATTCTCCTCATATTTTTGACACCTTTTGAAGCTCTTCATATATTTCACACCTTTTCAGGCTCTTCATGTTTTTAACACCACTTCATGCTCCTCCTATTTTTCAGACCATTTCCTGCTCATCGATTTTTGACACCTTTTGAAGCTCTTCATATTTTTCACACCTTTTGAAGCTTTTTATATTTTTCACACCTTTTCAGGCTCTTCATGTTTTTGAACAACGCTTCATGTTCCTCTTATTTTTCAGACCGTTTCATGCTCCTCATATTTTTCACACATTTTGAAGCTCTTCATATTTTTCACACCTTTTCAGGCTCTTCATGTTTTTCAACACCAGTTCATGCTCCTCATATTTTTCAGACCGTTTCATGCTCCTCATATTTTTGACACCTTTGGAAACTCTTCATATTTTTCACACCTTTTGAAGCTCTTCATATTTGTCACACCTTTTGATGCTCTTCATATTTTTCATATTTTTGAATCTCTTCATATTTTCACACCTTTTCAGGCTCTTCATGTTTTTCAACACCGCTTCATGCTCCTCCTATTTTTCAGACCGTATCATGCTCCTCATAGTTTTCACACCTTTTGAAGCTCTTCATACTTTTCATATTTTTGAAGATCTTCATATTTTTCACACGATTTCAGACTCTTCCTGTTTTTCAACACCGCTTCATGCTCCTGCTATTTATCATACCGTTTCATACTTCTCATATTTTTGACACGTTTTGAGGCTCTTCATATTTTTCAACCCTTTTCAGTCTCTGCATGTTTTGAACACCGTTTCATGTTCCTCATGTATTTCACACCTTTTGAAGCTCTTCATATTTTGCACACCTTTTCAGGCTCTTCATGTTGTTGAACACCGCTTCATCCTCCTCCTATTTTTAAGAGGGTTTCATGCTCGTCATATTTTTGACACATTTTGAAGCTCTTCATATTTTTCACACCTTTTGAAGCTGTTCATATATTTCACACCTTTTCAGGCTCTTCATGTTTTTCAACACCGCTTCATGTTCGTCCTATTTTTCAGACCGTTTCATGCTCCTCATATTTTTGACACCTTTTGAAGCTCTTCATATTTTTCACACCTTTTCAGGCTCTTCATTTTTGTGAACACCGCTTCATGCTCCTCCTATTTTCCAGACCGTTTCATACTCCTCATATATTTGTCACCTTTTGAAGCTCTTCACATTTTTCACAATTTTTCATGCTCTTCGTGCTTTTCAACACCACTTCATGCTCCTCCTATTTTTCAGACCGTTTCATGCTCCTCATATTTTTGACACCTTTTGAAGCTTTTCATATTTCTCACTCATTTTCAGGCTCTTCATGTTTTTGAACATCACTTCATGCTCCTCCTATTTTTCAGACCGTTTCATGCTTCTCATGAATTTCACACCTTTTGAAGCTCTTCATATTTTTCACACCTTTTCACGCTCTTCATGTTTTTCCACACCACTTCATGCTTCTCCTATTTTTCAGACCGTTTCATGCTCCTCATGAATTTCACACCTTTTGAAGCTCTTCATATTTTTCTCAACTTTTCAGGCTCTTCATGTTTCTGATCACCGTTTCATGCTCCTCCTATCTTTCAGACCGTTTCATGCTTCTCATATTTTTGACACCATTTGAAGTTCTTCATATTTATCACACCTTTTCAGGCTCCTCATGTTTTTGATCACCGTTTCATGCTCCTCCAGTTTTTCAGAACATTACATGCTCCTCATATTTTTGACACCATTTGAAGCTCTTCATGTTTTTCACACCTTTTCAGGCTCCTCATGTTTTTCAACACCATTTCATGCTCCTCCTATTTTTCAGACCGTTTCAAGCTCCTCATATTTCTGAAATTTTTGAAGCTCTTCATATTTTTCACACATTGTGAAGCTCTTCATATATTTCACACCATTTCAGGATCTTCATGTTTTTCAACACCATTTCATGCTCCTCCTATTTTTGAGACCGTTTCAAGCTCCTCATATTTCTGAAATTTTTGAAGCTCTTCATATTTTTCACACATTGTGAAGCTCTTCATATTTTTCACAACTTTTCAGGCTCTTCATGTTTTTCAACACCGCTTCATGCTCCTCCACATTGTCAGACCGTTTCATGCTCCTCATATTTTTGGCACCTTTTGAAGCTCTTCATATTTTTCACAACTTTTCAGGTCTTCATGTTTTTGAACACCATTTCATGCTACTCCTATTTTTCAGACCGTTTCATGCTCCTCATATTTTTGACACCTTTTGAAGCTCTTCATATTTTTCACACCTTTTCATGTTCTTCATGTTTTTCAACACCGCTTCATGCTTCTCCTATTTTTCAGACCGTTTCATGCTCCTCATATTTTTGACACCTTTTGAAGCTCTTCATATTTTTCACACATTTTCAGGCTCTTCATGTTTTTCAACACCGATTCATGCTCCTCATATTTTTGACACCTTTTGAATCTCTTCATATTTTTCACACCTTTTCAGGCTCTTCATGTTTTTCAACCTTTTTAGGCTCTTCATTTATTTGAACACGTTTTCATTCTCCTCCTATTTTTTGAACTGTGTCATGCTCATCTCATTTTTAACAACTTTTGAAGCTCTTCATATTTTTCACACCTTTTGAAGCTCTTCATATTTCTCAAACGTTTTCAGGCTCTTCATGTTTTTCAACACCCCTTCTTGCTCATCCTATTTTTCAGACCGTTTCATGCTTCTCTCATTTCTGACACATTTTGAAGGTCTTCATATATTTCACACATTTTCAGGCTCTTCATGTTTTTCAACACCACTTCATGCTCCTCCTATTTTTCAGACCGTTTCATACTCATCTCGCTTTTGACACATTTTGAAGCTCTTCATATTTTCCACACCTTTTAAAGCTCTTCATATTTTTCAAACATTTTCAGGCTCTTAATCTTTTTCAACACCGCTTCTTGCTCCTCCTATTTTTCAGACCGTTTCATGCTCCTCATATATTTCACACCTTTTAAAGCTCTTCATATTTTTCACACCTTTTCAGGCTCCCCATGTTTTTCAATACCGCTTCATGCTCATCCTATTTTCCAGACCATTTCATGGTCGTCTCATTTTTGACACCTTTTGAAGCTCTTCATATTTCTCACAACTTTTAAGCTCTTCATGTTTTTCACACGTTTTCAGGCTCTTCATGTTTTTCAACACCGCTTCATGCTCCTCCTATTTTTCAGACCCGTTCATGCCCCTCATATTTTGACACCTTTTGAAGCTCTTCATATTTTTCACACCTTTTCATGTTCTTCATGTTTTTCAACACCGCTTCATGCTTCTCCTATTTTTCAGACCGTTTCATGATCCTCATATTTTTGACACCTTTTGAAGCTCTTCATATTTTTCACACATTTTCAGGCTCTTCATGTTTTTCAACACCGATTCATGCTCCTCATATTTTTGACACCTTTTGAATCTCTTCATATTTTTCACACCTTTTCATGCTCTTCATGTTTTTCAACACCACTTGTGTTCCTCCTATTTTTCAGACTGTTTCATGCTTCTCATATTTTTGACACCATTTGAAGCTCTTCATATATTTCACACGTTTTCAGACTCTTCATGTTTTTCAACACCACTTCATGCTTCTCCTATTTTTCAGACCGTTTTATGCTCCTCATATTTTTCACACCTTTTGAAGCTCTTCATATTTTTCAACCTTTTTAGTCTCTTCATGTTTTTGAACACGCTTTCATGCTCCTCCTATTTTTCAAACTGTGTCATGCTCATCTCATTTTTAACAACTTTTGAAGCTCTTCATATTTTTCACAGCTTTTGAAGCTCTTAATATTTCTCAAACGTTTTCAGGCTCTTCATGTTTTTCAACACCCCTTCTTGCTCATCCTATTTTTCAGACCGTTTCATGCTCCTCATAGTTTTGACACCTTTTGAAGCTCTTCATATTTTTCACACCTTTTCAGTCTCTTCATGTTTTTCAACACAACTTCATGCTCCTCCTATTTTTCAGACCGTATCATACTCGTCATATTTTTCACACCTTTTGAACCTCTTGATATTTTTCACACCTTTTCAGTCTCTTCATGTTTTTCAACACAACTTCATGCTCATCCTATTTTCCAGACCGTTTCATGTTCCTCATGTATTTTACACCTTTTGAAGCTCTTCATATTTTTCACACCTTTTCAGGCTCTTCATGCATTTGAACACCCTTTCATGCTCCTCTTCTTTTTCAGACCGTTTCATGCTCCTCATAGTTTTGACACGTTTTGAAGCTCTTCATATTTTTCACACCTTTTCAGGTTCTTCATGTTTTTCAACACCGCTTCATGCTCCTCCTATTTTTCAGACCGTTTCATGCTCCTCATATTTTTGACACCTTTTGAAGCTCTTCATATATTTCACACCTTTTCATACTCTTCATGATTTCCAACACCGCTTCATCCTCCTCCTATTTTTCAGACCGTTTCATGCTCCTCATAGTTTTGACACCTTTTGAACCTCTTCATATTTTTCACACCTTTTCAGTCTCTTCATGTTTTTCAACACAACTTCATGCTCATCCTATTTTCCAGACCGCTTCATCCTCCTCATATTTTTCAGACCGTTTCATGCTCATCTCATTTTTATCACCTTTTGAAGTTCTTCAAATTTTTCACAACTTTTGAAGCTCTTCATATTTTTCACACGTTTTCAGGCTCTTCATGTTTTTCAACACCACTTCATGCTTCTCCTATTTTTCAGACCGTTTCATTCTCCTCATATTTTTGACACCTTTTGAAGCTCTTCATATTTTATCCACCTTTTCAGGCTCTTCATGTTTTTCAACACCGCTTCATGCTCTTCCTATTTTCCAGACCGTTTCACGCTCCTCATGTATTTCCAACCTTTTGAAGCTCTTCGTATTTTTCACACCTTTGCAGCCTCCCCATATTTTTCTACACGGCTTCATGATCCTCCTGTTTTTCAGACCGTTTCATGCTCCTCATATTTTGACACGTTTTGAAGATCGTCATATTTTTCACACATTTTCAGTCTCTTCATGTTTTTCAAAACCGATTCATGCTCCTCCTATGTTTCAGACCGTTTCATGCTCCTCATATTTTGACACCTTTTGAAGCTCTTCATATTTTTCACACCATTTCAGGCTCTTCATGTTTTTGAACACCGTTTAATGCTCCTCCTATTTTTCAGACCGATTCATGCTCCTCATATATTTCACACCTTTTGAAGCTCTTCATATTTTACCCACCTTTTCAGGCTCGTCATGTTTTTCAAGACGGTTTCATGCTCCTCATGTATTTCCAACCGTTTGAAGCTCTTCATATTTTTCACAACTTTTCAGGCTCTTCATGTTTTTGAACACGGTTTCATGCTCCTCCTATTTTTCAGACCGTTTCATGCTCCTCATGTATTTCACACATTTTAAAGCTCTTCATATTTTTCACACCTTTTCAGGCTCTTCATGTTTTTGAACACGGTTTCATGCTCCTCCTATTTTCAGACCGTTTCATGCTCCTCATATTTTTGACACCTTTTGAAGCTCTTCATATTTTTCACACCTTTTCAGGCTCCCCATGTTTTTCAACACGGGTTCATGATCCTACTCTTTTTCAGACCGTTTCATGCTCCTCATATTTTTGACACCTTTTGAAGCTCTTCATATTTTTCACACCTTTTTAGGCTCTTCATGTTTTTCAACATCACTTCATGCTCCTCCTATTTTTCAGACCGTTTCATGCTCTTCATATTTTTGACACTTTTTGAAGCTCTTCATATTTTTCACACCTTTTCTGGCTCTTCATGTTTTCAACACCGCTTCATGCTAGTCCTATTTTCCAGACCGTTTCATGCTCGTCTCATTTTTGACACCTTTTGAAGCTCTTCATATTTCTCACAACTTTTAAACTCTTCATGTTTTTCACACGTTTTCAGGCTCTTCATGTTTTTCAACAGCGCTTCATGCTCCTCCCATTTTTCAGACCGTTCATGCTCCTCCTATTTTTCAGACCGTTTCATGCTCCTCATATTTTTGACACCTTTTGAAGCTCTTCATATTTTTCACACCTTTTCAGGCTTTTCATGTTTTTCAACACCGCTTCATTCTCTTCCTATTTTTCAGACCGTTTCATGCTCCTCATATTTTTGACACCTTTTGAAGCTCTTCATATTTTTCACACCTTTTCATGCTCTTCATGTTTTTGAACAACGCTTCATGCTCCTCCTATTTTTCATACCGGTTCATGCTCCTCATTTTTTTGACACCTTTTGAAGCTCTTCATATTTTTCACACCTTTTCATGTTCTTCATGTTTTTCAACACCGCTTCATGCTTCTCCTATTTTTCAGACCGTTTCATGCTCCTAATATTTTTGACACCATTTGAAGATCTTCATATTTTTCACACATTTTCAGCCTCTTCATGTTTTTCAACACCGATTCATGCTCCTCATATTTTTGACACCTTTTGAATCTCTTCATATTTTTCACACCTTTTAAGGCTCTTCATGTTTTTGAACACCACTTGTGTTCCTCCTATTTTTCAGACCGTTTCATGCTCCTCATATTTTGACACCTTTTGAAGCTCTTCATATATTTCACACGATTTCAGGCTCTTCATGTTTTTCAACACCATTTCTTGCTTCTCCTATTTTTCAGAGCGTTTTATGCTCCTCGTATTTTTCACACCTTTTGAAGCTCTTCATGTTTTTCAACCTTTTTAGGCTCTTCATGTTTTTGAACACGTTTTCATTCTCCTCCTATTTTTCGAACTGTGTCATGCTCATCTCATTTTTAACAACTTTTGAAGCTCTTCATATTTTTCACACCTTTTGAAGCTCTTCATATTTCTCAAACGTTTTCAGGCTCTTCATGTTTTTCAACACCCCTTCTTGCTCATCCTATTTTTCAGACCGTTTCATGCTTCTCTCATTTCTGACACATTTTGAAGCTCTTCATATATTTCACACATTTTCAGGCTCTTCATGTTTTTCAACACCACTTCATGCTCCTCCTATTTTTCAGACCGTTTCATACTCATCTCAATTTTGACACATTTTGAAGCTCTTCATATTTTCCACACCTTTTAAAGCTCTTCATATTTATCAAACATTTTCTGGCTCTTAATCTTTTTCAACACCGCTTCTTGCTCCTCCTATTTTTCAGACCGTTTCATGCTCTTCATATTTTTGACACGTTTTGAAGCTCTTCATATTTTTCACACCTTTTCAGGCTCTTCATGTTTTTGAACACCGTTTCATGCTCCTCCCATTTTTCAGACCATTTCATGCTCCTCATATTTTTGACATGTTTTGAAGCTCTTCATATTTTTCACACCTTTTCACGCTCTTCATGTTTTTCAAAGCCACTTCATGCTTCTCCTATTTTTAGACCGTTTCATGCTCCTCTCATTTCTGACACCTTTTGAAGCTCTTCATATATTTCACACATTTTCAGGCTCTTCAAGTTTTTCAACACCACTTCATGCTCCTCCTAATTTTCAGACCGTTTAATGCTCCTCCTGCATTTCACACCTTTTGAAGCTCTTTATCTTTTTCACACCTTTTTAGGCTCTTCATGTTTTTGAACACGATTTCAGGCTCCTCCTATTTTTCGGACTGTTTCATGCTCATCTCATTTTTGACACCTTTTGAAGCTCTTCATAATTTTCACACCTTTTGAATCTCTTCATATTTCTCAAACGTTTTCACGCTCTTCATGTTTTTCAACACCCCTTCTTGCTCATCCTATTTTTCAGACGTTTCATGTTTCTATCATTTCTGACAACTTTTGAAGCTCTTCATATATTTCACACATTTTCAGGCTCTTCATGTTTTTCAACACCACTTCATGCTCCTCCTATTTTTCAGACCGTTTCATGCTCATCTCAGTTTTGATACATTTTGAAGCTCTTCATATTTTCCACACCTTTTGAAGCTCTTCATATTTTTCAAACGTTTTCAGGCTCTTCATTTTTTTCAACACCGCTTCTGGCTCCTCATATTTTTCAGATCGTTTCATGCTCCTCAGATTTTTGACACGTTTTGATGCTCTCCATATTTTTCACACCTTTTCAGGCTCTTCATGTCTTTGAACACCGTTTCATGCTGCTCCTATTTTTCAGATCTTTTCATGCTCCTCATATTTTTGACTCATTTTGAAGCTCTTCATTTTTTTCACACCTTTTGAAGCTCTTCATATTTTTCACACCTTTTCAGGCTCTTCATGTATATTACACCGCTTCATGCTGCTCCTATTTTTCAGACCGTTTCATGCTCCTCATATTTTTGACACCTTTTGAAGGTCTTCATATCTTTCACACCTTTTCAGGCTCTTCATGTTTTTTACATCGCTTCATGCTGCTCCTATTTTTCACACCGTTTCATGCTCCTCCTATTTTTGACACCTTTTGAAGCTCTTCATATTTTTCACACCTTTTCAGGCTCTTCATGTTTTTGAACACCGCTTCATGTTCCTCCTATTTTTCAGACCGTTTCATGCTCCTCATATTTTTGACACCTTTTGAAGCTCTTCATATTTTTCACACCTTTTCAGGGTCTTCATGTTTTTTACACCGCTTCATGCTCCTCCTATTTTTCAGACTGTTTCATGCTCCTCCTATTTTTGACACCTTTTGAACCTCTTCATATTTCACACCATTTCAGGCTCTTCATGTTTTTGAACACCGTTTAATGCTCCTCCTATTTTTCAGACCGTTTCATGCTCCTCATATTTTTGACACCTTTTGAAGCTCTTCATATTTTACCCACCTTTTCAGGCTCTTCATGTTTTTCAACACCGTTTCATGCTCCTCATGTATTTCCAACCGTTTGAAGCTCTTCATATTTTTCACAACTTTTCAGGCTCTTCATGTTTTTGAACACGGTTTCATGCTCCTCCTATTTTTCAGACCGTTTCATGCTCCTCGTGTATTTCACTCCTTTTAAAGCTCTTCATATTTTTCACACCTTTTCAGGCTCCCCATGTTTTTCAACACCGCTTCATGCTCGTCATATTTTCCAGACCATTTCAAGCTCGTCTCATTTTTGACACCTTTTGAAGCTCTTCATATTTCTCACAACTTTTAAGCTCTTCATGTTTTTCACACGTTTTCAGGCTCTTCATGTTTTTCAACACCGCATCATGCTCCTCCAATTTTTCAGACCGTTTCATGCTCCTCATATTTGTGACACCTTTTGAAGCTCTTCATATTTTTCACAACTTTTCAGGCTCTTCATGTTTTTGAACACGGTTTCATGATCCTCCTATTTTTCAGACCATTTCATGCTCCTCATATTTTTGACACCTTTTGAAGCTCTTCATATTTTTCACACCTTTTCAGGCTCCCCATGTTTTTCAACACGGCTTCATGATCATACTCTTTTTCAGACCGTTTCATGCTCCTCATATTTTTGACACTTTTTGAAGCTCTTCATATTTTTCACACCTTTTCTGGCTGTTCATGTTTTCAACACCGCTTCATGCTCGTCCTATTTTCCAGACCGTTTCATGCTCGTCTCATTTTTGACACCTTTTGAAGCTCTTCATATTTCTCACAACTTTTAAGCTCTTCATGTTTTTCACACGTTTTCAGGCTCTTCATGTTTTTCAACACCGCTTCATGCTCCTCCCATTTTTCAGACCGTTTCATGCTCCTCCTATTTTTCAGACCGTTTCATGCTCCTCATATTTTTGACACCTTTTGAAGCTCTTCATATTTTTCACACCTTTTCAGGCTTTTCATGTTTTTCAACACCGCTTCATTCTCTTCCTATTTTTCAGACCGTTTCATGCTCCTCATAATTTTGACACCTTTTGAAGCTGTTCATATTTTTCACACCTTTTCATGCTTTTCAAGTTTTGGAACACCGCTTCATGCTCCTCCTATTTTTCAGACCGGTTCATGCTCCTCATATTTTTGACACCTTTTGAAGCTCTTCATATTTTTCACACCTTTTCATGCTCTTCATGTTTTTGAACAACGCTTCATGCTCCTCCTATTTTTCAGACCGGTTCATGCTCCTCATTTTTTTGACACCTTTTGAAGCTCTTCATATTTTTCACACCTTTTCATGTTCTTCATGTTTTTCAACACCGCTTCATGCTTCTCCTATTTTTCAGACCGTTTCATGCTCCTCATATTTTTGACACCTTTTGAAGCTGTTCATTTTTTAACACCTTTTCATGCTTTTCAAGTTTTGGAACAACGCTTCATGCTCCTACTATTTTTCAGACCGGTTCATGCTCCTCATATTTTTGACACCTTTTGAAGCTCTTCATATTTTTCACACCTTTTCATGCTCTTCATGTTTTTGAACAACGTTTCATGCTCCTCCTATTTTTCAGACCGGTTCATGCTCCTCATTTTTTTGACACCTTTTGAAGCTCTTCATATTTTTCACACCTTTTCAGGCTCTTCATGTTTTTCAACACCGATTCATGCTCCTCATATTTTTGACACCTTTTGAATCTCTTCATATTTTTCACAACTTTTCAGGCTCTTCATGTTTTTGAACACCACTTGTGTTCCTCCTATTTTTCAGACCGTTTCATTCTCCTCATATTTTTGACACCTTTTGAAGCTCTTCATATATTTCACACGTTTTCAGGCTCTTCATGTTTTTCAACACCACTTCTTGCTTCTCCTATTTTTCAGAGCGTTTTATGCTCCTCGTATTTTTCACACCTTTTGAAGCTCTTCATGTTTTTCAACCTTTTTAGGCTCTTCATGTTTTTGAACACGTTTTCATTCTCCTCCTATTTTTCGAACTGTGTCATGCTCATCTCATTTTTAACAACTTTTGAAGCTCTTCATATTTTTCACACCTTTTGAAGCTCTTCATATTTCTCAAACGTTTTCACGCTCTTCATGTTTTTCAACACCCCTTCTTGCTCATCCTATTTTTCAGACGTTTCATGTTTCTATCATTTCTGACAACTTTTGAAGCTCTTCATATATTTCACACATTTTCAGGCTCTTCATGTTTTTCAATACCACGTCATGCTCCTCCTATTTTTCAGACCTTTTCATGCTCATCTCACTTTTGATACATTTTGAAGCTCTTCATATTTTCCACACCTTTTGAAGCTCTTCATATTTTTCAAACGTTTTCAGGCTCTTCATTTTTTTCAACACCGCTTGTTGCTCCTCCTATTTTTCAGATCGTTTCATGCTCCTCATATTTTTGACACGTTTTGAAGCTCTTCATATTTTTCACACCTTTTCAGGCTCTTCATGTCTTTGAACACCGTTTCATGCTGCTCCTATTTTTCAGATCTTTTCATGCTCCTCATATTTTTGACTCATTTTGAAGCTCTTCATTTTTTTCACACCTTTTGAAGCTCTTCATATTTTTCACACCATTTCAGGCTCTTCATGTTTTTCAACACCGCTTCATGCTCTTCCTATAGTTTAGACCGTTTCATGCTCCTCATATTTTTGTCACCTTTTGAAGCTCTTCATATTTTTCACACCTTTTCATGCTCTTCATGTTTTTGAACACCGCTTCATGCTCCTCCTATTTTTCAGACCGGTTCATGCTCCTCATATTTTGACACCTTTTGAAGCTCTTCATATTTTTCACACCTTTTCATGTTCTTCATGTTTTTCAACACCGCTTCATGCTTCTCCTATTTTTCAGACCGTTTCATGCTCCTCATATTTTTGACACCTTTTGAAGCTCTTCATATTTTTCACACATTTTCAGGCTCTTCATGTTTTTCAACACCGATTCATGCTCCTCATATTTTTGACACCTTTTGAAACTCTTCATATTTTTCACACCTCTTCAGGCTCTTCATGTTTTTGAACACCACTTGTGTTCCTCCTATTTTTCAGACCGTTTCATGCTCCTCATATATTTGACACCTTTTGAAGCTCTTCATATATTTCACACGTTTTCAGGCTCTTCATGTTTTTCAACACCACTTCATGCTTCTCCTATTTTTCAGACCTTTTAATCTCCCCTTTTTTTCACACCTTTTGAAGCTCTTCATATTTTTCAACCTATTTAGGCTCTTCATGTTTTTGAACACGGTTTCATGCTCCTCCTATTTTTCAAACTGTGTCATGCTCATCTCATTTTTAACAACTTTTGAAGCTCTTCATATTTTTCACACCTTATGAAGCTCTTCTTATTTCTCAAACGTTTTCAGGCTCTTCATGTTTTTCAACACCCCTTCTTGCTCATCCTATTTTTCAGACCGTTTCATGCTTCTCTCATTTCTGACACATTTTGAAGCTCTTCATATATTTCACACATTTTCAGGCTCCTCATGTTTTTCAACACCACTTCATGCTCCTCCTATTTTTCAGACCGTTTCATACTCATCTCGCTTTTGACACATTTTGAAGCTCTTCATATTTTCCACACCTTTTGAAGCTCTTCATATTTTTCAAACGTTTTCAGGCTCTTAATTTTTTCAACACCGCTTCTTGCTCCTCCTATTTTTCAGACCGTTTCATGCTCCTCATATTTTTGACACCTTTTCAAGCTCCTCATATTTTTCGCACCTTTTCAGGCTCTTCATGTTTTTCCACACAACTCCATGCTTCTCCTATTTTCAGCCCGTTTCATGCTCCTCATGTATTTCACACCATTTGAAGCTCTCCATATTTTTCACACCTTTTCAGGCTCTTCATGTTTTTCATCACTGTTTCATGCTCCTCCTATTTTGCAGACCGTTTCATTCTCCTCATATTTTTGACACCTTTTGAAGCTCTTCATATTTTTCACACCTTTTGAAGCTCTTCATATTTTTCATATTTTTGAAGCTCTTCATATTTTCACACGTTTTTAGATTCTTCATGTTTTTCAACACTGTTTCATGATCCTGCTATTTTTCAGACCGTCTCATGCTCCTCATATATTTCACACCTTTTGAAGCTCTTCATAATTTTCACATGTTTTCACACTCTTCATGTTTTTCAACACAACTTCTAGCTCCTCCTATTTTTCAGACCGATTCATGTTCCTCATATTTTTGACACGTTTTGAGGCTCTTCATATTTTTCACACCTTTTCAGGCTCTTCATGTTTTTGAACACGGTTTCATGATCCTCCTATTTTTCAGACCATTTCATGCTCCTCATATTTTTGACACCTTTGTAAGCTCTTCATATTTTTCACACCTTTTCAGGCTCTTCATGTTTTTCAACTCCGCTTCATGCTCCTCCTATTTTTAAGACCATTTCATGCTCCTCGTATTTTTGACACCTTTTGAAGCTTTTCATATTTTTCACACCTTTTCAGGCTCTTCATGTTTTTGAACAACGCTTCATGCTCCTCCTATGTTTGAGACCGTATCATGCTCCTCAAATGTTTGACACATTTGAAGCTCTTCATATTTTTCTCCCCTTTTCAGGCTCTTCATGTTTTTCAATACCACTTCATGCTCCTTCTGTTTCTCAGACCGTTTCATGCTCCTCATATTTTTGACACCTTTTGAAGCTCTTCATATTTTATCCACCTTTCAGGCTTTTCATGTTTTTCAAGACGGTTTCATGCTCCTCATGTATTTCCAACCGTTTGAAACTCTTCATATTTTTCACAACTTTTCAGGCTCTTCATGTTTTTGAACACGGTTTCATGATCCTCCTATTTTTCAGACCATTTCATGCTCCTCATATTTTTGACACCTTTTGAAGCTCTTCATATTTTTCACACCTTTTCAGGCTCCCCATGTTTTTCAACACGGCTTCATGATCATACTCTTTTTCAGACCGTTTCATGCTCCTCATATTTTTGACACTTTTTGAAGCTCTTCATATTTTTCACACCTTTTCTGGCTGTTCATGTTTTCAACACCGCTTCATGCTCGTCCTATTTTCCAGACCGTTTCATGCTCGTCTTATTTTTGACACCTTTTGAAGCTCTTCATATTTCTCACAACTTTTAAGCTCTTCATGTTTTTCACACGTTTTCAGGCTCTTCATGTTTTTCAACACCGCTTCATGCTCCTCCCATTTTTCAGACCGTTTCATGCTCCTCCTATTTTTCAGACCGTTTCATGCTCCTCATATTTTTGACACCTTTTGAAGCTCTTCATATTTTTCACACCTTTTCATGTTCTGCATGTTTTTCAACACCGCTTCATGCTTCTACTATTTTTCAGACCGTTTCATGCTCCTCATATTTTTGACACCTTTTGAAGCTCTTCATGTTTTTCACACCTTTTCAGGCTTTTCAAGTTTTTCAACACCGCTTCATGCGCCTCCTATTTTTCAGACTGTTTCAGGCTCCTAATATTGTCAACACCTTTTCAGGCTCTTCATATTTTTCAACACCGCTTCATTCTCCTCCTGTTTCTCAGAGCGTTTCAGGTTCCTCATATATTTCACGCCTTTTTAAGCTCGTCATATATTTCACACCTTTTCAGGCTCTTCATATTTTTCAACACCGCTTCATGCTCCTCCAATTTTT
Organism: Dama dama; assembly: GCF_033118175.1. Taxonomy (NCBI): domain Eukaryota; kingdom Metazoa; phylum Chordata; class Mammalia; order Artiodactyla; family Cervidae; genus Dama; species Dama dama. The sequence continues at coordinate 2,523,703 of NC_083683.1, read as the reverse complement.
CAGACCGTTTCATGCTCCTGAAATTTTTGACACCTTTTGAAGCTCTTCATATATTTCACAACTTTTCAGGCTCTTCATGTTTTTCAACACCGCTTCATGCTCCTCCTATTTTTCAGACCGTTTCATGCTCCACAAATATTAGACAACTTTTGAATCTCTTCATATTTTTCACACCTTTTCAGGCAATTCTTGTTTTTGAACACCGCTTCATGCACCTCCTATTTGTCAGACTGTTTCATGCTCTTCATATTTTTGAAACATTTTGAAACTCTTTATATTTTTCACACCTTTTCAGACTCTTCATGTTTTTCAACACCGCTTCTTGCTCCTCCTATTTTTCAGACCGTTTCATGCTCCTCATATATTTGACACCTTTTGAAGCTCTTCATATTTTTCACACCTTTTCAGGCTCTACATATTTTTGAACACCGTTTCATGCTCCTTCTATTTTTAAGACCGTTTCATACACCTCATATTTTTGACACTTTTTGAAGCTCTTCATGTTTTTCACACTTTTTCAGGCTCTTCATGTTTTTGAACACCGCTTCATGCTTCTCCTTTTTTTCAGACCGTTTCATGCTCCTCATATTTTTCACACTCTTTGAAGCTCTTCATATTTTTCACACCTGTCAGGCTCTTCATGTTTTTGAACACCGCTTCATGCTTCACCTATTTTTCAGACCGTATCATGCTCCTCATATTTTCCCCACCTTTTCAGGCTCTTCATATTTTCGAACACCGCTTCATGCTCCTCCAATTTTTCAGAACGTTTCATGCTCCTAAAATTTTTGACACCTTTTGAAGCTCTTCATATATTTCACAACTTTTCAGGCTCTTCATATTTTTCAACACCGCTTCATTCTCCTCCTGTTTTTCAGAGCGTTTCAGGTTCCTTATATATTTAACAACTTTTTAAGCTCTTCATATATTTCACACCTTTTCAGGCTCTTCATGTTTTTCAACACCGTTTCATGCTCCTCCTATTTTTCAGACCGTTTCATGCTCCTCAAATATTAGACACCTTTTGAATCTCTTCATATTTTTCACACCTTTTCAGGCAATTCTTGTTTTTGAACACCGCTTCAAGCTCATCCTATTTTTCAGATCCTTTCATGCTCCTCATATTTTTGACACCTTTTTAAGCTCTTCATATATTTCACTCTTTTCAGGCCCTTCAGGTTTTTCAACACCGCTTCTAGTTCCTCCTATTTTTCAGACCGTTTCATGCTCCTCATAATTTTGACACCTTTTGACGCTCTTCATATTTTTCACAACTTTTCAGGATCTTCATGTTCTTCAACACAATTTGATTCTCCTCCTATTTTTCAGACCGTTTCATGCTCCTCATCTTTTTGACACCTTTTGTAGCTCTTCATATTTTTCACATCTTTTCAGGCTCTTCATGTTTTTGAATACCGTTTCATTCTCCTCATATTTTTTACACGTTTTGAAGCTCTTCATATATTTCACACCTTTTCAGGCTCTTCATGTTTTTCACAACCGCTTCATGCTCCACCTATTTTTAAGACCGTTTCATGCTCCTAATATTTTTAACACCTTTTCAGGCTCTTCATGTTTTTCAACACCGCTTCATGCTGCTCCTATTTATCAGACTGTTTCATTCTCTTCAAATTTTTGACACCTTTTGAAGCTCTTCATAATTTTCACACCTTTTCAGGCTCTTCATGTTTTTCAACATCGCTTCATGCTCCTCCTATTTTTCAGATTGTCATGCTCCTCATTTTTTTGACACCTTTTGAAGCTCTTCATATTTTTCACACCTTTTCAGGCTCTTCATGTTTTTCAACACCGTTTCATGCTCCTCCTATTTTTCAGACTTTTTCATGCTTCTCATATTTTTGACACTTTTTGAAGCTCTTCATATTTTTCACACCTTTTCAGGCTCTTCATGTTTTGGCACACCGTTTCATGCTCCTTTTTTTCAGACCGTTTCATGCTCCTCATATTTTGACACCTTTTGAAGCTCTTCATATTTTTCACACCTTCTCAGGCTCTTCATATTTTTCAACACAGCTTCATCATCCTACTATTTTTCAGACCGTTTCAGGCTCCTCATATTTTTGACACCTTTTGAAGCTCTTCATGTTTTTCACACTTTTTCAGGGAATTAATGTCTTTCAAGACCGATTCATGGTCCTCCAGTTTTTCAGACTGTTTCATGCTCCTCATATTTTTGACATCTTTTGAAGCTCTTCATATTTTTGACACCATGTCAGGGTATTCATGTCTTTCAAGACCGCTTCATGCTCCTCCAAATTTTCAGACCGTTTCATGCTCCTCATATTTTTGACACCTTTTGAAGCTCTTCATATATTTCACAACCTTTCAGGCTCTTCATGCTTTTCAACAGCGCTTCATGCTCCTCCTATTTTTCAGAACGTTCCATACTCCTAACTTTTTTGACACCTTTTGAAGCTCTTCATATATTTCACACCTTTTCAGGCTCTTCATGTTTTTCAACACCGCTTCATGCTCCACCTATTTTTCAAACCGTTTCATGCTCCTAATATTTTTAACACCATTTCAGTCTCGTCATGTTTTTCAGCACCGCTTCATGCTACTTATATTTTTCAGACCGATTCATTCTCCTCATATTTTTCACACCTTTTGAACTCTTCATATTTTTCACTCCTTTTCAGGCTCTTCATCTTTTTCAACACCGCTTCATGCTCCTCCAATTTTTCAGACCGTTTTATGCTCCTAAAATTTTTGACACCTTTTGAAGCTCTTCATATATTTCACACATTTTCAGGTCTCATGTTTTTCAACACTGCTTCATGCTCCTCCTTGTTTTCAGACTGTTTCATGCTCCTCATATTTTTGACACATTTTGAAGCTATTCATATTTTTCACACCTTTTCAGGGTCTTCATGTCTTTCAAGACCGCTTCATGCTCCTCCAATTTTTCAGACCGTTTCATGCTCTTCATATTTTTGACAGCTTTTGCAGCTCTTCATATATTTCACACCGTTTCAGGCTCTTCATGCTTTTCAACACCGCTTCATGCTCCTCCTATGTTTCAGAGCGTTTCATGCTCCTAAATTTTTTGACATTTTTTGAAGCTCTTCATATATTTCACACCTTTTCATGCTCTTCATGTTTTTCAACAGTGCTTCATGCTCCACCTCTTTTTCAGACCGTTTAATGCTCCTAATATTTTTCACACTTTTTCAGGCTTTTCATGTTTTTCAATACCGCTTCATATTCCTCCGATTTTTCAGACCGTTTCATGCTCCTCATATTTTTGACACCTTTTGAAGCTCTTCATATATTTCACACCTTTATTGGCTCTTCATGCTTTTCAACACCGCTTCATGCTCCTCCTATTTTTCAGACCGTTTCATGCTCCTCAAATATTTGATACCTTTTGAATCTCTTCATAATTTTCACACATTGTCAGGCTCTTCATGATTTGAACACCACTTCATGCCCTTCTTATTGTTCAGACCGTTTCATGCTCCTCATATTTTTGACAACTTTTGAAGCTCTTCATATTTTTCACACCTTTTCAGCGTCTTCATATTTTTCAACACCGCTTAATGCTCCTCCTATTTTTCAGAACGTTTCATGCTCCACATATTTTTCACCCCTTTTGAAGCTCTTCATATATTTCACACCTTTTCAGGCTCTTCATGTTTTTCAACACAGCTTCATGCTCCTCCTACTTTTGAGACCTTTTCATTCTCCTCATATTTTTGACACCTTTTGAAACTCTTCATGATTTTCACACCTTTTCATGCTCTTCATCTTTGCAACACCGCTTCATGCTCCTCCTATTTTTCAGACCGTTTCATGCTCCTCATATTTTTGACACTTTTTGAAGCTCTTCATGTTTTTCACACCTTTTCAGTCTTTTCAAGTTTTTCAACACCGCTTCATGCGCCTCCTATTTTTCAGACCGTTTCAGGCTCCTAATATTGTTAACACGTTTTCAGGATCTTCATATTCTGCAACACCGCTTCATTTTCCTCCTGTTTCTCAGAGAGTTTCAGGTTCCTCATATATTTAACGCCTTTTTAAGCTTGTCATATATTTCACACCTTTTCAGGTTCTTCATATGTTTCAACACCGATTCATTCTCCTCCTGTTTCTAAGAGCGTTTCAGGTTCCTCATATATTTCCCGCCTTTTTAAGCTCTTCATATATTTCACACTTTTCAGGCTCTTCATATTTTTCAACACCGCTTCATGCTCCTCCAATTTTTCAGAACGTTTCATGCTCCACATATTTTTCACCCCTTTTGAAGCTCTTCATATATTTCACACCTTTTCATGCTCTTCATGTTTTTCCACAGTGCTTCATGCTCCACCTCTTTTTCAGACCATTTAATGCTCCTAATATTTTTCACACTTTTTCAGGCTTTTCATGTTTTTCAATACCGCTTCATATTCCTCCGATTTTTCAGACCGTTTCATGCTCCTCATATTTTTGACACCTTTTGAAGCTCTTCATATATTTCACACCTTTATTGGCTCTTCATGCTTTTCAACACCGCTTCATGCTCCTCCTATTTTTCAGACCGTTTCATGCTCCTCAAATATTTGATACCTTTTGAATCTCTTCATAATTTTCACACATTGTCAGGCTCTTCATGATTTGAACACCACTTCATGCCCTTCTTATTGTTCAGACCGTTTCATGCTCCTCATATTTTTGACAACTTTTGAAGCTCTTCATATTTCTCACACCTTTTCAGCGTCTTCATATTTTTCAACACCGCTTAATGCTCCTCCTATTTTTCAGAACGTTTCATGCTCCACATATTTTTCACCCCTTTTGAAGCTCTTCATATATTTCACACCTTTTCAGGCTCTTCATGTTTTTCAACACAGCTTCATGCTCCTCCTATTTTTCAGACCGTTTCATGCTCCTCATATTTTTGACACCTTTTGAAGCTCTTCATATTTTTCACACCTTTTCAGGCTCTTCATGTTTTTCAACACAGCTTCATGCTCCTCCTACTTTTGAGACCTTTTCATTCTCCTCATATTTTTGACACCTTTTGAAACTCTTCATGATTTTCACACCTTTTCATGCTCTTCATCTTTGCAACACCGCTTCATGCTCCTCCTATTTTTCAGACCGTTTCATGCTCCTCATATTTTTGACACTTTTTGAAGCTCTTCATGTTTTTCACACCTTTTCAGGCTTTTCAAGTTTTTCAACACTGCTTCATGCGCCTCCTATTTTTCAGACTGTTTCAGGCTCCTAATATTGTCAACACCTTTTCAGGCTCTTCATATTTTTCAATACCGCTTCATTCTCCTCCTGTTTCTCAGAGCGTTTCAGGTTCCTCATATATTTCACACCTTTTTAAGCTCGTCATATATTTCACACCTTTTCAGGCTCTTCATATTTTTCAACACCGCTTCATGCACCTCCTATTTGTCAGACTGTTTCATGGTCTTCATATTTTTGAAACATTTTGAAACTCTTTATATTTTTCACACCTTTTCAGACGCTTCATGTTTTTCAACACCGCTTCTTGCTCCTCCTATTTTTCAGACCGTTTCATGCTCCTCATATTTTTGACCCCTTTTGAAGCTCTTCATATTTTTCACACCTTTTCAGGCTCTACATATTTCTGAACACCGTTTCATTCTCCTTCTATTTTTAAGACCGTTTCATACACCTCATATTTTTGACACTTTTTGAAGCTCTTCATGTTTTTCACACTTTTTCAGGCTCTTCATGTTTTTGAACACCGCTTCATGCTTCTCCTTTTTTTCAGACCGTTTCATGCTCCTCATATTTTTCACACTCTTTGAAGCTCTTCATACTTTTCACACCTGTCAGTTTCTTCATGTTTTTGAACACCGCTTCATGCTCCACCTATTTTTCAGACCGTATCATGCTCCTCATATTTTCCCCACCTTTTCAGGCTCTTCATATTTTCGAACACCGCTTCATGCTCCTCCTATTTTTCAGGCCGTTTCATGCTCCTCATATTTTTGACATCTTTTGAAGCTCTTCATGTTTTTCACACCTTTTCAGGCTGTTCATGTTTTTCAACACCGCTTCATGCTCCTCCTTTTTTTCAGCCCGTATCATTCTCCTCATATTTTTCACATCTTTTGAAGCTCTTCATATATTACACAACTTTTCAGGCTCTTCATGTTTTTCAACCCCGCTTCATTCTCCTCCTATTTTTCAGAACGTTTCATGCTCCTCATATTTTTGACACTTTTTGAAGCTCTTCATATATTTCACTCTTTTCAGGCTCTTCATGTTTTTCAACACCGTTTCATGCTCCTCCTATTTTTCAGACCGTTTCATGCTCCTCATATTTTTGACACCTTTTGAAGCTCTTCATGTTTTTCACACCTTTACAGGCTGTTCATGTTTTTCAACACCGCTTCATGCTCCTCCTTTTTTTCAGCCCGTATCATTCTCCTCATATTTTTCACATCTTTTGAAGCTCTTCATATATTACACAACTTTTCAGGCTCTTCATGTTTTTCAACCCCGCTTCATTCTCCTCCTATTTTTCAGAACGTTTCATGCTCCTCATATTTTTGGCACCTTTTGAAGCTCTTCATATATTTCACTCTTTTCAGGCTCTTCATGTTTTTCAACAGCGTTTCATGCTCCTCCTATTTTCCAGACCGTTTCATGCTCCTCATATTTTTGACACTTTTTGAAGCTCCTCATGTTTTTCACACCTTTTCAGGCTTTTCAAGTTTTTCAACACCGCTTCATGCCCCTCCTATTTTTCAGACCGTTTCAGGCTCCTTATATTGTTAACACCTTTCCAGGCTCTTCATATTCTGCAACACCGCTTCATTTTCCTCCTGTTTCTCAGAAGTTTCAGGTTCCTCATATATTTAACGCCTTTTTAAGCTCGTCATATATTTCACACCTTTTCAGGCTCTTCATATGTTTCAACACCAATTCATTCTCCTCCTGTTTCTCAGAGCGTTTCAGGTTCCTCATATATTTCCCGCCTTTTTAAGCTCTTCATATATTTCACACTTTTCAGGCTCTTCATATTTTTCAACACCGCTTCATGCTCCTCCAATTTCTCAGAACGTTTCATGCTCCTAAAATTTTTGACACCTTTTGAAGCTCTTCATATATTTCACACCGTTTCAGTCTCTTCAGGTTTTTCAACACCGCTTCTTGCTCCTCCTATTTTTCAGACCGTTTCATGCTCCTCAAATATTAGACACTTTTTGAATCTCTTCATATTTTTCACACCTTTTCAGGCAATTCTTGTTTTTGAACACCGCTTCATGCTCCTCCTATTTTTCAGATCGATTCATGCTCCTCATATTTTTGACACCTTTTGAAGCTCTTCATATATTTCACACCGTTTCAGTCTCTTCAGGTTTTTCAACACCGCTTCTTGCTCCTCCTATTTTTCAGACCGTTTCATGCTCCTCATAATTTTGACACATTTTTAAGCTCTTCATATTTTTCACAACTTTTCAGGATCTTCATGTTCTTCAACACCAATTGATGTTCCTCCTATTTTTCAGACCGTTTCATGCTCCTCATATTTTTCACACCTTTTGAAGCTCTTAATATATTTCACACCTTTTCAGGCTCTTCATGTTTTTGAACACCGTTTCATGCTAGTCCTATTTTTCAGACCATTTCATGCTCCTCATTTTTTGACACCTTTTGAAGCTCTTCATATTTTTCTCGTCTTTTCAGGCTCTTCATGTTTCTGAATACTGTTTCATGCTCCTCATATTTTTGGCACGTTTTGAAGCTCTTCATATATTTCATACCTTTTCAGGCTCTTCATGTTTTTCACAACCGCTTCATGCTCCACCTATTTTTAAGACCGTTTCATGCTCCTAATATTTTTAACACCTTTTCAGGCTCTTAATGTTTTTCAACACCGCTTCATGCTGCTCCTATTTATCAGACTGTTTCATTCTCTTCAAATTTTTGACACCTTTTGAAGCTCTTCATAATTTTCACACCTTTCCAGGCTCTTCACGTTTTTCAACACCGCTTCATGCTCCTCCTATTTTTCAGAGTGTCATGCTCCTCATTTTTTTGACACCTTTTGAAGCTCTTTATATTTTTCACACCTTTTCAGGCTCTTCATGTTTTTCAACACCGTTTCATGCTCCTCCTATTTTTCAGACTTTTTCATGCTTCTCATATTTTTGACACGTTTTGAAGCTCTTCATATTTTTCACACCTTTTCAGGCTCTTCATGTTTTTGCACACCGTTTCATTCTCCTTTTTTTCAGACCGTTTCATGCTCCTCATATTTTTGACACCTTTTGAAGCTCTTCATTTATTTCACTCTTTTCAGACTCTTCATGTTTTTCAACACCGTTTCATGCTCCTCATATTTTTGACACTTTTTTAAGCTCTTCATATTTTTCACACTTTTTCAGGCTCTTCATGTGAACACCGCTTCATGCTCCACCTATTTTTCAGACCGTATCATGCTCCTCATATTTTTCCCACCTTTTCAGGCGCTTCATATTTCTGAACACCGCTTCATGCTTCTCCTATTTTTCTGGCCGTTTCATGCTCCTCATATTTTTGACACCTTTTGAAGCTCTTCATGTTTTTCACACCTTTTCAGGCTGTTCATGTTTTTCAACACCGCTTCATGCTCCTCCTTCTTTTCTGCCCGTATCATTCTCCTCATATTTTTCACATCTTTTGAAGCTCTTCATATATTACACAACTTTTCAGGCTCTTCATGTTTTTCAA